>NC_138569.1:1252500-2502500 GCF_947561715.1 Ascidia mentula
TTCGCAAGGGTTAGGCGTGTTTATGAAAAGACTAACAAACGCGTTTGGTATGTGTATCAACATACTTTATACAGCGACGTAAATCGAAATTAAACATGCACAATATCGAATCAAGTCAACCAGCATGATGGGCAATTGGCATATTTAATCAAGAAGTGTTGCAAAGGATGTTAATGTCGGTATGGAAATAAGGTTAAAATCCGACGATTTCGCCACTACCATTCGTCAATAAAAACTCCCAATCGGATAACATTAAGTACCTCAAAGGCTATCGCATAACGAGACAGGATCGTCACATTGCGAAAACCCTCATTTGGCAGCTATGGTATTTGGCAGCTATAGTACATGCAATGTAAACATTTCTGTGTTGTTTTATTACAATGGTGGATATCGTAAATGCAAATTTTGCCAGGCAATTTGTGCACAAAACACTGCATTGGCCAAAATCTGACTTCTCTAATCGTTGCGATCATGTACAGCTCATCTGGTGGAGCGTTGGGCCTCATTAAAAATCGCAAAAAAGTGAAAAAGCCCTGGTTTGAAGTCATTCTGATGGAAAACGTGGGATCTTTTTTACTTTCACGCTATTCTGCACTTTATCCTTGACAGATACTGAGATTCAAAAAAAATCCTATGAAGCGGAAAGTGGTTTGGCACTTGATTGAAAGTGACGTCACCGGCAATGCAAAAAAGCGAAAAAACATCCGTGTTTCAGGTCATTCTGATGGAATACGTGGGATCTCTACCGATTTTTATTAGTTTCACGCTATTCTGCACTCTATCCTTGACAGATAATGAGATTTAAATAAAATCCTATGAAGCGGAAAGTGGTTTGGCACTTGATTGAAAGTGACGTCACCGGCAATGCAAAAAAGCGAAAAAACACCCGTGTTTCAGGTCATTCTGATGGAATACGTGGGATCTCTACCGATTTTTATTACTTTCACGCTATTCTGCACTCTATCCTTGACAGATAATGAGATTTAAATAAAATCCTATGAAGCGGAAAGTGGTTTGTCACTTGATTGAAAGTGACGTCACCGGCAATGCAAAAAAGCGAAAAAAAAACGTGTTTCAGGTCATTCTGATGGAATACGTGGGATCTCTACCGATTTTTATTACTTTCACGCTATTCTGCACTCTATCCTTGACAGATACTGCGATTTAAACAAAATCCTATGAAGCGGAAAGTGGTTTGGCACTTGATTGAAAGTGACGTCACCGGCAATGCAAAAAAGCGAAAAAACATCCGTGTTTCAGGTCATTCTGATGGAATACGTGGGATCTCTACCGATTTTTATTACTTTCACGCTATTCTGCACTCTATCCTTGACAGATAATGAGATTTAAATAAAATCCCATGAAGCGGAAAGTGGTTTGGCACTTGATTGAAAGTGACGTCACCGGCAATGCAAAAAAGCGAAAAAACACCCGTGTTTCAGGTCATTCTGATGGAATACGTGAGATCTCTACCGATTTTTATTACTTTCACGCTATTCTGCACTCTATCCTTGACAGATAATGAGATTTAAATAAAATCCTATGAAGCGGAAAGTGGTTTGTCACTTGATTGAAAGTGACGTCACCGGCAATGCAAAAAAGCGCAAAAAAAACGTGTTTCAGGTCATTCTGATGGAATACGTGGGATCTCTACCGATTTTTATTACTTTCACGCTATTCTGCACTCTATCCTTGACAGATACTGCAATTTAAACAAAATCCTATGAAGCGGAAAGTGGTTTGGCACTTGATTGAAAGTGACGTCACCGGCAATGCAAAAAAGCGAAAAAACATCCGTGTTTCAGGTCATTCTGATGGAATACGTGGGATCTCTACCGATTTTTATTAGTTTCACGCTATTCTGCACTCTATCCTTGACAGATAATGAGATTTAAATAAAATCCTATGAAGCGGAAAGTGGTTTGGCACTTGATTGAAAGTGACGTCACCGGCAATGCAAAAAAGCGCAAAAACACCCGTGTTTCAGGTCATTCTGATGGAATACGTGGGATCTCTACCGATTTTTATTACTTTCACGCTATTCTGCACTTTATCCTTGACAGATACTGCGATTTAAACAAAATCCTATGAAGCGGAAAGTGGTTTGGCACTTGATTGAAAGTGACGTCACCGGCAATGCAAAAAAGCGAAAAAACATCCGTGTTTCAGGTCATTCTGATGGAATACGTGGGATCTCTACCGATTTTTATTAGTTTCACGCTATTCTGCACTCTATCCTTGACAGATAATGAGATTTAAATAAAATCCTATGAAGCGGAAAGTGGTTTGGCACTTGATTGAAAGTGACGTCACCGGCAATGCAAAAAAGCGCAAAAACACCCGTGTTTCAGGTCATTCTGATGGAATACGTGGGATCTCTACCGATTTTTATTACTTTCACGCTATTCTGCACTCTATCCTTGACAGATACTGCGATTTAAACAAAATCCTATGAAGCGGAAAGTGGTTTGGCACTTGATTGAAAGTGACGTCACCGGCAATGCAAAAAAGCGAAAAAACATCCGTGTTTCAGGTCATTCTGATGGAATACGTGGGATCTCTACCGATTTTTATTAGTTTCACGCTATTCTGCACTCTACCCTTGACAGATAATGAGATTTAAATAAAATCCTATGAAGCGGAAAGTGGTTTGGCACTTGATTGAAAGTGACGTCACCGGCAATGCAAAAAAGCGAAAAAACACCCGTGTTTCAGGTCATTCTGATGGAATACGTGAGATCTCTACCGATTTTTATTACTTTCACGCTATTCTGCACTTTATCCTTGACAGATACTGCGATTTAAACAAAATCCTATGAAGCGGAAAGTGGTTTGGCACTTGATTGAAAGTGACGTCACCGGCAATGCAAAAAAGCGAAAAAACATCCGTGTTTCAGGTCATTCTGATGGAATACGTGGGATCTCTACCGATTTTTATTAGTTTCACGCTATTCTGCACTCTATCCTTGACAGATAATGAGATTTAAATAAAATCCTATGAAGCGGAAAGTGGTTTGGCACTTGGTTGAAAGTGACGTCACCGGCAATGCAAAAAAGCGCAAAAACACCCGTGTTTCAGGTCATTCTGATGGAATACGTGGGATCTCTACCGATTTTTATTACTTTCACGCTATTCTGCACTCTATCCTTGACAGATAATGAGATTTAAATAAAATCTCGTTCCGCCATTCTAAGCGCTGCGAAACTCACCCAACCGTCTCTGAAAAGTTACTTAAAAATTATGGCAACCTTAACAAGTTGTTATCCGATGTCGCATACATAAAAAAGCAGATCAAGCACTTCCACATTTAAACCCTGCAACTGAGCTATATGCCAATTGTTCCCAAACAAAGGCTGGATTATTTTCTCACTTATGGATAATAAGTGACAACAGTGACAAAGTTTACAGTGACAATAAACAGTGAGAGATTTTTGTGTCTTTTTTTCAGGCTAAGCTTTTTTTATGTATTTTTAGCTTAAACATTATTTAATTATTTTTTTGTCAAATCATAATTGCATGCGTGTTTCTCAAAGGTAACTAACTAATAACAAGGAAAAAAACAATAAAATAACAATGAAAAAACAACAGTTGAAAAGCACTACCTGAAATTTTCAGGGACATATATATATTTTTTGTTCTTTTAAGGTGGAAATTACATGTCATATGCACATGTAAATAACTTTAATTGTCTCAGAGATATTTAACAGTGCCTCGATAGCGCGAATTGAGCCTCTTTGACTGTTTAGCCTGCTTCTGCCAGTCCTATAAAGCAATTAGAATTCGGATAACTTCGCGAATAATTTATGTATTTTAAACTGTCATCGGCTTCATTAAAACGGGGCTTTTTGAAAGCTCCTCAATAGAATATTAAAAGAATCGAATCGAAGAGAATAAAATAAAATAATCTTTTTAGGTACACACTGGGCTTTTCAAAAGCTCTGCATTTTGAGTGCTGATTGGTCAATAATGTCACGTGATACCATGAGCCGCTTGAAGTAATATAATACAATGAATCACTTTACTCGAGAACATTCGATGGATAAATCATTTGGGTCACATTATGGGATTATACAATACATGTGCAAAGCTGCACGCAATACAAGGACTCTGGTTTCTGTGACGTATGTTACAAATACTTCCCCCCAGATTTGCAGGTGATGAACATAACATCAGCTGTAGGCGATTAAGAAGTCGGTTAATGCGATTGAGCGAACAAAATGCACATTCAAAGTAACTACGAAATTTTAATGCGTTTGATGGTATTCAATATTGTACAGTTTGATGCAAGCATTACAAAATCAAAGTCTACAAAATCAAATTTGCCAATGCGAGAAATTGGCCTGTTAGAAGTTACGTGCTTCATCAAACCGAAACAACTCAAGTTTAGTGCAAGGAGTTAAGGTTTAAATCCACACATGGCCTCTAAAGACGTCATTATCGCAGGAAGAACGTCTCGGTGATACGGCTATAAAAAAAAACAAGCACAATATCAAACTAAGTTGTCCTCCTGGATCCACTGAAATGTTCCAAGCGGGGCATCATTGTAAATTCTCAAGAAAGGAGTCGACCCAAGCGGGGCACCTTTGTAAATAACTTTAGGTTGTCGATACATACAACCTTTGCAATACGAACGATTCAATCGAAGCGAATATAATAGAATGTAACAATCGTTAGGGCAAAAACACTACACGCAAAACATTATGCAATACAAGCACTGGTTTCTGTGACGTATGTTACACACAAATTTTGACAAGGTGTAATCAACTGTATTTTGGCAACAAGCGACCTGATAAAATCATTTTGTTTTGCTTAGCAAACTAAATTTTCCACAATTTGACACCAGAAATAATGTCCTCGAATAATTTATTATTATTTGGAACATTGAAGATCAACTCACGAATATTTCGCCTTTGTTCCTGTACCTACCAAACAAAAGAAAGATAACTAAAATGCATTTTTTGATACGGGAACAAGTTTATTTTTCTCTTTTTAAAGTCAATAAAGATGGTATTAAATCTTTTTCGGCGAGATGAATTTATTTTGCAATCAATATTTTGATGGCTTTGATGAAACAAGTTCAATTCAAAAGAATGGATAATTATTTTGAATTAAGAAAAATAAAATTTCACAAGTTGATCTTTCTCATAGCGCCCTCTATTATAAAAGATGAAGAAGTTTTCAGAACTTGCTCGTATGCAAACACTTGCATACAAATTATAGTTGGTTTATATTGGAAGTACTCCCACTGCCCTTGAGTATTTTCAAGCAAGCAACATATATTTTGTTAAGGCTTTACTTTTTCAACCCATATTATGCACAAAAATGTTGTTTTGTGTTGGACTTCACTGGCAATATTTGCGCTCAGCAGTATGAACATGGTGTTGGTGAGGTATTTCTTGATATCAACTGATTTTAATAATTTAGTTTATCATAATATCTTCATCTCAATCTTCAACAAGATACAGTAATCGCAGAAAAAAGCATCATATCTTTTGTCAACTATTTATGTCATATGACCTGTTTTTGCAAAATAAATATTCCCAAACCACCGCATTACTGTGTGCAGATACTGTCCTAGAAAAAAACATAACAAACAAAGTAGTTGATTTGACATAACAAGCATAGTAGTTGATAATATTACTCGATTTAGACTCCCTCTGCTTGCAAACAGCAAAAGCGCGCAATTATTTGTTCATATTTTGACCCAAAAGGCAGTAGAAAGCAAATCGCCGTAAAAAATGATGCGACGCGATTTGGTCAAAATCATCCACATATTTCAAAAGACAAGGGACCAAACTTCTTGTTTCTTTAAAAAAGTTTTAAATTATGTTCTATTTAATAGGTTTTTAAGCCCCCTAGAAAACACCAAAATTGCATTTAACCCAAAGCATTTTTCATTTCGCATAAAGTGTTACTTATGCGTGACGACGCACTTTTTGCGGAGTTTCTATTCCATGTTTTAGTATTCTATATGGTTCCACACAGCGAGCATTTGTGGCGCTTTAAAATGTTTAATTACATAGCGCACAACATCTTTCAATAATATTTTATTTTTATTTTTTCCAAAAATGTTGTGATACTCTTACCCTTTGTTTTAACTGAGCCTTGCCCAATTTCTTTTTGTAAAACCATTTTGTTAACGAACACCAGTCCGCATGTTTTAAAACCAATAAATGTTGATAGAAGACAACTTATTGGAATTTTTCGTTATTATGAATGGGTACATTACAGGACCTATATGGGTATTAAATTGGAGAAATCCTGTTTTCAAGGCCCTCAGCTGTAATGCATCTAGCGACTGTTCCGCTTGTTTCCCAATTACCCTTGATGGGTCTTGTGACTTACATAGGGACCTAAAGATCTTCAAAGTTGAAAAAAAATTTTGCTCCTGGTTGAGACTGTACAGAACAAGGACTTGTTGGGCCTCCTGGAAGATCATATGACCAACAGGGGAGTATAAACAGCCCTGGGGGAGGGCTTTGGCACTTTTTCAGCAACTAAATGTGATGCCATTGCATAGAGAATAGTTGGGACCTTCAAAAAATGCTAATGAGTGGGTGTAGTTGAACGATTCATATTTCTGCAAAATTCAGTTCCAATTTTTGTTGCTTTTTTTGTCAAAAAATTGAATAACCAGGGGGGCTAATGCCCCCAGGGGATGGCTAAACCATTTTTTAGTGACTAATTTTGATCAATTTTTTTAGATATGGGAGGGATCTTTCATAAAATTAAGAATGATCGGCCACTTAAACGATTTATTTTTCCACAAATACAGCCTGAATTTTGTGCTCCATTTTCAACATAATTTTCAGCAGCACCCACCAGCAAGTAACTACCTAATTGAAATAGCCCAACACCTCACTAAAATTGCCCCAAACACCCTAATTCGCCATGACAACAGCACGCACATGTGCGCTCATTCAACCGTAAATTTAACTTATATGCATCACTGCTTTGCTTGGTGATGCATGAATTTCTATTGTAGCATAGGTTGGGCATTTCCCAGCAACAAAACTTATTTACATAGAAATACCAATATGCGTCCTAAAAAGCGTTTCTTCATTAATTTCAACAGGAGCGTCACCAACAACGGGCAAATTAGTGAAAGCGTTTTCAGTAAATACATCCTCACCTTCAACAAAATTACTTGATGAAGCACAATGGTGGTCAATATTAGCAAGAGCTTCGGTTATTTTTACAATGTTGTTTTCCTAAAAAGAAGCGTTTTTGGTCGCTTCACGTTTTAATCAATTTTTGGTTCAGAAATTCGGAACATTTTCATCTTTCTCCAATGCTCCATTTTTTCAACCACAGTATCGTCGGTCTGTTGGGTTTCTCCGGCGTGGCTTGAAACCCTAGAGCCGGAAACTCGTTCTTCTCGGAAACTCGTACAATGCCTCTTTTAACTTTCTCCTCCACCTGTGAAAGAAACAGTTTTGAACCTTCCTCTGTTAAGTGAATACCATCCCTTGCAAGAAAATGCGTTGGAACCGCAGTTTCTATGAACGTTCATTTCTGCGGCGCAAAATCCTCGTCTTCCAGCAAGCGGCATGAGTATACCACTGTGGTAAATCTGCATAATACACATAATTAATTAAAACCAAAATCAACCCATCAATATGTTTCATACTTATCCATTTTTCCCATACGTTATCTTTTCAAAACTTTGTACTTATCCATGTAGTCAACCATAACCGATAGCGGAGACAAATATTGTGACGGACGACGGTGATAGAACTAAATACATTAGTCCCACAAGTTTTGTGATAAGAGGTTTCCTTTGTAGTTAGACGATGAAACCATTTGTTAGAAGATCGTTTTTTTGTTTAGTTTGTTTTCATTTAGTTGCAAACAAGTTACAAAGCAAAGCAACAACAATGTCAAAGTTCAAAATTATAAACTCAATTTGGCCTTGGGGTAAAGAACATTAACCAAGTTCATGAGCTACTTTGTAAGCACCACGACTTTAGCAATGCTTTGGTAGCTCCCGTGTATGTTGAGGATGTTGTTTGTACCGAAGCTTACGACGACAGCTTCGACATCCTCAACAATGGGAGTGTTGGATAACTCAACGAACGCGTGGTCAATCCTTCCTCCGGGCATACTCAGAGCCGCAATGTCTAAACAAAAGTCATCGCTTGGTTTGACTGTATACGGAGATACAAACCGCCTGGCGTGGACAGCAACCGATCCCGAACACTCTTCTCCGGAATCCCCCACTTTGTCTGCTTGCCAGAGAAGCCCGTTTCATAAACCTCTCGACTCAGCTGGACTAAAACCGATCCAACGTCAACAACCGCAACAATTTATCAACAGAAGATCAAGCATATCACAAACCTTTCTTTGGCTACAGACTATCTTAAAACCATTGAACATGGAAGAAGACATTTCAAAACTTTTTCGAAAACTTACAAAGAAGATTGCTGTAAATTTTGGCAGTACTTCCTTGTAAAAAACGAAATGGATCGAAACAGCATTTTCCCTAGTGTGGAATTCAAGTCCTTCCTCCATTCTACCTTACAGTTCTTGAACTGGTTGCATAAGGTCGGTCAAGTTTTAATATTAACGTTTATTTCAGTATTCTCGAAATAAATTTCTAGGTTTCGATTTTGAAAGATTTAGACCACACCTGTATTCAAATAGAATATTAAAGCACATACAGGCTCATTGCACCGGCCTCAACATTACATCGGCCGAAACTTGGGGATCATATAGGTTCTTATTACGTCACAAGACGTCGACAACAAAATCACTGTAGTGGCGGGAAATAATTATTTTGTACTGGGGAGCTTATTGTCCGTAACATCTAGGTTTATATAGAGTTTCTTAAAAAAACATAAAAATAGTTGATTAACTCTGATTGGAAAACTTGCCGACGACTTTGAGCCTTTTCACCTCCGATCAGATGCGCGGCCGCTCAAGTCAGCGGGTAATGAGGCCGATCACTCACGCTCCCGACACCCGAAAGCATCCACACTGATTGAAAGGTGCAAGCGAAAAAGTAGAAAATTTGCCATAAACAAGTTTTATAAATATTTTTGCAAGAAATAAAATATTTTTATACATGTTACACAATTAAATATAATAATTATTAGTGTAATCGCCAAAGTTTGTGTCCTTAACGCAACCAACTTGTAGGCTTGATTACTCGCGTGACTTAAAGTGCACATGACACGGCCATGGCAACTTTGCGTAAAATTAAAGGTACATCTACAACAAACATTTATCCAAAGTTTCACGGTTCTACGTCAACTAAAAAATGTAGAAAACTCGCTTGACATGACACAAGGCGCTCGCGTCGAAAAAATGCATTGTTTAGATAGGAGAAGTCGTCTTTTATTGCAGATATCGAATAGTTTTTAGCATAGGAGAATCCAAAGAACACGTTACCTCAAAGGTCAGGACAAGGTTTTACATCACACAGAAGTATGTCACTGTGACGTCACAAACCAAAGGCTTATTTGTCCCTGATTATCGGCAGACCAAAGGGTACAGCAGATACAACATTACTTCGATGAGACGGGGATGTTGCGTTTCTTTGCTCAGTGACATTACATGACGTCATTTTGGGTGTGATGTCATAACTTTAACCTCACCTTTGTGCTGACTTTAATTTGATGATTCCAACATTTCTAGTTACAACTATGTTGCGAAAAATACATTAGTGGTCGATAATGGCGAATTAAATAAATCATTCATGACGCGAACTCGTTGGCAACGCTACTGTCGAAAAAAAACAAACATATTTTTCTTGCTGTGCCTAGAAAAAAAAAAGTTATGATCGAAAATGTTTTTTGGGGGGCGAGGTTATGAACAATATTCGGCCGGTAAACATATTTCCCCCGCGAAATCGCGCACAAGTTAGGTATCGCTGTAAAGGGATTTTAAAGGGCATTCAAAGGGCTTTCCAACGGTGGTAGAATTATTTTTCCTGTCGACCTATGAAAAAAGTTATAGCTGATTTATGAAAATGCGTATTAATATGCGTTACAAAATTTCAAAAATTTTGTGTCAATCTATACACCTTCTCAAAAAAAAGGCAAATTTAACTGTGTTCTTTTTTGAACAAAAATCGATGGTTTAGAACCGACCCTTCTGCTCGTTTCCTCGTATGTACTGCTACTCGTACTCATTAAATAGCAAATAATGGCCTCAAAGTACAAAACGTTGTTTAGGAAAAAATTCACATCCAGTATTTTGTCAATCAACATTTCACTCAACATGGTTCCTTCCACAATCAAACCTGGTTTCAAATCTCGGCCGCAAAATGATTCAATACCAACAAGTGGTTGACCCAGGAGACGTCGACAAAACAAATATTCCACGAATCGCATTATATTGTTCATTTCATTCTGGGAAATTGTAAGGGGGGAAAGTTTTTTGTTGTAGTTTATCAACATATTTTTTTTACCATGGTAATATAAACATAGGCGGTAACATTCTGGTAAATTTTTGGCTTGTTGAAATGATTTTAATAAAGCCGCCGACTCCTTGAAACGTCTTGGCTTGCGACGGACAAAAATCTTAGGTTGGGCTGGGTTGCTGGTTGAATCAATACCGGTCTTAACTTTCAGGTTTCAAATGTTCGCCTATACAAGAGACCTTGTCGCCAAGCTGTACGCAGGCAATGGGCTCTATGCCGTCACAGCCGGTGACCTGCAGTTAAGTTCATTTCGCTGGGAAATTTGAAATGAGTTGGTATTTTAACTTATACCACGTTCATCAGCAGGCCTTAGGCAAGCCCTGTGCAAAATTATAAAAAATCCTATGGACCGGAAAGGTTTCAAATGTTCGCCTATACAAGAGACCTTGTCGCCAAGCTGTACGCGGGCAATGGGCTCTATGCCGTCACAGCCGGTGACTTGCAGTTAAGTTCATTTCGCTGGAAAATTTGAAATGAGTTGGTATTTTTACTTATACCACGTTCATCAGCAGGCTCCAGGCAAGCCCTGTGCAAAATTATAAAAAATCCTATGGACCGGAAAGGTTTCAAATGTTCGCCTATATCACGCGACTACACCACTATCTGCTTGATATATGATCGCATCAAACTTACAAGTTTTCTTGCCTTAAATTATATCTTGTATGAACGTCAGAGTCAATAGCATAGGGATGTTAAAGTTACATTTGATGTTTATTGATTGTCATTGTGTTCTAATTTGTGTATGTACATGTGTTTTGTTTTTGATAAATCCCCAGAAGTTGTGTTCACTCGTGCGTGAAAAATATTTCGTTGAAACAAAAAAATATTTCGCATTTCCACTAGTAACGACAGAGGGCAGAGTGTGCGTTGACGTTTTGTTGACTCGAAAAAAAGTTTTGTCGACAATCGTCTCATTGGTCGTCTCTTAGGATAATAAAACAATCTTTGAAGTTGTGTTTATGCAATGTGTCGAACTGGCTTGTATAGCATTTTTGAAACAAATTCATTTAAAACCTTGATTGTGATTTTATATCTTGCAATTGGCTTCACCTCTGCTGGTAAGTCTCATGGATCCTGTTTCTGTTGTTTAGTTCATTTATTTAATGCTAGTTTTGTAGTGAATGGTGAAATATATATTGCTAAATTATGAGGAGGTAATTATTAGTGGTTGCTAAACACTTAGATAATAGATATCATATAGCCTATGCCAGGGTACAAATTAGTTAAAATGTTTGAACCTAAATTCGCAAAAACGTTTTTTACCCTAAATTTAATTACTGGAATAATTTACTGCATGCTAGCGATGCTGCTTAATTTGGATTTTTTGTATATATTCGTTGAATGTTTTCTTGTGTTGTCACAGTACTTCTAATTCGAACCCCGTATGCTAATCCATATATATTTCTTTATTGGTAACAAGTGTTATTGCATTGTGGATGTGCTTTGTTTTACTAGATATGATGTGCTGATATTTTGTTGTTCTGTTATTCATCACTGTGCGTTACACCAAACAAGTCGAAGTCAATTTGTGTTGCTACAGTTTATGTTTAAGATCAAAGGCGAAAAAAAAATACTGACGTCAGAAGGTCGTTTGCACGCCATAATATACAAATTATAGCGTTGTCATATACAAATATGCTAGCAACGTTTTTGGACGAAAATACGAGTGTGATCAGAAAAGTAATGCGTCTTCATCTTTGCTGCCGTTGCCGAAAGGACGCAATGCGATTGTGTGGTTAAATTTAGTAAAGGTCGGGGGTGCGCGGCATCCCTGCACCCCCGTATTCTACGCCAGTGTTTAAGATCATTAATATCAAAACAAAATGTTTGTGTATCAACTTTCCAGTTTAAAAATCACTTTTTGACAGAAATCGTTTCCAATGTTACACTTTTTCCTGTACCCAATCAAGCAACCAATGCAGATGTTACACTTTTTTCCACATTTTCTGGTTCCTCCTTTGCCTTCTTATACCTGAATAATCAAAACATCAGTAATGTGAGTATGGCACTTTTTCCCAAGTTAAAAAGGTAGTTTTTAAAGTTTGGTTTGTATTTGCAGCTTTTCTAAACACAATATCACCAAGCTGGTAGAGTTGCATATTACTTATTTTTACTTTCAATTAATCACATTTTTGGTTTGCTAGAAACACAATTAAGTGGTTGTGTATTTACAACTATGGGCATTTTATGCTCTTGTTCAAACAATTAAGCCTCAGAAACTTACCAGTTAAAAGTTACAGTTGTGCCCATCTTTACAATTTGGCAGATAGATGACGTTTATATTTGTAAAGGTTTTTAATGCTACTCTAGCACAATAATAACAAAAACATTTTATGTTTTTAGGGTGTAGCATCAGTTCAATTTCAGAATAATCTGCAATGTTCAGTGCTAAACAATTTTCATGGGAATATAAGGTATTGCATTGTAGCAGTAGTGCCTTGCTTCTTTTTAAAAACATTGGTTTTGAGTAAACATTTTTTTGTATAGATTTGTTTTGCCTATCATACAGCATATGTCAAAATCCTACCATTTTCAGTGCATCTAGCCTGCCCACCTACAGTTTTACTTTATTTATGGTTTTAAGGTGCAATTTGAAAAGTATGGTTTGTTGTATTTAGAAATGTTAATATTTGATTTTAACTTATTTTTGGAATATTCCCAATAATATGACACATTCTTAAAATTTATTGTTGCTGTTAATATATACAAACACTTTGGTCTCCCATCAGCTGTTGGCTAATTAATGTCAGATAACAAACAAAAATATATAAAATGGAAGATTTTGGACATCTAAAACACAGAAATCATAAAATGTTACTCATTTAATGCAGAAATATTTTTTATGTGTTTCAGTTGTACCAACACATCAGGAGTTACAAACGTAGTTTTCATCTTTTTTAATGTGCTGTCCAATTATTCCACTGCCACTTGGAGTATTGGAACAAGTTCATTGATTAAGATGGCTGATTTTTCAGTACAAGGTAAAAATACAAAAGTCTAATGTTAATAACAATATCGAATTTTACTTTACCTATTTACAACAAGAAACCTGCTTCAGTTGTTATCAATATTTCTTTAAACTACCTTTGAATGAAAGTCTTTATCCTGGTAACACAATTTTCATTGTAACACAACCATTATTAAATTACATTTAAAACAGTATATATATTATTGGGAATAGTGTTTTATGCTTTGAAATTATTTGAACAGTGGTTACTGAAATGACTTGCATTTACTTTATGCTGGACCTAAGTGCCACCATTTATCTTTGTAGTTTTTTTTTAAGGATTTTTAAGAGAAAAATATAAAATTTGTAGAACAACATGGTTAGTCATTTATTTACAAAACTAGCTAAGCAATAAGAACCACCTTAGGCTGTTTTAGGTACTTAAATTTAACATTATATTAGGCTTAACATTTTTTATATGTTTAGATTGTCTGAATGACACTTTACCTTCCAGACCATTTATCGAAGCACTTAAACTTAATTATAAGTCACCAGGTCAGTTCAAATGCCCAGCAGGTCAAGAGTTGTTTTACTGTAACTCAACTCCTGGTATTGTAAATACAACTTGTCAAAATGATGCAACATGGTTTGGAGCTGATGGATTAGAATGTTGGTCAGGTAAACTTGCTAAATTTAGTTTAGCTAAATACAAAAATAAAGTTTGTGATAAATACAAATATTTTATGATTATGGTGATGAACTGCAGATGTCCAATGCACTAAATTAGTTATGGCATGGAAATTGTTAGATAATTATATAAATTTTTTTTTGACAAAAATTCTTGTACTAGTGTTGTTAAAAATACTTCAAAAAAACTATTACTTCAAATGAAGTGTATTGCTAGTGGTAATTATGTTGGTATAATTTCGTTGCCAATGGTAAGTTTTTGTAAATCAATAGTAGTTGAACATGTCAATGATTGCAAACGATCACAGATTTCATGTAAAATATTGTCTTGGCCATAAATTCTGATGTAATACGATGCGCTATATATTTTTACTAGATCCAACACCACAGCTTTCTGGAAACTTTACTGGTGTAGAAAAAACTGTGGTGGTAATAAAGTGTTGTGTCGCATCACATGTGTTTCCGCCTGTTACAAGCTACTCCATCTATATTGGAAATGTTGTTTATATACAACAGGTTTGTTAGTTAATTACCTGGAAAAAACTATTACCATTGCTAATACCATAAATGTGCTATAAAAATTACTCTGTTCTTGGCCAATAAATGACAAAACACAATCAGTAGCTCTGGTAAACTTTCTGTGTAAAATGTACCCCTAAACAGCATGTGGAAGGTCAACAAAGTCTTTTGATAAATAGTGATTTGCTTGCAGCTAAAAAGGTAAGTATATGTGGTTATGCTACTGAATTTATAATATGATACATGGCAGTGACAAATCTTTTAAAATTTAGATCCATGTAAGTTTATATTTGCAGGATTTGCAAGACTTCCGTTTTCTACTGAAAAGAGAAATGAACAATCAAATGGTTCATTGTCAGGTCACCTCAAACTACACAAAGTTGAAAAATATTTCAGGAAATTCTTCTGACCATCAACTTATAGTATACTGTAAGTTTTGTTATCTTAATATTGCACAGGTTATTTGTTTTTTAGAATTGTCAATACAAAATCCAGTTCCATTTTTTGTTGCTGTTTTGACCAAAATATTGAATAACCAGGGAGCAAATGCTGCCACGGGGATGGCTAAACCTCTAAGGTCCACTGTGTAGGCCTTGGGCAGTTCCCACCACCATAGCTTATTTTCATTGAAATACCAATATACCTCCTTTAGTAAAACAAAATGTTTCCCTTATCCCTCTTTCACAACACATCCTGACCAAGTGACCACATCACAAAACAAAAAAATGGCATATTTGAAATACCCAAACCTGGCCAAGTGCTTTTGTTTTTAGTGAACTTGAGTTCCATAAATATTTTTGTGATGTGATCAGTCAGTCAGGAACTCTTGTGAAAAACGGATATGCCTTTAACAAGTAATGTTTAGTCTGATTTTTCATGTCGGTCAAAGTGGACCGTAAAGTGTGGTTTTATATACTTAAAAGCTGAATTGAACATAAATTAGTGTCTTTGTTAAAAAATACAAATTTTACGTTTGATGTGTATTGATGTTAATGCCAGTATAAGTTACCAAGTTCTATGTATGCGCAAAAAAAGCCATAATGATTGAGAGCTGCAGACAGGGAGTACATGTAGTGTTTCGACCTGTAAGGTCTCATCAGTGCAGATGTTGACTGTGGCATTGTGCTGACTTTCACACTAGCAGGCACACTAGTCTCCACTTTGTGGTACCTTTCGGTCAACATCCATCTGCAGGGTACCCTATACTAGGTACCGAACAAAAGAGACGAACCACTGTGGGGCGCACTATGGCCAAATGAAACTGTTTGGTAACCGAAGTGCTAAAAGCTGAAACCCAATTCAATATATCTGCATAAAAGTCATAATAATTAGGAGCTGCAGACAGGGTGTACACGCACCGTTTCAACAATAATAATTGAAAACTAGCACAGTGTCACAGTCAACAACTGCACTGATGAGAACCTCACACGTTGAAACAGTGCATGTATACACCCTGTCTGCAGCTTTCAATTGAAAAGTTCTCTTATGCAAAAATGAAGTTTAAATTCCAAACTTTCAAATTTCAATTAAATGCATTTTGAGATGAAGGGTTACTAGCACATATTTTACAGAATTTTGTTGATTGTTTTTTGTTTGTTGTATTCAGATCCACCATCAATTCCCAACATTACTATACAGGGGTTATTTCAACAAACTGAAAACCAATATATTATTCTGCAAAACACCAGTATAAGCTTAAATTGCTCTGTGGATTCAAACCCCCAATCTCAATGTGTTTGGTCATATGATAACTTGAATGAAAGCAATGAATGCAACATAAGCAGAAAATTTAGTAATTCAACAAATGCAACTTGTCAAGCCAATAATGGTATTGGTAATTCTAACAGTACAACCATTTCAATTGTTTCAGTTCCAACATTTAGTAAGTTAATTTAAAGTTTGTTTTTGAATTTAGACATTTCTTTCTTTTAAACATTGTTATTCAGGGCAACCAAAGATAACAATTAATGGTGAAACAGTTGATGACAATACAACAAAGCTTCTCAATGAAAGCAATGCTGTTAATTTTAAATGTAATGTTGACTACCAAAGTTATCTTGGTACAATCTTTAAATGGACAAAAGATGGGATTGATGTTGAGATAGATGTTAATAATGATAGCATTTTGCCAAAAAATGTTACACCATATGACACTGGTACATATGTATGCAAGTCTTCTGATGTGTTTGGGAGTTTTCAAACAAGGATTAACATTGATGTTCAGTGTAAGTTTGCAACATAGAAATTTGACATGCGGTGATAATTGAAATACTTTGTTCTTTTCAGATCAGCATGTTTCAATATTTCTTTTAAAAACAGAGTGTTATTTGACATGTTGTGTAAATAATTTGTTTTAGAAGCTGTTGCACAATGTAGCATTCAGTAGAAAACTTAATTGATTCAAATTTGTTTTGTTTAAGATTAACTTTACCTTTAAGTTCATCATTCAATTACCTTATTTATTGATTTTGTATGGTATCTGGTGTAGTTTGAACGATTTATTTATGATTAATTTTGTTTGTATTATATATCTTGCTACCTGTTATAACCCTGATAATGACTTGGTGTTCAGTGAAGGGGTTTCTATTGGCAGCAGAAATTCTATTCCTAAATTAAGACTAACTCCAATCTTAAAACTCCACATTCAAATATAGTGAAGTTATTTTGTAAAGATACTATTTTATTGTGTTTCTCTTTTAGATGCCCTTTATATTTACCACCTTTCACACACCCCAGTGTAGGAATTACTTGGATTTTGGCTTACTAACATAATGTAATTACCAGTAAGGGAAATGTTTCAACCTTGTGTATCACAATTTTTGTGTACATTTCGAAATTTCGAAAAGTTCTATCGCATTGAACTAATTATCTATTAAGATGATTTTTGCTTTGTGATTATTTTTATTTGCAAAAACTTGAAAACCAGAAATGACACAACCGAATATGTGTGGAAATATTGCAAAAATTTCAATACTAATATTATCATTAGAAAACCTAGAAACTCTTTTTGGTGTAAGTTGCAAAATTTATTCCAATAAACAATTTTTATTAAAGTATATTAAAGCCAATGAATGATTGAGCAATTAGAACAACCTTATTTAAACAATTTTTGAAATAATGTGTCATTTTAAAATTGTTTTGTACTATTTTAAACAATACATCATACATGTATATATTTTTAATTGTGCTAATGTTGGCTTCACATGTTAATTAATTTTTATAGACCAACCATATACTGTCGGCAATGTGAACTGCCAGCCAAACCAACCATGTAATATCATCGTGTATTTAAATCCTCAACCTTATGTTTCTGTTTTAATATCACCAGGTTTGTAATGCTTGAATGCATGTCAGTATTTAAACAAGTTGTTTTATGAAATTATTTGTTTTAGGAGGCGGTAATAAAAATCTTACATGGATGTCAAATAATCAGCAGGGGTACACATATCAAATTAATGTAAGTTTTATTGCTTATGAAATGAAAGTTATTATGAAAAAGTAATATCCAAACACTTAAAATTTGAGTGCACAATTAAGAAATCAAATTTCTTGCTTAAGTTAAATGTTAGGTTATGACTGCTCAAATGATGTCTAAAAATTTAATTGGAATCAGCATTTGTGTCGCTGAAGGAAATCTGGGCATATGGTTTGTTATTTAATTGCATGGTAACTATGAACACATCCTGCATTAAGATTTCCCGGCGTATTAGATTCACATTTAAATCCACTTGACTTCAATTTTTTTCTCTATGACAAACCAGATTTAAAACTAGTTTTTGGCCTAAAGTATATATTTTCATTGCAACAAATTTAGGTACTGTTCGCGTTTCTTTTTTTAAGGGATTACAAAACTTAATTTATCTAAAACAAGTTGTATAAAACAGTGGCTGTTGCAATTACTGTTTGTTGGTTTTATGCTGAAGGAGCCTGCAGGAACCTACACTTTGGAAGTTACAAATTTAATTGGAACAAGCTCGATTACAATAACTGTATCTGCAATCACTACCAGCCAATTGGGAATGATTATTGGAATATCTGTAGCAGCCTTTGTTGTGATTCTTGCAATCATATTTGCAGTATTTTGTTTCAAAAGATCAGAAAGTATGTGTTTCATGATGTTGGGTTATTAAAGTTTTGTTTCATATTATATTGTTTACTTGCAGGTAACAAAATGAAAGGAACACCTGCAAAGGTTTTGCAGGAAGCACCTGCTTATTTAGACACACATGTGTATGTAAACACACCTCCACAACCTAATACACCCACATATGAAAACACACCTGAGTATCAGAATGTGGCAACTTATCAAAACACAACTGGAAACCAAAGTGCATCAGCATATGAAACATTTGGTCCCAGTGAAGAAACACTTTAATATAGATTTGAGAGAAAATTGGAATGTACTGACCACTACTACATTTTAGAATTATGTTTGGTTTGATTTGATTGAAACTTAAATTTCGTGTTTAACTTCTCTGCTAAAAGGGTTTGTGCAATTTACTACAGTGCACTGTTTTTGTAAAAGTGTTGTGTATTATATGTGATCATCCATTTTTTGAGTGATAAACTTTAGCATCTTTTCGATTCTGATTGATTTTAAAGCTGATTCGAAAATTTTTGAATGGTCGTAGATTGGAAATTCCCAATTAGTCCAAGTAAAACCATTCTCTTCCTTATACTGCTAGGGTAAGAGTTTTACCTCAGGGAAGAAAACACTCTCCTTTTGTTTTCAAGATTATTAACTTCCTTGTGTAAACTTACAATGTTGTAAGAAAACCGTGGCCAGCCTTTATGTTGATTCTCGTTTGAAATAATCACTGATTGGTTTGTTTTCTGTTCATGTTTTTTACTCTGACAGTTTATAATGAGTTCATTTATTGTCAATCACTGTGTGTTTTTAATACTGTAATTAAATGAATGTGATCTTCGTTGCGTAGAGTTTCTATTACAAGGATTTTTCTATCGCCAACCTATAGTAAGCAATAGGAGAATGGGCGGTAATTAAGTGATTCATTACAAAGAAGTTTTGAAACCAGGAACACTTCCTTGTTAAGAGGAAAACTGTTTTCAGATAAATGACCAACAATTTAGAAATTTAAACAGCTATCGACGGATTTACAACTGAAAATTATAGCTATATCGAAAAATATTCTTTCTTTGTAGCAAATTTTTTATATTTAGATTTCTCTGTCCCGTTTAGATCCTTAAAACGTTGTATGGAAGAATGACGTGTGACGCCGTATGTGTACAATATCCCTAGTTTGGCGTTGAAGTCCGCACCAACAAGGGTGTCTGATAATCCTTACCAACTTAACTTGCCTAGTTTCTCCTGACGATTTATTAGAAACAGTTTTCCCAAAACCAATCACCCAAAATATCTACACAAAGGTCGATACACAATACAAATTTTCATAACACTCTTAAGTATTTGTACTCACTCAAGGTTATTGTCCAAATATTGAATCAAATGCAGTGTCAAAATGTAGACTGTTTGCTACACTGACGCCGAAATTTCTATAGATTACGCAACGTGATATAACGAACGTGTGTAGAGTTTTAATGTTTGTGCAGTCGTTTCATTTTCGTTCTTTCCCATACTTAAAAGACTTTTGGACGATTTTCTAACCTATACATTATTTTATAAAAATTCCGTTTTATCTGCCTCTTACACGTCATAACTTGTTTGGTTTGACAGCTTTGGCTTTAACTTCTCGAAATAGTGTATTGTATTTTTGTGTACACTGTTGTAATTTTCCACGATTTAAGGCGATTTAATCTATTGCTACATTCACTGTGCCGCTTACGTTTGTGATTAAACTAATGTGATTAGTATTAAGTAGCGTTCTTAAGTCAAAACAACATACTTGGTGACAAATACGCAAAAGGTGGTTTACAGACAAGGACTTCTTTCCTTTATAGCACTTCCGTGTTGGCAGGAAAGCAAATATGCGCATTGTGTGTTTTGTTCTCCTGGCTATGAACCACCTTCTTTGCTCAAGAGTTACCAATGTAATAAGTTTATAACGGAGCTGAACATTTGGAGATTGCACAAACATAGTTTTTTAATACGCACCGTGATGCATTTTGTCTGACCGGATTATGCAATGAATGGCTTCACTTTTGGCATAAGAAACAACACAGTGTCACAAATACTTTTTAGTTTGCAAAAAAACAGGGTGTATCATTAGATCAAAACGACTTAGTTGTCGTTTATTAAATTCCTACATGTGATTCAAGGACATTGATTACTATGCTAAGTTTGAATCATCGTATAACGCAGCAATTAATTGCTGTGATTAATACGTGGTTGTCACTGGATAGGGTCGTTTCTACAATGCGCGCTGATGAACCCAAGATATGCCTCGACATTACAGTCAACCAGGAAGCATTTCTATTACATGTCAACGCCTCTCAAAGCGTTTCAAGGAGTGCGATGACGTCAGGCTTTATTATATTGCACAGTGGTCACATAAATATTTAGTACGCACATTTCCATCCCAGTTTGTTGTGAAATTGTTTTCTGCGCAAGAAATTCACAAGCTAGCCCTAAATAAATAATGTACTGCGCCATTTGTAAGCCACAAAGCTTGTTTAATTGGTTTTAATTAATTGTTTGACGTAATAATGTCACATATACAGGATATGTACAGGAAAACTAGGAAATGGTCATACATAAGGTTATGTGTTGTTTGCTAAGGCATAAGGAATGATGGGTTGTGTAAAATGCTTATAATACGCATGGTTCGTGTACAGGGTGGATATGGGTGTTTAAACAATCGACTACTTTCACTTTCTCGGTGAGGTTTATTTAGAATTCAGGTTCACCGTATTTGTCACCGCACAATTGCGACAGAGTTATGTCTGTCACGTAGACAAATTTTTAGACCAAATCTGGAATATCTCGGCACTTTTTCCCATTTATAGAAACGCGAATTTTAACACTAAATTCAGGACACATCCGGCAAAATTTTACCACCCAAACATTGTTTCAAGTTGAATAACCCTTCATTTATTGTGGATAAAGGGTAATTCGCATCTGACGATGGTTTCATATGAAACAGATTTTCGTGAACTTTGGAAAAAATTTGCACTAAACACAACTTCGTTTTTTTAAATACAAACAAGAATAGTTGTGAAACCAAGTGAAACGTAGCTAATATATGGTTTGTTGTGATGCTAAAAGCTCTTTCAGTTGTCCATATACCGCCTTAAATCATGTACTACGTCACGCCGTGTTATGGTTATGTATCTCAGAACCGAATATTCCAAATCCAAGAAAAGTGTGCACGGCAGTATAAGAGGTCTCTTGCAATAAATGCAGCATTCTCATCGCCGTCTAGCGGTTATATAATATTCATTTTCAAAAAGTGAATACTAAAAAAACCGTAACAGCCGACCAACTGTACAAATAGGTTAGTTTGTTACGAGTGAACAGATAAAAAAAACACGTATAGTTAGAAATTATGTTTTTAAGGTCCTCTGCAATAATGACCTGTCGGCTGTTTTGCTTGTTTGCCGGTAAAAATTGCTGAGTCCAGTGACTTATATAGGGACCTAATTTTCAAAAAATGTTGCAACTCCTGGAAGAACAGGGGTCCAAAAGGCACTTCTTTAGCAACCAACTTTGCACAGAATGTGTAGACGAGGAATGGATCTTTCATCGAACCACATAGCTGGCGAGCCAGATGTGGTTCTTTTGATGATGACATCTGGCTCGCAGATATATTTTAAGTTGGAATTTCTTAGCAAGATTGTCACGAATGATTTTTTTTCGTAATTTTCCATAACGTATTAATCCTATCGTAACAGCAAACAACCAAAACAATCCAATAGAAGTCACATAACAGTAGCGCGTAACTAAAGCGTAATCTCAGACATTTACCGTTTTTGTGAGGTTTTTCCTAAAATGCACGCGTTTATTGCATTAAGTGTTGAGAAATATCTTATGGATCTCACAGAAATACAATTAAAAATATGTAGCTTCCATGGCTCCCTTAGCCAAAAAGGTGCCCGAACTCACCTTTAAACGATTCATAAAAATCTGTAAATTCATTGTATAGTTTGACCAAGTGCCGAGTAACTGATTTGATTCAAATTGCCCTGATTCGAAATTCCCAAAATGTACTAAAACTCGAACACGCTAAAATCCGCATCAGCAACAGCACATGAATATTTGCTCTCTCAATCATTAAATTAACCCTCATGCATCACTGGTTGCTTTGTTACATCTTCCCTATGTTGTGACAGAGGGCAGAATACAAAGTAGGCATTTCCCTCCGACAAAATTTAATTTCATAGATAAAAATATGCATCCTTCATCCCTGTGTTTGAAACCCCTGGAAACCAAGAAAACAGGTGGCGCGACTAATCTTTGCAATTTAAACTATTTTTTCCAGTGGGAAAAACTTACAAAGTTCACCTTCGCAATATTTCTCCTTTGCGTAAATATGTTGAATCCCCAGTAACGTACCGTCCTCAACGTTTGCACTGTTGGGACTATAGGGGAATCAAACTTCCATAAATATATTTAACGTATATAGCTAGGCAGATTTAGCAGTTAGCTTGAAGCTATACCTCAGTAGAGTTTCACTTCGCATATCTATTGACTTCATTTCAGGTGATTTTGATGACTTGGGTGAATGCTTTTATACCTGGAGTTATAATGTGAAGTCAAATGACGCGGTCGGACGTTTGAACATACGCCTTTAAAGCAGCCCCAAGATCTTTATGACGATTTAGTTTAGTTATGCTTGGAATTCGTAACGCTGACTTTGATTGTTCTGCTTCTGAATTAATTTATGGCCAACTCACAGATTGCCTTGTGAGTATTTTAAAAGTACAGCCATTAGATGGCATTAGTTCCGAATATGGGAAGCAGCTTTCTTCTATCGCGAAAGACATCAAACGGATTTCGACCGTTTAAAAAACTCGACTTCTCAGTTTTCGAGGACTTTAAGGATACAGATGAAGTCGATGACACTGTTCCCGAATCTGATTCTTTAGATGTGTTTCCAACGTTGCCTATATTTGAAGAAGAAACAGATGAGTCAAATCCTCTTTTATTCATTAGCGAAGGTAGCTTAGCAGCCTGCTGGACCGATCAACATGATTCGTAGAGGCCTGGAAGTTTGGTGCGCTATCGTGACTAACTCGAATATTTACTATTAGTTCCATGTTTGCAAGTCACTGAAAATATGACATACAATCTGCTTTTGTCTACACTTGCTGCATGTGTGTTGTGTATACATGTCTGAAATGTCAGTGATATATGTATATGTGGCTTACGTAACGACTAATACAGAATTCCGTAACTCGATGGGCAATTTTACTGTGCCATTTCATTTCCTTGTATATTGTTCGTCGCGTAGTTGCTTTTCTCGCAAAATAAACATGATTTGATTTGATTTGATTTGTGTCGAGCACGCTGAAGGGTCTGAATGGTTTGTATCACCATGAACCATCATCAACTCTGCCAAGAAAATCTTGGT
This sequence comes from Ascidia mentula, assembly GCF_947561715.1. NCBI lineage: Eukaryota > Metazoa > Chordata > Ascidiacea > Phlebobranchia > Ascidiidae > Ascidia > Ascidia mentula. The sequence goes on from NC_138569.1 coordinate 1,276,566, forward strand.
CGAGGCAAAAACAAAGAAATACTTGCAGCAATTACGCGACAAAGGAGGCTTAGAAGAAGTAGCGCAAGTTAAAAGACGTAACGCAAGCGAGATAACTAGCGGAGGCGACACAATACACGGGTGTAAATGTAAAAGAGTTGAAAGCATTTTCGAAATTACAAGTTCAAACAAAAGAAAAGGTATCGAATTATGACAAGCCGAATCCCTTACACAGCTTCCCCACCGGACAAGTGTTTTCCTTAAATTGATTCTTGCGCGCGCAGTTATCAAAGTACTTTACATATGTAGTCGACCGTCGTGGCATGCCCTTTGCATTGCTTGACGTGCGTAGTAGGCGTAGTAACTACGTGGTGATGACGCCTTTCTTCACGAAGGCCGTGAAGAAGGAATTGATGAGCATTGCCACGAACTACGTCTTTGTTGCTTGAATTTTGCGACGCGGTTTCGGGGAAAACTTGTGTTAAATAAGCGTTGTCAATCGTCGTAAAAAAGTGCATTAAACACAATTTTTAAACTAAACTAGCAGAGTTCGTTTTTAAAAAACTAACAAGAATAATTGTGAAACCAAGTGAAACGTAACTAATATATGTTTTTTGTGACACTAAAAGCCCTTTCAGTTGTCAATTTCGCTTTTAATCATGTACAATGTCACGCCGATTTATAGTTATGTATCTCAGAACTGAAAATTCCAAATCCAAGAAAAAGTATGAACGGAAAAAATAAATTGGGTGAAGTATAACCGGAGAAGGCAAAATGGCACCAAGTCCAGGCTAGGTTAGCTATACGCACGTCGGTAAACAAGCTTGCCAAAATCATTGAAAACCATAGCCTACATGGAATATGTCAACAGCACAACCTTTGCCGTCTACAGCCCGTTGACATTGGCTGTGCCAACTCGTTAATCCCTACTAAAAAGGATCTTATGTCCTGCAGGATAGCAAAAACAGTCCCAGGGGGCAACCAAAGCAACTTACGTGACCAATTTTTTGCCATTGCGTAGAAAATTGTTGGGGCAAACATTAAATTGCAAATTAGATATGGTTTTTGTGATTCATTTTCTCCCAAAACCAACTTGTATTTTTTGCAGCCTATTTAGCTAAAATATTGTCCGACCAGGGGGCGTTTTATGCAACTACCCTGCAACTAATTTTGACCTGAATGCGTAGACAAGAGGCGGGCCTAACATAAAAGCACAAATTAAGGTATACTGCTGTGATTCAATTTGAAACTACATCCCCTTGAACGTTTTGATGCTTTTTCAACTAACTTTTTAACAGCACCCAGCACCAAATTACTGACTGAGAAGAGCAAAAAATGCATTAAAACTGCAACAAACACGTTAAAAATCGCCATGTTCACTGCACGTGACTCCCTGCCCATTCAACCCGACAATTGATCCCAATGCATCACCGGTTGCCTTGTGACGTAACTCAGTTTCTCAGTGATGGAGTAGTACAACAGCACGGGCATTCCCTGCGGGCGAAACTATTTTAAAAAAATACTGATATGCGGTCCACAACATTCGCGATGGTACTAACATTTAGGGTCGTTGTTTGGCGCTACTGAGTTGTCCGAGTCAAGTCGGAAAGTCCGGATAACGTTACCAACCTTGTGGTACCGTATTTACTTGATTGTAAGCGCGACACAAAGTTTTTTAACCTACTGCTTATAATCGAGGGCGGCTTGCATTATTTAATGTCACGCTTATATTTTGTCTGCACCTCTGAGTTTCAATGAAATTCACGTTAAAGGGCAGCTTACAATCGGGGGCTGCTTACAATCGAGTAAATACGTCAAATGTTCAGAGAATTGTAAGTCTATAGTTACAAATAGAGATTGGATGCACGTTTAGAAATGTCGCTGAGGTAGGGCACCAATAAAGGCACAGAAGCTCACTGAAATCTAGCGGCTACAAGTACATTATTGTTAATTAGAATTAACCTGTGACTTAGTTTAGTGCGGCAAAGAAGAATTTGTGATAAACACAGATAAGAATTTGGTTATTAATTAATTTATACTTTCCACTTTAGATAGGGTTCTTTTTTGTTGTGTTTTGTGCTGGATGCATTTGGTCGTTAGAGCCACGTGAATGCGTACGTAAACTCTCCGTTGAATGCATCAAGTACAAACATAACAAAACAAGTTGTATATCAACAGAATATTAAAAATTCATGTGTTAACTACTACTAAAAAAAAACGCTAATTAGTTTTTTAGCAGCCAATGGCTTCACCTTTCACATTGTAGCTAACCATATGTACTGAATATTGTTGTGTTCAGTGTACACAACACCATGCGCAGTATTTAAGACTAAGTAAAAGAAGTCAGATGGTATATGATGCTCAGATTGCCTTGGAATTGCATTTGATAAAATATTTATTCAACGTCTTGGATTTTTGTGTTTTTGTTACAGCACTTGTAAAAAGATCAACTACAGTGTCATAAATTTATTTACACAGCTAAGAATGGATTCAAATTTAGCAATATTTTTGATAGTAATCTGTGCTTTTTTGCATTGTGAAATTGGTAAGTGCTTGGTAACCTATTAAAAACACTGTGCAAACTATTTACTAATGGATACCAATGTTTTTATTCTGGTGTATTTATTTGGTGGCTAAATATTTGGTGGAATGGTAAGTTATATTTTACCAATGACAATAAATAACACCAGGTTTAATTATTTAGAACAACACATGTTATTTGCCTGTCAATATATATTTAGAATGTGCATCCAAAAAGCCACTGTTTCCAGTATATCAATTAATATTAGGGTGTGATTAAATTCAATATAAAACATTAGTGTTTGTTGCATTTTAAGGTAGCAGAAATGACATCGATATTTATTAAAAATAAGAAGCAGGAAATGTTGTACAACACAAGGATACTGTAGGGGTAGCTTTTCAAAGTAGCTAAAATTTTTTATTTTGTGATAAGATTTTTATTTTGTGACAAGATTTGTCTTTACTGTAGCACAGCTGATCTGTCTTAAAGGTTGCAAAATTATTCTGCTAATAAATTGGAGTTTAGGGTTATTTTGGTGTTATCCATCCAAATCAAATTAGAAAAGTACATCGAAAAATATTCGTTAAAGTTGGGTGGTTGTATGGAAATATGGTGTACAGGTTAGGGGATTACTAGATATGAGGCTTACTGTTATATAATCACTAATAAACTACATTAAGACACATATTTTATTTGTCTGTGTCCAGATTAGTAATTTTGCTCCTTTTTCAGATGCACAACAAATCTTCGAATCCCATGGACTAACAAACAAAGGACGGGTAGCTGTGAACTTTTCCCCAGTCTTTAATACAACAATACCACAAGAAACCTCATTTTGTGGATGGAACGTCAATTCATTTGATGTAATATTTGTAGGGCCAACTGGATGTGTGCCTAATCTCCCATCTAATGTTCAATGCTCAAACAATCATGGAAGTTACACCTCAACATATTTAGCAACTGCTCTAACATCCAGCCCAGCAAACTATAATGTATCCTTTCAATGTTCACCTGCAAACAACAACACATTTATTTTATCAGCTGAATGTAAGATACTAGGTTATTATTATTATTGTGTTACTTAAAGTAAAATAGACCAGAGAGATATTTTACCCCATATGCGTTTGTTAGATTGTTCCAGTGTGATTTCAAATGCTGGACCAAGCATAGTGGGAAATAATCGAACTTATGGTGCAACAGCACAATTTAAATGCCAAACAGGACAGGAGTTGTTTTACAGTAACTCAACTCCAGGTATCAGTGACACAATTTGTCAAAATGATGCAACATGGTTTGGTGCAGATGGATTGGAATGTTGGTCAGGTACTGTGCAAAAACCTGTTTATACACATATATATTTTTTTGGGGGAGGGGATTCTCATGATTTTTATTCTGTGATAATCATAATAAAAATGCAGTATGCATGCTTTATATTACCAAGAAATATTTTGTTTTTACAGTGCTATATGTGCACAAGCACAATACTTTGCTTTGTTCAAATTTACAAATCAAGTAAGGATGTAACTTAATATACAGTTGTGTAGCTGACAAAAATACAAATACAACTGTTTTATACAGCATTAACATAACTGTTTAATTGCTTTTGTGCTAAATGTAAATTCTTGAGCTCCAATTTTTGTAAGGGTATTGGTTATCGTTTGCAACATTTTTTTGCCATGTACAACAACAGAAGTACAATTACCTTCACCATTATATATAACATAAAATTTATTGTTTTGTTAAGTAAAATGATTTTATGCTTTGAAAACTGGTTGCTACTGCTATAAGGCCTCCATTAAAGAGTTAATGAACAAACCATTGAAACAATGGCATAATTGTGCATGGTAAATGTTTTAGTAAATATGTTTGGTTTAACATGCAATTGGCGATGGTGTTTCATAGCTAGAAATATGTCAAGACGAAGTAACCTGATTTATTTTAGCTCCATTTCCAAGCCTTACTGGAAGTGTATCTGGACAAGCTGGTAGTTCAATAGAAGTTGGTTGCACTTATAACCAGAGCGTTATACCTACCGGGAATCAATATGTTGTTGAAGTTAATGGGAAAAAAACTCAAACAATACTCCTTGTAAGTTTAGAAATTGTTCTATGTGAAGTCAAAAAAGTTCTGTAGTTCTATAAATTGAAAAATATTACTGTAGGTACCATTTGTTAAGCAAAAAAATAATCCGCAATAAAAAATTTTTGCCACACTTCATTCTTGACATAAAATATATTAATTTGCAAACTCAAATTACATTCATTTGAATAGTGGCCAAACAAGCAACTTTGATTACACAAAAAAAAACATTTCTAGTTTAATTTTCTTAATTTTACCGTATTTTCCAAAGAATTATTTTAATGTGAGTTGCTTTTGTGTTGTTGACAAGGCTCACTGAATAGCAAGGGAAACATGTGGTTTTTTAGGTTTAACTTTATAAATTTGTAATATGGGATTCTGTTTAAGGGCCGGACATACCAATTTCAACTTACTCGTGAAATGAATGGGCAAATGATTCGATGTCAAGCTCTTACAAATTACACAAAGGTCAGACCTGACAGGGGATGGTCTCAACCAGCAATATTAAAAATATCTTGTGAGTAGAATTTTAATTATTGTTTACTATTGCAGTGTGTAATTTCTTTTTGTATATTTGAACATGTTCAAATAATTATTATACCAAGAACAGGAGATCATTTTTTTTCATTTTAACTCACTGCACAGGGTCCTAAAAGGTAAATTTAATGAAATCCAGTACTGCAGAAGTTTTACCTGTAAATATATTAATGCATGCATTTTTGATTATTTTTTCTCTAAAAATATCTTATCAATTGGTTGTTTAATTTGCCTCGAGCTAATACCCAACAAATGGTTTCTTAAAACTGTGAAGCACTAAAAATTGAATTCACTGTCTATGGACGTGTGCAAGTATTAAAATCATGACTTTTAATATTAAACATATTTTTTCCTAATATTTAATTGAAATTCACTTCACAGGGTCCTGATAATATAGCACTGAATTACACCATCAATATGCATATAATTTAAATGTAAGGTAGTTAAAATGTAACTCTAAACAATGCTTTTAAAGCAGTACAGGCATAGGTTTGTGGATAACTGTAAAGAAGTCTTTATCACATAAATTCCAAGTTTCAACCTAATAAAAGCAACAAATCAAACTTTAGGTAAAGCACCCATCAGACACTAAACTGAATAATATTGCAATTACAATGCCAGAAAAAAAAGCATAAACAGCCCAGGGGGGTGTTTCAGCAACTAAATTTGATGCCATTGCATAGAGAAGAGTTGGAACTTACACAAAAATGCCAATGAGTTGGCAGTTATATGAATAATTTTTCTGCAAAATCCAGTTTACATTTTTTATTGCTTTTTTTTACCAAAAAAACTGACTATCCAGGGGGGCAAACGACCCCAGGGGGTGGCCAAACCATTTTTCGAGGAGCTAAATTTCATCAAAATTTGTAGATATGGGATGGATCTTTCATAAAATCAAGAAAGATCGGCCACTTAAAAGATTCATTTTTTCACAGATACAACCTGAATTTTGTGCTCCAATTTCACCACAATTTCAGCATCACCCATCACCAAGTAAATTCTTGACTGAAATGGCCCAAAACCCCACAAAAACTGCCCCAAACAACCTAAAATTTACCATGACAACAGCACATGCATGTGCACTCATTCGACCATAAAATTGACCCCTATGCATCACATCTTTGCTCTGTGACGTACCCTTTCCATTGTGACAAAGGCCCACACAGTGGGCATTTCCAACAACAGAAACTTAATTTTAAAGAAATACCAATATGCGTCCTTCAGTAGTTTATATTCTGCGTATTTTGTTGCCTGCCCTAAGAGGCTTTTAACTGTCTGTGGTAATTTTCTGCTAATATTTATTAACAATAAAAGGGTTTACATGTTATTAATTAGGAAACAAAAAACAACCTAAGTTGTCGTTAGTTGTGCGAAGTGTTGAAATCATCTGTCACAACGATTACACACTTAAAAATCCTTAAAAAATGAGATTAATGTCTTTATATGTTAATTACATTCAGATCCACCTACAATTTTCAACATCACTGTGCAGGGCTTATTTCAGCAAACTGAAAATCAGTATATTATTCTGCAAAACACTAGTATAAGATTAAATTGCACTGTGGATTCAAATCCCCGATCCCAATGTGTTTGGTCATATGATAACTTGAATGAACGCAACAAATCATGCAGCATAGAGAGAAAATTTAGTGATTCAACAAATGCAACTTGTGAAGCCACTAATGGCATTGGTACATCTGCCAACACAACCATTTCAATTGTGTCAGTTCCAACGATAAGTAAGTTATTGATTTTTAACTTCACACTTTCTTTCTTTACTCAATAATTGATATTCAGGACAACCAAAGATAACAGTGAATGATCAGGCAGTTGATAGCAATGCAACAAAGCTTCTTAGTCAAAGTGATGCTGCGATTATTAATTGTACTGTCGACTACCAGAGTTATCTTGGTACAACTTTTAAGTGGACAAAAGATGGGATTGATGTTAAGTTAGATGTATATGGTGATAGCATTTTGTTGAAAAATATTACACCAAATGACACTGGTACATATGTATGCAAGTCTTCTGATGTGTTTGGAACTTTTCAAACAAGGATTAACATTGATGTTCAATGTAAGTTGGCGCCATAGAAAGTTTGCATGTGGTGATAATTAGAAATAGTTTGTCCAATCAGATCTGCATGTTTTAGAGTGTTGTTTGACATGTTGTGTGAAAAAATTGTTTTGGAAGCTATTGCAAAATGTATCATTGATTACATATCTTAATTGATCAAAATTTGTTTTGTTAAGATTGACTTTACCTTGAAGTGTGTCATTCGATTACCTTACTTGTGGTTTTGTATGGTATCTGGTGGCGAAAAATGTAATAATCATTAATTTCGTTTATTTTAAATATCTTGCTTAACTTATTAATGACTTGGTGTTCAGTGAAGGGATGTCTGTTGGCTGCAGCAATTCTATTCCAAAATTGCAACCTACTTCTCTATTCCGATCTTAAACTTCCACATTTATTTATAGAATTGTTCTTTTGTAAAACATAATGTCTGTTGTTTCTTTCTATTTCTCTTTTATATCTCTTTACATTTGCCACCTTTCACACACCCCAGTGTAAAAGAGCTGCAGACAGGGTGTACACACTGATAAGTGTAGGTGTAGCTGTTGACTGTGTCACTGCACTAGCTTTCACACTAGCAGGCTCATAGATATCCACTTTTACACTAGTAGACACACCCAACAGATTAACATTGACCAAAATGTACCACAAAGTGCATACACTATACAGGTCGAAACAGTATGTACACCCTGTCTGTAGCTCTCAATGATTATTATTGCTCTTTTTCCAGTGTAAGAATTACTAGGATTTTAGCTTACTAATATAATGTAATTACAAGTGGGAGAAATGTTTCCACCTCGTGTATCACAGCTTATGTGTACAAAGCCTTTGGGAAGTTTCACAACACTCGTAGCATTGCCACTGATTGTCTATTAGGATTTTTCCTCTGTTTGTGATTATTTTAATTAGCAGAAATCAGAAAACATAAAATAACATACCAGGATATCACAACCTAATATGTATGACTTTAAAGGTTTTATTTCCAATGCTTACTCCATCATCAAAAAAAGATAGAAATTCTATTTGGTACAAGTTGCTGAAATTTTTCCTAATATACAATTTGTATTAATGTGCATCAAAGCCAATGAATGGTTGAGCACTTAGCATGGTGCTGTTGTTTAAAATTCAACATTTTTTCATGTACCAATTTATAATTGTTCTGCACTATTTAAACAATAATGGTATATATTTTGTAATTGTTCTAATGTTGGCTTTACAAGTTAATATATTTTCATAGACCAGCCATACACTGACAGCAATTTGAACTGCCAACCAAACCAACCATGTGATATTAATGTGTATTCAAATCCTCCACCTTTTGCATCTGTTTTAATATCACCAGGTTTGTAATGCTTGAATCATGTTAAGATTAAAACTTGTTTTTTTTAAATTATTTGTTTTAGGAGGTGGGAATAAAAATCTTACATGGATGTCAAATAATCAGCAGGGGTACACATATCAAATTAAAGTATGTTTTATTCCATATGAAATGAAAGTCATCATGACAAAATAATAACCAAACACTTAAAATTTTAGTACACAATTGAGAAATCAAATTTCTTGTAAGTTAAATTTTTAGGTTGTGGCTGCTTAATAATAAAAAATTCAATTGGAATCATCATTTGTGTCACCTGAGGAAATCTGGGCATATAGTTGGTTATTTAATTGTATGATAATTATGAACACATCCTGTATTAAGATTTCCCAGTGTATCAAGATTCCCATTTAAATCCACTTGACTTTCTGCTATTTTTTTTTTTTATTGCAAACCAGATTTGAAACTAGTTTTTTCATATATTTTCATTGATGCACATTGTGGTCACAGTGGTTGTTGAAATTACTGTTTGGTTTTGTGCTGTAGGAGCCAGCAGGAACCTACACTTTGGAAGTTACAAATTCTATTGGAACAAGCTCGATTACAATAACACTATCTTCAATCACTACCAGCCAATTGGGATTGATTATTGGAATATCTGTAGCAGCTTTTGTTGTTGTGATTCTTGCAATAATACTTGCAGTATTTTGTTTCAAAAGATCAACAGGTAAGTGAGAAATTGTAACATGTTGTATATTGTTGGGTTATTAAACCCAAAGTTTTGTTTCATATTACTGTTGTTATCTTGCAGGTAACAAAATGAAAGGAACACCTGCAAAGGTTTCACGGGAAGTACCTACTTATTTCAACACATGTGAGTATGAAAACACACCTCCCCAACCTAATACACCCACATATGAAAACACACCTGAGTATCAGAATGTGGCAACTTATCAAAATACAACTGGAAACCAAAGTGCATCAGCATATGAAACATTTGGTTCCAGTTAAAAGCACTTTAACTACTGATTTTGGAAAGAATGTGAATGTACTAACCACTACTACATCTTAAATATATATTTGGTTTAAATTGATTTAAACTTAAGGTTAGTCAACATTGTGATTATTACAGTGCACTGTTTTTGCATTGCATATGATCATCTATCCATTTATCTGTGATCATCTGTCATTTCGAGACAGAATGCGAATGTATTTTATTTGGGTTAAATTTATTTAAAGTTGGCCAACGTTGTGATAACCTTCCAGGTAAAACGATTGGTACAAGTTATTACAGTGTGGTATTCTTGTAAAAACATCTGCAACTTTTAATTTCTCATTGATTTTAAAGCTGATTCGAAAACGTAAAGGAAATAAACCTGTGCAAATACCTGAAGTTCAAGCAATCAAGTACGGTTCCATTTACTCCCTTGTATTGCTGGGGTTAATGTTTTACCTGACTTAATAGAACACCTTCCTTTTGTTTGCCAGGGTGTTGAGTATTTCAGGAAGGTTGACTTTAAATGACTTTGTGTTAAACTTTCCTGTGTAAATTTACAATGTTGTAAGAAACCTGTGACCACTGTTTGTTCTCTATTCGTGTTTCATAACGTTTTTACTTAATGTCCATCACTGTGTGTTTTTAATATTTTAATAAATGAATGTGATCTTCGTTGCGTAAAGTTTCTATTGCAAGGATTTTTCTATCGCCAACCTTATAGTGAGCAATAGGAGAATAGGCGGTAATTAAGTGATTCATTACAAAGAGCCATTTAAACTTTTTTTGGACGATTTGAACTTTGTATGTATAAATGTTCTGCCGTTTACACTCCATATATTGGTTGATTTGGCGGCTTTGGCTTTAATTTATGCGAAATTCTGCATCACTTACTTTTGTGATCAAACTAAGGTGATCAATATTACGTAGGGTTTTTACGTGAAACAACATGCTCGGGGACGAATACGCGGAAGGCGGTTTACAGGCAAGGACTCCTTTCCTTCACAAAACTTCCGTGTTGGCAGGGAAGCTAATATGCGAAATGAGTGTTTTGCTCTCTGCTCTATCTACCACCTTCTTTACTTACGAATAACCGATGTAATAAGTTTAACGAGAACACTCAACAAGACCTTGGGAAGTTGCACAAACATAGTTTTTTGAAGGTTTTGTGATGAAATTCATCCGACCGCATTATGAAATAATTGGCCTTACTTTTGGGACAAGACACAATGTAGCGTGAAAATACTTTTCTGTTTGTAAGAAAACAAGGCGTGTCTTCAACCATAAATATGTTAGTTGTCGTTTCATAAATTCCTACATGTGATAAAAGGACAGTGATCACTAAGCTAAGTTTGAATCATTGTTATAACACAGCTTTTAATTGCGTCGCACTGCTGTAATTAATACTTTGTCACCGGATAGTTCGATAGGTTACTGTGCGCTGGTGAACCCAACATATGTCTCGATGTTAAAGCCAACCAGGAAGTAATTCTATGATGTTACAAGGAGTGCATGGGTGCCACGGCTTTATCATATTGCACAATAGATGCAGAAATACGGAGCACATACATTTTCACCGAAGTTTGTTGATAAATGATTTTTGTCCGAAAAACAAATTTCGCAGCTCACACATAAACAGATGCGAATTTCATCATTCAAGTTAGTGATCCTGAAAAAAATATACTTTTGATCAGTTGCTTGACGTCATAATATCACATATACTGCATACTTACAGAAATATGGTCATACATAACCTTTAGTGTTATTTGCAATGGTGTAAGGGATGAGGTGTTGTGTACAATGGTAGTGCAAACAAACCCTCGTAATATCCTGTTTGCGTACTAGGGTGGATATGTGTGTTCAAACAATCGTCAACTTTCACTTTCTTTATTAGGATTATTAGACTTTAGGGTTATCATATTTGTCAACGCACAATTGCGACAGAGTTATATCAGTCACGTAGACAAATTTGTAGTCCCAAATCTTAAACATCTGAACACTTTTTCCCATTAGAACCGTTTTTTCCCCAGAATTAAACCAGGAGATTACATTTGTGACTTGCTTCTTACTGTTTTGAATCAGACGAAAACCCCCATGAAAATTGACATAATTTGCAAACCTTACGTTTATTGATCGTTTTGTTTCTCAGAGCCGAAAATTCTAAACCCAAGAAATAGCTTGCTTGGAAACTGGCTATGAACGGTCTCCTGAACTAAATACAATCTTTATCGCCCTCTTGCGGAGAACAAGATATCTGTCCCGAGTAAAATACACGCACTCCTAGAAATATATGAAACTGCTGGTTTATGGCGTTGATTTCTCAATTGTATAGAGCGTAAATTCTTGTTCGTGGCTGTTGGCAGGATTTATATGCGTTTTAAAAGTATAATTTGGAACTAAGCAAAGTGGTGTAGGATATTCCAATGACACACCGTTTTTACATGACACAAAATCACATCAGAGACCTGTACACTATAAATAAAGCAATCATTTTTCAGTGTTGTTGTTTTCAACAAATTGTTGTTTCCCTTCTCAAAAAAAACTAGGTCTTGACAAAATAAATTCAGTTTAGGGACTTTCCCAAAAACATTTTGGCGATAGAGGGCGTTAGAATTATACATAAAAGCTTTAAATGGGACTCGTTACCAGGCCAGGATAAACTGTGTTCGAGTTCGTTTTTAAAAATCAATCCGGAGGTCTATTGATCACCAAAACTTTCAGCTCATATGTCAGTGAACATTGTATGTGTTGAATTTCTTTTTTCTGCCTCTTGCATTCCGTAAATTTGTTGATTTGGCAGCTTTATTGGCTCTAAATTCTGTGAAATTGTGCATCACTTACTAAACTAATGTGATCAATATTTGTGATCAATATTACGAATACGTGGAAGGCGGTTTACTGGCAAGGACTTCGTTACTTCACAGTACTTCCGTGTTTGCAGGGAGCAAATAAGCGGAATGTATGTATTGTCTCTTGGCTTTCCACCACCTTCTTTACTCACGGGTTGCCAATGTAATAAGTTTATGGAGAACACGGAGCAGAACATTTGGAGGTTGCACAAACATAGTTTTTTAACATGTACTGTGATGCATTTTATCCGACCACTTTATAAAATGAATGGCTTCACTTTTAGCACAAGAAACAGTATAGTGTCACAAATACTTTTTAGTTTGCAAACAACATGGTGTGTGTCATTAGACTAAAACGACTTAGCTGTCATTTATCAAATTCCTACATGTGATTCAAGGACAGTGATGACAATGCTGAGTTTGAATCATTGTCATAACGCAGCTTTTAATTGCCGTGATTAATACTTGGTTGTCACTGGATAGTTCAATAGGTTACTGTGCGCTGATGCAACCAAGATATGCCTCGACACTACAGTCAACCAGGAAGCATTTCTATTAAATGTTAACGCCTTTCAAAGCGTTACAAGGAGTGCAATGGCGCCAGGCTTTATCATATTGTACAGTGGTCACATAAATATTTGGTTCGCGCATTTTCATCCCAGTTTATTGTTAAATTGTTTTTTCCGCAAGAAATTCGCAAGCTAGGTTTGCAGGCTTGGCAGCCTAGGCATTGCAGCCTAACTGGATCAGCCACTGTTTCCTGACAAGTCGGAGCAAGATTTGAAAAATCAAGCTCCCGGTGAGGTTTGAACTCACGACCCTGAGCTAACCAGGCCCAACCAACAGAGCTACAGGAGCTCAGTGGTTTCACGGGGTATATTGTGGCCAAGGTACACTGGTGCGCAAGCGCACAACTTGCCAGGCAACCTTCACATATACGTAGGGGATCTCTACCCCCTGTAGCTCAGTTGATAGAGCGTTGAGCTTTTTTAAAATCCACACTAAACACAACTTTTAAACTGACCTAGCACAGTTTGTTTTTTAAACGAAAACAAGAATATTATAAGCAATGTGGAGCCAATAATATGAATTGTGTATAAGCTACAGACATGAATAATTGTGAAACCAAGTGAAACGAAGCTAATATAGAGTTTGTTGTGATACTAAAAGCTGTTTCAGTTGTCCATTTATCGCCATTATGTACAACGTCACGTCACTGAGTATCAATTGTTTCAATGCCCTCTGAGATCGCCAAGTAATCAACTGTGAATGTGGCAAAGTGTTTTCTCAGCTCATAAACCCGAGCGAATCTTTTGAGACATTGATATTGTAATTAAAGAGTCTTTAATTGTCTTGTTATGGCGCCCAACTCCCCTTGTTTGCTTTTGTCCGAGATTTAAATAACAACCTTAAACAAAAGACGAAATTTAATTTTTTTCTCAATAAATATCACAGACCTTTTTGCGAAAAACGCATTCTGGTCCCGCCAACAAAAAACTATGGCAACCACCATTGGGCGGGAAAACTTTTGATGGCAACAGCAATAAAAAGTTATTTTGAAAAGACAAAAAATACTATATGCGATCGCGAAGATCGATTCATTTTGGCAGAAATTTAAATTAAATTCAAAACATTAGTCTTTGCAAATGTATACGCACCTAAACAAGCTTTTCCAGAATACTTCTAATAACCTTTTTGCGAAACTGTCAAATTTCTCGCCGCAATCATAATGGGAGAGGACTTTAATTTAGCATTTGACGCAAGGCTTGAAAGGAACCACAACACCCCAACAAACGAGAATAAATTACATGCCACATTCAAAATTAACCGATATGTTTCGAGTTAATTTCCCCACGACAAAATAATTTTCTCCTACTCAGAAATCGCCAATGTCATAATTCCGAATTGATTTTTTCCTAGTTGATAAAAGTCTGGTGAGGAACGTGGTTAACATCTACCCTTGAACCATATCCGACCACAATATGCTAACTCTAAAAGTCACCCTAAATACATCTTCGAGATGGCTACTCTTCTAACCCTTATTAAGATACCCATGTTGACTAAAAAAATGGGCATATTGAAACTAAGAAATTAATCGGGCGTTGTTTAAATTTATATATGGGGTTCAAAATAAGGAAGAGTAAAATGAATAACTCTATCGAAAAGTATTGAAACCAGCGGTGCGGGCATTCTAAAGATTCACAAATATGTGTTGGCACTGTAATTTAATGCGATAATTGATTTTTTTAATGCGATAAAACAAACAACACATCCTAACCTCTAAGTGCCGTTCTTGAAAAACAACATTTTAGAGATACTACCAAGTTCATCGATTGGGTCTTGTAACAAAATTGTGAAGAATAGTATACCCCGTGTTGTGCTATATAAATTCCTCCAAGTCAATCCTCTGCCTAGAATACAACCAAGTCCACAACCGACCTCTATGGATTAACAAAAACATGAGAAATCGCAACAAACCGTTTTTCTTCGGAATCGTTATTATTAATTACAATCACCCATACTGGTCTGTTAGATCATAATAGCGAATATATAAAGTACGAGAGCCCTTGCCTTAAACACACTGTAGTAGCACTAAAATACCTTGTATACAACGCAAATCCACGCATGGCACAAGGGTTGCACCTATATCTCCACATTCAATGCCAGATTACCATGGAGACTAATATACTTGGAATCTTAACTACATTTATCTTTCAGAAATTGCATTAACAGTTGCTTCAGGGTCCGTAATTTTACGCAAAGAAACATGGCCTTTTTGCGTGACTAGTAGTGATGTTCCCAGTTCCAAATTACCCGGCCCGGCCGGATCCGGATAGTTAGTGAACAAATCCGGCCGGATATTTAGGATCCGGCAGTTTGCCAACTCTATTGAAGGTTGCTTTAATTGTACAAGCGTGGCAAAATTAGTCGTGTACTTTTTGGCAAGGTTAGTTTTTTTTGTAATTTAAATATTTTATGAAGCCTTTTATCACAAAACACCATCAATTTGTGCAAAAATATATTTCAACACCAAAGTTTTCCAAACAACACATGCTTAACTTTCAAACCGAACAAGAAAGAAATCCGACACCACACCAAACCACAATGTTTTAGTATTTAAAGTCGATCTTTCGCAAATTAACATGAAGAAAAGTCAACATTTCCACGTTTTGCGGAGACAAGCGATTACGCAAAGGTGAAACGGTAACACCCGCAGCACTAAACAAACGCTCCGAGCAAACGCTTGAAGGGGGGGGGGGCACGATAAATATCGCATGGCCAAGTAAAAAAGGCTGGGAAAATCATAACGATATTTTTCCCAAAATTGTAGTGGACATTTAGTGGACTTCGTGGCGTTGATAAATATTTTTCAACGTCGTGTCGTAGTTGCTGTGTTATTTGCGGTAACTGATCGACTTCCTGAGAAGAACTGCAAGGGGTAATAGTTTGAAATAGCAAACTTGATTCAGTCGCTTTACCATCTTCCTCAGAAGATGATGATGATTCAGCAGGGCGCACATTTGACCTTTCAAGGTTTTCAGCGTATATGGTGGCTTCTTTTAACAGCAATTTAGTAAGATCACCATGTTCGACTGCTGGCGCCCATGCAAGTTTTAATCTCGGGTCTAAAAGCGAGGCAATTGCACACGCCTCGTATTTCTTTCTGTTATAGAAGAAACATTCTCTTGCCTGATTGGAGTAGGATGTTGGCTTTGAAAATCGCCGTTGGATCTGGATTTCAATTTCCTTAATAAAGTTTCCAATGCCACAAAGAACTTGTTGGTCAATTTCATCGTGAAATGTATCACACTTGCGACTTAAAGTGTAAATTATAGGCAGTATGTGGGCGATGGTGGCGTTGTCTGCACTTATTTCCGCCGCCGCATTCCATTCGTTGAAAGACAGTTTATTACAGATACCTTCGTTTACTGACAAGAAGTTTATGGCATCTTTCAGTTCCAACAACCTTTGTAACATGGCAAAAGTAGAGTTCCAGCGCGTCGGGACATCCGTGATCAGGCGATGTATGGGAAGGTCATGTTCCTTGCAATATTTTTGCAACTTTTCCGTGTCTCGTACCGACCTGTGGTAATGACTTACTATTGTCCGGGCTTTAGTTACTGTATCGAAGACCATTTGTTGGCCAGATTGCAGTGAATTTTGCACAACGAGATTTAGTGTGTGAGCAAAACATCTCACATGATGATACTCTGTTTCTTTTAAGGCTTTCACGACATTGCTTGCATTATCGGAAACAATGGCGAAAAACTTTACTTCCCAAGCCTCTTCTTGTTCTTTGATTTTGGCTAGAATTGCATCTGCGTTATGTGGTCCAGGCAGGTGTGAACAGGCCAAAATTAGTGATGTTTGTTTCAAGTTTCCAATGTCCCAAGAAATACAATAGCCAGTTAAGCTCATATATGTATCACTTTCTGCACTAGCAACCCACCGAATGCTGTAATATTTCTTGCAGTTTAGCTTTTACCTGGCAAAATATCGATGGCAAAATATTTTTTGTAATGTACTGACGAGATGGAAGTTTATGTCGTGGAGCAACTTCTTTTAATAGTCTGGTAAATCCCAGATTCTCTACAACCGAGAGAGGCATGTAATCAACAGCAATCATTTCAGAAATTTTTCTTGTTGTTCTCTGAGCAGTGGGATGTTTGATATCATTACAAGTTCTTTTCGCCAACATATCCGTGATTGTTGCTTGCTTTGTATCTGATGAACAGCTGGGTTCGCTTCGTTTTTAAAAGCAGGTGTTCATGAAATGACGAAGTTGAAAACGATCTTGGGCAATCAGACTTTCCTCTGCTCAGTTTTACGTGACAAATACTACAAATGGCACCACTGTTATTGTCCTCGCAAATATCAAAAAAATCCCAAACCCTGGATGTGGCTTTTGCTGCAGACATAATGAGCAACAGTTCAACCGACCTTTGTACTGATGTTAGATTAACAATACATTATTATTGTACTATTACGTAACAATAATAGCTTTATCACAATAGTCAATGGATAAACCTGTGTATTGATAGTGGTGCAATATAGGCCTACACCACTGAAGAAACGTGATACTGGTAACAAATAAATCTAAAACGAAAACAAACAAATATAGTTTTGTAAACCAGTGGTACGCAATATTTGTGTGTGTTTTTATGTCGCAAATTTTATCTCAGTTATCCGGAAAATTTATGTGTATTACCCGGCCGGGTCCGGATACCGAAAATTTGGCAATATCCGGCCGGGTCCGGAAACCCGGATCCGGTGCAGCACATCACTAGTGACTACAATATGTTTGATTGGATTCAAACTCTATATAATTGCTTTAAATTCAATTGCGAACTTGTTTGTGACGTCACAATGTTGAGTAAATTGCATTTGTATTAAACGGCACTAGGTGTCGCACAAGCACAATAAATCATACGTGAAGTGGAGGGCTTGCCACAGTAGACCCAACGTGATCAGTGCGTTTTGCCCTACGATCCAGGCAATTTGAAATGCAACCTTGAAAGAGTACTTGTTGTTCGTTGAGGTTTCTTCTCGTAGTATATTGGCGAGTTTTTCAACAAGTTGCGATTTCTGTGACGGTTGGATAATAATATGAATTGTCATAAAAGAGCAACAATTATTTTGATGTTGTTTACTTAGACTCATTTGCAAAATGATGAAATTAGTAGTTTTTGTAATTTTGGTGGTATCTTTTTATTCACATTTAGGTAAGTGTTGCGTGCAATGCAGTAAATATTAATACATGCTGTTTAATGCAAGATTTAAGCTGATTCCATTGGATCCTGTGTGTGTGTATTGCAATATGACGTCATAGCTAATATTAACCAGAATTGGAGAGATCCTAAATTTCGGGGAAAATTCCTCTATTATTCGCTGTTATAGTTCAGCAAATTAGGGATCGAGCTCAAGAAAGTACGATTGTCCGTGTTTACGCTAATGGAAACAGACACAAACATGGACGGTGGTTTGCGCAATTGCATTACATCATGGAAAACTCAAATGCGAGATTTTGCGGCGATGCATGCGCAGTACGTTTCTATACTTTGGACGAAAAGGCTTGAATAACTGCGGTGCAAAAATGGATTAATTGTGCGTTAATGTGGTCAAGAAAACACACAAAAACAATACATGATGTAGCCCGATAAGCCTCTGCACATTTGCGCAATGTGTTTAAACGCGAAAGTAATTTTATTTTTCTTCCGCAGCGCAAAAAATAGTTTACACTGAGAGAAGCGCATGCTATTGCAACTACGAGATCACTTTTGTCCCAATCTCTTAACGAGCAAATAAAAATGGCGCTTGTTTCGTAACAATGCGACATGTTTGGTAACAATGGCAAATTTAAGCATGACAATCTAATGCACTTGACGACAGATTTCGTACAATGCGAGGCAGTTTACCGACATTCCTGGTTTTACAGCTTTAATTTCCACCCGTACCAAGTGCGCCAACGTGTCGTAGCGCAAAATTGTAATTGTGACCAAAAGCTAGTGGTTTATTTTTACTGGAAGTTACTTTTACACCCGATCACTCATATAAATATATGTTTTTTCCAAACTTGATCCTCATATAAAGCCTATGTAACATAGAAATCTGTGCAAATATAAACGCTACGATTTCGTGTAGTAATTCAAGTTAAATTTATCAAAAAAAATCAGGTATGTGGCAAAGTTACAACTGTAATTTGCAACACATAAAATAACCGAAATATACTTATGGGCAACTGTATTCCAAAATTTTATTTAATATTAGGCTAAAGGTTTTTGCTTTCCTACATGTTCACTCACAATGCATGATTTGGTATTTATGCAATGTATTGAAGTTTGTATCAACTGCCACTAAAAACAACAAGACAGTCTTTAGTCCTTCACAGTATTTATAGAAAGCAGTCTTTAGCTGTTGGGAGTCATTACCCAATATTCCAGGAATTTAATATATTGTAGCGGCCTCTCTAACTACGTTTGCGCTCCTACAGCGAACCGGACAAATTGCCTTTTTTCTTTTACTCTCGTCCCTCGTGGTTTATTCGCCCATTGTGTCATTCCATTAGTTTGTACCTCGAATAAACACCTCGCTACATTTGGTGACCCCGAGCGTGCAAAAACGTTTTTTTGCATTATGAATGAAACCGCAAACTCAGAGAACGCTGTAGCCATCAAGCTACCTTTGTTTTGGACAGCTCAGCCACAAGTTTGGTTTCGGCAAGCCGAGGCGCAGTTCGCTCTGAAAAACATTACAGGCGATCAGACGAAGTACTATTATGTCGTTTCGGCCTTAGATCAGGACACAGCAAAGCGTCTACTCGACCTGCTGGACAATCCGCCCAATGATGACAAGTACGAGTCAATTAAAGCACGATTGATTGACACCTTTGGTCTTACGCGTTCGCAGAGGGCCAGGCAGCTACTGCACATGCCCCCTTTGGGCGATAGAATGCCATCCGCTTTAATGGATGACATGCTGGCTTTGCTTGGTGATGAAAAGGAATGCTTTGTTTTTCAAGAACTGTTCTTGGAGCGCTTGCCAGAATATGTACGGACACGACTGATAGGAGAGGAGTTTCGTGATTCGCGACTCTTAGCACGCAAAGCTGATGCGATATGGACAGGAAGTCAGCCGTCTACGGATTTCGCACTTTCCAACGTGCGTCGCAGCAAACCTTCCAAGTCTTCATCAGGTTTGCCACAGATAATGCCCGATCCGAAGTCGCTTTGTTTTTATCATCGTCGTTTCGGCAAAGATGCGATAAAGTGCCGCCCCCCTTGTGCACTGCAGGGAAACGACGAGGCCGGCCATCATTAGTTGCTACGATGGCCGGCGCAGTTAGTAGTCTTTTCTTTGTGTGGGATAGCTCAGCGGGTCGTAATTTTCTTGTTGACACCGGCGCCGAGATAAGCGTCATACCTCCCACGGGACTAGAGCGCCGCACCAATCCTCCTGGAAAGGCTCTAGTCGCTGCTAATGGTACTCACATCCGGACGTACGGTTCACGTCTAGTCACCATGAATTTTCCTCCCGGCAAATTTCAATGGAAATTTGTTCTGGCCGAAGTTTCCCGGCCGTTACTCGGCGCTGATTTCCTGCGGGCAAATTCCCTTCTGGTTGACCTCAAGCACCGACGCCTAATCAACGCCGAAACCTTCTCCAGCAGTAAACTGGGCAAAGCAGCGCAATCGGCTCCCCACCTTAACGCCATTTCCGCAGGCACATCGGTCTATGCTCGAATGTTGGCTGAATTTCCAGGGATAGCTTCTCCCCATTTCTCGCAGTCGCTTCCTAAGCATGGAGTTCAGCATTTCATCCCCACCAGCGGACCACCCGTGCACTCTCGCGCTCGACGACTTCCTCCCGAAAAGCTCGCCCGCGCTAAGAAGGAATTTCACAACATGCTACAACTGGGAATTATTAGACGCTCATCCAGTCCATGGGCTTCGCCCCTGCACATGGTACCAAAGTCGTCCGGTGGGTGGCGCCCATGCGGCGATTACCGCCGTCTTAACGCTGCTACCCAGCCTGATCGTTACGCTATCCCCCACATCCAAGATTTTTCGGCTCGTTTGGCCGGATGTCGAGTTTTCTCCAAAATTGACCTTGTTCGCGGCTATCACCAAGTTCCTGTGGCACCGGATGATATTGCGAAAACGGCGGTTATCACGCCTTTTGGCCTTTTCGAATTTCTTCGCATGCCCTTTGGTTTGAAAAACGCGGCACAAGCCTTCCAGCGACTTATGGACACGGTATGTCAATCCTTGGATTTTGTGTTCGTCTACCTAGATGACATACTCGTCGCAAGCAAGTCCCTCTCCGAGCACTACGACCATTTAAAACGCCTTTTTAAGCAGCTTTCAGATCATGGCCTCGTCATTAACCTCGGCAAATGCCAGTTTGGAGTATCCAAAATTGATTTTCTGGGACATCGGGTTGACACCAACGGTGCACGACCTCTTCCCAACAAGGTTGAAGCCATTCAGAATTTCCCTCGCCCTACTACTATCAAAGGACTCCAAGAATTCGCAGGTATGGTAAACTTTTACCATCGTTTTATTCCTGGGGCTGCACGCATAATGTCACCAATCTACGAATCACTTTCGGGCAATCCTACAAAGTTGATTTGGAGTGACAAGCTAAATTCGGCTTTCTCAGAGGGAAAAGTCGCCCTAGCCCGTGCCACACTGTTGCACCACCCTTTACTCGAGGCGCCGACCGCTGTAACTACCGATGCGT
Organism: Ascidia mentula; assembly: GCF_947561715.1. NCBI lineage: Eukaryota > Metazoa > Chordata > Ascidiacea > Phlebobranchia > Ascidiidae > Ascidia > Ascidia mentula. Next base: position 1,298,156 of record NC_138569.1, read on the forward strand.
CACAGCATTCCATTGGAGCTGTCCTCCAACAATTTATTGACAATGCCTGGCGCCCACTGGCCTTTTTCAGCAAACGTTTACGACCACCCGAGCAGAAATACAGTGCCTTTGACAGAGAACTACTCGCCTTGCACCTTGCCATTCGTCACTTTCGATATTTTCTGGAAGGTCGCGTGTTTACCGCTTACACGGATCACAAACCTTTGACTTTTGCTTTTACTAAAGTGTCAGCTCCATGGTCATCGCGACAACAATGTCATTGAACCGCGATTTCAGAGTTTACCACAGACGTGCGACACATCGCAGGCAAGCAAAACCACGTTGCCGACGCACTCTCGCGCGGTTCCATTGATGCTGTTCGACTACCTCTGGATTTGGATTATTCGTCATTGGCAGCCGCTCAGTCCTCTCCCGAAGTTCAAGCGTATCGCACTGCTGTCATTAACCTTAAACTAGAGGACATACAGCTCGATCAATCCGGGACCACCATCCTCTGTGACGTCTCGTCCGGCTCACCCCGTCCAGTTGTTCCAACATCATGGCAACGCAAAATTTTTGACATAATACATGGTCTATCGCATCCGTCGATACGGTCTACACGCAAACTTGTCGCATCCAAGTTTGTTTGGCACGGCTTACGCCGCCAGGTCACCCTTTGGGCGAGACAGTGCATCCACTGTCAAAGGGCAAAAGTCCAGCGCCACACTCGTGCGCCTCTGGCGAACTACCCACCCTGTCGTGCACGTTTTCAACAGATCAACGTCGATATCGTCGGTCCTCTCGCACCTTCACAGGGAAACAGGTACCTTTTTACCATTGTTGACCGTTTTACCAGATGGCCGGAAGCAATTCCTATGCCAGATGCAACCACCCTGACGTGTGCACGAGCCTTCGCGTTCCATTGGGTTTCTCGTTTCGGAATTCCTTCCGACCTCACATCGGATCGCGGCCCCCAGTTTACCTCGGAGTTATGGACGGTTTTCACCCAACTTCTGGGAATCCAACTACACCGAACAACTGCGTTTCACCCTCAGGCTAATGGCCTTGCGGAGCGATTTCATCGGCATATGAAGAGCGCCCTAATGGCACGGCTAGCAGGCCCCAACTGGGTAGACCAGCTCCCGTGGGTTATGCTTGGCATCCGGACTGCTCCCAAAGAAGACCTGCAGGCATCATCGGCCGAACTTGTTTACGGTTCTACCATAACGGTACCCGGCGATTTCTTCCGTTTCGGCCAATCCTTTCCTACCCCTCAAGATGTCATTCCATCGTTGAGGGACACAGTGCGTCAACTGGTGCCGACATCGATGTCACGCCATGGTTCCCTTCGCACAATGCTCCCACAAGCGTTAAGCACGACCCCGTACGTTTTTGTACGCAAAGATGGACACCGACCCCCGCTTACGCCGCCATACGATGGCCCATATCGCGTCCTTGATCGCAATAGCAAGACTTTTACGCTTGCCATTGGTGGACACAATCAGGTCGTTTCCATCGACCGTGTGAAGCCTGCACATGTCGACCTCACACAACCGGTACAGGTGGCTGTGCCTCCTCGCCGCGGTCGACCCCCGACATCAACGCACCACCCACCGCCATCCGACCCGGGGCTGTCCGAGCCGGTTTCGCACACTTCGACTCCGCCTTTTCTGGTTCCACCTGAACCCTCGCATACATCACTGGGCCCACCGGAGCACCAGCCCAACTTTTCACATTCAGGCAGACACACGCGCACGCGTGGCAACATTCGTATTCCACTTCGTTTTCAGCGTTGATATATGTCCGTTTCTGGAGGGGGGTCATGTAGCGGCCTCTCTAACTACGTTTGCGCTCCTACAGCGAACCGGACAAATTGCCTTTTTTCTTTTACTCTCGTCCCTCGTGGTTTATTCGCCCATTGTGTCATTCCATTAGTTTGTACCTCGAATAAACACCTCGCTACAATATGTCATATTCAAATATAACCTTATTCAAATAGAATCATAAAACAAGTATATAAATTAATATTAACTATAAAGTAAAACAACTTGCTACAACCATGCACCTAACTCAATACAATCATACAATGCACTGAGCACCAACACTTTGACCATCACCAACCCACAATGTCATTCGGTCACAAGGTCACATGGTCACATGGTAAATCCATCCAAACCAGCAGGGTAGAATACAAGGTACAACAGCAACTAATATTAACAATCTCACTCTCTTTTGTTTTTTGAAGAAAAACAACCAGTGGAAAGTACTATTCCAAGATTTGCAGTTTGTGCACCTTTCTTTGTTAGACAATCTGCTAACTGTTCTTTTGTCGGTACCCATAATATTTCTGTGACGACGCAGTCATTGATCATTTCACGTAAAGAGCCAACATCGATACGCAAACGTTTGTCTGCTACATTTTTTGTTGTATATGCAGCCGTGTATAGCGACTTGTTGTCTGTCACCACTTGTACTGGAAGCTTTGTTTCCATTTGCTTTCCCTGCATTATCTCACACCAGAGTGAGTTGAAGTATATGGCAGCATCTATGCCATCAGTCATTGCCAATGTTTCTGCAGCAAGAGTACTTCTTACAACTCTTTTAATCCTCTTTGATTGCCAACTTAAAAGATTACATTTGTTGTCTTCCCCAACCAAAAATAAAAGATAGGCTCCTTGGCTGCCACCATCTGACAAATTGCCAAAAGCAGCATCGGTATAGACAACCAACTTCAAATTCTGATTGTGTCCCAGATTTTGATACTTTAGCATCATACAATCTGCTTGAGCCTTTCGGATCACTTTGTTGCAATCAAGAATGTCCTTTACTGTACTATGCTTACATCTGGATGCAAGCATACAAACATCAAAACTTAAGTCTGGTCGACTTTAAGTACACAACCACAATAACTGACCAATTTTCATTCTCAGAATATCTTTTTCCTCCACAGAAAGCTCATCATTGAGTTTCTCTTTTCTTGCAGGTAAGATCTTCATCTGCTTTAATTGTTCAACATATTCAGCTTGGCTTATGTTGATCATGCCTTAACCCTCGTTTACTTCCAGTCCTATGTACTTAAAATTGTTCTGATTCTCTTTGCCGATTTTAAACGTTTGACGAATACGTTCAATAACAGAACTCTCAAACTGCTTCGACCCAATCCACATAAAACCGTCAACATACACTGACACCATACCTTGCAAACTGTTGCCGTCATGCCAGTAAAATAAAGCAGGATCCAACAAACTAATTTTTGCACCAACTGAAATCATAAAATGCTTTACTCTGTCATACCATGAACGTGAAGCATCCACCAATCCATACACACACTTCTTTAACTTCCAAACTGTGCCTGGTGGACAGTTTGCCTCATTCGGCGGCACAACATGTAAATTTCGATTTAAAGCTTCACCCTGCAAAAAAGCAGTTTTTATATCGATACAATTCAGTTTCCAGGCCTTTTGTCTGGATATACACATCAACAACCGAAGACCATCTTTGGTGCAAGTGGGAGACTCCTTATCCAAGTAATCTTGATTAACCTCTTCAAATCCTCTGGCCACTAACCTTGCTTTAGGTTTAATGCCGTCATTAGTTTCTTTAAGAGACAAGACCCACTTCAAAGAAATGCAACCCACCTTTTGCCACCTCCTCATAAACACCATTCTCCTTCCAACTTTTTAACTCTGCCATTTTCGCTTCTTCAAATGAAACTGTATTAGAAACAGCTCTGTATACATGTTCTGTAACCACATTACAATCATTGTTTGTTACAGCCAGATCTTCTACTTCTTCAAAATTCTTCCATTCTTTCATACCCTTTTTACTCTCAGGAGTATTGTACTCAATGTTGAAACAGTTCTTGTATTTCCCCTTGGCCTTCCCAGCTCTGCTCAAAACCTTGGCTGAGAACTCTTCTCCATTTTGCTTAAACAGCACTGTTTTGTTCACCAGAGAGCCCTTAACCTTAACAGGCACATGAGAATCTACATTTGCTGTGTTATCTCTTTCAACTTCCTTGTCTACAATCTCCTCTTCATCAGTTGACGAACTGTAATTTTCAACGTCATCTCCACTTTGTTTTCTTACAGAAATCTTCGCATCAGCAGGTTCTATACGACAAACATGTACTTTCACATATTGTCCTCCATGTCGTAGAAAAACAACAGGGCCATCTTGGCCTAAAACATGAGCCGGTCCTCTCCATGGAGAACCATCACGTTTATAGTACACTTTTTGACCAATGTCATACCTCTCACCAGTCTTTCTGGTTTGAGATCTCAATGCTCTCCGAATCTTCTCGGACGATTCAGCTTCCACAAAAGCTCTTCTTGCAGCATGCAAAGCTGCAATATGCATACCAACATTCTCACTGTTGGCCTTTTCTTCTAGTGCTGGTAATTTGTTAACCAACACTGTAGGGAAGTTTGCGTTGGCACCAAATACCAACTGATTTGGACTGAACCCATTGTTATTAATCATTGAGTTCTTGGCACTCAATGCCCAAGCCAGTGCAATGTCCCAATCACATTTGATGTCTGCTTTCACTTTGCACAAAATGTCAGTCAATATCTTATTGTGTCTTTCACACAACCCATTAGACCACGGAGAATAAGCAGGAGTAGTCACAATATCAATGTTAAAATTAGCACACATATCATGAAACTCTGAGTTATTAAACTCAAGACCATTATCACTTAAAACTTTATGCGGTGCCCCAAATATACTAATCCAATACTTCATGAAGCATTTTACAATGGTAGACGCATTTTTGTTACGAATTATTACTTCACTACTAAATCGGCTAAACATATCAACAATGTGAAAATACCACAAACTTGGTTCCAGTTCATGTAGATCCATAGCCACAACATCATTAAATTTCTCTGACCATGAAAATCCAACAACAGGTTTAGCAGGTGGCTTTTTGTGTAATTTACACACTTCACAGCTATCAATCACACTTTCTATTATATGAGTGTATTCTTCCTGCCAAGAATTAGCATTTTTTAAAAGTTTCTCCAAATTGCCTTTGGATGCGTGACCAAACTGTTTGTGCAATTTCAAAATTGCTTTGGTGAGCTTTGACTTGGAAAGTTTATCTTCAAACAGTAAAATTCTTTCACATTGGTTATTCTTATTCATTCGTCGAGGCAAAATGTACAAACAATAATGTCCATTACTGGAAACCAATAGCTTTACCTTTTCTCTAAACATTGTAACAGTGTCATGTTGTAAATCCATTGTAGTGTTTGCTTTCTTAAGTGATGTTTTGCTCAATAACAAGGGAATGTCGTCTTGAACAATTGACAGCATTGTGTTACAAGTATGGTAACAACATAGTCACTGATAAGTTCCCCTCATCTATCAGGTGGTATTACAATCTGTTTAGTCATGCAGAATTATTATTTTATAAACTTTGACTCAATAAATATCTAAAAATAAAGAAAGTGTGTTTATTTAATGTAAAAAAAACTTCTAAAAGTAAAAATATTCCTATATCATTAGATTGTCCAAATACATATAATGCTAATGGACCAATCATCAAGAGCAACAGTTTTACATACCAATCAATAAATCAAATCAAATCATGTTCAATAGGCAAGTTTAAATGTCCAGCAGGACAGGAGTTGTTTTACAGCAACTCAACTCCTGGTATCGGAGATACAACTTGTCAAAATGATGCAAAATGGTTTGGCGCTGATGGATTGGAATGTTGGTCAGGTAATAGTTTTGCAGCTTGAGATTTCTTTACTTTTTTTTAATTATGATTCTTTTAAAGCAAAACATATTATAAACCTAGACTGTTGTAATTGGTAGTAAATGTCATTTATGGATGTTTTGTTTTTATATATTTTGCCTATTAAAATGAAACATTATCACATTTACTGGATTTAAAACCACATACGAATGTGTTAAAAAATATTGCAAGTCGCAAGTAAATTTTACAGGCAAAGTTAAGTGCTTTACAACAATAATTATTGACAAGTTTGTCATTCAAAATGTTGGATACACTGATAACCTTGTGCGATAAAACATATCAATGTGAAGGAGTAAGTTAAAGGTGAAATACATTGAAACATATAACTGTGGAAAAAATATGTAAATGCAACATTAAACATGTAAGCCACACATACAGTAGGGTAGAAAACTTTAGCTTACAATGGAATAAATACTGCATATGAAACCATTCCATCATTGTGAAATGTTGTAAAACAACATATTTTATTCAAAGATCCTAAACCGTCACTTACTGGAAATTTTTATGGAGTTTCTGGAACAAATATTTTCTTGACATGTAACATTTCTCATTCCACTTATCCAAGTGTAATTGATTTCACCTTCTATGTTGGCTCAGACATTAAAACACAGGTTTGTTAATATATGGAAATAGCACATAAAGAAAAAAACAAATAAAAACTCTTTTTATCAATTAAGGTCAGTTCCTTGTACAAATTACCCCTTCAACAACATATGAATGAGCTGCAAGTCTACTGTCAAGCAAATTCAATGTACACTGCAGTCAATAACAGTCTTGGAATGTCATCTCATCACAAGTTAAATGTACAATGTAAGTTTCCAAGATAATATTGACTCCATTGCTTATAAACATTTTATAACCCAAAAGAAGATAATTCAGTTATTTCCATTGTGATACATTGTTACCCTTCTGTGTTATTGAGTATTTACCCCGACCTGAGATCTGCATCAACCACTTCATATGCTTTTTTTATAAAGATCAAAATCAATTAAATTTATTAGTTTATAAATGTACGTATTTAGTATAAATGTGTTCAAATTATTTAGTTTATACCAATTTTTTATTAAAATGTAAATGTATAGATAATATCAATAACTCACAAAAAGTGATGGACTATCAGCAGCAGTGCGATCTTATTTAAATTTAAAAGAAATATTAATTTCACCTTGACGACATCGTCAGTTTCTGTGCTAAAAAAAGAATAAAAATAAAAATAAACAAAAACAAAATTAATGTTAAATCAATGAAATGTTTTCATCAGGAAGCAACCCTCAACAAAGACCCTCAATTGCTGCCAAACAGCAAAACCGCGATTACCACCTAATAAACCAATCAAAGAATGCGCAGAAGAAGAGAAGTCCACTGTTTGGCGGCATTTGAGGGTCTTTATTGAGGATAGCTCCCAGTTTATACTGCAGGTTTTTTTGTTTGTTGATTCTGATATGATTGTTGCATTCAGATCCACCTTCAATTTCCAACATCACTGCACAGGGGTTATTTCAGCAAATTGAAAACCAATATATTATTTTGCAAAATACCAGTGTAAGCTTAAATTGCATTGCAAATTCGAATCCCAAATCCACATGTGTTTGGTCTTATAATAACTTGAATGAAAGCAACCATTCATGCAGCTTAGATAGAAAATTTATTGATTCTACAAATGCAACTTGTGAAGCCACTAATGGCATTGGTAGTTCTGCCAACAAAACTGTTACAATTGTGTCAGTTCCAACATTGAGTAAGTTATTTTTCAAGCTTTTTTTTTTGATTTGGTCTTTTTTTTTCTTTAAAATATTCTTATTCAGGACAACCGAAGATAACAGTTAATGGTGAAACAGTTAATAACAATGCAACAAAGCTTCTCAATGAAAGCAATGCTGTTAAATTTAAATGTACTGTTGACTACCAAAGTTATCTTGGTACGATCTTTAAATGGACAAAAGATGGGATTGATGTTGAGATAGATGTTAATAACGATCGCATTTTGTCAAAAAATGTTACACCAAATGACACTGGTACATATGTATGCAAGTCTTCTGATGAGTTTGGAAGTTTCCAAACAATGATTAACATTGATGTTCAATGTAAGTTGGCACCAACGATAGTTTGCATGTGGTGATAATTTGAAATGCTTGACCTTTTTAGATCTGCATGTTTCATTATTTCTCTTAAAAGCAGAGTGTTGTTTGACATGTTGTGTAAATAATTTGTTTTAGAAGCTGTTGCACAATGTAGCATTCAGTGGAAATCTTAATTGATCCAAATTTGTTTTGTTCAAGATTAACTTTACCTTTAAGTGTGTCATTTGACTACCTTATTTTTGGAATTTGTATGGTATCTTGGTGGAGCTTGAACGATTTAATTATCATTTATTTTGTTTCTTGTTTAACCTGTTATAACTTGGTTGTCAGTGAAAGGGTTTCTTTTGGCTGCAGCAGTTTTATTCCAAAATTGCCACTTACTCATGAATTCCAATCGTAAAACACCACATTTAAGTATAGAACAGTTGTTTTGTAAAATCACTGCAAGCTGTTTCTTTTTGATTCCCTTTTTGCAGAATTTTTTCCGATATACTATTTGTATAAATGTGCATCAAAGCCAATGAATGATTGAGCACTTGGCATAATGCTGCTGTTTACAATTTAACATTTTTTATCATGTACCAATTATTGTTCTATACTATTTAAACATTAATAGTATAAATTTTGTAATTGTTCTAATGCTGGCTTTACAAGTTAATTTATTTTCATAGACCAACCATACACTGACAGCAATTTGAACTGCCAACCAAACCAACCATGTAATATTATTGTGTATTCAAATCCTCCACCTAATGCATCTGTTTTAATATCACCAGGTTTGTAATGCTTGAATACTTATCTTAAACATTTGTTTCAATAAAATATTTTTTTAGGAGGTTGGAATAAAAATCTTACATGGATGTCAAATAATCAGCAGGGGTTCACGTATCAAATTAATGTAAGTTTTACTGTTTATGATATGAAAGTGATCATGACAAACCAATAACCAAACACTTAACATTTGTTGAGTACAAATCAAATTTCTTGTCATAAAAAATTATGTACATAGAAAAAGATTTTATGTTAAATTAAAATTAACAAAAGACGTTGTACACTTGTCATTGCACATTTGCTTTGCACGTCCAAGAAGTTGTTTTGTGAAAATATTGTGTGGTAGCTGCACAAACGATGTTTGAAAACTTTAATTAAAATAAGCATTTGGGTCACCTACAGATATCTGGGTGTAGAGTTTGTAATCTAATTTTATAACATTCTAAGTAGAATATTAATTTGCTTCGTTAACTGTGCAATACCAAAACAAGCTGTATAAAACATTGGTGGTTGTAATTGTATTTGTTTTCATGCTCTAGGAGCCTACAGGAACTTACCCTCTGGCAGTTACAAATTCAATTGGAACAAGCTCGATTACAATAACAGTATCTGCAATCACTATCAGCCAACTGGGAATGATTATTGGAATATCTGTAGCAGTCGTTGTTGTGATTCTTGCAATAATACTTGCAGTATTTTGTTTCAAAAGATCAACAGGTAAGTGTGAAATTGTAACATGTTTTATAATGTTGGGTTATTAAACCCAAAGTTTTGTTTCATATTGATTTGAACTTACAGGTAACATCATGAAAGGAACACCTGCTAAGGTTTCACAGCAAGCACCTGTTTATTTGGACACACATGTGTATGAAAACACACCTCCACAACCTAATTCACCCACGTATGAAAACACACCTGAGTATCAGAATGTGGCAACTTATCAAAACACAACTGGAAACCAAAGTGCATCAGCATATGAAACATTTGGGCGCAGTGAAATACTTTAAATATAGATTTAAGAGAGAATATGAATGTACTGACCACTACTACATTCTAGAATTACATTTGGTTTAAGTAGATATAAACTTAAATTTTGTGTTTAACTTCTCTGCTAAAAGGGTTTGTGCAAATTATTACAGTGCACTGTTTATGTAAAAGTGTTGTGTATTATATATGATCATACATCATTTGAGTGGTAAACTTTAGCATCTTTTGATTTCTGTTTGATTTTGAAGCTGGTTCGAAAACTTTTGGAAAGTTGTAGATTGAAAATTCCTGATATGTCCGAGCAAAACCATTCTCTTCCTTATACTGCTAGGGTTTCAGTTTTACCTCACGGAAGAGAACACTCTCCTTTTGTTTTCTAGTTTATTTTCCTGTGTAAACTTACAATGTTCTAAGAAAACTGTGTCCAGCCTGTGCTTCCAAAAAGAACTTTATGTTGATTCTCCTTTGAAATAATCCCTGATCGGTTTGTTTTCTATTCATGTTTTTTTTTACTCTGACAGTTTATAATGAGTTTACTTATTGTCAATCACTGTGTGTTTTTAATATTGTAATTAAATGAATGTGATCTTCGTTGCGTAGAGTTTCTATTACAAGGATTTTTCTATCGCCAACCTATAGTGAGCAATAGGAGAATGGGCGGTAATTAAGTGATTCATTACAAGGAGGTTTTGAAACCAGGAACACTTCCTTGTTAAGAGGAAAACTGTTCTCAGATAAATGACCAACAATTTAGAAATTTAAACAGCACCTGACGGATTTACAACTGAAAATTATAACGATATCGAAAATATATTCTTTCTTTGTAGCACATTTTTTTTATTTAGATTTCTTTGTAACGTTTAGATCCCTAAAACGTTGTATGCAAGAATGACATTTGACGCCGTATGTGTACAATATCCCTAGTTTGGCGTTCAAGTCCGCACCAACAAGGGTGTCTGATAATCCTTACCAACTTAACTTGCCTAGTTTCTTTTGACGATTTATTAGAAACAGTTTTCCCGAAACCAAACACCCAAAAAATCTACACAAAGGTCGATACACAATACAAATTTTCATAATAATCAAATAGAAAGTATTTGTACTCACTCAAGGTTACTGTCCAAATATTGAATCAAATGCAGTGTCAAAATGTAGACTGTTTGCTACACTGACGCCGAAATTTCTATAGATTACGCAACGTGATATAACGAACGTATGTAGAGTTTTAATGTTTGTGCAATCGTTTCATTTCGTTCTTTCCCATACTTAAAAGAGTTTTGGACGATTTTATAGCCTATACTGTATTGTATAAAAATTCTGTTTTATCTGGCGCCTCTTACTCGTCATAAATTGTTTGGTTTGACAACTTTGTGTAGCCCAACACTGTTGTAATTTTCCCGGATTTATGGCGATTTAATCCATTGCTACAATCACTGTGCCGCTTACTTAGTGATTAAACTAATGTGATCAATATGAAGTAGCGTTTTTACGTTAAAACAACATGCTTGTGACGAATACGCCAAAGGCGGTGGTTTACAGGCAAGGACTTCTTTCCTTTAGAGCACTTTCGTGTTCGCCAGAAAGCATGTGCATTGTGTGTTTTGCTTTCTTGGCTATCCACCACCTTCTTTGCTCAAGAGTTACCAATGTAATAAGTTTATAACTTAGCTGAACCTTTGGAGTTGCACAAACATAGTTTTTTAATATGTACTGTGATGGCTTTTATCCGACCGCATTATACAATGAATTGCTTCACTTTTATGGCACAAGAAACAGTATAGTGTCACAAATACCTTTTAGTTTGCAAAAAAACAGGGTGTGTCATTAGACTAAAACGACTTAGTTGTCGTTTAATAAATTCCTGCATGTGAATCAAGGACAGTGATGACAATGCTGAGTTTGAATCATTGTCATAACGCAGCTTTGATTGCTATGATTAATACTTGGTTGTAACTGGATAGTTTAATAGGTTACTGTGCGCTGATGCAACCAAGATATGCTTCGACATTATACAGTCAACCAGGAAGTATTTCTATTACATTTTAACGCCTGTCAAAGCGTTACAAAGAGTGCAATGACGCCAGGCTTTATCATATTGCCCAGTGGTCACACAAATCTATAGTACGCACATATTCATCCCAGTGTATTGTTAAATTGTTTTTCCCGCAAGAAATGCGCAAGCTAGCCCTAAATAAATAAAATATATTGCGTCATTTTCAAGCCACAAAGTTTGGTTAACCATTTTTATTCGAAAAAGTTGGTTTTAATTAATTGCTTGACGTAATAATGTCACATACACAGTATATGTACAGGAAAACTAGGAAATGGTCATACAAAAGGTTATGTGTTGTTTGCTAAGGCATAAGGGATGGTGCGTTGTGTAAAATGCTCATAATACACATGGTTCGTGTACAGGGTGGATATGGATGTTTAAACAATCGACTACTTTCACTTTCTCGGTGAGAGCCTTTTTTAGAATTAAAGGTCACCGCATCAGTCACCGCACAATTGCGACAGAGTTATGTCTGTCAAGTAGACAAATTTTTAGAACAAATCTGGAATATTAAGGCACTTTTTCCCATTTACTGTACGCGAATTTTAACACCAAATTCAGGACATATCCGACAAAATTTTGCCACCCAAACATTGTTTTAAGTTGAATAACCCTTCATTTATTGTGGATGAAGGGTAATTCGCGTCATGGTTTCATCTGAAACAGATTTTTGTAAACTTCTGAAAAAATTCGCACTAAACACAACTTTTAAACTGAACTAGCAGAGCAAGAATAATTGTGAAACGTAGCTAATATATGTTTTTTGTTGCACTAAAAGCTCTTTCAGTTGTCAATTTCGCCTTTAATCATGTACAATGTCACGCCGATTTATAGTTATGTATCTCAGATCTGAAAATTCCAAATCCAAGAAAAAGTATGAACGGAAATATAAAATATCTCTTGCGGTAAATACATTCTTAACGCTCTCTAGCGGATAAATAATATTCGCTAAAGTCACATTTTTACAAAGTGAGATACTAAAACACCTAAGTTGGGAAATTTTGTAACAGCCGACCAACTGCACAAATAGGTTAGTTTGTTACAAGTGAACAGACGAAAAAAACACGTATAGTTAGAAATTCTGTTTTCAAGGTCCTCTGCAATAATGACCTGTCGGCTGTTTTGCTTGTCTGTCGGTAAACGTTGCTGAGTCTTGTGACTTATATAGGGACCTAATATTTTCATAAAATGTTCCACCTCCTGGAAGAACAGGGGTCTAAAAAGCACTTCTTTAGCAAGCAACTTTGCACAGAATGTGTAGAGAAGGAATGGATCTTTCATGAAACCACAAATGGCTTTTCACTTAAACCACAGGTCGGGAACCTATAGCTGGCGAGCCAGATGAGGTTCTTTTGATGACGGCATCTGGCTCGCAGATAAATTTAAGTTGGAACTTTAATAAAAATAAAACTTTTTCTGTAATATTCCATAACGTAACAATCCATTTGTAACAATCAACCACAACAAACCGATAAAAGTCGCATTAACTGTAAAGTGTTACCAAAGAGTAAACTCAGACATTTACCGTTTTTGTAAGGTTTTGCCTAAAATGCACACGTTAATTGCATTAAGTGTTGAAAATTTTATATGGTTCTCACAGAAATACAATTAAAAATATGTAGCTCCAAGGCTCCTTTAGCCAAAAAGGTGCCCGATCTCAGCTTTAAACGATTCATTTTTCTGTAAATTCATTCTGTGACTGACCATGCACCAAGTAACTGATTTGATTCAAATTGACCCGATTCGAAATGTCCAAAATCTACCAAAACCCGAAAGACGCTAAAGTGCGCATTAGCAACAGCACATGAATATTTGCTCTGTCAATCATTAAATTAACCCTCATGCATCACCGGTTACTTTGTTACGTCATCCTTGTGACAGAGGGCAGAATACAAGGTAGGCATTTCCCCCCGACAAAATTTGTTTTCATAGAAATACAAATATGCGTCCTTCGTGTTTGAAACCCCTGGAAACCAAGAAAACAGGTGGTGCGACTAACCCTTGCAATTTAAACTATTTTTTCCAGTGGGAAAAACCTTCAAAGTTCATCTTCACAATATTCCTCCTTTGCGTAAATATGTTGAATCCCAGTAACTTACCGTCCTCCACGTTTACATTGTCCGACCGATAAGGGAATCAAATTTTCATAAATATATTTAACGTATATAGCTAGGCAGATTTAGCAGTTAGCTTGAAGCTATACCTCTATAGAGTTTCACTTCGCATATTTATTGACTTCATTTCGGGTGATTTTGATGACTTTTGTGAATGCTTTTATACCTGGAGTTATAATGTGAAGTCAAATGACGCGGTCGAACGTTTGAACAGACGCCTTTAAAGCAGCCCCAAGATCTTTATGACGATTTAGTTTAGTTATGCTTGGAATTCGTAACGCTGACTTTGATTGTTCTGCTTCTGAATTAATTTATGGCCAACTCACAGATTGCCTTGTGAGTATTTTAAAAGTACAGCCATTAGATGGCATTAGTTCCGAATATGCGAAGCAGCTTTCTTCTATCGCGAAAGACATCAGATTTTCGACCGTAACTCGACTTCTCAGTTCTCGAGGACTTTAAGGATACAGATGAAGTCGATGACACTGTTCCCAAATTTGATGCTTTAGATGTGTTTCTAACATTGTCTAAATTTGAAGAAGAAACAGATGAGTCAAATCCTCTTTTTTCCATCAGCGAAGGTAGCTTAACAGCTTGCTGGACCGATGAACATGATTCGAGGCCTGGAAGTTTGGTGCGCTATCGTGACTAACTCGAATATTTACTATTAGTTCTATGTTTGCAAGTCACTGCGATCTGCGTTAGACCGAACGTTTGAATCTGCCTATTTGTGGAAAGAGTCAATATACAGGGCGATATCAAAGACAAAGAAATACTTAAACAAAAAAGAAATACTTTACGCGACAAAGGAGACTTAGAAGAAGTAGCGCAAGACGTAACACAAGCGAGATAACTAACGGAGGCGATATAATACACGGGTGTAAATGTAAAAGAGTTGGAAGCATTTTCGAAATTACAAGTTCAAACAAAAGGTATCGAATTATGACAAGCCGAATTCCCTACACAGCTTCCCCACCGGACAAGTGTTTGTCTATATCTTTGTTGCTTGGACGTCGATTTTGCGCCGCGGTTTCGGGAAAAACTTGTGTGGAATAGGCGTAGTCAATCGTCGTAAAACTATGCATTAAAATGGGTGGAGTATAACCGGAGAAGACGAAATGGCACCAAAGAGTAAACCGTCTGTCAAGATTCCAAAAAAAAGTCAAGTTGGTAATTCTAGGCAGGGTTGGCTATACGCATGTCGATAAGCAAACAAGCCAAATCATCAAAAACTATACATGGAAATTAAACCAGCAGCACAGCTTTTGCCGTCTACAGCTCGTTGACCTTGGTTTTGCCAACTGGTCAATCCCAAACTAAAAATGGAGCAAGGACGTTGATCTGTATGAAGCAAAAAATGTAAGCAGACATGCAAACAGTGATACATTATTTAATGTCACGCTGATATTTTGTCTGCGGCTCTGAGTTTCAATGAAATTCACGTTTAACTCGCTCGGTCGTACAAATACGTTTTATCAAACACAGTCATCAGCGTACCTGACAATTTGAAAGGACAGATTTGTTAACAATTATTGTTGTAGGGCACCTAATTTTGCCTTTAGCATTTACGTGCGGCTTACATTAGATGGCGGTTTATATTAATTTTGTAACACTGTCGCATGCGGCTTACATTCGAGGGCTGCTTACAATCGGGGGCTGCTTACAATCGAGTAAGTACGGTAAATGTTCAGAGAATTGTAAGTCCAAAAAATAAAGATTGGTTGCAATTCTAGAAATGTTGCAGAGTTTGGGCACCAGTAAAGGCACACAAGGGCTCACTGAAATCTAGATTTATTATCGTCAATAAGAATTTACCTGTGAGTTAGTTCAGTGCGGCGAAGAAGAATTTGTAGTAAACACAGATATGCATTTGTGTTATTTAATTGTTTTATTGCTTCCACTTCAGATAGCTTGTTCTCTATTAAAAGGTCGTTAGAGTCACGTGAAAGCGTATGTAAACGTCTCGGTGAATGCATTAAGTACAAACATCACAAAAACAACAATATATCAACAGAATATTAAAAATACATGTGTTGAATAACGCAAAGCAGTTTTTTAGCAGCCAATGGTTTCACCTTTCACATTGGAGCTAACCATATCCACTGAATATTGTTATGTTCAGTGTACACAACACCATGCAAAGTATTTCAGACTAAGTAAAAGAAGTCAGATGGTATATGATGCTCAGATTGCTTTGGAATTGCATTTGATAAAATATTTATACATCTTCTCTTGGATTTTTGTGTTTTTGTTACAGCACTTGTCTGTGTGAAAAGATCAACTACAGTGTCATAAATTTGTTTACACAGCTAAGAATGGATTTGAATTTAGCAATATTTTTGATAGTAATCTGTGCTTTTTCGGATTGCAAAATTGGTAAGTGCTTGGTAACCTAATGAAAACACTGCACTATTTACTAATGGATACCAATGTTTTTGGTGGAATGGTAAGTTATATTTTACCAATAACAATAAACAACACCAGGTTTAATTATTTAGAAGAACACATGTTATTTGCCTGTCAGTATACATTTAGAATGTGCATCCAAACAGCCACCATTTCCAATATAGCAATTAATATTAGGGTGTGATAAAATTCAATATAAAACATTGGTGTTTGTTACATTTTTATGGTAGCAGAAATGACATCGATATTTAAAATAGGAAGCTTTCCAAAAACATTGTACTTGGTCTTATTTAACAGGTAACTGATAGCCTTCTTTACAGTCATTACTTGTAATAATATAATTATACTGTAAAGGGGAGTATTTTGTGACAAGATTTGTGCTCTCTGTCTCAAAACAGCAGCTCTCTGTCTTGAAAGTTGCAAAATTATTCTGGTAATAAATTGGAGTTTAGGGTTATTATGTTGTTTTCCATCCAAATCAACTAAATTAGAAAAGGGCATAGAAAGGTACTTATTAAAGTTGGGTGGCTGTATGGAAATGTGGAGTATAGGGTTGTGGCTTACTAAATATGAATTCTACTGGTATAATATAATCACTAATAAACTACACTAAGCCACATATTTTTGTTTGTCTGTGTTCACATTAGTAATTATATTTATTTTTTTCAGTTGCACAGCAAATCCAGGAATCCCATGGACTAACAAACAAAGGAAGGGTAGCTGTGAACTTTTCCCCAATCTTCACAATTATGCTACCTCAAGAAACCTCATCTTGTTTTTGGAACGTGAATTCAGTTGTAAACCAGTTCTTAGGACCAACTGGATGTGTGCCTCCATCCCATCTCCCATCTAATATTCAATGCTCAAGCAATTCTGGAGGTTTCACTTCAACATATGTTGCAGCTGCTCTAACATCCAGCCCAGCAAACTACACTGTGTCCCTTCAATGTTCACCTTTAAACATCAACACATTTATTTTGTTTAGCAAATGTAAGTAATTAGGTCATTATACTATTATTGAGTTACTTAAGTTTAATAGGCCCGAGATATTTTATGAGCCAGAGACATAATATCCGTATTTGTGTTTACTAGATTGTCCCAGTGTGATTTCAAATGCTGGACCAAGCACAGTTGGAAATAATCAAACCTATGGTGCATCAACACAATTTAAATGCCAAACAGGACAGGAGTTGTTTTACAGCAACTCAACTTCTGTCATCAATGATACAACTTGTCAAAATGATGCAACATGGTTTGGTGCAGATGGATTGGAATGTTGGTCAGGTACTGTGTAAAAACCTGTTTATACATATATACATATTTTTTTTGGGGGGGGGGGGGATTCTCATGATTTTTATTCTGTGATAATCATAATAAAAATGCAGTATGCATGCATTATGTTACCAAGATATATATTTTTTTGTTTTTACAGTGCTGAATGTGCACAAGCACAATACTTTGCTTTGTTTAAATTTACAAATCAAGTAAACATGTAACATAATATACAGTTATGTAACTGATAAAAATACAAATACAAAAAAAAACTGTTTTATGCAGCATTAACATAACTGTTTAATTGCTTTTGTGCGAAATGTACATTCTTGGGCTTCAAGTTTTGTAAGGGTATTGGTTACCGTTTGCAACATATTTTTGCCATGTACAACGACAGAAGTACAATTACCTTCACTATTATATATAATATAAAATTTATTGTTTTGTTAAGTAAAATGATTTTATGCTTTGAAAAGTGGTTGCTACTGCTATAAGGCCGCCATTAAAGAGTTAATGAACAAACCATTGAAACAATGGCAAAATTGTGCATGGTAAATGTTTTGGTAAATATATTTGGTTTAATATACAATTGGCGATGGTGTTTTATAGCTAGAAATATGTTAAGACGAAGTGACCTGATTTATTTCAGCTCCATTTCCAAGCCTTACTGGAAGTGTATCTGGACAAGCTGGTAGTTCAATAGACGTTGGTTGCACTTATAACCAGAGCATTATACCTACCGGGAATCAATATGTTGTTGAAGTTAATGGAAAAAAAATTCAAACAATACCCCTTGTAAGTTTAGAAATTGTTCTATGTGAAGTCAAAAAATTGAAGTTCTGTAGTTCTATAAATTGAAAAATATTACTGTAGGTGCCATTTGTTAAGCAAAAAAATAATCCGCAATAAAAAAAATTTTGCCACACTTCATTATTGACATAAAATATATTAATTTGCAAACTCAAATTACATTCATTTGAATAGTGACCAGAAGCAACTTGGATTACATATAAAATTTAAAAAAAAACATTTATAGTTTACTTATTTTCCAAAGAATAATTTTAATGTGAGTTGCTTTTGTGTTGTTGACAAGGCTCACTGAATAGCAAGGGAAACATGTTGTTTTATGTTTCACCTAACATCTTTGCAGATGATAACATATGCTGTCAACAAATTTGTATTTAAGGATTTGCTTTGTAAGTTTCTAGTCATATGGAATTTTGTTTAAGGGCCGGACATACCAATTTCAACTTACTCATGAAATGAATGGGCAAATGATTCGATGTCAAGCTCTTACAAATTACACAAAGGTCAGCCCTGACAGGGGATGGTCTCAACCAGCAATATTAAATGTATCTTGTGAGTAGAATTTTAATTATTGTTTACTATTGCAACATATAATTTCACCAGGAGGTCTTTTTGTATATTTGAACACGTTTAAATAATTATTATACCAAGAACAGGAGATGATTTTTTTCATTTTTACTTACTGCACAGGGTCCTAAAAAGTAAATTTAATGAAATTCAGTACTGCAGAAGTTATACCGGTAAATATATTAATGCATGCATTTTTGATTATTTTATATCTAAAAATCTCGTATCTATTGGCTGTTTAATTTGCCTCAAGCTAATGATATAACCAACAAATGGTTTCTTGAAACTGTGAAGCACTGAAAATTGCATTCACTGTTTGTGGAAGTGTGCAAGTATTACAATTATGACTTTCAATATTAAAAGTATTTTTGTTCTAATATTGAATTGAAATTCACTTCACAGAGTCCTGGTACTGATTTACACCATCAATATGTATATAATTTAAGGTAGTTAAAATGTAACTCTAAACAATGCTTTAAAGCAGTACAGGCATAGGTTTGTGGATAACTGTAAAGAAGTCTTTATCACATAAATTCCAAGTTTTAACCTAATAAAAGCAGCAAAGCAAACTTTACGTAAAGCACCTGCCCATCAGACACTAAACTGAATAATATTGCAATGAAAATGCCAGAAAAAAAGTATAAACAGCCCAGGGGGGTGTTTCAACAACTAAATTTGATGCCATTGCATTGAGAAGAGTTGGAACTTACACAAAAATGCAAATGAGTTGGAAGTTAAATGAATAAATTTTCTGCAAAATCCAGTTTACATTTTTTATTGCTTTTTTTACCCAAAAACTGACTAACAAGGGGGGCAAATGACCCCAGGGGGTGGCTAAACCATTTTTCGAGGAACTAAATTTGATCAAAATTTGTAGATCTGGGATGGATCTTTCATAAAATCACGAATGATTGGACACTTAAACGATTCATTTTTCCACAGGTACAACCTGAATTTTGTGCTCCAATTTCACCATAATTTTCAGCATCACCCATCACTAAGATTGAAATGGCCCCAAACACCCTAAAATTTACCATGACAACAGCACTTGCATGTGCACTCATTCAACCGTAAAATTGACACCTATGCATCACAGCTTTGCTTTGTGACGTACCCTTTCCATTGTGACAAAGGCCTACGCCCTACACAGTGGGAATTTCCAACAACCGAAATTTAATTTTATAGAAATACCAATATGCGTCCTTCAGTAGTTTATATTCTGCTTATTTTGTTGCCTGCCCTAAGAGGCTGTTTTATTTACAATAAAAGGGTTTACATGTTATTAATTAAGAAACAAAAAACAGCCTAAGTTGTCGTTAGTTGTGCGAAGTGTTAAAATCATCTATTACAATGATTATACACTTAAAAATCCTTGAAAAATGAGATTAATGTCTTTATGTGTTAATTACATTCAGATCCACCTACAATTTTCAACATCACTGTGCAGGGCTTATTTCAGCAAACTGAAAACCAGTACATTATTCTGCAAAACACTAGTACAAGATTAAATTGCACTGTTGTTTCAAATCCCCGATCCCAATGTGTTTGGTCATATGATAACTTGAATGAAAGAAACAATTCATGCAGCATAGACAGAAATTTATTGATTCAACAAATGCAACTTGTGAAGCCACTAATGGCATTGGTATATCTGCCAACAAAACCATTTCAATTGTGTCAGTTCCAACGATAAGTAAGTTATTGATTTTTAACTTCACACTTTCTTTCTTTACTCAATAATTGATATTCAGGACAACCAAAGATAACAGTGAATGATCAGGCAGTTGATAGCAATGCAACAAAGCTTCTTAGTCAAATTGATGCTGCGATTATTAATCGTACTGTCGACTACCAGAGTTATCTTGGTACAACTTTTAAGTGGACAAAAGATGGGATTGATGTTAAGATAGATGTTTATAATGATAGCATTTTGTTGAAAAATATTACACCAAATGACACTGGTACATATGTATGCAAGTCTTCTGATGAGTTTGGATCTTTTCAAACAAGGATTAACATTGATGTTCAGTGTAAGTTGGCACCATAGAAAGTTTGCATGTGGTGATAATTAGAAATAGTTTGTCCATTCAGATCTGCATGTTTTAGAGTGTTGTTTGACATGTTGTGTGAATAATTTGTTTTGGAAGCTATTGCAAAATGTATCATTGATTACAAATCTTAATTGATCCAAATTTGGTTTGTTAAGATTGACTTTACCTTGAAGTGTGTCATTCGATTACCTTACTTGTGGTTTTGTATGGTATCTGGTGGCGAAAAATGTAATTATCATTAATTTTGTTTATTTTAAATATCTTGCTTAACTTGTTAATGACTTGGTGTTCAGTGAAGGGATGTCTGTTGGCTGCAGCAATTCTATTCCAAAATTGCAACCTACTTCTCTATTCCGATCTTAAACTTCCACATTTATTTAAAGAACAGTTCTTTTGTAAAACATACTTTTAGTTGTTTCTTTCTATTTTGTCTTTTATATCTCTTTACATTTGCCACCCTCCACACACCCCAGTGTAAAAAAAACTGCAGACAAGGTGTACACACTGATAAGCGTAGGTGTAGCTGTTGACTGTGTCACTGCGCTAGCTTTCACACTAGCAGGCTCATAGATATCCACTTTTACACTAATAGACACACGCAACGGATTGACATTGACCAAAATGTACCACAAAGTGCATGCTATTTGTCTGATAAGATCTTACAGGTCGAAACAGTATGTACACCCTGTCTGTAGCTCGTAGCATTGTCACTGATTGTCTATCAGGATTTTTCCTCTGTTCGTGATTATTTTAATTAGCAGAAATCTGAAAACATAAAATAACATACCCGGATATCACAACCTAATATGTATGACTTTAAAGGTTTAATTTCCAATGCTTGCTCCATCATCAAAAAAAGATAGAAATTCTATTTGGTACAAATTGCTGAAATTTTTCCTAATATACAATTTGTATTAATGTGCATCAAAGCCAATGAATGGTTGAGCACTTAGCATAGTTCTGTTGTTTACAATTCAACATTTTTTCATGTACCAATTTATAATTGTTCTGCACTATTTAAACAATAATGGTTTATATTTTGTAATTGTTCTAATGTTGGCTTTACAAGTTAATTTATTTTCATAGACAAACCATAAACTGTCAGCAATTTGAACTGCCAACCAAACCAACCATGTAATATTGTTGTGTATTCAAATCCTCCACCTTCTGCATCTGTTTTAATATCACCAGGTTTGTAATGCTTGAATCATGTTAAGATTAAAACTTGTTTTTTTTAAATTATTTGTTTTAGGAGGTGGGAATAAAAATCTTACATGGATGTCAAATAATCAGCAGGGGTACACATATCAAATTAAAGTATGTTTTATTCCATATGAAATGAAAGTCATCATGACAAAATAATAACCAAACACTTAAAATTTTAGTACACAATTGAGAAATCAAATTTCTTGTAAGTTAAATTTTTAGGTTGTGGCTGCTTAATAATAAAAAATTCAATTGGAATCATCATTTGTGTCACCTGAGGAAATCTGGGCATATAGTTGGTTATTTAATTGTATGATAATTATGAACACATCCTGTATTGAGATTTCCCAGTGTATCAAGATTCCCATTTAAATCCACTTGACTTTCTGCTATTTTTTTTTTATTGCAAACCAAATTTGAAACTAGTTTTTTCATATATTTTCATTGATGCACATTGTGGTCACAGTGGTTGTTGAAATTACTGTTTGGTTTTGTGCTGTAGGAGCCAGCAGGAACCTACACTTTGGAAGTTACAAATTCAATTGGAACAAGCTCGATTACAATAACACTATCTTCAATCACTACCAGCCAATTGGGAATGATTATTGGAATATCTGTAGCAGCTTTTGTTGTTGTGATTCTTGCAATAATACTTGCAGTATTTTGTTTCAAAAGATCAATAGGTAAGTGAGAAATTGTAACATGTTGTATGTTGTTGGGTTATTAAACCCAAAGTTTTGTTTCATATTAATGTTGTTATCTTGCAGGTAACAAAATGAAAGGAACACCTGCAAAGGTTTCACGGGAAGTACCTACTTATTTCAACACACGTGTGTATGAAAACACACCTCCCCAACCTAATACACCCACATATGAAAACACACCTGAGTATCAGAATGTGGCAACTTATCAAAATACAACTGGAAACCAAAGTGCATCAGCATATGAAACATTTGGTTCCAGTTAAAAGCACTTTAACTACTGATTTTGGAAAGAATGTGAATGTACTGACCACTACTATGTATTTGAAACATGTATTTGATTAAGTTGATTTAAACTTAAGGTTAGTAAACATTGTGATTATTACAGTGCACTGTTTTTGCATTGCATATGATCATCTATCCATTTATCTGTGATCATCTGTCATTTCGAGACAGAATGCGAATGTATTTTATTTGGGTTAAATTTATTTAAAGTTGGCCAACGTTGTGACAACCTTCCAGGTAAAACGATTGGTACAAGTTATTACAGTGTGGTGTTCTTGTAAAAACATCTGCTACTTTTAATTTCTCATTGATTTTTAAGCTGATTCGAAAACGTAAAGGAAATAACCCTGTGCAAATACCTGAAGTTCAAGCAATCAAGTACGGTTCCATTTACTCCCTTGTATTGCTGGGGTTAATGTTTTACCTGACTCAATAGAACACCTTCCTTTTGTTTGCCAGGGTATTGAGTATTTCAGGAAGGTTGACTTTAAATGACTTTGTGTTAAACTTCCCTGTGTAAATTTACAATGTTGTAAGAAACCTGTGACCACTGTTTGTTCTCTATTCGTGTTTCATAACGTTTTTACTTAATGTCCATCACTGCGTGTTTTTAATATTTTAATAAATGAATGTGATCTTCGTTGCGTAGAGTTTCTATTGCAAGGATTTTTCTATCGCCAACCTTATAGTGAGCAATAGGAGAATAGGCGGTAATTAAGTGATTCATTACAAAAAGCCATTTAAACTTTTTTTGGACGATTTGAACTTTGTATGTATAAATGTTCTGCCGTTTACACTCCATAAATTGGTTGATTTGGCGGCTTTGGCTTTAATTTCTGCGAAATTCTGCATCACTTACTTTTGTGATCAAACTAAGGTGATCAATATTACGTAGGGTTTTTACGTTAAAACAACATGCTCGGTGACGAATACGCGGAAGGCGGTTTACAGGCAAGGACTCCTTTCCTTCACAAAACTTCCGTGTTGGCAGGGAAGCTAATATGCGAAATGAGTGTTTTGCTCTCTGCTCTATCTACCACCTTCTTTACTTACGAATAACCGATGCAATAAGTTCAACGAGAACACTGAACAAGACCTTGGGAAGTTGCAAAAACATAGTTTTTTAAAGGTTTTGTGATGAAATTCATCCGACCGCATTATGAAATAATTGGCCTTACTTTTGGGACAAAATAATTGGCCTTACTTTTGGGACAAGACACAATGTAGCGTGAAAATACTTTTCTGTTTCTGAGAAAACAAGGCGTGTCTTCAACCATAAATATGTTAGTTGTCGTTTCATAATTTCCTACATGTGATTCAAGGACAGTGATCACTAAGCTAAGTTTGAATCATTGTTATAACACAGCTTTTAATTGCGTCGCACTGCTGTAATTAATACTTTGTCACCGGATAGTTCGATAGGTTACTGTGCGCTGGTGAACCCAACATATGTCTCGATGTTAAAGCCAACCAGGAAGTAATTCTATGATGTTACAAGGAGTGCATGGGTGCCACGGCTTTATCATATTGCACAATAGGTGCAGAAATATGGAGCGCATACATTTTCACCGAAGTTTGTTGATGGATGATTTTTTCCCTGAAAAACAAACTTCGCAGCTCACACATAAACAGATGCGAATTTCATCATTCAAGTTAGTGATCCTGAGAAAGAAATACTTTTAATCAGTTGCTTGACATCATAATGTCACATATACGGCATACTTACGGGAAAATGGTCATACATAACCTTTAGTGTTGTTTGCAATGGTGTAAGGGATGAGGTATTGTGTACAATGGTAGTGCAAACCCTCGTAATATCCTGTTCGCGTACTGGGGTCGATATGTGTGTTCAAACAATCGTCAACTTTCACTTTCTTTGTTAGGACTATTAGACTTTAGGGTTATCATATTTGTCACCGCACAATTGGGACAGAGTTATATCAGTCACGTAGACAAATTTCTAGTGCCAAATCTTAAACATCTGAACACTTTTTTCCCATTAGAACCGTTTTTCCCAAAGTTAAACCAGGAGATTACATTTGTGACTTGCTTCTTGCCATTTTGAATCAGACGGAAACCTCCCAAAAATTAAATCGTGTTATCATATGCAAACCTTACGTTTATTGATCGTTTTTTATCTCAGTGTTGAAAATTCTAAACCCAAAAATAGCTTGATTGGAAGCTGGTCATGAACGGTCTCCAGAACTAAATACAATCTTTATCGCCCTCTTGCGGAGAACAAGATATCTGGCCCGTGTGAAATACACGCACCCCTCAATATATTTGAAACCGCTGGTTTCTCAATTGTATAGAGCGTAAAGTCTTATTCGTGGCTGTTGGCACGATTTATATATGTTTTAACAGTATGTTTTGGCACTAAGCAAAGTGGTGTAGGATATTCCAATTTGACACACCGTGTTTACATGACACGAAATCGCATCAGAGACCTGTACACTATAAATAAAGCAATCATTTTTTAGTGTTGTTGATTTCAACAAATTGTTGTTTCCCTTCTCAAAAAAAACTAGACTTGAACAAAATAAATTTACTTTAGGGACTTTTCCAATTACATTCTTGCGATAGATGGCGCTAAAAAATACATAAAAGCCTTAAATGAGATTCGTTACCATGCCAGGAAAAACTGTGTTCGGTTATGGAAAACAATCCGGCGATCTATTGATCACCAAAACGTTCAGCTCACATGTCAAGCCATGAAGTTAAACAGAGAAGCAATCTTTTGAATGAAGGTTGTTATCGGTCAAACTGAATTATATTTTTCTACTTGTGTTATTGTAATAATGTACGTGTAGGGTAATAGCATATAATGTAAAAAAGGTGAGCACATTATGAGTTTCTTATTTGCCTTGCTGCCCTAATCGTATTGCAAGTTGTTAATGTTTCCTATACTAAAGCACTGAGGGATATCAGATTGCACCTTCCCACTTAACTACCTCCTAGTTAATATTCGTGACAAGAATTGACGTGTTCGGGCAGTCGAGAGTGATACTTTGGTCACAAAAACTGCAAAATATTTAAAATTCACTCAAGTCCCGTATATTATTCCAGTTAAATTGTTTCTTCAACCACATTCAAAACATGACATTGTTAGACACATTCAGTAGCAAGTATAGTGGCGACTACAATTGATAATGTGACGAGATCAACATTATTAACAGGAGCAGGCCTACCTTATAATCTAGAAATGAAATTGAAATTTTTGTAATTATCTACGTGCCTCATTTGCGGCAATGTTCAATTGCTTGCAAATATTGAAGACGAAATGAAACTGTAAACGCAGCAGGACGATTTTGGTGATTTTTTTGGCTTAATTTTGGTCACATTTTTAACTTCTTCAATGCAGGACGCCGTTGCTCATAGAAACATAGGCAAGGTGTGGAACCATCCGAACTGGTGCGGAAGTGAAAATTTATTGTGCGAATGACAATTGTCCAAAAAGTAGACGTTTGTTATCCTTTTCACATTCGTTACCGAAACTCAAAACATTCTTTATGAATACAATGGTAGAAGAATTACATGTACCAGCAGAGTGTGACCCGCATTTAGGAATTTTATTAGCGCGTGCAACAATAATTCTGCTACGCATATAGAAGTCCTTTTTGTGTGTATGCAGCGTTGTTTCACGGCACTAAATGCTACATAAAATTTGAGTATTGTACGAACTGCACAAAACATATTTCAGTCTACGGAACGTTCGACCCTTATCATGTTGTACAAACGAATTTAACAATATTCTCTGTAACATTCCGATACATAAAGACTAAGTAAATTGACAATTTTGTGCGCATTGTGACAAAAAATTTTTGTCTCTAGTTCTAGTTTGGAATCGTTATTCACAGCATTTGGATGTTATATAATGTAACATGTTAATATGTCTAATTAGCGGATGGGTTTTTGCTGTGACCAAACCGGGAAACCTAACTTATATAAAGGTCTGCCGTTTTGTCGCATTTATGTCGCAGACCGCACAAAATCATAATGCTGGCCGTACTTTGGTCACCTCTGACGTATACCCTATTTATTCGATACAAGATGATGCATTTTTGTTCAAAACGGTGAAGAGTATTGGGCCTATGTCTGGCTTCTCGGGTCTGACTCGGGCTTATGAAAAAAAAAACTATTTTGGGCCTGCCTCGGAGTTTGCAAAAATGTTTACAACTAACTCTTCCGAGCGGGTTATACCATAAAACTACCGCCGAGGAATACTCTGACTTAATAGTTCATGAGTTGTAATCGGACCCAACATTTGAAACACTCCCACATAAACTAAATTTCTTCTGCGAAAATGCAGCAGACAGCATAGGTTATTAGCGCATGCTCCAGGGCTCAAAAAACATCTAACTTCAAATACAACTAAGGCGAATGTTCTGATCCGAACATGTTCTCGAAATCCCGCCACGCTCAAGCATTAAACTTTTATTTAACGTTATTTGGCCAATATTCGGCCAAATGTTCTCATTACAACCTTAAAATTTAACTTACTCGTTTGCCTTTAGATTGATTTCAATCTTGATACAATTTCTAATTTGTTTGTGACGTCACAATGTTGTGTAAATCGTTGTTATGTATATCCTAGCAATGTGGTGCCAAGAGTACTTGTTGTTCGTTGATTTTTTTTCTCGTAGTTACTGCGGGCTACTTTGGCGTGATTGTTTAAAGTGTTAACAGAGAAGTAACAGTCACACGACGAATGCAGGTTGCTTGTCAGACCGTCAGACATTGTAAATTTTCACAGAATAACATTTTGGCTTTGTATGTTGTACCGTACGGGGAAGGCCATTAAATTGAAGAGTAGCGCGTATAAAGAGCAAAAACTAGTACCTCTGTAAATTTCGTTGCGTCATACAAGATGACGTCAAATTTGGCATGGTAACTCATATGGGTCATTTAACGCTAGTGTGAAGTTTCAGGTTTGTAGTGCTCGGGCAGACCCCAGTTTTTTTACAGCAGACCCCAGTTTTTTTAAGAATTGCCATGTTTTTTTTTTGGAAAATATTACAAGTTTATCCCATTTTTGTTCTATGGGCGATAAGCAATTTAAGCCAACGTGAGCATGTTTACAAAATAACTAAAACTAAAAAAAAGAACATGTTTATAAAATAACTAACTAAAAAAGTGAAACTTGTTGCATTATTTTCATGTCATGTTAGGCCTACCTGCATTCTGTGGTTCAATTGGTCATGCCAAAATGTAACATGTATATTTAGAATAACATCTGTAATAAAAGTTCCTTTTCTTGTGTTTTTGGCTGCAATCCTACAGCAAACAGTGACTCTCCTTCAGGAAATTACCTTCTCATGGGCACCTGCCTCAATAACCCTTGTAGTTTTAGCGGTGCCTATGCCAATTTTTTTCATGCATGTCTAAGTTCTATTCTGTAGAACCAAATTGATTTGTATGTTCTAAAATTTGTGTAAATCTTGATTATACCTTAAAAAAAATAAGAAAGCTTGTATTTTCAAATAACCTGTATATTATGTATGTTTGGTACATTCGTCTGTTGCTGGTTTGGAAAAGGAAATACATTTAAATTTTTGGCAATGCGGTTTATTTACCTTTGCAACATTGTACAGTGTGTCATAAAATCAATATTTTTTATTTGGTTTGATAATTGTTTTTTTTTTCATTTAAAGCCCTTTTCCACTGTTTGTTTGATGCAATGTACTTTATATACAGGACAAAAAATTCTTCTGTCGCCACCGACCAAGCAAGCAACAGGTGCAGATGTGCTTGTCTCTATTACTTCACCCAATCCTGGTGATCCTTTGTATTTTAATAATTTATTGACAAATTATGTAAGTTTTTACTTGATAAACCGTCTATAAAAGCTAAGGCATTAAGACCCATTTTTCTTTCGTAAAAAATTCAGTTGTTGATGGGAAAAACTATCTGTGATATATCCAGAAAATCCTACAGACTATTGGGATGAATGATCAACTAAACAAGCATATTATAAACTAGTGTTGTTGTTATAAACATTGTACATATGCCAACAAGGTTTTGTACCCTAAACAATAACCCTGCATACAACATAAATAAAATTGGACTATAAAGTAAAGTATATACAGGTATTGATCACATGTTTCTTGTATTTAAACCTGATGTACTTCTCCTCCTAGCACTACACAAGGTCATTGTTGCACAATAATGTTTTGTTAAATACGCAGTCATTGGTGCTGACTGGTGCTGGGATGTAAGTAGGGTAAAACACAAAACTAGTTGCAACTAATTGTATTAGTAATGAACACAGTGTGCGACAAAACAACAGTCAGTGGGAACAATGACTAGTTTAAGCAAGATGCGGTTTACAGTGGAATGTTAAAGGAAAGTTTGCTGGTTTTCACAAATTGTGATTATGTTTATTTAGCTACTAAAGCAGACAAATGTATTTAATGAATTAGGGGAAAAGAGGTGACTACTTGGTATGTTTTTTAAACCTAATATAGTATCTCATTGCTGTTAAAGGAAAATTACTTTTTTTTAAAAAAAACTTTTTTATTACATCAAAAACAGATAATTTCATGAAGTTTTACATGTTGCCTTAAGTGAACGGTCAGTTAAATGCTGTTATTTGGTAATGGTGACGAATACAAATTTCTCCCTAAATACTTCTACATTAAGTCTATGGCAAAAAATTGACAACTATTTGCTAACAGGAAATTAGTTGGCACCCGATCACAAAATCTTTAAAAAACAAGATTTGCTTGACCACCATGTTAGGCTAAACAAGTTAACAAAAGAAGTATTATCAAATTATCATACAGTAGTAATTCAATTGATGAACGTTTGTTGATAACGGTAGCACTTGTTTGGCAAAAATAAAAAAATTGGCTCCCTGCAATAAACAGAAATTAGTGGAAATTAACTTTTACCATACATAAGTCCTTTAATGAGAAATGAGGAGTTGCCATGGCTCAATAATCTGATGATGGCAATATGTATAGAAATTAATTTTTTTGTTCTTTTGTTCAGAGTCTAGCTGTATGGAGCGGGAGTGAGTGGATTTGTATAAATAACAACTTGCCAAATATATTGAGAAGGTAAGAAACTTTATTTTTAGTTTGTCATTGGTAAAAAAAAGGATACATTTAAAATAATAGGTGCATAGTTATCTTATTTACAGGCTTATTTTGTCGTTATCAGGTATAGCAAAACTGTTTTTAAACTCCAGCACATGTGGTATAATAGCCAAACCAAGTGAAAAAAATCATTCTGCGGTAAATTTAAACTGGTCTGGATCTTTCTCACAAAAACCTTCTTGTAGACAAAACTAAAGAAAAAAAAGAGCTTTAAAAAGATCAAAATGCTATAGAAATACCAATGAAAAAACAATAAACAACACCGGATCGGTGAACCAAGCCACCCTGGTAGGCTGTCGATCAATAACCATATCTGTAGTTGCTGAGCAAGACTTATTGAGCAGCTACTCAGCTGCTACAGAAATATTTGCATTACTTGACCAAAATTGCTTCAAGCCTAATAAACACACAAAAAAATAAAACATTAGCTGTGTAGTTAACTTAACAAGTGTATTTAGGAAGTTTGTGACAATTATAAAGTTAACAAAAGCTTTCTGTTCATATATTCCCATTGTAAAGTTTTATTTCTTTTTTAGATGCAATAAAACTGATGGAGTTACAGTTTTATTAAATGTTACCTCAGACTACTCAAAACTTTACTTAGGTCAGATTTCAAATGTTGTCTATTTTAATGTTAAAGGTAAATATTCTTCTGTTTGCATAAATATGGTAACTTTTGTTTTCATGGCATTTATGCTTAGATTGCCCTAGGACTGTTGATAATGGACCAAATGTTATCGCTGATAAATATCAGTTCAATCAACCTGGTCAGTTCATTTGTCCAGCAGGCAAAGAGTTGTTTTACAGCAACTCAACTCCTGGTATCAGGGATACAACTTGTCAAAATGATGCAACATGGTTTGGAGAGGAAGGACTTGAATGTTGGGGAGGTAAATATTGCAGCTTTTTTCAATATGTATGTGCCAATTTTTTTTGATTAAAGGCTAATCACAACTGGTGCCTATATTCATTTGAAAGGACATGTGTTCCTCACTATTCCCCAACACAAGCTGTTGTTTACATCTAGATCCTCAGCCTTACTTGACTGGAAATTTTTCTGGCAATGAAGGAACAACAACTTATATATTCTGCAACACAACACCATCTGCTTACCCTCCAGTCAACAATGTTTCCTTTTATATTGGAATAACACTGGAACAACAGGTAGGCCATTGCAAAAATTTTGTTGAAATTACGATAAAATGGCAGTTGTGTGCAACTCAATACATGTCAAAATATTTCATGCTAGAGTTACCCAAATATCAAGTTGTTGGTCATTTGTAGTTGGTTTATATAGAAAAAACAAATTCTTTGTTGTAATTGAAGGATGTCATGTGCTTCATGCATGCACCATCAAAAACTTTGGCACGCCTAATCCAGTCACCCACTTGCATTGTTTTCACGAAGTTTAGCAAAACTGTTTCCTTTAGTTTGCATGTTTTAACTTGAAAGTACTGCAATACTATGGTTAGTTGTAACAAAGAGCATAGAGAGTCGAACATCGGTGTGTCTGTGTTGTGCACCCAGGCTGTGATATTAAACCCTGGTACATTTACACTAATGGTATATGTCCTGACAAATGATAAGTGATAGGACACATACAGACATATTGTTAACACAGAATGCCTTGTACATCTTTTTGGTACATGATTCAACAGTTAAACAACTTGTTTTCTGTGACATTGAAAGGCCGAAAAGTATTTGATACAAACAATTGTTTTATAAGCGATCATTACCATTTGCGCGACCAAGAAACAAAGCAACGAGTTTTTCTGTTTTACAAGGGAAGACAACAGACATACATTGTAACTCTCCAGCGCCAAATGAATGGGAAAGAGGTGACTTGCAAAACAAACACCAAATATACAATTCTTAATACTAGTTTGGGAATATCAACATCAAAGACATTAAATGTCAAATGTAAGTAACAAATTGTGCAATACAACTTTAATGAGCTAATACACTGCACATGTTCTTTTTTGATTAATTTTAGTGGTGTGCCATTTTGTGATTTTATTGCTGCAAAAAGTATTCAACTCAACTAAATGTGACATAAAATAACACATCTGCCATTTTATACATTATTGTGGACAAAAAAAACTGCCAATTGTGACATCATACACACACAGTAATAAAGATGGTAGCCAGTAATTATGATATTGTGAACAATTCAGTTTAGCATGTAACTGATTTTAAAAAGTTGTATTGAATAAAAATGTCCCTGGTTTGATGAATGAATGAATAAATGAAGCACGAAAATCCACCCAAATCTGGATACAAAAATAAATCTGAATAGAAAACTACTTACTTCCAATATCTTTCAAATGTTGAATGCAGAAGTGGTGATGTTCCCAGTAGTTTGCCGCCTATCAAATAATTTGTCAATTTGTTTTGTCAAACTTGTGTCATAATACCTTGTAGAGATTGAAATGTTAATATTTGTTTATAGTTAGTTGATTTAAAATTGTACATCTACTATCTGGAGGTTGTTTTAAATTATATTAGTAATGCAGATTAATTTCAAATACATTTCTTCATGTTAATTAATATGATGTATATTTGTTAAGAATGGTGAAGATGTTACTATCTTTGGACAAAATTTACTTGTCCAGCTTATTGTCTAAAAAATGACATATTTGCGAGCTTGCAAACAAGATGGAACCAATTCCATGTGAACCAATGTATTTTGTTAAAAAGTTGAACCGGCCTGGTAATCCAGGTCTTTAAATTTTTAATTGTCATTTGTGAAAGGCTGAAAGTTGTTACCTATGTCTTCCAACACCATCAACCTGACTTTTGCGTAATTGCAGAGTTTTAATTTATATTACTGTCCAGTTGGTGTATGTGAAGGTGCAGAACATTGCAAAATTGTATTTAAATTAACTACAGGCTAATCCAATATTTTTTACTGTGAAAACGTATGTTGATCTTGGATTCACATTGAAAAACTACTTGAGGCCAATTTCTTTAGGTTGCATTATTTTTGCATTATAAATTACGGCTTCTTGAAGCAATATGAAGCATTTTGCTAAGGAGTTCCTTGGCTTAGTGGTTGCTTACATATGTGATTTGTCTAGATTTGTACCCTTAATTATTGATGTGAAAATAGTACATGTATCAGGAATCTATTGTCTGTTAACTTCTCTTGTCCCAATAAAAACACATTATTTGTGTAAATTAATGTTAATTCTAATTTATTATGTCTGTCAAAATGGACCAGGAAACTTTAGTTTTAATGGACAATTTTAAAATATAGTTTGATAATGTCTGAAAAATAACTTGTCCTAAAAACAATGGTGGCTTTTAATGTTTTATCGATTTAAATGTCAGCGTAAGTTGCAATTACATTAACAAGTTCTTTCATGCAAATCTTTAAATGGACAAAAGATGGGATTGATGTGAATGGTAATAGCATTTTATCCAAAAATGTTACACCAAATGACACTGGTACATATGTATGTAAGTCTTCTGATGTGTTTGGGAGTTTCCAAACAAGGATTAACATTGATGTTCAGTGTAAGTTTGCACCATAGAAAGTTTGCATGTGGTGATAATTTGAAATAGTTTGTCCATTCAAATCTGCATGTTTTCGTATAAAACATTGTGTGTTTTTTGACATGTTGCGTGAATAATTTGTTTTGGAAACTATTGCAAAATGTAGCATTCAGTAGAAATCTTAACTCACCCAAATTGTTGTGTGTAAGATTAACTACACCTTTGTTTGTATTGATGGATTACCTTAACTGTGCTAGTGTATGGTATCTAGTGAATGAATTAATTATCATTAAATTTGTTTTGTGTTTTGTGTCTTGCTTAACCTGTTACTAACTGGGTTTTTTGTGAAGGTTTCTGTTGGTTGCATTAGTTCTATTCCAAACACAAGTTCATATTTTTTGCAACCTACTTCTGTATTCCAAGCATAACATTAGACATTTCATCGTGGAACAAAAACTTTTACATTTAAACCTTTACCTTGTGTAGCAATTACTTTTCACAACACTCAGTACATAGCAACTAATAATGTATTTGGATGATTTTTCTTCTGTTTTAGTGTTTATTTACAGTTCTATAAATCTGAAAACATGAAATGACACCCGAGGATGTCACCTAACATGTATAATATTGAAATTTGCGAAAATTCCATTACATGTTTTACAATCAGAAAAAGCTAGACACTCTTTTGGTACAAATTTAAGAAACTATTTGTGCTATATGTGCATTAAAGCCAATGAATGATTGAGCACTTAGCACAATGCTAATGATTACAATTTAACATTTTATGAATCATATGTGAATTTACATTTGGTTTACACTATTTCAAATGATAATTGTATATTTTTTGTAATTGTGCTAGTGTTAGCTTTGCAAGTTAAATTATATTCATTGATACAAATTAACAAGTTCTCTCGTGCAAAAGTATTGTTTAAATTCTCAACTTCTAAATAGCAATTAAATGCGTTTTAAGATGAATGGGTACCACTACATATCTCACAGAATTTTGTTTGTTGTATTCAGATCCACCTTCAATTCCCAACATCACTGTACAGGGGTTACAAACTGAAAACCATTATATTATTTTGCAAAACACCAGTATAAGCTTAATTTGCTCTGTGGATTCAAATCCCCAACCCAAATGTGTTTGGTCATATGATAACTTGAATGAAAGCAATGATTCATGCAACGTCAGCAGAAAATTTATTAGTTCAACAAATGCAACTTGTAGAGCCAGTAATGGCATTGGTAATTCTACAAGTCCAACCATTAAAATTGTTTCTGTTCCAACAATGAGTAAGTTAGTTTTGAAGTTTGTTTTTGAATTTAGACATGATTTCCTTCAAAACATTCTTATTCAGGGCAACCAAAAATAACAGTTAATGGTGAAACAGTTAATAACAATGCAACAAAGCTTCTCAATGAAAGCAGTGCTGTTAAATTTAGATGTACTGTTGACTACCAAAGTTATCTTGGTACGATCTTTAAATGGACAAAAGATGGGATTGATGTTGAGATAGATGTTAATAATGATAGCATTTTATCCAAAAATGTTACACCAAATGACACTGGTACATATGTATGCAAGTCTTCTGATGTGTTTGGGAGTTTCCAAACAAGGATTAACATTGATGTTCAGTGTAAGTTGGCACCATAGAAAGTTTGCATGTGGTGTTAATTTGAAATAGTTTGTCCATTCAAATCTGCATGTTTTCATAAACAGAGTGTTGTTTGACATGTTGCATAAATAATTTGTTTTGGAAACTATTGCAAAATGTAGCATTCAGTAGAAATCTTAACTGACCCAAATTGTTGTGTATAAGATTTACTACGCCTTTGTTTGTATTGATGGATTACCTTAATTGTGCTATGTATGATATCTGGTGAATGATTGGCTTATCATTAATTTTGTTTTGTGTTTTATGTCTTGCTTAACCTGTTACTAACTGGGTGTTTTGTGAAGGTTTCTGTTGGTTGCATTAGTTCTATTCCAAACACAAGTTCATATTTTTTGCAACCTATTCTGTATTCCAAGCATAACATTAGACATTTCATCGTGGAACAAAAACTTTTACATTTAAACCTTTACCTTGTGTAGCAATTACTTTTCACAACACTCAGGGAATAGCAACTAATAATGTATTAGGATGATTTTTCTTCTGTTTTAGTGTTTATTTTCAGTTCTATAAATCTGAAAACATGAAATGACACCCAAGGATGTCACCTAACATGTATAATATTAAAATTTGCAAAAATACCATTACATGTTTTACAATCAGAAAAAGCTAGACACTCTTTTGGTACAAATTTAAGAAACTATTTGTGCTATATGTGCATTAAAGCCAATGAATGATTGAGCACTTAGCACAATGCTAATGATTACAATTTAACATTTTATGAATCATATGTGAATTTATTTGGTTTACACTATTTCAAATGATAGTTGTATATTTTTTGTAATTGTGCTAGTGTTAGCTTGGCAAGTTAAATTATATTCATAGACCAACCATACACTGACAGAAATGTGAACTGCCAACCAAACCAACCATGTGATATTATTGTGTATTCAAATCCTCCACCTTATGCCCCTGTTTTAATGTCACCAGGTTTGTAATGCTTGAATACTTGCCATATTTTAACATTTGATTTATAAATATATTTTTTAGGAGGTGGAAATGAAACTCTTTCACTGTTGTTAAGTACTCCACCGGTTTACACATATCAAATTAAGGTAAATTATGTTGTTAAACAGTAGGAAACCATTTTCTGTTCTTGTAAGTCGCATTAACGGTAGTATAATAATCCCATAATGGTTGGTTTACTTTAGTTGATGCCAGTTACCGATACTTATTTAATACAAAATGTGCCCATACTTAATATATCCCAAAATAAATTTAAAGCAATATAGTTTCATTGCTGCATGTTGAAAGTAGTGTAACAAACTATGCACAGTGAGTTCTTTCTAATCCTAGTTTGGTTATTTTGCTGTAGAAGCCAGCAGGAACCTACACTTTGGAAGTTACAAATTCAATTGGAACAAGCTCGATCACAATAACAGTATCTGCAAGCACTACCAGCCAATTGGGAATGATTATTGGAATATCTGTAGCAGCTGCTGTTGTGATTCTTGCAATAATACTTGCAGTAATTTGTTTCAA
The DNA here is from genome assembly GCF_947561715.1 of Ascidia mentula. Lineage (NCBI taxonomy): Eukaryota > Metazoa > Chordata > Ascidiacea > Phlebobranchia > Ascidiidae > Ascidia > Ascidia mentula. The sequence goes on from NC_138569.1 coordinate 1,334,944, forward strand.
AAGATCAACAGGTAAGTGTGAAATTGTAACATGTTTTATAATGTTCTGTTATTAAACCCAGAGTTTTGTTTCATATTAATGTTGTTATCTTGCAGGTAACAAAAAGAAAGGAACACCTGCAAAGGTTTCACTGAGAGCACCTGCTTATTTAGACACACATGTGTATGAAAACACACCTCCACAACCTAATACACCCACATATGAAAACACGCCTGAGTATCAGAATGTGGCAACTTATCAAAACACAACTGGAAACCAAAGTGCATCAGCATATGAAACATTTGGTCCCAGTTAAAAGCACTTTAACTACTGATTTTAGAAAGAATGCGAATGTACTGACCACTACTACATTCTAGAATTATATTTGGTTTAAGTTGATTTAAACTTAAACTTTGTGTTTGAATTCTCTGCTAAAAGGGTTTGTTCAAGTTATTACAGTGTACTGTTTTTGTAAAAGTGTTGTGTATTATATATGATCATCCATTATTTGAGTGATAAACTTTAGCATTTTTCATTTCTGATTGAGTTTAAAGCTGGTTCGAAAACTTTTGAAAAGTCGTAGATTGGAAATTCCCTATTAGTCCGAGCAAAACCATTCTCTTCCTTATCCTGCTAGGGTAAGAGTTTTACCTCACGGAAGAGAACACTCTCATTTATTTTCAAGATTATTAACTTCCCTGTGTAAACTTTCAGATGTTCTAAGAAAACCGTGGCCAGTCTGTGCTTCCAAAAATAAATTTATGTTGATTCTTGTTTGAAATAATCCCTGATCGGTTTGTTTTGTATTCATGTTTTTTACTGTGACAGTTTATAATGAATTCACTTATTGTCAATCACTGTGTGTTTTTGATACTGTAATTAAATGAATGTGATCTTCGTTGCGTTGAGTTTCTATTGAAGGATTTTTCTATCGCCAACCTAGTAAGCAATAGGAGAATGGGCGGTAATTAAGTGGTGATTCATTACAAAGAGGTTTTGAAACCAGGAACACTTCCTTGTTAAGAGGAAAACTGTTCTCAGATAAATGACCAACAATTCAGAAATTTAAACAGCTATCGACGGATTTGCAACTGAAAATTACAGCGATATCGAATAAATATTCTTTCTTTGTAACTTTTAGATTCCTAAAACGTTGTATGCAAGAATGACATGTGACGCCGTATGTGTACAATATCCCTAGTTTGGGGTTCAAGTCCGCACCAACAAGGGTGTCTGATAATCCTAACCAATTTAACTTGCCTAGTTTTTTCTCACGATTTATTAAAAACAGTTTTTCCGAAACCAACCACCCAAAATATCTACACAAAGGTCGATACACGATACAAATTTTCATAACACTCTTAAGTATTTGTACTCGCTCAAGTTTATTGTCCAAATATTGAATCAAATGCAGTGTCAAAATGTAGACTGTTTGTTACACTGACGCCGAAATTTCTATAGATTACGCAACGTGATATAACGAACGTGTGTAGAGTTTTAATGTTTGTGCAGTGGTTTCATTTTCGTTCTTTCCCATACTTAAAAGGCTTACGATTTTATAGCCTAGGCCTATACTGTATTGTATAAAAGTTCCGTTTTATCTGCCTCTTACACGTCATAAATTGTTTGGTTTGACAGCTTTGGCTTTAATTTCTTGAAATTGTGTATTGTATTTTTGTGTACACTGTTGTAATTTTCCCGGATTTATGGCGATTAAATCCATTGCTACAATCACTGTGCCGCTTACTGTGTGATCAAACTAAGGTGATCAATATGAAGTAGCGTTTTTACGTTAAAACAACATGCTTGGTGACGAATACGTGAAAGGCGGTGGTTTACAGGCAAGGACTTCTTTCCTTTATAGCACTTTCGTGTTCGCCAGAAAGCATGCGCATTGTGTGTTTTGCTTTCTTGGCTATCAACCACCTTCTTTGCTCAGGAGTTACCAATGTAATAAGTTTATGACGGAGCTGAACCTTTGGAGTTAGTTTTTTAATATGTACTGTGATGGATTTTATCCGACCGCATTATACAATGAATTGCTTCACTTTTGGAACAAGAAACAGTATAGTGTCACAAATACTTTTTAGTTTGCAAAAAAACAGGGTGTGTCATTAGACTAAAACGACTTAGTTGTCGTTTATTAAATTCCTGAATGTGAATCAAGGACAGTGATGACAATGCTGAGTTTGAATCATTGTCATAACGCAGCTTTGATTGCTGTGATTAATACTTGGTTGTCACTGGATAGTTTAATAGGTTACTGTGCGCTGATGCAACCAAGATATGCCTCGACATTACAGTCAACCAGGAAGTATTTCTATTACATTTTAACGCCTGTCAAAGCGTTACAAAGAGTGCAATGACGCCAGGCTTTATCATATTGCCCAGTGGTCACACAAATCTATAGTACGCACATATTCATCCCAGTGTATTGTTAAATTGTTTTTCCCGCAAGAAATGCGCAAGCTAGCCCTAAATAAATAAAATATATTGCGTCATTTCAAGCCACAAAGTTTGGTTAACCATTTTTATCCGAAAAAGTTGGTTTTAATTAATTGCTTGACGTAATAATGTCACATACACAGTATATGTACAGGAAAACTAGGAAATGGTCATACAAAAGGTTATGTGTTGTTTGCTAAGGCATAAAGGATGATGCGTTGTGTAAAATGCTCATAATACACATGGTTCGTGTACAGGGTGGATATGGATGTTTAAACAATCGACTACTTTCACTTTCTCGGTGAGAGCCTTTTTTAGAATTAAAGGTCACCGCATCAGTCACCGCACAATTGCGACAGAGTTATGTCTGTCAAGTAGACAAATTTTTAGAACAAATCTGGAATATTAAGGCACTTTTTCCCATTTATTGTACGCGAATTTTAACACCAAATTCAGGACATATCCGACAAAATTTTGCCACCCAAACATTGTTTTAAGTTGAATAACCCTTCATTTATTGTGGATGAAGGGTAATTCGCATCATGGTTTCATCTGAAACAGATTTTTGTAAACTTCTGAAAAAATTCGCACTAAACACAACTTTTAAACTGAACCAGCAGAGCAAGAATAATTGTGAAACGTAGCTAATATATGTTTTTTGTTGCACTAAAAGCTCTTTCAGTTGTCAATTTCGCCTTTAATCATGTACAATGTCACGCCGATTTATAGTTATGTATCTCAGATCTGAAAATTCCAAATCCAAGAAAAAGTATGAACGGAAATATAAAATATCTCTTGCGGTAAATACATTCTTAACGCTCTCTAGCGGATAAATAATATTCGCTAAAGTCACATTTTTACAAAGTGATATACTAAAAAACCTAAGTTGGGAAATTTTGTAACAGCCGACCAACTGCACAAATAGGTTAGTTTGTTACAAGTGAACAGACGAAAAAAACACGTATAGTTAGAAATTCTGTTTTCAAGGTCCTCTGCAATAATGACCTGTCGGCTGTTTTGCTTGTCTGTCGGTAAACGTTGCTGAGTCTTGTGACTTATATAGGGACCTAATATTTTCATAAAATGTTCCACCTCCTGGAAGAAAAGGGGTCTAAAAAGCACTTCTTTAGCAAGCAACTTTGCACAGAATGTGTAGAGAAGGAATGGATCTTTCATGAAACCACAAATGGCTTTTCACTTAAACCACAGGTCGGGAACCTATAGCTGGCGAGCCAGATGAGGTTCTTTTGATGACGGCATCTGGCTCGCAGATAAATTTAAGTTGGAACTTTAATAAAAATAAAACTTTTTCTGTAATATTCCATAACGTAACAATCCATTTGTAACAATCAACCACAACAATCCGATAAAAGTCGCATTAACTGTAAAGTGTTACCAAAGAGTAAACTCAGACATTTACCGTTTTTGTAAGGTTTTGCCTAAAATGCACACGTTAATTGCATTAAGTGTTGAAAATTTTATATGGTTCTCACAGAAATACAATTAAAAATATGTAGCTCCAAGGCTCCTTTAGCCAAAAAGGTGCCCGATCTCAGCTTTAAACGATTCATTTTTCTGTAAATTCATTCTGTGACTGACCATGCACCAAGTAACTGATTTGATTCAAATTGACCCGATTCGAAATGTCCAAAATCTACCAAAACCCGAAAGACGCTAAAGTGCGCATTAGCAACAGCACATGAATATTTGCTCTGTCAATCATTAAATTAACCCTCATGCATCACCGGTTACTTTGTTACGTCATCCTTGTGACAGAGGGCAGAATACAAGGTAGGCATTTCCCTCCGACAAAATTTGTTTTCATAGAAATACAAATATGCGTCCTTCGTGTTTGAAACCCCTGGAAACCAAGAAAACAGGTGGTGCGACTAACCCTTGCAATTTAAACTATTTTTTCCAGTGGGAAAAACCTTCAAAGTTCATCTTCACAATATTCCTCCTTTGCGTAAATATGTTGAATCCCAGTAACTTACCGTCCTCCACGTTTACATTGTCCGACCGATAAGGGAATCAAATTTTCATAAATATATTTAACGTATATAGCTAGGCAGATTTAGCAGTTAGCTTGAAGCTATACCTCTATAGAGTTTCACTTCGCATATTTATTGACTTCATTTCGGGTGATTTTGATGACTTTTGTGAATGCTTTTATACCTGGAGTTATAATGTGAAGTCAAATGACGCGGTCGAACGTTTGAACAGACGCCTTTAAAGCTAAAAGATACAAAAAAGCAACATTCGTTTTGAGGACCTAAGTTGCATTTTGGAGACCTGAAGGAAATAAATGCATTGCAGGAATGCTGACACTTGCTTGAAAGAAGAATGCACTTGTGTTAACTGTTTTCATTTGCTGCTGGATGTGCTATAATATAACAAGTCAATGCAAACTGGTTGTTTATTCATATTTAGGCTACTGCATCTTATTTATGCAAGGATTATGTGAACAACAATCAACCATAAAATACAAAAGCAGGCTTATGTAAACCTTTTCTGTTTGTCAAAAAAAAAACAAATATGACAAGAATGCCATGACACAAGTTTATGTTATGTAACTATCACATCTTCTGTATATTTGTTTCAAATTAATTAACATTGGGCTGGTATGAAACATTCCATTCAGTCTTTTCTGACACTCAATTGTACATGGGATTACGGGATTAGACAGCTTCTGAAAAGGATCCTTTAAAGAAGGACAGAGATAATTAATACTACTAAACATGAAATTTTCACTTGAATACTCTTACCGGTGTTGTTGTGAACACATTCCAGTAAAATGCAGCCTTTTAGTTTAAACAGAAATTAAAAAAATATGGGTTGCAGCAGGCTTTCTAGTTAAATCATCTATTATATCTGGTAAAGTAAACTCACATTATAATCAAGGACCAATTTGCAGCAAGCATTTGCGTAAACTAACTGCCAATAACTTTTCTCTGCATGCTTAGATTAGAAGTATTGATAATTTATTTAGTACAGAGTCTGAATTTACAGCCTGTCAGCCCGAGACAGATTAACTTAAGCTGACTTAAAAGCCCCATGTAAATTCGTCGTTTTCGCGCGTCGAATTTGAAAATCACGTGACCCGGTCACGAGTCGACTTGATGCTCAAGTCGACTTGGCCATGTAAACAGGGTTAGTGATACATTATTTAATGTCACGCTGATATTTTGTCTGCGGCTCTGAGTTTCAATGAAATTCACGTTTAACTCGCTCGGTCGTACAAATACGTTTTATCAAACACAGTCATCAGCGTACCTGACAATTTGAAAGGACAGATTTGTTAACAATTATTGTTGTAGGGCACCTAAGTTTGCCTTTAGCATTTACGTGCGGCTTACATTAGATGGCGGTTTATATTAATTTTGTAACACTGTCGCATGCGGCTTACATTTCGAGGGCTGCTTACAATCGGGGGCTGCTTACAATCGAGTAAGTACGGTAAATGTTCAGAGAATTGTAAGTCCAAAAAATAGAGATTGGTTGCAATTCTAGAAATGTTGCAGAGTTTGGGCACCAGTAAAGGCACACAGAGACTCACTGAAATCTAGATTTATTATCGTCAATAAGAATTTACCTGTGAGTTAGTTCAGTGCGGCGAAGAAGAATTTGTAGTAAACACAGATATGCATTTGTGTTATTTAATTGTTTTATTGCTTCCACTTCAGATAGCTTGTTCTCTATTAAAAGGTCGTTAGAGTCACGTGAAAGCGTACGTAAACGTCTCGGTGAATGCATTAAGTACAAACATCACAAAAACAACAATATATCAACAGAATATTAAAAATACATGTGTTGAATAACGCAAAGCAGTTTTTTAGCAGCCAATGGTTTCACCTTTGACATTGGAGCTAACCATATCCACTGAATATTGTTATGTTCAGTGTACACAACACCATGCAAAGTATTTCAGACTAAGTAAAAGAAGTCAGATGGTATATGATGCTCAGATTGCTTTGGAATTGCATTTAATAAAATATTTATACATCTTCTCTTGGATTTTTGTGTTTTTGTTACAGCACTTGTCTGTGTGAAAAGATCAACTACAGTGTCATAAATTTGTTTACACAGCTAAGAATGGATTTGAATTTAGCAATATTTTTGATAGTAATCTGTGCTTTTTCGGATTGCAAAATTGGTAAGTGCTTGGTAACCTAATGAAAACACTGCACTATTTACTAATGGATACCAATGTTTTTGGTGGAATGGTAAGTTATATTTTACCAATAACAATAAACAACACCAGGTTTAATTATTTAGAAGAACACATGTTATTTGCCTGTCAGTATACATTTAGAATGTGCATCCAAACAGCCACCATTTCCAATATAGCAATTAATATTAGGGTGTGATAAAATTCAATATAAAACATTGGTGTTTGTTACATTTTTATGGTAGCAGAAATGACATCAATATTTAAAATAGGAAGCTTTCCAAAAACATTGTACTTGGTCTTATTTAACAGGTAACTGATAGCCTTCTTTACAGTCATTACTTGTAACAACATAATTATACTGTAAAGGGGAGTATTTTGTGACAAGATTTGTGCTCTCTGTCTCAAAACAGCAGCTCTCTGTCTTGAAAGTTGCAAAATTATTCTGGTAATAAATTGGAGTTTAGGGTTATTTTGTTGTTTTCCATCCAAATCAACTAAATTAGAAAAGGGCATAGAAAGGTACTCATTAAAGTTGGGTGGCTGTATGGAAATGTGGAGTATAGGGTTGTGGCTTACTAAATATGAATTCTACTGGTATAATATAATCACTAATAAACTACACTAAGCCACATATTTTTGTTTGTCTGTGTTCACATTAGTAATTATATTTATTTTTTTCAGTTGCACAGCAAATCCAGGAATCCCATGGACTAACAAACAAAGGAAGGGTAGCTGTGAACTTTTCCCCAATCTTCACAATTATGCTACCTCAAGAAACCTCATCTTGTTTTTGGAACGTGAATTCAGTTGTAAACCAGTTCTTAGGACCAACTGGATGTGTGCCTCCATCCCATCTCCCATCTAATATTCAATGCTCAAGCAATTCTGGAGGTTTCACTTCAACATATGTTGCAGCTGCTCTAACATCCAGCCCAGCAAACTACACTGTGTCCCTTCAATGTTCACCTTTAAACATCAACACATTTATTTTGTTTAGCAAATGTAAGTAATTAGGTCATTATACTATTATTGAGTTACTTAAGTTTAATAGGCCCGAGATATTTTATGAGCCAGAGACATAATATCCGTATTTGTGTTTACTAGATTGTCCCAGTGTGATTTCAAATGCTGGACCAAGCACAGTTGGAAATAATCAAACCTATGGTGCATCAACACAATTTAAATGCCAAACAGGACAGGAGTTGTTTTACAGCAACTCAACTTCTGTCATCAATGATACAACTTGTCAAAATGATGCAACATGGTTTGGTGCAGATGGATTGGAATGTTGGTCAGGTACTGTGTAAAAACCTGTTTATACATATATAAATATTTTTTTTTTGGGGGGGGGGGGGGGGGACTTTGATTTTTTTTTCTGTGATAATCATAATAAAAATGCAGTATGCATGCATTATGTTACCAAGATATATTTTTTTTTGTTTTTACAGTGCTGAATGTGCACAAGCACAATACTTTGCTTTGTTTAAATTTACAAATCAAGTAAACATGTAACATAATATACAGTTATGTAACTGATAAAAATACAAATACAAAAAAAAAATGTTTTATGCAGCATTAACATAACTGTTTAATTGCTTTTGTGCTAAATGTACATTCTTGGGCTTCAAGTTTTGTAAGGGTATTGGTTACCGTTTGCAACATATTTTTGCCATGTACAACGACAGAAGTACAATTACCTTCACTATTATATATAATATAAAATTTATTGTTTTGTTAAGTAAAATGATTTTATGCTTTGAAAAGTGGTTGCTACTGCTATAAGGCCGCCATTAAAGAGTTAATGAACAAACCATTGAAACAATGGCAAAATTGTGCATGGTAAATGTTTTGGTAAATATATTTGGTTTAATATACAATTGGCGATGGTGTTTTATAGCTAGAAATATGTTAAGACGAAGTGACCTGATTTATTTCAGCTCCATTTCCAAGCCTTACTGGAAGTGTATCTGGACAAGCTGGTAGTTCAATAGACGTTGGTTGCACTTATAACCAGAGCATTATACCTACCGGGAATCAATATGTTGTTGAAGTTAATGGAAAAAAAATTCAAACAATACCCCTTGTAAGTTTAGAAATTGTTCTATGTGAAGTCAAAAAATTGAAGTTCTGTAGTTCTATAAATTGAAAAATATTACTGTAGGTACCATTTGTTAAGCAAAAAAATAATCCGCAATAAAAAAATTTTGCCACACTTCATTATTGACATAAAATATATTAATTTGCAAACTCAAATTACATTCATTTGAATAGTGACCAGAAGCAACTTGGATTACATATAAAATTTAAAAAAAAACATTTATAGTTTACTTATTTTCCAAAGAATAATTTTAATGTGAGTTGCTTTTGTGTTGTTGACAAGGCTCACTGAATAGCAAGGGAAACATGTTGTTTTATGTTCCACCTAGCATCTTTGCTGATGATAATATATGCTGTCAACAAATTTGTATTTAAGGATTTGCTTTGTAAGTTTCTAGTCATATGGAATTTTGTTTAAGGGCCGGACATACCAATTTCAACTTACTCATGAAATGAATGGGAAAATGATTCGATGTCAAGCTCTTACAAATTACACAAAGGTCAGACCTGACAGGGGATGGTCTCAACCAGCAATATTAAATATATCTTGTGAGTAGAATTTTAATTATTGTTTACTATTGCAACATATAATTTCACCAGGAGGTATTTTTGTATATTTGAACACGTTTAAATAATTATTATACCAAGAACAGGAGATGATTTTTTTCATTTTTACTTACTGCACAGGGTCCTAAAAAGTAAATTTAATGAAATTCAGTACTGCAGAAGTTATACCGGTAAATATATTAATGCATGCATTTTTGATTATTTTATATCTAAAAATCTCGTATCTATTGGCTGTTTAATTTGCCTCAAGCTAATGATATAACCAACAAATGGTTTCTTAAAACTGTGAAGCACTGAAAATTGCATTCACTTTTTGTGGACGTGTGCAAGTATTACAATTATGACTTTCAATATTAAAAGTATTTTTCTTCTAATATTGAGTTGAAATTCACTTCACAGAGTCCTGGTACTGAATTACACCATCAATATGTATATAATTTAAGGTAGTTAAAATGTAACTCTAAACAATGCTTTAAAGCAGTACAGGCATAGGTTTGTGGATAACTGTAAAGAAGTCTTTATCACATAAATTCCAAGTTTTAACCTAATAAAAGCAGCAAAGCAAACTTTACGTAAAGCACCTTCCCATCAGACACTAAACTGAATAATATTGCAATGAAAATGCCAGAAAAAAAGTATAAACAGCCCAGGGGGGTGTTTCAACAACTAAATTTGATGCCATTGCATTGAGAAGAGTTGGAACTTACACAAAAATGCAAATGAGTTGGCAGTTAAATGAATAAATTTTCTGCAAAATCCAGTTTACATTTTTTATTGTTTTTTTACCCAAAAACTGACTAACAAGGGGGGCAAATGACCCCAGGGGGTGGCTAAACCATTTTTCGAGGAACTAAATTTGATCAAAATTTGTAGATCTGGGATGGATCTTTCATAAAATCACGAATGATTGGACACTTAAACGATTCATTTTTCCACAGGTACAACCTGAATTTTGTGCTCCAATTTCACCATAATTTTCAGCATCACCCATCACTAAGATTGAAATGGCCCCAAACACCCTAAAATTTACCATGACAACAGCACTTGCATGTGCACTCATTCAACCGTAAAATTGACACCTATGCATCACAGCTTTGCTTTGTGACGTACCCTTTCCATTGTGACAAAGGCCTACGCCCTACACAGTGGGAATTTCCAACAACCAAAATTTAATTTTATAGAAATACCAATATGAGTCCTTCAGTAGTTTATATTCTGCTTATTTTGTTGCCTGCCCTAAGAGGCTGTTTTATTTACAATAAAAGGGTTTACATGTTATTAATTAAGAAACAAAAAACAGCCTAAGTTGTCGTTAGTTGTGCGAAGTGTTAAAATCATCTATTACAATGATTATACACTTAAAATTCCTTGAAAAATGAGATTAATGTCTTTATGTGTTAATTACATTCAGATCCACCTACAATTTTCAACATCACTGTGCAGGGCTTATTTCAGCAAACTGAAAACCAGTACATTATTCTGCAAAACACTAGTACAAGATTAAATTGCACTGTTGTTTCAAATCCCCGATCCCAATGTGTTTGGTCATATGATAACTTGAATGAAAGAAACAATTCATGCAGCATAGACAGAAATTTATTGATTCAACAAATGCAACTTGTGAAGCCACTAATGGCATTGGTATATCTGCCAACAAAATCATTTCAATTGTGTCAGTTCCAACGATAAGTAAGTTATTGATTTTTAACTTCACACTTTCTTTCTTTACTCAATAATTGATATTCAGGACAACCAAAGATAACAGTGAATGATCAGGCAGTTGATAGCAATGCAACAAAGCTTCTTAGTCAAAGTGATGCTGCGATTATTAATTGTACTGTCGACTACCAGAGTTATCTTGGTACAACTTTTAAGTGGACAATAGATGGGATTGATGTTAAGATAGATGTTTATAATGATAGCATTTTGTTGAAAAATATTACACCAAATGACACTGGTACATATGTATGCAAGTCTTCTGATGAGTTTGGAACTTTTCAAACAAGGATTAACATTGATGTTCAGTGTAAGTTGGCACCATAGAAAGTTTGCATGTGGTGATAATTAGAAATAGTTTGTCCATTCAGATCTGCATGTTTTAGAGTGTTGTTTGACATGTTGTGTGAATAATTTGTTTTGGAAGCTATTGCAAAATGTATCATTGATTACAAATCTTAATTGATCCAAATTTGGTTTGTTAAGATTGACTTTACCTTGAAGTGTGTCATTCGATTACCTTACTTGTGGTTTTGTATGGTATCTGGTGGCGAAAAATGTAATTATCATTAATTTCGTTTATTTTAAATATCTTGCTTAACTTGTTAATGACTTGGTGTTCAGTGAAGGGATGTCTGTTGGCTGCAGCAATTCTATTCCAAAATTGCAACCTACTTCTCTATTCCGATCTTAAACTTCCACATTTAATTATAGAACAGTTCTTTTGTAAAACATACTTTTAGTTGTTTCTTTCTATTTTGTCTTTTATATCTCTTTACATTTGCCACCTTTCACACCCCCCAGTGTAAAAGAGCTGCAGACAGGGTGTACACACTGATAAGTGTAGGTGTAGCTGTTGACTGTGTCACTGCACTAGCTTTCACACTAGCAGGCTCATAGATATCCACTTTTACACTAGTAGACACACCCAACGGATTAACATTGACCAAAATGTACCACAAAGTGCATGCTATTTGCCTGATAAGATCTTACAGGTCGAAACAGTATGTACACCCTGTCTGTAGCTCGTAGCATTGTCACTGATTGTCTATCAGGATTTTTCCTCTGTTCGTGATTATTTTAATTAGCAGAAATCTGAAAACATAAAATAACATACCCGGATATCACAACCTAATATGTATGACTTTAAAGGTTTAATTTCCAATGCTTGCTCCATCATCAAAAAAAGATAGAAATTCTATTTGGTACAAATTGCTGAATTTTTTCCTACTATACAATTTGTATTAATGTGCATCAAAGCCAATGAATGGTTGAGCACTTAGCATAGTTCTGTTGTTTACAATTTAACATTTTTTCATGTACCAATTTATAATTGTTCTGCACTATTTAAACAATAATGGTTTATATTTTGTAATTGTTCTAATGTTGGCTTTACAAGTTAATTTATTTTCATAGACAAACCATACACTGTCAGCAATTTGAACTGCCAACCAAACCAACCATGTAATATTGTTGTGTATTCAAATCCTCCACCTTCTGCATCTGTTTTAATATCACCAGGTTTGTAATGCTTGAATCATGTTAAGATTAAAACTTGTTTTTTTTAAATTATTTGTTTTAGGAGGTGCGAATAAAAATCTTACATGGATGTCAAATAATCAGCAGGGGTACACATATCAAATTAAAGTATGTTTTATTCCGTATGAAATGAAAGTCATCATGACAAAATAATATCCAAACACTTAAAATTTTAGTACACAATTGAGAAATCAAATTTCTTGTAAGTTAAATTTTTAGGTTGTGGCTGCTTAATAATAAAAAATTCAATTGGAATCATCATTTGTGTCACCTGAGGAAATCTGGGCATATAGTTGGTTATTTAATTGTATGATAATTATGAACACATCCTGTATTGAGATTTCCCAGTGTATCAAGATTCCCATTTAAATCCACTTGACTTTCTGCTATTTTTTTTTTATTGCAAACCAAATTTGAAACTAGTTTTTTCATATATTTTCATTGATGCACATTGTGGTCACAGTGGTTGTTGAAATTACTGTTTGGTTTTGTGCTGTAGGAGCCAGCAGGAACCTACACTTTGGAAGTTACAAATTCAATTGGAACAAGCTCGATTACAATAACACTATCTTCAATCACTACCAGCCAATTGGGAATGATTATTGGAATATCTGTAGCAACTTTTGTTGTTGTGATTCTTGCAATAATACTTGCAGTATTTTGTTTCAAAAGATCAATAGGTAAGTGAGAAATTGTAACATGTTGTATGTTGTTGGGTTATTAAACCCAAAGTTTTGTTTCATATTAATGTTGTTATCTTGCAGGTAACAAAATGAAAGGAACACCTGCAAAGGTTTCACGGGAAGTACCTACTTATTTCAACACACGTGTGTATGAAAACACACCTCCCCAACCTAATACACCCACATATGAAAACACACCTGAGTATCAGAATGTGGCAACTTATCAAAATACAACTGGAAACCGAAGTGCATCAGCATATGAAACATTTGGTTCCAGTTAAAAGCACTTTAACTACTGATTTTGGAAAGAATGTGAATGTACTAACCACTACTATGTATTTGAAACATGTATTTGATTAAGTTGATTTAAACTTAAGGTTAGTAAACATTGTGATTATTACAGTGCACTGTTTTTGCATTGCATATGATCATCTATCCATTTATCTGTGATCATCTGTCATTTCGAGACAGAATGCGAATGTATTTTATTTGGGTTAAATTTATTTAAAGTTGGCCAACGTTGTGACAACCTTCCAGGTAAAACGATTGGTACAAGTTATTACAGTGTGGTGTTCTTGTAAAAACATCTGCAACTTTTAATTTTTCATTGATTTTAAAGCTGATTCGAAAACGTAAAGGAAATAACCCTGTGCAAATACCTGAAGTTCAAGCAATCAAGTACGGTTCCATTTACTCCCTTGTATTGCTGGGGTTAATGTTTTACCTGACTTAATAGAACACCTTCCTTTTGTTTGCCAGGGTATTGAGTATTTCAGGAAGGTTGACTTTAAATGACTTTGTGTTAAACTTCCCTGTGTAAATTTACAATGTTGTAAGAAACCTGTGACCACTGTTTGTTCTCTATTCGCGTTTCATAACGTTTTTACTTAATGTCCATCACTGCGTGTTTTTAATATTTTAATAAATGAATGTGATCTTCGTTGCGTTGAGTTTCTATTGCAAGGATTTTTCTATCGCCAACCTATAGTAAGCAATAGGAGAATAGGCGGTAATTAAGTGATTCATTACAAAGAGGCATTTAAACTTTTTTTGGACGATTTGAACTTTGTATGTATAAATGTTCTGCCGTTTACACTCCATAAATTGGTTGATTTGGCGGCTTTGGCTTTAATTTCTGCGAAATTGTGCATCACTTACTTTTGTGATCAAACTAAGGTGATCAATATTACGTAGGGTTTTTACGTTAAAACAACATGCTCGGTGACGAATACGCGGAAGGCGGTTTACAGGCAAGGACTCCTTTCCTTCACAAAACTTCCGTGTTGGCAGGGAAGCTAATATGCGAAATGAGTGTTTTGCTCTCTGCTCTATCTACCACCTTCTTTACTTACGAATAACCGATGCAATAAGTTCAACGAGAACACTGAACAAGACCTTGGGAAGTTGGAAAAACATAGTTTTTTGAAGGTTTTGTGATGAAATTCATCCGACCGCATTATGAAATAATTGGCCTTACTTTTGGGACAAAATAATTGGCCTTACTTTTGGAACAAGACACAATGTAGCGTGAAAATACTTTTCTGTTTCTGAGAAAACAAGGCGTGTCTTCAACCATAAATATGTTAGTTGTCGTTTCATAATTTCCTACATGTGATTCAAGGACAGTGATTACTAAGCTAAGTTTGAATCATTGTTATAACACAGCTTTTAATTGCGTCGCACTGCTGTAATTAATACTTTGTCACCGGATAGTTCGATAGGTTACTGTGCGCTGGTGAATCCAACATATGTCTCGATGTTAAAGCCAACCAGGAAGTAATTCTATGATGTTACAAGGAGTGCATGGGTGCCACGGCTTTATCATATTGCACAATAGGTTCAGAAATATGGAGCGCATACATTTTCACCGAAGTTTGTTGATGGATGATTTTTTCCCTGAAAAACAAACTTCGCAGCTCACACCTAAACAGATAATGCGAATTTCATCATTCAAGTTAGTGATCCTGAGAAAGAAATACTTTTAATCAGTTGCTTGACATCATAATGTCAGATATACTGCATACTTACAGAAATATGGTCATACATAACCTTTAGTGTTATTTGCAATCGTGTAAGGGATGAGGTGTTGTGTACAATGGTAGTGCAAACAAACCCTCGTAATATCCTGTTCGCGTACTGGGGTCGATATGTGTGTTCAAACAATCGTTAACTTTCACTTTCTTTGTTAGGATTATTAGACTTTAGGGTTATCATATTTGTTACCGCACAATTGGGACAGAGTTATATCAGTCACGTAGACAAATTTCTAGTGCCAAATCTTAAACATCTGAACACTTTTTTCCCATTAGAACCGTTTTTCCCAAAGTTAAACCAGGAGATTACATTTGTGACTTGCTTCTTGCCATTTTGAATCAGACGGAAACCTCCCAACAATTAAATCGTGTTATCATATGCAAACCTTACGTTTATTGATCGTTTTTTATCTCAGTGTTGAAAATTCTAAACCCAAAAATAGCTTGATTGGAAGCTGGTCATGAACTGTCTCCAGAACTAAATACAATCTTTATCGCCCTCTTGCGGAGAACAAGATATCTGGCCCGTGTGAAATACACGCACCCCTCAATATATTTGAAACCGCTGGTTTCTCAATTGTATAGAGCGTAAAGTCTTATTCGTGGCTGTTGGCACGATTTATATATATTTTAACAGTATGTTTTGGCACTAAGCAAAGTGGTGTAGGATATTCCAATTTGACACACCGTTTTTACATGACACGAAATCGCATCAGAGACCTGTGCGCTATAAATAAAGCAATCATTTTTTAGTGTTGTTGATTTCAACAAATTGTTGTTTCCCTTCTCAAAAAAAACTAGACTTGAACAAAATAAATTTACTTTAGGGACTTTCCCAATTACATTCTAGCGATAGATGGCGCTAAAAAATACATAAAAGCCTTAAATGAGATTCGTTACCATGCCAGGAAAAACTGTGTTCGGTTATGGAAAACAATCCGGCGATCTATTGATCACCAAAACGTTCAGCTCACATGTCAAGCCATGAAGTTAAACAGCGAAGCAATCTTTTGAATGAAGGTTGTTATCGGTCAAACTGAATTGTCTTTTTCTACTTGTGTTATTGTAATAATGTACGTGTAGGGTAATAGCATATAATGTGAATAAGGTGAGCACATTATGAGTTTCTTATTGCCTTGCTGCCCCGTATTGCAAGTTGTTAATGTTTCCTATACTAAAGCACTGCGGGATATCAGATTGCACCTTCCCACTTAACTACCTCCTAGTTAATATTCGTGACAAGAATTGACGTGTTCGGGCAGTCGAGAGTGATACTTTGGTCACAAAAACTGCAAAATATTTAAAATTCACTCAAGTCCCGTATATTATTCCAGTTAAATTGTTTCTTCAACCACATTCAAAACATGACATTGTTAGACACATTCAGTAGCAAGTATAGTGGAGTCTACAATTAATAATGTGACGAGATCAACATTATTAACAGGAGCAGACCTACCTTATAATCTAGAAATGAAATTGAAATTTTTGTAATTATCTACGTGCCTCATTTGCGGCAATGTTCAATTGCTTGCAAATATTGAAGACGGAATGAAACTGTAAACGCAGCAGGACGATTTTGGTGATTTTTTTTGGCTTAATTTTTAACTTCTTCAATGCAGGACGCCGTTGCTCATAGAAACATAGGCAAGGTGTGGAACCATCCGAACTGGTGCGGAAGTGAAAATTTATTGTGCGAATGACAATTGTCCAAAAATTAGTCGTTTGTTATCCTTTTCACATTCGTTACCGAAACTCAAAACATTCTTTATGAATACAATGGTACTAGAATTACATGTACCAGGGGAGTGTGACCCGCATTTAGGAATTTTATTAGCGCGTGCATCAATAATTCTGCTACGCATATAGAAGTCCTTTTTGTGTGTATGCAGCGTTGTTTCACGGCACTAAATGCTACATAAACCTTGAGTATTGTACGAACTGCACAAAACATATTTCAGTCTACGGAACGTTCGACCCTTATCATGCTGTACAAACGAATTTAACAATATTCTCTGTAACATTCCGATACATAAAGACTAAATAAATTGACAATTTTGTGCGCATTGTGACAAAATATTTTTGTCTCCAGTTCTATAGAAAGTTTGGAAACGTTATTCACAGCATTTGGATGTTATATAATGTAATATGTTAATATGTTTAATTAGCGCGTGGGTTTTTGCTGTGACCAAACCGGGAAACCTAACTTATATAAAGGCCTGCCGTTTTGTTGCATTTATGTCCAGGCCGCACAAAATCATAATGCTGACCGTACTTTGGGGCCTATGTCTGGCTTTTCGGGTCTGACTCGGGCTTATGGTTAAAAAAACGTTTTCGGGCTAGCATCGGGCTTTGCAAAAAATTTTACAACAACTCTTCATAGCGGTTTACCATAAAACTACCGCCAAGGAATACTCTGACCTGATAGTTCATGAGTTGTAGAGTGAGTTGTAATCGGGACGAACACTTCCACTTAAACTATACTTCCTCTGCGGAAAATGCAGCAGACAGCGCAGGTTATTAGCGAATTATACACCAGGGCTCAAAAAAAAACACCCAACTTACAGCTAAGGCGAATGTTCTGATCTGTACATGTTCTCGAAATCCTGCCACGCTCAAACATTTAACTTTTATTTAACTTTATTTGGCCAATATTCGCCCAAATGTTCTCATTAAAACCTTAAAATTTAACTTACTCGTTTGGCTTTAGATTAATTTATATCTAGATACCATTTCTAATTTGTTTGTGACGTCACAATGTTGTGTAAATCGTTGTTATGTTTCCACCAGCTGGCGTCGCACAAGCGCAGTAAATCTTTAAATAGTAACTCTTTTAACTTTATTGTAAAGTAGAGGGATAGACGTTTCTAAGGATGCCACAATGTTCACAATGTTCTTAATTGGATCAATGGTATTTGTTCAAAGATCCTGACAATATGTGGGACTAAAGTACTTCTTTTTCGTTGAGTTTTTTTCGTGCCAATTGCGGGCTACTTTGGCGTGTTTATTTAAGGCGTTTAACAGAGAAGCAAAAGTCAGACGACACAATGCAGGTTACTTGTGAGACGCGGTAAATTTGCACAAAATAACATTTTGGTTTTGTGGCTGTTGTACCCTCCAGAGTAAGCCACTAAAGTTCGTTGACAGGCGTAACGCGGATGGAGGGCAAAACTCTTGTAAATTTCGTTACGTCATACATGATGACGTAAAATTTGTCATAGTATGTTGTAGTGTCATTTAACATTAGTGTGAAATTTTAGGTTTGTTTTGTGAAGTTTTAGTGGGTCAAACGAAACAACAACTCTGTCTGAATAATTTGGTATCCAATACATAATTGTAAGGAGGTTCCCCCGCCCTTAACCATTTGAACAAAAACCTATTAAAAGCGATATAATCCCATCACGTTTACATTTGATAAACAACTCCTATATTTCTTGATTCGATTGAATTGAAGCAATATAATTTTCATCTAGAAAAGGCGCCAATTAGTGATGTTCCCAGTTCCAAATTATCCGGCCCGACCGGATCCGGATAGTTATTAATCAAATCCGGCCGGATAATTTGGATCCGGCAGTTTGTTAACACTGATTCGTGTATTATGGCAAAAATGCTATGTTAAGGTTAGCCTGTCATAAGTGGAACAAATCAACTTGGGCATTTATTAATATGGTATAACACGTCACGAAAAACCTTAATAACAAATAACAAAAAAATCTTACGTCGGCGAGTAACAGACTGGGTCCCAAAAACGAGTAATTTGCGAATTGTTTGTACGCTTTTAGGACAAAAATGCTTTCCCAACTATCCGGTAAAATTAAGTGTATTATCCGGCCGGGTCCGGGTATTGAAAATTGGTCAATATCCGGCCGGGTCCGGGTACCCGGATCCGGCGCAACCCATCACTAGTGCCAATCGTAGCAACCTTTAGACCGCATGTTAGTATTCCTACCCTATGTTCCTCTGCCACAAAGAAAGACGGCACGTAGCAAAGCAACCGTGATGCATAAAGGTCTAATTAAGGGTTGAATGAGCAGAGACGTATGTGCTGCATACCAGGGCGATTTTCAACTGCTTTGGTGCGTTTTTTGGATTATTCGGTCAGATAGGGATTTGGTGCTGGGTGTGGTCAAAAACTTAATTGATAAAGCATAAAAATGTTCAATGAAATGAAGCTGCAGGGACGTTTGCAAAAGGAAAACACTCTGTGTATCACGACTCCTATGACTATCAAAACATTTGCTTTAATTAGAATAAAAACGAACAATAACAGATACTTTGTCGATTTAATTATTGAACCCAAAATCGATTTTCCATATATCAGATATTTACCCACATGTCAGGGAGAAGCGAAGCGATCAACCCAAAATACCATATGCGCATGTACACGACGTAATTACAATTTAACTCAAAATAAAACAAACAATAACGAAGTTTGATGCAAAGCTAAAGATTGAATCACAGAAGTATAACTTCATTTGTCATTTTGTGTCAGGCCCGCCTCATGTTCAAGCGTACGAGGTGAGGTTGTAAACAATGAGAACAAAGTGACAATAAATCGTTTTTGTTTTAGGCACCACTAGGTGTCGCACAAACACAGTAGGTACTTAATTTTCGGTCGATGTTAAAGTAAGGTTGCTGCAAGCTGAAATTTGACATACTTTGTCACAAAGGACATGTCTTTCGATCGATGCAAGTTTCGATTTCGAATTTGCTTCAGACATCACAATGTTGCGTTAATCGTTCTTGCTCTAAACATAAAAGTCACTCGACGCAATGCAGGTTACGACGTGTAAATTTTCGTAAATTAATATTTTGATTTTGTAGCTGTTGTAACTAAAAGAGGTGCTGCCTCTGAAATACCATTATAGGCATCGTAGGCATTGAGCCCAGGCATCGTAGGCATTGTACGCATGGAGTCTAGGCATCGTAGGTATTGTAGGCATTGAGTCTAGGCATTGTACGCATAGAGTCTAGGCATAGTAGGCATTGTGCGCATAGATTTGAGTAGAGTCTAGGCATTGTTGGCATTGAGTGTAGGCCAGGGGCGCACAGCCGTTTTATTAATGCCGGCCGCATCGCACAAACTTAATTTACCAACGGCCGCATGAAGCTGTACGGCCGCAGGTTGTACACCCTGGTCTAGGCATTGTACGCATAGAATCTAGGCATTGTAGGTATAGAATCTAGGCATTGTAGGCATGGTAGGCATCGCAGGCATTCAGTCTAGGCATTGTAGGTGTCGCAGGCACTGTGTGTATTCAGTCTACGCATCGACTCAATGCAGAAATGACAATGACGTCATTTTTGGCATTGTAACTCGTAAGGTGTCATTTAACATTCGTGTTGTTGTTGTTGTTGTGCCTTCTGTCGATAATAAGAGACAACTACGTCACAATTAACATTTGAACCGTGACGTCACAGTAACGTTTTGTAGTTTTTGTATGATGTCACAGATTACGATGGCGTAATTTGGGTTGACCTTTCTTTAGAACATATTTTGTTACAATGAATTTGTATCATGTTGGCTTTCCAAACAGAATTAGACCGAACATGCTGTTGTTTTGGAAATTATCTCAAGTGTATTCTGGTTTTGTCCTTTTGATGACTGCAGGTGGTATAAGCGAAGGTGAGCATTAAATTAAACTACCTGTGCACAGTGCTCTGAAACTTTTTTTGGTACCAAGTTCGTAATGCTTGAACAATGTTATGTTTTTCCTATGTTAATACATTAGTTACTTAATTTTGGGATTATCAGTGAAATTTTACAAATTATGCATCAAAACATTCATTTAATAGAGGTACTGTAGCGGCCTCTCTAACTACGTTTGCGCTCCTACAGCGAACCGGACAAATTGCCTTTTTTCTTTTACTCTCGTCCCTCGTGGTTTATTCGCCCATTGTGTCATTCCATTAGTTTGTACCTCGAATAAACACCTCGCTACATTTGGTGACCCCGAGCGTGCAAAAACGTTTTTTTGCATTATGAATGAAACCGCAAACTCAGAGAACGCTGTAGCCATCAAGCTACCTTTGTTTTGGACAGCTCAGCCACGAGTTTGGTTTCGGCAAGCCGAGGCGCAGTTCGCTCTGAAAAACATTACAGGCAATCAGACGAAGTACTATTATGTCGTTTCGGCCTTAGATCAGGACACAGCAAAGCGTCTACTCAACCTGCTGGACAATCCGCCCAATGATGACAAGTACGAGTCAATTAAAGCACGATTGATTGACACCTTTGGTCTTACGCGTTCGCAGAGGGCCAGGCAGCTACTGCACATGCCCCCTTTGGGCGATAGAATGCCATCCGCTTTAATGGATGACATGCTGGCTTTGCTTGGTGGTGAAAAGGAATGCTTTGTTTTTCAAGAACTGTTCTTGGAGCGCTTGCCCGAATATGTACGGACACGACTGATAGGAGAGGAGTTTCGTGATTCGCGACTCTTAGCACGCAAAGCTGATGCGATATGGACAGGAAGTCAGCCGTCTACGGATTTCGCACTTTCCAACGTGCGTCGCAGCAAACCTTCCAAGTCTTCATCAGGTTTGCCACAGATAATGCCCGATTCGAAGTCGCTTTGTTTTTATCATCGTCGTTTCGGCAAAGATGCGATAAAGTGCCGCCCCCCTTGTGCACTGCAGGGAAACGACGAGGCCGGCCATCATTAGTTGCTACGATGGCCGGCGCAGTTAGTAGTCTTTTCTTTGTGTGGGATAGCTCAGCGGGTCGTAATTTTCTTGTTGACACCGGCGCCGAGATAAGCGTCATACCTCCCACGGGACTAGAGCGCCGCACCAATCCTCCTGGAAAGGCTCTAGTCGCTGCTAATGGTACTCACATCCGGACGTACGGTTCACGTCTAGTCACCATGAATTTTCCTCCCGGCAAATTTCAATGGAAATTTGTTCTGGCCGAAGTTTCCCGGCCGTTACTCGGCGCTGATTTCCTGCGGGCAAATTCCCTTCTGGTTGACCTCAAGCACCGACGCCTAATCAACGCCGAAACCTTCTCCAGCAGTAAACTGGGCAAAGCAGCGCAATCGGCTCCCCACCTTAACGCCATTTCCGCAGGCACATCGGTCTATGCTCGAATGTTGGCTGAATTTCCAGGGATAGCTTCTCCCCATTTCTCGCAGTCGCTTCCTAAGCATGGAGTTCAGCATTTCATCCCCACCAGCGGACCACCCGTGCACTCTCGCGCTCGACGACTTCCTCCCGAAAAGCTCGCCCGCGCTAAGAAGGAATTTCACAACATGCTACAACTGGGAATTATTAGACGCTCATCCAGTCCATGGGCTTCGCCCCTGCACATGGTACCAAAGTCGTCCGGTGGGTGGCGCCCATGCGGCGATTACCGCCGTCTTAACGCTGCTACCCAGCCTGATCGTTACGCTATCCCCCACATCCAAGATTTTTCGGCTCGTTTGGCCGGATGTCGAGTTTTCTCCAAAATTGACCTTGTTCGCGGCTATCACCAAGTTCCTGTGGCACCGGATGATATTGCGAAAACGGCGGTTATCACGCCTTTTGGCCTTTTCGAATTTCTTCGCATGCCCTTTGGTTTGAAAAACGCGGCACAAGCCTTCCAGCGACTTATGGGCACGGTATGTCAATCCTTGGATTTTGTGTTCGTCTACCTAGATGACATACTCGTCGCAAGCAAGTCCCTCTCCGAGCACTACGACCATTTAAAACGCCTTTTTAAGCAGCTTTCAGATCATGGCCTCGTCATTAACCTCGGCAAATGCCAGTTTGGAGTATCCAAAATTGATTTTCTGGGACATCGGGTTGACACCAACGGTGCACGACCTCTTCCCAACAAGGTTGAAGCCATTCAGAATTTCCCTCGCCCTACTACTATCAAAGGACTCCAAGAATTCGCAGGTATGGTAAACTTTTACCATCGTTTTATTCCTGGGGCTGCACGCATAATGTCACCAATCTACGAATCACTTTCGGGCAATCCTACAAAGTTGATTTGGAGTGACAAGCTAAATTCGGCTTTCTCAGAGGGAAAAGTCGCCCTAGCCCGTGCCACACTGTTGCACCACCCTTTACCCGATGCGCCGACCGCTGTAACTACCGATGCGTCACAGCATTCCATTGCAGCTGTGCTCCAACAATTTATTGACAATGCCTGGCGCCCACTGGCCTTTTTCAGCAAACGTTTACGACCACCCGAGCAGAAATACAGTGCCTTTGACAGAGAACTACTCGCCTTGCACCTTGCCATTCGTCACTTTCGATATTTTCTGGAAGGTCGCGTGTTTACCGCTTACACGGATCACAAACCTTTGACTTTTGCTTTTACTAAAGTGTCAGCTCCATGGTCATCGCGACAACAATGTCATTTAACCGCGATTTCAGAGTTTACCACAGACGTGCGACACATCGCAGGCAAGCAAAACCACGTTGCCGACGCACTCTCGCGCGGTTCCATTGATGCTGTTCGACTACCGCTGGATTTGGATTATTCGTCATTGGCAGCCGCTCAGTCCTCTCCCGAAGTTCAAGCGTATCGCACTGCTGTCACTAACCTTAAACTAGAGGACATACAGCTCGATCAATCCGGGACCACCATCCTCTGTGACGTCTCGTCCGGCTCACCCCGTCCAGTTGTTCCAACATCATGGCAACGCAAAATTTTTGACATAATACATGGTCTATCGCATCCGTCGATACGGTCTACACGCAAACTTGTCGCATCCAAGTTTGTTTGGCACGGCTTACGCCGCCAGGTCACCCTTTGGGCGAGACAGTGCATCCACTGTCAAAGGGCAAAAGTCCAGCGCCACACTCGTGCGCCTCTGGCGAACTACCCACCCTGTCGTGCACGTTTTCAACAGATAAACGTCGATATCGTCGGTCCTCTCGCACCTTCACAGGGAAACAGGTACCTTTTTGCCATTGTTGACCGTTTTATCAGATGGCCGGAAGCAATTCCTATGCCAGATGCAACCACCCTGACGTGTGCACGAGCCTTTGCGTTCCATTGGGTTTCTCGTTTCGGGATTCCTTCCGACCTCACATCGGATCGCGGCCCCCAGTTTACCTCGGAGTTATGGACGGTTTTCACCCAACTTCTGGGAATCCAACTACACCGAACAACTGCGTTTCACCCTCAGGCTAATGGCCTTGTGGAGCGATTTCATCGGCATATGAAGAGCGCCCTAATGGCACGGCTAGCAGGCCCCAACTGGGTAGACCAGCTCCCGTGGGTTATGCTTGGCATCCGGACTGCTCCCAAAGAAGACCTGCAGGCATCATCGGCCGAACTTGTTTACGGTTCTACCATAACGGTACCCGGCGATTTTTTCCGTTTCGGCCAATCCTTTCCTACCCCTCAAGATGTCATTCCATCGTTGAGGGACACAGTGCGTCAACTGGTGCCGACATCGATGTCACGCCATGGTTCCGTTCGCACAATGCTCCCACAAGCGTTAAGCACGACCCCGTACGTTTTTGTACGCAAAGATGGACACCGACCCCCGCTTACGCCGCCATACGATGGCCCATATCGCGTCCTTGATCGCAATAGCAAGACTTTTACGCTTGCCATTGGTGGACACAATCAGGTCGTTTCCATCGACCGTGTGAAGCCTGCACATGTCGACCTCACACAACCGGTACAGGTGGCTTTGCCTCCTCGCCGCGGTTGAACCCCGACATCAACGCACCACCCACCGCCATCCGACCCGGGGCTGTCCGAGCCGGTTTCGCACACTTCGACTCCGCCTTTTCTGGTTCCACCTGAACCCTCGCATACATCACTGGGCCCACCGGAGCACCAGCCCAACTTTCACATTCAAGCAGACACACGCGCACGCGTCGCAACATTCGTATTCCACTTCGTTTTCAGTGTTGATATATGTCCGTTTCTGGAGGGGGGTCATGTAGCGGCCTCTCTAACTACGTTTGCGCTCCTACAGCGAACCGGACAAATTGCCTTTTTTCTTTTACTCTCGTCCCTCGTGGTTTATTCGCCCATTGTGTCATTCCATTAGTTTGTACCTCGAATAAACACCTCGCTACAGCACCATCAAACCCTATATTTTCGCACATGAGTGCATTTTCCCACAGAATATTTCTGTGTAACGTAGTTTAGTATTTAATGATTTATTACTTGGCACAGGAAGCTTTTGTTAATCACTAATACATTAAAAACACAATCCTCGTTGTTGTTGGACATAATCACGCGCATGGTAGTATATTTTCCTGACATTGGTAGAATTCCTTCTTAACTTACACCTGAAGGAACCACTGCAGTACTCTTACAACTTCTAAATGAACTGCTATGAGTGTTTTCCAGAATGCTACAATTCCGAGAAAGTAGTAAATGGCCCTAAATATTGTCATTACAATATGCTGCCTGACTTAATAACTCAAATCTTATTATTTATTTCGTGCCCTTAATATTTTATGTTTCATGTGCATAGAAACCTTTTATGCAAAACAAAAATAAATTGATTTAACTGGCAATGACTTTATATGTCAACATTAACCCAAAACTAATCTGGAAGTTTGTGTCACATCTTAACTGGTAGGGTGCTAATGGTTTTGCATTAATTTTTTTGGGCTAAATAAATTAGTCCTTTCTGTTTTTACAGGATTGGATTGTTTTGTTGTGTATAGGAAGTGGTATTATAAAAGCTTTAATATTCAGGTCAACAAATTCTTCTTTCACTGTACCCCAATCAAGCAACTGGTGCAAATGTGTTTGTCACAATCACTGTCATTGAGAGTGCAAGTTTCTTTTTTAATGATGCAAATTTGACAAGCAATGTAAGTATTACCTTGAAATAGTTTTACATAAAGGTTTTTTCTTAACTGAGTGCAGAAAATAATTGATCAGGGCAATGAGTGTAATTTTTTTTTGTCAATGAATTGTTTTTTAAGTAAAGAGACGCGGAGCAGGTTTTTTTATGTTCTACCCCAAACAGTCACATTTCACCCTTGAAAATTGCTGATTTTATGTGATCTGGTTTCATGCAATGTTGTCAAAGGGTGGTTCAAAATCCTGTTAAGTTTGTGATCATCTGCAGTGCTATAACACAGGTACAAAGTTTTCGCAGTCACGGTGTTCCAGTGCCATTGCAAATTCCAAACCAATGTTGGTTGCATTTGTTTTGTATCCAACTAACATTATCTGTTGTCAACGTTCATAACGGGATTTGTCTCTTACCTTTGAAATCATTATCGTTAAAGGCAGTTAAGTTATTAAACCACAATACAATGTGTAACATTGTGAATAAAGTTGCACACTTCTGTTGAGATAAATCTTTCCAAAAATAAGTTGAGAACCACTACACTTATGGTTATTTCATCATGTTAAAGTTTTAAAGGTAAATATATGCTTACTTTTTGTTGTGTCTAACAATGAGAGTATTCTTTTTACTGAAATGCAAAAATTGGTTTTACTAAAGAAACTGCATTTCCATTTAACAACCAGCTTTTTTTAGGTGAATACCAGTTACGCCAACATGTAAAAGTAGATTGGGTTTTGCAAGCACATATCATCCCTAAAGTGTAATATAAAAAAATGTTTCGGAGGCCCTTTCCCAGATCTGTCCCCTCACTAATGGTTGTTATGCCCTGTACATTTAAGCCTATTTATTAGAGTGGAAAGTAATTACGTATACTTTTAAAATGATGTTAGCTCAGCTAAAAGAGCAGTGTTGTCTCAACTTGCAACTGAATAATCTGAATAACTATTCCTTGTATAGTTGTGTGAGCCAAGTTAAGTCTAACATCCTTTTGTTTAGACTCTTGCAACATATATCCCAACTGGTTGGATTTGTTCATCAAACTTGCCTCATATATTACGGAAGTATGGCAAATTTTATTTAATATCTGCAGTAATGTGTAAATAAAATATATACTATGCTGTGTTAGAAATCAGACATATTTGTTTATTGTGTTTCATGAAAACTGATATTTTTGTGTAGATGGAATAAACATACTCTTGCATGATTATTATTAAAAATGATCAAAGGTTTTTTTAGTTTTCCATTGTTACATATGCAGATCTACTAATTGCCACAAACTTTTCATGTACTTATTTACACCTTTTGTTTCACTTGCAAGCAATATGTTACTGGTATTCAAAAGATGAATTGTACAGATTGTTCCAACCATTTGTGTTTTACATTTTACTATTATGGTTTGGAAAAACTTTGTTAAATTTAAGTTATCCCATTATATGTTCGTTTTGCTTTGCACAGTTCATGCCAAATATTTGCAAGTAAAATGTGCAAAAAAATACTCGCCATTAATTTTGATAATGATCCTCTGAAATCGTCTAACCATGTGTTTTGTTAACAATATGGTGCTCATATTTTCTATTCTATTTAGAAGGCAGAAACTACATTTTTTAATTGTTAAGATGTAATGTTTGACATTGGTGAAAATACAAAATGAAGTTAATTCTTACATTATTCCTTTTATTAACTTTACATTAGACAAGTCTCTTGGGAGTCCAAATATATCATACAATTTTCGTGCACTTTCAACACCATCAACCTGATAATTTATGCTTAATTGCAGAGTTTTAGTCTGCATAGTTGGCCAGTTGGTATATGTGAACAGACATAATATTGCAAAATTGTATTTAAATTAACTAGTTGTGCTGAAAATATTGAAAGTCCTAAACTTTTAGAAACATGTGTAGTAAGTATAATTTTTTGTATATTTGTGGCAGCTAATTATAAAACATTTTATGATATCTTAGCCTTATATTGTTCATTTTGTCACATTCAGCAACAATTGTTCTTATCTTTTTAGTTGCACCACTAGTAGGGGAGTTACAGTTTTTTATAATGTTTCATCCGAATACTCTAAGCTGTCTTTGGCTGTTGGACCGGTTACATATGTGACCAAATT
Source organism: Ascidia mentula (assembly GCF_947561715.1). Taxonomy (NCBI): domain Eukaryota; kingdom Metazoa; phylum Chordata; class Ascidiacea; order Phlebobranchia; family Ascidiidae; genus Ascidia; species Ascidia mentula. The sequence goes on from NC_138569.1 coordinate 1,363,047, forward strand.
TACTGTTAAAGGTAATTTCTTGTTTATTGTTTACATACAGAATAATACAAAGCCAGTAGCTTTACTTTAATATTTTGGGTAATTGTAACTGTACTTCTTATGAAAAATATTAGGTGTTGTTATCGGGTGAAAAACAACAGTATGGGACAACCTTAAGTGCTATGTGTCATATTTTAATCAAGAGCTACTAATGCCCATACTTATATGACTTATTTGAAAGCACATGTGTAACTCATTATTCCCCAACAAAAGCAGGTGTTTTCATCTAGATCCTCAGCCTTACTTGACTGGAAATTTTTCTAGCAATGAAGGAACAACAACTAATATATTCTGCAACACATCACCATCTGCTTACCCTCCAGTAAAGAATGTTTCCTTTATTTTGGAAAAACACTGAAAAAACAGGTAGGCCCTTGCATAAATTTTGTTGAAAGCATGTTAAAATGACAGTGGTTCACAACTCAAATGAAAATAAATGTTAAAATAAATTTTCCCAGTGTTCCACAAATATTGAACTGTGAGTTGTTATTAACCAATCTGTAGAGAAAAATTGAATTCTTTGTCTTAGTTTAAGAATGTCATGCACTTCATGCATGCACCATCGTAAACCTCGGCATACCAAATCCAGTAACCAGTCTTTAGTATACACTTTCAGTAGTTTATCTACAAGACACCAAAGGCTGATATGTGATGATATTTTCTCTTTACTTGCACTAAATTTGTAATATTTTTCCATCATCCTTTTTGCAGTTTTACTTGAAAGCACTACATAACTATGGTCAGTTGTAACACATAGAGAGTCAGTTATGAGATAATTTTGAACATTGGCGTGGCACATTGTTCTTTTTTGTTCTCCCCTGTGATATAAAACTAATAAAGTCACATGCCTTGGTCATGGGCGTATCCAGGGGGGTCCGAGGGGTCCGGACCCCCCCTTTTGTGAAATATGTTGGTCTTTTTTGATGACTATACAAACGCCACTGTATTTTTTTGTCAAAATCCGCGTGAAAACCAGAAACTTTCTTTGACGTTGACGTGAAAACCGCATCGTGCTTGCATTCGCCATTGTTTCCAAACACGGAGCATGTTACCGAACACTTGGCATTGTTACCAAACATGTTGCATTGTTACGAAACAAAGGTCATTTTTCGTCAGTTTACGGACGAAACGTCGTTTTTCAGTGGCCACGTTGTAATGACAAGCGGTTTACTTGCGTGAAAGTCAATTGGTTTAGTTGTTAAACTTTGAAAGCAGTAGTAATAAAACTACGGCGCAAGCACTATACGGCAAAACCTCGCATCGAGTGTCCCATAGCGTTACACAATTGCGCAAGCCAGAAAGCCACCGTTTATATGACGATTGGCGTGAACACCGGCGTTCGTATTTTGCGATTCTCGCCCACAATGAACCTTAGTTTATAACTGAAAATCGGGGAATTCCTTAACACGTGTGGACCCCTCCTTTAAAAATTCCTGGATACGCCCCTGGCCTTGGTGCATCTACACTAATGGTATATGTCAGGGGTGGCCAGACCTGCTTCATGCTCGAGCCGCATATAACTAAATCCAGTTTTAAAAGAGCCACAACACAAACACAATAAAAAATACGAATTTATTCACTCACAACGAATTGTAGCTATTGATTAATATTAGTGCTGCATGGTGATACTGTGAGTCTCCACCTGGGCTGCAAGATGTTTGAAATTAGGCTGATATGATGTTAACTCGTCAAGACCGGGAAAATGCTTGTCTAATTCATCAATGCTAATTTATTAAAGAGCCGCAGTTTTGCCACCCCTGGTATATGTGATGACTAATGATAAGTGATGGACGACATGTACAGACCTTTAACCATAGGTGCCAAGTTTTCAGAAACATGGGGGGGTGGGCCCATCATGACATCATAGCTAATGTTAACCATAATTGGAGGGGTGCTAAATTTTAGGGATAATTCCTCTATTTTTATGCTGTTATATTCCGGTAAATTGGGATCGAGCTCTAGAACGTACAAACATCAGCGTTTGCGCTAATGAAAATGGACACACACATATACGGTGGCTTGCGTTACATTATGAAAAACTGGAATGTGAGTTGTTGCGGTGTTACATGCGCCAAACATTTTGCGACAATCTAACGCACTAGACAGATAGATTTAAAACAATGCAGGTCACTTTACTGATATTCCCACCTTCAATTTTCACTCATACCAAGTGCATCTGGGTGTACGAGTGGATATAAGACTTTCCAACAATTGTTGCAGCACATAATTGTGATAATGCCAGCCATACCTGAAATTTGCGGGGGGGCATGCCCTCCCCCAGACTTGGCACTGCTGCAGTTGACATATGTACTTATGTGTTACATGATTCAACAGTTCAATAACTTTGTTATTTTTATTTCTGTATTGCGTAATATGACAAATTCAAAATTTTGCAACATTGCATGTTAAGAAAAAATAGACGAGTAAACATAAAATAATCAACTAGGTGTAACTGTGCATGTAAATTTTTACTGATTTGTACTGAACATCTCAAAGTTTAGGGAAGTGATTGACAGTATATGTGATACAAACAATTGTTTTCGATCATTTGCGCCACCAAGAAACAAAGCAACTGCGGAGAAATTAATTGTACTTTCAACCCTCTCAATACAGTGTGCAAAATTGTTGGCAGGGGGGGGGGTGTTCTTACACTTAAACACCCCCCTTAGATCCACCACGGTTATATTGCTATTGGTTTCCAGCATTAGTGAAATTATTTTGTTTTACAAGGGAAGTCAACAGACATACATTGTAACTCTCCAGCGACAAATGAATGGGAAAGAGGTGACTTGCAAAGCAAACACCAAGTATACAATTCTCAATACTAGTTTGGGAATATCAACACCAAAGACATTAAATGTCCAATGTAAGTAACAAATTGTACAATACAACTTAATAAGCTAATACACTGCACATGTTCTTTTTTGATTGATTTTTGTGGTGTGACATTTTGCGATTTTATTGCTGCAAAAATTATTAAACTCAACTGAATGTGACATAAAATAACAAATGTGCCATTTTATACAATTTGTGGACAAAATAACCTGGCAATTGTGACATCATACACACACAGTAATAAAGATGGTAGCCAGTAATTATGATATTGTGAACAATTCAGTTTATCACGTAACTGATCTTAAAAAGTTGTATTAACAAAACAAGTTGACAAATTATTTGACAGGCAGCACACAACTCCGAACATCACCGCTTCTGCATTCAAAATTTTAAGATATTGGAAGTAAGTAGTTTTCTATTCAGATTTATTTTAGTATCCAGATTTGGGTGGATTTTCGTGCTTCAACCATTCATCAAACCAGGTTTCCGAGACATTTTTATTTAAAGTTGTGTCATATTGTGGGGATTGAAATGTTAACATTTGTTTTTAGTTAATTGATTTAAAATCGTACATCTACTATCTGGGTTTGCTATTTACTTGAGCAGCTTAATGCTTAAAAAATGACATATCTGTGAGTGTACAAACAAGATGGAACCAATTCCATGTGAACCAATGTATTTTGTTAAAAAATTGGAACCTGCCTGCTAATCCAGGTCTTTAAATTTTTAATTGTCGTTTGTGAAAAGCTGAAAGTTGTTACATATGTCTTTCAACACCATCAACCTGACAATTTTTGCTTAATTACAGAGTTTTATTTTATTTAATTGACCAGTTGGTGTATGTGAAGGGGCAGAACACTGCAAAATATTTTTTCAATGTAAAAACATATGATGATCTTGGATTCACATTGAAAAACTACTTGAGGCCAATTTCTTTAGGTTGCATTATTTGTGCATTGTAAATTTGTCCTTCTTTAAGCAACTTGAAGTACTTTGCTAAGGAGTTCCTTGGCTTAGTGGTTGCTTACATATGTGATTTGTCTAGATTTGTACCCTTAATTATTGATGTGAAAATAGTACATGTATCAGGAATCTATTGTCTGTTAACTTCTCTTGTCCCAATAAAAACACATTAGTTGTGTAAATTAATGTTAATTCTGATTTATTATGTATGTCAAAATGGACCATGAAACTGTAGTTTTATTAGACACTCTTAAATTATAAAGTTTGATTATGTCTGACAAATGACATATGTCATAAAAACAATGGTGACTTTTGATGTTTTATCGATTTAAATGTCAGTGTAAGTTGCAATATAAATTAACAAGTTCTTTCATACAATAATGTTCTATAAGACAATCTTAAAAACTAAAGTTTAATTGTGTGTGAAAAATGTGTTGAATTGAACGTGAATTTGTGTGTTTGTTAAAAAAAAAACAATTGATACAAATTAACAAGTTCTCTCGTGCAAAAGTATTGTTTAAATTCTCAACTTCTAAATAGCAATTAAATGCATTGTAAGATGAATGGGTACTACTACATATTTCACAGAATTTTGCTTGTTGATTGTTTTTTGTTTGTTGTATTCAGATCCACCTTCAATTCCCAACATCACTGTACAGGGGTTACAAACTGAAAACCAATATATTATTTTGCAAAACACCAGTATAAGCTTAAATTGCTCGGTGGATTCAAATCCCCAACCCAAATGTGTTTGGTTATATGATAACTTGAATGAAAGCAATGATTCATGCAACGTAAACAGAAAATTTATTAGTTCAACAAATGCAACTTGTAAAGCCAGTAATGGCATTGGTAATTCTACCAGTCCAACCATTAAAATTGTTTCTGTTCCAACAATGAGTAAGTTAGTTTTGAAGTTTGTTTTTGAATTTAGACATTTTTTCCTTCAAAACATTCTTATTCAGGACAACCAAAGATAACAGTTAATGGTGAAACAGTTAATAACAATGCAACAAAGCTTCTCAATGAAAGCAATGCTGTTAGATTTAAATGTACTGTTGACTACCAAAGTTATCTTGGTACGATCTTTAATTGGACAAAAGATGGGATGGATGTGAATGGTAATAGCATTTTATCCAAAAATGTTACACCAAATGACACTGGTACATATGTATGCAAGTCTTCTGATGTGTTTGGGAGTTTCCAAACAAGGATTAACATTGATGTTCAGTGTAAGTTTGCACCATAGAAAGTTTGCATGTGGTGATAATTTGAAATAGTTCATCCATTCAAATCTGCATGTTTTCGTATTTCTCTTAAAAACATAGTGTTTTTTGACATGTTGCGTAAATAATTTGTTTTGGAAACCATTGCAAAATGTAGCATTCAGTAGAAATCTTAACTGACCCAAATTGTTATGTATAAGATTAACTACACCTTTGTTTGTATTGATGGATTACCTTAACTGTGCTAGTGTATGGTATCTGGTGAATGAATTAATTATCATTAAATTTGTTTTGTGTTTTATGTCTTGCTTAACCTGTTAATAACTGGGTGTTTTGTGAAGGTTTCTATTGGTTGCATTAGTTCTATTCCAAACACAAGTTCATATTTTTTGCAACCTACTTCTGTATTCCAAGCATAACTGTAGACATTTCATCGTGGAACAAAAACTTTTACATTTAAACGTTTACCTTGTGTAGCAATTACTTTTTACAACACTCAGGGAATAGCAACTAATAATGTATTATGATGATTTTTCTTCTGTTTTAGTGTTTATTTTCAGTTCTATAAATCTGAAAACATGAAATAACACCCGAGGATGTCACCGAACATGTATAATACTAGACACACTTTTGGTACAAGTTGCAGATTTTTCCCCAAAAAAACATTTTTTACTATATGTGCATTAAAGCCAATGAATGATTGACCACTTAGCACAATGCTAATGATTACAATTAGACAATTGATAAATCATGTGTCAATTAACCTTTGTTTACACTATTTCAAATGATAATTGTATATTTTTTGTAATTGTGCTAATGTTAGCTTTGCAAGTTAAATTATTTTCATAGACAAACCATACACTGACAGCAATTTGAACTGCCAACCAAACCAACCATGTAACATTGTTGTGTATTCAAACCCTCCACCTTATGCATCTGTTTTAATATCACCAGGTTTGTATTGCTTGAATACTTGCCATATCTTAACATTTGATTTATAAAATTATTTTTAGGAGGTGGAAATGAAACACTTGCATGGTTGTCTAGTACTCCACCAGTTTACACATATCAAATTAAGGTAAATTATGTTGTTAAATAGTAAGGAATCATTTATTTGTTCTTGTAAGTTGCATTAAAGGTAGTATAATATTAAATGAAGGTTAACCTTTAATCCCATAATGGTTCATTTAATTTAGTTTGGGCCAGTTACCAATACGTATTTAATACATATGAAATGTGCCCATAAGGTTGACTTAAATAATAGATGTAGGAAAATGTGATAATTTAACATATATCCCAAAATAAATTTAAAATAATATAGTTTCATTGCTGTATGTTGAAAGTAATGTAACAAACTATGCACAGTGAGTTCTTTGTAATCCTAGTGTGGTTATTTATCTGTAGAAGCCAGCAGGAACCTACACATTGCATGTCACAAATGCAATTGGAACAAGCTCGATTACAATAACAGTGTCTGCAATCACTACCAGCCAACTGGGATTGATTATTGGAATGTCTGTTGCCGCTGTTATTGTTGTGATTCTTGCAATAGTACTTGCAGTATTTTGTTGCAAAAGATCAACAGGTAAATGTGAAATTGTAACTTGTTTCATGATGTTAAATTATTAAACCCAAAGTTTTGTTTCATATTAATTTTGTTATCTTGCAGGTAACAACATAAAAGGAACACCTGCAAAGGGTTCACTGGGAGCACCTGCTTATTTAGACACACATGTGTATGAAAACACACCTCCACAACCTAATACACCCACATATGAAAACACACCTGAGTATCAGAATGTGGCAACTTATCAAAACACAACTGCAAACCAAAGTGCATCAGCATATGAAACATTTGGTTCAAGTCAAAACTACTGATTTTAGAAAGAATGCGAATGTACTGACCACTACTATGTATTTGAAACATGTATTTGGTTTAAGTTGATTTAAACTTAAGGTTAGTCAACATTGTGAAAAAAAATATTACAGTGCACTCTTTTTGTAAAAGTATTTTGTATTACACATGATCATCCATCATTTCGAGAGAGAATGCGAATGTGTTTTATTTGGTTTAAATTTGTTTAAACGTAAGGTTGGCCAACGTTGTGATAACTTTCCCGGTAAAACGACTGGTACAAGTTATTACAGTGCGGTGTTCTTGTAAAACATCTGCAACTTTTAGTTTCTCTTTGATTTTGAAACTGATTCGAAAACATAAAGTTGCCCTGTGCAAATACCTGATTAGTTCAAGCAATCAAGTACGGCTCCATTTACTTCCTTGTATTACTGGGGTTAATGTTTTACCTGACTTAATAGAACACCTTCCTTTTGTTTGCCAAGGTATTGAGTGTTACAGAAAGGTTGACTTCAAATTGCTTTGTGTTCAACTTTCCTGTGTAAATTTACAATGTCGAAAGAAAACTGTGACCACTGTTTGTTCTCTATTCGTGTTTCATAACGTTTCACTTAATGTCCATCACTGTGTGTTTCTAATATTTGAATAAATGAATGTGATCATCGTTGCGTTGAGTTTCTATTGCAAGGATTTTTCTATCGCCAACCTATAGTAAGCAATAGGAGAATAGACGGTTTAAGTGATTCATTACAAAGAGGCATTTAAACCTTTTTTGGACGATTTGAACTTTGTATGTAAAAATGTTCTGCCGTTTACACTCCATAAATTGGTTGATTTGGCGGCTTTGGCTTTAATTTCTGCGAAATTGTGCATCACTTACTTTTGTGATCAAAATAAGGTGATCAATATTACGTAGGGTTTTTGCCTTAAAAGAACATGCTCGGTGACGAATACGCGGAAGGCGGTTTACAGACAATGACTCCTTTCCTTTACAGAACTTCCGTGTTGGCAGGAAAGCTAATATGCGAATTGTGTGTTTTGCTCTCCATCCACCACCTTCTTTACTTACGAATAACCGATGTAATAAGTTTAACGAAAACACTGAACAAGACCTTAGGAAGTTGCACAAACATAATTTTTTGAATGTTTTGTGATGAAATTCATCCGACCGCATTATGAAATAAATGGCCTTACTTTTGGGACAAGACACAATATAGCGTAAAAATACTTTTCTGTTTGTAAGAAAACAAGGCGTGTCTTCAACCATAAATATGTTAGTTGTCGTTTCATAATTTCCTACTTGTGAATCACGGACAGTGATCACTAAGTTGAGTTTGAATCATTGTTATAACACAGCTTTTAATTACGTCGCACTGCTGTATTTAATACTTTGCCACCGGATAGTTCGATAGGTTACTGTGCGCTGGTGAACCCAACATATGTCTCGATGTTAAAGCCAACCAGGAAGTATTTCTATGTTGTTACAAGGAGTGCATGGGTGCCACGGCTTTATCATATTGCACAATAGGTGCAGAAATACGGAGCGCATACATTTTCACCGAAGTTTGTTGATGGATGATTTTTGTCCGAAAAACAAACTTCGCAGCTCACACCTAAACAGATAATGCAAATTTCATCATTCAAGTTAGTGATCCTGAAAAAAAAAAATACTTTTAATCAGTAGCTTGACGTCATAATGTCACATATACTGCATACTTACAGAAAAAGGTCGCACATAACCTTTAGTGTTTTTGCAATGGTGTAAGGGATGAGGTGTTGTGTGCAATGGTAGTGCAAACAAACCCTCGTAATACCCTATTCGCGTACTAGGGTGGATATGTGTGTTCAAACATTCGTCAACTTTCACTTTCTTTGTTAAGATTATTAGACTTTAGGGTTATCATATTTGTCACCGCACAATTGCGACAGAGTTATATCAATCACGTAGACAAATTTCTAGTCCCAAATCTTAAACATCTGAACACTTTTACCCATTAGAACCGTATTTTCCCCCCAGAATTAAACCAGGAAATTACATTTGTAACTTGCTTCTTGCCATTTTGAATCTGACGAAACCCCCCCCCCCCCAAAAAAAAATCGTGTCATCATTTGCAAACCTTACGTTTATTGATCGTTTGTATCTCAGAGTCGAAAATTCTAAACCCAAAAATAGCTTGCTTGAAAGCTGACCATGAACGGTCTCCTGAACTAAATACGATCTTTATCACCCTCTTGCGGAGAACAAGATATTTGGCCCAAATAAAATACACGCCCTCCTAGAAATATATGAAACCGCTGGTTTATGGCGTTGATTTCTCAATTGTGTGGAGCGTAAATTCTTATTCGTGGCTGTTGTCGGGATTTATTTACGTTTTGGAAGTATATTTTGGCACTAAGCAAAGTGGTGTAGGATATTCCAATGGCAAACACGACTTTTACATGACACAAAATCACATCAGAGATCTGTACGCTATAAATAAAGCAATCATTTTTTAGTGTTGTTGTTTTCAACAAATTGTTGTTTTCCTTCTCAAAAAAAACTAGACTTTACAAAATAAATTCAGTTTAGGGACTTTCCCAAAAACATTTTGGCGATAGAGGGCGCTAGAATTATACAAGAAATCTTGAGTGAGATTCGTTAACAAGCCAGGAAAAACTGTGTTCGGTTGTGGTAAACAATCCGGCGATCTATTGATCACCAAAACTTTCAGCTCATATGTCAGTGAACGTTGTATGTATTGAATTCCTTTTTTCTTCCTCTTGCAATCCGTAAATTTGTTGATTTGGCAGCTTTGGCTCTCTATTCTGTGAAATTGTGCATCACTTACTAAACTAATGTGTTCAATATTACGTAGCGTTTTTACGTCAAAACAACATGCGTGGTGACGGATACGCGGAAGGTGGTTTACAGGCAAGGACTCCGTTACTTCACAGAACTTCAGTGTTGGCAGGAAAGCAAATAGGCGGAATGTATGTTTTGTTCTCTTGGCTATCTATCACCTTCTTTACTCACGGGTTACCAATGTGATAAGTTTCACGAAAATACGAAACTGAACCTTTGGTTTTACAAACATATTTTAAATGTTCTGTGATACATTTTATCCGACCGCAACATGAATAAATGGCTTCACTTTTGGCTCAAGACACAGTATCGTGTCACAAATACTCAACAGTTTGTCAGAAAGCAAGGTGTATCATTAGCCTAAAACGACTTAGTTGTTGTTTATTACATTCCTTCATGCGAATCAAGGACAATGATCACTAAGCTGAGTTTAAATCATTGTTATAACGCATCTTTTGATTCGTCGCGCTGCTGTGATTAATACTTGGTTGTTACCGGATAGTTCAATAGGTTAATGTGCTCTGGTAAATCCAACATACGCCTCGACGTTAAAGCCAACAAGGAAGCAATTGTGTGACGTTACAAGGAGTGCATGGGAGTCACGGCTTTATCATATTGCACAACAGGTGCAGAAATATGGAGCACATACATTTTCACGAAGTTTGTTGATAGAGATCTAAAGTGATGATGCAAATTGCGTCATCTTAAAATAAAATTTGGTATACCAGTTTCATCCGAAAATACTTTTATTCAATTGCTTTACGTTATAATGTCACATATACAGTTTGTATACAGAAAAAGTATAGAATGGTCATACATAAATTTTAGCGCTGTTTTCAGTGGCATAAGGAATGCGGTCTTGTATAAAATGCTTGTACAAATAAACCCTCGTATTACTTATACACGATGTTCGCGTACCGGGGTGGATAAGAGTGTTCAAACGATGTCCACTTTCACTTTCTCTGTGAGCACTATTGGTCACCGCATAATTACGATAGGGTTACGTCAGTCACGTAGACAAATGTTTTGTGCAAAATCTTGAAGATACATTCAGTTTTTTCAATTAAAAAAGACCATTTTTCCCAATATTATGTTTCGGCGTCCATCAAACACGTCACCAAAAGTGACTTCTTAAAATCATGCTTCTTACTATTTTGAATCATCAAAAATCCACAATTTTTTAATCTTGTTCTAATGTTCATGAGCCCACGCCTATTGATCGTTTTGTATCTTACAACCAAAAATTATAAATATCAGATACAGCTTGCATGAAAATAGGCAACCACGGGTGTCCTACGGAAATACAATCTTATTGTTCTCCTGTGGAGCAGAAGATATCTAGCCCGAGTGATAATCTTGGTTGCTAAATTTGACGGATTTTACTTGGTGGGTTCCGCAACAGCATACCGGTAAACAAATAACGTCAACATCCACTTAATCTTTTCCTTGAAGGAACTTTTACCGTATGTCTTTTTAATGTAAAGTTGGTAAATTGGTTTATGGCGTTGGTTTATCATTTGTGTAAAGCGTAATTTGTTATTCGTTGATTTATATGCGTTTACCAGTATTTTTTCTGGCTCTCAGCAGTATGATGTAGAATATTCAAATGGGAAACATGTGTGACCATAACACATCAGAGACCTGTACAGGTCACCATAGTGAAGTCATTCAAACATATTCTCGCAAAGTTTTATTGTACCATATGACTGACCGCAAATAAAATAATTCTCTGCGTGTTTGTGCATTGTACGCGCTTTTGTGTTTGAGGTTGTTTGGTAGCACGTTCGTGCCATGATATGCACGAGACGTTCATAATTGTAACCTAGTGTTTTGAAGAATGTGAAGTAGAAGAGTTTACATACATTTCCTGTTGGGTAATGTTTTACAAAAACTGGCAAAGACGAATTTCAAAGAAGTAAACTCTCAATATTTGAACCCAGGTTTTTACCAAGTATTTGCATCCAGGTAGTTTGGTTATCCCGTTGTTTCACATACTGCATGACTTACCGAATGAAATCAAACTTTAATCAAACGGCGCGGATGCAATGATTTGATGGCTTAAAAAGAGCGGAGAACGACGGTCGGGTTGGAGTAGATTATTGAGAGTTTACTTCTGGAGTAGATTGGAGTAGATCCCATTTGCATAGCGTCTCTCCGAATTGGTTAAAGTTTAATTTTATTGTAGAATGGTATAGGATTGTTTACTTAAGAAAAATCGAAAAATTGATATTTTTTCATGTTTTCAAAAATATAAATTCATATTTCTGCGCTTATTCTCGATTTTTTAAAATTTTTTAATATCGTTTGAAAGAGTTAAGCGCGTAGAATGCTCTGATTTAAAATTTCTGTGGGCAAATCACTTTTTCGCAACTCATAATATAATAGGCGTATGACATTCATAACCGATTATGAAAAATGTTTTTTGATAATTTTGGTATCGTTAGAAAGGTAAGTCTATAAACTTTAACGTGTGATAAAATCAAATTTTTGTAAACTGTCGTTTTTTTGTCAACTAACATCCCTTTGGTGGCAATTGTAAGAGTATATAATGTGAATAAGATGAGCACATTATGAGCTTTTCCTATTACTTTTCCCGACTTCCTGATCGCTTGTGTTACGGCCGTATAAGCAAACAACCCGCAAATACTTGCAAATATTACGTGTAGGCTATGTGCGTCTAAGTACAGGATAAGTTGAAAGATTTGCAAACTTATCACGTGAGAGAAAGTTGTGCAAAAGTAAAACTATCCCGCATAATTTAGGACTATTCTCAGATCGGTTTGTTGACGCGTTGGATGTGAATAGAAAATAAGACATGATATATTCATCACATGCTGCCCTGGTCATGTTGTAAATAGTCGATATGTTTTCTATAGTATCGCGGGATATCAGATTGAAGCTTCCCACTTATTATCCAAGGATTGACTTGTTATGGAATTTTGCTGGGAGAGTTACTTTTTGGTCACAACCATAACTGCAAAGAAAGAAAAGTAGTGATTTACTTTCGTCGTATCTTTTCCTATCAAGTTGTAGTGTTTCTTCAGCAACATTTGAGACACTTTTTCACATTTTTTCCACATTTTGTTGATGTGTCCTGCAGCGTACCAAATGATTTCGGCCGGATGCTGTAACTGAAACTAAGTCTGCTTGCGTGTTCTTGCTGTTGATACTAAGTTCGACTCCGAAAGCACACTTGTTTATTAATGGAAACACACGTTTGCAATACCAAGTGGCGTAAAGTTTATTTGTTCCAAACGTGTTATAGTGACTGAACGAGTAACTTCTACCGCGTGCCAGTTGTTAGTTAAGTGACCGGGACTATAGTTGGGTGGCAAAGTAAAAATGACAGAGAATCGACGGAGTAAAATCAGAACGGGTATTTAACAAGTTACAATGAAAAAAGGTATGTCGTCGGTCCGTCTGCGTTCCAAATGTGTGAAAATTAAGTTTGGAAACATGCGTGATGCTACAGTCCACACCAGTTGATGTGGCGGGACAAACATTATTAACAGGTATAGGCCATGAAAATATTATTTCTATTAACCGTATTAAAACCGTTGTTGTATTAAACGACAACTGGTGTCGCACATACAGTATAGGAAATTAAGTACAGGTGGATGGTAAAAGAATAGACTTACTAGACGGTGTATCAACCAATTCTTTGGCGACCTTTCGAATATGTGGTGCTAAAAGTACACATGGTTTTAATTCCGGCCTGTTTTCCTATATATGAGTAGATTATGTGGGGGTGTTTGATAGGTCCCAAAGTAAAGGTTGCTACAAGCTGAAATTGAAATGCTTAGTCACAAAGCACAAGTCTTTAGATCTATGGAAGTTTTAATTCGATTCGAACCGGTTTGCGACGTTACAATGTTGCGTATATCGTTCTGGTGGTAAACGCCATTAGGTGTCGCACAACCGCCATATAACTTTAAACCTTAGATAAGTGCAGTACAAGTAAAAGGATGAGGAGGCCACAAAGCACTCAATATGTTCAGTGGCTATTGCTCTATGATCGTGGCAATTTGGCGTGCTAAGTGAACATTTTTTTCGTTGACGTTTTTTTCTCGTAGAAACTACTTTGGCGTGATTGTTTAAAGCAGCGTTTCTCAAACTTTTTTTCTGCACCGCCCCCCTAAGCACCTTAGTCATTTAACAACGTCCAACAAAACAGACAAAAAACATTACGAATTTAGTTGTTGCTCGTCAATTAAGTTCGTTGTGACGTCAGAATCGATAACTTCTAGTTCAGCATGCGAGAAAACCCCTTTTTAAAGGAGCATAAATTATACAAAGATTGGACTGAACCTTTTTGTGGTTGCGTACCACTTGGAGGTAAAACAATTTCGTCGTGTACCACCTAATCGAGTGTTTGAAAGTAACCTTTACCTTAAAAAGTAAATTTTGAAATCAGTTACGATTTCTTAAATTTGAACTTTACACGCAAATTACGGAAAGGTGCTCACGTACCACCTGGAATGCGGTCGCGTACTACTAGTGGCACACGTACCACCGGTTGGGAAACACTGACTTACGCTATAAGAGAATTTGCCCGGTCACCAAGCCATTGCAAACGCCCGCAGGTGGGCGCTGGTGCCCCCTTTTTGCCACTGGATGGTTTGGTTTAACAGAGAAGCAAAAGTCACACGATGCAATGCATGTGAAACGTGTTAAATTATCATAAAATTAAATTTCGGTTGGGCTGGTGTTGTCTGTCACGGCTTGTGTCATTGTAGTTCGTAGTCGCATGGAGAGCAAAATTTCGAACTGTTTTAAATAGTTACGTCATAAGTGGTGACGAATTTGACACGTAAGATGTAATTTTACATTCGTGTGAAGCTTTAGGTTTTTTTTATCTAAGGGACTAGGTGTCGCATAAACACAGAAAGTACACCACACCCGGATTTTAAATCTTACAATGATGAGATTAAACCATGCTGCTTTGATACTTATGTTTATTGGTGCTTCTTGTACCTCAGCAGGTATAATATATATTGATAAAAGGATTTATTTTCGTGTCCATGAAGTAAAAGTTTGTCTTTGTAGCTGTATTTGCACAGAATGAGTACATACTTTTCACTAATTACAAAAACATTTTTTTTCTGGTATTGCCAAGTTTCAAAGAACAATGTACAACAATCTCCTGGATAACCAGAAGTGTTACTTAATTTGTTATATTCAATTGTACAACAGAAAAAGCAATTAATTTAGTGCAAAATGCAAATTAAGCATTAATTGTGTCAAGTGGTTACTACTTTACCTATTTTTAGATATTCTTTCCCTCACTGTTACACCTATCAACAGTGTGGTGGTGGTCGGTGGAATTGTTCCTCAAATAAATGGTGTTGTTACAACCGCAACCAAGAATAGTGGAACTACACAATGTGCGTGGAAGTTTATAAGCCAAATCAGTATTTTCTATTATTCAGTAACAGGATGCCGGAATAACATAAAAAATGTTGGTTGCAATTTGATCAATGATACATATTTGGAAACTTCATGTAACTATA
Organism: Ascidia mentula; assembly: GCF_947561715.1. Classification (NCBI taxonomy): domain Eukaryota; kingdom Metazoa; phylum Chordata; class Ascidiacea; order Phlebobranchia; family Ascidiidae; genus Ascidia; species Ascidia mentula. The sequence continues at coordinate 1,378,317 of NC_138569.1, forward strand.
CAAGTTTTGTCAACAACAGCTTATTAATTTCTTTGGAATGTGAATTTGTGCCAACTGGTGCTGTAACCCAAACACATACTCAAACAGCGAATGTCATTGTTAGAAGTAAGTCACCCCTTTCCTGACCTTCCACATATGCAACAGCAATAGTATATGGTCTTCATAATTAGTTGTATGTAATATTTAAAATTAAGTTGTTAGCTATTATATATTTTGTTTTCTACCCAAGTACTTTCCTGAAAAGTACAACAGCTCTTATCTGACACAGCTAATTAATCCCAACCACACTAACATAACAAATCAAGATTGTCCCACTGTGAACATGTACTTGGTAATATGAGTATTTATTGAACATGAAGGGCTGTAGCTGAATAATTATGTTGTGTTTAAATGGGACAGCAAAGTTGACTGTTTTTCAGAGTGTCCAACAGTTGTTTCAACCACAACCTTGCCTGTCAAACCAAATGTAACAGCCGCTGCATACACCTATATGTCAGTAGGTGTGGGTCAGGAGAGTTATTTTATATACACCTATATGTTCAAGTGTGGGTCAGGAGAGTTATTTTATAATGCCGGAACACTTGCTGCCAGTGATACAATATGTCTTAATGATGCTTCATGGAAAGATGGAACTACTGTGGAATGCTGGACAGGTATTGATTTGTTGATTTTAAAGCACATATGAATGGAAGTTTATATGTTTTGTACATATATGTTTTTGGTGGAAAATAATCATCATTTTGTGTAAGTTTATGGCAAAAATTCTGTGATAATCTGTCTTCTCTTCATTTATATGTTGTCATAATTTATATGAATAGGTCATTATAAACATTTATCTTACATGCCAAGACTAATTTTAGCCTAAAATTAACATTTCTGTGATGTGACGTAGGGAATTTCATGTAAGTTAAAATACTTTTTGTGAGGCAGATGACCCACAAACTTCTTTATTTTTTATTTTCATTTAAAGGTCCCCAGCCATCTCTTACTGGAAATTTGACTGGAGTTTCAGGAACATATATTTCCATTACATGTAGCGTTGTTCAAGGCATTTATCCAAGTGTCACAAACTTCACCTTCTATATTGGTCAAAAATCTGTGACACAGGTGTGTATATTTATGCATTTTATATCATGAAAAAGTTGAGATATAAATATAACTACAAAACTGTTGCTATTTGAAGTGTTGCATGGCAATCTCAAAAACTTGTAATGGGGCATAGGGGTTCGTTCACTTAAATAGATGTCAGATCTAAATTATTTATTTCTTCATTGCACATACTGAATGAACACTAAGGTTTGTGTGTGTCACCATAATTTGACAGTTTTGAAGTATGGCAAAAGGTTGTCAAGACCTACATAAAGTATAGGTTTTCTGGCAACTTGTGCATTAACACATCCTTGAAAAGGGATGTCTGATATTAGATTGGAATCGATACTTTAGGGCAGTTTCAGATTGGAACGAATACCGATACTTTTGAACATCTAAAACATCTACGATGATTGCATATAGTGAATAAAAAGTGCAACCAAACAAAATAAAGTTCTTCATGTGAAACTGATAGAATTTTGTTTTTCAGGTTAGTCCTATATACAGTTTACCTCTCCAAACCCAAATGAATAAGCTTCAAATTTATTGTCAAGCAAACTCAAAGTATTCTGAAGTCAACATTAGTGTTGGACTGTCATCTTATCATGTTTTGAATGTCCAATGTGAGTTTGAATTAAAAACAATGAAGTTCAAGCAAATATCAATTTAATGTCCACTGTCTCATGTTCATGGGGCATTACTAGCTTAAAAGAATGGAATTCTAATATATTATAAAAAGTTATGCTGTTAATCTTCTTCAAATTTGTGCCATTCAAAACTACTGTGTTGTAGTGTTATATTGTTTGTACTAAAGATTTTGGTTTCGGTTTCACTACTTGATAAATAACTCAAAAAGGATATGACTCTTTATTGCAGCATTATTTTATTTTGTATTGATCAAAACTCGTTTGTATTCAAAAGCATCGTTTACTGTTAAATAATAATGGGGGACAATAATCTAATATAATCTAATAATCTACACTGGATCATTGAACCAAGTCACCCTGGTAGGCTGTCGATCAATAACCGTATCTGTAGTTAAAGAGTAAAACTTTTTTAGTCAATCTTTCAGACAGCTCTTTTAAAGATGTTTTTATTTTTAGCAAATTGAAACATTTTAGCTAAAAATAAAAACATCTTTACATACATCGATTAGTAATATAATGTAATTACAAGTATGAGAAATGCTTCCAACTATGTGTGTAGCATGTAGAAAGTTTCATCCCACTTGTGACACAGCAACTAATAATCTATTAGAATGATTTTTCCTCTGTGATTATTTCAGTTTCATAAATCTGAAAACGTGAAATGACACCTGAGAATGTCACCTAACTTGTATAATATTAAAATTTGCTAAAATACTATTACTTGCTTTACAATCAGAAAAAGCTAGAAACTCTTGAGCACTTAGCACAAGACTAATGATTACAATTAGACATTTTATAAATCATGTTTCAATTAACATTTGGTTTACAATATTTCAAACAATAATTGTATATATTTTGCAATTGTGCTAATGTTCACAAGTTAATTTATTTTCATAGACCAACCATACACTGTCGGCAATGTGAACTGCCAAACAAACAAACCATGTGATATTATTGTGAAGTCGAATCCTCCACCTTCTGCCTCTGTTTTAATATCGCCAGGTTTGTAATGCCTGAATCATGTTAAGATTTAAACAAGTTGTTTTATGAAATTATTTGTTTTAGGAGGTGGGAATAAAAATCTTACATGGATGTCAAATAATCAGCAGGGGTACACATATCAAATTAATGTAAGTTATGTTGTTGGACAATAAGCATTATTTTTTTTGCTTTCTTGTAAGTTACATTAAAGATAGTATAATGCCAGTTACTAATACATTTTCAATACAGACTGTGACCAGAAGGTTGACTGAAGTAACAGATTCAGAAAATGTTAAATAGAATTTCATAACATTAAAAGTAACTATCGATCTCTATGGCCATTATCAAACCGCCAAAGCCAATACATTTTTCACAAGTAGCAATATTGTTTTTAATATAGTTTAATTTCTGTGTATCAAAATTAATGTAACAAAATATGAGAACTCCTGATAATCTTTTTATAATACCAGTTTGGTTTTGCTGTAGGAGCCAGCAGGAACCTACACTTTGGAAGTTACAAATTCAATTGGAACAAGCTCGATCACAATAACAGTATCTGCAATCGCTACCAGCCAACTGGGAATGATTATTGGAATATCTGTAGCTTCTGTTGTTGTTGTGTTTCTTGCAATAATACTTGCAGTATTTTGTTTCAAAAGATCAACAGGTAAGTGTGAAATTGTAACATGTTTTATAATGTTGGGTTATTAAACCCAAAGTTTTGTTTCATATTAATGTTGTTATCTTGCAGGTAACAAAATGAAAGGAACACCTACAAAGGGTTCACTGGGAGCACCTGCTTATTTAGACACACATGTGTATGAAAACACACCTCAACAACCTAATACACCCACATATGAAAACACACCTGAGTATCAGAATGTGGCAACTTATCAAAACACAACTGCAAACCAAAGTGCATCAGCATATGAAACATTTGGTCCCAGTTAAAAGCACTTTAACTAGTGATTTTAGAAAGAATGCGAATGTACTAACCACTACTACATCTTAAATATATATTTGGTTTAAGTTGATTTAAACTTAAGGTTAGTCAACATTGTGATTATTGCAGTGCACTGTTTTTGTAAAAGTATTTTGTATTACATACGATCATCTATCCATCTATCTGTGATCATCCATCATTTCGAGAGAGAATGCGAATGTATTTTATTTGGTTTAAATTTATTTAAACTTAAGGTTGGCCAACGTTGTGATAACTTTCCGGGTAAAACCGCTGGTACAAGTTATTACAGTGCGGTGTTCTTGTAAAACATCTGTAACTTTAAGTTTCTCATTGATTTTGAAGCCGATTCGACAACGTAAAGTCGCCCAGTGCAAATACCTGATAAGTTCAAGCAATCAAGTACGGTTCCATTTACTTCCTTGTATTTCTGGGGTTAATGTTTTACCTGACTTAATAGAACACCTTCCTTTTATTTGCCAGGGTATTGAGTATTACAGGAAGGTTGACTTTAAATGACTTTGTGTTCAACTTCCCTGTGTAAATTTACAATGTCAAAAGAAAACTGTGACCACTGTTTGTTCTCTATTCGTGTTTCATAATGTTTCACTTAATGTCCATCACTGTGTGTTTCTAATATTTTATAAATGACTGTGATCTTCGTTGCGTTGAGTTTCTATAACAAGGATTTTCTATCGCCAACCTATAGTAAGCAATAGGAGAATAGGCGGTAATTAAGTGATTCATTACAAAGAGGCATTTAAACCTTTTTTGGACGATTTGAACTTTGTATGTATAAAAGTTCTGCCGTTTACCCCATAAATTGGTTGATATGGCGGCTTTGGCTCTAAAGTCTGTGAAATTGTGCATCACTTACTTTTGTGATCAAACTAAGATGATCAATATTACGTAGGGTTTTTACGTGAAACAACATGCTCGGTGACGAATACGCGGAAGGCGGTTTACAGGCAAGACTCCTTTCCTTTACAGAACTTCCGTGTTGGCAGGAAAGCTAATATGCGAAATGTGTGTTTTGCTCTCTTCTCTATCTACCACCTTCTTTACTTACGAATAACCGATGTAATAAGTTTAACGAGAACACTGAACAAGACCTTAGGAAGTTGCACAAACATCATTTTTTGAATGTTTTGTGATGAAATTCATCCGACCGCATTATGAAATAAATGGCCTTACTTTTGGGACAAGACACAATATAGCGTGAAAATACATTTCTGTTTGTAAGAAAACAAGGCGTGTCTTCAACCATAAATATCTTAGTTGTCGTTTTATAAATTCCTACATGTGAATCAAGGACAGTGACCACTAAGCTAAGTTTGAATCATTGTTATAACACAGCTTTTAATTGCATCGCACTGCTGTAATTAATACTTTGTCACCGGATAGTTCGATAGGTTACTGTGCGCTGGTGAACCCAACATATGTCTCGATGCTAAAGCCAAACAGGAAGTAATTCTATGATGTTACAAGGAGTGCATAGCTGCCACGGCTTTATCATATTGCACAATAGGTTCAGAAATACGGAGCGCATACATTTTCACCGAAGTTTGTTGATAAATGATTTTTGTCCGAAAAATAAACTTCGCAGCTCACACCTAAACAGATAATGCGAATTTCATCATTTAAGTTAGTGATCCTGAGAAAAAAGTACTTTTAATCAGTTGCTTGACATCATAATGTCACATATACTGAATACTTACGGAAATATGGTCATACATAACCTTTAGTGTTGTTTGCAGTGGTGTAAGAGATGAGGTGTTGTGTGCAATGGTAGTGCAAACAAACCCTTGTAATATCCTGTTCGCGTACTAGGGTGGATATGTGTGTTCAAACATTCGTCTACTTTCACTTTCTTTGTTAGGATTATTAGGCTTTAGGGTTATCATATTTGTCACCGCACAATTGCGACAGAGTTCAGTCACGTAGACAAATTTCTAGTACCTAATCTTAAACATCTGAACACTTTTGCCCATTAGAACCGTTTTTTTCCCAGAATTAAACCAGGAGATTACATTTGTGACTTGCTTCTTACTATTTTGTATTAGACGACAAAACACCCAAAAATTGAAATCTTGTCATCATATGCAATCCTTGCGTTTATTGATCGTTTTTTTCTCAGTGTCGAAAATTCTAAACCCAAAAATAGCTTTTTGAAAGCCGACCATGAACGGACTCCTGAATTAAATACAATCTTTATCGCCCTCTTGCGGAGAACAATATATCTGGCCCGTGTAAAATACACGCACCCCTCAATATATTTGAAACCGCTGGTTTCTCAATTGTATAGAGCGTAAATTCTTATTCGTGGCTGTTGGCAGGATTTGTATGTGTTTTACAGTATATTTTGGCACTGAGTAAAGTGGTGTAGGATATTCGAATTGGAAACACGACTTTTGAATAAAATAAAATCACACCAGAGACCTGTGCGCTATAAATAAAGCAATCATTTTTGAGTGTTAGTGTTTTCAACAAATTGTTGTTTCCCTTCTCAAAAAAAACTAGGCTTGAACAAAATAAATTTACTTTAGGGACTTTCGCAATTATATTCTGGCGATAGATGGCGCTAAAATTATACATAAAAGCCTTAAATGGTATTCGTTACCAGGCCAGAAAAAACTGTGTTTGTTTGTAGAAAACAATCCGGCGATCTATTGATCACCAAAACGTTCAGCTCACATGTCAGGCCATGTAGTTAAACAGCGAAGCAATCTTTTGAATGAAGGTTGTTATCGGTATCTTACTATGTGCTCACATTATCGGTAAACTGTATTGTCTTTTTCCACATGTGTTATTGTAATAATGTACGTGTAGGGTAATGGCATATAATGTGAATAAGGTGAGCACATAGTAAGCTTCTTATTGCCTTGCCCGACTTCAAATATTACGTGTATGTGCGTGTATGTATATGATGAGTTGAAAGATGTGCAATCACTGATCACTGAAGTTATTCATAATTAAGAGTTTCCTTTGCAATTTAGACCATGCTCAATTTGGTTTATTTGCATATAATTGGACGTTGTCATGGTGATACATCTACACGCAAGGTTGGTTAATTTAGATGTGCATTAAGACAGAATGTAATCATCTATTGCTGCCCTGATCATATTGCAAGTTGTTGATGTTTCCTATACTAAAGCACTGCGGGATATCAGATTGCACCCTCCCACTTAACTACATCCTAGTTAATATTCGTGACAAGAATTGACGTGTTTGGGCAAATACTTTGGTCACAAAAACTGCGAAATATTTAAAATTCACTCAAGTCCCGTATATTCCAGTTAAATTGTTCCTTCAACCACCTTTAAAACATGACATTGTTAGACACATTCAGTAGCAAGTATAGTGGAGTCTACAATTGTTAATGTGACGAGACCAACATTATTAACAGGAGCAGGCCTACCTTATAATCTAGAAACGAAATTGGAATTTTTTGAATTATCTACGTGCCTCATTTGCGGCAATGTTCAATTGCTTGCAAATATCGAAGACGGAATGAAACCGTAAACACAGCAGGACGATTAATTTTGGCCACATTTTTAACTTCCTCAATGCCGGGCGCCCTTGCTCATAGAAACATAGGCTAGGTCAGTACTTTCCAACATGTGGGACCATCCGAACTGGTGCGGATATGAAAAATTGTTGTGCGAATGACAAGCACGTTGCGGACAAGTGCGAATGACAATTGTCCGATAAGTAGACGTTTGTTATCCTTTTCGCATTTGTTACCGAAACTCAAAACATTCTCTATGAATACAATGGTAGAAGAATTACATGTACCAGGAGAGTGTGACTCGCATTTAGGAATTTTATTAGCGCGTGCAACAATAATTTTGGTACGCATATAGAAGTCCTTTTTGTGTGAATGAAGCGTCGTTTCATGCAACCAAATGCTACACAAACCTTGAGTACTGTACGAACTGCACAAAATATATTTCAGTCTACTGGAACGGTCGACCCTTATCATGTTGTACAAACGAATTTAACAATATTCTCTGTAACATTCCGGTACATAAAGACTAAGTAAATTGACAATTTTGTGCGCATCGTGACAAAAAAATTATTGCACCAGTTCTGTAGAAAGTTTGGAATCGTTATTCACAACATTTGCATGTTATATAATGTAACATGTTAATATGTCTGATCAGAGCATATGTTTTTGCTGTGACCAAACCGGGAAACCTAACTTATATAAAGGCCTGCCGTTTTGTTGCATTTACGTCGCAGACCGCGCAAAATCATAATGCTGACCGTACTTTGGGGCCTATGTCTGGCTTTTCGGGTCTGACTTGGGCTTATGGTTAAAAAAACGTTTTCGGGCTAGCATCGGGCTTTGCAAAAACTTTTACAACTAACTCTTCAGAGCGGTTTACCATAAAACTACCGCCAAGGAATACAAACTAAATTTCCTCTGCGGAAATGCAGCAGACAGCGCAGGTTATTAGCGAATTACACACCAGGGCTAAAAAAACATCTAATTTCAAATACAGCTAAGGAGAATGTTCTGTTCTGTACATGTTCTCGAAATCCCGCCACGCTCAAACATTTGACTTTTATTTAACGTTTTTTGGCCAATATTCGGCCAAATGTTCTCATTACAACCTTAAAATTTAACTTACTCGTTTGCCTTTAGATTGATTTAAATCTAGATACCATTTCTAATTTGTTTGTGACGTCACAATGTTGTGTAAATCGTTGTTATATTTGCACCAGCTGGTGTCGCACAAGCGCAGTAAATCCTTAAACAGTAACTCGTTTAGGTTTATTTTAAAGTAGAGGGATAGACGTTTCTAAGGATGGCACAATGGTCTCAATTGGATCAATGGTATTTGTTCAAAGATCCTGGCAATATGTGGGACTAAGAGTACATGTTGTTCGTTGATTTTTTTTCGTACTATAACAGCGGGCTACTGTGGCGTGTTTATTTAAGGCGTTTAACATAGAAGTAACAACATTGTGACGTCACAAGCAAATTCCAAATCGGATCAAAACTTGCATCGATCGAAAGACATGTCCTTTGTGACAAAGCGTATCAAATTTCAGTTTGCAGCAACCTTTACTTTTGAGTTGGGAGCCCACCAAAAACCCCATCTAATTCGCTCGTATACAGGCAAAAAGGGAGACTGACTCGTACGGAAAAATATTCACTTTGGTGGAGGTTCATGGCGGATTGTGTTACGCGTTTTCCGAATATTATGCGACAGAGAGGTGTTTAGAAGGGTTTAAGGGTTGTGTTGTAGGGTGTTGTTAGGCTGTGGGAGTTTGGGGATGTTATGGTAGGCACGGGTGTCAAAATAGGCGGTAGTCATGTTAAGAAGTGCGTTGAGGGTGTTTTTGGCCAGGGGTAATAGGTTGTATAGAAGAGCAGTCGCAAAATAGGCGTGTAAATATTCCAAAGCCTAATGTGCAAAAATGACCGTGAGGGCTTTAATCTAATGGAAGGATGGACTGTTGGCAAGGGAAGAATTTTATGGCAGGAGGGTTAGCGATTGTGAAGGGCAACGAGGAGGTTCTGATCTCCCTGTCTGACGCATCTCCTGACTTGAAAGTCCATCGTTGCCAAACCTTGACGATGTCCCGGAAATTGGCGGAAGAGTGAAGAGCAGAAAGGTAATGAAGGGGAAAGCGTTCAAGTTTCTACTGGGAAGAGAGCCATGAAAAAGAAATGAAATGAAACGCTTTTTTGAAGTTAAGAGAAACGAAAAAGTAATTAACAAAATGGGTCGAGATAGGACTTGCTTAACAGGAATTGCCCTCGGTAAGGCATTGTTTATTTATATGCGACAGCAAATTACTTTAGTTGGTGTATATAGTGAAGCAACAAGCCTTTGATTGACGTCAGGAGATTTTATTTTGAAAACTCTATTTCGCTTAAGTAGGTTACCATAAGCACTTTTTGTTTCTGCAAATATTACGTAATAGTAATAATGAAAGCAACAAAATGCACATAAAACATCGCTGAAACTGGAAGTCATTTCTTCACGCTATCTCCTCAAAGCTCCAACTGTGAACTACAGTGTGGTAGCGAGCGTAGTAGGTGGAAGCGGAGAAAAGAAAAAAAAACGCACGCTCAAACGTGACCGTAAAATCCTAAAAAAAAACAAGCACAAACTAGTCTACCAGGAGCAATAAATGCGACTAAAAATGGAAAGGTCGGGATATATTGTGTATTAGTTTTTGGTGTCCAAGCTTAAATTTTACCGAGGTGTATGCACACGTATGGGTGTAGTTGTGGGTTTGGTTGAGATCGGCCCCGATTCAGTCCCAGGAGAGCGAGTAGAACTCCATGCTGAGACCGTCGGGGCCGGGGGCTTTACCAGTTGGAAAGAGGATGGGACTTTTTAACTTCATGTTGTATTATGGGATTGGAAGGATTTCAAGATATTATTCTGGGATTCTGAGGGAGGTTAATGAAATCTTTGATGGTTATGAGAAGAAAGATATTGGTCGGTGTACAGGGTTGCGAAAAAAATGCGGGTTTGTGATAAATTGATCTTGAGGGTTGAAAGGGGGAATCTATGGTGGCTCTGTAGATCTAGAATTGGGGGGTGCCTGCGTGCTGGTAGAAGTTGACTCCAGCAGCAGGTGTAAATGGCCGGTTGCAGGACATCGATGTTGGATTCACGCATAAATGTATCGCCGCCGTCTGTCTGGGAATCCCAACCCTCAAGTTTGGGCAAAAAAAACCCTAACCCTAGGTTTTTGCGACCCTAACCCTGTTATTTTGTTTGAAAACCCTAACCCAGTATTTATCAACCCTGACGCTAATGTGTAATTTTCAGTTAAAAGTTCTATCCATAACCATTTTACAACCGTAACGAAGCTTTTGATTGTGCAACTGTAGGCATGTTGAAACAATGTCTTCTTGCAATTGATGTCATCGCACTTGTTCTTTGGGCGCGGTCTGTCTCACTGTCGTATTGAACGCTCTCCTTAGCGGTACTAGAAATGCAATATCAAGGAAAGTATCAGGCGGGGTTGCTAGCACAGAACACATCTCGACGATAAGATAAGCCGTTTGTCAAAAGATCTTTATCCACGTGACCAATCTCAAATCTTCGCGCTATCGTACAGTGGACGCACCACCGCATGGGTTGGGTCAAACGAAACAATAACTCTGTCAGAATGAATTGGTGTTAAATACACAATTGTAAAGAGTTTACCCTTTCAATGAAAACATATTGTAAGCGATTTAATCCCATCGTGTTGTTTTTGATATTTCTCTGTTCGATTGAAGTAAGATGTGAGAGCAACGACCCATCATCACTGCTGGTGGTGGCTGACGACGGTCTCCACAAAGTAGAAAGTCTCCGTCTGACTGGGCAAGACGGCCGTCATTCCCTGTAACGTTCATAAATTGCATCACCAGCATACCGTAACCTTCGTAAGTTGCAATTGATGCGCTCAGTGCATCCTCGGTATTGCATCGATGAACAGTCACTATCCTTCAACAGTTACAAGCAAATGGTGATGTAGTGCTAGCTTCTGTCGCTTGCATATATGGAGACTGACGTCGTTGAAAACCTCAATCTTTTTAATTTTATGCGAAAAAAATTCTGGAAAGTCAACAACAAATGCACGAAACTTATCAAAACAACAAAAAGAAACTTTTCAAAACAATAAAGTTTTTATTCTATCAGTATAGAGTCTGTTTTATAAGAGTTTTACTTTTGTCTAAATTACCCACGAAAGAATTCTGTGAAATGTGAAATGCTAGATGGCACATAAGAAACAGCACTAATGCAATAATTAGCAAGCGTTGTTGTTTCTTGTAAGTTGTTGTATCCCTTCTAAAAAAAACTATGCCTTTTTAAAACAAAATCTAAGTTAGGGGAATTTCCCTAAAGTATTTTGGCGATAAATGGCGCTAGAACAATACAAAGAAACAATAAACTAATATTGGGATAAAACCGTTGGTGGGATTCAGCCGATTCGCACCGGTTCTGTAGAACCGTCCCACGAAATTTTATGAGATCAGCGAACCGGTTAGAATTACTGATTACTGTCAATATGACTTTTTGTAACAGAACCCGCTAAAAAATATGACTTTTGTGATAGAACCGACTGACAAAAAATTTGAATCCCACCGCTGGATAAAACCCAATCGGGATTGTTGTTCGAATGGCGGTGAAGTAAAATAACAGCAATACAAGAACTACAGAATAAACTGGGCGAGTGCTTTTTGAAGGTGCTTAGGATGCGTACCTTTGGATAACGCTGAGTTCAAATCCGAATGTGATCAAAAAAGGTTGGCGATTGACATCAATAAATGTTCAAAGTGCGTTAGAAATTATACAACAAAAAACTTAAGCAGCTAATAGTTATGGGCGGTAATATGTTCGGAAGCAATCTTGTCAACATGATTTATTTCGTCAAAATGTATTGCCTTTGGCCACTAGGATTATTGTAATGCATATATTGAGTAATAACCTTGTAGTTAGCCCAAACGCGTCGATGACTTCTTGTTCGCTTGTGTTTCGGGCGTATATGTAAATTTTTCGCAAATATTGCAATGCAAATGTTACTTGTCTCTGTTTATTTCACTTCAAATAAAAGGGTTGCAAGATGTGCGTCTATTAATAATTGGATGCATAAATGACAGTTATTCACAGCTGTAAGGTTCGTAGAAGTAAATTATGAACATGTTTAAATAGGTTTATTTGCATATAATTAGACATTGTAACGGTGATACATCTACACGCGTCAACCAACCCTACGTGTTATGTATCACCGTAACAACGTCCTACTATATGTAAATAAACCAATTTAATCACGTTCCTGAATAACGAGATATTATTGCGAATTTCCTAGGGTTGGATGACGCTTGTTAACAGGCAATAAGGCGGGACATAATCATCACATGCTGCCCCGATCATATTTCAAGTTGTTGATATGTTTTCTATATTACACAACGTGGGATACCAGACGTGCGGGCAACATGAAAAACGATATTCTCGCTGTTGTAATTGCTTTTCGCCATGTTGATGATGCGCACACGTAGGGGTATGGTTAAGCACAAGCTTTTCATTGCATGGAAATATATTAACATTGAGCCCTGCATCTTTGTAACAATGAACTGTAAACAAATATGTTTATTACACAGCATTATTCTATAGCCAAAACAATCTAACACAACGTTTGTCAAGACCCACAAGTTTATTGATCTAGTTTTATTTTAATATCACCACAAAAATCATCCAAAGCACAAACATGTTTCAAACAAAGTCAAGTTTGTATATTCCATCATACTGGAGTCTAGTACAGTGAGCCAGAACATAAAAAATACATAACTAAAATGTATAACCAACTCCATAAAAAAATTGTAAGTACAATAATCGGGAACATAAACATCAGTGATATTTTTTTGAGTAAATATTTGTGCTGTTAAATAAGTGCACATAACCCTGGACTTGATATAATATTAGCTGTGTATGGCAGCATTTTAAAAATTCTATTTGTTAACAAATACTATATTTGTACAGTAATGGCAGTTGTAGTTTTGTAATTAAAATAAACTTTTGTTTGAGGTTAAAAAGGGGATGGAAAGGTAGGGTACAGTTAAAAGGAGGTACACATAACATATCTCACTACCTATTGCTTGTTCAGTAGTAATTTATCAATATTATTAGACAGTCAAGTATTATAAGTCTGTCATACAGTTTTCATGTTTAAAATTACACACATTGTACATAACACAGCATTTTTCAAGTCAATTTTTCAGACTTATTGCATACTGCGGTCAACTTGTGTAGATACTATAGGAGTTGGTGTGTAAGGAACCTCATTTAGAAATGTTCACGGGAGAAGATATTGATAAGAAATTTTCATGGGAATTCACATTTAAATTAAAGGCAACCATATGTCACAAGAAGAAAAGAACAAAGAATAACTAAATTTGGAATTTTTGAATTACATGTCATGCTTGGATGGAAATTTCAAGTGATAAAGTTCAGAACAGAATCCATAGTAAATGTGCTCACAGTTTTTTCATATATATCGACACATAACAACCCAACGAAGTAGAATTTTTGCATACATTGTAATTATATTCTGCAGTATATACACAGGGCAAAACCAGTCAGCACAAACACAAGTTTTTCATTGCATGGTAGGTACTGAGCAGGAAATCAAGCAAACAAAGCAGAAATATACAAATAAATTGCTTTGCATCTGAGGATATGTATTATTTGTACAAAAACTAAATGGCATCATGTTCAAATATAACTTGCCAAGGATACAAAACAACAAGTTTGATCACTGATTTATCCATGTTTTTGACAGTAATACAAAAGTGTAGTTGCTTATTGCAACAGTAATAAACTGACAAATACCGAAATTTATAACATACATTTCAATCACAGAATAACCAACCAGCAAAAGTTGCACAAACAGGTCTTCAGTATTTACATCATGGAAAAACAGCTTTTGTACTAAATACAGCAGAAAACCAATTTTTCAAAAAACCAACACTGCATACTGTGACATTTTTGTATAGATTCTATTGGTTTTGATTTGTAAAAGCAACTACATGGAGAAAACCTATACAAAGCATTTTTATAAAAAGAAATCTACATTTAAATTAAAGGCATGCAAACATAAAAGTGTTTTTGCATGAAAATTAAATGTGATTACAAACAATAGCAAGGAAAAGCATGGTTAGTGGTGTGCCATTCCAGAAGGTGAAAAAAACTGAAAAATACAGGGAGAAATTTAGTAATTAATCTATTAGGTTTTGCTAACTCTAGTTTAAAAGAGAGTGCATTCTTTAATTTAATCATGTTCCTTAATAACGAGATATTATTGCGAATTCTTAGGGTTGGATGATGCTTGTTGATGTTAACAGGCAAAAGGCGAGATATAATCATACATGTTGCCCCGATCATATTTCAAGTTGTTGATATGTTTCCTACATTATACAACCTGGAATACGAGATGTACAAGCAACACGAAAAACGATATTCTCATTGTTGCAATTGCTTTTCGCCATGTTGATGATGCGCACAAGTAGGGGTTTGGTTAAGCACAAGCTTTTCATTGCATAGAAATATACTAACATTGAGCCCTGCATCTTTGTAACAATGAACTGTAAACATATTTGTTTATTGCACAGCATTATTCTATAGCCTAAACAACCTAACACAACGTTTGTCAAGACCCACAAGTTTATTAATCTAGTTTTATTTTCATATCACCACAAAAATCATCCAAAGCACAAACATGTTTCAAACAAAGTCAAGTTTGTATATTCCATAAAACTGGAGTCTATTACAGTGAGCCAGAGCATAAAAAATATATAACTAAAATGTATAAACAACTCCATAAAAAAATTGTAAGTACAATAATGGGGAACATAAACATCAGTGATATTTTTTTGATTAAATATTTGTGCTGTTAAATAAGTGCACATAACCCTGGACTTGATATAATATTAGCTGTGTATGGCAGCATTTTAAAAATTCTTTTTGTTAACAAATACTATATTTGTACAGTAATGGCAGTTGTAGTTTTGTAATTAAAATAAACTTTTGTTTGAGGTTAAAAAGGGGATGGAAAGGTAGGGTACAGTTAAAAGGAGGTACACATAACATATCTCACTACCTATTGCTTGTTCAGTAGTAATTTATCAATATTATTAGAGAGTCAAGTATTATAAGTCTGTCACACAGTTTTCATGTTTAAAATCACACACATTGTACATAACACAGCACTTTTCAAGTCAATTTTTCAGACTTATTGCATATTGTGGTCAACTTGTATAGATACTGTAGGAGTTTGTGTGTATGAAACTACATTTTTTACAAATGTTCACGGGAGAAGATATTGATAAGAAATTTTCATGGGAATTCACATTTAGACTAAAGGCAACCATATGTCACAAGAAGAAAAACAAAGAATAACTAAATTTGGAATTTTTGAATTACATGTCATGCTTGGATGGAAATTTCAAGTAAGAAAGTTCGGAACAGAATCCATAGTAAATGTGCTCACAGTTTTTTCATATATATCGACACATAACAACCCAACGAAGTAGAATTTTTGCATACATTGTAATTATATTCTGCAGTATATACACAGGGCAAAACCAGTCAGCACAAACACAAGTTTTTCATTGTATGGTAGGTACTGAGCAGGAAATCAAGCAAACAAAGCAGAAATATACAAATAAATTGCTTTGCATCCGAGGAGATATATTATTTGTACAAAAACTCAACATGAACTGTTCTACATAAAAGTCACTGAAAAGTGCAAAAAAATTGTCACCTTTTCTTTGGAGTGTATATTTGATTAGTTTACTAAAAACCAGCAAAAGTTGCACAAACAGTTCTTCAGTATTTACATCATGGAAAAACAGCTTTTGTACAAAATACAGCAGAAAACCAATTTTTCAAAAAACCAACACTGCATACTGTGACATTTTTGTATAGATTCTATTGGTTTTGATTTGTAAAAGCAACTACATTGAACCTATACAAAGCATTTTTATAAGAAGAAATCTACATTTAAACCAAAGGCATGCAAACATAAAAGTGTTTTTGCATGAAAATTAAATGTGATTGCAAACAACAGCAATTAAAAGCATGACTAGTGGTGTGCCATTCCAGAAGGTGAAAAAAACTGAAAAATACAGGGAGAAATTTAGTAATGGATCTATTAGGTTTTGCTAAGTCTACTTTAAAAGAGAGTGCATTTATTTTACCTCTCATAGTCCCTGTCTCAGGAACAGTAGTATTGTCTACATATACCAATATTTATTAACTCAAATGAAGATTATATCTCTTAAAACTAGTGATAAATTTATTTCTACAATCGTTAAAGTTCATTTTTGAACAGGTGTACAACCTCATATATCAAAGTTGGATGTAGCTGTTTTGATTCATATTCATTGCAATTAAACCATACACTGGGTTTGTACGTTACCAATATACATGTATTTACCTGTTGTTCCACCATTAGTTGTTGTTGTTGTTGCTGTTGCTATTGGAGTGGTTGTAACTAAAATAAAATATTAAAACTCAATAATCTTGCAACATCATCATTTAACGCTTGTGCAATCTAATTATGCAGATTGACATCCACACCATGCAATATTAATGCTATGCACACAAAGACAGACAATATGATTAAGTTTACCAACAGGAAAACTCCTGGACATATTGAAAACCAATTTTTGAACAACTTAATTTATTACAATGTGTATCACTGATGTTTCTTTTAGTTTAAAAACAAAAACAAATAAAAACTGACTCGGTAAATCATAAAAACCTTTCAAAATTGTTCTTATCTAAACTTGAAAAACATGACCTTTACATGAAAAGTTTGATCTGACAGATTACCAAAAACTTTACAACTGTACATTATAAAATTTCCTGAATATCATCCATGGGAACAATAAGACAATTTTGATGTTGTGTTGGAATGGTCAGAAACAGCAAAAAGACTAAATACATCTGCAAACATGGTTTGAGCTTATGAGCCTGAAGCTAAAAGTTTCAGATAAAAGTTTTACAGACATGTTTAGTTGTGACTTATAACCAATTGCCGATTTAAAATCACCACAAAAAGAAGTGTGCCTTTCACCTTATATATTACTGCAAATCACACAAACATCAATATCAATTTGATGGAAACAAATTTTCACGAAACGACTCACAGATAAAACTTCATTTAGGTCTCATTGCTATGATAGAATAAGCACAGTTGCAATACTAAACAATAAATGTGCTAAACTGTACATAACAATAACTATCACCTTCTGCTGCCATCCTAAGTACAGGTTGTCTTGTACTAGCATCAATACTACTACTGCCTGCAGTACTCCTAGCTGTCATAGCCCTGGTAGCTGCAACATAAATCTATCTATAAATGTTTTAAACATTTTTGACAAGTTGTTTACTTTTGACAACATTTTATGTCAAACAACAAGGTGCAAAGAAAGAGTCACTGGGACCATGTCAACCTATTTAAAAAATTTAAATCAGTTGATTCAATTTCTGAGGTGGTATCTAAATGGGTGGTGTCAGAAGGAACAACAGAGTTTACTGTTGATTTTGTTGAAGTTTCAACATTTTTTGTACATTTAAAAACACTTGTCAGGGTAAAAACTGTGAAAAAAATGAAAAATAAGCAACTGATCAATAAGTTTGACAAGTCCTTTTTCTTTACCAACCACCCACAATCAGAAAGAAATGTGTAAATACCCCAAAAAAGTATGCCAAATACTTTAAGCAAACACAAGGTAAAAATCCAAATTAATGACGAGCCAGTACAGAAAAGATTTGTTGCATAATTTATTGTAAGAAATAGCAAACATTTGGGGATTTTAAACAGCTCGTTTTTTCTATGCATATGAGTAAGAAAGACATCGCAAGATTACTAAGGGGAATACAAAAACCTTGTAAGCAGCAAGAATTGAAACCTTTGTTGTTTAAATTTATCTCTCCAACTTGAATAAAAAGCATGATGTTCACTACCATTGCCGCCAAGCTGGATCAAAGCCATGTTTTTTTCCACTCAACTCACAACCCTTGGACAACCATGAGTAAACCTCTACTGACTGAGTTAGTGAGTACAAGTAGGGCCTATTCAAATCTCATTAGAAACGGGATTATTAATATCCAGCTCTGGCCTGTCAGGAAAAAGTTACTTCCATCCAATTAAGCATGCTGTTATACAAAAAGGCTACATCAGTTAGTCAACACTCAGTGCAAAATTAAAATTATTACTTAAATATAACTGCATTTCTATGTTTACAACCATGTATCCATGAATTAAAGTTTGCCTCAATTTATCCTACTTTTTCTTCAACACATACAGATAGCATATAACTATACAAACTATTTGACAAATTATTGATGGTAAACTTGGAGATCATGCATTGTTACAGAAGCACAGGTTTTAAAAGTAGATTTATTTTATTCATGCAAATTATGCCACACCAACACAAAGCAAAAAGGGTGAACATTCGAGCATCATTGCAAAAATAAATTAAATAGAATAAGCACAATTAACTTTCAAGAAAAAAGTTGTCATTTTCAGCAAAGATGTTTATAGCAAGAAGTGTTGTAACACCAAACCTAGGGTTTTATACAAACAGTTGTAGAAATTTGTTTTACCTCCACAATTTAGTAAGGTATTTACAGTTTGAGTGTGTGTACAAGTTGCAGTTGCACTTTTGACTTCATCGTTACAACAATAGACGGTACCAGGAGATTCCTCAATAATATCTACTGTGGTGTTAACGTTTGAACAGAAGGTTTCACTTTCATTTCCAGATGCAGCAATTGAACACATAGCTAAACAAAGATGATTAAGCAAGGTGTATGATGTGTATTGCATGTATTACACATAATACATCCATACCTAAGCACTTAACTACACTCCACTGTCCAGGGCCTTTGCAGGTTGCACTTGGATTTCCAGTATATCCAGCATTACATGTGAGGCTAACTACCTCGTCAATTAAAGAAATTCCACTCAAACTATTACCATATGATACATCAGAGTCAATTGTACTTTGATTACATGAAGCTGTAACATGCATAAACATCTTAAAATATTTTACACTTCTCACGCAAAAGATCCTCTTACCAATACAATTATTAGATACATTCCATGTGTTAACTTCAATACAATTTGCTGTTGCAGTTCCAGCATAGTTATTCGAGCAAGTCAATTTAATTGTGTCCATATAGTTATGCAATCCAACTTGTGGTATCAAATATGATTCATTTTGGGGCACAAATCTGCTATTGCACTGGACTAAAGTTCAATAAAATTGTACATTTTAGAACATTAAAATATTTCATAAGCTAGCATCTCCCAAGATAAAATTGATCGTTTGATTCCGATTTAACTAAAATCTATTTAACTACATGTAACCACTTCAAGAACATAAAATGCAAAACAACACCTGACTTGCATCTCAGTATGCCTAAAAATCAAATTTACAAACCAATATTATTTTACGTGAATATACATAAATTTACTGCACTTTCAACATGTATTGAAACAAAACCATCACAATAAACATTGGTTAATTCAGAAAAAAAATCAGAAGTGTTTAAATTCATAAGCGTATCCAGGATTTTGGGGAGGGGTCAAATTCTTCCTAGAATTTCTGCTGTAAATTAAGGGTAATTGTGATCAAACACTGGGAAATACATACGCCCATGTTAGCGTGAATCGTCATATAAATGGTGGCTTGCACAATTGCGTACCACTATGGAACACTCGATTCGAGTTTTTGTGGTAGTGCTTGCGCCATAGTTTTATTAGTACTACTTTGAATGTATTTAGGTGTTGAATATATTTGTAACCCAAAAAATATCAAATGTGGGCTTTCAAGAACACATACAAATAAAAACTATTTTGCATGTGGTGGCCTTATATTCCTCCTTGCACTTTTGTGAGAACTGACAGTGTTTTGAATATGCATAATATTGGTAACGTTTTTATGAATTAAACTAATTTACTTACACTAAATTGTTTTGTAACAATGCTTCCTGTTTGGAAACAATAGCTATGCAAGCACATTGCGGTTTTTAGGTCAACACTAAAGAAAGTTTCTTGTTTTTCCTGGATTTTGACAAAAAAATACAGTGGTGTTAACTCTGACCACCCTAGATACGCCTATGTTTAGATCAACTATGTTCCACGTACTGGCCGCATGCACCCCAATACTGATTATAGGAATTACGCATTAGGTGTGGAAAAGGGTCATCTTCAAAAAGTTCAGTGGGCTTGTCACGCAAAAAATTACAAAAGCTAAATTGGTCACTATGGGAAGTGTAATTGTATCATTATATTTACAAAACAATTGGCAATGTGTGTCACAGCAGCAGTTTGCACACACAGTCTTTGTCTGTGAATATTTTTTCTAGAAATTAATATGACTTCAGATTAAAACATAACAATGCAGGTACATTGCATAGAAGCAAGCTTATACATGCTGACTTAGACAAAGCACATTTTGGTTAAACAGCGCTGGTGCAGACAAAGGGAAATTGATATATTTTTTTTCTTAAAATTAAAGATCACTGTAACATGCTTCTAACCACACTGGGTGACTAAAAAGTGGGTGGATACATTACAACTGTCTGTTGGTATCATACATGCATTACTAATGATATGTGGAGTAACTACCTAAAAGAGTAAAAAATCTGCACAGTTTATGATCATCTCAAATTGTACCGGTGATGAACGCAGTGATGTTCGAAACATTTGATTAGAATGTATATAAGCTTTTGTTTTTATGTTCAAGAAAAGTTTTTACAAATAAATCACCGGCTTCTTGCACAAATTAATGATAAAACAAACACCTTGGTTACCAATTACCATGACCCTTGTACATTGGCAGCTACCAAATAAATATAGGCTGATACTTTCCCTTGGTCAAAAAGGGATCAGGTACCAGAGGTGGGGGATAGTTCTGCTTCTTTTCATTTAGTTTTTGCTGCCTTACTCTCTGGAGTTTGTTTGTATATGCACCCAACTAAGTAACTTGTTGTAGCACGTTATAAAAAAAGGTTACTTTACTCTACCATATAGAGAGACAGCAATAGTCAAGGCTAAAATACCTGTGAAAAGGGCCGAAGTGTTTTTTAATGTCTGTTTGCCACAGTTACTGGTTAACTATTATCCAGTGCAAAACTATGTGGTTAGTGTGATTTGGGGTAAAAGCAAATTGGGCTTGGAAAGAATGATACAAAAGTACATACCTAATGAACAAACTGGTTCGGTGACATTCCAGGTTGCATCGGGTCCACAAACAGAATGTTGACTTGGCCATGTGTAGTTTGCCATACATGTAAAAGTATGATGGCTGTTGTAATCCTGATTAGCAGGGACATCTTGAACCACTCCAGTACCCAAGTTTTGACAGTCTAAAATAATTTATACTGTTACAATGATTTCCATTATTTTGCAATGATAAAAACTTAATACAAAACAATGGAAAATTGTTTACAAACTTTCTATTTTTTTATTTTACATCTATATTTGATTAGTATTTAATTTGTAATAACACAAATTTATTTGCTTACATTTAGCAGTTAGAAATATTCTATCAGTGTGAGGAGGGCTGCAATCAAAAGTTATTGTAATGTTGCTTTGAGATGTGGATAAAGCGGGCACAGGAAATGTTGAAACAATTGTTGCTGGGGATGTTGAAGTATCCTCAGTGCAAGTAGCATCAGGAATGGACAAACAAGATGGACTGACAAAAAAGACTACTTTTGAACCGGAGTCTTTTATCCAACCACACGAAATAAACTGGTTTTTGGGAAATGACACCGAAAATGTTGGAGAATAGTTGACAGATATGTTCCCATTGTTTACCAATCCACCCAATTCTTGTATAGTCTGGGCATCTAGAAAATAACGTTATCACAAAATACATCTTACTATTAATACAAATGGATAAATCTGATTAGCTAAAGTCTTTATAATGTGTTTTTATGGGTAGGTATAGGCGTTTCTGATTTTCTGTGATGTTGATGTCTTGAAACTCATTATACTGTTATCATGCAACTAAACTAACTTTTGTTAACCAGTGTTGCACAGTTATAAAATGATTATGTTGAACATGTAATTGGGCTTTTAAAGTTGCTTTTTGGGACAAATCAATTAGTTTGACAGGGTTTGGAGTTGTACAAATTGGCATAATTCTTAGGGTTTGGGAAGAACCAGGTTAGAAACTAGTTCAAAGTGAATGATGTTAAAACACAAGAATCGGTGTGGAGTTCTGCTGACTGTTGGGTGTTGTGGTAATTTTCTCATCAGGAGGTTGTTTGTAAGTCACTACATATATTTGCCATTAAAGTTAAATTTTTGCAGAAGACCCTTTGTAAAAGGTAAAAATAAATTACAAAACAAAATTTTCTCAAAATAATGATAGCACTACAAACTTTGCAGTCATTCTAATCACATGTGTTTTACCTTTTGTTACATGTAGATTCTGAATTTTACAAAAGCAAATCATTGCAATTAAACACTGGCTAAGTGTTTAATAAGCTGTATTTGCAGTAAAAGTAATGCGAATATTATAGTTTTGTGTCATCTAGGTAATAAGTTAGCTTCATTCACCTAGACCAGGACTCCTTTTTCTAAATGTGTTATATGTGAGCAGTAACAATCAGGGTCCAGAATACCATTTAAGATGACAATTTTGACTGCAATGTATATACCTCTTTCACAGGGGATTTGAGGGCAATAATTGGTAATTTCTGGATAAAAAAATAAGATCTAAATAAAACTTTTGATTGCTGCATACAAAATAAAATTGGATGTATGGACATGAGTGGAGTAAAAAATACAGCCTAAATTTGGTGACACCTAATCTAGATCGGTATTCCCAAAGTTTTTTTGCCATAGTAAATGTGTACATCAACACATTACAAAAAATAAGCAAAATATGCAATAAGACCCAAATTTGTGTGTTTACAACATGTTTTAGTCTCAATCTTTTTGTCCTGGCAGAGCTGTTTATGTGGTCATAATAAAAAAGATACAAAAGAATGAGTACTACTTTACATGCATAATGGGTTGACAATGCTGACAACATCATACTTCCAGGCCTTTTGGTAAAGGCAACTTATACTTTTACAACTACTATTACAAGAAACATCATTTATACATTTCGAAACAGACCCTGACCCTTAAATAAGCTTTTATTGACACTGGGTTTGAAAAAAAGTACTTGGCATGATATTTTATCAGTCAAAAAAGCTGTATTATATCTATTAGCAAAACATCCAAGTGGATTACCAACAAGCAGTAACCTTTTTAAAGCATGTGCTGTCGAACAATTTTTAAATTTATAGATTGAAAAAACTTTAAACCCCCCAAAATAATTTTGTGATATAAAACTAACCTACTAACAATCTCCCTTAAAATAGTACAATATTTTAAATTTGCTTAATACCATCACTTACCTATCACTGTTACAAAATTGGTGAATGTAAAAAGAAATCCTGCTGCAAGTAGTATTGTTGTATCCATTGAGAGGATTGGCCTCTATTGTACTTTTAGCACCACACCTAATATCGCAGCTATTCCTAGCACTACAAACCTGAAACATCACATGAATGTTACATGACACGGGTTCGGGGTCCAGTGTGTAACATACGTCACAGAAACCAGTGCTTGAATTGCGTAATGTTTTGCGCGCAGCTTTGCACATGTACTGCATAATCCCATAATGTGACCCAAATGATTTAGCCATCGAACATTCTCGAGTAAAGTTATTCATTCAACATCCTGTTTACCACATAAAATGTCCTCCTATGCTTATGTCACATCACACCTATGTTCTTGTATTATATTACTTCGAGCGCCTCATGATATCACGTGACATTATTGACCAATCAGCTCTCAGTATTGAGAGCTTTAGAGCCCAGTGTGTACCTGTAAATTCATTCTATTTTGATTCTATTTGATTCCATTCGATTCTACTTGTTTCATCGTATTACTGCTATTATTACTGAGACTCTACAAGCTATTTGCCGGCTTGGGATTTATTCCCACAGCCTGATAATAAACTGTTTATTCGGATACAACGGTTTGCTGGTGAGGTTCAAACCTTACAAGTGCGAATTCGAATGTACCTATGTTCAAGACACCGGGGAAACCCCAAATTACGTCACAATGAAGGTGGAGGCAAGTTATGACGTCACGCTAAAAACACTTCACTAGCCGAAGATACGCACCGTCGAAGATTCTCGCCTACACGCACATACGCGGTTAACCCTGGCGGTTGCCTTATTGGTATCGGACTATTGTCATTCTAGCAAAATAAAAAAAAAAATTCAAATTAGTTCCGCATGACTTCCCACAACTTTCAAATAATATTTTGAGTCTTTATTTTTAGTTTAAAAGGAAATCATTTAATTTTACACTTCACAGCGTATCCGTTCACACAAAATGATGGTAATTGTATGGGCGTTCTAAACACTTTCCGGGACTAATATTTTTCTAAAAATCGCTCTAGAGTACAGCATTAGCTAAACGCTCATATGGAAATAAAATGGTAGACAAGCGCCGTTTTTTAACGAAATGGATGTTTTCGTCAACAATTGCAACCAGAATAAGGTATACAAGGAAATTCTTTTAACGTTTTAAACACTTTCTGGTACTAATATTTTTCTAAAAATTGCAGTGTAGGTGTAGTACAGCAAAGTTGAACGCTCATAACAAAAAAAATGGTAGACAAGCGAAGTTTTCCAGCAAAATTACTTTTAATGTAACAAAACAAACTTTGGTTCAGATGACACAGAGACTGTTTCATCATAAGCGCATTAAACGCAAGCTTCCATTGGCATGGGCTTAAAAAGAACTAGTGCTGTTGTCAATACAGTTATATTTTAAATACTTTCCGGGACTAATATTTTTCAAAAAATCGCTGTATGGGTAAAGAACAGTATCAGCTGAACGCTTATATCAAAAAACAAATGGTAGACAAGCGAATTGCACAAACGTTTTGAACACTTTCGCACTATTTTTTTTTTCAAAATCACTTTTTTGGTATTTACTGCATTGATGTGCGCCTTTAAGTTCCGCAAAAGATATTATAATTTACGAAATTTACCTGTGTGATTATACGCTGTAACAAAAAACATGAAAACACAATAGATAAGCTTTACAGTCCGTCTGCTGTTAGTTATGATTAGGACTTTTTGACGCAGTAAAAACGCACACAACAGCCAAGTTGCTGCCAGGCGCGCTAGTTACCGTCTATTCCAGACTTTTTCCTCGCTTAAGCGGATATTTTCGTTGTAGGTGCTAGGTACTTTACACGCTTACAAAAGCCTTTCATCGAAATAAAGTCCAGCACAGCTGCTTTGTTGACAGCATTTGGTTCGATGCTGGAGGCTATATATTACCAATGTTATGATAGTCATTATTAATATTCGGTCCGTAAACATATTCCCCCCACGAAATCGCACACAAGTAGGTATCGCTGTAAGGGGATTTGAAAGGGCTTTCCAAAGGTGGTAGAATTATCTTTCCAGTCGACCTATGAAAAAAGTTATAGCTGATTTATGACAATGCATACTA
This sequence comes from Ascidia mentula, assembly GCF_947561715.1. Lineage (NCBI taxonomy): Eukaryota > Metazoa > Chordata > Ascidiacea > Phlebobranchia > Ascidiidae > Ascidia > Ascidia mentula. Next base: position 1,404,063 of record NC_138569.1, read on the forward strand.
ATATGCGTCACAAAATTCGTTCGAAATTAATTATTTTTTATAAATTTTGTGTCAATCTATGCATCTTGCCAAACAATTATCGATGTCCCACTAGTAACGGCAGTAACGGCTTCATGTGCGTTTGAAGTTTTTTGACTGGAAAAAAGTTTTGTCGACTTGCGTCTCTTTGGACACCAAAGTTAGTTGCTGAAACATTGCCTAAGCAACCGACTAAAGCTGTGTATGCCCCCCTGTAGGTCACAAGATCTTCCAGGAGGCTCAACAAATCCCTGCTGAGTACTGTTCCATCCAATAATTTTGTTTTGAACTTTATACAATAGTACTAGGTCCCTATAAAACTCACAAGACCCAGCAACAGTTATTGGTACACAAGAGGAGAAACTGACAGGTGCATTGTTGCAGATGACCTAAAAGCAGAATTTCGTTGATTTAATTGCCATATAGGTCTGGAAAGCTATGCTAAGGACGAAAATGCCTGTAAAGTAACTGAAACAACAGGACAACGACTAAAGCTTTCAAAGGTTTACTGATGTCTACGTTAAGTTTTAAACAAGGCGTCGGCAACTAATGGCGTTTGAGTATATATCACACAGCAAACACAAAGACTGGTGATAAAGCAGAAAAAAATACGATAAAAGCTCTCGGACACGCTGTGAAGTATATATTTATGTTATATGAAGAAATAGTTGATTTGATATGGCATTTAAAATTTCCTCTTCGACCAGATAGACGTTTTGGCCATCTGTTTGCCGAAAAAAACTAAATTACTCCAAAACAAAATTAACGACTCGAAACATTATTTGAAATTTGTGGCAAATCATGCAGAACGATCATACTAATTTTTTTTTTTTTTTTCGCCAGAATGACATTAGAGGCACCAAGCAAGCGACGAAAGGCACAACAGTAACGAACAAATATATGCTTAAGCTTCTTTGATTATTCAATATAATCAGCCCATTACAAGCTTGAAATTACGTACGATCGATACAAGGGTGTCCAAAAGCAATTTAAAAAAAATGTAAGCTAAGTATAGCGCGTTTTAGCGACATTGGCGGTAAATATGTCACAAAGTGTGCAACTGTACGTGTCGTACAAACTTCAAATATTGCACAGACAACCACATGTGTGTTTACACCAGCATAATGAACATAGGCGTAATAATAACCATATTTAAATCGACGACAAAACTGTGTTTGTGACGTAACAATTACATTTTACGTCAATTTTAATAAGTTTTCACATGTTTTAAAGAAAAGTCACTCCTTAACAATCGTACTTATTCACAACAAAAAGTATTTCTAAAGTGTACAATATTACGTACCCATGAAGAAGACGTCGCAAAAACATGAAATTTGGTACAAATCACAAGAAGGGACATATAACAAACATACTAAAACAAGTCGCTACCTCTTTATTTACCTTCTTTGAAACAACGATAAACTTTTGTTTGTGACGTAACAACGTTAATGATAGACGGATTCAATCAAAATTGTAACCAACTTATAACACCGTCCCTTCTGTGCAATTGTACCGAAATTTACATTAAGAGCAGTATTTAGTTTGCACACGCACACACACACACACACACATAATTTAACAATAACCTAGACAGAAAACAAGGTTAACATACAAATAATAAAAGCTTTGAGAATTGTCATGTATCAAAATATTCCAAATAAAAAATAAAACAAGTCGTTACGATTAGAAGGTACGGACTTCTCAAAAATTACCAGTACTGTTGAGCATCGCAGGTAAATCACAGTGCGGATTTTTAAATGACCTACTGCCCAAAGCATGGTATTCTTGCATAGCAACCAAGTCTATTTGAACGTCTGGTTGCGAAATGAGACGACTAATTGCCCCTTGTAGCTTGCAGTCTTATGCTGCTCCTCGGACAGCATTGTCCGATATAACTTTTAGGTAATGTGAGGTAAGAAGTGTGCGTTGAGAGGACGCGGTCGCGACGTTTGCCTCATGTTAAAAGGGAATTCGAGGACTTCAATTAGAAAAGTTAAGATTTTAGATCCACAATCAACAGCAAGTTGCCGTCAGTCACCCATGCAAAAGACTCACTAGCGATTAGGCGATATGCATTAATTAATAAAATATAAAATTCATTTCAATAATATCCGCATAACATTAACAGTGTAGTAATAAATTACTACGGAAAGTGTTTTAAGTGCATATGACACGGTTATGACAACTTTGCGTAAAACTAAAGATACATCCACAACAAACATATATCCAAAGTTTTACGCCTCTGCGTCAACTAAAAAATGTAGAAAACTGCACGAAAAGTAACAGCGACCAAAAATCGTAAACCTTTTGCGCTAAGGAGGAAAGGACATCACATAAGGCGCTTGCGTCGAAAAAATGCATTGTTTAGATAGGAGAAGGAGCCTTTTTTTGCATATATCGAATAGTTTAAAACATGGGAAATACACAGATTACGTTACCGTAAAGGTCAGGACAGGGTTTTGCTCCACACAAAAATTTGTCATTGTGACGTCACGAATCAAAGGCTTATTTGTCCCTAATTAGCGGAAGACCATAGGGTATAGCAGAAACGACGTAACTGTGAGTGGACAAAACGACAATGCCAAACTAACGGTTTGTCGCTGTTGTGTTTTCAAAAGTTCATTTATCACGTTAGCGATCATAAATGCTGTAACAACAAGAACACCCTGTCCCAGTAACTGTTTTATTATTACACAACTAAATAAGACATAATAGATCGAACAGCGGTCATCTGTCTTCAGCTTAAATTAACATCAAAATCCGTTTATTGCACTTGTTCACTTTTTTTCCCCTGTTTAATGCAATATTATGCCTAAACCAGTTTTACAATGTTTTCCATTCCTACGCACAAGGCTTGCTGCCAGCACTGGCGCACAACCGAAGCGCCTTCTATGACGTCACGAAACAATATCTCGCTTTCGCACGATCTCGTTCGCAGCGGCAAAAATGCGACTTTGATCAGCTGTATCTGAGAAACCAGTCGTCGTATCAAGCTCCTTTTTTTCGCCAAAAATGTTCTAAAGTTATGAACATCTCTTAGTTTGATTATTAAAATGTTTTATTTTTACGTGTCATATGCATTTTAAAGTATAATTTTATTATTATCAGCTCTAGTTCATTTCAATTTGACAGCAGTATAGAAGCTTTAGTTTGGTGCGGTTATGACGTAATAGCCACTCGTTCATCAGTGTTCGGTTGTTATTATAAAAGTCATTTCGATGGAAACGGCGCTTATGCACCATTTTTTCAGTATGAGCGTTTAGATGATGCTGTACTCTACCTATATGACGATTTTTAGAAAAAATATTAGTCCCGGAAAGTGTTTAAAGCGTCAATAGAATTTCATTGCATGTCATAGTTCGGTTGTAATTGTTGACTGAAAAAGTTATTTCGATGCAAAACGGGGCATTTGACATAAGATTGCACGTGAGTTCTAATTGTTGTGTTTTCCTAACCAGACTTAAATTGAAAACTCGATGCAAGCACTTCGCCAATATTTATTTAACATGAACCATTTTGGACACGAAATTAACAAACGCAATGATACCAACGCCAAACTGAGTGAATTTACGCCCAAACGCTCAGACAGAATTAAACAGAACCAAATCACAAAACCAATGAACTACAGCTACGCTGCCCTGCCCTGCCTCGGCCCGCCTCAGCTAAACGCACACGAAAAGTTACATTATTTAAACCGGAGAGAAACAAAGTGATCGAAGTGTGATTAAAGAAAGCTAAGGTCAGCGGACATTAAAGAAAGGTCGGTTACTGAAAGACAACAAAGGACATTCACATGGGAAAACTTCTAAAGTCTCTAAGCGACCAAATCACTTGAGATTAACATGACGCCAAATAGCTGTTAAACAATATCACACAAAGGACACAAATCACGAGAATGTACAACAGCTGCTATCGCCACACTTTAAAATGAAACACGCTTGACAAGACGACCTAAAAATGCCTTTACCCAGTGAAGAGAGAGACTCCGAACAACGACAAACTGACCATGCAACCTAAGTCCATAAATGCAACCGTCAAAATGTAACGTAAAATCACGTTACAGACGCTAAAGGTGTACAATTGAAGAAAAGGCAAAGCAAGAAGACAAAAAAGGGTTAAACATAATGGCGAGAAATCAGCACAAATTCTGTTGTTGTTGGTCGCCTTTTAGCGTATTTGCATCGATAAATTACAAATTGCGCACAAAGAAGAGCGCAGTTAAAAAAGTGTTATGATGTTAATTGTTTATTTCATACATGAGGCTTCAAGTCACTGTAACTAAGGAACAACTGCAAAACACATAGGTCAAAAGAAAACAGTACATACGCCTGTCTTGTTTTAATTTCACAACAAAAAGCATTCAAAATTAATGTTATTTTGATGTCGAACAGTAAATGCGAAGGAGAAAAATACAAGGGGACACGAAGTTTAGCACTAAGCCAACTGCATACATTTTCCCAGTAATGTATTACAATATGGCAATTTACAATAAGATGTAAAACAGTTTCCGCGGTATTTTCGCAAAAGACACGTGAACCTGTTTCTGTAAACTTCAGATCCTTTAACTTTTTGTTGGTCACAATGGCCCTGAGATTTAGCTTAATTTGAAAACTTATTAATTTAGTTTCCACTGTAGCTTGAGGTATATTTTTATACATTTGCCTTCAAGTTACTCTGTCATTGACTAAGGACTCCTATACAGCTTGTGTTTTGGGTTGAATCGTATTGGCGGTTTGAAGACACAAATACAAAGCCTTTGTTCTCTCGCAATGTTTCAAGATATTTTTTAAAAACGTCTGTTAGCTTTTTATGTGAAGGCACTGGTCCATAGTCCCACTCCTCGGGTATGCATGTTATAAGTTTGAGAAACTTAATGAAATCTATTGTACTTGGGCCAAGACTAAATTTTGTAGTAAGTGCATCATATTTCAAATATTCTCCGTTGTGGTCTAGCAGGTCGTTGTGGGCCATTACTCCCGCGTCTGCAAAGTTTTCGAAATAGAAGGGTTTACTGCGTTTTTTTATTGATTTGTTAAACCAAAGCGGTATTGCATGCGTGGTTGGGGTTTTTGCTCAGGATTGATTTCGCAATGTTTATGATACAACGGAGGGTTCTCAATGAGATGAGGCTCCTCAAAATTAAACTAGATGGGCTGACCGTCGAGTTTAATAGTGCCTCCCATCTGTTTGGGTGTAAGAATGCAGTTTAAGGATCAGTTATATTTTTTGTTTCCTCGCAAAATAATTCCCCAAGCGCTTTAAATTTTAAAGCCAACATATAGTTCTCAATACGTATCATGCCCGTCCCGCCGTTATCCAAACTTTTACACAGGTTCACTCTTTTAATTCGTTCCCAAGATGAGCCCCATATGAATTTAAATAATGCTTGGTCGATTTTACAAATGCATTTTTTTGGGATGATCACTGGTAGGACGCACAGCTTATCATTAGGGGTATAATGAGACTCTTGACCATCGTTATCTTACCGAGAAGGGTTATTCCTCTGGTCGCCTAAAGGTTCATTACTATGTTCGCTTTTTTTAGTGACGGGGAAAAGTTCAGTCCGATAAGTTCGCCATTTTTGTATTTTCTTAGTGGTATTATAACCCCAAGGTACTTAAAAGATTCCGAGGGCCATTGAAGACCATCCTTTTGAAATTGTTTATGTTGGTTTGAGCGATTTGGACCCATAAAAAAGGCACAGGACTTAAAAAGGCATCCATATTTACTTTGCAACCTGTCATTTCGCCGAACTCCTCTTAAATTTGAAAGATTTTGGTGAAATTCGCATCAGAACCTTTAGTAAAAACAAGTGTATCATCTGCAAATAAAGATGTTTTGTATTCTTTATCGTTTAGTGGTATGCCGTCAAAATCGCCCTGTCTAAGCCACGTTGGTCGGCATTCGATGCAGAGCACGAACAACGTTGGGGAGAGTGGGTCTCCCTGTCTGACGCCACGTTCTATGTCAAACTATTCTTAGACAAAGTTGCTATTGGTGATTCTCGCAAAAGCATTTTAATAAAATCATTTATTGAGATTGACCAATCTGACTCCGAACACGAACGCAGAGAGAGTTGCGTAGATAAATTCCACCTTAATGTGTCAAAGGCTTTATAAATATCTAAAGACAGTACTGCCCCAGGAACGCGGTAATGGTCCGTACTGTCAATCATATCGAACAGCAACCAGATATTTGTTCCTATATAGTTTGTTCCTATACCAAAAAATCATGAAAAATTCAACGGGAAAGCAATCCAGGCCTGGCGATTTGTTTTTTTGCATGGTTTTAATCACATTTAAAAATTCCACTTCCGTTGTCTCTTCATTTAATTTTTCCGCTTGTTCGCAGGTAATTTTTGGTAGCGCGAGCTTTTCTAGGTTACTTGTCAGAAGGGTGAGTCGAACATGAAAGTTTCCCATACAGGTGGTTATAGAAGCCAACTAGATTATTAAGTATTAATTTATGGTCAGTCGATATAGTAGCGTTAATTAATAATCTAGAAATAGTTTTTTTGTCGACATGTCGTTTTTCTAAACTAAAGTATTTTGTGTTTTTTTATCCTTCTTCTGCCCAACGTGCCCTGGGGAGTCGTTGTTGGGTGCGTAAACATTAGCTAGGGTTATTGTTATGGAGTTAATTTCTATTTCAGCCACATTGAATCGGCCTTCGCGATCGGATACGATGTTTTTTAACGTATAAGAGAGGCCTTTGTTAAACAGGATTCCTACTCCCCTGCTGTTCCTATTGCCATGTGACCAAATAGCTTCCCCGCCCCATTCTAGTTGCTATAATTTCGCGTTGACTGGACTTCAACGGGTCTCTTGCAAAAAGGCAATGTGACACTTGCGACGCAAAAAGTTAAACACCGATTTCCGTTTTATAATCTTGTTTAGCCCCCGAACATTAAAGGAAACAATATGGGACGTCATTATAACATTATTTAATATTTTTTCAGTCCAATATCCATATCCCACTCGAATTCCATGCCGCACGGACAAGGAAATGGTTCGCCAGGGTTTATAAACTGCGCAAATACTTGACCACAGTCACATTTAATTATTTTATGTTTACAACAATCAATGCTCATCGTTGCCTTAGGAAAACGATTCATCGAATTAGAGACACATACGATAGGACCTTTCGCATTGGATACATTCGAAGGTGCCCTCCTCTTTCGGAATTCTGGTTGGAAGTCCTGGCAACATGGCATAAGCCGCATTGTGCTTCGACATGTCGGACATTTGCAGACTTTCCTCCCCACTTCCACAAGGAACAGTTCATCTCTGCAACATTGTACCGCCACAGTCCATTCTTTCGAGCATCCCCAGCAGCGTGTTGATTTAGATTTGGAGGAAACCAAGATTTCCTCCTCACATTCTGGACAGTTCAAAGAAATCACACTTTCGCAGAGACTGATTGACTTTTAAGCAGGTCTTCAGGGCTTCTTGTTGGTCGTTTTCTGATGGTCCGCTTATCAATGGGCGTGCTTGCGTGAGGTGATTTCATGGCTTGGAACTCATCGGTTAAGTTATGACCAGCAATTGTGTTGGACACTTTGGCACTCTCGCCCTCAGGACTTTTATCAGTAAAAGTATCAGGTTGCTCCATAGTTTACTTCTGTGTTTGAACGTTTTGGTGACTGAACATTTGCAAGCTTTGGAAAATCCAATTTACGTTTTGGGCAAACGAATTGTTTGTGACCCTTTTCCCCGCAGTATTTACAGGTTGCTACCTGACCATGGTAGGTAACATAAAATTCGCAGTCCATTATTCTGATGTAGCTTGGGATTGGGTTATCTTCTAGGTCGGATGCGTTGATTGTGGCGATACGCATGCCTGAAAGCCAACCATCCCTTCCTTTGCGATGTATCATCTTGGAAACATTCCCATATTTTTTTTTGTCAACTCTTCTGCTATTGCCTGGTTTGGTAAGGGTATTGAAACCCATCCTACAGCGACATTAACTTTTTCACTTTCGTTAAGTCGTAGGTGTTTTACCCCTTAAAGGGTACTAAGATTTGCGTCGAGCACATGTTCTCTAGATGTACAGGTGATGTCAAAAGAATTTCACTCATTTCAGCAATTCCAGTAAACTATTTGACTAAGTACTGTAGATTATTAAGAGTTTCTAACACATTTTCTCTCTAGAAAAATCTCTAGCGTCCCATGCGACCACAGCATGATACTGGAAGTCGAAGTGACATGCCGCAGCGTTCCGCCCAACTTTCCTTTCACCTCAACGCCGTCGACCTTTTGTTCATTCTGCATAATCGTAAGTGCTTCTAAATCCTGTTTGGACAGGACGCCTACCCTAACATGTGTCAAGCGGGGGCATTGATTCGTTACAAGTTACTGGAGCCAAACAACGCTGTATTGGAGCTAATCGTACATATGAATGTTTGTGAACCTAGCAAATACAAATGCAGTTTGCTTAGCTACAAGCTATACTAAGATACAGGAAGTTATAATACAATAGATTAATGTTTTACCTGCTGCGCCCTTTCCTGAACAACATCGAGAAATGTTGGTCTTGTTTTCACCAGTTCCATCTGCTCAATGGACTCCTAGTGTAACATAATGTCGTTACTGGAATAATTTTCTTGTAAAAACATGTGTACTCACCAACAGCGGACTCGACGCCATCTTTGTTCCCGCATTTAATTAGGGGAAATCCTGGATAGCCTAAACCGCCACCTCCCGTGATATGACAGTCCTTTTCACATGTGTGAGCAGAAGTCGTAGCCCTTCATCTGATAGATGGATCCCATCGTTACTAAGTAACTGAGATGGGATGCCACCCTCAATAAACTGAAGTTCCACTTCTTCTGCTGACTTACTCAATTCTTTGTTGAGCGTTGTAACCAAACGTGGCTTCTTGGTCAAAGGTAATATTCCAGTGTGAAAAATCTGCAACACGAAATAGGGTATAAATGCTTAGAACGCATATTGTTTAAATGACACAAAGTAATGTATAGTATTTCTACATACCTTGACGAATGGGTAAAGTGTCCGTACCAATCGGACAAGAGCTTTCATGTGGTCAACAATTCACGAAATTATTGCATTATCATTACGTAACATTTATGCAATATAATGTAACAAATACGTAATAACTAGATGTGTTGTGTCGCATTAACTATTTTAGTACGTACGCCAGTGGTAAAGATGGGTCGCACAATAAAACTTGCATTGAAAGTCGCGAACTGAAAAAGGTTGGGAAGCACTCCTTTAGACGATGCCACAATGGACTCTATTGGACCAGTGGTTTTTGCTCTATGATCCTGACAATTTGTCGTCGTGAGAAGAGTGCATGTTGTTTGTTGTGTTTTTTTCGTAATGACTGCGGTCTATTTTGGCAAGTTTATTTGAAATGGCATTTAACAAATCAATAAAAGTCACACGACGCAATTCTCCGACGGCGTTCCGACGCAGTGGGCATCAGCCTTTACTCGTGAGACGTGTAAATTTTCATTAAACAACATTTTGGTTCTGTGGATGTTGTACCTTACGAAGTATGCTATTGCAGTTCGTTGACGGGCGCAGCGCGTGTGGAGAGGAAAACTTCGAAGTCTTGTAAATTTTTGTTACGTCATAGGCTATGACGTTATTTTTGGCATGGTGACTCGTAAGGTGTCATTTAACAATCGTGTCAAGTTTCAGGTTTGTAGTGCTAGGGATAGCCGAGATAGACCCGACCCGTTTTATGTAGACCACAGTTGCCAATGTTATTTTTTGGAAAATTATTTAAAGTTTGCCCTATTTTTGTTCTATGGGCGGCTACAAGCAATGTAAGCCAAGGTGAGCATATTATGAATTAACATTACTACTAAAGTGGTAGACATGATTTCTGCAATGCAACTGGTCATTCCAAAACCTAACATTATTATTTACCATAAAAGCTGTAATAACTATGTCGATTTTTTTTTTACTTTCTCATGGACACCTGAATCTATAACCCTTGTGGTTGTGATTTTGTTAGTGCCCTTTCAATTTTTATTTTTGTATTTTTTTTGTTCATGCATGTTCAAGTTCTTTTCTGTACAATAAAAATAATTTGCCTGTTTTTAGTTTTGTCTAAATCTTGATTGGACTATAATAAAACAAGAAAGCCTATGCAGTGTATATATATTATGTATGTTTGGTTCATCTGTTGCTGGTTTAGAAGAGGAACTACATTTTTGAACTTTTTGGTACTAATGGATACCTTTCAACATTGTACATTGTTTCATAAAATCAGTATTTTTTATTCAGTTTGTTAACTTTCATTTAAAGCCCTTTTCAAATCTTTGGTAGACACAATGTACAATGTCATTTAATACAGGACAACAAATTGTTGTGTCACCACTGAACAAGCAAGCAACAGGTGCAGATGTGCTTGTCACTATTACTTCACCCAAAGCTGGAGATTCTTTGTATTTTAATCAGATCTGGACAAACCATGTAAGTTTTTTTACGTGGTGAAAACTTTCTTGAAGACCTTCTATGAAGGCCTAGTTATTATAACATCTATTTTTCTTTGAAGAAAAAAAAGAAACAAATCTGTGCCAAGGTTTATTTTTAGTTTGACATCTGCTGCACATAATTTTTTTTTGGACAACACAAAAATTTTACGTTTTGTTTTAGTTCTTTGCATAAAAGATATATACATTTTTTTGAGAAAAAATGGTATGGAGAGCAAAATTTACTGGTCATTGTAATAAAATATATATAAATATGCAATAGTTCCAGAAAAATGATACAGGGTGTGTAAAGCCTGTGTGCAGCACTATGATTATTATGACTCTTTTTGTACATATAAAGTGTTTTAATATCATTTTCAGGGTATAAACAGTTATTCCGGGTATAAAACAGTTATTTTATATTTACATGTCTCAAGCGGTGGTAACATGCTAAGTTACCATTTATTGTAATAAATACCAATTTGGGTGAGAATGCCCTATTTTCTAAAGTTGTCAACCGCTGTATCAAACAGAGCTTATTATCCTGGGTTCCAATATTCCAGGAAGCACACCCAGTGGTTCCACTATCACTATTCTGGGTTACTTAAGTCATTACATAATACTGCGTTGCGCAGCACAGAGTATTACTACGTTACACTGGAATATTCTGTTCATCTTCATTGAAGTATGGACAGCATGTTTGTAAAACTGTGCGACAAGGTTTTATATTTTTTTGCCGCTAATAACCATAGAATTTGGGTGACTTCGGACGACTCTTCGATCGTCGGGGTAAACTCTTCCCTTGTGACAACTCCTGCACCGCGGGTGTACGAATATTGCCAGGCCTAGCGATAGTTTCAGGTGTGACAGTTTCGCGCGTATCGGTACGGCCGGACACGTCATCATCGGATGCATCGCGTGATGTTGGGTGATTCGCTGGTTCATCTCCTGGCTCGTCATCTTGTGATGATGCGTATCTGGGTCGAAGTTGCTCAATCTGTCGTCATATGAGGCCTCGGGGAATAACTTTAACAAGAACACTTCGACTTCCACAGCGTTTGACGACCAGTGCGTTGGGTTCTTTGTCATGCTGTGGGTCTTTGTCATGCTGTGGTCCGTAATACTGTACATAGCAAGGATCACCGACGTTGTATGTCCGGTTAACGCGTGTAGTAGAAACATCGTGTTTAACTCCTTGCAACTGCTTTTTCTGGACAACAATTCCTCTTTCTTTACAGTAGTTTCGGAACTCCTCCTATGAAAACAATGGTGCATTGTCGAACACTATTGAGTGTGAATATCCAAAATGTGCAAAAATCTTCTATTTGAGTTTATATTTGTGAAAATTTATGTTTACTAGTAGCGTATTTATCGCGCGTAAAAAAAACTTACCATGCAACAGAGTAACAAAAATGTCCTAGCCTGGTAACTAACACATGAGAATGGCCAAGTGTATTTTTGATAAAAACATTGTAATAGACAAGACGCGACGATAATTAAAGTAAACTGGTATCGATCACAGGTTTTTTTGTATTTAAACGTAATGCATTTCTTCTTCCTGGTCCTTACATGATAATAGTATGTTTTGTTAAAGACAGTTGTTGGTGCTGGAACATTTTTATGTTAGTAAGGTAAAGCACAAAACTACTTCTAACTAGGGATATGCCAAGGCGAACCCGAACCGAATATCAGCACCGTTTTCATATTCGTGCGAAACCGAATAGTGCGCCTTTTTTCATAGGCCAACAGAAAGGACAATTCCACAAACACGGCAAAGCTCATTAAAAAACTATTCCAACGATACCACACTTGTCTTCTGGTTCGTAGTGGCAATACCCGTTTTACCGACTAGAAAACATTTTTGTCGACTGGCATTGCTTTGGTAAATCCCGGTCGTCTGACATCGTATCATAGATACGGGCGCTGTTAGTAGCGCAGGTTTGCGTGACTAAAACACAAAAGTATTGTTGACAAGAAAAGAACTTAAATCCTGTGTTGTTTATCAATCGAGTTGATCAATCTAACGGCATGATTATGTTTTATTAAAGCAAAGTATCGTTTTTTTCCAAACACTGTCGGACACTGTTAACTTCCTGTAATTTTTTTTTGTATGACGGCAAAACAATCATTGGTCAAGAAACGCGCGTGATACAACCAGTTAACTATTGGTGGCGTCGTACATACACAAGAATATATTCGGGTTCCTTGCTAAAAATGTTTCTGATTTATTCGGTTTCGCACGAACCCGAATCTTTATCCATCTGTCACATCCCTAGTTTTAAACAACTTATTGGTAACAAAAACAATGTACGACTGAACAACAGTCAGTGAAAACATTGACTTGTTTGAGTTAAAAAAAATAAAAGTATAGAAAACTATAAAGAAAAGTATAAAAAAAGGTGGAGGGGTGACTCCTTGGTATGTTTTCAAAAACTGAATATAGTATCGCATTGCTGTAATGGCATATTTACTTTCTTATTATATCACAAAAAGATAATGGCATTAAGTTCTGAAATGAAATGTGTAGCTAACAATGGCTTAACAATTTGATCCACTGCGATATGCATAAAATTAAATTTTGTGTCCTTTGGTTCAGAGTCTTGCTGTAAGTAGCGGGAGTGCGTGGAATTGTTTCGATAACTTGCCACATATTTTGCGCAAGTAAGAAACTTTATTTTTATTATATTATTAGTAACAAAAACAAGGATGCATTCAAAATAATAGATGCTTCTTGGTTTTTCTATTTGTAGGCTAACTTTGCCATATAACCTCATCAGGTATACAAAAACTTTCTTTAAAATTTAGTACATGTAGCGTATTAACCAAATCAGGTGAAAACAATTTTGATGTAGATTTTAACTTGTGCGCATTCCACACAAAAAACCCAAACTAAAGCTAGAAAAGTCAAAACAATTTTGCATCATTTGCCAAATTGCAAGTCATATAAACACGCAAATAGAAGAAAAAGAAAACTAGTTTTATGAATAATTTTAAAATTTGCACAGTTGCAACCAACAAGTGTAGTTAAAGTATAATCTCAACAAAAAAGCATTTTATATATTTCATTTCATTTTTAGATGCAACAGCGTTACTGGAGTTACAGTTTTTTTAAATGTTTCCTCAGACTACTCCAAACTTTACTTTGTTGATAATTCAAATGTTGTCCATTTTAATGTTAAAGGTAAATATTTTTCTGTTTGCATGAATATGGTTACTTTTGTCTTCATGGCATTTATGTTTAGATTGTCCTAGGACTGTAAATAATGGACCAAATATTACAGCTGATAAATATCAGTTCAATCAACCTGGTCAGTTTAAATGCCCAGCAGGACAAGAGTTGTTTTACAGCAACTCAACTCCTGTTATCAGGGATACAACTTGTCAAAATGATGCAACATGGTTTGGAGAGGAAGGACTTGAATGTTGGGGAGGTAAATATTGCAGCTTTTTTCAAGATGTATATGCCAAATGTTTTTGATTAAAGGCTACTTACAACTGGTGCCTATACTCATTTGAAAGCACATGTGTTCCTCACTATTCCCCAACAAAAGCAGGTGTTTACATCTAGATCCTCAGCCTTACTTGACTGGAAATTTTTCTGGCAATGAAGGAACAACAACTTATATATTCTGCAACACAACACCATCTGCTCACCCTCCAGTCAATAATGTTTCCTTTTATATTGGAAAAACAATGGAACAGCAGGTAGGCCATTGCAAAAATTTTGTTAAAAGCATTGAAAGGTACACAACGCAAATAAGGATACATGTTAAAATATTTTATATCAGTGTTCCACAAATATTGGACTGTGAGTCGTTAGTAACCGGTCTGTATAGAAAAAACAATTTTTTTGTCTTAATATGGATGTCATGCACTTCATGCATGCACCATTGATAACCTTGGCATGCCTAATCCAGTCACCCACTTGCATTGTTTTCACAATGTTTAGCAAAACTGTTGTCTTTAGTATATGCTTTCAGTATTTTATTTACAATACACCAAGGCCTGTGAAAATATTTTCCCTTTACTTGCACCAACTTGTTTTTTATCTACTTTTTTGCATGTTTTAACTTGAAAGTACTGCAAAACTATGGTCAGATGTAATAAAAAAGCATAGAGAGTCAGTTATGAAATAATTTTGTACATGTGTCATTATCTTAACATGGGTGTGCCAGATTGTTCTGTGTTGTTCACCCCTGTGATATTAAATTAATTAAGTAACATGCTCTGGTACATTTACACAAATGGTATATGTCCTGACTAATGATAAGTAATGTAGGACATGTACAATTATCACAAAATGCCATGGACATCTTTTGTACATGATTCAACAGTTCAACAACTTGTTTTCTGCAACATATAAAGACCAAATTTTTTTCTGTTGTTTTTTATTACTGTATTGCATAATATGACAAATTAAAAATTTGCAACATCGCAAGTTAAGAAAAAATAGAAGAGTAAACATAAAATATTCATATGATAAGCCAAGTGGAGCCAAATCTTTGCTTGGCCATTTGGCCTTATGGTCAGCAAAGTTGGCTGAAAGTCACACCAGCTACACTGATGAGACCTTTTAGGTCGAAACAGTGGCCATATGTCTGCAGTTTACACATAAAACAATCAACTAGGTATACAGTGTAAGTAAATTTTTACTGATTTGTACTTAATATCTTTGCCAAAGTTTAGGAAACTGGTTAACATTGTATTTAATACAAACAATTGTTTTTGATCATTACCATTAGCGTGACCGCGAAACAAAGCAACTGCGAAGATGAACACTTAATATTCGTACCTGCATAGCGGAAAATTGAAATTCCTTGAGCTACAATAGGCGAAATTAATATTTCTGTAATAAAGATCTTATACTGGCGCTGATCGTCGTTTACTCCTTTTGGAACTCTAGAAATATTAAATTGATCTGTAAAGACAAATCCATCAGTAACTGACTTGCAAAGGCTGATTCCTGCAGTCATTTTCTGTTTCTGAAGTTTTTCTCTATTACCTGAAAATTAATCGCACTTTCACACCTCTCAAAACAATGTGCAAAATTGTTAAGAGTGGTATTCTTACACCTATTAAAACACTCCCTTAGATCCATCACTGATGGGTTATATTGCTATTGGTTCAAACATTAGTTACGTTTTTTTTGTTATACAAGGGAAGACAACAGACATACTTTGTAACTCTCCAGCGTCAAATGAATGGGAAAGAGGTGACTTGCAAAGCAAACACCAAGTACACAATTCTCAATACTAGTTTGGGAATATCAACACCTAAGACATTAAATGTCAAATGTAAGTAACAAATTGTACAATACAACTAAAATGAGTTAATAGACTGCGCACTTTATTTTGTTAATTTTAGTGGTGTGTCATTTTGCGATTTTGTTGCTGCAAAAATTATTCAACTCAACTAGATGTGACACAAAATAACAAATGTGCCATTTTATACAGTTTTTGTGGACAAAATAACCTGCCAATTGTGACATCATACACACACAGTAATAAAGATGGTAGCCAGTAATTATGATATTGTGAACACTGATCTTAAAAGTTGAACAAAAAGTCTCTGAAACCTGGGTTGATGAATGAATAAATGATTGAAGCACGAAAATCCACCCAAATCTGGATTATAAAAAATAAATCTGGATAGAAAATATAAAACTACTTTTTTGAAAATTTTGAATACGGAAGTGGTGATGTTCCCTGTTGTGTGCTGCCTATCAAATAATTTGTCAACTTGTTTTGTCAAATTTGTGTCATATTACCTTGTGGGGATTGAAATGTTAACATTTGTTTATAGTTAGTTGATGTAAAATCGTACATCTACTATCTGGAGGTTGTTTTGAATTATATTAGTAATGTAGATTAATTTCAAATACATTTCTTCATGTTCATGAATAAGGTGTATATTTGTTAAGTATGGTAAAGATGTTACTTTGTTTGGACAATATTTACTTGTGCAGCTTAATGTCTAAAAAATGACACATTTGCGAGCTTACAAACAAGATGGAACCAATTCCATGTGAACCAATGTATTTTGTTAAAAAGTTAAACTGGCCTGGTAATCCAGGTCTTTAAATTTTTAATTGTCGTTTGTGAAAGGCTGAAAGTTGTTACATATGTCTTCCAACACCATGAACCTGACAATTTTTGCTTAATTACAGAGTTAATTTATATATAATTAAGTGTATGTGAAGAGGCAGAACATTGCAAAATATTTTTTTCACTGTGAAAACATATGATGATCTTGGATTCACATTGAAAAACTACTTGAGGCCAATTTCTTTAGGTTGCATTATTTTTGCATTGTAAATTAGGGCTTCTTTTAGCAACTTGAAGTATTTTGCTTAGGAGTTCCTTGGCTTAGTGGTTGCTTACTGGTGTGATTTGTCTAGATTTGTACCCTTAATTATTGATGTGAAAATACTACTTGTATCAGGAATTCTATTGTCTGTTAACTTCTCTTACCCCAATAAAAAACACATTAGTTGTGTAAATTAATGTTAATTCTGATTTATTATGTATGTCAAAAAGGACCATGAAACTGTAGTTTTATTTGACAATCTTAAATTATAAAGTTTGATTATATCTGAAAAATGACATATGTCATAAAAACAATGGTGACTTTTGATGTTTTATCGATTTAAATGTCAGTGTAAGTTGCAATATAAATTAACAAGTTTTTTAATGCAATAATGTTCTGCAAGACAATCTTAAAAACTAAAGTTTAATTCTGTATGAAAAATGACATTTGTAATAAGTTTATAAACAAGAGCTGAATTGAACATGAATTTATGTGTTTGTTAAAAAAAAAAATTTGATGTAAATTAACAAGTTCTCTAATGCAAAAATATTGTTCCAAACTTCTAAATTGCAATTAAATGCATTGTAAGATGAATGGGTACCACTACATATTTCACAGAATTTTGCTTGTTGATTGTTTTTTGTTTGTTGTATTCAGATCCACCTTCAATTCCCAACATCACTGTACAGGGGTTATTTCAACAAACTGAAAACCAATATATTTTTTTGCAAAACACCAGTATAAGCTTAAATTGCTCTGTGGATTCAAATCCCAAACCTAAATGTGTTTGGTCATATAATAACTTAAATGAAAGCAATGATTCATGCAACATAAGCAGAAAATTTATTAGTTCAACAAAAGCAACTTGCAAAGCAAATAATGGCATTGGTAATTCTACCAGTCCAACCATTTCAATTGTTTCAGTTCCAACATTGAGTAAGTTAGTGTTGAAGTTTGTTTTTGAATTTAGACATTTTTTCCTTTAAAACATTCTTATTCAGGACAACCAAAGATAACAGTTAATGGTGAAACAGTTAATAACAATGCAACAAAGCTTCTCAATGAAAGCAGTGCTGTTAAATTTAAATGTACTGTTGAGTACCAAAGTTATCTTGGTACGATCTTTAAATGGACAAAAGATGGGATTGATGTTGAGATAGATGTTAGTAATGATAGCATTCTGTCCAAAAATGTTACACCAAATGACACTGGTACATATGTATGCAAGTCTTCTGATGTGTTTGGGAGTTTCCAAACAAGGATTAACATAGGTGTTCAGTGTAAGTTGGCACCATAGAAAGTTTGCTTGTGGTGATAATTTGAAATAGTTTCTCCATTCAAATCTGCATGTTAAAAACAGAGTGTAATATGACATGTTGCATGAATAATTTGTTTTGGAAACTATTGCAAAATGTAGCATTCAGTAGAAATCTTAACTAACCCAAATTGTTCTGTATAAGATTAACTACACCTTTGTTTGTATTGATGGATAACTGTGCAAGTGTATGGTATCTGGCGAATGAATTAATTATCATTAAATAATTTGTTTTGTGTTTTATGTCTTGCTTAACCTGTTAATAACTGGGTGTTTAGTGAAGGTTTCTATTGGTTGCATTAGTTCTATTCCAAACACAAGTTCATATTTTTTGCAACCTACTTCTGTATTCCAAGCATAACTGTAGACATTTCATCTTGGAACAGATTTTTTTCAAAAATTACTTCAACTGTTTCTTTATCTTTTTTTCCCATTAAAAACTTTTACATTTAAACCTTTACCTTGTGTAGCAATTACTTTTCACAACACTCAGGACATAGCAACTAATAATGTATTAGGATG
This sequence comes from Ascidia mentula, assembly GCF_947561715.1. Lineage (NCBI taxonomy): Eukaryota > Metazoa > Chordata > Ascidiacea > Phlebobranchia > Ascidiidae > Ascidia > Ascidia mentula. The sequence goes on from NC_138569.1 coordinate 1,422,666, forward strand.
ATTTTTCCTCTGTTTTAGTGTTTATTTTCAGTTCAAAAATCTGAAAACATGAAATGACACCCGAGGGTGTCACCTAACATGTATAATGTTAAAATTTGCAAATATATCATTACTTGCTTTACAATCAGAAAAAGCTAGTCACTCTTTTGGTACAAGTTGCAGATTTTTCTCTATTAAACCATTTTTTACTATATGTGCATTAAAGCCAATGAATGATTGACCACTTAGCACAATGCTAATGATTACAATTAGACCACTTGATTCATCAATTGTCAATTAACATTTGTTTAAACTATTTCAAACGATAATTGTAAATATACATTTTGTAATTGTGCTAATGTTATCTTTACAAGTTAATTGATTTTATAGACCAACCATACACTGTTGGCAATGGGAACTGCCAACCAAACCAACCATGTAATATTAATGTGTATTCAAATCCTCCACCTTTTGCATCTGTTTTAATGTCACCAGGTTTGTAATGCTTGAATCTTGCCATATCTTAACATTTGATTTATAAATATACTTTTTTAGGAGGTGGAAATGAAACTCTTGCACTGTTGTTAAGTACTCCACCGGTTTACACATACCAAATTAAGGTAAATTATGTTGTTAAACAGTGAGGAACCATTTTTTGTTCTTGTAAGTTGCATTAAAGGTAGTATAATATTAAATGAAGGTTAACCTTTAATCCCATAATGGTTGGTTTACTTTAGTTGAGGCCAGTTACCAATACTTATTTAACACAAAATGTGCCCATAAGGTTGACTTAAATAATAGATGCAGGAAAATGTGATAATTTAACATATATCCCAAAATAAATTTAAAATAATATAGTTTCATTGCTGCATGTTTAAAGAAATGTAACAAACTATGCACAGTGAGTTCTTTGTAATCCTAGTTTGGTTATTTTGCTGTAGAAACCAGCAGAAACCTACACTTTGCATGTTACAAATTCAATTGGAACAAGCTCGATTACAATAACAGTATCTGCAATCACTATCAGCCAACTGGGATTGATTATTGGAATATCTGTTGCAGCTGCTGCTGTTGTGATTCTTGCAATAATACTTGCAGTATTTTGTTTCAAAAGATCAACAGGTAAGTGTGAAATTGTAACATGTTTTAGAATGTTGGGTTATTAAACCCAAAGGTTTGTTTCATATTAATGTTGTTATCTTGCAGGTAACAAAATGAAAGGAACACCTACAAAGGGTTCACTGGCAGCACCTGCTTATATAGACACACATGTGTATGAAAACACACCTCCACAACCTAATACACCCACATATGAAAACACACCTGAGTATCAGAATGTGGCAACTTATCAAAACACAACTGCAAACCAAAGTGCGTCAGCATATGAAACATTTGGTTCCAGTTAAAAGCACTTTAACTACTGATTTTAGAAAGAATGCGAATGTACTGACCACTACTATGTATTTGAAACATGTATTTGGTTTAAGTTGATTTAAACTTAAGGTTAGTCAACATTGTGAGAAATATTATTACAGTGCAGCGTTGTTGTAAAAGTATTTTGTATTACATTCATCTATGATTTCGAGACACAAATGCGAATGTATTTTATTGGGTTTAAATTCGTTTAAACTTAAGGTTGGCCAACATTATGATAACTTTCCCGGTAAAACCGCTGGTACATGTTATTACAGTGCGGTGTTCTTCTGCAACTTTTAGTTTCTCTTTGATTTTGAAGCCGATTCGACAACGTAAAATCGCCCAGTGCAAATACCTGATTAGTTCGAACAATCAAGTACGGCTCCATTTACTCCCTTGTATTACTGGGGTTAATGTTTTACCTGACTTAATAGAACACCTTCCTTTTGTTTGCCAGGGTATTGAGTATTACAGGAAGGTTGACTTTAAATGACTTTGTGTTCAACTTCCCTGTGTAAGAAAACTGTGACCACTGTTTGTTCTCTATTTGTGTTTCCCTGACAGTTCATAACGTTTTCACTTATTTTCCATCACTGTGTGTTTTTAATATTTTAATAAATGAATGTGATCTTCGTTGCGTTGAGTTTCTATTGCAAGGATTTTTCTATCGCCAACCTATAGTAAGCATTAGGAGAATAGGCGGTAATTAAGTGATTCATTACAAAATGCCATTTAAACCTTTTTTGGACGATTTGAACTTTGTATGTATAAAAGTTCTGCCGTTTACACTCCATATATTGGTTGATTTGGCGGCTTTGGCTTTAATTTCTGCGAAATTGTGCATCACTTACTTTTGTGATCAAACTAAGGTGATCAATAGTACGTGGGGTTTTTACGTTAAAACAACATGCTCGGTGACGAATACGCGGAAGGCGGTTTACAGGCAAGGACTCCTTTCCTTTACAGAACTTCCGTGTTGGCAGGAAAGCTAATATGCGAATTGTGTGTTTTGCTCTCTTCTCTATCTACCACCTTCTTTACTTACGAATAACCGATGTAATAAGTTTAACGAGAACACTGAACAAGACCTTAGGAAGTTGCACAAACATAGTTTTTTAAATGTTTTGTAATGAAATTCACCCGACCGCATTATGAAATAAATGGCCTTACTTTTGGGGCAAGACACAATATAGCGTGAAAATACTTTTCTGTTTGTAAGAAAAAGAGGCGTGTCTTCAACGTTTATATCTTAGCTGTCGTTTCAAAAATTCCCACATGTGAATCAAGGACAGTGATCACTAAGTTGAGTTTGAATCATTGTTATAACACAGCTTTTAATTGTGTCGCACTGCTGTAATTTATACTTTGATATCACGTGACATTATTGACCAATCAGCTCTCATAATGGAGAGCGTTAAAAAGCCCAGGTTAGACCGGTAAATTCATTCTAATTCTAATCCATTTTAATTCATTCTACTTGATTCTATTTGCTGCCATTCTATTTGCTGGCATCCTAACAACGTTGTATTGAAAGTTGTAATGTACCGTCGTAATGAAGAAGATAACAGAAATGAATACAATTATTCGGGAAGAGATCTTGGTTCTGGGTGCTTTATAGAACGGGGCAGAAGCAGGTTTAACCATCAAAGAGACTCAATAACCGCTCAGGCCATCGAGACCCTGTTAAATATCTCTGAGACCCTTAGAGTTATTTACAACGTCATAATGTCACATATACTGGATACTTACAGAAAATGGTCGTACATAACCTTTAGTGTTATTTGCAATCGTGTAAGGGATGAGGTGTTGTGTGCAATGGTAGTGCAAACAAACCCTTGTAATATCCTGTTCGCGTACTGGGGTGGATATGTGTGTTTAAACAATCGTCTGCTTTCACTTTCTTTGTTAGGACTATTAGACTTCAGGGTTATCATATTTGTCACCGCACAATTGCGAGTTATATCGGGCACGTAGACAAATTTCTAGTCCCAAATCTTAAACATCTGAACACTTTTTCCCATTGGGACCGTTTTTTCTCCCCAGAATTAAACCAGGAGATTACATTTGTGACTTGCTTCTTACTGTTTTGAATCAGACGAAAACCCCCATGAAAATTGACATAATTTGCAAACCTTACGTTTATTGATCGTTTTGTTTCTCAGAGCAAAAACTTCCAAACCAAAAAATAGCTTGCTTGGAAGCTGGCCATGAACGGTCTCCTGAACTAAATACAATCTTTATCACCCTCTTGCGGAGAAAAATATATCTGGCCCGAGTAAAATACACTCACTCCTAGAAATATATGAAACCGCTGGTTTATGGCGTTGATTTCTCAATTGTATAGAACGTAAATTCTTATTCGTGGCTGTTGGCAGGATTTATATGCGTTTTAAAAGTATAATTTGGCACTTAGCAAAGTGGTGTAGGATATTCCAATGACACACCGTTTTTACATGACACAAAATCACATCAGAAACCTGTACGCTACAAATAAAGCAATCATTTTTGAGAGTTGATGTTTTCAACAAATTGTTGTTTCCCTTCTCAAAAAAAACTAGGCTTAAACAAAATAAATTTACTTTAGGGACTTTCCCAAAAACATTTTGGCGATAGAGGGCGCTAGAATTATACAAGAAACCTTAAATGAAATTCGTTAACAAGCCAGGAAAAACTGTGTTCGGTTGTGGTAAACAATCCAGCGGTCTATTGATCATCAAAACTTTCAGCTGATAGGTCAGACCATAAAGTTGAACAGCGAAGCAATCTTTCAAATGAAGATTGTTGTCGTCAAACTGTATTATCTTTTTCCACTTGTGTTATTGTAATGTAGGTGTGTAAGTGTGTATCATGTGGATAAGATGAGCACATAATAAGCTTTTCCCTATTGCTTTACCCGACTTCCTGATCGTTTGTGTTACGCCCGTATATGCAAACAACTCTCAAATACTTACAAATATTACGTGTGTGTACATAATGCGTTTAAAGATGTGCATTCACTAACAATTTATTCCCAACTCTAAGATTTGGTCAATTTGTCGAAAACTAACCTGGTCAGCCAACTCATAAACCAGATTGAAAGTAAATGAATTTTTTGCAAAGTTATCGTGCGAGAGAAAAAATGTGCAGAAATAAAAGTATTCTTTACAATTTAAGACCATGTTCAATTTGGCTCATTTACATATTATTGAACTTTGTTCTGGTGATGCATCTACACGCATGGTTGGTTGACGCGTTTAGATGTAAGTTGGAAATAAGACAGGATATAAACATCACACACTGCCCTGATCATATTGCAAATCGGTATGTTTTCTACAATATCCCACTGCGCGATATCAGATTGCACCTTCCTAATTAATGTATCTGCCAAAGATTGACATGGGGAGTTCTGTTTTAGCAGTATATTTTTCTTGGAAAACTATATTGTCTCATCAACACCTCCCTCTTTTTTCATGGTTAGACACATTTTATTGCATCCAAACCAGATGATGCGATGGAACAAGCATTATTAACATAAATACGTATACGGTATAATCGTTAAACAACATTGGTAAGAATTTAATTGGGTATCGTATTAATTAACAGGTCGCATAAGCAACGATATTTGTTCGCTTGCAAATGTAGAATCAGAATGAAGTCATAAACACTGCCAGTGCATTTATTTGTGGGGATTTTTTACTCACAAAAAACATACGTTCTTCATTGAACTATGGATTAGCATATTTTGGCGCAAGCAATATTTAAACAACAGTTAACAAATACTTGCAATAGAATTGCAACAGTTATTTGTACTTGTGCGCGAAGTAAACTTATTACTTGCATGTGAATTGCCGACCACAGAAGCTACATTAGCATATCGAATGGGCAATGACACTGTAGCATAAATAACCAAAAGTAATAGGATCTAAAACTGGCCCGCGTGAGATGTGAATGCTTTATATTCCAAAGACGAAAAATGCAACAGATCAGTCAAGCAATGAAGTTGAAACATACACAGAGCACATGGTAAAAAACCTGGTTACAAAATTCACGGGTGCACGGGCAACACGGAAAACGATTTTCTCGTTGTTGATTAAATACTGATTTATGCCGTCAGCGTTTGGTTTTTTGCTGTTATTTCTTTTCATGTAGTCTTATTTGTTTTGATACAGCATATTTTGTTTCGCGTGATAAGTGAGCAAGAAACACAATTTTATTTCTCCATGGCTCACTATACGAGTCTACTGATCAAGTAGTTTTTGAAGCATTGGTAACCGAGTTCACATTTGTGATTAACTTCCGTCATTTTGGTTCATTATCAATGAACGCGGGTTTTTCATTCCTAATTTAATAATTGCAGCCACCTGCCCTTTCAGGTCCCATCTCACAATTAAATCCCAAAAATTTAGTTTTGGAGGTAATTTGTCTGCATGCACCTGGTGACAATTTCTCTTGTGAAGGGTAACTACTATTGCTCAACAGAAAAAAAATGTATCCAAATTAGGACAGCACACGGTGAGGTTTCGCAAATAATTCTAAACAAAGTCTGTACATAAGGGGATTAACACAAAATCAAAAATGTTTAAATTTCTTGTGACGCAATTTTCCACAAAAAAACACCTTAATATTTTTGGTACTTTTTAAACCAGATTTTCAACAACACCTGAAAAAGGCGCCACCAATGGACTGCCTGACTAAAGCCCTGAAAAAGGCTGTAAGGAATTCGGCTGGTTATAATTGAAAACATTTCTACAAGCAATTGTTCACGACCAATACGAGACGTAATGCGTATTTGCCTATGGGTTGGACGTTTTACTGATTCAGTTACTACTGAATAATTCTGTCGATCGCCCACCCAATTATTAATATGTTGTGCGTTGTTTTGGTGCCTTCATGGAGTCTTTAGGAACATTCCCTGTGTGGATTTTATTTTTCATACACCCAGATTTTAGAAGGGAAGCGGCAATTACTTTGAACATTTCACGCTATCCAGCATTATTGAGGGACATTGGTGGCAAACGCCCAATTTTTTCAATTGGATCAAACGCTGGTGAATAGCTGACTATGCTACGAGTAAAATTTATGTCTGCTGTGAGGGAGTCGAAAAATGTGCCGTCAGTTCGACGGGTTTCGCGGTTCATAAGCGTGACGACTGAGTTCCATTTTTTGCAATTTGCGTTAAATTGACGCTCCATTGAATCTCTGTTGTGCTTTGTTTACATCACACACAATATAACAATCGTCATTTCATCAATCGATACTTTGCACTTACCGAAGTCGTTCCCAACTACACAGCAATATATATTGCATAAATCGCAGCTAAATATTATACCGCAAGATGTCGCACAAACATCGCAAATCATGTCAATCTGATCGAAAAAATTAAGTTTGGAATTTGCAGGCATTATAGCTATGCCATGCCAATGCGATGGACTAAAGCTTATGCGGGAAAGTTACTGGGGAGCGATATTTAATTCTCATCTTAACACAGTTGCATTAGAGCTGATAACGTTATTCTTGGAATAGTGTCACAGTCGTTTAACACTTGTGTGCAGCTTCAGGTTCCATGTAGCTGAGATATTTGTTGTGTAAAAGATTTTGTTTTACCATGATCGTGAAACTATTACTTCAAGTTGCATTTGTTCTCTTATCTGGTTGCTCCAGTGAAGGTCAGTTAATTTAGACGATACTGCACTTTTTTACTATTTGCAACTTATAAGTTAGAAGATTATCAGATAAACCACCACGCTACAATTGTTTTCAAAACAATATTTTGCACTACCAGGCGGGATTCAAATTTTGTGCTGTTTGATAACAATTAACCTTGTTAACAGCGGAAAATTGGAAAATTCCTTAAAAATTTGCTCCCCTCCAAAAGATCCCTGCCTTTGCTTGATAACTTTTTGTAAATTCCCCCGCAATGTGGCAAATTACAAGCAATCAGTGCAATTCATACAATGTGAGTTAACAAACGTTAGCAATGTTTATCAGTGTTCAAACATCAACACTAAAACTACACTGCATTGGTGCTTTTGAAATTGTATTTCATAGTCATTTTGTCGTGAATTCGGATAACAACTGTCAAATGACATTTGGTGATCGTATAATCGTATGACTTTGGGCCAATAAATGACTAATTTAGGAGCATAGTACTGTACAGTGTTGTAATTATTTGCGGACCTATAATAACTTAAGAGGGGTGTCCGCATGTGAGGTTAAAAATTGGGTGGGGAATCACCGATTTTTCGTTGTAAATTAAGGTTAGTTGTGATCGAGCATTGAAAATATGTAGGTCTGTATTAGCGCCAATCGTTACGGTGGCTTCCTGGTCTGCGCAATTGCGTAACCCTATGGACTCGAATGCAAGTTTTTCGGTAGTACCTGCGCCGTTGATTTATTACTGTTACTTTGAAAGAAAGGTGATAAATATGTTTGCAATCAAAAAAGGGATTAAATGTACTGTTACGCCATCAAGAAAAAATAAAAATGAAAAAGGGATTAAACTGTTTTGCATGCTGCTATTCCTCTTTGCACATGCGCATGAGCAGTTTTTTCTTGAGTCAAACCTCAAAGGGTACATGCGTAATATTTGCAAAAGGTTTAACACCTAGACTAATTGGCTTGACACACAGGGAAATTGCATGCCATTATTAACGAAAAATAGCGCATGTTTGGTAAGAATGCCCCGTGTTAGGAAACAATGGCTAGTTCTAACGTGGTTAAAGACAACATTGCTGCTTTTCAAGATATGCAGTTAGGTATTGTGTACTGGCATTTGATATTGTTAAAGAAAGAGGAAGGCAATCATTTTTTTGTATTCATCTTTATAAAATTGTAGCCTTTATAAATTTACCGCAAGCCAAATGCTTGAATAAAGAAGGGTCAACATAAATATTGAAAATTATATTTTACTGAAAACTAGAATGCAAGTTTTTGCGGTAGCACATACTTCAATTTCTTTGCTTTGACTGTGAAAGAAAGGATTTTACTATATCTTGAACCAAAAAGGATGTTCAAGCGGTCATTTGTTGAGTTGTTACAAAATGAAGTGGTATATATACTTTAATGTCAAATCTGGCTGTCACAGTGCAACTATCTCAAGCATGTTTTGCCTACTCATGCTTTTTGCATGCAGAATAATTGCATGTATATAAAAATATATTTTATTAAACTAGCAAGAAAATATTAGCTTCAAATTTGCTATATGTAACAATTCATCTCCATAGAAAATACTGGTTTTAATAAACCCTTTTCTGCATTTGCAGGACAATTAAAGCATTTTGACATAAGTCCTAGCACTCAAGCAATTGGAGGTTTTGCAACTTCAACATCTGTTATTGTTGGATCTTTAAGTGGGAATTTATACTACAATGCTGCACAGCACAATAATGTATGTTTTTTATTCTATGAAAAACCTGCATAATGGAATACAATAATCCTGTCATACCACTTTTTGTGTGGCAGTAGTGCAACTTGTACAGGTTCGCGCTACATCATAAATGATTCAATTAATTTGTTAGAATTTATATTATTATTGTTTTTGATAAATTGCTGAATTATCGGATAGGGTCCGAACCTAGTTTGACGATATGATACTTCACAAGTTATTGTTCAAGTTCATTATTACAAAAAATCTACAACATCTGCTAGGTTAACGAACCATCACATATCCTGTTGGTTCCAGTAAAGCAAGAAACTTTCTGTAGTTCCCAGTTGCAATTCAATTAAAGTTTGTTTTCATTCAATTAGCAGTATGGTATTACAGTGTTTGTTGCAAACATCAGGGGCCACAAAAGTTTGTGCAAGGTTTTTTTGGCCGTTGTAAACTGTATACGTTTTAGACAAGTTTTATATTTTTTGAATGCCTGATTCATGTACTTTTATTTGGTTGTGAGTTGATCGTAAAGATTAAAAGCAAAATCACTTTTTTTCATCATTTAATAATATCAATTTATACTTCTGCAAGTACAAACTTTATTGTTTTCATAGACATTGGCTGTGGTATCTGGTAACATATTACGCTGCCTAAATGGAACAAACATGGATTATATTAATTGGAGGTAACATACTTTTTTTTATTTTTTTGATAAAAGCTGATCAATATAGTGAGGGTAATTTGTGCAAAATTTTGTTTAATTCTTTTTGTTTCACTACTTGCTGCTTATTTGCTCCGGAACCCCTCGGACCCCCCTGGATACACCCATGATGCCAATACTTAAAAATTTTGAAATACGTCCACTAATTGCACACCTGTTTTGTTATTACATTTTTGACAAATGAATTGCATCTTTTTTTTAGAGTTTATTCATGAAAATTTTTCGGAATTTTAATTATTTATTCTTAACTTAGTTGCTAAATACATTGCAACTAACTCCAAGCACTGTTGCTTGCAAATGCTCAAAAATTACACAATACATACAAAATTCAGTATTTGTTACAGAAAACATTTTGCTCATAAGAATGGTTGGCAGAGCCGTGTTTACATCTATTTTTGGCTTGTGCTTCTTTTATTATAAGTGGAAAAAATAAGTAACACTTTTACAAATAATAGTATTGTGAACATTTAAATAAATTTGAAATGGCAGTTGATCATGCTTGGCATTGTACTAGATTAAGACTATTTAAACTGTCTGCAGTGAAATAGGTCCAGGTTAATTTTCATAAATTAACTATAACATATATATATAAAAAGTTGGAATATGTTTGTGTAAAGTCAATAACATGATAACAAAATACACAAGCGCTTGTATGGTCAGGCCACTCCAATTGCAAGTGCAAGACCAATATTGTAACTGATTGAGGCCATGATACTAAAATTTGGTGTGCAACAAATAAAACATCTGTGTTTGTGTTAATACAGTATATGTTTCCAATGTATTATTGTACATTTTACATGCAACAAACATATGTTTGCTTTTGTAGTTGTAAATATGAAAACAATGGAACTTCCAAAAGAATTACTCTGAAGTTTGAAAATATAAGTGCCAATTTTTCCAATCTTGTATGGTCTTTCGGTTTCATGCAAATCATCCAAAACTTCAAAGTTCTAAGTAAGGTTAAAATAATTTACTCTGTCAAACTGTACTCATACATATTGTTGTATTCTAAACTGTACTCATATGTATTGCTTAGGTAACATGCAAACTTTTTTCCCTTTTTAACTGGTAGATGTTATACTGTATAGAGACAATCAGTGGTTTGTCTAAATTAAAATATGTCTAGCAAATATTTTTTTATTATCTAAGCAAACTCCCTACAAAGGTTTTGACATATATTATTATGCTTAGATTGCCCAAATCATGTCTCAGTTGTTGGACCAATTGTTATTGCAAGTATGTACACATACCAAAAATCTGGCACCTTTAATTGCCAATTGGGACAGGAGTTGTTTTACAGCAACTCAACTCCTAGTATCAGGGATACAATTTGTCAAAATGATGCAACATGGTTTGGAGCTAACGGACTAGAATGCTGGTCAGGTTTGTGCATTAGAAATTATGCCAGTCACATCATTTAAATGTGGTGGTTCTTTCTGTAATTTTAAGTATACTAAATTTGCACATGTTTTTTTCAAAAATTTCCTTGCACAAATCGTTTAAATGTTTCAACATGAGAGAGTTCCCAGAACATTTTGCCTCCACATATGTAATTTTTTTTACAGCCCCAATGGTACAACTTACAGGAAATTTTACTGCACAAGATGGAAATTTAATTAAAATTAATTGTTCCTATGACCAGTCTGTGTGGCCTAATGGGAGTCACTATAATATTACACTGGATAATACTTATATTGGGACACAAAATGTTGTAAGTGTGTTTCATTTGGTATTGTTTTTTTTTGTGTTAATGAAATATTTTGGCACAAATACGATAAGCCTTGGAACTGTTTGACTATGTCCATTTGTCTCTTTATCTGTTTGGATCCATGATTTTTTATGTTGCAGTTTTGTCGAATAATCCCAATACAGTAATGCATGTCCGCATAATTTCTTTTCTGTAATCAGAGCTTCATATCTTGCTAATTCTGTTTGCACTGTTAACAAATCTTCAAACATCTCTTCACTATTTTAGGGTTTGCTATATAGTCTGAAAATTAGTCGGGATATGAATGGCAAAAGCATTCAATGTCAAGCTGATACAAAATATACACAAATCAGACAGGACAAGGGATGGTCTCAACCCAAAACACTGAATGTTATTTGTAAGTTTTTTTTATTTTAGTAACAATTTTTCTTTTGCATACAGTGGTGGTTCTAAAACTTTTTTGTTATGCCCACAACATTATTTATTAAATCTTGTGATCCCCCACACATTGAAAAACAGATCCAAAAGTGGTGGGGGTGCCAATTCACAGTTAGTTCAGAGTTGGTTGTGAGCTTTTGTCTTCACACTCACAAGTGCAGCTAATCCATGCCAACACAACTGTGAAAAATGGAGTATGCATAGCCATGTTGCCATTATTCTTGAATAACCTGAATTTCACCCCAAAATAAGTTCCAACCCCTTTGGGATGGATAGATGTGTAGCGGATCTTTTCAAGGTTATTACTGTTGGTCTTGCCTAACTGCACTGATGCTGGTAAAACCAACAATGAATACGATTTGATTAAAGTTTCCCTGATGTTGTTGGTTTTCTACTGACCTCAGAGCATTGTTGTTAAGCATTCAAGGTATAGCACACATTGATATCAGCCATGGTATTGGCTAAATTAAACTGCAGATATTCTTCATTGTACTTTCTTTTTCAAAACTCGTGTACTCCAGCTTGTGATTGTCAATATTTGCTTCATTTAAAGTTTATTGATACAAACAGTTCAAACATCAGGAAATTACCGTCTGTTTACTCCTGAAGTATGTTAGTTATGCTAATTAATATAGATATTAACTAAATCTGAAAAAAAATATTTGTCTGGTCACTAAAAACATGATAGAAAGAACTGAATTTAATGTTATTTGTTTTATTGATAAAAAAAGGCATTTTTTTCTTTACATGTTAATTTTTGCCATTTATTTTATTTGTTAATTATCAAATTTTCTCATGCTAAAATAAACTGTGAAATTACCACATTTAAAAGAAGATATATGTCTGAACTAATAGATATTTCAACATCTTTATGTATTTGTTGTATTCAGATCCACCTTCAATTTCAAACATCACTGTACAGGGGTTATTTCAACACACTGAACACCAATATAATATTTTGCAAAACACCAGTATAAGCTTAAATTGCATTGCAAATTCAAATCCCCAATCCACATGTGTTTGGTCATATGATAACTTGAATGAATGCAACAATTTATGTAGAATAAGCAGAAAATTTAAAGATTCAACAAATGCAACTTGTAAAGCCGCTAATGGCATTGGTAATTCTGCCAACACAACCATTTCAATTGTGTCAGTTCCAACATTGAGTAAGTTAGATTTCATGCTTGTTTTTTGAGTTTGGGCATTTTTCCCTTTAAATCATTCTAATTAAGGACAACCAAAGATAACAGTTAATGGTGAAACAGTTGATAGCAATGCAACAAAGCTGACCCAAATTGTTCTGTATAAGATAAGCTACGCCTTTGTTTGTATTAATGGATTACCTTAACTGTGCTAGTTTTTATGGTATCTGGTGAATGAATTAATTATCATTAAATTTGTTTTATGTGATATGTCTTGCTTAACCTGTTAATAACTGGGTAATTAGTGAAGGTTTCTATTGGTTGCATTAGTTCTGTTCCAAAAACAATTTCATATTTTTTGGAACCTACTTCTGTATTCCAAATATAACTGTAGACATTTCTTCGTGGAACAGGTTTTTGCAAAAATTACTGCAACTGTTTCTTTACCTTTTCCCTTTAAAAACCTTTACATTTAAAGCTTTATATTCTGTAGCAATTACTTATCACAACACTCAGGGCATAGCAACTAATAATGTATTAGGATGATTTTTCCTCTGTTTTAGTGATTATTTTCAGTTCAAAAATCTGAAAACATGAAATGACACCCGAGGATGTCACCGAACATGTATAATATTAAAATTTGCAAAAATATCATTACTTGCTTTACAATCAGAAAAAGCTAGAAACTCTTTTGCTACAAGTAGCAGATTTTTCCTCAATAAACCATTTTTAACAACATGTGCATTAAAGCCAATGAATGATTGACCACTTAGCACAATGCTAATGATTACAATTAGACAATTGATAAATCATGTGTCAATTAACATTTGTTTAAACTATTTCAAATGATAATTGTAAATATATATTTTGTAATTGTGCTAATGTTATCTTTACAAGTTAATTAATTTTATAGACCAACCATACACTGTTGGCAATGTGAACTGCCAACCAAACCAACCATGTAATATTATTGTGTATTCAAATCCTCCACCTTTTGCATCTGTTTTAATGTCACCAGGTTTGTAATGCTTGAATCTTGCCATATCTTAACATTTGATTTATAAATATACTTTTTTAGGAGGTGGAAAGGAAACTCTTTCACTGTTGCCAAGTACTCCACCGGTTTACACATACCAAATTAAGGTAAATTATAATGTTAAACAGTAGGGAACCATTTTTTGTTCTTGTAAGTTGCATTAAAGGGAGTATAATATTAAACGATTACCTTTAATCCAAAATTGGTTGGTTTACTTTAGTTGATGCCAGTTACTGATACTTTTTAATACAAAATGTGCCCGTAAGGTTGACTTAAATAATAGATGCAGGAAAATGTGATAATTTAACATATATCCCAAAATAAATTTAAAATAATATAGTTTCATTGCTGTATGTTGAAAGTAATGTAACAAACTATGCACAGTGAGTTCTTTGTAATCCTAGTTTGGTTATTTTACTGTAGAAGCCAGCAGGAACCTACACTTTGCATGTTACAAATTCAATTGGAACAAGCTCGATTACAATAACAGTATCTGCAATCACTACCAGCCAACTGGGAATGATTATTGGAATGTCTGTTGCAGCTGCTGTTGTTGTGATTCTTGCAATAATACTTGCCGTATTTTGTTTCAAAAGATCAACAGGTAAGTGTGAAATTGTAACATGTTGTAGAATGTTGGGTTATTAAACCCAAAGGTTTGTTTCATATTAATGTTGTTATCTTGCAGGCAACAAAATGAAAGGAACACCTGCAAAGGTTTCACTGGGAGCACCTGCTTATTTAGACACACATGTGTACGAAAACACACCTCCACAACCTAATACACCCACATATGAAAACAGACCTGAGTATCAGAATGTGGCAACTTATCAAAACACAACTGCAAACCAAAGTGCGTCAACATACGAAACATTTGGTTCCAGTTAAAAGCACTTTAACTACTGATTTTAGAAAGAATGCGAATGTACTGACCACTACTATGTATTTGAAACATGTATTTGGTTTAAGTTGATCTAAACTTACGGTTGGTCAACATTGTGATAAATATTATTACAGTGCACCGTTGTTGTAAAAGTATTTTGTATTACATTCATCTATGATTTCGAGACAGAATGCGAATGTATTTTATTTGGTTTAAATTCATTTAAACTTAAGGTTGGCCAACATTATGATAACTTTCCCGGTAAAACCGCTGGTACATGTTATTACAGTGCGGTGTTCTTCTTTGTACAATGTTGTAAGAAAACTGTGACCACTGTTTGTTCTCTATTCGTGTTTCATAATGTTTCACTTAATGTCAATTACTGTGTGTTTCTAATATTTTATAATTGAATGTGATCTTCGTTGCGTTGAGTTTCTATTGCAAGGATTTTTCTATCGCCAACCTATAGTAAGCAATAGGAGAATAGGCGGTAATTAAGTGATTTATTACAAAGAGTCATTTAAACCATTTTTGGACGATTTGAACTTTGTATAAAAGTTCTGCCGTTTACACTCCATATTGGTTGATTTGGCGGCTTTGGCTTTAATTTCTGTGAAATTGTGCATCACTTACTTTTGTGATCAAACTAAGGTGATCAATATAACGTAGGGTTTTTACGTAAAACAACATGCTCGGTGACGAATACGCGGAAGGCGGTTTACAGGCAAGACTCCTTTCCTTTACAGAACTTCCGTGTTGGCAGGGAAGCTAATATGCGAAATGTGTGTTTTGCTCTCTTCTCTATCCACCACCTTCTTTACTTACGAATAACCGATGTAATAAGTTTAACGAGAACACGGAACAAGACCTTAGGAAGTTGCACAAACATAGTTTTTTGAATGTTTTGTGATAAAATTCATCCGACCGCATTATGAAATAAATGGCCTTACTTTTGGGACAAGACACAATATAGCGTGAAAATACTTTCTGTTTGTAAGAAAACGAGGCGTGTCTTCAACCATAAATATATTAGTTGTCGTTTTATAAATTCCTACATGTGATTTAAGGACAGTGACCACTAAGCTGAGTTTAAATCATTGTTATAACACAGCTTTTAATGGCGTCGCACTGCTGTAATTAATACTTTGTCACCGCATAGTTCAATAGGTTACTGTGCGCTGGTTAACCCAACATATGTCTCGATGTTAAAGCCAACCAGGAAGTAATTCTATGATGTTACAAGGAGTGCATGGGTGCAACGGCTTTATCATATTGCACAATATGTGCAGAAATATGGAGCGCATACATTTTCACCGACGTTTTTTTTGTCCGAAAAACAAACTTCGCAGCTCACACCTAAACAGATGCTAATTTCATCATTCAAGTTAGTGATCCTGAAAAAAAATATACTTTTAATCAGTTGCTTGACGTCATAATGTCATAAAACACATATACTGCGTACTTACAGAAAAAGGTCATACATAACCTTTAGTGTTATTTGCAATGGTGTAAGGGATGAGGTGTTGTGTGCAATGGTAGTGCAAACAAACCCTCGTAATATCGTGTTCGCGTACTAGGGTGGATATGTGTGTTCAAACAATCGTCTACTTTCACTTTCTTTGTTAGGATTATTAGACTTTAGGGTTATCATATTTGTCACCGCACAATTGCGACAGAGTTATATCAGGCACGTAGACAAATTTCTGGTCCCAAATTTTAAACATCTGAACACTTTTACCCATTACAACCGTTTTTTCCCCCAGAATTAAACCAGGAAATTACATTTGTGACTTGCTTCTTGCCATTTTGAATCAGACGAAAAACCCCCAAAAAATTGAATCTTGTCATCATATGCAAACGTTACGTTCATTGATCGTTTTGTATCTCAGAGTCGAAAATTTCTAACCCAAGAAATGGCTTACTTGGAAGCTGGCCATGATTGGTCTCCTGAACTAAACACAATCTTTGTCGCCCTCTTGTGGAGAATAAGATATCTGGCTCAAGAAGAATCTTGGTTTGTAAAAAAGACATGAGTTTTGGGCCTCTGAAGTTGTGGGTTCCGTGTCTGTTTTAACGGCTTAAGCAAAAAAAACTTTACAATCCACTTAAACTTTATTTGTAGGAAACCATTTTTCGTCTGCTGACTTTTTGGTTCATAGTTAATAAATTACTTTTTAATGCCACATTGTAATGATTCAGCCTATACGCCCCCCTAGAAATCTATATGAAACCGCTGGTTTATGGCCAGGTTTCTTAATTGTATAAACCGTTTTTGTTGTCCTTTGTTGTTCGTGGCTATTGGCAGGATTTATATGTGTTTAACAGTATTTTTTGGCACTAAGCAGAATGATGTATTCCAGTAGGAAATAATGGGTTTAGCACCGACTGGGATCAGCGCAAAGTAGTACTGCAGAATATCAATATAGTTGAAGCGGTTGTGCCATTGCTCAAAAACATGCATTGACCTCGGAATACAATTATCTTTTTTCAATTACGTTTATTGAATATAAAGTGTGCGAATTTTTGGTCCCGTTATATCACCTGGTACAAACGCAACAACTGCTATCTAATTATGTCTGACTATGAAGAAAGTAGCGATTAAATATTGTTGAAGAAACAATATGATTTGACAGGACTAGATAAGGGGGCGTAAATAACTTTCTATTATCTGCGCAGTTTTTGACACCAAAATAGATCTCCCAACAAATTGTCTAAAAACGTCTATCCTTGGCAGGGATATTAAATGGAAGAGTGCATTTAGCGATCCGGTGGTGTGATGTCATAAACAACATATCAACATGATCAGGACAACGTGGTGATTATATCCTGATTTGTTTCCTAATCACATCTACAAGCGTCAACCAACCCTACATGTTATATATCACCTTTGTACGCAAATAAACCAATTTCAGCATGTTCGTAAATTGTGCGAGATACTTTTCCTATTTTTTGTTTCTTCCGAATCTAATTCATAAATTTGCTGAAAAGGTTGGTTTTCGATACATTGACCGAATCTTGAAGTTGTGAATAACTTATCAATGAACGCACATTTTTTTAACTCACCTTGTACATACACGCACATACACGAAATATTTGAAAGTATTTGCGGGTTGTCCTCAATCTTCATTGAAAAGATTGCTTCGCTGTTCAACTTTATGGCCTGACATGTGAGCCGAAAATGTTGGTGATCATAGACCTCTGGATTGTTTTTTACAACCGAACTCGAACACAGTTTATCCTGGCCTGGTAACGAATCCCATTCAAGGTTTTTATGTAGAATTTTAGCGCCATCTATCGCCATAATGTAATTGGGAAATTCTCCAAATAGATTCCATTACGGAAAAGCCTAGTTTTTTGTAAAGGGAAACAACAATTTATTAAAGACACCAACTCGCGAAATTTATTGCTTTTATTTCACAGCGTACGGTTCTCTGATGTTATTTTGTGTTGTTTGAAAGTCATGCAATTGCCACATCACAACAAGTGTTAGTGCAACTTGTTTACACAATCGAAACTACATTCAACCTTTGCAGTTAAATAAACACTCACTGTATGTTTTCTGAGAAAACTTTTTGTGATGAATTACTTTTGTAGTATTTCAGCTAAACTAAAAGTAGATAATGTACGATTGATCTTTTTTGTACGTTTATTTGAGTGGCAGTGACAGTTATGTTTTAGTTTTGTTGGATGCAAAAATTGTAATTTTTTAAGATGTAAACAGTTAGTTTTATATTTGTAATCTGTAGCTAACAGTAGGTTAAGTTATGATTCCCAGGTATAATTGTGCTCCCAATATTTATCATTTGCTGAATTTTTGCAATAGATTTGTGTGGTGTTGGTTGAGCTTTAATTTGCATGAATAAATAATTTTGTTCTTGTCAAAGTCTGCTCCTCTTACATTACATGATCTGCAAGTTTATTTATGTAGTATTGTTCTTCCAATATTTGATTTTGGTATTTGAGAATGCCTGAGTATAAAGTTACAAATAGTGAAAAAAAAATTGATCGTGATTATATGGACGTGCACAGATGTAAAGCTTTTATTGTGACACAAAAGTTCGCCTTTCGTTTACAGGCATTTAAGATAATACATTACTTTGTTTATCCATACCACGTAATCGTGTTGAATAAAAACAATTTATGCTCATTTATCTCGTCGTACGCTTTGATTTTGTGTAGGGGGAAAAAGGCACAGTAACTCAGTTACCTTATAATGTGGGAACAAAAACTAACGGCAAAAGCACTTTTTTCAAACGAGCTTTAAAACAAATATACTCTAAATAACTCTAATTGTCTCAGAGATATTTAACAGTGCCTCTATAGCGCGAGCGATGGGTCTCTTGGATTGTAATGATTTCTTCTACCTCGTCTTGCAAAGTAATCAGACCTTGGATAATTCTCCAAGTAATGATTGTATTGAAATCTGTTATACGCTTGATCAAAACGGCACATTACGAACTTTGCAATACGAACGTCGATTATGCCAGGTTCAGAGCGAATTGCAGTTATCATGTCGAATAGTAGAATTCTTAGAATGATAGAATATTAGTGGAATGAATTTACAGCTACACACTGGGCTTTTTAAGCTCTCCCTACTGAGAGCTGATTGGTCAATAATGTCACGTGATATCATGAACCGCTTGAAATAATATAATACAGGAACATAAGTACAGGATATATAATATTTTATGTGGTAAACAGGATGTGAGATGAAACACTTTATTCGAGAACAATCGATGAATAAATCATTTGGGTTCAATATGGGGTTATGTTTACACTTGGGTCGCAAGTTGCGAAATATCCAATGCATATGGTTCCGGGGTTTGCAAATGCTTGTCCATTGCTGCAAACAAAACATTACGCAATACAAGTGCTGGTTTTTCTGGGTATGTAACGAAACAAAGAAAAATCCTTTATTGTAAATAAAAATCATTTACCAAGACAATCCTTTGAGATTCAAGTCGACAAGGCGGGATAAATCTGGTCAACTTTTACATTGTTGCAGGTTGTTTGGCATCATAAAATTTTTGTCGTATCCAAACCAGTGTCCATCGTTTTAGACCCAATTATGCATTCGCACGTTTGGCCAAAATTTTAAGAACGTGCAACGTTTCATCGGGTTTGTTGCAGGTACTTTTGTTACTAAGTCTGCTCCTGCGTGTTCTTTATTAATGTCCACAAATTTGGCTCCGTGGGCAGACTATTTATTCGAGAATAGGAAGCACGTTGCAATATTAGACGGAGATTAATGCAATCAAGCGCCTTAGTGACTTATTTCGCCTGCGGATCCCAGAAAAAAAATGTGCCAGTGGGAACACTTAATTTTGGAATCGCTTTAAATATGGGTAAACCCAACCTTTTATCCCTTAATTTTAAGGGAAACAATTGTGTTCGAGGGCCCTTTTTTCTTATTTCACATCGGAAAATAATTCCTGTGTAGGGAATTCTGCAAAGACCGCTATGGGGTAAGTTGTAGAAAAACTGTTGGAAACCAATGGCTCAACCGCATGTGTGTGTGAGAGAGAGCAAGAAAAAAGAATTTGCTTTCTCTCATGTGTGTGTGAGAGAGATCCGTGCTGCCTCGCGACTCGGTCATCGCCTGGCTTGCAGCGTTTGATGTGCTTGCTTGGATGCTGTTAGACCAACTTTATTGAATAGAAGCAAACGTTGCAATATCAGGCAGTAAGCGAGTGCCAGTTGGTTTCTTGATGTTGTGAAGTTTGGTTGTAAAGAGAGAACGGGTAGCAAAGCATTTATGTGCGATAAAAAGATCTGTTGTCAAGACGAATGCCAGAAGGCTGTGGGAGTTCTGAGGAAAGTCTGCATCCTTCGTTCTGTCTGCGTTGTAGTTGTGTATGGGAAATAAGTCAGGAAACATGCGTGTTAACCAATATTAGCAATGTTACATCTTCTGGATAGTGTTAGTTTGATGATGGCTTGTGATTGTGTTTTTTACCTTTGGTTGTTGGGAATTAAGTTGTTTAAAATTCGATAGATGTTTGGAACAAAGCTGTCACGGTTATTTCTTTCAGTGTACATGAAAAACTGGCAGTAAAATGTTTAATTACTTTAGAATACATAGTTTACAATATCAGACGACGGGCATTGAAATAACCAACCAGCGTCAGTGGTGTCTTACGAAATAGCTTTTTTAGTAACTTATAAGCTAGTGTAAGTGAGCGAACGTGGGTACGAGCGATAAAACGAAAAAGATGCCAGAAGGCTGTAAGAATTCTACAGGAAAACTTCCGTCTGCATCCTTTGTTCCGCCGGCGATTCAGTGATATGAAGAAATAAGTCAGAAAACATGTGTACTAAAGGCTCAATAGACTGACTTTCGACTAAGCAATGCGGACAGTTTTTATAGCATAGATTAAAGGCGCCTTGGCCGGCTACAAATTTCATAGATGGCTTTCTTAAACTTTATTGCGAGTAAAATTGAAATTAATGGTTGACTGCGCTCCGCGTATGATGTGGGCGTATATTCAATGACGCTACAGTGACATAAATTGTGCATAGCGTAATGGTATGACGTATTTTTGCTGCGGCATAATTTGGGTACATGCATAGATACGAACGATACCGGTTAAACATCATGTGAGGTGTGAAGCAATATTAAGTTTTTGGCCGCATATTTCTATGAAAGTAAGTTATGCCTGCGGGAAATACCCACCTTGTATTATGTCCTCTGTCACATTATAACAACAATGACGTAACAAAGTACTCAGTGATGCATGGAGTGCAATTTTACGGTTAAGTGAGCACACATGCATGTGCTGTTGCGAAATTAGGCCAGTTTCGGGTAGTTTTAGTGGGGTTTTTGGGCGTTCTAAATCCAGTTGTTGCTTTGTGCCGGGTGTTATAAAAAATAAACTGAAAAAGCAACTCAAAGTTCAGGATGTAGGCTATTTACAGAAAAATGATTCGATTAAGGGCGCATTCATTTGTGGTTTTGTGAAAGATCCATCCCTCATCTACGCATTCTGGTGACAATTGGTTGCTGAACAGGTCCTTTTTTTCCCCTGGGGACATTTCATCCCCCCAGGTTGGATATTATTTTGATTATGAGAGCAACAAAAAATTGAGTGTATTTGAATTTTACAGAAAAATAAATCGTTTCCTATATATATTGCTGTTTTACCCAAGGCCCATCTCTCTTCTACCAAAGTTAGTTGCTTGATAATTGCCTAAGCAGCTTCCCTGGGCTTTTTGTGACCCCTGCAGGCCACAAGATCTTCGAAGAAGCACTATAATTTCTTGCCGTACACTTTCCCATCCAGGTGCAATTTTTTTATTAGACCCCCATGAATCACAAGCCCCAGGAACGGTAATTGGGAAACAAGTTTAACAGTCAACATGTGCATTGTTGCAGACGAACTTGAAAATAGGATTTCTTTGATTTAACTGCCATATAGGTTTGTCGCAGTTTACAAGATAGCTGTGTGTTGCTTTAAGTACACAAAACCTGTCAGATGCTTGGCTGTTTTGTCTTCACATGTTGACACCACAGTAACATAGTTTTTTTTTTATAGATTTGTTTAAATTATATATCACCATAATGTTAAACTTACAATCACTTACAGTATTTGCCACTTTTATCTTAATGATGATCCAAGCTAAAAGGATCCAAGGTGAGCTATTATAGGATACAAGAAAGATCTTAATTTTATCTGTAGTTTTTTAACAAGGTAATGTTGACTTTATAATGATTACACGGCATATTTTTGTTTTACAGGACAACAGATTTCTCTCTTTCCACATCCCAACCAAGCAACAGGTGCTAATGTTTCTGTCACATTTACACCTACAGATAGTGGAACTTTACACTTTAATAAGGAATGGACAAACCATGTAAGTTATGCTCATTTATAAAGTATCCAAAATTACTCACAAAGGTGATCAGTGCGATCTTTTATTTTGTTTTAAATATATCAGACCATGTTTCAATGAAAGCACAGAAAGTGATGATTTTATTATGGAAAAATGACAAAATTGGGCAGATCCGTCTGTACCACCTAGCAAGAACAGCCTGGTTCTTGTTGTTTGAATGACACTTTTCACTTAATAAGTAATACAATACTGCCAGAGTAATGCAAACATACATGTTTAACCCTGATACATATATCAGTACAGAGCAGATATTCAGGATAATTGGCAGCTTTTTAATTGCAACAAATAAACCTTGCAGCATAATGTTAATTTGTTTAAATAAACCAAAAACCAGCATAATGTACAGATAAAATCTACCAAAAAGCTCAATGTATATACATTTTGTGTAATGGGTGATGAAAAATCATGTTGAAGTCACCTAGCAGAAGCCATGTATTTATTTTTTGTGAATTTATAACCTAAAACTTTCATTTAGAGCCTTGAAACAATCACCTATAATGTGTGGGCATGTACCAAACACCTCCCACATATACTAAGAAGGTATGAAATGTTTACTATGTTTTTCTGTTAGCATATTTGTTTTAACGGATGTACAAACAAGCTTTTTTATGTATGGTTGGTTGACTTTGCTACTGTGGTAGTTTTAACACTAGCAGGCACACAGATTTCGACTTTGTACTACCTTTCGGTCAACGTCGATCTGTTGGGTACCAAAATTTAGGGACATAAACAACAGAGATGAACCACCATGCAGTGCACTATGACCATAGCAACTGCTTGGAATCCGATAGTGCTACCGACTTGGGTTAAACCCAATTGATATATGTGGAAATAAAGCAATAATAATAATTGAGATCTGCAGACAGTGTGTACACACACTTTCGACCTGCAAGGTCTCATCAGTGCAGCTGTTGTCTGTGGCACTGTGCTAGCTTTTACACTAGCAGGCACACAGATTTCCACTTTGTGGTACCTTTCGGTCAACGTCGATCTGTCGGGTACCAATACTTGGAACTAGTGTAAAAGCTAACACAGTGTGTACACCCTGTCTGGAGCACTCAATGATTATTTTGACTTTTTTGCATATGTAGCAACGCACAAATAACAAAACATTGATGTCTCAATGAATTTCTAGATGCACAGAAAGTGAGGGGGTTACAGACTTTTATAATGTTACCTCTGAATACTTACAACTGATCTGGAATGGGGCGGCAAAAAGTGTTAAAGCTTTTAGTGTTAAAGGTGATTATTTGGATTTCTTTTAAATACTGATTCAAGAATATTGATGCTGATACATTACACTATATTGGTTCATTTTAATTTATGCTTTAATGATTCCCCTCAGATTGTCCAAGAAGTCTAAAAAATGGACCAAACATTACAGCTGATAAATATTGGTTCAATAGATATGGTCAGTTTATTTGTCCAAAAGGAAAGGAGTTGTTTTACAGCAACTCAACTCCTGGTATCAGGGATACAATTTGTCAAAATGATGCAACATGGTTTGGAGCTGATAAACTTGAGTGTTGGGCAGGTAATGTTACTTTTTTGCTCATTAGCCAACTAGTTTTTTTCATTAGTAGTAACAACTGGAAAAAGTAATGAGTACTTCTAGATCCTCAGCCATACTTAACAGGAAAATTTTCTGGAAAAGAAAAATCAAAAATATCAATGTTTTGTAACACCACACCAACAGTGTACCCTCCTGTTATTGACTATTCTTTTTTCATTGGAAAAACACTGGTGAATAAGGTTAGTCATTAAGGCTATTTAGGAAAGCAATGCATAGATTTCAAACCATTTTCTCATCACCCCAGGTAGCTTTCAAAATATAAATTTTAACACATGTTTTTGGCTAGTTCATGTTGGATGATGTCATACGTATTGTTGGAGATCTAAACCTGTGTTGTTGTATCAGTAAATAAAACCTTCAAATGTTTTAAGGTTGAGAAATAGTGAAAAGCGCAATTGATCTTTTTAAGGTTGCTTAAGGATTATCTGGGCCTTGCAGTAGATAAAAATAACACTTATGAAATGGTATTTGTGACATATTATGTACATATGTTTATCCCTTTATTGTTCAAATTGCTTTAAGACTGGTTAACAGGTTACAAAAGTGTAATACATAGCAAATATATGAAATTACAGTATATGCCATGATTGCAGTATATACCATGAACATACATGTTAGAGTTAGAATGTAGCTTTTGCATTGTCCAAACAATAATCCCAAACCATATTAAATGTTAATTTTTCAGTGCATCACTCATTGATACGTGCTTGTATTGTTTAATAAATGTCAATGTAATAAAAATTTGTTTTGAGATAACTGACTACAAATTTCAAGTTATTAACTGTTTCTTGTTAAAATCGATCATTAATCATTGATAAAATCAATTCAGGAAAAATAACCTTCAAAAATAAAAGCCATGACAGAGCTTGTTTTTGGTGTCTGTCTGTTTAACAAGAGTTGGACTTCGGACCAAACCAAATAAAATAATCTTAAACTTGGTAATAAATGTTATTTCTCTTGCATGGCACTGAGCTGTGTATTTTCATAGGGAGGACAAACATATGGTGTAACCCTCCAACGTCAAATGAATGGGAAAGAAGTGACTTGTAAGGCAAACACCAAATACACAATTCTCAATACTAGTTTGGGAATATCACAGGCTCACCTACTTAATGTCACATGTAAGTAAAAATCATGTAAATTTTACTTAATTTTATGTAGTTAAACCAAACCTGAATAAATTAACAAACTTTAAGTTTTCTGCCATATGAAGTATATATACATAACTTAAAAGTGTATTGCAAGAGCTAGTACAATACTTTATCCTTGATTTAATACAACTGAATGTTTCTACATAATTTTCCATTCGCACCCAGTAAAGCTAGAATATCAGTAATGTTGGAAAGTTTCCTGTTCCACAAGTGTGGAAAACAAAGAAAAGTCGGCATTAAAAAAATTGCAATAATAAGATGTGGATTGTAAAGCTAGGATTTTAGAGATTTAGATTGTAAAAATTAAGTTATTGGGAGTGATTTAAAGTTTTGAGTGTATGGATAAGTTTTGCACTTGGAAGTATGTGCCAATTTCTTGTTGCAGAATAATCACAAATATTACTGTTGGTTAAATTATTGCGATAACACACCACAGTCTCAGGACCAATATCCGTATTTTATAACTATGAACAGCCAGTTAAGTTTTAATACAACTGTATGAGTAAAGAATTTCATTGTGGCAGTATCACACAGTTAAATTCAAGAGGTGGCGCATATGTTTCTCTGTCTTTTATTTCTATGTTCAGGGTAAAATTTTTTTAACATATGGGTTTTTTAATGCACATTCCCTATCCCAAGGACTGCATTGTTCTTAAACTACAAAGCAACCAAAAATATATGTCCGTTTGCTTTAGCCATTTTTGTTTTTATGCCGCATAAATATCCCTTGGTTTCTGTTTGTTGCTTTTTTCATTGAAGTTTGTGCATGTGTCAACCTTGATGTGAAAGCTGAGAGTGTTCATTAATGTAAATGTTTGAAACTTCAATTTGCTAAATAGAATTTTAAGAATAAATATGTGTTTGGGAAAAGAAAAGTATGAAAAATTGTGTATTTCAAATAATCCAAACCTGGCAAAGTTTGTTTTGAGTGAACTTGTGTTGCATAAACATTTAAATGTTGGAGGTCATTGCGTGCAGCTTTTTTTATTTTTAGCGAGGTATTTTTTATTCATTGTATTTCAGTAATGTAAAATACATGTATCAGTAACTCCACTGTTGTAATTATGGTTTTCTCTTTAAAATGTAGGTTGATTGTAGCCACTGACCCTTGTATTGTGAAGTCACATCCCAATCCACATGTGTTTGGTCTTAAGAAACTTGAATAAAAGCAACAGTTTGTGTAGCTTAGATGGCATCGCTAATACTTCCAACAAAACTATTTGTTTTGTGTCAGTTCCAACAATAATTAAGTTAGGTTTTGAGTATCTTTCCACATCAACTTGATTTTTGCATTTAAACATTCTCATTCAGGAGAACTAATGATAACAATTAACAGCGAAATAGTTGACAACAATACAACCAAGCTTTTCAATAAAAGCATGGCTGTTACTTTTAATTGTTCTGTGGACTGACACAGTTACCTTCATACAACCTTTAAATGTTTAAGAGATAGAAAAGCTGTTGAGATTGGTGTTAATGGGTATAACACTTTATTAAGAAAATGGCATTGGGACATATGTGTGCAAGTCTTCTGAATAGCTTGGAATTTTTCAAACACTGGTGTACATTGATGTTTAGTGCAAGTTGGTGCTACGGCATTGCACAATTCTCTTCTTAAGTTAACTACTCAAAATATTGCAGATTTTATTGGTTTTGAAAACTGTGTATTGGGTAAACCTAATGTATAGTGCTTTAAATGATTGTGTTTAAAGTAAATCTTACTTAAACTTAAAGTCCTATCTTCTTATTCCAAATATTTTGTTACATTTTAAAAAGTTATGGGATTACCAATGAAAAAAATACTACTGAGTCTATAACAACTTAATGTAAATGGTTTACTTTTTCCATTTTAAATATTGCCATCCTCATGTTAATCCCCTGAGTAAATTGTAGCATTTAGTCTTCATTACCTGGGTGGTTGCTTGTGATTTGTCAACATTTGCTTTCTTCCACAGTTTTACTGATAAAAAATTTATGGATTAGGAAAACTACTGTTTATTCCCGGTGTACATTCATTGTGATACTAATTCCTCATGTTCATCACATATTCCAAAAAAGTGTAAATTCTATCAAACGATTTCTTGAGTAAAGTTTGATAATATCTGAAAAATGACATTTGTCTTCTTCATGGTCTTATATGTTCATGTATATTGCTATATAGTTTACTTGTTGATAAACAAGTTTTCTCATGCAAAAATAAGCTGGAAATTTAACACATTGAAAAGAAGATATATGCCTGGAATGTGGCAGTAACAGTATTTTTATCAGAAAAAAATGTTTGTTGATCATTTTGCATTTGTTGTATTCAGACCCACCTTCAATTTCCAACATCACTGTACAGGGCTCATTTCAGCAGGTTGTGATTTGTCCAGATTTGTACCCTTAATTATTGATGTGAAAATACTACATGTATCAGGAATACTATTGTCTGTTTACTTCTCTTATCCCAATAAAAAGGACATTAGTTGTGTAAATTAATGTTAATTCTGATTGGTTATGTCTGTCAAAATGGACCATGAAACTGTAGTTTTAATAGACAATCTTAAAATATAAAGTTTGATAATGTCTGAAAAATGACATATGTAATAAAAACAACGGTGACGTTTGATGTTTTATAGATTTAAATGTCAGTGTAAGTTGCAATATAAATTAACAAGTTCTTTCATGCAATAATGTTCTATAAGACAATCTTGAAACTAAAGTTTAATTCTTTCTGAAAAAGGACATTTGTGATAAGTTTATAAACAAGAGCTGACTTGAACATGAATTTGTGTGTTTGTTAAAAAAAAAATTTGATACAAATTAACAAGTTCTCTCATGCAAAAATAATGTTCAAATTCCAAACTTATAAATTGCAATCAAATGCATTTTGAAATGGGTATAACTACATATTTCACAGAATTTTGCTTGTTGATTGTTTTTTGTTTGTTGTATTCAGATCCAATATCAATTTCAACCCACATCACACCACAGGGGTTATTTCAACAAACTGAAAACCAATATATTATTTTGCGAAACATAAGTATAAGCTTAAATTGCTCTGTGGATTCAAATCCCCCATCCAAATGTGTTTGGTCATATGATAACTTGAATGAACACAACAATTCATGCAGCATAAGCAGAGTATTTAGTAATTCAACAAATGCAACTTGTCAAGCCACTAATGGCATTGGTAATTCTACCAGTCCAACCATTTCAATTGTTTCAGTTCCAACATTGAGTAAGTTAACTTTGAAGTTAGTTTTTGAATTTATACATTTTTTCTTTTAAAACATTCTTATTCAGGACAACCAAAGATAACAGTTAATGGTGAAACAGTTGATAACAATACAACAAAGCTTCTCAATGAAAGCAATGCTGTTAAATTTAAATGCACTGTTGATTACCAAAGTTATCTTGGTACGATCTTTAAATGGACAAAAGATGGGATTGATGTTGAGATAGATGTTAATAATGATAGCATTTTGCCAAAAAATGTTACACCAAATGACACTGGTACATATGTATGCAAGTCTTCTGATGAGTTTGGAAGTTTTCAAACAAGGGTTAACATTGATGTTCAGTGTAAGTTTGCACCATAGAAAGTTTGCATGTGGTGTTAATTTGAAATAGTTTGTCCATTCAAATCTGCATGTTTCCATATTTCTCTTAAAAACAGAGTGTTGTTTGACATGTTGCGTAAATAATTTGTTTTGGAAGCTATTGCAAAATGTAGAATTTGGTAGAAATCTTAACCGACCCAAATTTGTTCTGTTTAAGATTAACTACACCTTTGAGTGTATTAATAGAATACCTTAACTGTGCTAGTGAATGAATTAATTATCATTAAATTTGTTTTGTGTTTTATGTCTTGCTTAACCTGTTAATAAGTGGGTGTTTTGTGACGGTTTCTATTGGTTGCATTAGTTCTATTCCAAAAACATGTTCATATTTTTTACAACCTACTCATGTAGTCCAAGCATAACTGTAGACATTTCATCATAGAACAGGTCTTTTGTAAAATTACTGCAACTGTTTCTTTTATCTTTATATCCATTATTTAAACCTTTACACTTCATGTAGAAATTACCTGGTTTTTAAGATTGGTTATATAATGTAATTACAAGTATTAGAAATGTTTCCAACTATGTGTGTAGCATGTGGAAAGTTTCATTGCAACTAATAATCTATTAGGAGGATTTTTCTTCTGCTTGTGATTATTTTCAGTTTCATAAATCTGAAAACGTGAAATAACACACGAGGACGTCATGTAACATGTATAATATTAAAATTTGCAAAAATACCATTACTTGCTTTATAATCAGAAAAAGCTAGAAACTCTATTGGTACAAGTTGCAGATTTTTCTCCATTAAACAATTTGTGCTATATGTGCATTAAAGCCAATGAATGATTGAGCACTTAGCACAATGCTAATGATTACAATTAGACATTTTATGAATCATGTGCGAATTTACATTTGGTTTACACTATTTCAAATGATAATTGTATATATTTTGTTATTGTGCTAATGTTGGCTTTACAAGTTAATTAATTTTATAGACCAACCATACACTGTCGGCAATGTGAACTGCCAACCAAACCAACCATGTGATATTACTGTGTATTCAAATCCTCCACCTTTTGCATCTGTTTTAATGTCACCAGGTTTGTAATGCTTGAATCTTGCCCTATCTTAACATTTGATTTATAAATATACTTTTTGAGGAGGTGGAAATGAAACTCTTGCCTGGTTGTTAAGTACTCCACCGGTTTACACATATCAAATTAAGGTAAATTATGTTGTTAAACAGTGAGGAACCATTTTTTGTTCTTGTAAGTCGCATTAAAGGTAGTATAATATTAAACGATTACCATAAATCCCATAATGGTTGGTTTACTTTAGTTGATGCCAGTTACCAATACCTATTTAATACAAAATGTGCCCATAAGGTAGACTTAAATAATAGATGTAGGAAAATGTGATAATTTAACATATATCCCAAAATAAATTTAAAATAATATAGTTTTATTGCTGCATGTTAAAAGTAATGTAACAAACTATGCACAGTGAGTTCTTTGTAATCCTAGTTTGGTTATTTTTCTGTAGAAGCCAGCAGGAACCTACACTTTGCATGTTACAAATGCAATTGGAACAGGCTCGATTACAATAACAATACCTGCAATCACTACCAGCCAACTGGGAATGATTATTGGAATATCTGTAGCAGCTTTTTCTGTGATTCTTGCAATAATACTTGCAGTATTTTGTTTCAAAAGATCAACAGGTAAGTGTGAAATTGTAACATGTTGTATAATGTTGGGTTATTAAACCCAAAGTTTTGTTTCATATTAATGTTGTTAACTTGCAGGTAACAAAATGAAAGGAACACCTGCAAAGGTTTCACTGGGAGCACCTGCTTATTTAGACACACATGTGTATGAAAACACACCTCCACAACCTAATACACCCACATATGAAAACACACCTGAGTATCAGAATGTGGCAACTTGTCAAAACACAACTGCAAACCAAAATGCATCAGCATATGAAACATTTGGTTCCAGTTAAAAGCACTTTAACCAGTGATTTTAGAAAGAATGCGAATGTACTGACCACTACTATGTATTCGAAACATGTATTTGGTTTAATTTGATTTAAACTTAAGGTCAGTCAACATTGTGATAAAAATGATTACAGTGCACTGTTTTTGTAAAAGTATTTTGTATTACATGTGATCATCCATCATTTCGAATCAGAATGCGAATGCATTTTATTTGGTTTAAATTTATTTAAACTTAAGGTTGGCCAACATTATGATAACTTTCCCGGTAAAAGGACTGGTACAAGTTATTACAGTGCGGTGTTCTTGCAAAACATCTGCAACTTTTAGTTTCTCATTGATTTTGAATCTAATTCGACAACGTAAAGGGAATAACCCTGTGCAAATACCTGATTAGTTCAAGCAATCAAGTACGGTTCCATTTGCTTCCTTGTATTACTGGGGTTAATGTTTTACCTGACTTAATAGAACACCTTCCTTTTTGTTTGCCAGGGTATTGAGTGTTACAGGAAGGTTGCCTTCAAATGGCTTTGTGTTCAACTTCCCTGTGTAAACTTACAATGTCAAAAGAAAACTGTGTTCTCTGTTCGTGTTTCCCTGATAGTTCATAACGTTGTCACTTAATGTCCATCACTGTGTGTTTCTAATATTTTATAAATGAATGTGATCTTCGTTGCGTTGAGTTTCTATTGCAAGGATTTTTCTACCGCCAACCTATAGTAAGCAATAGGAGAATGGGCGGTAATTAAGTGATTCATTACAAAGAGCCATTTAAACCTTTTTTGGACGATTTGAACTTTGTATGTATAAAAGTTTTGCTGTTTACACTCCATAAATTGGTTAATTTGGCGGCTTTGGCTTTAATTTCTTCGAAATTCTGCATCACTTACTTTTGTGGTCAAACTAAGGTGATCAATATTACGTAGGGTTTTTGCGTTAAAACAACATGCTCGGTGACGAATACGCGGAAGGCGGTTTACAGGCAAGGACTCCTTTCCTTCACAAAACTTCCGTGTTGGTCAGAAAGCAAATATGCACATTGCGTGTTTTGCTCTCTTGGCTATCCACCACCTTCTTTACTTACGAATTTCCGATGTAATAAGTTTAACGATAACACGGAACAAGACCTTAGGAAGTTGCACAAACATAGTTTTTTGAATGTTTTGTGATGAAATTCATCCGACCGCATTATGAAATAAATGGTCTTACTTTTGGGACAAGACACAATATAGCGTAAAAATACTTTTCTGTTTGTAAGAAAACAAGGCGTGTCTTCAACCATAAATATCTTAGTTGTCGTTTCATAAATTTCTACATGTGAATCAAGGAAAGTGACCACTAAGTTAAGTTTAAATCATTGTTATAACACAGCTTTTAATTGCATCGCACTGCTGTAATTAATACTTTGTCGCCGGATAGTTCGATAGGTTACTGTGCGCTGGTGAACCCAACATATGTCTCGATGTTAAAGCCAACCAGGAAGTAATTCTATGATGTTACAAGAAGTGCATGGGTGCCACGGCTTTATCATATTGCACAATAGGTTCAGAAATATGGAGCACAGAAATTTTCACTGAAGTTTGTTGATAAATGATTTTTTTCCGAAAAACAAAATTCACAGCTCACATCTAAACAGATAATGCAAATTTCATCATTCAAGTTAGTGATCCTGAGAAAGAAATACTTTTAATCAGTTGCTTGACATCATAATGTCACATATACAGCATACTTACGGGAAAATGGTCATACATAACCTTTAGTGTTGTTTGCAATGGTGTAAGGGATGAGGTGTTGTGTACAATGGTAGTGCAAACCCTCGTAATATCGTGTTCGCGTACTAGGGTGGATATGTGTGTTCAAATAATCGTCTACTTTCACTTTCTTTGTTAGGATTATTAGACTTTAGGGTTATCATATTTGTCACCGCACAATTGGGACAGAGTTATATCAGTCACGTAGACAAATTTTTAGTGCTAAATCTTAAACATCTGAACACTTTTTTCCCATTAGAACCGTTTTTCCCAAAGTTAAACCAGGAGATTACATTTGCGACTTGCTTCTTGCCATTTTGAATCAAACGGAAACCTCCCAAAAATTAAATCGTGTTATCATATGCAAACCTTACGTTTATTGATCGTTTTTTATCTCAGTGTTGAAAATTCTGAACCCAAAAATAGCTTGATTGGAAGCTGGTCATGAACGGTCTCCAGAACTAAATACAATCTTTATCGCCCTCTTGCGGAGAACAAGATATCTGGCCCGTGTGAAATACACGCACCCCTCAATATATTTGAAACCGCTGGTTTCTCAATTGTATAGAGCGTAAAGTCTTATTCGTGGCTGTTGGCACGATTTATATATGTTTTAACAGTATGTTTTGGCACTAAGCAAAGTGGTGTAGGATATTCCAATTTGACACACCGTTTTTACATGACACGAAATCGCATCAGAGACCTGTACACTATAAATAAAGCAATCATTTTTTAGTGTTGTTGATTTCAACAAATTGTTGTTTCCCTTCTCAAAAAAGAACTAGACTTGAACAAAATAAATCTACTTTAGGGACTTTCCCAAAAACACTCTGGCGATAGAAGGCGCTAAAATTGTACATAAAAGCCTTAAATGAGATTCGTTACCTGGCCAGGAAAAACTGTGTTCGGTTATGGAAAACAATCCGGCGATCTATTGATCACCAAAACGTTCAGCTCACATGTCAAGCCATGAAGTTAAACAGCGAAGCAATCTTTTAAATCGGTCAAACTGAATTGTCTTTTCCTACTTGTGTTATTGTAATAATGTACGTGTAGGGTAATAGCATATAATGTAAAAAAGGTGAGCACATTATGAGTTTCTTATTTGCCTTGCTGCCCTAATCTTATTGCAAGTTGTTAATGTTTCCTATACTAAAGCACTGCGGGATATCAGATTGCTCCTTCCCACTTAACTACAGCATCCTAGTTAATATTCGTGACAAGAATTGACGTGTTCGGGCTTTGGACGCAAAAAACACGAAATATTTAAAATTCCATCAAGTCCCGTATATTCCAGTTAATTGTTTCTTCAACCACATTCAAAACATGACATTGTTAGACACATTTAGTAGCAAGTATAGTGGAGTCTACAATTGATAATGTGACGAGACCAACATTATTAACAGGAGCAGGCCTACCTTATAATCTAGAAACGAAATTGGAATATTTCGAATTATCTACGTGCCTCATTTGCGGCAATGTTCAATTGCTTGCAAATATTGAAGACGGAATGAAACTGTAAACGTAGCAGGACGATTCATTTTGGTCACATTTTTAACTTCTTCAATGCCGGACGCCGTTGCTCATAGAAACATAGGCAAGGTCAGTACTTTTTAACATGTGGGACCATCCGAACTGGTGCGGAAGTGAAAATTTATTGTGCGAATGACAAGCACGGTGCGAACAAGTGCGAATGACAATTGTCCGATAAGTAGTCGTTTGTTATCCTTTTCACATTTGTTACCGATACTCAAAACATTCTCTATGAATACAATGGTAGAAGAATTACATGTACCAGCAGAGTGTGACCCGCATTTAGGAATTTTATTAGCGCGTGCAACAATAATTTTGGTACGCATATAGAAGTCCTTTTTGTGTGAATGAAGCGTCGTTTCATGCAACCAAATGCTACACAAACCTTGAGTACTGTACGAACTGCACAAAATATATTTCAGTCTACTGGAACGGTCGACCCTTATCACGTTGTACAAACGAATTTAACAATATTCTCTGTAACATTCCGGTACATAAAGACTAAGTAAATTGACAATTTTGTGCGCATCGTGACAAAAAAATTATTGCATCAGTTCTGTAGAAAGTTTGGAATCGTTATTCACAACATTTGCATGTTATATAATGTAATATGTTAATATGTATGATCAGAGCATATGTTTTTGCTGTGACCAAACCGGGAAACCTAACTTATATAAAGGCCTGCCGTTTTGTTGCATTTACGTCGCAGACCGCGCAAAATCATAATGCTGACCGTACTTTGGGGCCTATGTCTGGCTTTTCGGGTCTGACTTGGGCTTATGGTTAAAAAAACGTTTTCGGGCTAGCATCGGGCTTTGCAAAAAATTTTATAACTAACTCTTCAGAGCGGTTTACCATAAAACTACCGCCAAGGAATACAAACTAAATTTCCTCTGCGGAAATGCAGCAGACAGCGCAGGTTATTAGCGAATTACACACCAGGGCTAAAAAAACATCTAATTTCAAATACAGCTAAGGCGAATGTTCTGTTCTGTACATGTTCTCGAAATCCCGCCACGCTCAAACATTTGACTTTTATTTAACGTTTTTTGGCCAATATTCGGCCAAATGTTCTCATTACAACCTTAAAATTTAACTTACTCGTTTGCCTTTAGATTGATTTAAATCTAGATACCATTTCTAATTTGTTTGTGACGTCACAATGTTGTGTAAATCGTTGTTATATTTGCACCAGCTGGTGTCGCACAAGCGCAGTAAATCCTTAAACAGTAACTCGTTTAGGTTTATTTTAAAGTAGAGGGATAGACGTTTCTAAGGATGGCACAATGGTCTCAATTGGATCAATGGTATTTGTTCAAAGATCCTGGCAATATGTGGGACTAAGAGTACATGTTGTTCGTTGATTTTTTTTCGTACTATAACAGCGGGCTACTGTGGCGTGTTTATTTAAGGCGTTTAACATAGAAGTAACAACATTGTGACGTCACAAGCAAATTCCAAATCGGCTCGAAACTTGCATCGATCGAAAGACATGTCCTTTGTGACAAAGCGTATCAAATTTCAGTTTGCAGCAACCTTTACTTTTGAGTTGGGAGTCCACCAAAAACCCCATCTAATTCGCTCGTATACAGGCAAAAAGGGAGACTGACTCGTACGGAAAAATATTGACTTTGGTGGAGGTTCATGGCGGATTGTGTTACGCGTTTTCCGAATATTATGCGACAGAGAGGTGTTTAGAAGGGTTTAAGGGTTGTGTTGTAGGTAGTGATGTCTTGCGCCGGATCCGGGTACCCGGACCCGGCCGGATATTGACCAATTTTCAATACCCGGACCCGGCCGGATAATACACTTAATTTTACCGGATAGTTGTGAAAGCATTTTTGTCCTAAAAACGGACAAACATTTCGCAAATTACTCGTTTTTGGGATCCATTCTCGCCGACGTAAGATTTTTCTGTTGTCTGTTATTAAGGTTTTTCGTGACGTGTTGTACCATATTAATAAATACCCACGTTTATTTGTTCCCCTCATGACAGGCTAACCTTAACATAGCATTATGTTTGGCAATCAAACATTTTTGCCATACCGATAAAATACACGAATCGGTGTTAACAAATTGCCGGATCCAAATTATCCGGCCGGATTTGATTGATAACTATCCGGATCCGGCCGGGCCGGATAATTTGAAACTGGGAACATCACTAGTTGTAGGGTGTTGTTAGGCTGTGGGAGTTTGGGGATGTTATGGTAGGCACGGGTGTCAAAATAGGTGGTAGTCATGTTAAGAAGTGCGTTGAGGGTGTTTTTGGCCAGGGGTAATAGGTTGTATAGAAGAGCAGTCGCAAAATAGGCGTGTAAATATTCCAAAGCCTAATGTGCAAAAATGACCGTGAGGGCTTTAATCTAATGGAAGGGAGGACTGTTGGCAAGGGAAGAATTTTATGGCAGGAGGGTTAGCGATTGTGAAGGGCAACGAGGAGGTTCAGATCTCCCTGTCTGACGCATCTCCTGACTTGAAAGTCCATCGTTGCCAAACCTTGACGATGTCCCGGAAATTGGCGGAAGAGTGAAGAGCAGAAAGGTAATGAAGGGGAAAGCGTTCAAGTTTCTACTGGGAAGAGAGCCATGAAAAAGAAATGAAATGAAACGCTTTTTTGAAGTTAAGAGAAACGAAAAAGTAATTAACAAAATGGGTCGAGATAGGACTTGCTTAACAGGAATTGCCCTCGGTAAGGCATTGTTTATTTATCTGCGACAGCAAATTACTTTACTTGGTGTATATAGTGAAGCAACAAGCCTTTGATTGACGTCAGAAGATTTTATTTTGAAAACTCTATTTCGCTTAAGTAGGTTACCATAAACACTTTTTGTTTCTGCAAATATTACGTAATAGTAATAATGAAAGCAACAAAATGCACATAAAACATCGCTGAAACTGGAAGTCATTTCTTCACGCTATCTCCTCAAAGCTCAAACTGTGAACTACAGTGTGGTAGCGAGCGTAGTAGGTGGAAGCGGAGAAAAGAAAAAAAAACGCACGCTCAAACGTGACCGTAAAATCCTAAAAAAAAACAAGCACAAACTAGTCTACCAGGAGCAATAAATGCGACTAAAAATGGAAAGGTCGGGATATATTGTGTATTAGTTTTTGGTGCCCAAGCTTAAATTTTACCGAGGTGTATGCACACGTATGGGTGTAGTTGTGGGTTTGGGTGAGATCGGCCCCGATTCAGTCCCAGGAGAGCGAGTAGAACTCCATGCTGAGACCGTCGGGGCCGGGGGCTTTACCAGTTGGAAAGAGGATGGGACTTTTTAACTTCATGTTGTATTATGGGATTGGAAGGATTTCAAGATATTATTCTGGGATTCTGAGGGAGGTTAATGAAATCTTTGATGGTTATAAGAAGAAAGATATTGGTCGGTGTACAGGGTTGCGAAAAAAATGCGGGTTTGTGATAAATTGATCTTGAGGGTTGAAAGGGGGAATCTATGGTGGCTCTGTAGATCTAGAATTGGGGGGTGCCTGCGTGCTGGTAGAAGTTGACTCCAGTAGCAGGTGTAAATGGCCGGTTGCAGGACATCGATGTTGGATTCACGCATAAATGTATCGCCGTCGTCTGTCTGGGAATCCCAACCCTCAAGTTTGGGCAAAAAAAACCTAACCCTAGGTTTTTTCGACCCTAACCCAGTATTTATCAACCCTGACCCTGATGTGTAATTTTCAGTCAAAAGTTCTATCCATAACCATTTTACAACCGTAACGAAGCTTTTGATTGTGCAACTGTAGGCATGTTGAAACAATGTCTTCTTGCAATTGATGTCATCGCACTTGTTCTTTGGGCGCGGTCTGTCTCACTGTCGTATTGAACGCTCTCCTTAGCGGTACTAGAAATGCAATATCAAGGAAAGTATCAGGCGGGGTTGCTAGCACAGAACACATCTCGACGATAAGATAAGCCGTTTGTCAAAAGATCTTTATCCACGTGACCAATCTCAAATCTTCGCGCTATCGTACAGTGGACGCACCACCGCATGGGTTGGGTCAAACGAAACAATAACTCTGTCAGAATGAATTGGTGTTAAATACACAATTGTAAAGAGTTTACCCTTTCAATGAAAACATATTGTAAGCGATTTAATCCCATCGTGTTGTTTTTGATATTTCTCAGTTCGATTGAAGTAAGATGTGAGAGCAACGACCCCTCATCACTGCTGGTGGTGGCTGACGACGGTCACTACAAAGCAGAAAGTCTCTGTCTGACTGGGCAAGACTGCCGTCATTCATCAGTTGCACAGGCACAAATACATTAGAGTTACGTTTGCAAAAAGGTTATAGTGAGTGGTTTCAATCGAAAACAAATCATTAGGGTAAATATTGTCAAATAGTGGGTTTAACCAAAAACCAGGGTTGGGGTTGAAAAAACCTAGGGTTGGGTTACAAACACCCGCTCCACCACCTCGGCTCGGCAACAGAATGGCAACATACAAAATAACAACAGGTAAATGAGAAAATGTCTTAATTGAGGTTGATATCTTAATTGCTACTGCTCATAGAAATTATGGGTATTCGGGTTTAAGAAGTGAATGCTAAAGAACCACCTCACAGCTGGGTCAGCATTTGTGATTCTCAATATAAGTTTGGAACAAAGAAACATGTGCGAATGTAGACGGTACAAATTATGCACAATTTAGTGCAGTATTTAAACTCAAATATTTGTTTGTTAACATCAAACGTTTACTTAGCACAAATTTCTATGTTTCATAAGCTTATGTGAGGCCCACACATGACGAATTAGCTATGGGGTGGATCTATATTATCTACCGTTTTAAGATGGTCAATTGAAGCAATATTCCTTTCATTTAAAAAAGGTGCCATTCGTAGCAACCTTTAGAACGCATATGAGTATTTCTAAAAAAAAAGGTTTTATCCTCCGTCACAAACAAAGGCGGCACGTAACTTAGTTAAAAAAAAACACAAAAATGTTACAGGGGATGCATCTAAAAGTTGAATCACAGAAGTATAAGTTCATTCGTAATTTTATGTTAGACCCCATCTTGATCACGAGCGTATTAGGTGGGGTTGATAAACAATGTAAACAGCGAAACAATGTTGGATAAAAATAAACAATGTTTGATATATCGTTCTCGTTTTAGGCGAAACTAGGTGTCGCACAAACACAGTGGGTACTTAAATTTCGGTGGATGGTAAGGGAGAAGGATTAGACCTTCCACACAATGCATCAACCGACCCTATGGGGTCCCTACTTTGGACGCTACGACCCATCGAATATGTGGTGCTAAAAGTACAAATGGTCGGTTTCGGCCTTTTTGCGTGTATACGAGCGAATTGGGTGGGGGTCTTTGATGGGGTCCCAACTCAAAAGTAAAGGCTGCTGCAAGCTAGAATTTGCTACGCTTTGCAACAAAGGACATGTCTTTCGATCGATGCAAGTTTAGTAGTTTGCGTGTGACGTCACAATGTTTCGTAAATCGTCCTTGTTCTAAACGACACTAGATGTCGCACAATCGAAATATATCTTTAAACTTAACTTTGGTGTAAAGTAGAGGGTTATATCCTACCTTCCTGATGGTGCCACAATGGACTCTATTGGACCAGTGGTTTTTGCTATATGATCCTGACAATTTGCCGTGGTGAAAAGAGTACATGTTGTTTGTTGTGTTTTTTCGTAATAACTACGGTTTACTTTGGCGTGTTTGCTTAAGAAGGCATTTAATAAATCAGTAATAGTCACACGACGCAATGCAGGTTACTTGTGACACTTTTAAATTTTCATCAAACAACCCTTTTGTTTTGTGGGTGTTGTACCTTACGGAGTATGCTATTGCAGTTCGTTGACGGGCGTAGCGCGAATATAGAGGAAAACTTCGAAGTCTGGTAAATTTCGTTACGTCATAGGTGATGACGTCATTTTTGACATGGTAACTCGTAAGGTGTCATTTAACATTCGTGTGAAGTTTAAGGTTTGTAGTGCTAGGGATAGCTGAGATATTAGGTGTGGTGCTAAAAGTACACCAGACCCGATATTTCATTATCTTCTTAACACAGTTGCATTAGAGCCGATAACATTATTCTTGGAATAGTGCTCAGTTCATTTAACATTTTTGTGCAGCTTCAGGT
This sequence comes from Ascidia mentula, assembly GCF_947561715.1. NCBI lineage: Eukaryota > Metazoa > Chordata > Ascidiacea > Phlebobranchia > Ascidiidae > Ascidia > Ascidia mentula. The sequence continues at coordinate 1,462,881 of NC_138569.1, forward strand.
TCCGGGGTTGCTGAGATACTTGTTGTGTAAAAGATTTTGTTTTACCATGATCGTGAAACTATTACTTCAAGTTGCATTTGTTCTCTTATCTGGTTGCTTCAGTGAAGGTAAGTAAATTTTTGTCGATCCTCCATTTTTTACCATTTGCAACTTATAGAAGATTATCAGATAAACCACCATGTTACAATTGGTGCCAAAAACAATATTTTGCACTACCAGGCGGGATTCAAATTTTGTGCTGCTTGACCACAATTAACCTTGATTTACAAAATTTCCCCCAAAAATTTCGCCCCCCTACAAAATATTTGCCTTTGCTTGAACACTTTATGGAAATTCCCCACCAATGTGGCAAATTACAAGCAATCAATGCAATTCATACAATGTGAGTTAACAAACGTTAGCGATGTTTATTAATGTTCAAACATCAACACTAAAACTACACTGCATTGGTGTTTTGAAATTGTATTTCATAGTCCTTTTGTCGTATGACTTCGGCTAACAGTGTGAAATGATATTTGATGATTGTATAATCGTATGACTTTTGCCAATAAATGACTAATTTAGGAGCATAGTACTATATAAAAACTTTAAAGAGGGTTGTCCGCATAGGCGTGTCCAGGTGTTTTAAAGGACGTGAGATAAAAAAAAATATATATTATATCAAACACTTGCATCTTAAACCATGGCACCTTAGTTATAAGTTCTGTCAGCCACTGACATATAAGCACACAAAAACCCCAGTTTTCTGCATAACGTAGTAAAAACATGCACGTCTCCTGGATATATTTTTCAGATATATGTGTTTCCTACTCTGTCCTATATTTTTTTGTGGTGCATGTATTGCTGATTGACAAATCAGACTTATTTTGTAGCTATTATGTATAATGTATTTAGCATGATTAAACATGATACAATCACAAATTTGGACACCATAAGATCTTTAAAAGATATGTTATGTGTGTTTTCAGAAATTGTAAATTTCCAGTGGGTATAAATCCTGATAACCAATTGCTGATTTTATATTTAAAACTTTGTCATGTTGGAAAAAAATGGATTTTGTTACACACAAATGTATTGGGTACTTGTTCTACTTCTGCCGATGCAGCACATTACCTGTGGTAAGTTTTTTTGAATCACAGTTCCATATCATTGTAGTTATAATAGGTTGACTTGGGTTGGTTATTTTTTATTTATCACAGTTTTTTTCCTTATTTTAGGCGTAAACTAGATTAGTTTAAAGGATGCATATTAGTACTTCTATGAATATAAGTTTTAAACCAGTGATGCATAGGAGTCAATTTTACCGTTGAATGAGCACATATGCATGTGCTGTTGTCATGGTGAATTTTAGGGTGTTTGGGGGGCAGTTTTCGTAGGTTTTTGGCAATTTCAATCAGGTAGTTACTTGCTGGTGGGTGTGAAAATGGAGATCATAATTCAGGCTGTATTTGTGAAGAAAAGATGAATCGTTTATCTGCCCACTTATTTGCGTTTTTGTTCCACTTATTTGCGTTTAAGTTCCAACTCTTTTCTACAATAGTTGATAAAATGTTGCTTAAGAGGCCTCATATACCTCTATAATCAGGCATAGGATTGTTTTGGCCAATCAAGCAAAACATTGTGCACAGGTATTTTTGCAAATAACTTGAAAAAGAGGATTTTTTTGATTTAATACCCTTATAGGTCCTCAAATAATTTCAGTGTTTTTGTTGGTCTTATACAATGGTTATTTAATGCCCTGTTTAAAGGGATATGTGGGAAAACAGGTCATAAATCATCTTTTATGTAAAAGTAAAGTTTTGTCAGGTTAATTACCTTTTTGTTTAATTTATAGTAATTGCATAGTATTTTTTTGCAATTTAAGTCCACATTACCTGCATTTTACTGTAAGTCAACACTATTAAATATTAATTTTCTTTTTTTGAAGATTTTTTTTTAATTGCATTGGTTTGCTAACATTTTTCTACTTGATAGGACAGCAGACAAACATTACAATTTTGCCTCAACCCAATCAAGCAGTTGGAGCTAACGTGAATGTCACTGCATACACTTCTATCACAGGAGCAGTTTTGTATTTCAACTTACGCAGTACTACCAATGTAAGCATCTAAATTTTGCTGTATATTAGGGCAGTGGGGTTGGGGCTTTGAACAAACTTATTAGGGAGGACTAAACTGTATTTGCTTAACAAGTGTATTTTGTTCAACACTAGTGGAGTACTTTTTCTATTTTTCTTTTATGCTTTAGATTATTGGTGGATATTCACAGAATCCAGGGAAATGTTATGACAACAATTTGAAGAACATTTCCAGAACGTATGTTTTGGTATATATTTGTTTTGATAGACTATCTACCATAATTGATAAAGCTAAATCATTGCAAAACATTTTTTGTTCTTGTCTACTGGATATAAGCTTAGATTGTGATCTACTATAGGCAGTAAACTTTGCTTTGACATTTGTGGTCACTTATACAGTGTTATGGAATAGAAAGTGTAACTTATTGTAATATTGCAATATTTGTAATAAAATAAAACAGGTGATGTTCCTATTTGTAAACTTAATTGCTTGTTGTAAAATTCTTTACATACACTTGCAGTTGTACTGTTGTGTCACCTGGGAAACTAGAATTTTCTTTTCCCAATGTACAATTGGATTATCATCTTCTTCAATGGACAGCTGCTGGGAATACCTTCACTTCAAACTTTAGTATCAAGAGTAAGTTTCAACAAAATTTTGTAAAACAATGTGCAAAAACTGCAAAAAGTAAATGCAGTCATCATTACAAAGAGGTTATATGGGTTCAAAAATGTTTTTTTTCAAATATTCCCAACAATCAGCAAGTAATGTTTTGCAAACTTGCATTCACACTCAAAAAGCAAAAATAAAAAATTTAACATGCTGCCGTATGGAGCTTTATCGCTGTGAACACTAAATGCTGACTTTCACATTTGATTTAAAGCAGGTCCTGTCATTGAAAATTATTCTATGTTGCTTTGCATATTTTTATGCTTTTTATCTCAAATTATATTGTACATAGATGTCTGACACTTTTTTAAGTAGGGTTTGAACTTCCTGCATTACAAAACACTTATTTCTGCTGTATTTGTCACATAAAATTATGTTTGCATAATTCTTTTAAATTATCAGTAATTAAAACATGTGTCTTTGCATTGGTATATGTAACATTAGAGGCATTATAAATTAATTTCAGAAGATTTTTTAAATGTTTAACTTTTTTGTGAAAAAAACTTTAAATTAAATACTTGGTGCGACCTTTAAAAATTTTGAACTGTCAAAATGTTTTTCTGCACAACTTGATAAAAAAATATGTGTTAATTTAAACAAAATTAAAGGTTTAACATTTGCCATATTGTTGCTCAGAAGTGACTGAACATAAGTTATTTTGACAACAAAAGTTGCCCTAAATGATGTTAGTAAAGGTGTTTTTTTTATATTTGCTGCAAATAATGTGAAAAATACATAGCCTATGATCTTGAAAATAAATGCCAGAGCTATAAAATTTTCAGTGCATAGGACTGAACAGGCCATTTTTTAGGTCAGAAAGTGCAACAAATTAGAACCAACATAAAAATTGGTGTCATACAATTGTTTTCATTGAACCCTAGTTTGAAACTGATGTAGTTTTATTTGCATGTTAACAGAATGCCCCAGTAATACCACAGGATTTGGACCAGCTATTGATGCGGCCAGCTACCACTACAAAGATAATGGTAAATTTCGTTGTAATGCTAATGAGGAGTTGTTTTACACCAACTCAACTCCTGCGAGCACAAACGACACAGTCTGTCAAAATAATGCAGTTTGGAGTGGATCCCAGGGTTTAGAATGCTGGGCAGGTGACTGGATTAAGTTTGTTGAACAAACTAACCTTTTTTCAAACTGTTTGTAAACAATGTGTTGTTTCAAAGTTTTCAAAAATACCCCCAAAAATATTAATAGAAAACCTTAAATTTTGTTTGACTTATGCAATACTTAGACAAGCAATCTAAACAAGTTTATACTAAACTTTTGGTAAAAACAGCAGTATCGGACAACCTTAGTTCATCATCTGTTTCGAAACATTTCTTTGCATCTGTATGCTGGCAGTTGTAATTCTTTTATTTATCGATGAAGCAGTTAGATATGAGTCAAATAGTAAAAATACACATTGAAAAACAATCTAAATAATCAAAAACAATTTTCTGTTCAAAGTAGTTTAAACAAAGTACACCATACTACATTTTTTAATGACTTAAGCTTTTTGTGCTTCAACTGTTTTTTTTTAACCCTGATCAAAACTTACATTTTGTTGTGCCTTGTAATGTAGCAGGGGTATGCAACCTTTAGCATAGCTAGGTCAATTACAACCAAGCCCAATACACCGTGGGCCACTTTTACACGAACTTGGTGACAAAACAGATTTACATCACTGTACCTTTTGAAATCAGTGTGTACTTGTTCACACAGACAAATTTGGCAAGCATATTTCACTGTATTAGGAAAATATGTTAAAGAATTTATTTTATAAACTGTGTGGATTTATGTTGATGTAAATCTGGTTTGGTGGCAAAATTTTTACTACATACCCTATTAATATGCCACCTTACAAGAAAAAAATTAATAAGCTTGTGATCCGATAAATGAAATCATGTGACAGTAGACTCAAAATTAACACCATCTTCCGTTACAATTTGTTTCTTGCCTTTTTGTAGAACCAACTGCAGTGCTTAATGGAAGTTTTACTGGAAGAGATAGGAGTTTTGTGAAGATCACATGTGTTTCAAGCAAAACAATCCAACCCCCTGTCACTGGCTATAACGTGGATGTTAACAATCAAAGAACACAACATGGCGTTGTATGTAGCATATGTCGACTGTATTTGTTAATGGACAAGCTTATATTATTAGGCAAATAAGTTTATTTATAAAAATATTTGCAAATTTAGTATAAAGTAATACTAATGACATCGATATATATTGTATTGACTGATTGAAACTGTTTTCCTTGGCTTTGTAGAGGTTTCTTTTTTTTGGCAATTTTGAGATATGAATATAAGCAATGCAGTTTTGTTCAGACCAGCTGTGTTTTCAAGGCGATAAACTGGATGTTAACAATCAAATAACACCACCACTTGTGTGTGGATGCATATGTTCACTGTATTTATTTTCTGCTCGTGTGAATTGTTGCTGCCAAATTGTGAAGTTAAACAGTAACACTTTTATTAACGAAGTTATTGATATATTTAAATAAAATGGTAGAAGTTATATAGCTTGGAAATTTGTGCAAAAACTATTTTTAGAATGAAGTGTACATGCTTAATCTTACCCGTGCGCTAAACGGAGCTACAGTTCGATGTCAAGTTGTTTCAAAGTACACTCAAGTAAGAACAAACAAAGGATGGTCACAACCACAAACACTGGATGTGACTTGTAAGTAAAGTTATAAGATTGTATCTGATAAGTTTTGTGTTTTTTAAGCCAGTATGTATCGCTAAAATCCCCATGACATGACACTTGTCAAAACTTCCAAGCAAACTAAAATTAACACTTCTAAATTAGTTCAAGTAGTTTGTTTTTGTGATTTATTTAACCAGTAAGAATCTCAAATGAAATAACAATTAGTGGTGCATAAGGCAAGTATATTCCAATTAGTTGTGTCCATAAGATTGTATTATCCATTATGTGCATTTGCATTTACAAGAATAGGTGCAATGAATGTGCTTGTTGTGTATGAATATATTAATGGTTCACAGTTCTGTAGTAATCTGTTGCAAGCTTGTAACACTAATATGTAAGGTAATACGTTGTTTAATAGTTTAACAAAATAACACATGCTGGTTAAATGCAATATAACTCAATTCTGGATATTTCAGAGGTTGGATAAAAATTAGCATGTAATCCTGCAAAACGAACTAGCATAGTTTTTTGTGCATGGTTGATTCCAACCCTTCATAACATACAGATACAAGTAAATGACATAAATGCTGAAATAAATCAGACTGTTAAGCTAAACCAAAACAATTTCCTGTACTTGATATACAATGTTGGTGTCAGAATTATATAAATACACATTTTCATGGATAAAAAGGAAAAATGTATTAGTTACAATAAATTGTACACTTTGAACTGTGTAAGAGGAAGTGATTTGGATGCATGTTGATGCACTTCTTTGGATGGTCTTGGTTTTGATAAAGCAACTGTGTATATTAATGTACAATATAAGTTGATGTGAATGTGGGGCATGTAAAGTTACACTTATTCTTTTATAACCCCTTTGGTTATTTCAAGTGCTGATTCTCTCTCTCTGCAAATGTACCTGCACGGTATAGACATGTTTTTTTCACCTAATTGTTTGTTAGATTTAACCTTTAATTGGACACATTTGGATATCTACTAACTATGCATAAGTTCAGCTCAGATGATGTGAAGTTTGCCTTAAACTACAAACAAAAGGATTTTGTGATGACAACTATTTTAAATTAAGATTAAAAAAAATTTTGAAACTTTTGTTCTAGATGCACCATATATTTACAATCCACTGTAAATGGCATGATTTAAACGAGAATGACCAACAAATTGTTTTACAAAATGTCGGTTTAAATTTGTCTTCTAATGTTGATCCAAATCCAGTATCCACATGTTGTTAAAAAATATTAAATAATGTAATGTGGTGTCAAATAATATTACTACTAATTCACCAATGCTGGCTGTGAAACAACCAATGGCACCGAAGAAAAAGGCTGTTTCAAACATTTCAAACATTGTTTCAGTTCTAACCACAAGGGCATTGGTGGTTTTCTATGCATTTTAGCAATTTTACCATGTTTTAGTAAACAGGCGTGCCACAAATACAAGCAAATATACAAGCAGACACTGTTTAACACAAAACCAAAATCAAATAATGCTGCCAAACATATATGCAGTGTGGGTTATATCTTAATTAAGGTATATGAACACAACATTTTAGTAGATGAAAGATGTTGTTTGTGATGTGACACAAATAATTTCTATGTTGAAAATTTTTTCTCAGAATGGCACTGGGTCATATGTTTGTCAGTCCTCAGATTAATTTGGAACGTTTTAGTCCACGGTTTATGTTGATGTCTAGTGTAAGTTGGCACAGGTAGTGGCATGGATTTTATATTTGCATTTAAAGGTATAGTCGCAGCCCCATGTAGTAAAAAATAGTCGGAAAAGTCTAAAAAATTACAATGAAGTGTAAAAGTAAAGTTTTCAGTCCATTGAATCAGGGGTTCTTAAACCGGGGTCTGCAAGGACTACACAGAGGTCCGTAACTACACCTAAAAAAACAGGTTGAATGGTTCTTATACTATCCTTGTATCTTTCAATTTTAAAATTGTTTACAAATTTTTTTGTTACTTTTGAAAACATCTATGGTACAAGAATTCACACTTATCATTACTGTTGCCTGTAGTATTTTCAACGCTGATTATGTTGCAAAATGATGTGAAGTAAGAAGGGGGTCCAAGAAAAAAACATATTCACAAAATGGGGTCAGCCAAAAAGTTTGGGAAACCCTACATTAAATTAGACATTGAAGTAAGGCCCAGCTCTTGTAAAACATTTCCGGTGATTTTCATAATTTTGTGTAAGATGATATTGGAAAGGTTCACTGCACTTACATCATAGCAAATTAATTAGGAATTGTCAACATCAGTTCCATCAATAAGTGCTCAGTGTCAAATTACTTTTCTTTTCTGCATTTAAACAGTATGGTAAAACAGTAATGTTGAACATTGGGATACTTCATCCATGTTTTCCTTCAAATGCCAGTTTCCAATACAGTGACAAATAAGCGAGCTCTTGTTAAATCATTACTTTAATTTTATGAGCAAATTGTGTAAAATGTTGCTCCAGGATGAATGTTTATTTGCAGGGGATGATTATGTCAAAACTTTTGTATTTTGTTTGTAAATGTTTATAATTAAAAACTAAAAGTAATGTCAGTTGCATGATGATTCACATTGAATTTCCAACATCACTGTACATGGTGTGTTTAAACCAACTCAAAACCAGTTCATTATTTTGCAATATTCTACTAATAAATTGCACTTAAATTGCATTTTAGGGTCAAATTCTTAATCCACATGTGTTTTGTGTTATAATAACTTAAATGAAAGCAACAGTTTATGTAGCCTAGATATTCAATCAACAAATGCTGCTTGTCAAATGGCGTACTAGGATGGTTCATTTCACAGGTCTCTTTTTAGATTAGGTGTATTCAACATATTGTAGGTGTAATTGGTTTTAAAAACTGTTCATTGGGTCATGTTGAATACTATGAATGATTATTTTTAAGTCATATTTCAACTAAATTTTTTTTCATCTAGACCACATTCGATGATTTTGGATTCCAATCAAAAAAATAATAAATATTTAAGGCTAATTTCATTGCATTGTAAACTAATGCTATGCATTAGGAATTCCACTATCTTTTGCAGAGTTATAGTCAATCTATAAAGGAAAATTTTGTTAACGTCTGAAAAGTGACATTCCTAATGAGTTGATAAACAAGAGCTGTGTGTTAGTTTTAGTGTGTTAGTTAAAAACAATTTTTTGTTTGATTTCTTCATAATTGAAATGTCGGTGTAAGTGGATATATGGGATAGGTTTTGTCATAAAAAAAAATAATTCAGTTGAAGTTCACTATATTTAAAATGAAGTTATGTGCTTTTGAATATGAAGATGGTTACGAGATATTTTACTGAATTTTTTATCTTTGACCTATTATGTTTGTTACATTTAGATCCACCCACAGTTCACTACATCACTGCACAGGGCTCATTTCAACACATTGAGAATCAGTATATTATTCTGCAAAACACCAGTATAAGCTTAATTTGCTCTGTGGATTCAAATCCCCGACCTATATGTGTTTGGTCATATGATAACTTGAATGAAAGAAACAATTCATGCAACATAAGCAGAAAATTTATTAACTCAACAAATGCAACTTGTGAAGCCACTAATGGCATTGATAAATCTGCAAACAAAACTATTTCGATTGTGTCAGTTCCAACAATGAGTAAGTAAGTTTTTAAGCTTTTTAATATTGGACTTTTTCTTGTTAAAAGTTTTCTTCTAGGACAACCAAAGATAACAGTTAATGGTGAAACAGTTGATAACAACACAACAAAGCTTCTCAATGAAAGCAATGCTGTTAAATTTTAATGTACTGTTGACTACCAAAGTTATCTTGGTACGATCTTTAAATGGACAAAAGATGGGATTGATGTTGAGATAGATGTTAATAATGATAGCATTTTGCCAAAAAATGTTACACCAAATGACACTGGTACATATTTATGCAAGTCTTCTGATGTGTTTGGGAGTTTCCAAACAACGATTAACATTGATGTTCAGTGTAAGTTTGCACCATAGAAAGCATGTGGTGATAATTTGAAATAGTTTGTCTATTTAACTCTGCATGTTTTCGTATTTTTTTCTTAAAACCATAGTGTTGTGTGACATGTTGGGTAAATAATTTGTTTTGGAAACTATTGCAAAATGTAGCATTCAGTAGAAATCTTAACTAACCCAAATTGTTCTGTATAAGATTAGCTACACCTTTGTTTGTATTAATGGATTACCTTAACTGTGCTAGTGTATGGTATCTGGTGAATGAATTAATTATCATTAAATAATTTGTTTTGTGTTATATGTCTTGCTTAACCTGTTAATAACTGGGTGTTTTGAGAAGGTTTCTATTGGTTGCGTTAGTTCTATTCCAATCACAAGTTCATATTTTAGCATCCTACTTCTGTATTCCAAGCATAACTGTAGACATTTCATAGTGGAACGGGTCTTTTGCAAAAATTACTGCAACTGTTTCTTTATCTTTTTTTCCTCATTAAACAATTTGTGCTATATGTGCATTAAAGCCAATGAATGATTGACCACTTTGCACAACGCTAATGATTACAATTAGACATTTTATAAATCATGTGTCAATTTAAATTTGGTTTACACTATTTGAAATGATAATTGTATAGTTTTTGTAATTGTGCTAATGTTGGCTTTGCAAGTTAATATATTTTCATAGACCAACCATACACTGTCGGCAATGTGAACTGCCAACCAAGCCAACCATGTGATATTACTGTGTATTCAAATCCTCCACCTAATGCATCTGTTTTAATGTCACCAGGTTTGTAATGCTTGAATACTTGCCATATCTTAACATTTGATTTATAAATATATATTTTTAGGAGGTGGAAATGAAACACTTGCATGGTTGATAAGTACTCCACCGGTTTACACATATCAAATTAAGGTATATTATGTTGTTAAACAGTAGGGAATCATTTATTTGTTCTTGTAAGTTGCATTAAAGGTAGTATAACATTAAACAAACGATTACCTTTAATCCAACAATGGTTGGTTTACTTTAGTTGAGGCCAGTTACTGATACTTTTTAATACAAAATGTGCCCGTAAGTTTGACTTAAATAATAGATGCAGGAAAATGTGATAATTTAACATATATCCCAAAATAAATTTAAAATAATATAGTTTCATTGCTGTATGTTGAAAGTAATGTAACAAACTATGCACAGTGAGTTCTTTGTAATCCTAGTTTGGTTATTTTACTGTAGAAGCCTGCAGGAACCTACACTTTGCATGTTACAAATTCAATTGGAACAAGCTCGATTACAATAACAGTATCTGCAATCACTACCAGCCAACTGGGAATGATTATTGGAATATCTGTTGCAGCTGCTGTTGTTGCGATTCTTGCAATAATACTTGCCGTATTTTGTTTCAAAAGATCAACAGGTAAGTGTGAAATTGTAACATGTTTTAGAATGTTGGGTTATTAAACCCAAAGGTTTGTTTCATATTAATGTTGTTATCTTGCAGGTAACAAAATGAAAGGAACACCTACAAAGGGTTCACTGGGAGCACCTGCTTATTTAGACACACATGTGTATGAAAACACACCTCCACAACCTAATACACCCACATATGAAAACACACCTGAGTATCAGAATGTGGCAACTTATCAAACCACAACTGCAAACCAAAGTGCATCAGCATATGAAACATTTGGTTCCAGTTAAAAGCACTTTAACTACTTATTTTAGAAAGAATGCGATTGTACTGACCACTACTATGTATTTGAAACATGTATTTGGTTTAAGTTGATTTAAACTTAAGGTTAGTCAACATTGTGATAAAAATTATTACAGTGCACTGTTGTTGTAAAAGTATTTTGTATTACATTCATCTATGATTTCGAGACAGAATGCGAATGTATTTTATTTGGTTTAAATTTATTTAAACTTAAGGTTGGCCAACATTATGATAACTTTCCTGGTAAAACCGCTGGTACATGTTATTACAGTGCGGTGTTCTTCTGTAACTTTAAGTTTCTTATTGGTTTTGAAGCCGATTCGACAACGTAAAGTCGCCCAGTGCAAATACCTGATTAGTTCAAGCAATCAAGTACACCTCCATTTACTCCCTTGTATTGCTGGGTAATGTTTTATTCTGACTTAATCCTTTTGTTTGCCAGGGTATTGAGTATTACAGGAAAGTTGATTTTAAATGACTTTGTGTTCAACTTCCCGGTGTAAATTTACAATGCTGTAAGAACTGTGACCACTGTTTGTTCTCTATTCGTGTTTCATAACGTTTTCACTTAATGTCCATCACTGTGTGTTTCTAATATTTTATAAATGAATGTGATCTTCGTTGCGTTGAGTTTCTATTGCAAGGATTTTTCTACCGCCAACCTATAGTAAGCAATAGGAGAATAGGCGGTAATTAAGTGATTCATTACAAAGAGCCAATTAAACCTTTTTTGGACGATTTGAACTTTGTATGTACAAAAGTTCTGCCGTTTACACCCTATAAATTGGTTGATTTGACGGCTTTGGCTTTAATTCCGTGAAATTGTGCATCACTTACTTTTGTGATCAAACTAAGGTGATCAATATATTGTAGGGGTTTTTACGTGAAACAACATGTTCGGTGACGAATACGCGGAAGGCGGTTTACAGGCAAGACTCCTTTCCTTTACAGAACTTCCGTGTTGGCAGGAAAGCTAATATGCGAAATGTGTGTTTTGCTCTCTTCTCTATCTACCACCTTCTTTACTCACGAATAACCGATGTAATAAGTTTAACGAGAACACTTAACAAGACCTAAGGAAGTTGCACAAACATAGTTTTTTGAATGTTTTGTGATGAAATTCATCCGACCGCATTATGAAATAAATGGCCTTACTTTTGGGACAAGACACAATATAGAGTGAAAATACTTTCTGTTTGTAAGAAAACGAGGCGTGTCTTCAACCATAAATATCTTAGTTGTCGTTTTATAAATTCCTACATGTGATTTAAGGACAGTGACCACTAAGCTAAGTTTGAATCATTGTTATAACGCAGCTTTTCATTGCGTCGCACTGATGTAACTAATACTTTGTCACCGTATAGTTCGATAGGTTACTGTGCGCTGGTGAACCCAAGATATGTCTCGATGTTAAAGCCAACCAGGAAGTAATTATATAAAGTTACAAGGAGTGCATGGGTGCCACGGCTTTATCTTATTGCACAATAAGTTCAGAAATATGGAGCACATACATTTTCACCGAAGTTTGTTGATAAATGATTATTTCCGAAAAACAAGCCACACCTAAACAGATAATGCAAATTTCATCATTCAAGTTAGTGATCCTGAGAAAAAGTACTTTTAATCAGTTGCTTGACATCATAATGTCACATATACTGCATACTTACAGAAAAAGGTCGTACATAACCTTTAGTGTTATTTGCAATGGTGTAAGGGATGAGGTGTTGTGTGCAATGGTAGTGCAAACAAACCCTCGTAATATCGTGTTTGCGTACTAGGGTGGATATGTGTGTTCAAACAATCGTCAACTTTCACTTTCTTTGTTAGGACTATTAGACTTTAGGGTTATCATATTTGTCACCGCACAATTGCGACAGAGTTATATCAGTCACGTAGACAAATTTCTAGTCCCAAATCTTAAGCATCTGAACACTTTTTTTCCCATTAGAACCGTTTTTTCCCCCAGAATTAAACCAGGAGATTACATTTGTGACTTGCTTCTTGCCATTTTGAATCAGACGAAAAAAAAAACCCAAAAAATAAAATCTTGTCATCATATGCAAACCTTACGTTTATTGATCGTTTTGTTTCTCAGAGCAAAAAACTCTAAACCCAAAAATAGCCTGCTTGGAAGCTGGTCATGAACGGTCTCCAGAACTAAATACAATCTTTATCGCCCTCTTGCGGAGAACAAGATATCTGGCCCGTGTAAAATACACGCACCCCTAAATATATTTGAAACCACTGGTTTCTCAATTGTATAGAGCGTAAATTCCTATTCGTGGCTGTTGGCAGGATTTATATATGTTTTACAGTATATTTTGGCACTGAGTGAAGTGGTGTAGGATATTCGAATTGGAAACACGGCTTTTCAATAAAACAAAATCACATCAGAGACCTGTGCGGTGAAAAAATGCAATCATATTTGAGTGTTGTTGTTTTCAACAAATTGTTGTTTCCCTTCTCAAAAAAAACTAGACTTAAACAACAAAATAAATTTACTTTAGGTACTTTCCCAATTACATTCTGGCGATAGATGGCGCTAAAATTATACATAAAAGCCTTAAATGGGATTCGTTACCTGGCCAGGAAAAACTGTGTTCGGTTGTGGAAAACAATCCGGAGGTTTATTGATCACCAAAACTTTCAGCTCACATGTCAGGCCATGAAGTTAAACAGCGAAGCAATCTTTTGAATGAAGGTTGTTATCGGTCAAAATGTACTGTCTTTTTCCTCATGTGTTATTGTCTTTTTCCAAATATAATGTCAATAAGGTGAGCACATAGTGAGTTTCTTATTGCCTTGCCCGACTTTAAATATTACGTGTATGCGCGTGTATGTATATGATGTGTTGAAAGATGTGCAATCACTGATCACTGAAGTTATTCATAATTAAGAGTTTCCTTTGCAATTTAGACCATGCTCAATTCTTTTTTGCATGTAATTGGACGTTGTTATGGTGATACATCTACACGCATGATTGGTTAATTTAGATGTGCATAGAAATTAAGGCAGAATGTAATCATTATATGCCCTGATCATATTGCAAGTTGTTAATGTTTCCTATACTAAAGCACTGTGGGATATCAGATTGCACCTTCCCACTTAACTACATCCTAGTTAATATTCGTGACAAGAATTGACGTGTTCAGGCAGTCGAGAGTGATACTTTGGTCACAAAAACTGCGAAATATTTGAAATTCACTCAAGTCCCGTATATTATTCCAGTTAAATTGTTTCTTCAACCACATTCAAAACATGACATTGTTAGACACATTTAGTAGCAAGTAGCGGAGTCTACACTTGAAAATGTGACGAGACCAACATTATTAACAGGAGCAGGCCTACCTTATAATCTAGAAACGAAATTGGAATTTTTTGAATTATCTACGTGCCTCATTTGCGGCAATGTTCAATTGCTTGCAAATATCGAAGACGGAATGAAACCGTAAACACAGAAGGACGATTTTGGTGATTATTTTTGGCTTAATTTTGGTAACATTTTTAACTTCTTCAATGCCGGACGCCGTTGCTCATAGAAACATAGGCAAGGTCAGTACTTTCCAACATGTGGAACCATCCGAACTGGTGCGGATTTGAAAATATGTTGTGCGAATGACAAGCACGGTGCCGATAAGTGCGAATGACAATTGTCCGATAAGTAGACGTTTGTTATCCTTTTTTCATTTTTGTTTCCTAAATTCAAAACATTGTCTATGAATACAATGGTAGAAGAATTGCATGTACCAGTGGTGCCCAATGAGTGTGAGCCGCATTTAAGAATTTTATTAGCGCGTGCCTCAATAATTCTGCTACGCATATAGAAGTCCAATTTTGTGTGTATGCAGCGTAGTTTCATGCAACCAAACGCTACATAAGGCTAAACCTTGAGTATTGTACGAACTGCACAAAATATATTTCAGTCTACTGGAACGTTCGACCCTTATCATGTTGTACAAACGAATTTAATAATATTCTCTGTAACATTCCGGTTCATAAAGACTAAATAAATTGACAATTTTGTGCGCATAGAAAGTTTGGAATCGTTATTCACGGCATTTGGATGTTATATAATGTAATATGTTAATATGTTTAATCAGCGCATGGGTTTTTGCTGTGACCAAACCGGGAAACCTAACTTATATAAAGGTCTGCCGTTTTGTCGCATTTATGTCGCAGACCGCACAAAATCATAATGCTGGCCGTACTTTGGCCCCTCTGACGTATACCCTATTTATTCGATACAAGATGATGCATTTTTGTTCAAAATGGTGAAGAGTATTGGGCCTATGTCTGGCTTCTCGGGTCAGATTCGGGCTTATTAAAAAGTATCACATATTTTGTCAATTTCAAAAATGTTATAAATTCCGCATTGGCCTTAAGCCAAGATGGACAAGGGGAGAAGAAAAAGATACACAAACAAAGCATGGATCTCGTCGCTGCATTGAGCGCTTACATGTTGTGATATAAGGTATGTGTCATGTTCGTCATTTGTTTGTATTCTAATTAAAAGGTCGCATGGTCGATATGTTTTCAATTTATTTTTCATTAGTTTAAGTCAGATAAAACGGAGTGTCCTATTTTGCACACGTGTCAAACACGTCCCTGCAACTTCACCTTGAAATTGAAGTTACTTCGTCTGCCTTGATTTAAATCTTGAAACGATTTCTAATTTGTTTGTGACGTCACAATGTTGTGTAAATCGTTGTTATGTTTGCACCAGCTGGTGTCGCACTGGCGCAGTAAATCTTTTAACATTGGCTTTATTGTAAAGTAGAGGGTTAGGCCGGGTCCACACTCAAGCTTTGCGCCAGCGGATTCTTTGTTTGTTTCAATGTCCCAAGCGTACGCCCGCACGCCGGCGTATAATGAAACAAACAAATAATCCGCCAGCGCAAAGCGTGAGTGTGGACCCGGACATAGTTTCTGAGGATGCCACAATGGTCTCAATTGGATCTGTGGTTTTTGCTCTAGGATCCTGGCAATATAAGAGTACATGTTGTTCGTTAGGTTTTTGCTCGTAGTACCTGCGGGCTACTTTGGCGTGTTTATTTAAGGCGTTCAACAGTCACACGACGCAATGCAGGTTACTTGTCAGACGTGGTCAATTTCCACAAAATAACATTTTGGTTTTGTGGACGTGGTACCTTACGAAGTATGCCATTGAAGTTCGTTGGCCGTCGCAACGCGTATGGAGGGCAAAACTCTTGTAAATTTTGTTACGTCATACATGATGACGTAAAATTTGTCATGGTATGTTGTAGTGTCAATTAACATTAGTGTGAAGTGTGAAGCATATAGACTTCCAAAAAGTGTTTAGGCTAGTTATAAGCTAGTTAGACTGTTATATTGTATGAACTTTGGTTTTGGATGTACATTATGTGTTTGGTGGTAATTTAAATTTAGTAAAACTTTAGGGTAATAAAGATTGGTTTTCTAATGAACTGTTTTACTATTTGACCAGAACAAACCTTATGAAGTTGTTCTCACTAAAGTCATGAATGGAGATGAATATAGATGTCAGGCTGTTACAAACTACACTGATCTCAACCCATCAGAAGGATGGTCTTCCATACAAAAAGTTAATGTTTCTTGTAGGTATTTTTGTTTGCATTCACTGTTTGAAGTATATGTTGCTGTTGTTTATTATGCAAAAATTTCTTTGATATCATTTGCAATTTGCCAAGCTTTTTTTGACTGTAATAATTGGGAATATACAGTAAAGTAGCATAAACTTGCAGAGGTGCTAATTTACAATCTATGACAACAAAGATATTTTTCTTCCACAGGCAGGTATGTCCCAAAAAAATATGTGCATATCATGATAAACAAAAACCATATAATATGGAAGCATTTGTGACATTTGGTGTGCTATGCAGAAAAACGATCATAAAAGTGGCAGTGACATTGCTATTGTAATGCTAAAGCACAACAAAGCAATCCTATTGTTTTAAAACAATTAAAATTTGTTGTTGGTGAACATATTACCAATCTACTTGATATTTGTCAGGTGCTTGCAATGAAAATAAGCAAAAATAGCATCGCCTCTTTTTGTTCAGATCCACCATCAATTTCAATCCACATCACTGCACAGGGTTTATTTCAACAAACTGAAAACCAATATATTATTTTGCAAAACACCAGTATTAGCTTAAATTGCTCTGTGGATTCAAACCCCCAATCCCAATGTGTTTGGTCATATGATAACTTGAATGAACGCAACGATTCATGCAACATAAGCAGAGTATTTAGTAATTCAACAAATGCAACTTGTGAAGCCACTAATGGCATTGGAATTTTAACCAGTACAACCATTTCAATTGTTTCAGTTCCAACATTGAGTAAGTTAGTTTTAAAGTTTGTTTTTGTATGTAGACATTTTTCCTTTAAAACATTCTTATTCAGGACAACCAAAGATAACAGTTAATGGCGAAACAGTTGACAACAATACAACAAAGCTTCTCAATGAAAGCAATGCTGTTAAATTTAAATGTACTGTTGATTACCAAAGTTATCTTGGTACAATCTTTAAATGGACAAAAGATGGGATTGATGTTGAGATAGATGTTAATAATGATAGCATTTTGTTAAAAACTGTTACACCAAATGACACTGGTACATATATATGCAAGTCTTCTGATGTGTTTGGAAGTTTCCAAACAAGGATTAACATTGATGTTCAGTGTAAGTTTGCACTATAGAAAGTTTGCGTGTGGTGATAATTTGAAATAGTTTGTCCATTCAAATCTGCATGTTTCCATATTTCTCTTAAAAACAGAATGTTTTTTGACATGTTGCGTGAATAATTTGTTTTGGAAACTATTGCAAAATGTAGCATTCAGTAGAAATCTTAACTAACCCAAATTGTTCTGTATAAGATTAACTACGCCTTTGTTTGTGTTGATGGATAACTGTGCTAGTGTATGGTATCTGGTGAATGAATTAATTATCATTAAATAATTTGTTTTGTGTTTTATGTCTTGCTTAACCTGTTAATACCTGGGTGTTTTGTGGAGGTTTCTATTGGTTGCATTAGTTCTATTCCAAACACAAGTTCATATTTTTTGGAACCTACTTCTGTATTCCAAGCATAACATTAGACATTTCATCGTGGAACAGTTTTTTTCTAAAATTACTGCAACTGTTTCTTTATCTTTTTTTCCCATAAAAAACTTTTACATTTAAACCTTTACCTTGTGTAGCAATTACTGTTCACAACACTCAGGACATAGCAACTAATAATGTATTAGGATGATTTTTCTTCTGTTTTAGTGTTTATTTTCAGTTCTATAAATCTGAAAACATGAAATGACACATGAGGATGTCACCTAACATGTATAATATTAATATTTGTGAAAATACCATTACTTGCTTTACAATCAGAAAAAGCTAGAAACTCTTTTGGTACAAGTTGCAGATTTTTCCTCAATAAATCATTTTTTACTATATGTGCATTAAAGCCAATGAATGATTGACCACTTAGCACAATGCTAATGATTACAATTAGGCAATTGATAAATCATGTGTCAATTAACATTTGTTTACACTATTTCAAATGATAATTGTATATATATATTTTGTAATTGTGCTAATGTTTTCTTTACAAGTTAATTAATTTTATAGACCAACCATACACTGTTGGCAATGTGAACTGCCAACCAAACCAACCATGTAATATTATTGTGTATTCAAATCCTCCACCTTTTGCATCTGTTTTAATGTCACCAGGTTTGTAATGCTTGAATACTTGCCATATCTTAACATTTGATTTATAAATATACTTTTTTAGGAGGTGGAAATGAAACACTTGCATGGTTGTCTAGTACTCCACCAGTTTACACATATCAAATTGAGGTAAATTATGTTGTTAAACAGTAGGGAATCATTTATTTGTTCTTGTAAGTTGCATTAAAGGTAGTATAATATTAAATGAACGTTTACCTTAAATCCCATAATGGTTGGTTTACTTTAGTTGAGGCCGGTTACCAATACTTTTTTGGTGCGAAAATGTGCCCATAAGGTTGACTTAAATAATAGATGTTGGAAAATTTGATAAAAATGCAATTTAGAATATATTCCATTAAAAGAAACCATTGATCTCTATGGGCATTAGTCAGGTGTCAAAGCAAAATATTTTGCATTTGTGGCAATATTATTTTAAATATAGTTTTATTGCTGCATGTTAAAAGTAATGTAACAAAAATTGCACAGTGAGTTCTTTGTTATCCTAGTTTGGTTATTTATCTGTAGAAGCCAGCCGGAACCTACACTTTGCATGTCACAAATGCAATTGGAACAAGCTCGATTACAATAACTGTGCCTGCAATCACTACCAGCCAACTGGGAATGATTATTGGAATATCTGTTGCCGCTGTTGTTGTTGTGATTCTTGCAATAATACTTGCAGTATTTTGTTTCAAAAGATCAATAGGTAAGTGTGAAATTGTAACATGGTTCATGATGTTAAATTATTAAACCCAAAGTTTTGTTTCATATTAATGTTGTTAACTTGCAGGTAACAAAATGAAAGGAACACCTGCAAAGGTTTCACTGGGAGCACCTGTTTATTTAGACACACATGTGTATGAAAACACACCTCCACAACCTAATACACCCACATATGAAAACACACCTGAGTATCAGAATGTGGCAACTTGTCAAAACACAACTGCAAACCAAAGTGCATCAGCATATGAAACATTTGTTTCCAGTTAAAAGCACTTTAACTATAGACTTGAGAGAGAATGTGAATGTACTGACCACTACTATGTATTTGAAGCTTGTATTTGGTTTAAGTTGTTTTGAACTTAAGGTTGGTCAACATTGTGATTATTACAGTGCACCGTTGTTGTAAAAGTATTTTGTATTACATACGATCATCCATCATTTCGAAAAGAATGTGAATGTATTTTATTTGGTTTAAATTTATTTAAACTTAAGGTTGGCCAACATTATGATAACTTTCCCGGTAAAACGATTGGTACAAGTTATTACATTGCGGTGTTCTTGTTAAACATCTGCAACTTTTAGTTTCTCTTTGATTTTGAAGCTGATTCGAAAACTTAAAGTCGCCCAGTGCAAATACCTGATAAGTTCAACCAATCAAGTACGGTTCCATTTACTTCCTTGTATTGCTGGGGTTAATGTTTTACCTGACTTAATAGAACACCTTCCTTTTGTTTGCCAGGGTATTGAGTATTACAGGAAGGTTGACTTCAAATGGCTTTGTGTTCAACTTCCTGTGTAAATTTACAATGTTGTAAGAAAACTGTGACCACTGTTTGTTCTCTATTCGTGTTTCATAACGTTTCACTTAATGTCCATCACTGTGTGTTTCTAACATTTATAAATGAATGTGATCTTCGTTGCGTTGAGTTTCTATTGCAAGGATTTTTCTATCGCCAACCTATAGTAAGCAATAGGAGAATAGGCGGTAATTAAGTGATTCATTACAAAGAGCCATTTAAACCTTTTTTGGACGATTTGAACTTTGTATGTTGCACAAACATAGTTTTTTGAATGTTCTGTGATGAAATTCAGCCGACCCAATTATGAAATAAATTGCCTTACTTTTGGGACAAGACACAATATAGCGTGAAAATACTTTTCTGTTTGTAAGAAAACAAGATGTATCTTTAAACTTTATATGTTAGTTGTCGTTTCAAAAATTCCTTCATGTGATTCAAGGACAATGATCACTAAGTTGAGTTTGAATCATTGTTATAACGCATCTTTTAATTGCGTCGCACTGCTGTAATTAATACGTTGTTGTCACCGGATAGTTCAATAGGTTACTGTGCGCTGGTGAACCCAACATATGTCTAGACGTTAAAGCCAACCAGGAAGCAATTGTGTGACTTTACAAGGAGTGCATGGGTGCCACGGCTTTATCATATCGCACAAAAGGTGCAGAAATATGGAGCGCATACATTTTCACCGAAGTTTGTTGATAAATGATTTTTGTTCGAAAAACAAACTTCGAAGCTCAAACCTAAGCAGATAATGCTAGTTTCATCATTTAAGTTAGTGATCCTGAGAAAAAAGTACTTTTAATCAGTTGCTTGACATCATAATGTCACATATACAGCATACTTACAGAAAATGGTCGTACATAACCTTTAGTGTTATTTGCAATGGTGTAAGGGATGAGGTGTTGTGTGCAATGGTAGTGCAAACAAACCCTCGTAATATCCTGTTCGCGTACTAGGGTGGATATGTGTGTTCAAATAATCGTCTACTTTCACTTTCTTTGTTAGGATTATTAAACTTTGGGGTTATCATATTTGTCACCGCACAATTGCGACAGAGTTATATCAGTCACGTAGACAAATTTCTAGTCCCAAATCTTAAACATCTGAACACTTTTACCCATTAGGACCGTTTTTTCCCACAGAATTAAACCAGGAAATTACATTTGTGACTTGCTTCTTGCCATTTTGAATTAGACGAAAACCCCCAAAAAAATTGAATCTTGTCATCATATGCAAACCTTACGTTTATTGATCGTTTTTTATCTCAGTGTCGATTTTGAATCAGACGAACTAAATACAATCTTTATCGCCCTCGTGCGGAGAACAAGATATCTGGCCCGTGTAAAATACACGCACCCCTAAATAAATTCAAAACCGCAGGTTTATGGCGTTGGTTTCTTAATTGTATAGAGCGTAAATTCTTATTCGTGGCTGTTGGCAGGATTTATATGCGTTTAACAGTATATTTTGGCACTAAGTAAAGTGGTGTAGGATATTCGAATTGGAAACACGGCTTTTGAATAAAAAGATCACATCAGAGACATGTGCGGTGAAAAAATGCAATCATTTTTTAGTGTTGTTGTTTTCAAGAAATTGTTGTTTCCCTTGTCAAAAAAAACTAGGCTTGAACAAAAAAAATTTACTTTAGGGATTTTCCCAATTACACTGCGGCGATAGATGGCGTTAAAATTATACATAAAAGCCTTAAATGGGATTCGTTACCAGGCCAGGAAGAACTGTGTTCGGTTGTGGAAAACAATCCATGTCAGGTCATGAAGTTAAACAGCGAAGCAATCTTTTAAATGAAAGGTTGTTATTGGTCAAACTGTATTGTCTTTTTCCACATGCGTTATTGTAATAATTCAATTTCTTCAATTTGTCGTGTCAGTCTCTGATCTATGACTATATGCTTGCTTGTGCACTGCTTTTATAAGAGACTGACTGTTAAACAACTTTATTAGCACGAGCTTTTGCGAGATTGATCTCGCTTCTTCAGGTGCAGCAAAACCTGGTTTCATAGTCAGTCTCTTATAAAAGCAGTGCACAAGCAAGCATATATTGTAATAAGGGTAATAGCATATAATGTGAATAAGGTGAGCACATAGTGAGTTTCTTATTGCCTTGCCCGACTTTAAATATTATTTGATGAGTTGATAGATGTGCAATCACTGATAAGTTATTCATAATTAAAAGTTTCCCTTGAACCATACTCAATTTGATTTATTTGCATATAATTGGACGTTGTCATGGTGATACATAACACGCATGATTGGTTGACGTGTGTTGATGTGAATTGGAAATAAGACAGGATGTAATCATCATATGCTGCCCTGATCATATTGCAAGTTGTTGATGTTTCCTATACTAAAGCACTGCGGGATATCAGATTGCACCCTCCCACTTAACTACATCCTAGTTAATATTCGTGACAAGAATTGACGTGTTCGGGCTTTGGACGCAAAAAACGCGAAATATTTAAAATTCACTCACGTCCCGTATATTATTCCAGTTAAATTGTTTCTTCAACCACATTCAAAACATGATATTGTTAGACACATTTAGTAGCAAGTAGTGGAGTCTACACTTGTTAATGTGACGAGACCAACATTATTAACAGGAGCAGGCCTACCTTATAATCTAGAAACGAAATTGGAATTTTTTGAGTTGTCTACGTGCCTCATTTGCGGCAATGTTCAATTGCTTGCAAATATCGAAGACGGAATGAAACCGTAAACGCAGCAGAACGATTAATTTGGTCACATTTTTAACTTCTTCAATGCCGGACGCCGTTGCTCATAGAAACATAGGCTAGGTCAGTACTTTCCAACATGTGGAACCATCCGCACTGGTTCGGAAGTGAAAATTTATTGTGCGAATGACAAACTGACAAACACGGTGCGGACAAGTGCGAATGACGATTGTCCGATAAGTAGTCGTTTGTTATCCTTTTCATTTTTGTTACCGAAACTCAAAACATTCTATAGGAAATGGTAGAAGAATTACATGTACCAGCAGAGTGTGACCCGCGTTTAGGAATTTTATTAGCGCGTGCAACAATAATTTTGGTACTCATATAGAAGTCCTTTTTGTGTATGAAGCGTAGTTTCATGCAACCAAATGCTACATAAACTTGAGTACTGTACGAACTGAACAAATATATTTCAGTCTACTGGAACGTTCGACCCTTATCATGTTGTACAAACGAATTTAACAATATTCCCTGTAACTTTCCGATACATAAAGATCAAGTAAATTGACAATTTTATGCGCATCGTGACAAATTCTTTGCACCAGTTCTGTAGAAAGTTTGGAATCGTTATTCACAGCATTTGGACATTATATAATGTAATATGTTAATATGTCTAATCAGAGCATGGGTTTTTGCTGTGACCAAACCGGGAAACCTAACTTATATAAAGGCCTGTCGTTTTGTCGTATTTATGTCGCAGACCGCACAAAATCATAATGCTGGCCGTACTTTGGGGCCTATGTCTGGCTTTTCGGATCTGACTCGGGCTTATGGTTAAAAAAAAACGTTTTCTGGCCTGCCTCGGTCTTTGCAAAAATTTTTACAACTAACTCTTCAGAGCGGTTTACCATAAAACTACCGCCAAGGAATACTCTGACCTGATAGTTCATGAGTTGTAGAGCGAGTTGTAATTGGGACCAACACTTCCACATAAACTAAATTTCCTCTGCGAAAATGCAGCAGACAGCACAGGTTATTAGCGAATTATACACCAGGGCTAAAAAAAACCCCAACTTACAGCTAAGGCGAATGTTCTGATCTGAACATGTTCTCGAAATCTTGCCACGCTGAAACATTTGATTTTTATTTAACGTTATTTGGCCAATATTCGGCCAAATATTCTCATTACAACCTTAAAATTTAATTTGCTCGTTCGCCTTTCGATTAAATTAAATCTAGATACCATTTCTGATTTGTTTGTGACGTCACAATGTTGTGTACATCGTTGTTATGTTTGCACCAGCTGGTGTCGCACAAGCGCAGTAAATCTTTAAACAGTAAATATTTAAACTTTATTGTACAGTAGAGGGATAGACGTTTCTAAGGATGGCAGAATGTTCTCAATTGGATCAATGGTATTTGTTCAAAGATCCTGACAATATGTGGGACTAACAGTACATGTTGGTCGTTGAGTTTTTCTGGTACTAACTGCAGGCTACTTTGGCGTGTTTCTTTTGGGCGTTTAACAGAGAAGCAAAAGTCACACGACGCAATGCAGGTTACTTGTGAGACGTGGTCAATTTTCACAAAATAACATTTTGGTTTTGTGCCTGTTGTATCCTTCAGAGAAAGCCACTAAAGTTCGTTAACGGGCATAACGTGTATGGAGGGCAAAACTCTTGTAAATTTCGTTACGTCATACATGATGACGTTAAATTTGTCATAGTATGTTGTAGTGTCATTTAACATTACTGTGAAATTTTAGTGTTCGATTCACTTGAAGCACCATGGCATTCAATTGCGTCGTATGGCGGTATGGCTAATATTTGTCAAATTTAAGAAGCTGCGCGTTTTTTTAGAAGGCCAAGTTTGATTTTATTCGATAGCATGATTGTGAGGATTTCTACGGCATACGTTTGTGTAAGGTTTTATGGTCGAAATGTGTTCGAACCACTTACCTTCTTATTAACTAATTCACTCCTTTTTCTTGTTTATTTCAAATTTATGTTGGTTTCTGGTCTTTTCTTCGTGTTATTTGATACCCATGTATACAACTAACTTTCCACAAGGGCTACAGGCAAATTGGGGGTTCACAGATTTTAAAAGGGGCCTGTGACTACAAAAGGGTTGGGAACCAAAAACAACATTTTACATATCATATAATTTAACAAAATATGTTGTTTCTGTTTAGAGAATTGGTAACTTTGCTGCACAATGACATTTAATTATATCTGAACAAATAACTATCTCCTTGGCATTCTTATTGGTTTTACTTTTATGTGAGTTGAAATCTACTGAAATAATATACACTGTCTATGAGTTGTCTCAATATGACTTACATGAATCATTTAAACAATGTTATGACTAAAATTTCATGTATGATCAACTAAAATTTTGGTTGCTGACTAGTTTGAACAAGGACTTTAAAATGAAATATGAAATATATGAAACGTTAAATGAGGACAGTTAAGTGATGTTTACTGTCGTCAACGGATATGCATTTTTTCCAAACATCAGGACATGTCCCCCAAAACGAGGGTTTGTGGTTGTCTTGAACCACATAAAATTTAAAAACTTATCCATATAGCTAAGTAAGAAATAATTGTTACATGAAACTACACGAAGTAATTATCTTAACATATTGCATGAGATTTTGCAGATTGTGCACAAACAACATTATAGGAAATTATGTGTACTGGGTAAAAATTTATTCACTTTCATGTGAGACAAATCTATTTCGCAATAAAGCATCTACAGTGTTTTGTTGAAACAGATCCCAGAAAACATTTTTCCCCACAATGTCATTAAAAGCAATGGGTGGAAGTCATTGCAACCATTAGTCAGAAATGGGGAGTGATTCGCGGAATCAGTTATCAGGATTGTGCACAAACACTTTCTTTTAATACAGGATAATTTAAAAGTCTTTGAAGTTGTGTTTATGCAATGTGTCAAACTGGCTTTTATAGCATTTTTGAAACAAATTCATTCCAAACCTTGATTGTGATTTTATATCTTGCAATTGGCTTCACCTCTGCTGGTAAGTCTCATGGATCCTGTTTGTGTTGTCTAGTTTATTTATACTAGTTTTGTAGTGAATGGTGAAATATATATTGTCAAGATATAAACAGGCAATGTTGTTGAATTGTTACCAAAAAATTGCATTTTTCATTAAATTCAAGCCTAGGAGGCATAGCTGGACACTGCATGCAAAGATGAAACCTGTAATCAATACCAGTATAATCTATAGTGAAGTTTATCGAATGCAATATCTTTATAAAAAATACACCCAGCCATTCTCTTGCGTTGGTTACCAGGCATCTTCTTTGTAATTCAATGGGCAGCATGTTTTTTTTTTCAACATTTGATGCACAACAAAAAATTGACACCGTGGCTTCTATCAGTGCTTGTTTCAAGTACGAATGAGCAGAGAAATTACTAAACTTTATGTCAAGGATAAATAGATGCGCAAATATGGCCCCTAAATTATAATAGACTTCACAATGTTGTATCACCATTTGAACCAATTCACCACTGTGACACTGACCAAAAAAATGAAGTCATTTGTGTTGCTACAGTTTATGTTTAAGATCATAAACAACATCAAAACAAATTGTTTTTATAATATTTGATAAACTTTCAAGTTTAAAAATCACTTTTTGACAGAAATCGTTTCCAATGTTACACTTTTTCCTGTACCCAATCAAGCAACCAATGCAGATGTTACACTTTTTTCCACATTTTCTGGTTCCTCCTTTGCCTTCTTATACCTGAATAATCAGAACATCAGTAATGTGAGTATGGCACTTTTTCCCAAGTTAAAAAGGTAGTTTTTAAAGTTTGGTTTATATTTGCAGCTTTTCTAAACACAATATCACCAAGCTGGTAGAGTTGCATATTACTTATTTTTATTTTCAATTAATCAAATTTTTTGTGTTGCTAGAAATCTTATTTAAATGATTGAACACAAGTAAGTGGTTGTGTATTTACAATTTTGGGCATTTTATGCTCCTGTCCAAAAAATTAAGCCTCAGAAACTTACCAGTTAAAAGTTACAGTTGTGCCCAGGGGTTCTCAACCGGGGTACTCATACCCCTTGGGGTTACGAGATTGAACATCGAGGGGTTGGGCCACAGAGCAGCTTTTCAAACAGATTTCACAGCACAGTTTTATTTTGGAATTATAAATGATATTATGCCATTACGGTCTTTGCTTTGAAAAAAAACATTTGTCTACAAATAATTGTTGTTATTTAACAAAAAGTGATTTTTGCATTTTTGTGTGAAATACTGGTTTAACGTTTAATTGAGCAATAAAAGCAATTTAATTTAGCAGTATATATCTGAAAAATTCAATCAAAATTTTTTGGGG
Source organism: Ascidia mentula (assembly GCF_947561715.1). Classification (NCBI taxonomy): domain Eukaryota; kingdom Metazoa; phylum Chordata; class Ascidiacea; order Phlebobranchia; family Ascidiidae; genus Ascidia; species Ascidia mentula. The sequence continues at coordinate 1,490,283 of NC_138569.1, forward strand.
GGTACTAAGAATGCTCTGACCTGACAAGGGGGTACGGGCAATAAAAAATGTTGGGAACCCCTGGTTGTGCCCATCTTTACAATTTGGCAGATAGATAACGTTTATATTTGTAAAAGTTTTTAATGCTACTCTAGCACAATAAAAACAAAAACATTTTAATGTTTTTAGGGTGTAGCATCAGTTCAATTTCAGAAAAATCTGCAATGTTCAGTGCTAAACAATTTTCATGGGAATATAAGGTATTGCATTGTAGCAGTAGTGCCTTGCTTCTTTTTAAAAACATTGGTTTCAAGTAAACATTTTTTACATAGATTTGTTTTACCTATGATACAGCATAAGTCAAAATCCTACCATTTTCAGTGCATCTAGCCTGCCCACCTACAGTTACTTTATTTATGGTACTAAGGTGCAATTTGAAAAGTATGGTTTGTTGTATTTAGAAATGTTAATATTTGATTTTTACTTATTTTCGGAATATTCCCCAATAATGCGACACATTCTTTAAATTTATTGTTGCTGTTACTTGTAAATTTTACCAATTCAATGTGTGTTTATTAGCATGAAACAGATTTTTTTACACACAGCAATGTAATCTTAAAATATTTTGGTCTCCCATCAGCTGTTGGCTAATTAATGTCAGATTATAACAAACGAAAATATAAAATGGAAGATTTTGGGCATCTAAAACATATTAATTATAAAACGTTACTCATTTCTTGCAGGGATATTTTTTATGTGTTTCAGTTGTACCAACACATCAGGAGTTACAAACGTAGTTTTCACCTTTTTTAATGTGCTGTCCAATTATTCCACTGCCACTTGGAGTATTGGAATAAATTCATTGATTAAGACGGCTGATTTTTCAGTGCAAGGTAAAAATACAAAAGTCTAATGTTAATAACAATATCGAATTTTACTTTACGTATTTACAACAAGAAACTTGCTTCAGTTGTTGATATTTTCTTTAAACTACCTTTGAATGAATGTCTTTATCCTGGTAACACAATTTTCATTGTAACACAACCATTATTGAATTACATTTAAAACAGTATATATATTATTGGGGATAGTGTTTTACGCTTTGAAATTATTTGAACAGTGGTTACTGAAATGACTTGCATTTACTTTCTGCTGGACCTAAGTGCAACCATTAAACTTTATAGTTTTTTTCGAGGATTTTTAAGAGAAAAATATAAAATTTGTAGAACAAACTTGATTAGTCATTTATTTACAAAACTAGCTAAGCAATAAGAACCACCTTAGGCTGTTTTAGGTACTTAAATTAAACATTATATTAGGCTTAACATTTTTTATGTGTTTAGATTGTCCGAATGACACTTTACCTTCCAGACCATTTATCGAAGCACTCAAACTTAATTATAAGTCACCAGGTCAGTTCAAATGTCCAGCAGGTCAAGAGTTGTTTTACTGTAACTCAACTCCTGGTATTGTAAATACAACTTGTAAAAATGATGCAACATGGTTTGGAGCTAATGGATTAGAATGTTGGTCAGGTAAACTTGCTAAATTTAGTTTAGCTAAATACAAAAATAAAGTTTGTGCTAGAAAACATTTACAGAAATAGAAACATTTTATTATTATGGTGATGAACTGCAGATGTCCAATGCACTAAATTAGTTATGTGAAATTGTTAGATAATTATATAAAGTTTTTTTTGACAAAAATTATTGTACTATTGTTGTTAAAAATACTTCATAAAAACTCTTACTTCAAATAAAGTGTGTTGCTAGTGGTAAATATATTGGTATAATTTTGTTGCCAATGGTGAGTGTTTGTAAATCAATAGTAGATGAACATGTTAATGATTGCAAACGATCACAGATTTTATGTAAAATATTGTCTCGGCCGCTATATATTTTTACTAGATCCAACACCACAGCTTTCTGGAAACTTTACTGGGATAGAAAAAACTGTGGTGGTAATAAAGTGTTGTGTCACATCACATGTGTTTCCGCCTGTTACAAGCTACTCCATCTATATTGGAAATGTTGTTTATATACAACAGGTTTGTTAGTTAATTACCGGGAAAAAACTATTACCATTGCTAATACCATAAATGTACTATAAAAATTACTCTGTTCTTGGCCAATAAATGACAAAACACAATCAGTAGCACTGGTGAATTTTCTGTGTAAAATGTACCCCTAAACAGCATGTGGAAGGTCAACAAAGTCTTTTGATAAATAGTGATTTGCTTGCAGCTAAAAAGGTAAGTATATGTGGTTATGCTACTGAATTTATAATATGATACATGGCAGTGACAAATCTTTTACAATTTAGATCCATGTAAGTTTATATTTGCAGGATTCGCAAGACTTCAGTTTTCTACTGAAAAGAGAAATGAACAATCAAATGGTTCATTGTCAGGTCACCTCAAACTACACAAAGTTGAAAAATATTTCAGGAAATTCTTCTGACCATCAACTTATAGTACACTGTAAGTTTTGTTATCTTAGTATTGCACAGGTTATTTGTTTTTTAGAATTGTCAATACAAAATCCAGTTCCATTTATTGTTGCTTTTTTTTACCAAAATGTTGAACAACCAGGGGGGCAAATGCCACCAGGGGGATGGCTAAACCTCTAAGGTCCATTGTGTAGGCCTTGGGAAGTTCCCACCACCGAAACTTATTTTCATTGAAATACCAATATACGTCCTTTAGTAAAACAAAATGTTTTCCTTATCCCTGTTTCACAAGAGATCCTGACTAAGTGACCACATCACACAACAAAAAAAAATGGCATATTTGAAAAACCCTAACCTGGCCAAGTGCTTTTGTTTTGAGTGAACTTGAGTTCCATAAATATTTTTGTGATGTGATCAGTCAGTCAGGAACTCTTGTGAAAAACGGATATGCCTTTAACAATTAATGTTTATTCTGATTTTTCATGTCGGTCAAAGTGGACCGTAAAGTGTGGTTTTATATACTTAAAAGCTGAATTGAACATAAATTAGTGTCTTTGTTAAAAAATACAAATTTTACGTTTGATGTGTATTGATGTTAATGCCAGTATAAGTTACCAAGTTCTATGTATGCACAAAAAAAGTCATAATGATTGAGAGCTGCAGACAGGTTGTACATGCACTGTTTCAACCTGTAAGGTCTCATCAGTGCAGATGTTGACTGTGGCACTGTACTAGCTTTTACACTAGTAGGCACACTGATTTCCACTTTGTGGTGACTTTCGGCCAACGTCGATCCATTGGTTACCCTATACTGAGTACCGAACAAAAGAGACGAACCACTGTGGGGCGCACTATGGCCAAATGAAACTGTTTGGTAACCGAAGTGCTAAAAGCTGAAACCCAATTCAATATATCTGCATAAAAGTCATAATAATTAGGAGCTGCAGACAGGGTGTACACGCACCGTTTCAACAATAATAATTGAAAGCTAACACAGTGTCACAGTCAACAACTGCACTGATGAGAACCTCACACGTTGAAACAGTGCATGTATACACCCTGTCTGCAGCTTTCAATTAAAAAGTTCTCTCATGCAAAAATGAAGTTTAAATTCCAACTTTCAAATTTCAATTAAATGCATTTTGAGATGAAGGGTTACTAGCACATATTTTACAGAATTTTGTTGATTGTTTTTTGTTTGTTGTATTCAGATCCACCATCAATTCCCAACATTACTATACAGGGGTTATTTCAACAAACTGAAAACCAATATATTATTCTGCAAAACACCAGTATAAGCTTAAATTGCTCTGTGGATTCAAACCCCCAATCTCAATGTGTTTGGTCATATAATAACTTGAATGAAAGAAACAATTCATGCAACATAAGCAGATCATTTAGTAATTCAACAAATGCAACTTGTCAAGCCAATAATGGTATTGGTAATTCTAGCAGAACAACCATTTCAATTGTTTCTGTTCCAACATTTAGTAAGTCAGTTTTGAAGTTTCTTTTTGAATTTAGACATTTCTTTCTTTAAAACATTATCCAGGACAACCAAAGATAACAGTTAATGGTGAAACAGTTAATAACAATGCAACAAAGCTTCTCAATGAAAGCAATGCTGTTAAATTTAAATGTACTGTTGACTACCAAAGTTATCTTGGTACAATCTTTAAATGGACAAAAGATGGGATTGATGTGAATAGTGATAGCATTTTATCCCAAAATGTTACACCAAATGACAGTGGTACATATGTATGCAAGTCTTCTGATGTGTTTGGGAGTTTCCAAACAAGGATTAACATTGATGTTCAGTGTAAGTTTGCACCATAGAAAGTTTGCATGTGGTGATAATTTGAAATAGTTTATCCATTCAAATCTGCATGTTTTCGTATTTCTCTTAAAAACAGAGTGTTTTTTGACATGTTGCGTAAATAATTTGTTTTGGAAACTATTGCAAAATGTAGCATTCAGTAGAAATCTTAACTGACCCAAATTGTTCTGTTTAAGATTAACTACACCTTTGTTTGTATTGATGGATAACTGTGCTAGTGTATGGTATCTGGTGAATGAATTAATTATCATTAAATAATTTGTTTTGTGTTTTATGTCTTGCTTAACCTGTTAATACCTGGGTGTTTTGTGGAGGTTTCTATTGGTTGCATTAGTTCTATTCCAAACACAAGTTCATATTTTTTGCAACTTACTTCTGTATTCCAAGCATAACTGTAGACATTTCATCGTGGAACAGGTTTTTTTCAAAAATTACTGCAACTGTTTCTTTATCTTTTTTTCCCTTTAAAAACTTTTACATTTAAACCTTTACCTTGTGTAGCAATTACTTATCACAACACTCAGGACATAGCCACTAATAATGTATTAGGATGATTTTTCTTCTGTTTTAGTGTTTATTTTCAGTTCTATAAATCTGAAAACATAAAATGACACCCGAGGATGTCACTGAACATGAATAATATTAAATTTTGCAAAAATTCCATTACTTGCTTTACAATCAGAAAAAGCTAGACACTCTTTTGGTACAAGTTGCAGATTTTTCCTCAAACCATTTTTTACTATATGTGCATTAAAGCCAATGAATGATTGACCACTTAGCACAATGCTAATGATAACAATTAGACAATCGATAAATCATGTGTCAATTAACATTTGTTTAAACTATTTGAAATGATAATTGTATATTTTTTGTAATTGTGCTAATGTTATCTTTGCAAGTTAAATTATTTTCATAGACCAACCATACACTGACAGCAATTTGAACTGCCAACCAAACCAACCATGTGATATTACTGTGTATTCAAATCCTCCACCTTCTGCATCTGTTTTAATGTCACCAGGTTTGTAATGCTTGAATCTTGCCATATCTTAACATTTGATTTATAAATATACTTTTTTAGGAGGTGGAAATGAAACTCTTTCACTGTTGTTAAGTACTCCACCGGTTTACACATATCAAATTAAGGTAAATTATGTTGTTAAACAGTAGGGAATCATTTATTTGTTCTTGCAAGTTGCATTAAAGGTAGTATAATATTAAATGAAGGTTAACCTTTAATCCCATAATGGTTGGTTTACTTTAGTTGAGGCCGGTTACCAATACTTTTTTGGTGTGAAATGTGCCCATAAGGTTGACTTAAATAATAGATGTTGGAAAATATGATAAAAATGCAATTTAGAATATATTCCATTAAAAGAAACCATTTATCTCTATGGGCATTAGTCAGGTGTCAAAGCAAAATATTTTGCATCTGTGGCAATATTATTTTAAATATAGTTTTATTGCTGCATGTCAAAAGTAATGCAACAAACTATGCACAGTGAGTTCTTTGTAATCCTAGTTTGGTTATTTATCTGTAGAAGCCAGCAGGAACCTACACATTGCATGTCACAAATGCAATTGGAACAAGCTTGATTACAATAATGATATCTGCAATCACTACCAGCCAACTGGGATTGATTATTGGAATATCTGTTGCCGCTGTTGTTGTTGTGATTCTTGCAATAATACTTGCAGTATTTTGTTTCAAAAGATCAACAGGTTAGTGTGAAATTGTAACATGTTTCATGATGTTAAATTATTAAACCCAAAGTTTTGTTTCATATTAATGTTGTTATCTAGCAGATAACAAAATGAAAGGAACACCTGCAAAGGTTTCACAGGAAGCACCTGTTTATTTAGACACACATGTGTATGAAAACACACCTCCACAACCTAATACACCCACATATGAAAACACACCTGAGTATCAGAATGTGGCAACTTATCAAACCACAACTGCAAACCAAAGTGCATCAGCATATGAAACATTTGGTTCCAGTTAAAAGCACTTTAACTACTGATTTTAGAAAGAATGCGAATGTACTGACCACTACTATGTATTTGAAACATGTATTTGGTTTAAGTTGATTTAAACTTAAGGTTAGTCAACATTATGACAAAAATTATTACAGTGCAATGTTTTTGTAAAAGTATTTTGTATTACATACGATCATCCATCATTTCGAGACAGAATGCGAATGTACTTTATTTGGTTTAAATTTGTTTAAACTTAAGGTTGGCCAACGTTGTGATAACTTTCCTGGTAAAACCGCTGGTTCAAGTTTTTGCAGTGCGGTGTTCTTGTTAAACTTTTAGTTTCTCTTTGATTTTGAAGCTTATTCGAAAACGTAAAGTCGCCCAATGTAAATACCGGATAAGTTCAACCAATCAAGTACGGCTCCATTTACTTTCTTGTATTGCTGGGGTTAATGTTTTACCAGACTTTAGAGAACACCTTCCTTTTGTTTGCCAGGGTATTGAGTATTACAGGAAGGTTGACTTCAAATGACTTTGTGTTCAACTTCCCTGTGTAAATTTACAATGTTGTAAGAACTGTGACCACTGTTTGTTCTCTATTCGTGTTTCCCTGACAGTGAAAATAACGTTTTCACTTAATGTCAATCACTGTGTGTTTTTAATATTTTATAAATGAATGTGATCTTCGTTGCGTATTGGCTTTCATTTATGTGAAATTGTGCATCACTTACTTTTGTGATCAAACTAAGGTGATCAATATTACGTAGGGTTTTTACGTAAAACAACATGCTTGGTGACGAATACGCGGAAGGCGGTTCACAGGCAAGACTCCTTTACAGAACTTCCGTGTTGGCAGGAAAGCTAATATGCGAAATGTGTGTTTTGCTCTCTTCTCTATCCACCACCTTCTTTACTTACGAATAACCGATGCAATAAGTTTAACGAGAACACGGAACATGACCTTAGGAAGTTGCACAAACATAGTTTTTTGAATGTTCTGTGATGAAATTCATCCGACCGCATTATGAAATAAATGGCCTTACTTTTGGGACAAGACACAATATTGCGTGAAAACACTTTTCTGTTTGTAGGAAAACGAGGCGTGTCTTCAACCATAAATATGTTTGTTGTCGTTTTATAAATTCCTACATTTGATTTAACGACAGTGACCACTAAATTGAGTTTAAATCATTGTTATAACACAGCTTTTAATGGCGTCGCACTGCTGTAATTAATACTTTGCCACCGGAAAGTTCGATAGGTTACTGTGCGCTGGTGAACCCAACATATGTCTTGATATTAAAGCAAACCAGGAAGTAATTCTATGATGTTACAAGGAGTGCATGGGTGCCACGGCTTTATCATATTGCACAATAGGTGCAGAAATATGGAGCACATTTTCACCGAAGTTTATTGATAAATGATTTTTGTCCGAAAAACAAAATTCACAGGTAGCACCTAAACAGATAATGCGAATTTCATCATTCAAGTTAGTGATCCTGAGAAAAAAGTACTTTTAAATCAGTTGCTTGACATCATAATGTCACATATACTGCATACTTACAGAAATATGGTCATACATAACCTTTAGTGTTATTTGCAATGGTGTAAGGGATGAGGTGTTGTGTGCAATGGTAGTGCAAACAAACCCTCGTAATATCCTGTTCGCGTACTAGGGTGGATATGTGTGTTCAAACAATCGTCTACTTTCACTTTCTTTGTTAGGATTATTAGACTTTAGGGTTATCATATTTGTCACCGCACAATTGCGAGTTATATCAGTCACGTAGACAAATTTCTAGTCCCAAATCTTAAACATCTGAACACTTTTTTCCCATTAGAACCGTTTTTCCCCCAGAATTAAACCAGGAGAATACATTTGTGACTTGCTTCTTGCCATTTTGAATCAGACGAAAATCCCCCCAAAAAATAAATCGTGTTATCATATGCAAACCTTACGTTTATTGATCGTTTTGTATCTCAGAGCCGAAAATTCTAAATCCAAAAATAGCTTGCTTGAAAGCTGACCATGACGGTCTCCTGAACTAAATACAATCTTTATCACCCTCTTGCGGAGAAAAAGATATCTGGCCCAAATACACGCACCCCTAAAAATATATGAAATTTCTCAATTGTATAGAACGTAAATTCCTCTTCGTGGCTGTTGTCAGGATTTATATACGTTTTAGAAGTATATTTTGGCACTAAGCAAAGTGGTGTAGGATATTCCAATGGCAAACACGACTTTTACATAACACAAAATCACATTAGAGACCTGTACGCTATAAATAAAGCAATCATTTTTAGTGATGTTGTTTTCAACAAATTGTTGTTTCCATTCTGAAAAAAAACTAGGTCTTGACAAAATAAATTCAGTTTAGGGACTTTACCTAAAACATTTTGGCGATAGAGGGCGTTAGAATTTTACATAAAACCTTGAATGAGATTCGTTACCAGTCCAGGAAAAACTTTGTTCGGTTGTGGTAAACAATCCGGCAGTCTATTGATCATCAAAACTTTCAGCTGATATGTCAGGCCATAAAGTTGAACAGCGAAGCAATCTTTTGAATGAAGATTGTTGTCGTCAAACTGTATTATCTTTTTCCACTTGTTTTATTGTAATGTACGTGTGTAAGAGTGTATCATGTGAATGAGGTTAGCGCATAATAAGCTTTTCCTATTGCTTTACCCGACTTCCTGATCGTTTGTGTTACGGCCGTGTATGCAAACAACTCTCAAATACTTACAAATATTACGTGTGTGTACATAGGCTAATGCGTTGAAAGATGTGCATTCACTGATAAGTTGTTCCCAACTCTAGGATTCGGTCAATTTATCGAAAACTAACTTGGTCAGCCAATTCACAAACTAGATTGAAAGTAAATGAATTTTTTGCAAAGTTATCGTGCGAGAAAGAAAACGTGCATAAATAAAAGTATTCTTTACAGTTTAAGACCATATTCAATTTGGCTCATTTACATTTTATTGAACTTTGTTCTGGTGATGCATCTACGCGCATGGTTGGTTGACGCGTTTAGATTTGAATAGGAAATAAGGAAGGATATAAACATCACACGCTGTCCTGATCACATTGCGAGCGACTTATTCCTTACACGACGCAGACAAAAATCTTAACCAAGTTTTTGATAATTAAGTTCGCTTGCGTAGCTGAAATGGTTTGTTGCAACGTCAGTCTCGTAGTAATGATATGCCAACAGGTACTTGTTGGTTTCATCGCACACCGAACAAAATTACACAGCTACATAAGTAGACTAGAAACGTTGTTCGTTTTTCCTGTAGTAAGTGCAGGCTACTTTGGCAATAATGCTAGTTGTCATTCGACATAATTAAAAAAATATATTTTGATTGTATAGTTGCTGTACTTTACGATGTACGCCTGGACTAGAGCGCCGAACGTAATTTCTTGTTTTGAATGTAGTTACGTTATGCTACGTGTAAAATTTATACCTGCTGTGAGGGAGTCGGAAAATGCGCCGTCAGTTCGACGGGTTTCGCGGTTCACAAGCGTGACGACTGAGTTCCATTGTTTGCAATTTGCGTTAAATTGACGCTCCATTGAATCTCTGTTGCGCTTTGTTTGCATCACACACAATATAACAATAAAACAGGTGTCACGGTCGTGGGTCGTTTAACATTTTTGTGCAGCTTCAGGTTCCAGGGTAGCTGAGATATTTGTTGTGTAAAAGATTTTGTTTTACCATGATCGTGAAACCATTACTTCAAGTTGCATTTGTTCTCTTATCTGGATGCTTCAGTAAAGGTTAGTAAATGTTTGTCAATACTGCACTTTTTAGCTGTTTGCAACTTATAGAAGATTATCAGATAAACCAACATGTTACAATTGGCATCCAGGATATTTTAAAGGTGGCGAGGTTTCAAAGTTTTTGGGGAAAATCTAATAAACCTCCCCCCCAAATCTTACACTTGGTGACCCCGACGTGATCCAAGTGTAAGATTTGAGGGGGAATGTTTACTAGTTGACTGCGTGTTCACTGCGACTGACGTTTCCTGACTCCGCTTCAGTAACAAACAAAACTTGGGTTAGTTTGTTTTATTCAGTTGACACCAAGATACGAACGAATATGTGCAGAATAGTGCGATTCCACACAACATGGCAAGCCCAAATGTAAAATGATTCTCACCACAAAAAAACACAGAATATATACACAATCAAGTATGCAATCGCGTGAGCCCACGACTCTTGTCATTTTGTCATTACGGTCAATTCTCATATACTTGTCTCAGACAGTTCCAAGAACTGTGGTATTTACCTGGGCGGTTAAGACTGCAAGTCATTACATCATAGCATAAACGTTACAGTGCAAACAAACCCTCGCAATATCCTGTTCGCGTACTAGGGTGGATATGTGTGTTCAAACAATCGTCTACTTTCGCTTTCTTTGTTAGGACTATTAGGCTTTCGGGTTATCATATTTGTCACCGCACAATTGCGACAGAGTTATATCAGTCACGTAGACAAATTTCTATTCCCAAATCTTAAACATCTGGACACTTTTTCCCATCAAGACTGTTTTTCCCCAGAATTAAACCAGGAGATTACATTTGTGACTTGCTTCTTGCTATTTTGTATCAGACGAAAAAAAACTCAAAAAATAAAATCTTGTGATCATATGCAAACCTTACGTTTATTGATCGTTTTGTTTCTCAGAGCAAAAAACTCTAAACCCAAAAATAGCTTGCTTGAAAGCCGACCATGAACAGTCTCCTGAACTAAATACAATCTTTATCGCCCTCTTGCGGAGAACAAGATATCTGGCCCGTGTAAAATACACGCACCCCTCAATATATTTGAAACCACTGGTTTCTCAATTGTATAGAGCGTAAATTCTTATTCTTGGCTGTTGGCAGGATTTATATGTGTTTTGCAGTATATTTTGGCACTGAGTAAAGTGGTGTAGGATATTCGAATTGGAAACACGGCTTTTCAATAAAACAAAATCATATCAGAGACCTGTGCGGTGAAAAAAAGCAATCATTTTTGAGTGTAAGGTTCACAGGCTTCGCAGCCAAGGCATTGCAGCCAAGCTGGATCAGCCACTTTTCCCGACAAGTCGGAGCGAGATCTGAAAAATCAAGCTCCCGCTGAGGTTTGAACTCACGACCCTGGGCTAACCAGGCCCAACGCTCTACCAACTGAGCTACAGGAGCTCACTGGTTTCACGGGGTATATTGTGGCCAAGGTACACTGGTGCGCAAGCGCACAACTTGTCAGGCGACCTTCACAACGTAGAGGATCTCCACCACCGTAATCAGACAACGCAGAAGTAATACCACGCTTTCGCATGCCTTGATGCTTATGCGAAAGCATGGCATTACTTCTGCGTCATTTTTGAGTGTTGTTGTTTTCAACAAATTGTTGTTTCCCTTCTCAAAAAAAACTAGACTGAACAAAATAAATTTACTATAGGGACTTTCCCAATTACACTCTGGCGATAGATGGCGCTAAAATTATACATAAAAGCCTTAAATGGAATTCGTTAGCTGGCCAGGAAAAACTGTGTTCGGTTATGGAAAACAATCCGGCGGTCTATTGATCATCAAAACGTTCTGCTCACATGTCAGGCCGTGAGGTTAAACAGCGAAGCAATCTTTTGAATGAAGGTTGTTATCGGTCAACTGTATTGTCTTTTTCCACATGTGTTATTGTCTTTTTCCAAATATAATGTGAATAAGGTGAGCACATAGTGAGTTTCTTATTGCCTTGCCCGACTTCAAATATTACGTGTATGTGTGTGTATGTATATGATGAGTTGAAAGATGTGCAATCACTGATAATAGGCCTAGTTATTCATAATTAAAAGTTTCCTTTTGGATCATGCTCAATTTGGTTTATTGCATATAATTGGACATTGTCATGGTGATACATCTACACGCATGGTTGGTTGACGTGTGTTGATGTGAATTGGAAATAAGACAGGATGTAATCATCATTTGCTGCCCTGATCATATTGCAAATTGTTAATGTTTCCTATACTAAAGCACTGCGGGATATCAGATTGCACCTTCCCACTTAACTACATCCTAGTTAATATTCGTGACAAGAATTGACGTGTTTGGGCAGTCGAGAGTGATACTTTGGTCACAAAAACTGCGAAATATTTAAAATTCACTCAAGTCCCGTATATTATTCCAGTTAAATTGTTTCTTCAACCACATTCAAAACATGACATTGTTAGACACATTCAGTAGCAAGTATAGTGGAGTCTACACTTGTTAATGTGACGAGACCAACATTATTAACAGGAGCAGGCCTACCTTATAATCTAGAAACGAAATTGGAATTTTTTGAATTATCTACGTGCCTCATTTGCGGCAATGTTCAATTGCTTGCAAATATTGAAGACGGAATGAAACTGTAAACGCAGCAGGACGATTTTGGTGATTTTTTTTGGCTTAATTTTGGTCACATTTTTAACTTCTTCAATGCCGGACGCCGTTGCTCATAGAAACATAGGCAAGGTCAGTACTTTCCAACATCCGAACTGGTGCGGAAGTGAAAATTTATTGTGCGAATGACAATTGTCCAAAAAGTAGTCGTTTGTTATCCTTTTCACATTCGTTACCGAAACTCAAAACATTCTTTATAAATACAATGGTACTAGAATTACATGTACCAGGGGAGTGTGACCCGCGTTTAGGAATTTTATTAGCGCGTGCAACAATAATTCTGCTACGCATATAGAAGTCCTTTTTGTGTGTATGCAGCGTTGTTTCACGGCACTAAATGCTACATAAACCTTGAGTATTGTACGAACTGCACAAAACATATTTCAGTCTACGGAACGTTCGACCCTTATCATGTTGTACAAACGAATTTAACAATATTCTCTGTAACATTCCGATACATAAAGACTAAGTAAATTGACAATTTTGTGCGCATTGTGACAAAAAAAATTTGTCTCCAGTTCTATAGAAAGTTTGGAATCGTTATTCACAGCATTTGGACATTATATAATGTAACATGTTAATATGTCTAATCAGCGCGTGGGTTTTTGCTGTGACCAAACCGGGAAACCTAACTTATATAAAGGCCTGCCGTTTTGTCGCATTTATGTCGTAGACCGCACAAAATCATAATGCTGGCCGTATTTTGGGGCCTATGTCTGGCTTTTCGGGTCTGACTCGGGCTTATGGTTAAAAAAAAACGTTTTCGGGCTAGCATCGGGCTTTGCAAAAATTTTTACAACTAACTCTTCAGAGCGGTTTACCATAAAACTACCGCCAAGGAATACTCTGACCTGATAGTTCATGAGTTGTAAAGTGAGTTGTAATCGGGACCAACACTTCCACATAAACTAAATTTCCTCTGCGGAAATGCAAAAAAAACACTCAACTTACAGCTAAGGCGAATGTTCTGATCTGAACATGTTCTCGAAATCCTGCCACGCTTAAACATTTAACTTTTATTTAACGTTATTTGGCCAATATTCGGCCAAATATTCTCATTACAACCTTAAAATTTAACTTACTCGTTTGCCTTTAGATTGATTTAAATCTTGATACAATTTCTAATTTGTTTGTGACGTTACAATGTTGTGTATATCGTTGTTATATTTGCACCAGCTGGTGTCGCACAAGCGCAGTAAATCTTCAAACAGTAACTCTTTTAACTTTATTGTAAAGTAGAGGGATAGACGTTTCTAAGGATGGCACAATGGTCTCAATTGGATCAATGGTATTTGTTCAAAGATCCTGGCAATATGTGGGACTAAGAGTACTTGTTGTTCGTTGAGTTTTTTTCGTGCCAACTGCGGGCTACTTTGGCGTGTTTCCTTTAGGCGTTTAACAGAGAAGCAAAAGTCACAAGGCGCAATGCAGGTTACTTGTGAGGCGCGGTAAATTTGCACAAAATAACATTTTGGTTTTGTGGCTGTTGTACCCTACAGAGTAAGCCACTAAAGTTCGTTGGCGGGCGTAACGCGGATGGATGCCAAAACTCTTGTAAATTTCGTTACGTCATACATGATGACGTAAAATTTGTCATAGTATGTTGTAGTGTCATTTAACATTAGTGTGAAATTTTAGGTTTGTTTTGTGAAGTTTTAGTGGGTCAAACGAAACAACAACTCTGTCTGAATGATTTGGTATCCATAATTGTAAGGAGGTTCCCCCGCCCTTAACCATTTGACCAAAAACCTATTAAAAGCGATATAATCCCATCACGTTTACATTTAATAAACAACTCCTATATTTCTTGATTCGATTGAATTGAAGCAATATAATTTTCATCTAGAAAAGGTGCCAATCGTAGCAACCTTTAGACCGCATGTTAGTATTCCTACCCTATGTTCCTCTGCCACAAAGAAAGACGGCACGTAGCAAAGCAACCGTGATGCATAAAGGTCTAATTAAGGGTTGAATGAGCAGAGACGTATGTGCTGCATACCAGGGCGATTTTCAACTGCTTTGGTGCGTTTTTTTTTTTTTCAGGGATTTGGTGCTGGGTGTGGTCAAAAACTTAGTTGATAAAGCATAAAAATGTTCAATAAAATGAAGCTGCAGGGACGTTTGCAAAAGGAAAACACTCTGTGTATCACGACTCCTATGACTATCAAAACATTTGCTTTAATTAGAATAAAAACGAACAATAACAGATACTTTGTCGATTTAATTATTGAACCCAAAACCGATTTTCCATATATCAGATATTTACCCACATGTCAGGGAGAAGCGAAGCGATCAACCCAAAATACCATATGCGCATGTACACGACGTAATTACAATTTAACTCAAAATAAAACAAACAATAACGAAGTTTGATGCAAAGCTAAAGATTGAATCACAGAAGTATAACTTCATTTGTCATTTTGTGTCAGGCCCGCCTCATGTTCAAGCGTACGAGGTGAGGTTGTAAACAATGAGAACAAAGTGACAATAAATCGTTTTTGTTTTAGGCACCACTAGGTGTCGCAGAAACACAGTAGGTACTTAAATTTCGGTCGATGTTAAAGTAAGGTTGCTGCAAGCTGAAATTTGACATACTTTGTCACAAAGGACATGTCTTTCGATCGATGCAAGTTTCGATTTCGAATTTGCTTCAGACATCACAATGTTGCGATTATCGTTCTTGCTCTAAACATAAAAGTCACTCGACGCAATGCAGGTTACGACGTGTAAATTTTCGTAAATTATTATTTTGATTTTGTAGCTGTTGTAACTAAAAGAGGTGCTGTCTCTGAAATACCATTATAGGCATCGTAGGCATTGAGCCCAGGCATCGTAGGCATTGTACGCATGGAGTCTAGGCATCGTAGGTATTGTAGGCATTGAGTCTAGGCATTGTACGCATAGAGTCTAGGCATAGTAGGCATTGTGCGCATAGATTTGAGTAGAGTCTAGGCATTGTTGGCATTGAGTGTAGGCCAGGGGCGCACAGCCGTTTTATTAATGCCGGCCGCATCGCACAAACTTAATTTACCAACGGCCGCATGAAGCTGTACGGCCGCAGGTTGTACACCCTGGTCTAGGCATTGTACGCATAGAATCTAGGCATTGTAGGCATTGTGCGCATAGATTTAAGTAGAGTCTAGGCATTGTTGGCATTGAGTGTAGGCCAGGGGCGCACAGCCCTTTTATTAATGCCGACCGCATCGCACAGACTTAATTTACCAACGGCCGCATGAAGCTGTACGGCCGCAGGTTGTACACCCTGGTCTAGGCATTGTACGCATAGAATCTAGGCATTGTAGGTATAGAATCTAGGCATTGTAGGCATGGTAGGCATCGCAGGCATTCAGTCTAGGCATTGTAGGTGTCGCAGGCACTGTGTGTATTCAGTCTACGCATCGACTCAATGCAGAAATGGCAATGACGTCATTTTTGGCATTGTAACTCGTAAGGTGTCATTTAACATTCGTGTTGTTGTTGTTGTGCCTTCTGTCGATAATAAGAGACAATTACGTCACAATTAACATTTGAACCGTGACGTCACAGTAACGTTTTGTAGTTTTTGTATGATGTCACAGATTACGATGGCGTAATTTGGGTTAACCTTTCTTTAGAACATATTTTGTTACAATGAATTTGTATCATGTTGGCTTTCCAAACAGAATTAGACCGAACATGCTGTTGTTTTGGAAATTATCTCAAGTGTATTCTGGTTTTGTCCTTTTGATGACTGCAGGTGGTATAAGCGAAGGTGAGCATTAAATTAAACTACCTGTGCACAGTGCTCTGAAACTTTTTTTGGTACCAAGTTCGTAATGCTTGAACAATGTTATGTTTTTCCTATGTTAATACATTAGTTACTTAATTTTGGGATTATCAGTGAAATTTTACAAATTATGCATCAAAACATTCATTTAATAGAGGCACCATCAAACCCTATATTTCCGCACATGAGTGCATTTTCCCACAGAATATTTCTGTGTAACGTAGTTTAGTATTTAATGATTTATTACTTGGCACAGGAAGCTTTTGTTAATCACTAATACATTAAAAACACAATCCTTGTTGTTGTTGGACATAATCACGCGCATGGTAGTATATTTTCCTGACATTGGTAGAATTCCTTCTTAACTTACACCTGAAGGAACCACTGCAGTACTCTTACAACTTCTAAATGAACTGCTATGAGTGTTTTCCAGAATGCTACAATTCCGAGAAAGTAGTAAATGGCCCTAAATATTGTCATTACAATATGCTGCCTGACTTAATAACTCAAATCTTATTATTTATTTCGTGCCCTTAATATTTTATGTTTCATGTGCATAGAAACCTTTTATGCAAAACGAAAATAAATTGATTTAACTGGCAATGACTTTATATGTCAACCTTAACCCAAAACTAATATGGAAGTTTGTGTCACATCTTAACTGGTAGGGTGCTAATGGTTTTGCATTAATTTTTTTGAGCTAAATAAATTAGTCCTTTCTGTTTTTACAGGATTGGATTGTTTTGTTGTGTGTAGGAAGTGGTATTATAAAAGCTTTAATATTCAGGTCAACAAATTCTTCTTTCACCGTACCCCAATCAAGCAACTGGTGCAAATGTGTTTGTCACAATCACTGTCATTGAGAGTGCAAGTTTCTTTTTTAATGATGCAAATTTGACAAGCAATGTAAGTATTACCTTGAAATAGTTTTACATAAAGGTTTTTTCTTAACTGAGTGCAGAAAATAATTGATCAGGGCAATGAGTGTAATTTTTTTTGTCAATGAATTGTTTTTTAAGTAAAGAGACGTGGATCAGGTTTTTTTATGTTCTACCCCAAACAGTCACATTTCACCCTTGAAAATTGCTGATTTTATGTGATCTGGTTTCATGCAATGTTGTCAAAGGGTGGTTCAAAATCCTGTTAAGTTTGTGATCATCTGCAGTGCTATAACACAGGTACAAAGTTTTCGCAGTCACGGTGTTCCAGTGCCATTGCAAATTCCAAACCAATGTTGGTTGCATTTGTTTTGTATCCAACTAACATTATCTGTTGTCAACGTTCATAACGGGATTTGTCTCTTACCTTTGAAATCATTATCGTTAAAGGCAGTTAAGTTATTAAACCACAATACAATGTGTAACATTGTGAATAAAGTTGCAAACTTCTGTTGAGATAAATCTTTCCAAAAATAAGTTGAGAACCACTACACTTATGGTTATTTCATCATGTTAAAGTTTTAGAGGTAAATATATGCTTACTTTTTGTTGTGTCTAACAATGAGAGTATTCTTTTTACTGAAATGCAAAAATTGGTTTTACTAAAGAAACTGCATTTCCATTTAACAACCAGCTTTTTTTAGGTGAATACCAGTTACGCCAACATGTAAAAGTAGATTGGGTTTTGCAAGCACATATCATCTCTAAAGTGTAATATAAAAAAATGTTTCGGAGGCCCTTTCCCAGATCTGTCCCCTCACTAATGGTTGTTATGCCCTGTACATTTAAGCCTATTTATTAGAGTGGAAAGTAATTACGTATACTCTTAAAATGATGTTAGCTCAGCTAAAAGAGCAGTGTTGTCTCAACTTGCAACTGAATAATCTGAATAACTGTTTCATGTATAGTTGTGGGAGTCAAGTTAGGTCTAACATCCTTTTGTTTAGAATCTTGCAACATATATCCCAACTCGTTGGATTTGTTCATCAAACTTGCCTCATATATTACGGAGGTATGGTAAATTTTATTTAATATCTGCAGTAATGTGTAAATAAAATATATACTATGCTGTGTTAGAAATCAGACATATTTGTTTATTGTGTTTCATGAAAACTGATATTTTTGTGTAAATGGAATAAACATACTCTTGCATGATTATTATTAAAAATGATCAAAGGTTTTTTTAGTTTTCCATTGTTACATATGTAGATCTACTAATTGCCACAAACTTTTCATATACTTTCCACATTTACACCTTGTGTTCCAATTGCAAGCAATATTGTTACTGGTATAAAAAAGATGAAATGTACAGATTGTTCCAACCATTTGTGTTTTACATTTTACTATTATGGTTTGGAGAAACTTTGTTAAATTTAAGTTATCCCATTATATGTTCGTTTTCTTTGCACAGTTCATGCCAAATATTTGCAAGTAAAATGTGCAAAAAAATGCTCCCCATTAATTTTGATAATGATCCTCCGAAATCGTCTAACCATGTGTTTTGTTAACAATAGGGTGCTCATATTTTGCATAGTTGGCCAGTTGGTATATGTGAACAGACATAATATTGCAAAATTGTATTTAAATTAACTAGTTGTGCTGAAAATATTGAAAGTCCTAAACTATTAGCAGCATGTGTAGTGAGTTTAAATGTTTGTATATTTGTGGCAGCTAATTATAAAACATTTTATGATATCTTAGCCTGATATTGTTCATTTTGTCACTTTCAGCAACAATTGTTCTTATCTTTTTAGTTGCACCACTAGTAGGGGAGTTACAGTTTTTTATAATGTTTCATCCGAGTACTCTAAGCTGTCTTTGATTGTTGGACAAGTTACATATGTGACCAAGTTTACTGTTAAAGGTAAATTAAGCCAGTAGCTTTACTTGAATATTTTGGGTAATTGTAACTCATGACTTATACACTTAGATTGCCCGAGTACTGTAAATAATGGACCAAATATTGCAGCTGATAAATATCAGTTTAATGGACATGGACAGTTCCTATGTCCAAATGGACAGGAGTTGTTTTACAGCAACTCAACTCCTGCTATCAGGGATACAATTTGTCAAAATGATGCAACATGGTTAGGAGGTGATGGGTTGGAATGTTGGTCAGGTAACTGTTACAATTTGTTTTAATCCTCTTATCGATATCAGATAATATCCAATATGTGTTAAATCTTACGTGTGTTAAATCTTACCCATTACTTGCAGGTAGTATCAAATCAGAAATGATAATTTTTACCACAGACCAATAATGTGCTGCTTGCAGTAAGTTAAATGAAGGCACAATTTGTAATATTGTGACAGAATGTTTGCACTAGAATGCACATGCTGATGATAAAGACAATCACAACTTTAAAGATTAAAGTTTTGTGTGCAATAAAGGAACATGTTTGTGTTTCAATAATGCAGAATTGTTCACAAACAACCTCTGAAATGTTCGCTTCTTGATAAGTTAGCTGTGAATGTGACACCTTGTCTACAGCCCTCATTGATAATTATGGCTCTCGCACATATAATATGAAACTTCATGTAACAATTTTGCATGTACTTTTGCAGCACTTTAGAAGTATCGATATCACAGTACTTCTTATGAAAAATATTAGGTGTTGTTATCGGGTGAAAAACAACAGTATGGGACAACCTTAAGTGCTATGTGTCATATTTTAATCAAGAGCTACTAATGCCCATACTTATATGACTTATTTGAAAGCACATGTGTAACTCAATATTCCCCAACAAAAGCAGGTGTTTTCATCTAGATCCTCAGCCTTACTTGACTGGAAATTTTTCTAGCAATGAAGGAACAACAACTAATATATTCTGCAACACATCACCATCTGCTTACCCTCCAGTAAATAATGTTTCCTTTTATATTGGAAAAACACTGACACAACAGGTAGGCCCTTGCATAAATTTTGTTGAAAGCATGATAAAATGAGAATTGTGGACAACCCAAATAAGGATACATGTCAAAATATTTTATACCTGGGTTCCACAAATATTGGACTGTGAGTCGTTAGTAACTGGCCTGTACAGAAAAAACAAATTCTTGGTCTTAATTTAAGGATGTCATGCACTTCATGCATGCACCATCGAAAGCCTTGGCACGCCGAATCCAGTCACCCACTTGCATTGTTATCACAATGTTTAGCAAAACTGTTGCCTTTAGTATACGCTTTCAGTAATTTATTCACAATACACCAAAAACTGTGAACATATTTTCTCTTTACTTGTACTAACTTGTTTTTCACATCTAATTGGTAATATTTTTCAATCCCCCTTTTTGCATGGTTTTACCTGGAAGTACTGCAAAACTATGGTCAGTTGTAATAAAAGGCATGGAAGTCAGTTATGAGATAATTTTGTAGATGTGTCATTCTCTTAACATGGGCGTGCCAAATTGTTCTGTGTTATTCAACCCTCCCTGTGATATGAAATTATTCAAGTAAACATGCCTTGGTGCATTTACACTAATGGTATATGTCACGACAAATGATAAGTGATGTAGGTCATGCACAATTAACGCTAAATTTCATGGACATTTGTTATACATTATTCAACAGTTCAACAACTTGTTTTCTGCAACATATAAAGGCCAAAATTTTTTTTGTTGGTGTTATTTTTATTTCTGAATTGCATTACATGACAAATTTAAAATTTGCAACATTGCAAGTTAAGAAAAAATAGACGAGTAAACATAAAATAATCCTATGATAGGCCAAGTGGAGCCAAATCTTTACTTCATTTTTGGTAAGCAAAGTTATCTGATAGTCACACCAACAGCACTGATGAGACCTTTTGGGTCAAAACAGTGGCCATCTGTCTGCAACTTACACATAAAATAATCAACTAGGTTGTGCATGTAAATTTTTACTGATTTGTACTGAATATCTTTGCCAAAGTTTAGGTAAGTAGTTGACAGTATATGTGATACAAACAGTTGTTTTTGATCATCACCGTTTGCGCGGCCAAGAAACAAATCAACTGTGGAGATGAACACTTAGTATTCATTCCTGCATAGCAGAAAAATAATCACACTTAAAACAATGTGCAAATTTTCAGAAGAGGGGGGGGGGGGGGGGGGTTATGATGCACGTGAACACACTTGACCACTGATGAGTTATATTGCTATTGGTCCAAACATTAGTGATGCTTTTTTTTGTTTTACAAGGGAAGACAACAGACATATATTGTAACTCTCCAGCGACAAATGAATGGGAAAGAGGTGACTTGCAAAGCAAACACCAAGTACACAATTCTCAATACTAGTTTGGGAATATCAACACCAAAGACATTAAATGTCAAATGTAAGTAACAAATTGTACAATACAAATATAATGAGCTAATACACTGCACATGTTCTTTTTTTATTAATTTTAGTGGTGTGTCATTTTGTGATTTTATTGCTGCTAAAAGTATTCAACTCAACTAAATGTGACATAAAATAACACATGTGCCATTTTATACAGTTTTTGTGGACAAAATAACCTGGCATTTGTGACATCATACACACACAGTAATAAAGATGGTAGCCAGTAATTATGATATTGTGAACAATTCACGTAACTGATCTTAAAAAGTTGTATTGAATAAAAATGTCTCTGAAACCTGGGTTGATGAATGAATGAATGAATGAATGAATGAATGGTTGAGGCACGAAAATCCACCCAAATCTGGATTACAAAAATAAATCTGAATAGAAAACTACTTACTTTCAATATCTTTCAAATTTTGAATGCAGAAGTGGTGATGTTCCAAGTTGTGCGCTGCCTATCAAATAATTTGTCAACTTGTTTTGTTAAAGTTGTGTCATATTGTGGGGATTGAAATGTTAACATTTGTTTTTAGTTAAGTGATTTAAAATCGTACATCTACTGTCTGGGTTTGCTATCTACTTGTGCCGCTTAATGCTTAAAAAATGACATATCTGCGAGCTTACAAACAAGATGGAACCAATTCCATGTGAACCAATGTATTTTGTTAAAAAATTGGAACCGGCCTGGTAATCCAGGTATTTAAATGTTTGATTTGTGAAAGGCTGAAAGTTGTTACATATGTCTTTCAACACCATCAACCTGACAATTTTTGCTTAATTACAGAGTTTTATTTTATTTAATTGACCAGTTGGTGTATGTGAAGAGGCAGAAAACTGCAAAATATTTTTTTCAATGTGAAAACATATGATGATCTTGGATTCACATTGAAAAACTACTTGAGGCCAATTTCTTTAGGTTGCATTATTTGTGCATTGTAAATTTGTCCTTCTTTAAGCAACTTGAAGTACTTTGCTAAGGAGTTCCTTGGCTTAGTTGTTGCTTACATATGTAGTTTGTCTAGATTTGTACCCTTAATTATTGATGTGAAAATACTACATGTATCAGGAATCTATTGTCTGTTAACTTCTCTTGTCCCAATAAAAACACATTAGTTGTGTAAATTTATGTTAATTCTGATTTATTATGTATGTCAAAATGGACCATGAAACTGTAGTTTTATTTGACAATCTTAAATTATAAAGTTTGATTATGTCTGACAAACATAGGCGCCTAGTCCGGGGGGTAACGTTCGAAGAAAAAAGACCTAAAAACAATGTGTTTCTTACGCGACGCACACAAAACATGTTGACCTAGTTTCGTTTGCATAGCTGCCATCAGTTGTTGCAACGTCAGTCTCGCAGTATACTATGCCAACAGGTACAGGTTTATTGGTTGTGTCGTAGACCGATCTCTTGTGTTTATCGTTAACGCCGCCCTTTTGGCTAATACTCCCCATGCATTAAAATTCAAACACAGTTTTTCGATCCTTGATGATGTCATAGTAACAAATTATGACGTCATAACATAGCCGCTCCCCTGGAAAAATGGAAACTAGGCGCCTATGCTGACAAATGACATATGTCATAAAAACAATGGTGACTTTTAATGTTTTATCGATTTAAATGTCAGTGTAAGTTGCAATACAAATTAACAAGTTCTTTCATGCAATAATGTTCTGTAAGACAAACTTAAAAACTAAAGTTTAATTGTGTGTGAAAAATGTGTTGAATTGAACGTGAATTTGTTTGTTTGTTAAAAAAAAAATTGATACAAATTAACAAGTTCTCTCGTGCAAAAGAATTGTTTAAATTCTCAACTTCTAAATAGCAATTAAATGCGTTTTAAGATGAATGGGTACCACTACATATTTCACAGAATTTTGTTTGTTGATTGTTTTTTGTTTGTTGTATTCAGATCCACCTTCAATTCCCAACATCACTGTACAGGGGTTACAAACTGAAAACCAATATATTATTTTGCAAAACACCAGTATAAGCTTAATTTGCTCTGTGGATTCAAATCCCCAATCTCAATGTGTTTGGTCATATGATAACTTGAATGAAAGCAATGATTCATGCAACGTCAGCAGAAAATTTATTAGTTCAACAAATGCAACTTGTAAAGCCACTAATGGCATTGGTAATTCTACAAGTCAAACCATTTTAATTGTTTCAGTTCCCACAATGAGTGAGTTAGTTTTGAAGTTTGTTTTTGAATTTATACATTTTTTCTTTTAAAACATTCTTATTCAGGACAACCAAAGATAACAGTTAATGGTGAAACAGTTGATAACAATACAATAAAGCTTCTCAATGAAAGCAATGCTGTTAAATTTAAATGCACTGTTGATTACCAAAGTTATCTTGGTTCAATCTTTAAATGGACAAAAGATGGGATTGATGTTGAGATAGATGTTAATAATGATAGCATTTTGCCAAAAAATGTTACACCAAATGACACTGGTACATATGTATGCAAGTCTTCTGATGAGTTTGGAAGTTTTCAAACAAGGGTTAACATTGATGTTCAGTGTAAGTTTGCACCATAGAAAGTTTGCATGTGGTGTTAATTTGAAATAGTTTGTCCATTCAAATCTGCATGTTTCCATATTTCTCTTAAAAACAGAGTGTTGTTTGACATGTTGCGTAAATAATTTGTTTTGGAAGCTATTGCAAAATGTAGAATTTGGTAGAAATCTTAACCGACCCAAATTTGTTCTGTTTAAGATTAACTACACCTTTGAGTGTATTAATAGAATACCTTAACTGTGCTAGTGAATGAATTAATTATCATTAAATTTGTTTTGTGTTTTATGTCTTGCTTAACCTGTTAATAAGTGGGTGTTTTGTGACGGTTTCTATTGGTTGCATTAGTTCTATTCCAAAAACATGTTCATATTTTTTACAACCTACTCCTGTAGTCCAAGCATAACTGTAGACATTTCATCATAGAACAGGTCTTTTGTAAAATTACTGCAACTGTTTCTTTTATCTTTATATCCATTATTTAAACCTTTACACCTCATGTAGAAATTACCTGGTTTTTAAGATTGGTTATATAATGTAATTACAAGTATTAGAAATGTTTCCAACTATATGTGTAGCATGTGGAAAGTTTCATTGCAACTAATAATCTATTAGGAGGATTTTTCTTCTGCTTGTGATTATTTTCAGTTTCATAAATCTGAAAACGTGAAATAACACACGAGGACGTCATGTAACATGTATAATATTAAAATTTGCAAAAATACCATTACTTGCTTTATAATCAGAAAAAGCTAGAAACTCTATTGGTACAAGTTGCAGATTTTTCTCCATTAAACAATTTTTGCTATATGTGCATTAAAGCCAATGAATGATTGAGCACTTAGCACAATGCTAATGATTACAATTAGACATTTTATGAATCATGTGTGAATTTACATTTGGTTTACACTATTTCAAATGATAATTGTATATATTTTGTTATTGTGCTAATGTTGGCTTTACAAGTTAATTAATTTTATAGACCAACCATACACTGTCGGCAATGTGAACTGCCAACCAAACCAACCATGTGATATTACTGTGTATTCAAATCCTCCACCTAATGCATCTGTTTTAATGTCACCAGGTTTGTAATGCTTGAATCTTGCCATATCTTAACATTTGATTTATAAATATATTTTTTAGGAGGTGGAAATGAAACTCTTGCATGGTTGTCTAGTACTCCACCAGTTTACACATATCAAATTAAGGTAAATTATGTTGTTAAACAGTAGGGAATCATTTATTTGTTCTTGTAAGTCACATTAAAGGTAGTATAACATTAAACAAACGATTACCTTTAATCCAAAAATGGTTGGTTTACTTTAGTTGATGCCAGTTACCAATACCTATTTAATACAAAATGTGCCCGTAAGTTTGACTTAAATAATAGATGCAGGAAAATGTGATAATTAAACATATATCCCAAAATAAATTTAAAATAATATAGTTTCATTGCTGTATGTTGAAAGTAATGTAACAAACTATGCACAGTGAGTTCTTTGTAATCCTAGTTTGGTTATTTTACTGTAGAAGCCTGCAGGAACCTACACTTTGCATGTTACAAATTCAATTGGAACAAGCTCGATTACAATAACAGTATCTGCAATCACTACCAGCCAACTGGGAATGATTATTGGAATATCTGTTGCAGCTGCTGTTGTTGTGATTCTTGCAATAATACTTGCCGTATTTTGTTTCAAAAGATCAACAGGTAAGTGTGAAATTCTAACATGTTTTAGAATGTTGGGTTATTAAACCCAAAGGTTTGTTTCATATTAATGTTGTTATCTTGCAGGTAACAAAATGAAAGGAACACCTACAAAGGGTTCACTGGGAGCACCTGCTTATTTAGACACACATGTGTATGAAAACACACCTCCACAACCTAATACACCCACATATGAAAACACACCTGAGTATCAGAATGTGGCAACTTATCAAACCACAACTGCAAACCAAAGTGCATCAGCATATGAAACATTTGGTTCCAGTTAAAAGCACTTTAACTACTTATTTTAGAAAGAATGCGAATGTACTGACCACTACTATGTATTTGAAACATGTATTTGGTTTGATTTAAACTTAAGGTTAGTCAACATTGTGATAAAAATTATTACAGTGCACTGTTGTTGTAAAAGTATTTTGTATTACATTCATCTATGATTTCGAGACAGAATGCGAATGTATTTTATTTGGTTTAAATTTATTTAAACTTAAGGTTGGCCAACATTATGATAACTTTTCCCGCTGGTACATGTTATTACAGTGCGGTGTTCTTCTGTAACTTTAAGTTTCTTATTGGTTTTGAAGCCGATTCGACAACGTAAAGTCGCCCAGTGCAAATACCTGATTAGTTCAAGCAATCAAGTACACCTCCATTTACTCCCTTGTATTGCTGGGTAATGTTTTATTCTGACTTAATCCTTTTGTTTGCCAGGGTATTGAGTATTACAGGAAAGTTGATTTTAAATGACTTTGTGTTCAACTTCCCTGTGTAAATTTACAATGCTGTAAGAACTGTGACCACTGTTTGTTCTCTATTCGTGTTTCATAACGTTTTCACTTAATGTCAATCACTGTGTGTTTCTAATATTTTATAAATGAATGTGATCTTCGTTGCGTTGAGTTTCTATTGCAAGGATTTTTCTACCGCCAACCTATAGTAAGCAATAGGAGAATAGGCGGTAATTAAGTGATTCATTACAAAGAGTCATTTAAACCTTTTTTGGACGATTTGAACTTTGTATGTATAAAAGTTCTGCCGTTTACACCCTGTAAATTGGTTGATTTGACGGCTTTGGCTTTAATTCCGTGAAATTGTGCATCACTTACTTTTGTGATCAAACTAAGGTGATCAATATATTGTAGGGTTTTTTACGTGAAACAACATGCTCGGTGACGAATACGCGGAAGGCGGTTTACAGGCAAGGACTCCTTTCCTTTACAGAACTTCCGTGTTGGCAGGAAAGCTAATATGCGAAATGTGTGTTTTGCTCTCTTCTCTATCTACCACCTTCTTTACTTACGAATAACCGATGTAATAAGTTTAACGAGAACACTGAACAAGACCTAAGGAAGTTGCACAAACATAGTTTTTTGAATGTTTTGTTATGAAATTCATCTGACCGCATTATGAAATAAATGGCCTTACTTTTGGGACAAGACACAATATAGCGTGAAAATACTTTCTGTTTGTAAGAAAACAAGTCGTGTCTTCAACCATAAATATCTTAGTTGTCGTTTTATAAATTCCTACATGTGATTTAAGGACAGTGATCACTAAGCTGAGTTTGAATCATTGTTATAACGCAGCTTTTCATTGCGTCGCACTGATGTAACTAATACTTTGTCACCGGATAGTTCGATAGGTTACTGTGCTATGGTGAACCCAAGATATGTCTCGATGTTAAAGCCAACCAGGAAGTAATTATATAAAGTTAAAAGGAGTGCATGGGTGCCACGGCTTTATCTTATTGCACAATAAGTTCAGAAATATGGAGCACATACATTTTCACCGAAGTTTGTTGATAAATGATTTTTTTCCGAAAAACAAACTTCGCAGCTTACACCTAAACAGATAATGCGAATTTCATCATTCAAGTTATTGATCCTGAGAAAAATATAATTTTAATCAGTTGCTTGACGTCATAATGTCACATATACTGCACACTGACGGAAAATGGTCGTATATAACCTTTAGTGTTGTTTGCAGTGGTGTAAGAGATGAGGTGTTGTGTGCAATGGTAGTGCAAACAAACCCTCGTAATATCCTGTTCGCGTACTAGGGTGGATATGTGTGTTCAAATAATCGTCTACTTTCACTTTCTTTGTTAGGATTATTAGACTTTAGGGTTATCATATATTTGTCACAGCACAATTGCGACAGAGTTATATCAGTCACGTAGACAATTTTCTAGTCCCAAATCTTAAACATCGGAACACTTTTACAAATTAGGACCGTTTTTTTCCCCCAGAATGAAACCAGGAAATTACATCCCTTCTCAAAAAAATCTAGGTCCCTTCTCAAAAAAATCTAGGTCTTGACAAAATAAATTCAATTTAGGGACTTTCCCAAAAACATTTTGGCGATAGAGGGCGCTAGAATTATACAAGAAACCTTAAATGTGATTCGTTACCAGGCCAGGATAAACTGTGTTCGGTTGTGGTAAACAATCCGGCGGTCTATTGATCATCAAAACTTTCAGCTGATATGTCAGGCCATAAAGTTGAACAGCGAAGCAATCTTTCAAATGAAGATTGCTGTCGTCAAACTGTATTATCTTTTTCCACTTGTTTTTTTGTAATGTAGCCTACGTGTGTAAGAGTGTATCATGTGAATGAGATTAGCGCATAATGAGCTTTTCACTATTGCTTTACCCGACTTCCTGATCGTTTGTGTTACGGCCGTGTGTGCGAACAACTCTCAAATACTTACAAATATTTCGTGTGTGTACTAGGATAATGCGTTGAAAGATGTGCATTCACTGATAAGTTGTTCTCAACTCTAGGATTCGGTCAATTTATCGAAAACTAACTTGTTCAGCCAACTCAAAAACTAGATTGAAAGTAAATGAATTTTTTGCAAAGTTATCGTGCGAGAGAAAAAACGTGCAGAAATAAAAATATTCTTTACAATTTAAGACCATGTTCAATTTGGCTCATTTACATATTATTGAACTTTGTTCTGGTGATGCATCTACACGCATGGTTGGTTGACGCGTTTAGATTTGAATAGGAAATAAGGAAGGATATAAACATCACACGCTGCCCTGATCATATTGCGAGCGACTTATTCCTTACACGACGCAGACAACAATCTTAACCAAGTTTTTGATAATTAAGTTCGCTTGCGTAGCTGAAATGGTTTGCTGCAACCTCAGTCTCGTAGTATGATATGCCAACAGGTACTTGTTGGTTTCGTCGCACACCGAACAAAATTACACAGCTACATAAGTAGACTAGAAACGTCGTTCGTTTTTCCTGTAGTAAGTGCAGGCTACTTTGGCAATAATGCTAGTTGTGATTCGACATCATTAAAAAAATATATTATGATTGTATAGTTGCTGTACTTTACGATGTACGCCTGGACTAGAGCGCCGAACGTAATTTCTTGTTTTGAATGTAGTTACGTTATGCTACGAGTAAAATTTATACCTGCTGTGAGGGAGTCGGAAAATGCGCCGTCAGTTCGACGGGTTTCGCGGTTCACAAGCATGACGACTGAGTTCCATTGTTTGCAATTTGCGTTAAATTGACGTTCCATTGAATCTCTGTTGCGCTTTGTTGACATCACACACAATATAACAATAAAACAGGTGTCACGGTCGTGGGTCGTTTAACATTTTTGTGCAGCTTCAGGTTCCAGGGTAGCTGAGATATTTGTTGTGTAAAAGAGTTTGTTTTACCATGATCGTGAAACTATTACTTCAAGTTGCATTTGTTCTCTTATCTGGATGCTTCAGTAAAGGTTAGTAAATTTTTGTCAATACTGCACTTTTTAGCTGTTTGCAACTTATAGAAGATTATCAGATAAACCAACATGTTACAATTGGCATCCAGGATATTTTAAAGGTGGCGAGGTTTCAAAGTTTTTGGGAAAATCTAATAAACCTCCCCCCCAAATCTTACACTTGGTGACCCCGACGTGATCCCAGTGTAAGATTTGAGGGGGAATGTTTACTAGTTGACTGCGTGTTCACTGCGACTGACGTTTCCTGACTCCGCTTCAGTAACAAACGAAACTTGGGTTAGTTTGTTTTATTCAATTGACACCAAGATACGAACGAATATGTGCAGAATAGGGCGATTCCACACAATATGGCAAGCCCAAATGTAAAATGATTCTCACCACAAAAAAACACAGAATATATACACAATCAAGTATGCAATCGCGTGAGCCCACGACTCTTGTCATTTTGTCATTACGGTCAATTCTCATATACTTGTCTCAGACAGTTCCAAGAACTGTGGTATTTACCTGGGCGGTTAAGACTGCAAGTCATTACATCATAGCATAAACGTTACAGTGCAAACAAACCCTCGTAATATCCTGTTCGCGTACTAGGGTGGATATGTGTGTTCAAACAATCGTCTACTTTCACTTTCTTTGTTAGGATTATTAGACTTTAGGGTTATCATATTTGTCACCGCACAATTGCGACAGAGTTATATCAATCACGTAGACAAATTTCTAGTCCCAAATCTTAAACATCTGGATACTTTTTCCCATTAAGACTGTTTTTCCCCAGAATCAAACCAGAAGATTACATTTGTGACTTGCTTCTTACTATTTTGTATCAGACGAAAAAAAAAACAAAAAAATAAAATCTTGTGATCATATGCAAACCTTACGTTTATTGATCGTTTTGTTTCTCAGAGCAAAAAACTCTAAACCCAAAAATAGCCTGCTTGGAAGCTGGCCATGAACAGTCTCCTGAACTGAATACAATCTTTATCGCCCTCTTGCGGAGAACAAGATATCTGGCCCGTGTAAAATACACGCACCCCTAAATATATTTGAAACCACTGGTTTCTCAATTGTATAGAACGTAAAGTCTTATTCGTGGCTGTTGGCACGATTTATATATGTTTTGCAGTATATTTTGGCACTGAGTGAAGTGGTGTAGGATATTCGAATTGGAAACACGGCTTTTCAATAAAACAAAATCACATCAGAGACCTGTGCGGTGAAAAAAAGCAATCATTTTTGAGTGTTGTTGTTTTCAACAAATTGTTGTTTCCCTTCTCAAAAAAAACTAGACTTGAACAACAAAATAAATTTACTATAGGGACTTTCCCAATTACATTCTGGCGATAGATGGCGCTAAAATTATACATAAAAGCCTTAAATGGAATTCGTTACCATGCCAGGAAAAACTGTGTTCGGTTATGGAAAACAATCCGGAGGTTTTTTGATCACCAAAACGTTCAGCTCACATGTCAGGCCATGAAGTTAAACAGCGAAGCAATCTTTTGAATGAAGGTTGTTATCGGTCAAAATGTATTGTCTTTTTCCTCATGTGTTATTGTCTTTTTCCAAATATAATGTCAATAAGGTGAGCACATAGTGAGTTTCTTATTGCCTTGCCCGACTTTAAATATTACGTGTATGCGCGTGTATGTATATGATGAGTTGAAAGATGTGCAATCACTGATCACTGAAGTCATTCATAATTAAGAGTTTCCTTTGCAATTTAGACCATGCTCAATTTGCTTTTTTTGCATGTAATTGGACATTGTCATGGTGATACATCTACACGCAAGGTTGGTTAATTTAGATGTGCATAGAAATTAAGGCAGAATGTAATCATTATATGCCCTGATCATATTGCAAATTGTTAATGTTTCCTATACTAAAGCACTGTGGGATATCAGATTGCACCTTCCCACTTAACTACATCCTAGTTAATATTCGTGACAAGAATTGACGTGTTCGGGCTTTGGACGCAAAAAACTGCAAAATATTTAAAATTCACTCAAGTCCCGTATATTATTCCAGTTAAATTGTTTCTTCAACCACATTCAAAACATGACATTGTTAGACACATTCAGTAGCAAGTATAGTGGAGTCTACACTTGTTAATGTGACGAGACCAACATTATTAACAGGAGCAGCCCTACCTTATAAGCTAGAAACGAAATTGGAATTTTTTGAATTATCTACGTGCCTCATTTGCGGCAATGTTCAATTGCTTGCAAATATCAAAGACGGAATGAAACCGTAAACGCAGCAGAACGATTAATTTTGGACACATTTTTAACTTCTTCAATGCCGGACGCCGTTGCTCATAGAAACATAGGCAAGGTCAGTACTTTCCAACATGTGAGACCATCCGAACTGCTGCGGATGTGAAAATATGTTGTGCGAATGACAAGCACGGTGCCGATAAGTGCGAATGACCATTGTCCGATAAGTAGTCGTTTGTTATCCTTTTTTCCTTTTTGTTTCCTAAATTCAAAACATTGTCTATGAATACAATGGTAGAAGAATTGCATGTACCAGTGGTGCCCAAAGAGTGTGAGCCGCATTTAAGAATTTTATTAGCGCGTGCCTCAATAATTCTGCTACGCTATAGAAGTCCATTTTTGTGTGTATGCAGCGTAGTTTCATGCAACCAAACGCTACATAAGGCTAAACCTTGAGTATTGTACGAACTGCACAAAATATATTTCAGTCTACTGGAACGTTCGACCCTTATCATGTTGTACAAACGAATTTAATAATATTCTCTGTAACATTCCGGTTCATAAAGACTAAGTAAATTGACAATTTTGTGCGCATCGTGACAAAATTTTGTCACTATAGAAAGTTTGGAATCGTTATTCACGGCATTTGGATGTTATATAATGTAATATGTTAATATGTTTAATCAGCGCATGGGTTTTTGCTGTGGCCAAACCGGGAAACCTAACTTATATAAAGGCCTGCCGTTTTGTCGCATTTATGTCGCAGACCGCACAAAATCATAATGCTGGCCGTATTTTGGTCACCTCTGACGTATACCCTATTTATTCGATACAAGATGATGCAATTTTTCAAAATGGTGAAGAGTATTGGGCCTATGTCTGGCTTCTCGGGTCAGATTCGGGCTTATTAAAAAGTATCACATATTTTGTCAATTTCAAAAATGTTATAAATTCCGCATTGGCCTTAAGCCAAGATGGAGAGGGGGAGAAGAAAAAGATACACAAACAAAGCATAGATCTCGTCGCTGCTTTGAGCGCTTACATGTTGTGATATAAGGTATGTGTCATGTTCGTCATTTGTTTGTATTCTAAGTTGATATGTTTTCAATTTTTTTTTTTATTAGTTTAAGTCAGATAAAACGGAGTGTTCTATTTTGCACACGTGTCAAACACGTCCCTGCAACTTCACCTTGAAATTTAAGTTACTTCGTCTGCCTTGATTTAAATCTTGAAACGATTTCTAATTTGTTTGTGACGTCACAATGTTGTGTAAATCGTTGTTATGTTTGCACCAGCTGGTGTCGCACTGGCGCAGTAAATCTTTTAACATTGGCTTTATTGTGAAGTAGAGGGTTAGGCCGGGTCCACACTCACGCTTTGCGCCGGCGGATTCTTTGTTTGTTTCAATGTCCCAAGCTTACGCCCGCACGCCGGCGTATAATGAAACAAACAAAGAATCCGCCGGCGCAAAGCGTGAGTGTGGACCCGGACATAGTTTCTGAGGATGCCACAATGGTCTCAATTGGATCTGTGGTTTTTGCTCTAGGATCCTGGCAACATAAGAGTACATGTTGTTCGTTAGGTTTTTGCTCGTAGTACCTGCGGGCTACTTTGGCGTGTTTATTTAAGGCGTTCAACAGTCACACGACGCAATGCAGGTTACTTGTCAGACGTGGTCAATTTCCACAAAATAACATTTTGGTTTTGTGGATGTGGTACCTTACGAAGTATGCCATTGAAGTTCGTTGGCCGTCGTAACGCGTATGGAGGGCAAAACTCTTGTAAATTTCGTTACGTCATACATGATGACGTAAAATTTGTCATGGTATGTTGTAGTGTCAATTAACATTAGTGTGAAGTGTGAAGTATATAGACTTCCAAAAAGTGTTTAGGCTAGTTATGAGCTAGTTAGACTGTTATATTGTATGAATGTACATTATGTGTTTGGTGGTAATTTAAATTTAATAAAACTTAAGGGTAATAAAGATTGGTTTTCCTGATTTTTTCACAACAAAGAAAAATCTTTGCAAGCTGCAATGGCTCTTTCTTACACAAAAGCAAAAATTTTATCTCTATTGCATTGCATCCCCTTTAACACACCAAAGAGACGCTAGTTGACAAAACTTTTTTTCCAGTCGACAAAACTTGTGCGAGATTTCATGGGGGCTGTTAGTTTACCGACCGAATATTAAATATGACCGTCATAAAAAAATCAGTCTTTCACTTATAGCAAAGCTTACACAATTACCTTTCCAATGATACCAACTTGTCTTCTCAGTTTTGTCGAATAGCGTCTCTTTCGTATTTTCTTTTAATAATGAACCTTTCCATAAACTGACTATTAAAATGTTTGTTGTTGTGAATATTGTTTTTTGATGTACCAAAACAGTGTAATGGCTTCTATGTAGAAATACAGTAGTTTAGCAGTTTGCTTAACAAATTACTGCAAATGTTTATTACAGACAAAATACTACAAACTAGTAATGTTTTAGCATAATTGAAAATATGACTGTGGTTCAAACAACGAGAAAGCCATTTGGTAAAACACTGCTGATGCTCTTTGCTTGCTACCAATATACGGCAGGTAAGCCTTAAAATTGTTGTAAAAGTTATATGTGTAGAAATGTCCGAATCCCATGCAATACATAGTGTTAAGTGTACAGCAAGTCTGCACCACCAGGCGTTTTTTTTTCATCTTCCCTTGACTGACTTTTACAGAGAAAAGGAAACCGAAATTTATAATGTAATAAAATAATCTGATTTATGGAGCGTAAATCACAATATGTAGCCTTTGTTTCATAAAGAAAATTCTCTGGTTAATCATAAATGCTTATTCGCATAATCCCATAGCGCCCTCTATAACAGGTCTGTACACCTGTCATGCTCGTTTCCAAACTGCAGCCTGCAGGCATAGGTGTTTCAACTGGTTTCTGTAGTTGTGCGAGATGTGTAGATAGTTTGTGCTGTGTTATTAATAAGATGATACACAGAAGACTATGCTGTCTGATTATAGTGGTAGAGATCCCCCACATATATGTGAAGATTGCCTGGCAAGTTGTGCACTTACGCACCAGCGTACCTTGACCACAATATACCCCATGAAAGTGCTGAGCTCATGTAGCTCAGTTGGTCAGTCCAGGGTCGTAAGTTCCCACTTGTCAAAGAAAGTGGCTGATCCAGCTGGGTGCAAAGCCTGTAATCCTAATGCTTTTTAACATTGACAAATTTCCAGTATTTGACAAATATTTTAAGAAAACCTGGTGCCTATGTTATCACAACCAGCAACTGCACTTTGAGTTTTCTATGTGACTAATTTCAACACAAAACACCCTCAAACATGTTTGTGCATGCTTAATGGGTCAAGAGAAGTGTGAAATCAATTCAACTTTGATCTGCCAAATTATTTTTTACTATTTTTAACTTTGGGCTTGTCAGTAGTCGCCCTAGACCTGTTACAGAAAGTATGGTTATACCTTTTCGCCTTCACATACAATGGCGGTTACATTTATCCGATAAAACCATAAGGGTTATCAAGTCAGGCATCTGTTGATATTGAAATCAAGAAATTTAATAAGCATGTGGCAAAAACTCACACTTGGCCTATGGCTGGACAAGTACTACAGCACACCACAGAAACAATTGTTCCTATCACTGTCTGTACCTTGAAATAAGCATATTTTACTGATTTAAACAATATTTGTTTATTATGTGTAATTGTATATGGTACATAGCATATGAGTTCGTCGACAAAGGCCAACAAAGAATGTGATTTACCAGATCTTACAACCGAGTTTTGTTGTTTTTAAAAAAAGTAGTGCATAGTTTTGGGGATCATTAGGTTTAAAGGCTTCACAGCCCAGGCATTGCAGCCTAGCTGGATCAGCCACTTTTTCCTGACAAGTCGGAGAGAGATGTTTGAGTCTAAGTGAATAATCAAGCTCCTAGTAAGGTTTGAACTCCTAAACCTGGGCTAACCAGGCCTAACGCTCTACCGAATGAGCTTCTGCAGGTCAGTGGTTGCACGTATATAACTTGTCAGGCAACCTTTACAAATATGTAGGGGATCCCTGCTACTGTAAACAGATAATGCAGTGATGTTTCATGCAATCATATTTTAGTTTTTGAGAATTACAAGAATATATCCAAAAAATCTCATATATTGATTCATTTACAGTGTAGTGACTGAAAACATTTAGCATATTTTGATTGGCACTTAGCCTTCAAAAAACCCTGGTTTAACTCATTCTGACACTCACTGTGAACTTAAATTTTCTCCAGAACGTCTGCTTTTTTTTTTTTAACTTGCCTAAAAATTAACTTGGCTGCAGACTGTTTCGTACGTTTTTGGTCTGTGGTTGGTAAACAGCCTGTGCCTGATGCTGATGCAGTTGCAAACTCCCAAAGCACAATACTAAACACTTGTATTGTTACAGGTATAACCATCACTTTTCCATTTCCACCCAACAACACAGATGTGGTTGTTAACGGCAATATCCCAGTTGTAAATGGACAAGTTGAGAATTATTCTGGGTATTCTAGTTGTGTCTGGAACAATATTGCAGGGCTGTCTTTCTTTGCTGGTTCCATGTGCAGAAACACTGACAGCATAACTTGCACTATGACTGACAAACTCATTAATACCACTTACACTCTCACTGACAAACCTATTTCCAATATGAATTTTATGATAAGTTGTTCAGGTAACTCTGTATCTCTACATTCACAACTTCTACTAATAAATGTCAAAGGTAAATATCTGCTAAACATTTTTAAAATATGATTTCAGAATATGTGTAAACTCGTTGTAACAAAGGTTTTTAATATTCTGTACTATATTGTAACATATCTTACCTTATGTAACACAAAAAGTGCTGTAATGAAATGGTATGAACAAAATGCTATTTATTGCTGAACATTTCCCTTCTGATAAATTTTATTGTATCAACATTTCTCAATGATGAAATGGGAATCAAGCAATGTGGACAAGGTTGTGGCACATAAACAAAGAAAAAACACTACAATAGAAGGGAAGAAGTGAAAAGACTATAAGGAAGGGCGAACGCACCTGAACTATACAATTATCAGCAAAAACACTAATGGTTTTTGGAGTGCGCAATGTTTAACGGCAAAAAATCCTGGTGTCGGTACACTGGGGGAAATAAAGCATATGCATTAATGATCAATGATTCCAAAAACATCCTCTTGTACCTTTCGAACTCAGTTTCAAAATCATCGTTCTGGTAAGTCCACTGTATGTCTGTTTGGGTCGCATGCTGAGAATCAGCAGTTTTCTCTTTCAACCTCGTTCTCAGCGCGATGCCAGTTTCCCCAATGTACACGCCGATGCACCCACCAACACAGATAAGATAAAATTTGCCAGAAGAGCAGAATTCAGCAATAAAATGCTAGTATTGCTACAATATGTAGCATTTTCTTAAACTAATAAAATATACGTTATTACAGAATGTCCACGTACACTTGCTACCTTGCAACCAGTTGTAAAACCAGCAGTTCATGCAACCCATTACACATACAATGCACCTGGTCAGCTTGACTGTGGTTTAGCAAAACTTTTTTACAAAAATGAAACCCATGGTATCAATAAAACCACTTGCCTAAATGATGCCACTTGGGATGGTGGATCTGTATTGGAATGTTGGACAGGTAAATATACAAAGATGACACATTATTTTTTTCAGGACATAAAAAAATGTGCAAAAAAGAGTATCCATTTCACATAAGGCTTAATTTTATAAACTTTTACGAGAATAAAGTTTGGGTATTTGATTAGTGTAAAATTTCCATGTGTCCATTGTGCTATGTATGTTGGAACAGCGAGGCAAGCTGGTACCCATTTTATCTTATTGTAAAATGCACTATTTTATTTCAGTCTTTATTCAATACAATTACCTATACCAAAGGTTTTAGTGTGAAAGTAAGTAAGTTGTTTCTGCAGTACCTCATACAACTCTGCAAGGCAATTTTTCTGGGTTTGTTGTGAATATGTTGATAATGAACTGTTTTTATAATCAAAGCATTTATCCTAGTGGAAGTCAGTATTACTTGGAAAAAAATGGAAAAGTGCTATTAACAGGACTTGTGGTGAGCAAATGTTATTTGTTTTTTTTTTTTGACTCAGCTTTGTTCAAATTTAAGGCATTATAGATTCATTATTAATTTAGCACACTTTTAAGAAACCAAACAAAAGTTTAAAGAAAACTCTTGTTCCACATGGAACCGACAGCAAGCAATTTGAAACGCTATTGCATTTAAAGTAGTGACTGAAATGATTTATAGCTTTATAAGTAACATGCCCCAAACACAAAATCAAAATATCAAACAAAAATGTGTTGCATACAGTATGTCTAAATAACATACATATGGAACCTGGTGTAATGCCTAAGTCCCATTTTTTGCATGGTTACAAACAATAGTAGTTGCCTTAAAAATTGAATGT
The DNA here is from genome assembly GCF_947561715.1 of Ascidia mentula. Taxonomy (NCBI): domain Eukaryota; kingdom Metazoa; phylum Chordata; class Ascidiacea; order Phlebobranchia; family Ascidiidae; genus Ascidia; species Ascidia mentula. Next base: position 1,528,656 of record NC_138569.1, read on the forward strand.
TAATCGAGCTTGCATGAACAAAAAGCACTTGCTTCAAAAACAGGATCAGCCTGTATGCTTAAAAGGAATATAAATTTCACCCTGCAACATCATCAGTTCCTGTATAGAAAACACATATTAAATTATAAAACATGTTATGATGTACAAAAATGCATTGTTGTATTTAGTTGTTAGAGCTATGGTAACATAACTTTATCATTACATGTACTGTTTGTGTGTGTATCCTTTTTGTTAGGGCAGTTAAAACCTTTGTCTGCAGTTTATACTTATGATCCTTTATTCGATAAATACTAGAGTACAATTTAAAGAAAAGTTTTTGGCAATTTATGTTTATAGCACAATACCATGCATATGTTTACTATTTGACCAGAACAAACCTTATGAAGTTGTTCTCACTAAAGTCATGAATGGAGATGAATATAGATGTCAGGCTGTTACAAACTACACTGAATTCAACCCATCAGAAGGATGGTCTTCCACACAAAAAGTTAATGTTGCTTGTAGGTATGTTTGTTTACACTCACTGTTTGAAATATATGCTGCTGTTGTTTATTATGCAAATAATCCTTTAATCTCATTTGAAATTTTCTTATGTGATAAATGGGAATATAAAGTAGTATAAACTTACAGAGATGCTAATTTACAATCTATGACAACAAAGATATTCTTTCTTCCATAGGCAGGTATGTCCCAAATAAAATATGTGCATGTCATCTCATGTTGACCAAAAACCAAATAATATGAAAGCATCTGTGACATTTGCTGTGCTATGCAGATAAATGATCATAAAAGTAGCAGAGACATTGCTATTGTATTGTTAAAGCACAACAAAAGCATTCTTATTGTTTTTAAACAATTAAAATTTGTTGTTAGTGATTGCATAATAATACCAATCTACTTGATTTTTGTTAGGTCCATGCAATGAAAATAAGCAAAAAACAGGACTGTCTTTAAAGTAATAGCATCGCCTCTTTTTACTCAAAATCCCTATGCAACAAAATGGCTATATGCTTTATAAATGATTTGATTTAAATGTGTGTCTTTGATCCCATGTCAATGTATTACATAGTTGTCAGATGTCAAAGTTCTCTCTATTGTTCAAATTCCAAACTTCTAAATTGCAATTAAGTGCGTTTTAAGATGAATGGGTACTACTACATATGTCACAGGATTTTGTTTGTTGTATTTAGATCCACCATCAATTTCAATCCACATCATTGTACAGGGGTTATTTCAACAAACTGAAAGCCAATATATTATTTTGCAAAATGACAGTATAATCCTAAATTGCTCTGTGGATTCAAACCCCCAATCCCAATGTGTTTGGTCATATGATAACTTGAATGAACGCAATGATTCATGCAACATAAACAGAAAATTTATTAGTTCAACAAATGCAACTTGTCAAGCCAATAATGGCATTGGTAATTCTAACAGTAAAACCATTTTAATTGTTTCAGTTCCAACATCAAGTTAGTTTTAAAGTTTGTTTTTGAATTTAGACATTTTTCCCTTTAAATCATTCTAATTCAGGACAACCAAAGATAACAGTTAATGGTGAAACAGTTGATAACAATACAACAAAGCTTCTCAATGTAAGCAATGCTGTTAAATTTAAATGTACTGTTGACTACCAAAGTTATCTTGGTACGATCTTAAAATGGACAAAAGATGGGATTGATGTTGAGATAGATGTTAATAATGATAGCATTTTGTTCAAAATGTTACACCAAATGACACTGGTACTTATGTATGCAAGTCTTCTGATGTGTTTGGGAGTTTTCAAACAAGGATTAACATTGATGTTCTGTGTAAGTTTGCACCATAGAAATTTTGCATGTGGTGTTAATTTAAAATAGTTTGTCCTTTCAAATCGGCCTGTTTCCGTATAGTTTTGGAAACTATTGCAAAATGTAGCATTCAGTAAAAACTGACCCAAAATGTTCTGTATAAGATTAACTACACCTTTGTGTGTATTATTGGATTATCTTAATTGTGCTAGTGTATGGTATCTGGTGAATGAATTAATTATCATTTAATTTGTTTTGTGTGATATGTCTTGCTTAACCTGTTAATAACTGGGTGTTTAGTGAAGGTTTCTGTTGGTTGCATTAGGTCTATTCCAAAAACAATTTCATATTTTTTGCAACCTACTTTTGTATTCCAAACATAACAGTAAACAGTTCATTGAGGAACAGGTCTTTTGTAAAATTATAGCATCTGTTTTTTTATCTTTATATCCCTTACGTTTAAAACTTTACACACATCGTGTAGCAATTGCCTGCGTTTTAAGCTAGTAATAGGTTTTAACGCTTAGTTTTTAGGCTGTTTTGTGATTATTTTAAGTTTCATAAATCTGAAACCATGAATATTTGACCACTTTGCACAATGCTAATGTTTACAATGAGACATTTCATAAATCATGTGTCAATTTACATTTGGTTTACACTATTTCAAACAATAATTGCACATATTTTGTAGTTGTGCTAATGTTGGTTTACAATATAATTAATTTTATAGACCAACCATACACTGTCGGTAATGTGAACTGCCAACCAAACCAACCATGTGATATTAGTGTGTATTCGAATCCTCCACCTTATGCCTCTGTTTTAATGTCACCAGGTTTGTAATGCTTAGATCATTTTAAGATTAAAACAAGTTGTTTTATGAAATTATTTGGTTTAGGAGGTGGGAATAAAAATCTTACATGGATGTCAAATAATCAGCAGGGGTACACATATCAAATTAATGTAAGATATGTTGTTGAACAATAAGTATTAGTTTTTTGCTTTCTTCTAAGTCACATGGAAGATCATATAATACCAGATTCTAATACATTTTTGACCGTGACCAAAAGGTTGACTGAAGTAATAGAAGCAGAAATTGTTGAAAAAATAGATGCAGAAAAAATAAAATTACCCAACATTAAAATTAACTATCGATCTCTATGGCCAATTATCAAAGTGTCAGCAAATATATTTTTTACAAGTAGCAATATTGTTTTTAATATATTTTAATTGCTGTGTATCAAAATTAATTTTACAAAATATGCGAAGTGAGTTGTTTATAATACCAGTTTGGTTTTGCTATAGGAGCCTACAGGAACCTACACTTTGGAAGTTACAAATTCAATTGGAACAAGCTCGATTACAATAACGTTATCTGCAAACTCTACCAGCGAACTGGGATTGATTATTGGAATATCTGTAGCTGCTGTTGTTGTTGTGATTCTTGCAATAATACTTGCATTATTTTGTTTCAAAAGATCAACAGGTGAGTGTGAAATTGTAACATGTTTCATAATGTTCGGTTATTAAACCCAAAGTTTTGTTTCATATTAATGTTGTTAACTTGCAGGCAACAAAATGAAAGGAACACATGCAAAGGTTTCACTGGAAGTACCTGCTTATTTAGACACACATGTGTATGAAAACACACCTCCACAACTTAATACACCCACATATGAAAACACACCTGAGTATCAGAATGTGGCAACTTGTCAAAACACAACTGGAAACCCAAGTGCATCAGCATATGAAACATTTGGTCCCAGTTAAAAGCACTTTAACTACTGATTTTAGAAAGAATGCGAATGTACTAACCGCTACTATGTATTTGGTTGATTTCAACTTAAGGTTGGTCAACATTGTGATAAAAATTATTACATTGCACTGCTTTTGTAAAAGTATTTTGTATTACATACGATCATCTATCATTTCGAGACAGAATGCGAATGTATTTTATTTGGTTTAAATTTGTTTAAACTTAAGGTTGGCCAACATTATGATAACTTTCCTGGTAAAACGGCTGGTACAAGTTATTACAGTGCGGTGTTCTTGAACATCTGCAACTTTTAGTTTCTCTTTAATTTTGAAGCTGATTCGACAACGTAAAGTCGCCCAGTGCAAATACCTGAAGTTCAAGCAATCAAGTACGGTTCCATTTACTTCCTTGTATTGCTGGGGTTAATGTTTTACCTGACTTAATAGAACACCTTCCTTTTGTTTGCCAGGGTATTGAGTATTACAGGAAGGTTGACTTTAAATGACTTTGTGTTCAACTTCCCTGTGTAAATTTACAATGTTGTCAGAAAACTGTGACCACTGTTTGTTCTCTATTCGTGTTTCATAATATTTCACTTAATGTCCATCACTGTGTGTTTCTCATATTTTATAAATGAATGTGATCTTCGTTGAGTTGAGTTTCTATTGCAAGGATTTTTCTATCGCCAACCTATAGTAAGCAATAGGAGAATAGGCGGTAATTACGTGATTCATTACAAAGAGCCAATTAAACCTTTTTTGGACGATTTGAACTTTGTATGTACAAAAGTTCTGCCGTTTACACCCTATAAATTGGTTGATTTGACGGCTTTGGCTTTAATTCCGTGAAATTGTGCATCACTTACTTTTGTGATCAAACTAAGGTGATCAATATATTGTAGGGGGTTTTACGTGAAACAACATGCTCGGTGACGAATACGCGGAAGGCGGTTTACAGGCAAGGACTCCTTTCCTTTACAGAACTTCCGTGTTGGCAGGAAAGCTAATATGCGAAATGTGTGTTTTGCTCTCTTCTCTATCTACCACCTTCTTTACTTACGAATAACCGATGTAATAAGTTTAACGAGAACACGGAACAAGACCTTAGGAAGTTGCACAAACATAGTTTTTTGAATGTTTTGTGATGAAATTCATCCGACCGCATTATGAAATAAATGGCCTTACTTTTGGGACAAGACACAATATAGAGTGAAAATACTTTCTGTTTGTAAGAAAACGAGGTGTGTCTTCAACCATAAATATCTTAGTTGTCGTTTTATAAATTCCTACATGTGATTTAAGGACAGTGACCACTAAGCTAAGTTTGAATCATTGTTATAACGCAGATTTTCATTGCGTCGCACTGATGTAACTAATACTTTGTCACCGGATAGTTCGATAGGTTACTGTGCTATGGTGAACCCAAGATATGTCTCGATGTTAAAGCCAACCAGGAAGTAATTATATAAAGTTACAAGGAGTGCATGGGTGCCACGGCTTTATCTTATTGCACAATAAGTTCAGAAATATGGAGCACATACATTTTCACCGAAGTTTATTGATAAATGATTTTTTTCCGAAAAACAAAATTCGCAAGCCACACCTAAACAGATAATGCAAATTTCATCATTCAAGTTGATGAGCCTGAGAAAAAAGTACTTTTAATCAGTTGCTTGACATCATAATGTCACATATACTGCATACTTACAGAAATATGGTCATACATAACCTTTAGTGTTGTTTGCAATGGTGTAAGGGATGAGGTGTTGTGTGCAATGGTAGTGCAAACAAACCCTCGTAATATCGTGTTTGCGTACTAGGGTGGATATGTGTGTTCAAACAATCGTCAACTTTCACTTTCTTTGTTAGGATTATTAGACTTTAGGGTTATCATATTTGTCACCGCACAATTGGGACAGAGTTATATCAGTCACGTAGACAAATTTTTAGTGCTAAATCTTAAACATCTGAACACTTTTTTCCCATTAGAACCGTTTTTCCCAAAGTTAAACCAGGAGATTACATTTGTGACTTGCTTCTTGCCATTTTGAATCAAACGGAAACCTCCCAAAAATTAAATCGTGTTATCATATGCAAACCTTACGTTTATTGATCGTTATTTATCTCAGTGTTGAAAATTCTGAACCCAAAAATAGCTTGATTGGAAGCTGGTCATGAACGGTCTCCAGAACTAAATACAATCTTTATCGCCCTCTTGCGGAGAACAAGATATCTGGCCCGTGTGAAATACACGCACCCCTCAATATATTTGAAACCGCTGGTTTCTCAATTGTATAGAGCGTAAAGTCTTATTCGTGGCTGTTGGCACGATTTATATATGTTTTAACAGTATGTTTTGGCACTAAGCAAAGTGGTGTAGGATATTCCAATTTGACACACCGTTTTTACATGACACGAAATCGCATCAGAGACCTGTACACTATAAATAAAGCAATCATTTTTTAGTGTTGTTGATTTCAACAAATTGTTGTTTCCCTTCTCAAAAAAGAACTAGACTTAAACAAAATAAATCTACTTTAGGGACTTTCCCAATTACATTCTTGCGATAGATGGCGCTAAAAAATACATAAAAGCCTTAAATGAGATTCGTTACCATGCCAGGAAAAACTGTGTTCGGTTATGGAAAACAATCCGGCGATCTATTGATCACCAAAACGTTCAGCTCACATGTCAAGCCATGAAGTTAAACAGAGAAGCAATCTTTTGAATGAAGGTTGTTATCGGTCAAACTGAATTGTCTTTTTCTACTTGTGTTATTGTAATAATGTACGTGTAGGGTAATAGCATATAATGTAAAAAAGGTGAGCACATTATGAGTTTCTTATTTGCCTTGCTGTCCTAATCTTATTGCAAGTTGTTAATGTTTCCTATACTAAAGCACTGCGGGATATCAGATTGCTCCTTCCCACTTAACTACAGCATCCTAGTTAATATTCGTGACAAGAATTGACGTGTTCGGGCTTTGGACGCAAAAAACACGAAATATTTAAAATTCCATCAAGTCCCGTATATTCCAGTTAATTGTTTCTTCAACCACATTCAAAACATGACATTGTTAGACACATTTAGTAGCAAGTATAGTGGAGTCTACAATTGATAATGTGACAAGACCAACATTATTAACAGGAGCAGGCCTACCTTATAATCTAGAAACGAAATTGGAATATTTCGATTTATCTACGTGCCTCATTTGCGGCAATGTTCAATTGCTTGCAAATATCAAAGGCGGAATGAAACTGTAAACGTAGCAGGACGATTAATTTTGGTCACATTTTTAACTTCTTCAATGCCGGACGCCGTTGCTCATAGAAACATAGGCAAGGTCAGTACTTTTTAACATGTGGGACCATCCGAACTGGTGCGGAAGTGAAAATTTATTGTGCGAATGACAAGCACGGTGCGAACAAGTGCGAATGACAATTGTCCGATAAGTAGACGTTTGTTATCCTTTTCACATTTGTTACCGAAACTCAAAATATTCTCTATGTATACAATGGTAGAAGAATTATATGTACCAGCAGAGTGTGACCCGCATTTAGGAATTTTATTAGCGCGTGCAACAATAATTTTGGTACGCATATAGAAGTCCTTTTTGTGTATGAAGCGTAGTTTCATGCAACCAAATGCTACATAAACTTAACTACTGTACCAACTGCTCAAAATGTATTCCAGTCTACGGGAACGTTCGACCCTTATCATGTTGTACAAACGAATTTAACAAAATTCTCTGTAACATTCCGATACATAAAGACTAAGTAAATTGACAATTTTGTGCGCATTGTGACAAAAAAATTTTGTCTCCAGTTCTATAGAAAGTTTGGAATCGTTACTCACAGCATTTGGATATTATATAATGTAATATGTTAATATGTCTAATCAGCGCATGGGTTTTTGCTGTGACCAAACCGGGAATCCTAACTTATATAAAGGCCTGCCGTTTTATCGCATTTATGTCGCAGACCGCACAAAATCATAATGCTGGCCGTACTTTGGGCCTTTGTCTGGCTTTTCGGGTCTGGCTCGGGCTTATGGTTAAAAAAACGTTTTCGGGCTAGCATCGGGCTTGGCAAAAATTTTTACAACTAACTCTTCAGAGCGGTTTACCATAACTACCACCAAGGAGTACTCTGACCTGATAGTTCATGAGTTGTAGAGTGAGTTGTAATCGGGACCAACACTTCCACATAAACTAAATTTCCTCTGCGGAAATGAAGCAGACAGCGCAGGTTATTAGCGAATTATACACCAGGGCTTAAAAAACATCTAATTTCAAATACAGCTAAGGCGAATGTTCTGATCTGTACATGTTCTCGAAATCCCGCCACGCTCAAACATTTGACTTTTATTTAACGTTATTTGGCCAATATTCGGCCAAATATTCTCATTACAACCTTAAAATTTAACTAACTCGTTTGCCTTTAGATTGATTTAAATCTAGATACCATTTCTAATTTGTTTGTGACGTCAGGTTGTGTAAATCGTTGTTATATTTGCACCAGCTGATGTCGCACAAGCGCAGTAAATCTTTAAACAGTAACTCTTTTAACTTTATTGTAAAGTAGAGGGATAGACGTTTCTAAGGATGCCACAATGTTCTCAATTGGATCAATGGTATTTGTTCAAAGATCCTGACAATATGTGAGACTAAGAGTACTTCTTGTTCATTAGTTTTTTTTTTGTACTAACTGCAGGCTACTTCGGCGTGTTTATTTAAGGCGTTTAACAGAGAAGTAAAAGTCACACGACGCAATGCAGGTTACTTGTGAGACGTGGTCAATTTCCACAAAATAACATTTTGGTTTTGCGGCTGTTGTATCCTCCAGAGTAAGCCACTAAAGTGGCCATGGCATCCAATCGCGTTGTATGGCGGTATGGCTAATATTTGTCAAATCTAAGAAGGTGCGCGTTTTTTTAGAAGGCCAAGTTTGATTTTATTGGTTAGCAGGAGAGTGAGGATTTCTACGGCATACGTTTGTGTAAGGTTTTATGGCCGAAATGTGTTCGAATCACTTACCTTCTTATTGACAAATTTACTCCTTTTTCTTGTTTATTTCAAACTTATGTTGGTTTCTGGTCTTTTCTTCATGTTATTTGATACCCATTTATACAGCTAACTTTCCACACGGGCTACAGGCAAATTAGGGGTTCACAGATTTTAAAATGGGCCTGTGACTACAAAAGGGTTGGGAACCAAAAACAACATTTTACATATCATATAATTTAACAAAATAGGTTGTTGCTGTTTAGAGAATTGGTAACTTTGCCGCACAATGACATTTAATTATATCTGAACAAATAATTATCTCTTTGGCATTTTTATTGGTTTTACTTTTATGTGAGTTGAATTCTACTGAAATAATATACACTGTCTATGTGTTGTCTCAATATGACTCACATGAATCATTTAAACAATGTTATGACTAAAATTTCATGTATGAGCCACTACAATTTTGGTTGCTGACTAGTTTGAACAAGGACTTTAAAATGAAATATGAAGTGAAACGTTAAAAGAGTACAGTTAAGTGATGTTTCATGTCGTCGACGGATATGCATTTTTTCCAAACATCAGGACATGTCCCCCAAAAGGAGGGTTTGTGGTTGTCTTGAACCACACAAAATTGAAAAACTTATCCATATAGCTAAGTAAGAAATAATTGTTACATGAAACTACACGAAGTAATTATCTTAACATATTGCATGACATTTTGCAGATTGTGCACAAACAACATTATAGGAAATTATGTGTTCTGGGTAAAAATTTATTCACTTTCATGTGAGACAAATCTATTTCGCAATAAAGCATCTACAGTGTTTTATTGAAACAGATCCCAAAAAAACATTTTTTCCCACAAACATTTTTTTTGTCATTAAAAGCAATGGGTGGAAGTCATTGCAACCATTAGTCAGAAATGGGGAGTGAGTCCCAGAATCGGTTATCAGGATTGTGCACAAACACTTTCTTTTAATACAGGATAATTTAAAAGTCTTTAAAGTTGTGTTTATGCAATGTGTCAAACTGGCTTTTATAGCATTTTTGAAACAAATTCATTCCAAACCTTGATTGTGATTTTATATCTTGCAATTGGCTTCACCTCTGCTGGTAAGTCTCATGGATCCTGTTTGTGTTGTCTAGTTTATTTATACTAGTTTTGTAGTGAATGGTGAAATATATACTGTCAAGATATAAACAGGCAATGTTGTTGAATTGTTACCAAACAATTGCATTTTTCATTAAATTTAAGCCTAGGAGGCATAGCTGGACACTGTATGCAAAGATGAAACCTGTAATCAATACCAGTATAATCTATAGTGAAGTTTTATCGAATGCAATATCTTTATAAAAAATACACCCGGCCATTCTCTTGCGTTGGTTACCAGGCATCTCCTTTGTTATTCAATGGGCAGCATGTTTTTTTTTTTTCAACATTCGATGCACAATAAAAAATTGTACAATAAAAAAAAAAATTGACACCGTGGCTTCTATCAGTGCATGTTTCAAGTACGAATGAGCAGAGAAATTATCAAACTTTATGTCAAGGATAAATAGATGCGCAAATATGGCCCCTAAATTATAATAGACTTCACAATGTTGTATCACCATTTGAACCAATTCACCACTGTGACACTGACCAAAAAAATGAAGTCATTTGTGTTGCTACAGTTTATGTTTAAGATCATAAACAACATCAAAACAAATTGTTTTCATAATATTTGATAAACTTTCAAGTTTAAAAATTACTTTTTGACAGAAATCGTTTCCAATGTTACTCTTTTTCCTGTACCCAATCAAGCAACCAATGCAGATGTTACACTTTTTTCCACATTTTCTGGTTCCTCATTTGCCTTCTTATACCTGAATAATCTGAACATCAGTAATGTGAGTATGGCAGTTTTTCCCAAGTTAAAAAGGTAGTTTTTAAAATTTGGTTTATATCTGCAGCTTTTCTAAACACAATATCACCAAGCTGGTAGAGTTGCATATTACTTATTTTTATTTTCAATTAAACACATTTTTTGTGTTGCTAGAAATCTTATTTAAATGATTGAACACAATTAAGTGGTTGTGTATTTACAATTTTGGGCATTTTATGCTCCTGTCCAAAAAATTAAGCCTCAGAAAATTACTAGTTAAAAGTTACAGTTGTGCCAGGGGTTCACAACTGGGGTACTCATACCTCTTGGGGAGATTGAGCATCAAGGGGTAGGAAGATCCTTTGGCCACAGAGCAGCTTTTCAAACAGATTTCACAGCACAGTTTTATTTTGGAATTATAAATGATATTATGCCATTACGGTCTTTGCTTTGAAAAAAAACATTTGTCCACAAATAATTGTTGTTATTTATTGAGAAGCCTCATTGTCTCATAACAAAAAGTGATTTTTGCATTTTTGTGTGAAATACTGGTTTAACGTTTAATTGATCAATAAAAGCAATTTAATTTAGCAGTATATATCTGAAAAATTCAATCAGAATTTTTTGGGGGGTACTAAGAATGCTCTGACCTGACAAGGGGGTACGAGCAACAAAAAAGGTTGGGAACACCTGGTTGTGCCCATCTTTACAATTTGGCAGATAGATAAGTTTATATTTGTAAAAGTTTTTAATGCTACTCTAGCACAATAAAAACAAAAGCATTTTAATGTTTTTAGGTTGTAGCATCAGTTCAATTTCAGAATAATCTGCAATGTTCAGTGCTAAACAATTTTCATGGGAATATAAGGTATTGCATTGTAGCAGTAGTGCCTTGCTTCTTTTTAAAAACATTGCTTTCAAGTAAAATTTTTTATATAGATTTGTTTTACCTATGATACAGCATAAGTCAAAATCCTACCATTTTCAGTGCATCTAGTCTGCCCACCTACAGTTTTACTTTATTTATGGTACTAAGGTACAATTTGAAAAGTATGGTTTGTTGTATTAAGAAATGTTAATATTTGATTTTAACTTATTTTCGGAATATTCCCCAATAATGCGACACATTCTTAAAATTTATTGTTGCTGTTACTTGTAAATTTTACCAATTCAATGTGTGTTTATTAGCTTGAAACAGACTTTTTTACACACAGTAATGTAATCTTAAAATATTTTAGTCTCCCATCAGCTGTTGGCTAATTAATGTCAGATAACAAACAAAAATATATAAAATGGAAGATTTTGGACATCTAAAACACATTAATTATAAAATGTTACTCATTTGATGCAGAAATATTTTTTATGTGTTTCAGTTGTACCAACACATCAGGAGTTACAAACGTAGTTTTCATCTTTTTTAATGTGCTGTCCAATTATTCCACTGCCACTTGGACTATTGGAACAAGTTCATTGATTAAGATGGCAAATTTTTCAGTACAAGGTAAAAATACAAAAGTCTAATGTTAATAACAATATCGAATTTTACTTTACGTATTTATAACAAGAAACCTGCTTCAGTTGTTATCAATATTTCTTTAAACTACCTTTGAATGAAAGTCTTTATCCTGGTAACACAATTTTAATTGTAACACAACCATTATTAAATTACATTCAAAACAGTATATATATTATTGGGAATAGTGTTTTGTGCTTTGAAATTATTTGAACAGTGGTTACTGAAATGACTTGCATTTACTTTCTGCTGGACCTAAGTGCCACCATTTATCTTTGTAGTTTTTTTGAGGATTTTTAAGAGAAAAATATAAAATTTGTAGAACAACCTGGTTAGTCATTTATTTACAAAACTAGCTAAGCAATAAGAACCACCTTAGGCTGTTTTAGGTACTTAAATTAAACATTATATTAGGCTTAACATTTTTTATATGTTTAGATTGTCCGAATGACACTTTACCTTCCAGACCATTTATCGAAGCACTCAAACTTAATTATAAGTCACCAGGTCAGTTCAAATGTCCAGCAGGTCAAGAGTTGTTTTACTGTAACTCAACTCCTGGTATTGTAAATACAACTTGTCAAAATGATGCAACATGGTTTGGAGCTAATGGATTAGAATGTTGGTCAGGTAAACTTGCTAAATTTAGTGTAGCTAAATTCAAAAATAAAGTTTGTGCTAAATAGAAACATTTCATGATTATGGTGATGAACTGCAGATGTCCAATGCACTAAATTAGTTATGGCATGGAAATTGTTAGATAATTATATAAAGTTTTTTTTGACAAAAATTCTTGTACTATTGTTGTAAAAATACTTCATAAAAACTTTTACTTCAAAAAAAGCGTGTTGCTAGTGGTAATTATATTGGTATTATTTCACTGCCAATGGTGAGTGTTTGTAAATCAATAGTAGATGAACATGTCGATGATTGCAAACGATCACAGATTTTATGAAAAATATTGTCTCGGCCATAAATTCTGATGTAATACGATGCGCTATATATTTTTACTAGATCCAACACCACAGCTTTCTGGAAACTTTACTGGGGTAGAAAAAACTGTGGTTGTGATAAAGTGTTGTGTTGCATCACATGTGTTTCCGCCTGTTACAAGCTACTCCATCTATATTGGAAATGTTGTTTATATACAACAGGTTTGTTAGTTAATTACCTGGAAAAAACTATTACCATTGCTAATACCATAAATGTACTATAAAAATTACTCTGTCCTTGGCCAATAAATGACAAAACACAATCAGTAGCTCTGGTGAATTTTCTGTGTAAAATGTACCCCTAAACAGCATGTGGAAGGTCAACAAAGTCTTTTGATAAATAGTGATTTGCTTGCAGCTAAAAAGGTAAGTATATGTGGTTATGCTACTGAATTTATAATATGATACATGGCAGTGACAAATCTTTTACAATTTAGATCCATGTAAGTTTATATTTGCAGGATTCGCAAAACTTCAGTTTTCAACTGAAAAGAGAAATGAACAATCAAATGGTTCATTGTCAGGTCACCTCAAACTACACAAAGTTGAAAAATATTTCAGGAAATTCTTCTGACCATCAACTTATGGTATACTGTAAGTTTTGTTATCTTAATATTGCACAGGTTATTTGTTTTTTAGAATCGTCAAAACAAAATCCAGTTCCATTTTTTGTTGCTGTTTTGACCAAAATCATGAATAACCAGGGGGCAAGTGCCACCAGGGGGATGGCTAAACCTCTAAGGTCCACTTTGAAGGTCTTGGGCAGTTCCCACCACCAAAACTTGTTTTCATTGAAATACCAATATACGTCCTTTAGTAAAACAAAATGTTTCCCTTATCTCTCTTTCACAAGAGATCCTGACTAAGTGACCACATCACAAAACAAAAAAATGGCATATTTGAAATACCCAAACCTGGCCAAGTGCTTTTGTTTTTAGTGAACTTGAGTTCCATAAATATTTTTGTGATATGATCAGTCAGTCAGGAACTCTTGTGAAAAAGGGATATGCCTTTAACAATTAATGTTTATTCTGATTTTTTGTGTCTGTCAAAGTGGGCCGTAAAGTGTTGTTTTTTTATACTAAAAAGCTGTATTGAACATAAATTAGTGTCTTTGCAAAAGCACTGATGAGACCTCACATGTTGAAACAGTGCATGTACACACCCTGTCTGCAGCTCTCAATTAACAAGTACTCTTATGCAAAAATGAAGTTTAAATTCCAAACTTTCAAATTTCAATTAAATGCATTTTAAGATGAAGGGTTACTAACACATATTTTACAGAATTTTGTTGATTGCTTTTTGTTTGTTTCATTCAGATCCACCTTCAATTCCCAACATTACTATACAGGGGTTATTTCAGCAAACTGAAAACCAATATATTATTCTGCAAAACACCAGTATAGGCTTAAATTGCTCTGTGGATTCAAACCCCCAATCTCAATGTGTTTGGTTATATGATAACTTGAATGAATGCAACAATTCGTGCAACATAAGCAGAAAATTTAGTAATTCAACAAATGCAACTTGTCAAGCCAATAATGGCATTGGTAATTCTACCAGTACAATCATTTCAATTGTTTCTGTTCCAACAATGAGTAAGTTAGTTTTAAAGTTTGTTTTTGTATTTAGACATATTTTTCTTCAAAACATACTTATTCAGGACACCCAAAAATAACAGTTAATGGTGAAACAGTTGTTAACAATGCAACAAAGCTTCTCAATGAAAGCAATGCTGTTAAATTTAAATGCACTGTTGATTACCAAAGTTATCTTGGTACAATCTTAAAATTTACAAAAGATGGGATTGATGTTGAGATAGATGTTAATAATGATAGCATTTTGTCAAAAAATGTTACACCAAATGACACTGGTACATATGTATGCAAGTCTTCTGATATGTTTGGGAGTTTTCAAACAAAGATTAACATTGATGTTCAGTGTAAGTTTGCACTATAGAAAGTTTGCGTGTGGTGATAATTTGAAATAGTTTATCCATTCAAATCTGCATGTTTTCGTATTTCTCTTAAAAACAGAGTGTTTTTTGACACGTTGCGTAAATAATTTGTTTTGGAAACTATTGAAAAATGTAGCATTCAGTAGAAATCTTAACTGACCCAAATTGTTGTGTATAAGATTTACTACGCCTTTGTTTGTATTGATGGATTACCTTAATTGTGCTATGTATGATATCTGGTGAATGATTGGCTTATCATTAATTTTGTTTTGTGTTTTATGTCTTGCTTAACCTGTTACTAACTGGGTGTTTTGTGAAGGTTTCTGTTGGTTGCATTAGTTCTATTCCAAACACAAGTTCATATTTTTTGCAACCTATTCTGTATTCCAAGCATAACATTAGACATTTCATCGTGGAACAAAAACTTTTACATTTAAACCTTTACCTTGTGTAGCAATTACTTTTCACAACACTCAGGGAATAGCAACTAATAATGTATTAGGATGATTTTTCTTCTGTTTTAGTGTTTATTTTCAGTTCTATAAATCTGAAAACATGAAATGACACCCAAGGATGTCACCTAACATGTATAATATTAAAATTTGCAAAAATACCATTACATGTTTTACAATCAGAAAAAGCTAGACACTCTTTTGGTACAAATTTAAGAAACTATTTGTGCTATATGTGCATTAAAGCCAATGAATGATTGAGCACTTAGCACAATGCTAATGATTACAATTTAACATTTTATGAATCATATGTGAATTTACATTTGGTTTACACTATTTCAAATGATAGTTGTATATTTTTTGTAATTGTGCTAGTGTTAGCTTTGCAAGTTAAATTATATTCATAGACCAACCATACACTGACAGAAATGTGAACTGCCAACCAAACCAACCATGTGATATTATTGTGTATTCAAATCCTCCACCTAATGCATCTGTTTTAATGTCACCAGGTTTGTAATGCTTGAATACTTGCCATATTTTAACATTTGATTTATAAAATTATTTTTAGGAGGTGGAAATGAAACTCTTGCACTGTTCTCAAGTACTCCACCGGTTTACACATATCAAATTAAGGTAAATTATGTTGTTAAACAGTAGGAAACCATTTTCTGTTCTTGTAAGTCGCATTAACGGTAGTATAATATTAAATGAAGGTTAACCTTTAATCCCATAATGGTTGGTTTACTTTAGTTGGTGCCAGTTACCGATACTTTTTTAATACAAAATGTGCCCATACTTAAATATATCCCAAAATAAATTTAGAGCAATATAGTTTCATTGCTGCATGTTGAAAGTAGTGTAACAAACTATGCACAGTGAGTTCTTTCTAATCCTAGTTTGGTTATTTTGCTGTAGAAGCCAGCAGGAACCTACACTTTGGAAGTTACAAATTCAATTGGAACAAGCTCGATCACAATAACAGTATCTGCAATCACTACCAGCCAATTGGGAATGATTATTGGAATATCTGTAGCAGCTGCTGTTGTGATTCTTGCAATAATACTTGCAGTAATTTGTTTCAAAAGATCAACAGGTAAGTGTGAAATTGTAACATGTTTTATAATGTTGGGTTATTAAACCCAGAGTTTTGTTTCATATTAATGTTGTTAACTTGTAGGTAACAAAATGAAAGGAACACCTGCAAACATTTCACTGAGGGCACCTGCTTATTTAGACACACATGTGTATGAAAACACACCTCCACGACCTAATACACCCACATATGAAAACACACCTGAGTATCATAATGTGGCAACTTGTCAAACCACAACTGCAAACCAAAGTGCATCAGCATATGAAACATTTGGTCCCAGTTAAGAAACACTTTAACTGCAGATTTAAGAAAGAATGCGAATGTACTGACCACTACTGCATTGGAATTATGATTGGATTGAGTGGATTTAAACTTTGTGTTTAACTTCTCTGCTAAAGGTTTTGTGCAAGTTTTTACAGTGCACTGTTTTTGTAAAAGTGTTTTGTATTATATGTGATCATCCATTTTTTGAGTGATAAACTTTAGCATCTTTTCATTTCTGATTGAGTTTAAAGCTGGTTTAAAAACTAATGGAAAGTCGTAGATTGGAAATTCCCGAAGTCCGAGCAAAACCATTTACTTCCTTATACTGCTAGGGTTAAAGGTTTACCCCACGGAAGAGAACACTCTCCTTTTGTTTTCATATTAACTTCCCTGTGTAAACTTACAATGTTGTAAAGAAAACAGTGTCCAGACTGTGCTTCCCAAAAGAAATTTATGTTGATTCTCGTTTGAAATAATCCCCGATCGGTTTGTTTTCTATCCATGTTATTTTTACAGTTTGTAATGTGTTCACTTATTGTCCATCACTGTGTGTTTTTAATAATGTCATTAAATGAATGTGATCTTCGCTGCGTAGAGTTTCTATTGCAAGGATTTTTCTTTTGCCAACCTAGTAAGCATCAGGAGAATAGGCGGAAATTAAGTGATTCATTACAAAGAGGTTTTGAAACCAGGAACACTTCCTTGTTAAGAGGAAAACTGTTCTCAGATAAATGACCAACAATTTAGAAATTTAAACAGCACCCGACGGATTTACAACTGAAAATTATAGCGATATCGAAAACATATTCTTACTTTGTAGCAGATTTTTTTTATTTAGATTTCTTTGTAACGTTCATATCCCTAAAACGTTGTATGCAAGAATCACATGTGACGCCGTAAGTGTACAATATCCCTAGTTTGGGGTTCAAGTCCGCACCAACAAGGGTGTCTGATAATCCTTACCAACTTAACTTGCCCAGTTTCTTCTGACGATTTATTAGAAACAGTTTTCCCGAAACCAACCACTCCAAAAATCCACACAAAGGTCGATACGCAATACAAATTTTTATAATACTCCTGTACTCACTCAAGGTTATTGTCCAAATATTGAATCAAATGCAGTGTCAAAATGTAGACTGTTTGCTACACTGACGCCGAAATTTCTATAGATTACGCAACGTGATACAACGAACGTGTGTATAGAGTTTTAATGTTTGTGCAGTCGTTTCATTTTCGTTCTTTCCCATATTTAAAAGAATTTTGGACAATTTTATAACCTATACTGTATTGTATAAAAATTCCGTTTTATTTGCCTCTTACACGTCATAAATTGTTTGGTGTGACAGCTTTGGCTTTAATTTCTTGAAATTGTGTAGCCCTACACTGTTGTAATTTTCCCGGATTTATGGCGATTTAATCCATTGCTACAATCACTGTGCCGCTTACTTAGTGATTAAACTAATGTGATCAATATGAAGTAGCGTTTCTACGTTAAAACAACATGCGTGGTGACGAATACGCGGAAGGCGGTGGTTTACAGGCAAGGATTTCTTTCCTTTATAGCACTTTCGTGTTGGCCAGAAAGCATGCGCATTGCTTCACTTTTGGCACAAGAAACAGTATAGTGTCACAAATACCTTTTAGTTTGCAAAAAAACAGGGTGTGCAATTAGACTAAAACGACTTAGTTGTCGTTTATTAAATTCCTGCATGTGAAGGACTGTGATGACAATGCCGAGTTTGAATCATTGTCATAACGCAGCTTTTAATTGCCTTGATTAATACTTGGTTGTCACTGGATAGTTCAATAGGTTACTGTGCGCTGATGCAACCAAGATATGCCTCGATATAACAGTCAACCAGGAAGCATTTCTATTAAATGTTGACGCCTCTCAAAGCGTTACAAGGAGTGCATTGATGGCAGGCTTTATCATATTGCACGGTGGTCACACAAATATATAGTACGCACATATTCACCCCAGTTTATTATTAAATTGTTTTCTCTCAAAGAAATCTCCCAAAGACTTAAATAAATAAAATATATTGCGTCATTTTTAAGCCACAAAGTTTGGTTAACCATTTTTATCCGAAAAAATTGGTTTTAATTAATTGCTTGATGTAATAATGTCACATATATAGTACATGTACGGGAAAACTAGGAAATGGTCATACATACGTTTATGTGTTGTTTGCTAAGGCATATGGGATGATGGGTTGTGTAAAATGCTCATGATACACATGGTTCGTGTACAGGGTGGATATGGGTGTTTAAACAATCGACTACTTTCACTTTCTTTGTTAGGATTCATGGTCACCGCATTAGTCACTGCACAATCGCCACAGAGTTATTTCAGTCACGTAGACAATTTTTTAGACCCTAATCCGGAATATCTAGGCACTTTTTCCCATTTACCGTACGCGAATTTTAACACCAAATTCAGGACATATCCGGCAAAATCTTGCCAACCAAACATTGTTTCAGGTTGAATAACCCGTAATTTATTGTGGATGAAGGATAACTCGCCTCCAAGGATTGTTTCAACTGAAGCAAATTTTCGTGAAAAATTCCCACTAAACACAGCTTTCAAACTGAACTAGCAGAGTTCATCTTTTTTAAAAACAAACAGGAATAGTTGTGAAACCAAGTGGAACGTAACTAATGTATGGTTTGTTGTGATACTAAAAGCTGTTTCATTGTCATTATATCTCCCTTATATATATCCCAGAACCCAATAAATCTCATCGCCGTCTAGCGGACCAATAATATTCGCCAAAGTCACACTTTGCTAAGCGAGACACAGAGGAAGCCAAGTTAGGAATTTTTTTTTCACAGCCGACCAGTTGATGGCTTATTTGTTATAAGCGAACAAACCATCACAACAGGTTTAGGCTATTTGCATTAAAAAAAAGCCTCTTGAGACCAACAGATATTTAGCCTACCTGGTAAGAAAAGACCATTATTTTATACATATTTTGTTACGCCTTATTTGGAGTCGGTTTACTATATAAAGATTCGGTTTTTGCCGCTTTCCTAGTTCTGGAGTTAACCTAAGTCAGATAGCATATTAGTATTCCATTAAGGCAACATCACGAACTGTTCTGTAGTGATTCTCTTTCCGTCATTTTTGCCGGCCTTTTCTCTAAATTTTCAGAACCAGCCAGCAATGCTAGCAATCTTCCTCTCGCAATGAAACAGTGTTTTTTCCGGGGCAAGTTACCAAATCTGTTCCAACCTGGTGGTGCAAGTTAGACTCTCGGCAAGAAAAAACAGTGGCCAATATTGCCCGATTGTCCTCCCAAGTATGTTACTGTGCAGTAATCAGTGATATGCAGTTCTATTCGAACAGGCAGTTTATTAATCCAGGCTTATGAAAATAAATCTCAAGCCGGCAAATAGCATTAACTCTCTGGGCAAATACAAGTGTTTTGTAGGAGCGACAGATTTAGAAACAGACATGTTATACATTTACAATAGAAAGATTTAACAATAAAAATCACTTGGTTTTAAAGCAAACAATGGTGTTTATGGACTGACCCCCCTATACTGACATGGGCCCTGAGGCGCCACACCTATTGCACCCCCTTCGCGTAGGCTCTGGCATGTGACGTGGTGTACTTAAGGTCCGCTAATTAACTAAATTAAATGGGTTGCGGTACGAATAGATTAAAAACCACTTTACAAGCTTGTGTTTTATGTCTGTTTACCAGTGCTGCAAGTAATTAAGTCGGAGCTCCGTTCCGATTCTTACCGGAAAACGACATAAATTGATCATGAAGTAACATAATTTATGCTGAGCAATTCTACTTGGCCCCATGAATATATAGGAGATCCTACTGGAGGCTCCTCAGATCCTTACTGTGTTTTGTCCAATGCAGCTCAATCAATTTTTCCCCTTTTGAATAGTAGGCTACTAGTGGGTCTTCATGTGTCACAAGCCGTAGCGATTAGTTTGGGCAAAAAAGTGAATTTAATCACATGTTAAAAACTATGTCTCTATGCTTGCACGTGTGTACAGCAAAGTTACTGCCTTTTAATTTAGTTGGTGCGTGAATTAGATACAGGTATTCCAGGCAAAATACATTGTTAAGTTCGGTCATGTGGAATCAGAGGCAAAAAGCCCATGGCACTTTTGTCCACACTAAATGGCGCATTGGAGCACAAATTTACTTCTTGAATCTCTGTTTTGGGCGCGGTCACTTACGTCATTTCCAGACTAGACAGCTGAACGTGGGCGAAGCCAGACGAAAGAAAAAAGGCAATTCTGTGCTAGGCAACCGGTAAACATTGCGCGGGAAACTCAGAAATTTGATCGTAACCGAAACCTATTGTGTGGTTATATTTGGGACCGGGTGGTTTCCATCACGTACACAAACCCTGTGCCGAAAAGTTACGCTAACTTTACAAACAGTGGTAACAAAGGCTAGTGAAAGTAAGTGACTTAGTCTCGTCCCAAAAAATTTCCTATTCAAGACACTGAAGCAATCAAAGCGTCAAAAGCACATGACCTATGAATGTGGTGCTCTTAGCAACAACCGCGTATTGCGACACAACAAGGAAGTTGGATGTAACCGGGTTATTTCATACGACGGTAAATAAAGAACAAAGCATTCAATGAAACAACCTTAAAAAACCGTGTAACATCCAATGTAAAAAAAATTTCACATAATACTCGTTTATTGTAACCTGTTGTATATCCCAGATTCGTTTTTTTTACCATGCCGGGTTCATTCTCCACGCTTTGCAAGAGACAGAAAACAGCACAAAGCCATTTGCATTTAATTGTAAGTGGAGTGACTCTATACGCGGAAGTAAACCGTTCACGTATCGACAGCAAAGAGGTGATATGACGTAACCCCAAGCCTGCGCAACACAACGAGAATGCATTATTCATTCTGCCCAAAAATACGTCACAGGACGCCCTGTTGAGCGCATCCTTTCACATTTTACCGAGGTTGCGATATGCTGGTAATGCGAAGTACGCAGGCCTGGACGCTTGCAATGCCTGGGGCAATGCTAAAAACGACTTAGTCTACTCAATGGACGTATCACAAATTGCCAGCAGTGCCCAAATTAAGCTTGTACTGACGAACAGTATTTGCATGTAGGTGTAAACGGTTTGTTAATCATGCTAGGTATATGCCAATTGCTGTTGTTTTACGACCTTCGGCATACGCGCATGTGTGCATGATTAAGTAGGCTCGGTTATTGTATGACGTCACGCACTATTCTTTCCAGTGTCAGGGTATATCGATAAGCCAAACAATGAATAATAGGATGACGAATTCGGGAAACTTTGGCCAAGCGAATATACTTTTTTCAGCGACAATTTGATTCTCACGACATAAACAAACACAGTACGTTAACATAAGTTTGCAGTAGGAAAACTTGCACTCGAACAAACTTGGGTGTTTAAAACTATACATGTGTAACAGCAGCGGGCACTCCAACGTCATTGTGGTGTAAGAAAACTGGTTTGGTTTAAATTTGATCAGTTTTACTGCTACCTGTTTTCTCAGACAAGCGAACCAGGCAAGCGGAACCAAGCACACATCCACCAAACACTGAAGCGGGCGCGACAGCAGCCTGCTCGCTGTTTGCTGTTTATCTTTCCTGGGAAACATGGGGATGTTTTGACTCTACGTCACTACTGAGAGGCAGCCACAGGGAAAACTGTCACCACTACTAAAATGTGCATAGCATAAAGCCTAGCTTCTACTAATATGAAACACTTCGGGTACAATTAAAATATGTAGCTGTAAACAACAATTCAAATTCCACAAACATTCGTTGATAAATTGAAATTTGTCATTAATTCGATACAGTGTTTCTATACCTTAAAGTAAACCAAGAAGCTATTGTCTTGAAGCAATTAGGTAACAAATCCACAACAATATCACAAAAGAGACACAGTTAACGTAAATCACATGATCCAGCAAACCGTTGAAATCACAAAGGATTCTACCACAAACAACGAACAAAGCGAGGGGATTTTGTTCTTTTGTGGGGAAACCATCCAATCACGGGATAGCACAAAATAAAGGGACGTTTCCATTCATTGGCAGTGGGAGTTGGAAAAATATTGTTGTTGTTTGAAAACGCGGGAATTGCAACAAAACTACAAAATGCGACCTATTGGAAAAACGATACCGTGTTTATGGCCACGGTTAAACCGTTTTAAACAGGCGAAACAGGGGTTTATTTGCAGTTCTCGCGAAACTACTAACGACCGTGACAAAGCTTCGAACAACACGGACCCGTGACGAAAAGACAATAAACCCAGCTTCGTCATTTGTGTGACAACGAGTTTGCGTAATTCAAACAAGTGCAATTCACGAGATTAGACTTGCGCAAATTCACAAAGGCCAATGTAACAGCGGATAACCAATGTCACGTTAATGTTTAACGAAACAACGCGCAGTGCGGGTTCCGCATACCGAGTTTTCATAAGTGGTCCCAGCCGAAGCAAAACGCTCTGCTCGAAATTTTGTCCCGGAACAGTGGCGCGTATCGCGACAGCAGGCTGCTGTTTGCCTTTTCTACAAAACAGGCGGATATGTTCCTACGCTACAACCGATAAGACAGTTATTCTAGTAAAACGTCACTGTTATCTGACATGGTTTTACAAAATACACCGATATTAAGCAGCAAAAACACACATCGCAATCCAAGATCCTACGCAAATAAGAATGTATAGATTGATCAATGATGGGTGATAACAAAATACAACCAACCAACAACGCACGTCAGAGCCCAGCATATTTCTTTGAAATCAACCGACAAAGCGTCTCTTTTGGCCTTAGCGAACTACACACAAAACAGCACAGCACAAAAAGACCCAGTAATATATTATCAATACATGGTTGACAAAATTTAGCCACTTGAGTTTCTTGTGATGAGAGTAAGAAAAGCTACGTTCACATTGTTGCGTCGGTTTTGGAATGACAATATTACACTTTTCATATTAACATTACACTGTGTTCGCTACAACATCAAGCAACGAAAACGAATGCATGAAACAAGTCAGACATTTCTATTCGCACCATCCATCATATCAAGGAACTTAAAGAGTAAACCCCGATAACACAATGTGGTTTGTACACAATAGTAACAAGCAACAACCAACAGAAAGTAATTGCTAAGTATGAAATCAAGCAATTTTACACAAAAAAATTGTTTTGGAACATGTAGGTACACAGCACATAGAGATTCTTTTAGGTCTTGGCATTGTAGGTAAGCTGAAGACATGTGGGTGAAGTCAAACGTGTTCGAATGTAAACATTTCGAAAAACAATTTTCTATATTTAGTTGTGAGTGGGTTTAAAACCGTGACGTGTTCAACCGGCCCACTCTGCAAACGGCGGAAAACAGCGTCAAGCCTTCATTTGTGTTTAATTAAGTGTAGGTAGAATAACTCTGCACACGGAAGTAAACTTATTTCAGCTTGATTGTTGCATAGTGACGATATGACGTAACGCCGAAACTGCAAAACACAGCAAGCACAACGAAAATACAATATGTATGGACTAAAAAAAAACCGTCCGGCCTAAATCAACCTTCCACTGACGCTGATTTGAATTAGCATTGGTAATTGTTTTGTACTTCGGTGAAAGTGCGCACATGTGGAGGATATGATTTAGTACGACCATAACTATTGCCTGACGCAATATTCTTTCCAGTGCCAGAGTCAATCAAGTTGCCCTATCAACGCCAAACAAAGAAATAGCAGGACGGCGAATTGGGGAAACCTAGGTCACGTGTGTAAGTGCGATTATATTTGTTTTTCCAACGATTATTTGCGATTCCCACGACATGAAGTTGTTGACCGACCTGACGGAGTTAAATGAAAGGGCGAGGATGTGAAAGGACGGAGAATCAAACTGGGGTAACAAAACACAAGTTACACTTGGGCAGACCTGGATTTAAAACACTATCTGGGTAAAAACAAAACAGGAGTCGGGTTTTTAGTTCACATATATCTACCACCAGTTACAGCAAACATGTTCCGTTAAAACTATGACCCAAGCGAAAATCACCGAGTGACGAATTGACAATTACTTCTCGTGTTTCATGTAAAACTTGCGGATGTGTGGCTCTAACGCGCTTCAGAAAACCACAAGGGAAAAGCGTCGCCACCACACGATACGCATATATTACTAGGAGCACAATAGTAGCGTGCACAAAATGTAGCGTTTTTTAAGGGTTAGACATCACGCATGGACCAGTTGTTACTTTGGGGTTAAACAGCAAATCAGAGTATGTGAACTACAAAGACTTAATAAAAGTAAGTTCTTTTTAATTTTACAACAAGTAGCAGTGTAAATTTGGTGAGATGCCAATATACTTACACAATAAGCGCTAAAACTGACAAAGCAGGAAGCACAACCAAAGGTTGACAAAACACCTCCACAAAATAAATGTGCCAACAGCTGAAATACCTTTTACAAAACATTTAACAAAGAATTATGAATCTGGCGTTCTCCTGGTGAAAAACAACAAATATCACCTTTTGTTTAAAAAAGATTGTATTTTCACCGGAAGAATGTCAGATTCATAATACATTATTTATGATACCTGGTGGTCACAACCTATTTTCAGTTTTCAACATTTAACAAAACCATTTAAAAGAGTTTACAAGCAAAATATTATGTACACTTATAAGACAGAAGTCTTGTACAATAAAATATCAATGGAAACCGTCCAGCCAAACATTATATTCTGGATACAAAGAGACATTTTAAAAACAATGCACCAAAGTTCCTGTGTTTTCATGGTGTCGACAAGCCAAACACATGACTGTAATCCATGAAAGGAAGCTACCAGTTATAAAGGGCAAAATTCAACAACAAGGAAGTGGGTGTTTGTAGAACTAAAGACGTCAAAACAAAATGATGTTTAACCAAATTTTGCAATTGTGAAATGTTGTGTGTGACTGGAAATTTAAACACACCAAATTGGAAGTGTATCTTGTAAGGTTACCTCAAATAGAGGAAAACTCAAGGAGGAGATTTTTGGGCAAAACATGATTTAGCTGCAATAACCTCCTGGATTATACACATATTAGTAGGTAATGAAAAAAACTTATTTATTTGCAATCGCAAGGCCCAAACATAACCTTGCTTTTAAACAATGTAAAGCCAAAAACAACAAACAGCACTGCAATTATCAAGGACACATGGGTAAAAGTTGCAGGAACACAGGAACTTCAAGAACACAAACATTAAGCTGTGCATTATTTTAGCTAAGCATGAATATTTAAATACAGTTTAAAGTTCAAGTGTCTAAACAAGACATTCCAGACAAACCTAAAATATGTAACAAATTTACTGTTTACATCTGTATGTTTTTCACAGGTCAGTTGTACAACACTTTACACAACTACAAACATGTTTATGTAATTGCATGACCAACAAGCTAAGAAGTACAACAATATAATTGGTTTGAAAATAGTGTGTGCGATGCTGTGAAGTTTAAATTTAACTAGAATAACTCCAGACAAGGTTTTAAAGAATTTGAACCAAATAATAACCATAGTGAGATAAACCAACCACAAAATACTGAATGAGGTTAATATACAAAATAAGAAAGCAGACTTTTTAACTGTGTAATTGTAGTGCTGCTATGTATGGTACTCAAAAAACATGCTTGTCACGCTTTAGGAAAAACACACTAGGTTCTAAGTTTACAGCTAACGGACAGTTTTTTTTGAAATCGTAAAGCAACAAAGTCTGTGACAAATCAGCTTGTATACAAAAACATATGTTATGACAATATCCAGCAGTATCATCATGTTGTGATTGTTTAACCAGTGAAAACTCCAAGATATTCTGAAAAGGAAAGTTCTCCATTTTATGCTTAAGTTGTAACATCAACATTTGGTGAACGATTTTCAGCTGGATTTAAATTTATTTGTTCAGGAGGTGGGGTAGATGGTGGTTTCGATGCTGCAAAAAAATTATTAATTACACTATAAGCAGCACTACTTAAAGCTTGTTAACAAAGCAAAATTTTTTTATGATTTTGTGAAACATTTTTTACTTGTGCAAAAAAAGCCATTATAATATTGTCGAGCTGCAGACAGGGTGTACACGCACTGTTTCGACCTGTGAGATCTCATCAGTGCAGCTGTTGCAGTGGAGATCTGCTTGGTAATTGCATTGGTGTTTTGCCTTTAGTGCTATCGGTTACCAAGCAGATCCGTTTGGCCATAGTGCGCTTCACAGTGGTTCGTCTATGTTGTTTGGTACTCAGTGTAGGTACCACAAAGCGGAATCTAGTGTGCTTGCTAGTGTAAAAGCTAGCACAGTGCCACTACAACAGCTGCACTAATGAGACCTCACAGGTCAGAACAGTGCGTGTACACACCCTGTCTGCAGCTTGCCAATATTTTTTACTTGCATAAATGTTGTCATGTAGTTAAATAAGTTTTAAAAACACAACCGCACAAAAAAACAAAACCAAACAATAATTTATTTTGCCTAATCACAAAAACTTATCTGCTTGGAACAAAACCAAAACACAAAGCCACAAATCAAACGGAACAACATATTGAACATAAAATGATCAATTTAGAAACCAAGTCTCGACTGACCTTGTGTTCATGAACCTAGCAAACAATTACAAATTATCACAGACTTTTAAATGTGAGTACTTAAGGTATTCAGTCTGGTACCTAGGTAACCTTTGCCATCATTGCAACATTTTCTGTTTCTGTTGGTTTTGGTGACACTTTTTTGAGGCCTGTTATAATTTAATATGTGCTAAATTTCCCAAATTGGAAAACAAATGAAATTTTGAAGAAAAGCGATAGTAACTGGTCAATTGAAATTGTACTCTAGATTTGGTTAATATGTCTGCTCAGGCAAAAGGTTCATGTTTTAGATAAGATTGGCTATTTTAGCATGCAGAAATATTTACCTTTAAATTTATTTCTTTAAATTAAATATTACTTCCAAGTTTTTAGAAATAAATTAGGACTTGGTAAAAACTTTTAATATATAGCAAGATAAATGTGTTTTCCTATAACCTGCATGCTGATGACACACAAAATTATGTTAAGTTTGGTTAGTAAGCAATTTATTGTGTAATTTAAATCCAATTATGAAAACACCACATCACACACTGTGGTAGTGCTCTACATGCAGGGTATAAATTGTTAATTCAATATAGATCATCACAAACAAAATAGTAAAGAAACTAGAAATACAACATTGCATTCAAAAAAAAAATAAACTTTTGATATAAAGTTCAGGAAAGATTGTTCAAGAAATACTTTTAAAATCCCTAACAAACAGAAATCATCATTAATGGCTTTGTAAGAAGCAAAAGGCAAATATTACACTTTTTTGGTTACAAATATATCATAGTAATTCACCTCCAAATCCAAACCACTGAGTTTTCACTCCAAAATAAATGAGGACTCCGAGGCCAATTAAGACAAGGCCAAGCACAATCATCCCAATTATTAGTCCTGTTTGAGTTCCGACTGAAAAAAATATTAGGAGTTAAACAAGGCTTCCCATTTGTTCATAAATATTGTAGGTTCATGTTCATTTAAATTTATTAAGATCGACAAAGCTGTCCTAGTTTAAACTTACCAAAACGCAAAAAAAAACATTTTAATATCAGTTTTAAATTTACAGACAATTAATCATGTAATACATATGCCACCAAATGTCAGGTTTGTTGCAAATCAAATCAGTAAAATGTTAACATATTAAAACTAAAACACTTTTTCACACCAGCAAAGAGGTTATCATGCAGGTAAATCAAGCATAAGTAGATCATCTAACAGACAACAAGATAAATTCTTTCTTTTATAAACCTTGCTTTCATTTTAAAATAGTTATGAAGACTAGCAACAAAATTCTGAGGAAAGCATAAACCTCACAGTTGGTAATAACAACATTAATTACCACAACTTTGAGTGGTATAGGTTAAACCCAGAACAGAATCCGTACTAAATGTGCTCACAGTATTTTCATATATATCGACACATAACAACCCAACGAAGTAGAATTTTTGCATACATTGTAATTATATTCTGCAGTATATACACAGGGCAAAACCAGTCAGCACAAACACAAGTTTTTCATTGCATGGTAGGTACTGAGCAGGAAATGAAGCAAACAAAGCAGAAATATACAAATAAATTGTTTTGCATCTGATGATATATATTATTTCTACAATAACTCAACATGAACTGTTCTACATAAAAGTCACTGAAAAGTGCAAAAAAAATTGTCACATTTCCTTTGGAGTGTATATTTGATCAGTTTACTGGCATCATGTTCAATTATAACTTGCCAAGGATAGAAGTTGATTACTGATTTATCTATGTTTTTGACAGTAATACGAAAGTGTAGTTGCAACAGTAGTAAACTGACAAAAAACGAAATTTATAACATACATTTCAATCACAGAATAACCAACCAAGCTGCACAAACATTTCTTCAGTATTTACATCACATAAAAATTGTTTCTGTACAAAATACTGCATAAAACCAATATTTCAGGTTTACTGCATACTGTGACATTTTTGTATAGATTCTATTGGTTTTTGGTTTTGATTTGTAACAGCAGCTACATTCAGAAAACTCGTACTAAGGATTTTTATAAGAAGAAATTTTTAGAAATTTTAAACATTTTAATCAAAGGCATGCAAACATAAAAGTGTTTTTGCATGAAAATTTACATGTGATTACAAACAACAACAAATAAAAGCATGACTAGTGGTGTGCCATTCCAGAAGGTGAAAAAAACTGAAAAATACAGGGAGAAATTTAGTAATTAATCTGTTAGGTTTTGCGAAGTCTAGTTTAAAAGAGAGTGCATTCTTCCATTTATTTTACCTCCCATAGTCCCTGATCCTTGAATAGTTGTATTGTCTAATATAACCCAAATGAAGATTACAACTCTTAAAACTAGTGATAAATAGGAACACAACTCACAGTTTTACTTACAATTCTGAGAATAAAAAGTCCATACTGTTGTTAACATCTTCTGCACAACTATTTCTATTCAATCTTTAATGTTTGTTTTGCGTTTTATGCCGTTTATTGCATATTTTTGAATTTTTGTTGCTTACTGCAGATTTTTCAACCTCTAGTGGTGTGTGGCCGATAGCAAAATGACGTCACCACCCGCACAAGCCTTATCTGTAACGTCGGTCAGGTCAGCTCCTTATAATAATAGAGCTACACCAATCGCGTCATTCAAACTGATGATGGCAGAAGTTCTTGCCCAAACGTTTTTTAAAACATGACAATGTTAATAACAGTATGGGCCAGTCTTTTTATTCTCAAAATAGTGATAAATATATTTCTACAAAGGAGTTCATTTTGAACATGTGTACAATCTCAAAAAACAAAGTTGAGTTAAAGCTGTTTTGATTCAGATTCTTTACAATTAAATCACAGACTGGGTTTGTATGCTACCAATATACATGCATTACATGTATTTACCTGTTGCTCCACCATTAGTTGTTGTTGCTGCTGTTATTGCTATTGGAGCGGTTGTAACTAAAATAAAATAATAAAACTCAATAATCTTGCAATACCATCATTTAACACTTGTGTAAGCTAATTATGCAGATTGACATCCACACCATGCAATATTAATGCTATGCAACACGCAATATGACTAAGTTTACCAACAGGAAAACTCCTGGACATATTGAAAACCAAGTTTTGAACAACTTAATTTATTACAATCACTGATGTTTCTTTTAGTTTCAAAACAAAAACAATAAAAACTGACTCAGTAAATGATAAAAACCTTTCAAAATTGTTCTTATCTAAACTTAAAAAACATGACCTTTACATGAAAAGTTTGATCTGACGGATTACCAAAAACTTTACAACTCTACATTATAAAATTTCCTGAATATCATCCATGGGAATAAGACAATTTTGATGTTGTAATGGTCAAATACAATGAAAGACTAAAAACATCTGCAAACATGGTTTGAGCTTATGAGCCTTAACCTAAAAGTTTCAGATAAAAGTTTTAGAGACATGTTTAGTTGTGACTTATAACCAATTGCCGATTTAAAATCACCACAAAAAGAAGTGTGCCTTTCACCTTATATATTACTGCATATCATACAAACATCAATATTAAATTGATAGAAACAAATTTTCACGAAACGACTCGCAGATAAAATTTCATTTAGGTCTCATTGCTACGATAGAATAAGCAAGACTGCATTACAAAACAATAAATGTGCTAAAGCTGTACAACACATTAACTATCACCTTCCTCTGCCATCCTAAGTACAGGTTGTCTTGTACTACTGCCACTACTACTATTGTCTGTAGTACTCCTGGCTGCCATACCACTGGTAGCTGCAACATAAATTCATCTCAAAATGCAATAAAACATGGAATATAAATAATATCACAAAAATTATACAGCTCATCTAATGATTTGTTCTGGTAACAAAACTATTGTTTACTGCTATGTTTACTTGTTTAACAATTTTATGTGAAGCAACAGAGTGCATATACAGAATGCATACAGACAACTTTATAACCATATAAATACATTTGTTAAATTCCTTTTCAACAACCAACAATGCTTAGAAAACAGAAATATATTACAAGTAATTAATAATATGAAGACTTTGCTGTCAGCCATCATAACATTTCTCTGATACTAGTGTATATACCAACAGGACACTGCATTATGCCAGTATTGAAACTGCAAATAATACCAAACATCACCTTTCTCGGTTAAACTGAACACAGCTTGCTCTGAACTAATACTGATATCTGTAGTATTTCTTTTTGTCATGGCTGAACTAGCTGCAAAAACATAATGCAGTAAATTTGGACAGGACTTAAATGTCTCTAGATGCACAAACATTATTCCACACATAAAGAATTTATCATTGATTAGAAGTCCAACAGTACCCAATGCACTAGAAGAAGATTGTGTCGCAGAACTGCCTGAGGTGCTCATGGTCATTGTGGTTACTGGAAAACAATTCATTGCAATGTTTAAACAAAAAATTCAAGTTCTGGCTGACATGCCTCATGCAAATGGTGTTTTTTGAAGACAAAGGGATAGAAGACAAAGAACATGTGTACAGAGCAAGAAGTTTTGCATTTTGACCCATACATGCTTCACATCAGCAGTTTCTAATATTGCGCAACAAATTTAGTCAAATATATACTTGAATATCCTTTTTCCAAACAACAAATAGTAAATTAGACCATGTTTATACCAAAAAACATAAATATCCTCTTAGAAAAAGTTTGTGACTTCATTTTTGGGCAAAACTCAAGTTAACAGCGTCAAATAGTTGAATGAATTTATCAAATATATGTTTACATATTGGGGATTTAACAATTAATTATGTCATAGCAGATAAGGAGCATGTCAACAACTGTCAGTAAAGATGGCAATTTCTCGCATTTCAAGAATCCAAGAAATTAAAATGGGAAAGTGACAGCTAAGAAAATAAATGTTATTTGGAAAGGAATTTTTTAAGCATGATATGCATAATACCTGGTTGTGTTACTTCACCATTATTAGTTACCATAGGTGATGCATCAATGGCATTGGTACTAAATATATTTGGATCAACAATGCTATGTACAGTCATTGTATTATTGTCTATGGAAGTACTACTTTCAGACGAAACCAATGTGTTTACAACAGACATGGTGGTTGTATCAACTTTAGATTCAACAACACTGGAAGTTGTAGCAACTGTAAAAAGGAACAATTTTCTAAACAAACAAACCAAGACTTAGATAACTTTGTTGCCTCCATAATAAAAAAAACTAACAATATCTTATCTTACATTCAATGTCACTTTTTTTGCTCTTTATTCAAACTTTAAAAACAAGCAGACTCTGCAAGTTCCTTCGAAATATATTACCATAAATGTATGTTCATATCTACATTCATGTAAAAATTGGGGGGTAAAAACAGACAATATATTAAGTTTACCAACAGGAAGCACTCCTGGTCACATTAAAAACCGAATAACTATGTGTACCATTAACATCAATAACCCATGTTTATTTTAGATAAAAAACAAAAACAATGAAAACTGCCAAGGTAATTAAAAAAAATTATGGAAGGTGCCATATCAGTCTTGCCTCTTTGAACTGAATTATCCTGGTTTGGTAGAAGACTGACTTATATTTTCCAAAATGCACAAGCTTTCGCGTACCTCTTGCTGCATAATGTGTAAATGAATGCATTAGAAGAAACAAGTGCAGAATGGGGGAGCTTGTGTATTTTAGAAAATAAATGTTAGACTTCTTAAGGTGTGCCAAACCAGGATAATTAAATAATTAAAGGCTTTAAAAATAGTTTTTATCTAAACTTAAAAAAGTGGACCTTTGCACAAAAAGTTTGAGTCTGGCAGATTACTTACAAATCCACATTATAAAACTTCAAGAGCACAAATGTCACCCATAGACTTTTGACGTTGGGTTTGTTCGACAAAAACAACTACATAACCAAAATATAACCTGTATTGCCTACATTACTCATATCCATTATAGAAGTGGTAACTGGAAAACAAGTTTGCAGTTGAAAAACATCAATTACAACATGTTTCCTACAGGTGCTAAGCAACAATTGTTAATGAAGTAGTCTAATGCTGGCAATTATATCCAAGAAGTAAATACAGACAAGAAAAAGTTTTAAAACAGAGAGAAATGGAATGTTATGCAAAAAAAAACTGACAGAGGATGCAAAGACTTTTGTACAGATTTTAGCACACCTTTTAAATTTTTGTTGAAAATTCATTGATATTTGCTGTGAAGAGCACCAAAGACCACTTTAAAACAACACAAAGAGTGTAACTAATCTGTTGCATATGTATTTGACACCACATTCATGCAAAGAAACAAATAGCAAAGGACACATGAGACAAATATTTGTGCCTGTAACAACAAAACCCCCCAAAAAATACTACCCATATTTTAGTATAATATGTTCTATTTTGTAGCACAGTTTAGTAGCTTCGACATGTCTAACTGCTATAAAATTGTTAAAATAGAAACTATGAACTTGTAAATCATGCTTGTGAGAAAAGCAGACTGAACAATTGCAAAAAAATTCTTTATTCATGCAAATTATATCACAACCAACACAAAGCACATTAAGCAACAGAAGGATAAATAATGGTGACACAACAATTCTGTATCTTATTGTCAGCTTAAGCTTAAAAAAGAAATTTTATTTGGCTTCAAGAAATGCAGTGAATCTATTGAAAAATTACAAGGTGTTGATTTCATTGGTCTCAAAAAGATTTGTCGCAGAAAAAGTTTTTTCAATACAAATTGCTTGGAAATATTTTTTTTACCTTGGCAATCTGGAACATCACTTATTATCCGATTATGTGCACAGTTTGCATTTCTACCATTATTGACATCATTACAACAAACTACAAAACCAACAGTTCCTTCAATAATGGTTGAGTTTGTGCTGTTTGTGCAATATGTTGCACTGGAACCCAAAGGGTCTACTTCACAAACAGCTAAACAAAAATTTGAAAAATAACCCTGTAAAACATTTATATAAATACTCAATTGCAATTATACCTGAGCATTCTGTAACATTCCATAGCCCTGGACTAACACATAGTGCAGATGGGCTTCCAGTGTAGCCAGTATTACAAACAAGATTTACATTTTTATTAACCAGCAAAACACCAGTGGAATTACTACTATATGACATGTCAGTTGGTATGGCTGATTTATCACATGAGCCTGAAGCAAAATCATAAAGTCTATTAGGCACAGATACTTGTGCAAGATTAATGGTTAGATAAATTAATCAAGATCAGTGGACTCAACCTTATTAAATTCACGGACCCCTTTTGCAAACTTCTAAAAACTATACCTAAAGCTTTTGTGACAAACACAGTTGTTTTACTTCCCTAAATAAAAAAAATTATGTAACACATGACATAAAAAATTTTTAAAAACGAATTTATTCAACAATTGCTAAAAAATAATCAAACCAGAAAAAGAACAAAACTTGCAAAAATTGGGACACAGCTAGTGTTTTTTATGTACCACTTCCTAAATAAGAAGGGTGCAAAAATGTGTTCCCATCATTAAAAAATGACATATATTTGGAATGTTATGGAAAGCATATTTACGTATATGTTGGTCTATATTTAACACTGTTAAACCACGCTTTTCTATCCTTTTTGTACAGAAACTTTTAATTGAGATTTGCTTCTGTGATAACTTAATTCGTTAAGACATCATGATGCATGAAATACAAACTGCTTGCTGCAAAAAGTTAGTGTAGCCCGTTTCACAATTTCAATTAATGCAAACAATTACCTGGTTTTGAGACAATAACCAAGCTGAATGGCGTTGGTTACACATGACAAATGTTGGTCAGTCGGTGGCTATGGATTACCGCATAACCAACTTATGACAGCAGAACATATTTATTAAAATAACTGATTAGGTTGTGCACACATCCTTGATACTATTTGGGGTCCGTGACAGGTTGGAGAAACCACTGATTTTAATTCATACCCATGCAGTCGTTGGTAATGTTCCATATGTCAACTCCCACACACACTGCTGCTGCTTTTCCAGAGTAATTTCCAGCACATGTCAAGTTTACAATCTCCCCAAAAGCAGTTGAGCCATTTTGGGGCACAGTATAAGAGTCATTTTGTTGTACACTAGTATCAGCGCACTTAACTAAAATATAACAATGTGATATGAAACAATCAATACTTGTATCTTGCAAAGCAGATCAAACATATTGCTATTGTTGGTTAATATGCAAAACAGAAGTCTATCATTGCCATTGAACAACTAGTTGACAGTGTACTATTTTTATGCAATTTTGTAACACACTATACTTAATACTTCACCATAATTTACTTGTAAGCAACACATCTTTTCTGATTAAATGCCTTTAGACTAAATATGCTGCTCAAAAAATATCTAACACACAAACCAAACACACTCTGGATCGAATTATACTGCAGCTGTGTGAGTGAGCCAGTGAAACAAAACTGAGCTATAATACCAATTAAACTTTGCTTCTATACCAAACATGACTTTTGTCCGGGCACAAATATCCTTATATTTTACACCATATTTCCTAAGCAAACAGCTATTTTTATGCATGAAACCTTTGCTTGCACTTTTTTACATACCAAGAACAAATTTTGCCATAAAACATACAAATCAACCACATTACGGATTTAAATAAACTAAAAAAAGTTTGGCAGCTTGGTTGTAATAGAAAAGTTCACATGGGTTTCCTACATAGTTGGGTTGGACCATGCAACCACAACTAAACTGGTGGCGTGGGTAGAAAAAATATAAGGGAGGTGTTCGGCTTCGGTACCTAATTAATGAAGCTGTTAGATGCATTTTCATCAGACATTTACCATGCAGGTTCAGCTTTAAAAACAGGTAGCGAAAAAAAAAAACAACTGTGGAAAAAACAAACCAACTGTGGAGACGAAAACTTTACGGTAGTGTACGTTCCTGCGTAGCGGGAAATTGACCGCACTTTCACACCCCTTAAAAAAACAATGTGCAAAAATGCTGAGGGGGTGTTCTGACACCAAAACACCCCCCTGGATCCACCACTGGTAATGGCATTGCCAAACTTTGCAATTTGAAAGAGCAAAAAGAAACCCAGAAACATGTTAATTTTTGAAAGGTATAGAGAATCCAACCTAGCTTTGTGTTTCTTTTTATAGTTGTACAAAATGAACACATTATTATCTGTAAAAAAAGATAGCTCTACTACTTCGAAACAAGGAATGCATTTACTTAATTTGCAATCAGGAGGTGGGTTCCAGGTTGCATTAGCTTGACATGTGGAAGGTTGGTTTCGTACTTCATACCCTGTATTGCATGAAAATGTGTGTGAGCTCATGTAACCTTGCTTGGCTGGCACATCCATAATGATATTAGGAGTTGAGACATTTCCACAATCTGAAAAAAATTTAGGCAAATATTGGCTAAAGATAGAATGGAAAACCTACCACAGAACATACTGATATTTGCGACAAGCATCACTAAATTATTAAAAAAACTGTTTGTAACATGTTTTAGTAAATATTAACAACTAGATTCTCTGTAAATTATGAAAAATATTTTGTAACAACCTGTTTGCTGTCCTGGCACTGCTAAATTATTCATCCAAACACCTTTGTAAGGTGAAATGTAAACTAATACATTAATCACATGATCCAATTTATTGCATTTTATCTCTATTTTTTGTGAAGAAAAAACAGTAAATAGCATAATCCAGATAATTGCTTGTTATTTCAAAGATTTATTCCAAATGTTCAGTAGGTATAAGGTTCACACAGCGTTATGTTGCTCTTAAAATACACCAAAAGCATAGTCAGTTTTGCAACATTTGTAGCTATGATTAACCAATACAGACTGAAACTTTTTTATAAATTACTGTTAAACAAAAATTTTACACAAACAGGAATTGAATAAACTTGAAATATTTATTCAAAAAATAAAATCTTTTAAATTGTTTTAACTTTAAACTTCGAATATTTTTTAGGGGAACAAAAATTACATGAATCGATTCGTCATTTACATCTTTTTTATGAATTAGCATTTTTTGGTTGAAAACTGAATGCATATGAGCCATATCAAATAGTTAGTGATTTGGTAATATTTCCTTTTCTTCTATGAATACACTTACACTTGGCTGTCAATGTAAAACTTGGGTTGCCGATTGATGGGTTCAAAGTGATGTCAATTGTGATATCATTTGTTATGGCAGGTGGTGAATATGTTGAAATTATGTTTGGTCCTGATATTGAGCAAGTTATATTATTCATTGTCAAAGTTGTATTTTCAACACATCCGCTATTATAGTAAGTAGAAACCGCAACCGTGTTTCTTCTCCATGTACAAACAAAAACTGAGGCAGCAGGAACACTGCCCGTGAACAAA
Source organism: Ascidia mentula (assembly GCF_947561715.1). Lineage (NCBI taxonomy): Eukaryota > Metazoa > Chordata > Ascidiacea > Phlebobranchia > Ascidiidae > Ascidia > Ascidia mentula. The sequence continues at coordinate 1,566,275 of NC_138569.1, forward strand.
GGGCTAAAGTTGAATGATACATTACCACCATCCTCTAAGCCACCTGATGCAGTGATGGTTTGTGCATCTGAAAAAAAATTTAGTCACCCTCAATACAGCACACACAGTTTTCAGTTCCCTCATGCACAACAATTGTTCAATACTCGAATTAAACCCTTCCTTCCAAAGACAATTAACTAAGTGTCATTTATTAGATTCAAAGAAAACCAGGAGTAGAAAACCAAGTCTGATTTTACATGAAATGAACATGTAATTATGTGATCCTTGCAGATGCACAATAATATCACAAAGGTCAGGGCATGCTGTGACATCACAAAAAAAAATTTGGTCATTGTAACATCACACACTAAGGTTACAAGCACTGGCATACCTCTGATTTTGGGCAAAAAGTACACCAACCATAAAATTGGTCTGCATGTTAACAATTAAACTTATTTCAGAGATAGGGTTTAAATTAATAGTAACTAAGCCCCTAACCCCTAAACAGTTTAGTTATGCTCAGTTTGTATTAAACCATGCTGCATAAGTGTAAAAACTAGAGGGTTTTTATTTCGTTGATGTTATGCCATATGGCATCAAATGCTCTTACATGAGAGCCGCTTATAGGTCAGGGAAGGTGTGCAGGAAAACACTCCATCTATCACATCATATGACTATTAAAACATTTGCCATGAACTACCTTTGTGACCTTTCAGAATAAAACAATAACAAAACATATCACATACCTTAGATTTAACGTTAAATGCGGCAACGAGAGCTTTGCTTCAATCGCATAACGTTTTTCATATTCCCACTTGTCTTATTCTTCGCTTAGCTTATTCTTCGCTAGCGTGGCGTATATTTCGATATAGGCTATATACGATTATTGAAAGTAAAAAAAATAGTGACATGGACAGGATTATTAAAACATCAATTTATTTATTAAACCTAAAGCCAATTTTCAATATGTCAGGCAGAAGCCAAGCGATTAACCCAACGTACCATATGCGCATCAGCATGTATGTGACGTAATTACAAATCCGACACAAAGAATAATAAAGTTTGATGCAGGTGCATTTTTTTACAGTTTGCAGCTCAGTGATATCACATTGACGTATTTTTTGGTGTGATGTCATAACTTAACCCCACCTTTATGGTTTCGCAACTGGGGGTTGTTGTTATTTCTGGAACATAGTTGCGTCTCGGTGCATAGTAATATTTAAACACTTTTTTAACAACTTACTTGATTTATAGAATAAACATGCAAAAACAAGTCCAAACACAAACCATCTTTTTATTTCCATTTTTCTTGGACTCAGAAGAACCTGCGCACTATCAGCAGCGCATGTAAGATATTAAGACTACTGTCATTCTGGCAGAATCCAAAATTATTGTTTCGCAAAATGCGTTCCGCATCAATGAGCACCATTGCACAAGAAGGTTTAACGTATACAAAGGAGTTTATTGTTGGTATATATCATACCAGTAAGCATTATTTTGCAAAATATTTCACTTCTTCATCATTTCGTACTAATACATCGGTAGAAGTCCCAAGTTTATATTCAAAATAACCTGAAATACGGATCTTTTTGAGCCTTTTTGCATTGCCAGTGACGTCACTTTCAATCAAGTGTCAAACCACTTTCCGCATTATAGGATTTTATTTAAATCTCATTATCTGTCAAGGATAGAGTGAAAAATAGCGTGAAAGTAATAAAAATCGGTAGAGATCCCACGTATTCCATCAGAATGACCTGAAACACGGGTGTTTTTGCGCCTTTTTGCATTGCCGGTGACGTCACATTCAATCCAGTGCCAAACCACTTTCCGCTTCATAGGATTTTTTTTTAAATTTCAGTATCTGTCAAGGATAGAGTGCAGAATAGCGTGAAAGTAATAAAAATCGGTAGAGATCCCACGTATTCCATCAGAATGACCTGAAACACGGGTGTTTTTGCGCTTTCTTGCATTGCCGGTGACGTCACTTTCAATCAAGTGCCAAACCACTTTCCGCTTCATAGGATTTTATTTAAATCTCATTATCTGTCAAGGATAGAGTGCAGAATAGCGTGAAAGTAATAAAAATCGGTAGAGATCCCACGTATTCAATCAGAATGACCTGAAACACGGGTGTTTTTGCGCATTCTTGCATTGCCGGTGACGTCACTTTCAACCAAGTGCCAAACCACTTTCCGCTTCATAGGATTTTTTTAATCTCTGTATTTGTCCAGAATTTATGTCGTCGCAAAATCTAATGGAGTGACACACTCGATTTTTCACACAATCTCATATATTTTCCCTTCTAATCACAATGTGTCACGAACTTGCAAAGAACGTTTTATTGTGCAATATGCGTCCAATTGTTTTTCCTTCTTTTTGTAGTGAATATAAATGACCGTAAAGGTATACCAAAATAAATATTTTGATTTAACATTTTCAAATGAAATGATATTTTCTCTTAAAAAATGGTAAATTTATACATGATGTTGATGTATCACAGGTGAAAGTGATCTTTGCTTGTTACACAAACATATAAGAAACACAATTTTTATGGTGGCCACTAAATCTAAGAAACAAATTGAGTAAACAGGCACAATTAAAGAAGAAACATTGCACGTTTATTCGGACAGTTTTAAATTATCAGAAGCTTTGATATCTGCCACATCTTTGACAATTGAGTTCATAAACATTTCTGCATCATCTGTAGTAAGTACCTTCTGGTAACAGGATCAAAGATTGCTGAAATTTTTATGAGTCGGAAACGTTCGCTATTACTGTACATGTACCTTAATAGGATACATTTCATGGCCAACCGTGTAATAAGTCAAACTCATGTACGCGTACTTAATTAACGAACATGCAACTTATTAACGTGCTCGTAACTAATTAACGTGCGCGCATGATAAGTTGGTCAATAGTGTCATAATCCTAGGTAAAATTACATGTACTGTCACCAGCTTATGGGCGTCGATATGCTCTTGTTTTCTGCTTTCACCTTTGCAAATATCACTCATGTATCCATCTAGTGGCAGGCAGCGTCAGATCTATGTCAAATCCTCAAATGTTATCGCAACTGCTTAAAAATGTAAGTGTTTCATCACAGGCCCAAATATACCATGGCCCCGCACAAATTTGTAAGTACCGAAATGTATGTTTCAAATATTTATCCTCTGTCAAATTTGTCCTCTTTTTCCAGAATTAAACATTTGAACAGCGAAGTTGCGCTGTATACTCAGCTAACCTTGTACTTTTACGTGCGCATATGCCCTTACAAATTATCTTGATTTTAAGTTATAGTAAACATGTACATACTTTGTTTTAGTGCGCATGGGCTGCCCATATTCAAAAGAATTTTACAGCGCTTGCAATGCCACACAATAATTTTACAAAGTTTGCATCTTTACGTCGCAATTTAATTGTGTTAAGCTTGCCAAAAAGCAGAGTTGATTGCAGTGAAACCTCACGTTTTAAGTTCTCTTTGGGGTTGCGAGACATCAAAGTAAACGGTGCGAACCACAGATATCCACAAGATGGATACATGAGTGATATTTGCAAAGTAAAAGCAGAAAACAAGGGCATATCGACTCCCATAAGCTTTGACTTGAAGCTAACTATTTGTTCTTTGAAATGAAAAAATACGACGACAGTACAGGTAATTTTACCTAAGATTATTACACTATCGGCCAACTTAACATGCGCGCACGTTACTTAGTTGCATGTTCGTTAATTACGTATGCGTACATCAGTTTGACTTATGACACGGTTGGCCATGAAATATATCCAATTAAGGTACATGTAAACTAATAGCGAACGTGCTGCTTACTAACGCGCGCGTACCTTATTATTCCACATGATGTCGCTCTTATTCGGAATTTGACACTGTTGGCCAGGCTTTAGATAACGCGCACGTTCATTATTACGGCACACGCACGTTATCTAAGGTACGCGTACAATATGGCGAATTATGACACCGATGTCCCAAACAACATAACGAACGTGCTCGTTATTTAAAGCCTGGCCAACAGTATGTCCAAAACAACATAATTTACGTTTAGGGTTTGAATGTGAAGTTGCAATATGTCACGATGATAATGGTGGCTAATTGCCTTTAAATTGTCCCTTTACCAGTGCACTTGGCTAAGATGCAGGCAGTTGGGTGTAATTGTTTATTGATGAAATGTAACTAAATAGCATAAAATAAAATGGAATATATTTAGAATCAAATAGAACGGTCAGAAAAGGGCGAAATGCGTTACCGTATAAACATATAGTCTCGTGATATGCGATATTGTGAGAGAAAGACAGTGGGCTCGTAAATAAAATTTGGGTAAGAAAGCCCCAGCCAATTACGTAGGGTGAAGTATCCCTGTCACAAACAAACTCCCCTAACAATGGAATGCGATGACAAATTTTTATCAATGCAGCTTCCAGTTCTGACATTGTCCCACATGCGACTTGGTGAGTGTCAATGCAAATTCTTATCAACGCGATTGCGGGTACATTTTCACCCATATGTCAAAGGCGGTTTGCGTCACACGACCGCAATGTAAATCGAATGACGCTAAAAAGTACTTAACCCTGATATTGGGATGTACTTCAGAACGTGAAAAAAAATGTTTGAAAAATAATGTATGTTCACAGTACGTTTTACACGCAAAATTGACGATAAAGGTGTGCGCAATGCTAATAATAGGCCTAATGGCGGTCATGCACATTCGCAATACAAAAAGGAAAACAAACGAGAGAAAAAATCATTTGTTCAAACCTTACTGGATGATGGAACCAAGCTACCCTGGCAGGCTGTCGATCGATTACCGTATCTATCGTGCTGAGTAAAAGGTTTGATACTTGCTGGACCTATGTTTCAAATGTTTATCACATTGCTTATATGTGTTTTGCATTCCACGCAAACTGATGACGCCCTTTACAAGGCGAAATATAAATCTAAGCAACCTTCGTATTAAAAGGAAGTCAACATAAATGGTTACATGTACATATTCGCAAGGGTTAGGCGTGTTTATGAAAAGACTAACAAACGCGTTTGGTATGTGTATCAACATACTTTATACAGCGACGTAAATCGAAATTAAACATGCACAATATCGAATCAAGTCAACCAGCATGATGGGCAATTGGCATATTTAATCAAGAAGTCTTGCAAAGGATGTTAATGTCGGTATGGAAATAAGGTTAAAATCCGACGATTTCGCCACTACCATTCGTCAATAAAAACTCCCAATCGGATAACATTAAGTACCTCAAAGGCTATCGCATAACGAGACAGGATCGTCACAATGCGAAAACCCTCATTTGGCAGCTATGGTATTTGGCAGCTATAGTACATGCAATGTAAACATTTCTGTGTTGTTTTATTACAATGGTGGATATCGTAAATGCAAATTTTGCCAGGCAATTTGTGCACAAAACACTGCATTGGCCAAAATCTGACTTCTCTAATCGTTGCGACCATGTACAGCTCATCTGGTGGAGCGTTGGGCCTCATTAAAAATCGCAAAAAAAGTGAAAAAGCCCTGGTTTGAAGTCATTCTGATGAAAAACGTGGGATCTTTTTTACTTTCACGCTATTCTGCACTTTATCCTTGACAGATACTGAGATTCAAAAAAAATCCTATGAAGCGGAAAGTGGTTTGGCACTTGATTGAAAGTGACGTCACCGGCAATGCAAAAAAGCGAAAAAACACCCGTGTTTCAGGTCATTCTGATGGAATACGTGGGATCTCTACCGATTTTTATTACTTTCACGCTATTCTGCACTCTATCCTTGACAGATAATGAGATTTAAATAAAATCCTATGAAGCGGAAAGTGGTTTGTCACTTGATTGAAAGTGACGTCACCGGCAATGCAAAAAAGCGCAAAAAAAACGTGTTTCAGGTCATTCTGATGGAATACGTGGGATCTCTACCGATTTTTATTACTTTCACGCTATTCTGCACTCTATCCTTGACAGATACTGCGATTTAAACAAAATCCTATGAAGCGGAAAGTGGTTTGGCACTTGATTGAAAGTGACGTCACCGGCAATGCAAAAAAGCGAAAAAACATCCGTGTTTCAGGTCATTCTGATGGAATACGTGGGATCTCTACCGATTTTTATTAGTTTCACGCTATTCTGCACTCTATCCTTGACAGATAATGAGATTTAAATAAAATCCTATGAAGCGGAAAGTGGTTTGGCACTTGATTGAAAGTGACGTCACCGGCAATGCAAAAAAGCGCAAAAACACCCGTGTTTCAGGTCATTCTGATGGAATACGTGGGATCTCTACCGATTTTTATTACTTTCAAGCTATTCTGCACTCTATCCTTGACAGATAATGAGATTTAAATAAAATCTCGTTCCGCCATTCTAAGCGCTGCGAAACTCACCCAACCGTCTCTGAAAAGTTACTTAAAAATTATGGCAACCTTAACAAGTTGTTATCCGATGTCGCATACATAAAAAAGCAGATCAAGCACTTCCACATTTAAACCCTGCAACTGAGCTATATGCCAATTGTTCCCAAACAAAGGCTGGATTATTTTCTCACTTATGGATAATAAGTGACAACAGTGACAAAGTTTACAGTGACAATAAACAGTGAGAGATTTTTGTGTCTTTTTTTCAGGCTAAGCTTTTTTTATGTATTTTTAGCTTAAACATTATTTAATTATTTTTTTGTCAAATCATAATTGCATGCGTGTTTCTCAAAGGTAACTAACTAATAACAAGGAAAAAAACAATAAAATAACAATGAAAAAACAACAGTTGAAAAGCACTACCTGAAATTTTCAGGGACATATATATATTTTTTGTTCTTTTAAGGTGGAAATTACATGTCATATGCACATGTAAATAACTTTAATTGTCTCAGAGATATTTAACAGTGCCTCGATAGCGCGAATTGAGCCTCTTTGACTGTTTAGCCTGCTTCTGCCAGTCCTATAAAGCAATTAGAATTCGGATAACTTCGCGAATAATTTATGTATTTTAAACTGTCATCGGCTTCATTAAAACGGGGCTTTTTGAAAGCTCCTCAATAGAATATTAAAAGAATCGAATCGAAGAGAATAAAATAAAATAATCTTTTTAGGTACACACTGGGCTTTTCAAAAGCTCTGCATTTTGAGTGCTGATTGGTCAATAATGTCACGTGATACCATGAGCCGCTTGAAGTAATATAATACAATGAATCACTTTACTCGAGAACATTCGATGGATAAATCATTTGGGTCACATTATGGGATTATACAATACATGTGCAAAGCTGCACGCAATACAAGGACTCTGGTTTCTGTGACGTATGTTACAAATACTTCCCCCCAGATTTGCAGGTGATGAACATAACATCAGCTGTAGGCGATTAAGAAGTCGGTTAATGCGATTGAGCGAACAAAATGCACATTCAAAGTAACTACGAAATTTTAATGCGTTTGATGGTATTCAATATTGTACAGTTTGATGCAAGCATTACAAAATCAAAGTCTACAAAATCAAATTTGCCAATGCGAGAAATTGGCCTGTTAGAAGTTACGTGCTTCATCAAACCGAAACAACTCAAGTTTAGTGCAAGGAGTTAAGGTTTAAATCCACACATGGCCTCTAAAGACGTCATTATCGCAGGAAGAACGTCTCGGTGATACGGCTATAAAAAAAAACAAGCACAATATCAAACTAAGTTGTCCTCCTGGATCCACTGAAATGTTCCAAGCGGGGCATCATTGTAAATTCTCAAGAAAGGAGTCGACCCAAGCGGGGCACCTTTGTAAATAACTTTAGGTTGTCGATACATACAACCTTTGCAATACGAACGATTCAATCGAAGCGAATATAATAGAATGTAACAATCGTTAGGGCAAAAACACTACACGCAAAACATTATGCAATACAAGCACTGGTTTCTGTGACGTATGTTACACACAAATTTTGACAAGGTGTAATCAACTGTATTTTGGCAACAAGCGACCTGATAAAATCATTTTGTTTTGCTTAGCAAACTAAATTTTCCACAATTTGACACCAGAAATAATGTCCTCGAACAATTTATTATTATTTGGAACATTGAAGATCAACTCACGAATATTTCGCCTTTGTTCCTGTACCTACCAAACAAAAGAAAGATAACTAAAATGCATTTTTTGATACGGGAACAAGTTTATTTTTCTCTTTTTAAAGTCAATAAAGATGGTATTAAATCTTTTTCGGCGAGATGAATTTATTTTGCAATCAATATTTTGATGGCTTTGATGAAACAAGTTCAATTCAAAAGAATGGATAATTATTTTGAATTAAGAAAAATAAAATTTCACAAGTTGATCTTTCTCATAGCGCCCTCTATTATAAAAGATGAAGAAGTTTTCAGAACTTGCTCGTATGCAAACACTTGCATACAAAATAACCAGGGGGGCTAATGCCCCCAGGGGATGGCTAAACCATTTTTTAGTGACTAATTTTGATCAATTTTTTTAGATATGGGAGGGATCTTTCATAAAATTAAGAATGATCGGCCACTTAAACGATTTATTTTTCCACAAATACAGCCTGAATTTTGTGCTCCATTTTCAACATAATTTTCAGCAGCACCCACCAGCAAGTAACTACCTAATTGAAATAGCCCAACACCTCACTAAAATTGCCCCAAACACCCTAATTCGCCATGACAACAGCACGCACATGTGCGCTCATTCAACCGTAAATTTAACTTATATGCATCACTGCTTTGCTTGGTGATGCATGAATTTCTATTGTGGCATAGGTTGGGCATTTCCCAGCAACAAAACTTATTTACATAGAAATACCAATATGCGTCCTAAAAAGCGTTTCTTCATTAATTTCAACAGGAGCGTCACCAACAACGGGCAAATTAGTGAAAGCGTTTTCAGTAAATACATCCTCACCTTCAACAAAATTACTTGATGAAGCACAATGGTGGTCAATATTAGCAAGAGCTTCGGTTATTTTTACAATGTTGTTTTCCTTTGGTCGCTTCACGTTTTAATCAATTTTTGGTTCAGAAATTCGGAACATTTTCATCTTTCTCCGATGCTCCATTTTTTCAACCACAGTATCGTCGGTCTGTTGGGTTTCTCCGGCGTGGCTTGAAACCCTAGAGCCGGAAACTCGTTCTTCTCGGAAACTCGTACAATGCCTCTTTTAACTTTCTCCTCCACCTGTGAAAGAAACAGTTTTGAACCTTCCTCTGTTAAGTGAATACCATCCCTTGCAAGAAAATGCGTTGGAACCGCAGTTTCTATGAACGTTCATTTCTGCGGCGCAAAATCCTCGTCTTCCAGCAAGCGGCATGAGTATACCACTGTGGCAAATCTGCATAATACACATAATTAATTAAAACCAAAATCAACCCATCAATATGTTTCATACTTATCCATTTTTCCCATACGTTATCTTTTCAAAACTTTGTACTTATCCATGTAGTCAACCATAACCGATAGCGGAGACAAATATTGTGACGGACGACGGTGATAGAACTAAATACATTAGTCCCACAAGTTTTGTGATAAGAGGTTTCCTTTGTAGTTAGACGATGAAACCATTTGTTAGAAGATCGTTTTTTTTGTTTAGTTTGTTTTCATTTAGTTGCAAACAAGTTACAAAGCAAAGCAACAACAATGTCGAAGTTCAAAATTATAAACTCAATTTGGCCTTGGGGTAAAGAACATTAACCAAGTTCATGAGCTACTTTGTAAGCACCACGACTTTAGCAATGCTTTGGTAGCTCCCGTGTATGTTGAGGATGTTGTTTGTACCGAAGCTTACGACGACAGCTTCGACATCCTCAACAATGGGAGTGTTGGATAACTCAACGAACGCGTGGTCAATCCTTCCTCCGGGCATACTCAGAGCCGCAATGTCTAAACAAAAGTCATCGCTTGGTTTGACTGTATACGGAGATACAAACCGCCTGGCGTGGACAGCAACCGATCCCGAACACTCTTCTCCGGAATCCCCCACTTTGTCTGCTTGCCAGAGAAGCCCGTTTCATAAACCTCTCGACTCAGCTGGACTAAAACCGATCCAACGTCAACAACCGCAACAATTTATCAACAGAAGATCAAGCATATCACAAACCTTTCTTTGGCTACAGACTATCTTAAAACCATTGAACATGGAAGAAGACATTTCAAAACTTTTTCGAAAACTTACAAAGAAGATTGCTGTAAATTTTGGCAGTACTTCCTTGTAAAAAACGAAATGGATCGAAACAGCATTTTCCCTAGTGTGGAATTCAAGTCCCTCCTCCATTCTACCTTACAGTTCTTGAACTGGTTGCATAAGGTCGGTCAAGTTTTAATATTAACGTTTATTTCAGTATTCTCGAAATAAATTTCTAGGTTTCGATTTTGAAAGATTTAGACCACACCTGTATTCAAATAGAATATTAAAGCACATACAGGCTCATTGCACCGGCCTCAACATTACATCGGCCGAAACTTGGGGATCATATAGGTTCTTATTACGTCACAAGACGTCGACAACAAAATCACTGTAGTGGCGGGAAATAATTATTTTGTACTGGGGAGCTTATTGTCCGTAACATCTAGGTTTATATAGAGTTTCTTAAAAAAACATAAAAATAGTTGATTAACTCTGATTGGAAAACTTGCCGACGACTTTGAGCCTTTTCACCTCCGATCAGATGCGCGGCCGCTCAAGTCAGCGGGTAATGAGGCCGATCACTCACGCTCCCGACACCCGAAAGCATCCACACTGATTGAAAGGTGCAAGCGAAAAAGTAGAAAATTTGCCATAAACAAGTTTTATAAATATTTTTGCAAGAAATAAAATATTTTTATACATGTTACACAATTAAATATAATAATTATTAGTGTAATCGCCAAAGTTTGTGTCCTTAACGCAACCAACTTGTAGGCTTGATTACTCGCGTGACTTAAAGTGCACATGACACGGCCATGGCAACTTTGCGTAAAATTAAAGGTACATCTACAACAAACAGTTATCCAAAGTTTCACGGTTCTACGTCAACTAAAAAATGTAGAAAACTCGCTTGACATGACACAAGGCGCTCGCGTCGAAAAAATGCATTGTTTAGATAGGAGAAGTCGTCTTATATTGCAGATATCGAATAGTTTTTAGCATAGGAGAATCCAAAGAACACGTTACCTCAAAGGTCAGGACAAGGTTTTACATCACACAAAAGTATGTCACTGTGACGTCACAAACCAAAGGCTTATTTGTCCCTGATTATCGGCAGACCAAAGGGTACAGCAGATACAACATTACTTCGATGAGACGGGGATGTTGCGTTTCTTTGCTCAGTGACATTACATGACGTCATTTTGGGTGTGATGTCATAACTTTAACCTCACCTTTGTGCTGACTTTAATTTGATGATTCCAACATTTCTAGTTACAACTATGTTGCGAAAAATACATTAGTGGTTGATTGTGGCGAATTAAATAAATCATTCATGACGCGAACTCGTTGGCAACGCTACTGTCGAAAAAAAAAAAACATATTTTTCTTGCTGTGCCTAGAAAAAAAAAAAGTTATGATCGAAAATGTTTTTTGGGGGGCGAGGTTATGAACAATATTCGGCCGGTAAACATATTTCCCCCGCGAAATCGCGCACAAGTTAGGTATCGCTGTAAAGGGATTTTAAAGGGCATTCAAAGGGCTTTCCAACGGTGGTAGAATTATTATTCCTGTCGACCTATGAAAAAAGTTATAGCTGATTTATGAAAATGCGTATTAATATGCGTTACAAAATTTCAAAAATTTTGTGTCAATCTATACACCTTCTCAAAAAAAAGGCAAATTTAACTGTGTTCTTTTTTGAACAAAAATCGATGGTTTAGAACAGACCCTTCTGCTCGTTTCCTCGTATGTACTGCTACTCGTACTCATTAAATAGCAAATAATGGCCTCAAAGTACAAAACGTTGTTTAGGAAAAAATTTACATCCAGTATTTTGTCCATCACCATTTCACTCAACATGGTTCCTTCCACAATCAAACCTGGTTTCAAATCTCGGCCGCAAAATGATTCAATACCAACAAGTGGTTGACCCAGGAGACGTCGACAAAACAAATATTCCACGAATCGCATTATATTGTTCATTTCATTCTGGGAAATTGTAAGGGGGGAAAGTTTTTTGTTGTAGTTTATCAACATATTTTTTTTACCATGGTAATATAAACATAGGCGGTAACATTCTGGTAAATTTTTGGCTTGTTGAAATGATTTTAATAAAGCCGCCGACTCCTTGAAACGTCTTGGCTTGCGACGGACAAAAATCTTAGGTTGGGCTGGGTTGCTGGTTGAATCAATACCGGTCTTAACTTTCAGGTTTCAAATGTTCGCCTATACAAGAGACCTTGTCGCCAAGCTGTACGCAGGCAATGGGCTCTATGCCGTCACAGCCGGTGACCTGCAGTTAAGTTCATTTCGCTGGGAAATTTGAAATGAGTTGGTATTTTAACTTATACCACGTTCATCAGCAGGCCTTAGACAAGCCCTGTGCAAAATTATAAAAAATCCTATGGACCGGAAAGGTTTCAAATGTTCGCCTATACAAGAGACCTTGTCGCCAAGCTGTACGCGGGCAATGGACTCTATGCCGTCACAGCCGGTGACTTGCAGTTAAGTTCATTTCGCTGGAAAATTTGAAATGAGTTGGTATTTTTACTTATACCACGTTCATCAGCAGGCTCCAGGCAAGCCCTGTGCAAAATTATAAAAAATCCTATGGACCGGAAAGGTTTCAAATGTTCGCCTATATCACGCGACTATACCACTATCTGCTTGATATATGATCGCATCAAACTTACAAGTTTTCTTGCCTTAAATTATATCTTGTATGAACGTCAGAGTCAATAGCATAGGGATGTTAAAGTTACATTTGATGTTTATTGATTGTCATTGTGTTCTAATTTGTGTATGTACATGTGTTTTGTTTTTGATAAATCCCCAGAAGTTGTGTTCACTCGTGCGTGAAAAATATTTCGTTGAAACAAAAAAATATTTCGCATTTCCACTAGTAACGACAGAGGGCAGAGTGTGCGTTGACGTTTTGTTGACTCGAAAAAAAGTTTTGTCGACAATCGTCTCATTGGTCGTCTCTTAGGATAATAAAACAATCTTTGAAGTTGTGTTTATGCAATGTGTCGAACTGGCTTGTATAGCATTTTTGAAACAAATTCATTTAAAACCTTGATTGTGATTTTATATCTTGCAATTGGCTTCACCTCTGCTGGTAAGTCTCATGGATCCTGTTACTGTTGTTTAGTTCATTTATTTAATGCTAGTTTTGTAGTGAATGGTGAAATATATATTGCTAAATTATGAGGAGGTAATTATTAGTGGTTGCTAAACACTTAGATAATAGATATCATATAGCCTATGCCAGGGTACAAATTAGTTAAAATGTTTGAACCTAAATTCGCAAAAACGTTTTTTACCCTAAATTTAATTACTGGAATAATTTACTGCATGCTAGCGATGCTGCTTAATTTGGATTTTTTGTATATATTCGTTGAATGTTTTCTTGTGTTGTCACGGTACTTCTAATTCGAACCCCGTATGCTAATCCATATATATTTCTTTATTGGTAACAAGTGTTATTGCATTGTGGATGTGCTTTGTTTTACTAGATATGATGTGCTGATATTTTGTTGTTCTGTTATTCATCACTGTGCGTTACACCAAACAAGTCGAAGTCAATTTGTGTTGCTACAGTTTATGTTTAAGATCAAAGGCGAAAAAAAAATACTGACGTCAGAAGGTCGTTTGCACGCCATAATATACAAATTATAGCGTTGTCATATACAAATATGCTAGCAACGTTTTTGGACGAAAATACGAGTGTGATCAGAAAAGTAATGCGTCTTCATCTTTGCTGCCGTTGCCGAAAGGACGCAATGCGATTGTGTGGTTAAATTTAGTAAAGGTCGGGGGTGCGCGGCATCCCTGCACCCCCGTATTCTACGCCAGTGTTTAAGATCATTAATATCAAAACAAAATGTTTGTGTATCAACTTTCCAGTTTAAAAATTACTTTTTGACAGAAATCGTTTCCAATGTTACACTTTTTCCTGTACCCAATCAAGCAACCAATGCAGATGTTACACTTTTTTCCACATTTTGTGGTTCCTCCTTTGCCTTCTTATACCTGAATAATCAGAATATCACTAATGTGAGTATGGCACTTTTTTCCAAGTTAAAAAGGTAGTTTTTAAAGTTTGGTTTATATTTGCAGCTTTTCTAAACACAATATCACCAAGCTGGTAGAGTTGCATATTACTTATTTTTACTTTCAATTAATCACATTTTTGGGTTTGCTAGAAACACAATTAAGTGGTTGTGTATTTACAACTATGGGCATTTTATGCTCTTGTTCAAACAATTAAGCCTCAGAAACTTACCAGTTAAAAGTTACAGTTGTGCCCATCTTTACAATTTGGCAGATAGATGACGTTTATATTTGTAAAGGTTTTTAATGCTACTCTAGCACAATAATAACAAAAACATTTTATGTTTTTAGGGTGTAGCATCAGTTCAATTTCAGAATAATCTGCAATGTTCAGTGCTAAACAATTTTCATGGGAATATAAGGTATTGCATTGTAGCAGTAGTGCCTTGCTTCTTTTTAAAAACATTGGTTTTGAGTAAACATTTTTTTGTATAGATTTGTTTTGCCTATCATACAGCATATGTCAAAATCCTACCATTTTCAGTGCATCTAGCCTGCCCACCTACAGTTTTACTTTATTTATGGTTTTAAGGTGCAATTTGAAAAGTATGGTTTGTTGTATTTAGAAATGTTAATATTTGATTTTAACTTATTTTTGGAATATTCCCAATAATATGACACATTCTTAAAATTTATTGTTGCTGTTAATATATACAAACACTTTGGTCTCCCATCAGCTGTTGGCTAATTAATGTCAGATAACAAACAAAAATATATAAAATGGAAGATTTTGGACATCTAAAACACAGAAATCATAAAATGTTACTCATTTAATGCAGAAATATTTTTTATGTGTTTCAGTTGTACCAACACATCAGGAGTTACAAACGTAGTTTTCATCTTTTTTAATGTGCTGTCCAATTATTCCACTGCCACTTGGACTATTGGAACAAGTTCATTGATTAAGACGGCAAATTTTTCAGTAAAAGGTAATTGATATTGTGAATTTTACTTTACGTATTTACAACAAGAAACCTGCTTCAGTTGTTATCAATATTTCTTTAAACTACCTTTGAATGAAAGTCTTTATCCTGGTAACACAATTTTAATTGTAACACAACCATTATTAAATTACATTCAAAACAGTATATATATTATTGGGAATAGTGTTTTGTGCTTTGAAATTATTTGAACAGTGGTTACTGAAATGACTTGCATTTACTTTCTGCTGGACCTAAGTGCCACCATTTATCTTTGTAGTTTTTTTGAGGATTTTTAAGAGAAAAATATAAAATTTGTAGAACAACCTGGTTAGTCATTTATTTACAAAACTAGCTAAGCAATAAGAACCACCTTAGGCTGTTTTAGGTACTTAAATTAAACATTATATTAGGCTTAACATTTTTTTTAATGTTTAGATTGTCCGAATGACACTTTACCTTCCAGACCATTTATCGAAGCACTGAAACTTAATTATAAGTCACCAGGTCAGTTTAAATGTCCAGCAGGTCAAAAGTTGTTTTACAGCAACTCAACTCCTGGTATTGTTAATACAACTTGTCAAAATGATGCAACATGGTTTGGAGCTGATGGATTAGAATGTTGGTCAGGTAAACTTGCTAACATTAGTTTAGCTAAATACAAAAATAAAGTTAAATAGAAACACTTCATGATTGTGATGATGAACTACAGATGTCTAATGCACTAAATTAGTTATGGCATGGAAAGAAAACCTTTAAATGATTTTTATATTTATTTCGTATTGTTATAATATGATAGAAACTTTTTTTGACAAAAATTCTTGTACATGTCTTGTTAACAGCACTTCATGAAAACTATTACTTCTAACAAAGTGTTTTGCTAGTGGTAATTATGTTGGTATAATTTCATTGGCAATGGTGAGTGTTTGTAAATCGATAGATAGCAGTTGAACATATCTTTGATTCACATATTTTGTGTAAAATATTGTCTCGGCAATAAATTGTGATGTAATACGTTGCGCTGTATATTTTACTAGACCCAATGCCACAGCTTTCTGGAAACTTTACTGGGGTAGAAAAAACTGTGGTGGTTTTGAAGTGTTATGTTGCATCACATGTGTTTCCGCCTGTTACAAGCTACTCCATCTACATTGGAAATGTTGTTTATATACAACAGGTTTGTCATTTGAAAAAGACTATTAACATTGCTAATATCAAAAACGTACAAACAAAAATGCTCTGTTTTTGGCAAAGAAATTACAAAACACTATCAGTAGCTATGGTATATTTTCTGTGTAAAATGTACCCCTAAACAGTATGTGGAAGGTCAACGAAGTCTGCTACTGAATTTATAATATGATACATGGCAGTGGCAAATCTTTTAAATTTAGATCCATGTAAGTTTATATTTGCAGGAATCACAAAACTTCAGTTTTCAACTGAAAAGAGAAATGAACAATCAAATGGTTCATTGTCAGGTCACCTCAAACTACACAAAGTTAAAAAGTACATCAGGAAATTCTTCTGACCATCGACTTACAGTATACTGTAAGTTAAAATGTTTTCTTATTATTGCACAATTTAGTTATATATAGCTATCAAATAAAAATTGCGAGAAAGTAAGCAAACCGAATCAGCCCTAAGGGGCATTTATGTGTCAGGGTGTATTTGGTCTAACAAAAACTTGAATTATAGAAGTTAAATAGAGCAATTGCTATATTAAGCCATTAACAGCATTGAATAAAAATTTTTTTTAATCATTTTATTTTTCTAGTGTGACAAATTTCTGATGTAATTGATTCTAAAACTGTTGATTGGGTGAACTTTTGCATAAATTCTACCAATAATTTGGTGAAGTTAAATGTTGCTATATGTAAAGAAAATGGACTTAATTTAATCTTCTTAAAATTAGAATTCAGAGTAAATAGTTGCAATAGTTGAGTGGTTGGTCTTGCAGTTATAGCATTCACTTTCAGCAAGGAAAAATGGTGCGCTCACCATATGCCACAGCCAGGTGGTTTGTAAAATGTGCCACAAACTATTATCAGGGCCATTCCATTACATTTTTACTTCCTCAACCATAGTCTTAAATCTTGCTAAAATATGTGTGTGGTGGTAAGAAACAGCAAAAGTCATGTGTTTCAAGTTCCTAACAAAACAGAAGTTGTCTGGCCATTGGCCACACGTTGTAAGTGGTCAAATTTTCATGCTATCATTGTTATATAACCTGTAATAGCTTCTTTATTTGGGCTTGGAGACTGTTAACATCTTTCAGTCAAAATTTCATTTTTTAGTAGTTGTGGTTAGTTAGAGTGGTAGGCTTGATAACACACCCAATTTTGAACATAACTTAGTTTTTTTGTTACTTTTGCATCATGTGGTTCAGTCTTCCTAGAAGCATGCCTATAGGAAGTGAGATTTTTATGGTTTTGCTCTGTCTGCCAGTTGTGTCAATATAGTGATCAAAGACAAAATAGTCAAAACAATATTTGGCATTGTTTGTCTGGCAAAGTCGCTGGTTTTATTCTAGTAAAAATGTTTTGCTTACTACAGTAAAAATTTCTGGTGTTTGGTTAGTTAAAAAGTTAAAAAAATAAAAAGTTAAAAATGTGTGGTTAATTTATGTTTCCTCAAACCTTAAGTTGCATTTCAATAGAGAAAGTCATCATTTAATGATAAAAAACAGCTTGAGTTAGTCAGTGATGTAAATCAATTGCATCAGAAAATCTACCATTTGGGGTCCATTTCAGGGTATGTTGATCATGTACATCACTTTTTTTAGAACCAACATAAATTCAAACCAGTATATTTTTTTCTGGTAAAACGTAACTGACCTTGTTTTAAGTTTACATTGTCATGGTAAAATGCTGTATGTTGCTACTGTGAATATTTAATAAAATTGTGATTAATAAAAAAAATGTGATAATCAACCTTTGCCATTAATTTGCATATAGTTACGTTTTTTTTCTATGTATTTGGACAATAAGGACAAATGATAAATTTAAAGAAAGTTGGTGTAATCATCTAAATTACAAATTTTAATGATTCAACAAATGCGTTTTTTAGCCCCACTGATTTGTCTGTACTTGGTTTTAAAGATTAGGTACACTTTTCTCATATATCTGATTTAAATATCAAATAAATCATCTTGCTCAAGATGATATAAATCATTTATGGTTACTATGTTTTTAACTACTCCTGAATAAACTTGTTTAGCCTTACAGAAATCCACCAAGTTTTTTTTTACAAACTGTCCACAAAAAAAAAGTTGTCACATTTTCACTGAAAAATATCAGTTTCTAAACTGTAAACATATTTGTTGGATGATTATTCTTACTTTAATAGAAAAATTTTACCATGTTTTAAACGTTTTATTAACTGTGATTTGCCGTTACTGTCAATTGAGTTAATTTTCCATTTCTGCTGTCTTGCCACACTTAGAAGAACCCATAAGCTGTGTTTAGAACAAGTTGGTGATTCCCTACCAAGTGAATCCGTATTGGTTTCCTCAAATCCTCTTGCAACTAACCTGGCTTTTGGCCTTACTCCATTTTCATTTTCTTTTAATTTGCAAACCCACCGCACAGAGATGCACTTTTGATTTTTCTTAGGTACAACTTCATAAACACCATTTCTTTTCCAGCTTTCAAGTTCTTCTTCTTTAGCTGTTTAAAAAGAAACGTCACAATTATAAACTTCATCCACAACTTCAACTGTTTCTGGCATCACCGACAAAACCCATGTTGTTTTTCCAGCTAGATTGCCAGGAGTAATGAATTCAATGTTAAATGTATTTTCCGGTTGCCTTTCCAGCTCTACTCAACACTTTTGCAGTACAATCGACACCATCCAAATTGGAAAAACTTACATTCCTGTGTAAGAGGTTTTTACCCGATGGTCTGTTTCTGTTAAATGTTGGTTCTTGTGTTGACGTTTGTGGCTCAGGGTCTTCATCTTCACTTGAATCTTCTTTTTCGTCACCATCTCTGATAGGAGTCACCAGACTCCTGTATAATCACTTTGTTGTGCACAGGCTGCACTCGACAAACATGAACTTTAACAAATTGCCCACCATGTCGAATAAAAATAACTGCTCCATCTTGTCCTAAAACTTTGCCTTTCTATTCTGCCTGATCATCTTGTTTATAAAGGACATGATCCCCAATGTTGTAAGTTTGCCCAGTTTGGCGTGTTTGTTTATGCAAAGCCCTCCTAACCTTTTCTGAGGTTTGAACTGCTATAAATTCTTTCCTTGCTCCATGCAAGACTGACAGATGCGACCCAACAGTACCATAGCCTTCTTCTAAAGCTGGAAGGTCACCTGTAAAAATAGATGGTAGTCTTGGATTGCTTGCAAAAACAATCTGACTGGGACTAAATCCATTGTTGTTAACAAGTGAGTTTTTAGGTGAAAGTGCCCAGACAAGGCATGTGTCCCAATCACATCCTGTATCAAGCTTGATCTTCTGCAAGATATCTGTGATAATCATGTTGTGTCTTTCACAAACACCACTACTCCATGGAGAGTATGTAGGAGTTGTTTTTACTTCAATTGTAAACCTAGAACACATATCCCTGAATTCTTGGTTATTAAATTCTCTGCCATTATCACTCAGTACATTCTTTGGGGAACCAAAAATGCTTACCCAATATTTCAAAAAGTTTTTCACAATGACCAAAGCAGACTTGTTTCTTATAATCACAGCACAACTAAACCGTGACAAAAAAACAAATCAATCATATGGAAATAACACAAACTGGGCTCAATTTCATGTAAATCCATTGCTACTGTTTCAATTACATCTTTTACCCAGGGAAGTGCGACAATGGGTCTTGCAACAGGACGTTTGTGTAAAGCAGAAACTTCACAATTTTGAATCGCATTACAGATTACTGCAGAAAAGTCATCTTTCCACGCCTTTGCACATTTCAATAATTTCAACAAGTTTTATTCTGACGCATGTCCAAATTGAACATGTAACTTCCTCATGCACTTTAGAGCTTCATCTGGAGGCAAATTATCCAATATCAGGATATCAACACTTTCTCTAGGTAAAATATCAATGCAATAGTGACCACTGCTTGTCAAGCGAACTTTAATCTTTTTACCAAACATTGTCACTTTATCTTGAGATAAGTCAAGTTGAGTTGATGCTTTTTCAAAGATGCTTTACTCAATAAAAGAGGGATTTCTGACGGTACAATACACATTCTAATAGATAAACTCTTTCCAGCAATGAAAGCAGGAATTACAGTTTGCTTCAAGGAGATAACCTTTTTACCATCTCCAAACGTAAAGATTGATTGTTGGTTAATGATTTTGATTTTATTTTTAAGACGGTCAGTTAATTTTTTACAACACCCATCAAACAAAGATTTACCACACACAGTCTTTGTGCAAGCAGTGTCTATAATGGCTGAGCATGAAGATTCCACCACAAATACTTCATTGGAAGACTGACCAGTAGCCAATATTATCTCCACTTCTTCACATTGCTCCGCACTAACATCTTTTTGTCAGTTCTTCTACACAATCTTTATGAGGACATGTGGGCCCAATGCATGATAGAATCACAAATCCTACATCTAGTTGTTTTACTTTTAAAAGAAGTGTTTCTCTTTGTAAGAGACTTTGAGCCACCAATATAAGATTCCTCCTTAATGGATTGAAAAGATTCAGGGTTTTGAAAAACCCTTTTTAAAGCTGATTTCATTGTACAAAATTTCAAATCACTGCCAACTGTGAGAGCCAACTGTCTTTCACTTGGGCTTAAGTTAGCACCATCTAGCAGTTTGAAGGCCAGTGTAGTATTTGGCAGTTTCATATCATGCAATGTTAACCGATGGTGCAAGTGTTCAAACTCTAAGACATAATCATTCATTTACATACCTGCTTTTTTTGAAAAGCTTGTAAAATTTGTATATGCAGAATATGCACCATCCACTTTTTCAGTTTTGTAGGCAAGATCTAAATGGGCGAGCAAGCGCTCCATCCCATTATCATTGTGTATAAATTCAGTTCTGAGTTCAGAAGCAGCTGTTTCTGCCTTGGAATTGCCATCAAATGATTCCAAAATTACAACAGCTGCTTGTTCGTTCTTGGGAACATCAGTGACCAGTTGCCACATTCCAACTTTATTCTTCCAACTAGAATATGGCAAGTCATCGTTAAACTTTGGTGGCGACCTTTTAACCATCTTCTGCTACCATGAAAACTTATCTTATTCTTGAAGTCAATATATCCAACAAATGCACACATGTGCACAGTTTATAACATTGTATTAGACCTTGTTCAAATAGAATCAAAACATAAAGCATTAACATAAACATATGACCTACCCATGCTAACAAGTAGATAACACAATCCTAACACAAACAAATAGTAACACCAACTGAGGAGGATGAGTGACAACTCATGCATGTTGCCACATATATAAAATCACTCATGCAATAAATTAAAATATAAATAAAGAAAATAGAACTCTATAAAGAAAAGTCAAAAAGACACATTCAAGAAAAAATGTATGGTTAACAGTTACGACTGTGCTTTTCCTATGATATATCTAATTTTCGCCTATCAGAAAATTTAAATATATATGTCAGAAAAATTGCTCATAACTACAAATAAATGATACCAAGTCTTTGTTACCTAAAAGTGTGTTTGGTGATGCTGGTAGACAGAGTTTTATGGACATATGCAATGGTATGCATGGACAATAAGGTCTTTTATTAAGTTGCAAAACAATCTGTATGCATTCTAAACTCAGGAGATGGTTTCCAACTTATTTTATTATCATTTAGAAATACTTTAAGTGAAACCAGTTCTAACAGTGAATCAGTACTGTGACTAGTAAGAAAATTCTTGTTCAACCAGTATTCTGACCTCTTCTGATGCTTTGTTAAAAAAAGATGCATCAGGGTAGCTGTGTGTGAGTTAATTTCTATATTCAAGAAACTAGAATTATTTGTTTCTTACAACTTTAAACTGTATATTAATGCCTAAAGCTATAGCATGTTATTCATTGTATTAATCTGTTTTCATGTCCTAAATGGTTTCAGCAGGTACAAGATATAAGTTTAAATTAGAAATACTTGTTTTTTGATATTGTAACTGCGTTACGTTAAAGTTTTTTTTTAATTTTTGTAATGTACAATGTTTGTGGAATGTAATGTTTGTCTCAAAGGACTTATTATATTTTTTTGTGGTTAAAAGGTGGTTAAAGAAATAAACTTTCAGAAGCTATTTTAAGTTTTGGCCAATGCTGATGAACAGCACGTCTTACATTTTAGATCCTCCATCCATTTACAACATCTCTGCACAGGGTTCACAATCGCAAAACATAAATCAGTTCATATTTAATCAAAATGTCAATATAACTTTGACTTGCTTGGTTGATTCAAATCCCAACTCCACTTGTGTTTGGTTGTATGACAACTTCATTGGAAATGACTCTGTGTGCAATATTACCAAAACATTTAATAATTCGACAAATGCAACCTGTGAAGCCTCCAATGGCATCGGCAACAAAACCACTAAAACCATAGAACTTGTGTCAGTCCCAATAGAGAGTAAGTTCGTCAGTTTACATCGAAATCCTTTCTTTTTGACATATTTTTTACACAGGGCAACCAATAATACTAGTTAATGGTGAAGCTGTTGAAAATAATAAAACACAACATTTTAACGAAAGCAATGCTGTCAATTTCACTTGTACGGAGGATTTTCAGCTTTACCTAAATACAACATTTAAGTGGAAAAAAGATGGAAGTATTGTTGCAAATGACAGCACATATAACTTTTATCATAAAAATATAACAAGAATTGACTCGGGTACATATACTTGCCACACTTCTGATGACTATAGAAAGTTTCAATCAAGTGTTGTCATCAATGTACAGTGTAAGTAGCTGCTCCGTGTATGTTGTAGTAAAAAAAAATCAAAACTGCACTGAAGTTTGTGCCAACCTTGATCTGAAAGCTGAGAGTCTTCATTAATGTAAATGTTTGAAACTTCAATTTGCTAAATATTAAGTGACTAATTTGTTTCATTTCATGCTGATGTAATAGAAAGCTAGCTTGAGATAAAAGCAGTAGATGGCACGAAAGTTCTTCCTATATTCTTTGAAACAGTTTCTTTACTGTCTGTGTTGCTGTTTTACCAATAGAGTCTGCAGGTTGTGTGGTCAGAACTTGTCAGTTGCTTTTTTTTACCTCTGGTTGAATTGATTTTTGATCAGTTAAAAATAAATATGTGTTTGGGAAAAAAAAGTATGAAAAATTGTGTATTTGAAGTCATCCAAACCTGGCAATGTGTTTTTGTTTTCAGTGAACTTTGCATGAATAGTTAAATGTAAAAACAAAACTGACCTTCCCTTGAGTGTTTCAAACTTTTATTTGTTATTATGAAAGGCTGCATTTGTTGCCATAAATCTTTATTCATATTAATGTAAAATTTACCCAACAATGTCATAAACATATAAAGTATCTCTCAATACCATAACACATGCATGGCCACTTTTTTGTACATCTGATTGGTTTTTGGCTTCATTTTGCACAATCTGTTGGATTTATTAACTGGTGCTACATTTTTAACTGCTCTTGAAAACCTTGTTTAGTCCTGGCTTTCCTCTTGGTTATTTGAGTCTACCAGGTAATTTATATGTACAAAAAGAAAACTGTTGCATGTCTACTTAAAATGTTACCATTTTGAAGCATGTTTGGAATTGTTAACTGTATTTCTTGTCTGGAATATTTGTTCTTACTTCAATAGACAAATGTAACTATTGAGTTTAAACAATTTGGTTTTTGTGAGTATTGGTTGTTTGGATAATATTGGTTGTTTCAAGTTTCAAGACAACATGAGTATTAGGAATTAATAGGGAAAAAAACAGTAATATGCGTATGGAACAAGCCATTTTACTTGTTGAGCTACTTAGTAAATTAAAAAATAATTTGTATACGTTCTAAACTCAGGAGATGGTTTAAAGCTGAACATTGTCATCATTGGGAATTACTATTTGCTTGTGAAACTAGTTCCAAAGAGAAAACAGTAAACAAGTTGCTTTATACAAAATATTTGTACTTGTTTTTTTGAGAATTTTAACGTTTAAGTTTTGTATTTGATTTGAATATACAACATATGCTACTGGTAAAGCCTTCTGTGTATTTTATAAAATTTTCAATGTGATGAAAAATCAATTTTATTTGAACTAAGTCACTAGGTTAACTGAGACAGCGAACAATGTTTTGTTCATTGTAAAAAGTGTCATAATTGTGGCTGCTTGATTTTCAAAATTTTATGGTATAGATCATTTGTAAAATTTATTGTTTGTTCAATTGGGCTTGTTATAATATTTTTTTATGTGGCTAAAAAAATAATGTTCAGGGGCTTTTTCGATTTCTTGAAGCATGCTGATGAACAGCATGTCTTACATTTTAGATCCTCCATCCATTTACAACATTTCTGCATATGGTTCACAAAAGCAAGACATAAATCAGTTCATATTTTATCGAAATGTCACTATAACTTTGACTTGCTTGGTTGATTCAAATCCCACTTCCACTTGTGTTTGGTTGTATGACAACTTCATTGGAAATGACTCTGTGTGCAATATTAGCAAAACATTTATTAATTCAACAAATGCAACCTGTGAAGCCTCCAATGGCATCGGCAACAAAACCACTAAAACCATAGAACTTGTGTCAGTCCCAATAGAGAGTAAGTTCGTCAGTTTACATCGAAATCCTTTCTTTTTGACATATTTTTTACACAGGGCAACCAATAATACTAGTTAATGGTGAAGCTGTTGAAAATAATAAAACACAACATTTTAACGAAAGCAATGCTGTCAATTTCACTTGTACGGAGGATTTTCAGCTTTACCTAAATACAACATTTAAGTGGAAAAAAGATGGAAGTATTGTTGCAAATGACAGCACATATAACTTTTATCATAAAAATATAACAAGAATTGACTCGGGTACATATACTTGCAACACTTCTGATGACTATGGAAAGTTTCAATCAAGTGTTATCATCAATGTACAGTGTAAGTAGCTGCTCCGTGTATGTTGTAGTAAAAAAAAATCAAAACTGCACTGAAGTTTGTGCCAACCTTGATCTTAAAGCTGAGAGTCTTCATTAATGTAAATGCAGGTTATGGTCAGAACTTTTCAGTTGCTTTTTTTACCTCTGGTAGAATTAATTTTTGGTCAGTTAAGAATAAACATGTGTTTAGGAATATAAAAAGTATGAAAAATTGTGTATTTGAAAAAATCCAAACCTGGCAATGTGTTTTTGTTTTCATTGGACTTGTGTTGCATAAATAGTTAAATGTTGGAGGTCATTGTGTCCAGCTTTTTTATTTTTAGCGAAATATTTTTTTATTCATTGTAGTTCAGTGATGTGAAATGCATTTATCAGTATATTGGCTGTTTTAAGTATAATGTTGTATTGGTTTTCTCTTTAAAATGTAGGCCGGTTGTAGCCACTATAACCCTTGTATTGTGAAGTCACATCCCAATCCACATGTGTTTGGTCTTAAGATAATGTGAATCAAAGCAACAGTTTGTGTAGCTTAGATAGAAAATTTAATGATTCAACAAATGTAACTTGTTTAGCATGCAAATGCTAATACTGCCAACAAAACTATTTCTATTGTGTCAGTTCCAACAATAAGTAAGTTAACTTTTGCGTAACTTTTCACTTCAACTTGATTTTTGCATTTAAACATTCTCATTCAGGAGAACTAATGATAATAATTAATGGTGAAAAAGTTGACAACAACACAACCAAGCTTTTCAATGAAAGCACTGCTGTTACTTTTAATTGTTCTGTGGACTGACACAGTTACCTTCATACAACCTTAAAATAATCAAAAGGCAGAAAAGCTGTTGTGATTGGTGTTATCGGGTATAATGCTTTGTTAAGAAAATGACATTGGGACATATGTGTGAGAGTCTTCTGATCAGCTTGGAATTTTTCAAACACTGCTGTACATAGATGTTTAGTACAAGTTGGTGCTATTGAATTGCACAATTCTCTTCTTAAGTTATCTATTTAAAATATTGCAGATTTTATTGGTTTTGAAAACTGTGTATTGGGTAAACCTAATGTATAGTGCTTTAAATGATTGTGTTCAAAGTATATCTTACTTAAACTTAAAGTCCTATCTTCTTATTCCAAATATTTTGTTACATTTCAAAAAGTTATGGGATTACCAATGAAAGATACTACTGAGTCTATAACAACTTAATGTAAATGGTTTACTTTTTCCATTTTAAATATTGCCATCCTCATGTTAATGCCCTGAGTAAATTGTAGCATTTAGTCTTCATTACCTGGGTGGTTGCTTGTGATTTGTCAACATTTGCTTTCTTCCACAGTTTTACTGATAAAAATTTATGGATTAGGAAAACTACTGTTTACTCCCGGTGTACATTCATTGTGATACTAATTCCTCATGTTCATCACATATTCCAAAAAAGTGTAAATTCTATCAAACGATTTCTTGAGTAAAGTTTGATAATATCTGAAAAATGACATTTGTCTTCTTCATAGTCTTATATGTTCATGTATATTGCTATATAGTTTACTTGTTGATAAACAAGTTTTCTCATGCAAAAATAAGCTGGAAATTTAACACATTGAAAAGAAGATATATGCCTGGAATGTGGCAGTAACGGTATTTTTATCAGAAAAAAATGTTTGTTGATCATTTTGCATTTGTTGTATTCAGACCCACCTTCAATTTCCAACATCACTGTACAAGGCTCATTTAAGAAGGTTGAAAACCAGTACATTATTCTTCGAAATAACAGTGTAACACTAAATTGCTTTGTGGAATCAAATCCCCAATCCACATGTGTTTGGTCCTATGATAACATGAATGAAAGCAATGGTTCATGCAGCATAGATAGAAAATTTAATAATTCAACAAATGCAACTTGTGTAGCCACTAATGGCATTGGTAATTCTGACAACAAAACTATTTCAGTTGTGTCAGTTCCAACATTGAGTAAGTCTCGTTGTTTGAGATATTGTTCAGTTGAAGTAATCCGCATGTAAACATTACTAGGACAACCAAAGATAACAATTAATGGACAGACAGTTGATGAAAACACAACAAAGCTAGTCAACCAAAGTGATGATGTATTTCTTAATTGTACTGTGGCCTACCAGAGTTATCTGAATACCACTTTTAATTGGACGAAAGATGTTGATGTTGTGGTGGATATTAAAAATTATGCTGACATTTCAATCCAAAATATTACAAAAAATGACAGTGGGACATTTGTGTGTGAGTCTTCTGATGAGTTTGGAACTTTTCAAACAATGGTGTACATTGATGTTCAGTGTAAGTTTGCACTATGAGATGTTGCATGTTGTATAATTCTCTTCAGAATTTAACTTGATTCAATATAGAAAATTGTTTATTTGGCAAACTTCAAATCAAATACTTCAAATAATTGTGTTCAAAGTAAAAGACTTCGTTTTGATTCAATATTTTTTTACTTTCATTAGTTATAAGTTTGGCCTTCTTTAAGCAACATGAAGCATTTTCCTAAGGAGTTCCTTGACTTAGTGGTTGCTTACTGGTGTGATTTGTCCAGATTTGTACCCTTAATTATTGATGTGAAAATACTTCATGGAATCTATTGTCTGTTTACTTCTCTTGTCCCAATAAAAACACCACATTAGTTGTGTAAATTAATGTTAATTCTGATTTATTATGTATGTCAAAATGGACCATGAAACTGTAGTTTTATTTGACAATCTGAAAATATAAAAGTTTGATTATGTCTGAAAAATGACATGTGTCTTAAAAAATGGTGGTTTTTGATGTTTTGTCGATTAAATGTCAGTTGCAAAATAAATTAACAAGTTCTTTCATGCAATAATGTTCTATAAGACAATCTTAAAAACTAAAGTTTAATTCTGTCAGAAAAATGATAGTTGTAATAAGTTTATAAACAAGAGCTGAATTGAACATGAATTTGTGTGTTTGTTGAAAAAACAAATTTGATACAAATTAACAAGTTCTCTCATGCAAAAATAATGTTTAAATTCCAAACTTCTAAATTGCAATTGAATGCATTGTAAGATGAATGGGTACTACTTCATATTTTACAGGATTTTGTTTGTTGATTGTTTTTTGTTTGTTGTATTCAGATCCACCATCAATTCCCAACATCACTGTACATGGGTTATTTCAACAAACTGAAAACCAATATATTATTTTGCGAAACACAAGTATAAGGTTGAATTGCTCTGTGGATTCTAACCCCCAATCTAAATGTGTTTGGTCATATGATAACTTAAATGGACGCAATGATTTATGCAGCATAGACAGAGAATTTATTAATTCAACAAATGCAACTTGTGAAGCCTTTAATGGCATCGGCAACAAAACCACTAAAACCATAGAACTTGTGTCAGTCCCAATAGAGAGTAAGTTAGTCAGTTTACATTGGAATTATTTTTTTTGACATATTTTTTACACAGGGCAACCAATAATACTAGTTAATGGTGAAGCTGTTGAAAATAATAAAACACAACATTTTAACGAAAGCAATGCTGTCAATTTCACTTGTACGGAGGATTTTCAGCTTTACCTAAATACAACATTTAAGTGGAAAAAAGATGGAATTATTGTTGCAAATGACAGCACATATAACTTTTATCATAAAAATATAACAAGAATTGACTCGGGTATATATACTTGCAACACTTCTGATGACTATGGAAAGTTTCAATCAAGTGTTATCATCAATGTACAGTGTAAGTAGCTGCTCCGTGTATGTTGTAGTAAAAAAAAATCAAAACTGCACTGAAGTTTGTGCCAACCTTGATCTGAAAGCTGAGAGTCTTCATTAATGTAAATGTTTGAAACTTCAATTTGCTAAATATTAAGTGACTAATTTGTTTCATTTCATGCTGATGTAATAGAAAGCTAGCTTGAGATAAAAGCTGTATATTGCACAAAAGTTCTTCGTGTTGTCTTTGAAACAGTTTCTTTACTGTCTGTGTTATTGTTTTCCATAGGAGTCTGCAGGTTATGGTCAGAACTTTTCAGTTGCTTTTTTTACCTCTGGTAGAATTAATTTTTGGTCAGTTAAGAATAAACATGTGTTTAGGAATATAAAAAGTATGAAAAATTGTGTATTTGAAAAAATCCAAACCTGGCAATGTGTTTTTGTTTTCATTGGACTTGTGTTGCATAAATAGTTAAATGTTGGAGGTCATTGTGTCCAGCTTTTTTATTTTTAGCGAGATATGTTTTTATTCATTGTAGTTCAGTGATGTGAAATGCATTTATCAGTATATTGGCTGTTTTAAGTATAATGTTGTATTGGTTTTCTCTTTAAAATGTAGGCCGGTTGTAGCCACTATAACCCTTGTATTGTGAAGTCACATCCCAATCCACATGTGTTTGGTCTTAAGATAATGTGAATCAAAGCAACAGTTTGTGTAGCTTAGATAGAAAATTTAATGATTCAACAAATGGAACTTGATTAGCATACAATGACATTGCTAATACTGCCAACAAAACTATTTCTATTGTGTCAGTTCCAACAATAAGTAAGTTAACTTTTGCGTAACTTTTCACTTCAACTTGATTTTTGCATTTAAACATTCTCATTCAGGAGAACTAATGATAATAATTAATGGTGAAAAAGTTGACAACAACACAACCAAGCTTTTCAATGAAAGCACTGCTGTTACTTTTAATTGTTCTGTGGACTGACACAGTTACCTTCATACAACCTTGAAATAATCAAAAGACAGAAAAGCTGTTGAGATTGGTGTTATCGGGTATAATGCTTTGTTAAGAAAATGACATTGGGACATATGTGTGCGAGTCTTCTGATCAGCTTGGAATTTTTCAAACACTGCTGTACATAGATGTTTAGTACAAGTTGGTGCTATTGAATTGCACAATTCTCTTCTTAAGTTATCTATTTAAAATATTGCAGATTTTATTGGTTTTGAAAACTGTGTATTGGGTAAACCTAATGTATAGTGCTTTAAATGATTGTGTTCAAAGTATATCTTACTTAAACTTAAAGTCCTATCTTCTTATTCCAAATATTTTGTTACATTTCAAAAAGTTATGGGATTACCAATGAAAGATACTACTGAGTCTATAACAACTTAATGTAAATGGTTTACTTTTTCCATTTTAAATATTGCCATCCTCATGTTAATGCCCTGAGTAAATTGTAGCATTTAGTCTTCATTACCTGGGTGGTCGCTTGTGATTTGTCAACATTTGCTTTCTTCCACAGTTTTACTGATAAAACTTTATGGATTAGGAAAACTACTGTTTACTCCCGGTGTACATTCATTGTGATACTAATTCCTCATGTTCATCACATATTCCAAAAAAGTGTAAATTCTATCAAACGATTTCTTGAGTAAAGTTTGATAATATCTGAAAAATGACATTTGTCTTCTTCATAGTCTTATATGTTCATGTATATTGCTATATAGTTTACTTGTTGATAAACAAGTTTTCTCATGCAAAAATAAGCTGGAAATTTAACACATTGAAAAGAAGATATATGCCTGGAATGTGGCAGTAACGGTATTTTTATCAGAAAAAAATGTTTGTTGATCATTTTGCATTTGTTGTATTCAGACCCACCTTCAATTTCCAACATCACTGTACAGGGCTCATTTAAGAAGGTTGAAAACCAGTACATTATTCTTCGAAATAACAGTGTAACACTAAATTGCTTTGTGGAATCAAATCCCCAATCCACATGTGTTTGGTCCTATGATAACATGAATGAAAGCAATGGTTCATGCAGCATAGATAGAAAATTTAATAATTCAACAAATGCAACTTGTGAAGCCACTAATGGCATTGGTAATTCTGACAACAAAACTATTTCAATTGTGTCAGTTCCAACATGGAGTAAGTCTCGTTGTTTGAGATATTGTTCAGTTGAAGTAATCCGCATGTAAACATTACTAGGACAACCAAAGATAACAATTAATGGACAGACAGTTGATGAAAACACAACAAAGCTAGTCAACCAAAGTGATGTTGTATTTTTAAATTGTACTGTGGCCTACCAGAGTTATCTGAATACCACTTTTAAATGGACAAAAGATGGTGATGATGTTGTGGTGGACATTAAAAATGCTGGCATTTCATTCAAAAATGTTGCAAAAAATGACAGTGGTACATATGTGTGCGAGTCTTCTGATCAGTTCGGAACTTCTCAAACAATGGTGCACATTGATGTTCAGTGTAAGTTGGCGCTATGAGATATTGCATGATACATAATTACCTGAAATTTGGCCTATACATTATAGAAAATTGTTCATTGGTGCAATTTTTTGTCAAATACTATAAATGACTGTGTTCAAAGCAAAAGATTATCTTTTATTTTATAACTTTTTTCAATTTGAAAACATTTAATGATTTTGGATTCCAATCGGAAAAGTTTTTTAGGCTAATTTCATAAGGTTGCGTTTTTTTGTATTTTAAACTATGCCAAAGCAAAATGCAGCATTTTGCTCAGGAGTATTTTGGCTTGGTGATTGCTTGTTGATGTGATTTCTGCTCTAAATTATTCACATGAAAATGTTACCATGCAACCAGAATCATAGGCGTCGATTCCTATCTTCTAGAGAAGGCCAGCCTAACCTGCAAAATACCCAGGTTAGGCGGCCTACCCTGGATTTGGAAAGTCTCCTTCGTTCTTTTAGCTGATATACCCGCAAAGGCAACCATTATCTCGCATCGTGCGATAGTTAAATGCTCGCTTTGTGTTTCACTGTTTAAATGTGTGGCGTGCATTTGTCTAATCGTCACGGATTGGAACAGTTTATTCATTAAAGTGATGTACCGAAGCTTCGGATTCCAGATTTCATTTACTGAATCAGCGATAATTTTCAATACTATGAAAAATGATAGTATTTAGCGTGTCTTTTCTGTGTAATTGTGTATCACACAAGACACAATCTTACAAACTGTGCTAAAACCAACGAATAAACGACGCCTTGTGATAGTTCAGTGACGTAACATTTTCGTAATGTAAGTCTTGGCATATACTGTCGCTGAAGACATATCCTTTGAGAAACGGGAGTCTAGTGCTTGGTATTGAATTTGCTCATGTTTTGCTCACGCACGGTACAAGATTGGTAATACATTTGGAAACTACCAATGACGGCCAAGATAACCTATAAATCTAAACACGAATTTAGACGATCTGGCGATAACGTATAACGAATTTAGACGATTCGGTTCACCACCAAAAAGCACTAAGGCCGTAAATTGACTCGGCACTCGCAGGACCAGTCCAATACGAATACGTCTCAGAACTTGTGGGCCGAGTAATGATTTTACTTGGCCTAATCTGGAAACTTAAGAAATCGACGCCTATGACCAGAATTAAAAATGTTTATTTCTCATGTCCTCATAAAAAAGCTCATTATTTGTATAAATTAATGTTAATTCCGATTTTTCATGTCTTTCAAAGTGGATCGTAAAAGTGTGGTTTGGGAGAAAAATCTTAAAACGTAAATTTTAATGATATCTGATAAATGAAAAATACAAATTTGACGTTTGATGTATATAGGTTTAAATATCAATTTAAGTTGCTGTTGGAGTTAACAAGTTCTCTTATGCAAAAATAAAGTTCAAATTCAATATATTTAAAATGCTATTACATGCTTCTTATATAAATATGTTACTTCTGGATATTTTACAGATTTTTTTTTATATTTGTTCATTCTTCAATGATTGTTGCATTCAGATCCACCTTCAATTTCAAGTATCACTGTACAGGGCTCATTTCAGCAAATTGAAAACCAGTACATTATTCTTCGAAACACCAGTATAACCCTAAATTGCTCTGTGGAATCAAATCCCTTGTCTATATGTGTTTGGTCTTATGATAACTTGAATGAAAGCAATGGTTCATGCAGCTTAGTTAGAAAATTTAATGATTCAACAAATGCAACTTGTGTAGCCACTAATGGCATTGGTAATTCTGACAACAAAACTATTTCAGTTGTGTCAGTTCCAACATTGAGTAAGTCTCGTTGTTTGAGATAATGTTCAGTTGAAGTAATCCGCATGTAAACATTACTAGGACAACCAAAGATAACAATTAATGGACAGACAGTTGATGAAAACACAACAGAGCCATTCAAACAAAATGATGATGTATTTCTTAATTGTATTGTGGCCTACCAGAATTATCTGAATACGACTTTTAAATGGGCAAAATATGTTGACGTTGCGAGGGATATTAAAAATTATGCTGGCATTTCATTTGAAAGTATAACAAAAAATGACAGTGGGACATATGTGTGCGAGTCTTCCGATCAGTTTGGAACTTTTCAAACAATGGTGTACATTGATGTTCAGTGTAAGTTTGCACTATGAGATGTTGCATGCTGTATAATTTTCTTCAGAATTTAACTTTATTCAATATAGAAAATTGTTAATTGGTTAAACTTCATGTCAAATACTTTAAATGATTGTGTTCAAAGTAAAACACTTTCTTAATTAAATATTTTTTTCACCTTGATTAGTTATAAATTTGGCCTTCTTTGCAGCATTTTGCAAAAGGTGTTTCTTGGCTTAGGGGTTGCTTACTGATGTGATTTGTCAAGATTTGTACCCTTAATTATTGATGTGAAAAAACTACATGTATCAGGAATACTATTGTCTGTTTACTTCTCTTATCCCGATAAAAAGGACATTAGTTATGTAAATTAATGTTAATTGTGATCTATTATGTCTGTCAAAATGGACCATGAAACTGTAGTATTAATAGACAATCTTAAAATATAAAGTTTGATTATGTCTGAAAAATGACATATGTCATAAAAACAACGGTGACGTTTTCATGTTTTATCGATTTAAATGTCAGTGTAAGTTGCAATATAAATTAACAAGTTCTTTCATGCAATAATGTTGTATAAGACAATCTTGAAACTAAAATTTAATTCTTTCTGAAAAAGGACATTTGTGATAAGTTTATAAACAAGAGCTGAATTGAACATGAATTTGTGTGTTTGTTAAAAAAAAAAAATTTGATACAAATTAACAAGTTCTCTCATGCAAAAATAATGTTCAAATTCCAAACTTATAAATTGCAATCAAATGCATTTTGAAATGGGTATAACTACATATTTCACAGAATTTTGCTTGTTGATTGTTTTTTGTTTGTTGTATTCAGATCCACCATCAATTTCAACCCACATCACACCACAGGGGTTATTTCAACAAACTGAAAACCAATATATTATTTTGCGAAACATAAGTATAAGCTTAAATTGCTCTGTGGATTCAAATCCCCCATCCAAATGTGTTTGGTCATATGATAACTTGAATGAACACAACAATTCATGCAGCATAAGCAGAGTATTTAGTAATTCAACAAATGCAACTTGTCAAGCCACTAATGGCATTGGTAATTCTACCAGTCCAACCATTTCAATTGTTTCAGTTCCAACATTGAGTAAGTTAACTTTGAAGTTAGTTTTTGAATTTATACATTTTTTCTTTTAAAACATTCTTATTCAGGACAACCAAAGATAACAGTTAATGGTGAAACAGTTGATAACAATACAACAAAGCTTCTCAATGAAAGCAATGCTGTTAAATTTAAATGCACTGTTGATTACCAAAGTTATCTTGGTACAATCTTTAAATGGACAAAAGATGGAATTGATGTTGAGATAGATGTTAATAATGATAGCATTTTGCCAAAAAATGTTACACCAAATGACACTGGTACATATGTATGCAAGTCTTCTGATGAGTTTGGAAGTTTTCAAACAAGGGTTAACATTGATGTTCAGTGTAAGTTTGCACCATAGAAAGTTTGCATGTGGTGTTAATTTGAAATAGTTTGTCCATTCAAATCTGCATGTTTCCATATTTCTCTTAAAAACAGAGTGTTGTTTGACATGTTGCGTAAATAATTTGTTTTGGAAGCTATTGCAAAATGTAGAATTTGGTAGAAATCTTAACCGACCCAAATTTGTTCTGTTTAAGATTAACTACACCTTTGAGTGTATTAATAGAATACCTTAATTGTGCTATGTATGCTATCTGGTGAATGATTTAATTATGAATAATTTTGTTTTGTGTTTTATGTCTTGCTTAACCTGTTAATAACTGGGTGTTCAGTAACGGTTTCTATTGGTTGCATTGGTTCTATTCCGAAAACAAGTTCTTATTTTTTGCAACCTATTTCCTGTATTCCCAGCATAACTGTAGACATTTCATCGTAGAACAGGTCTTTTGTAAAATTATATCCCTTACATTTAAACCTTTACGCACATCATGCAGCAAATACCTGGGTTTTAATCTTAGTAATATAATGTAATAACAAGTATGAGAAATGCTTCCAACTATGTGTGTAGCATGTGGAAAGTTTCATCGCACTTGTGACATAGCAACTAATAATCTATTAGGATGATTTTTCTTCTGTTTTTGTGATTATTATCAGTTTCATAAATCTGATAATGTAAAATGCCACCCGAAGATGTCACCTAACATTAAAATTTACAAAAATACCATTACTTGCTTTACAATCAGATAAAGCTAGAAACTCTTTTGGTACAAGTAGCAGATTTTTTTCCCAATAAGCAATTTGTGCATCAAAGCCAATTAATGATTGAGCACTTAGCACAATGCTAATAGTTACCTCTAGACATTTTATAAATCATGTGTGAATTTAAATTTGGTTTACACTATTTCAAATGATAATTGTATATATTTTGTAATTGTGCTAAATGTTGGCATTTCGTAGACCAACCATACACTGTTGGCAATGTGAACTGCCAACCAAACCAACCATGTGATATTACTGTGTATTCAAATCCTCCACCTTATGCCCCTGTTTTAATATCACCAGGTTTGTAATGCTTGAATACTTGCCATATCTTAACATTTGATTTATAAATATATTTTTTAGGAGGTGGAAATGAAACTTCTTCATGGTTGATAAGTACTCCACCAGTTTACACATATCAAATTAAGGTAAATTATGTTGTTAAACAGTAGGGAATCATTTATTTGTTATTGTAAGTTACTTCAAATATAGAATAGTATTAAAGGAATGTTTATCTTAAATCCCATAATCATGGGCGTATCCAGGAGCGATCCGGAACCCCGTTTTGTGAAATATTTTGTTCTGTTTTGATAGCTAAACAAACGCCACTGTATTTTTTTGTCAAAATCTCTGTGAAAACCAGATATTTTCTTTAACGTTGACCTAAAAACCCAAACAGGGGGCATTGTTACCGAACACTTGGCATTGTTACCAAACATGTTGTATTGTTAAGAAACAAATATAATTTTTCGTCAGTCTAAGGACGAAATGCCGTTTTTTAGTGGTCATGTTGTTGTAATGGCGAGCGGTTTACTTGTGTATAAAGTCAATTAGTTTAGTTGGTTAACACGTTGCCAATAT
This sequence comes from Ascidia mentula, assembly GCF_947561715.1. Taxonomy (NCBI): domain Eukaryota; kingdom Metazoa; phylum Chordata; class Ascidiacea; order Phlebobranchia; family Ascidiidae; genus Ascidia; species Ascidia mentula. Next base: position 1,602,851 of record NC_138569.1, read on the forward strand.
TACACATGTTGAAAACATTTACTTTTGTTGATGCCAGTTACCAATACTTTTTTACATATTTCAAGCCTTTCTTTAAAAGCAGTAGTTATAAAACTACGGCGCAAGCACTACCACAAAAACTCGCATCAAGTGTTCCACAACGTTACGCGATTGTGCAAGCCAGGAAGCCACCGTTTATGTGACAATTTGCACCAACACTGGCGTTTGTATTTTGTAACTTTTGACCACATTTAACCTTAGTTTTCACCTGAAAATCGGGAAATTCCCAAGAAGTTAGACCCACCCCCCCCATTAAAAAATCCTGGATACGCCTATGCCCATAATGGTTGCTTTAGTTGATGCCAGTTACCAATACTTGTTTAATATGAAATGTGTCCATAAGGTTGACTTAAATAAAAGATGTAGGAAAATGCGATAAAAATACAATTTAGAATATAATCCATTAAAAGAAACCATTGTTCTCTATGGGCATTAGCCAAGTGTCAAAGTAAAAATATTGTGCATTTGTGGCATTAACAAACTATGCACAGTGAGTTCTTTGTAATCCTAGTTTAGTTATTTTTTTGTAGAAGCCTGTAGGAACCTACACTTTGCATGTTACAAATGCAATTGGAATAGGCTCGATTACAATAACAATACCTGCAATCACTACCATCCAACTGGGAATGATTATTGGAATATCTGTAGCAGCTGTTTTTGTAATTGCATTAATCATTCTGGTTATTGTATTGCATAAAAGAAAATCCAAAAGTAAGTTTTGCTTTACGCAATGCTAGACCATTGGTTCCAAAGGTAGGAAGCTACTAATTGAGTTATGATTTAATGACAGTTCTGATACTTTCTTGAAAGTGCATCGTTTTTTGTTGTTTACTTCAGTAATTTACTACATACTTGTAGTTATGACGAATTGTGTGCAAAGATTTACATATCATAAGAATATGTCAAATGTAAAGATATTTTTGAATGACAATGCATGCTGATGCAAAATTGTTGTACAACCGTGCAATATCAACACATAAGACCTGATGAAACTAATTTATAGTTTAAATTTATTGTGCTGTAGAATCTGAGAGAGAGGAAAGAGACAACCCGATATATGGGAGTTCCCCCAACAATGGGACAGATGATGCTCAGGTTAAAAAGAAAAACAAAAAATCCAAGGAGAAAGAAATGACAGTGAATGTCGCTTACCAATCTGCATCCTCTCCTGAGGCTATTGAGGACGCCTATGCTTCTGTTAGCAAAGGTATGTGATGAATGCTTTTTTCTTTTATGGTTATGAAAATTTTTTACTGTTTTGTCCTTTTTATGAAACTGTTTTTTTAAAACTTTTTTTTAACTGCTAACAAAGGGTTGAAAGGTCTTGTATTGTGATCAAACACAAACTTTGATAGCTTAATTTAAAGTAATTAGAAATTAACCTATTTAATATTAATAATCCCCAGTGGTTTTTGAGAAAATTAATTTTATTTTGGTTCTTCTGCACAAATCATTTAAAATAATTTCATCCTTAAAAAAGGTTATCAGGCGTTGCACTTTTAGGTGAGAAGGAAGTTAAAATGAATATCTTGTATGGATCAGCTGGTGCTCATTCATCACAAACTGAAGATGCATATGCTGAAGTGGATAAAGGAAAGAAAAAGAAAAGTAGTTACATAATAAAAATATACTTGCATGCATAGCTTTACATGGCATATTTCAATCAATAGATAAAAGCAAAGAAATGAAAGTAAATGTTGCTTATGTTCCAACCCCTGAAAATCCTGATGCCCCTGAAGAAGCATATGCTGAAGTGAACAAAGCCAAGAAAAACAAGGGCAAGAAAGGTGCCATAAACTTTGTGTAAGGCTGAAATACGTCTTTCTTAATACATCCTCGGTCAATTTTAGAGAAAGAGATGAAGGAGAATATTCTGTATGGTTCCTCTCCAGCTGGAGGAAGTGGAGAAGATGCCTATGCAGAGGTGGATAAAAGGAAGAAAAAGAATGCTGGTTTGTTGTGTATAAGCAAATTTCTTTGCTGTTTTCTTACTGTGCATTATATTGACAGGCCAAAAGCAGGGTGAACACAGTGGTGGTGCAACCTACTCTGTGGTTAAGCCTAAAAAGAAGAAGAAAGAATCAACATCCCCACCCCAAAGTCCCAGTAAGCATTATTTTTTATTACCGTATGACACCAAATACTGATTTGAAAGCACTACTAGTTACATAGTGTGTTGTGTTTGATTTTTCTTACCTTAGAAATTTTCACATATTTCTGTTTAGATGATGACCCATATGCTGAAGTTGATCTTCATGGTCAGGTGTGTATTTTGAATGTTTTCAAGTGTATAGAGATACATAATAAGATGACATTTTGTGTGTAAACAGGAAGATTGAGAAGTAGTCAAAGTAAGATCTCTATGCATGAAAACAATTAGTTGACTCACTTCAATTGTTTTTTTATAAGTCCTGCATAACAAATTCTAACTTCTCAATTACATTTTTGGTACAATGCTAATGACAGCTAACTAATTACAGCACTAACAATTTTCCAATAATTCTTAAATAGTTTTTATTTTTTGTCTTGAAAGACTTTAGTACTTCCAAACATTGTTTGTAACTTTCAAATTATTACTTGTATATCCAATGAATTGTAATATCTTCATAATATGTTATTTTCGTGAGACTCCACAAGGAGTAAAGGACGATCAGCACCAGTGTATAATCTTTATTTTTGAACAGAAATATTATTTTCGCCGTTTGGCATCCTCAGTTTCTGTCTTAAAGAATAGCATTGAAAGATAAAAAAGCATCCTTCACTCATTGTGAAGTCTCAGGAATATAATATTTATTGATTTGTAAGACAGAAGGCCACTGACCTACACAGGTTGATTCATGTAGTAATTTTAACGTTTTCTCTATTTTTATGATAATTAGGTTTTTGCATGCCTGATTTCATGGAATTACTAAACCACACAAAATAATATGCATATGAAGGCACTTACTTATTTCTAGTGATCAGCAAATATTTTCTGTGACCACAGTGCTTTGTGTGTGTAACTACCAAAGGGCTGTGATTGCCAGGTTTACAGTTTTGGGATTTATTATGACTCAAATGCATACAATAAGTTACTAAAGTGATCTAATTTTGATGTTACTTTTGCCCAGGATTCATCCAACAAGAATTGACTGAGAAAATGACTATAAGTCTCATCCATGGACAAGCTTGAAGCTTGTTTTGCATTTTTATATGCAGAACTGCTGTTTTTTAATCGTTTTATATTTACCACATTCTTGTATTGTAGTCGGATCAATATGCACTGTATTTCTGTTACTTAAGTTTATGCACGCTACTGGCCATGACAAGATTTTATCGCAAACAAATTTAGTTAAATCCTATGTAAAGCCAACTAAACTGTTTACCTTATGAGGAGTCCCAAGTGAATTTTAACATACACAAATATTCAACACTTGCACTTAAGTTTTTGGAAAGCACTGTGGTTTCACATATTTCCAAAATGCAACAGGGTATATAACTCATCACTCACAAAATGTCACAGTTTTAGAAAAAAAAATATTGTTATTGTAGTGATTTGTTTACGTCGTTGAACTAACATTCTTAGAATTATTTCTTGGATATTAAGTGAGTTTTCATGTGCAATATTTAATTTTTTCTTCAATTTTCAAACCCATCTTTCGTTCATAAACACTGCAGTTTTGTTTTTATTGTGAAATTTTGAAACAATTCAAGTGCAATTCCTGATGTTTTTCAAGTGCCGCTAGTTTTATGCAGAAATGCGTGCTTCTGCTGTTTTTCCAGTATGCCAATTTTTTGAGTGTTTATAACTTCCTATTTCAAGCCCTGTGTATTTGCTGCACTGTTCCGTCAATGATTTGTACAATGTGATTTTGCACCAATATAAGAAAAATCCAATCTGCGTTGTCCCCACGTTGACTCTAAGATAAGGTTGATACAACAGGACAGTGGGGAGCTTGGTTTCAACGTAAAATGAGTCACATGTACAGCAAGTCATAAGGAAGTAACATACAGTGAGGTAACCTGGTCGCAACGCTGTTCTAAAGGTGACTGTACACTTTGTGTCATGTAGCGGCAATACACGATATATTATAAGAAAAAATATAAAAATCAGCAGTTTTTGATACTTAGATGTATGGTCGTCCCATGCTGGTAAAAAAATACACATTGCTCAAATGTCTCAATTAAGCGAAAGTGTTGCTTGTAAAACGTCACAGGCGGATGACGCGCCATTCAGCGCACCATCATAACAATGCAAAATTTTACAAAACTTCGTTTGTTGTAGGAAATAGTTCTACTTCGTCCTGAAACAAAACTTCGATGTCGTATATTTAATACAAGTCGCCAAATTATAACGAAGAAATCTTATGATAAAAAGCGTGAAAATGTTGAACAGATTGTGAGAACCACGGGTTGCACACGACAAAGTTAATATTTGCCATTCATACAAAGCATTATACGAACGAGGCAATAGTCAATGAACAATAACGGGTAACGAGCAACACTTTCGTTTTATTGTGTGTTGTAACCGACCACGCAAACATTATCCCGTTCTGAACAAACAAGTTTTTACCGGGAAATTTTATTCCGTTGCGTGAAACGACACTTTCGGTATTGAGTTTGTTTAGCAAACAATGAAGAGAATGCGCCTTTGCTAGACATTTATCGCGGCATAAATGTTAGTGTATATATTGATTACTCAAAATTGATCACAGACAGTCCTCTATACCCCCGTCGCCCACCCGGTATATTGGTTTCAAGGCTCATCAAGTAAAATTACCCAACGAGCATCTAAAACAATGTTGTAAGCAGTGGCATCTCCGCTTCGACACCCTTGCAAGATAATCATCGGTTATTAGAAAAACAAGTATTCTTTATTCATACAAAGTGTTTGTATAAAATTGCCATTAAATCCCTGGTTGTACAAGTGACGTGATTCTTTCAAACAATCAACTTCTTTCGGGGGTTTGAAGTGTGAATATTAAGCCATGTCTTATGAATTGTTGTATGTAACAAGGCGATGAGGGGCAGAACATGTCAGGAATTAATTACTTTCCAGTCTCGAACAGCATGTATGCATTGGCCTGTACAAGGAAGTACCGTAGCGTAACATGAGCGCACCGCGGGTTGTTCAGCAGAATGTGCGTAACGCATGCATTTGGCTGAACAAAATGACGTTTAATACTTTTTGTGGCGACACCTAAAACTTTGATGGCTCCAACATGTCCCTCATTGCATTGACCAATGAATAAAAGTAAAAAACAAAACAACGAAACATAATAAAAAATTGGAGTACAAACAAAGTTAAAATGCAGGTGGTATTTATTCGATTACAAGCGACATGCAAATGGAAATACTTGGGGTTTGTATTGCAAGTGAAAATATTGTTACCAAACCTGTCGTATAAAATTGTTAAGCTAATCTATCGCACGAGTGGATGACTTCAAAAAATGTAAGCCGCTTCGATTGCAAGTCGTACTAACAGTGACATAAAAATAATCTTCTTAAATCGTGGCTCACAATCGAGTAATCACGGTATCATGAGACCATGTGTGCTTCCACAAGGTTCAGAGCCGAACATTTGGAGGTCGCCCAAAGTTTAATTACGTTTGTAAAGTGGGTTGCTACGAAATATCGAAACAAACACTTCAATCTTCCATGGAGGGTCACCAAAAGGGCTTATGCTACGTGACAGTTGAAGAACTTGGGACATTGTTACGCAACTAATGCACTCCGGAACTACAAATAATGGTCCGAGAACCGATTTTAGTTTCCAGGTTTTTCGTGCGACGACCACAATGCCAATATTTGTCAATTCACAATACAGACGTAACGGCTAACGACATACGATGTAAAAGCCTGACAAGAATGGCACCACTTTCGCTTTGTTATGTGTTGTAGCCGTTTATAGAACAAATTGAGACCATTGGTATCGGGGAATCAGTAACTGCTTGTTTATTTTTTTAAACAACTTTCGGTATTGAATATTTGGTTGCCCTGCTTACGTCAAAGGAACTGAAGGAAATGACCTTATAAGGTCAATGACCCGCACATGTTGTTTAGTGTCTGGTATGTTCATTAGTTTATTAGCGAGACAACACCCAATTTGCATTACTTTCTTCTGACGCATAAGTTTGTCGGCAAGTGGTGCATGTTATTAGACAGGTTTTTGCATGAGAACAATACACCTTCTGCCTTGTGTCTAGCTTCGTGCGATGAGTTGTGTTCCGGCATTAAACAATGCAACTTTTATTCAAAATGTACCACGCCAAACAAATTCATTTCTGAAAAACTTTTTGAAACCAGTTTGTGTCATAGTCTCAAAAGCTTTTCATGCCTTAAAGGTCATTCGTTAATTGAAGTTTCGCATCCGCGTATAGTTGATAAATTAGACTTGGGTTCTTTGAACGCGAATTTCGGTCTCACTGCGCTTCCTCTTTCCGTGTATGACGTCACGCGTTTGTAGGAGGTACAAACACAGTCGCCACATAAGGTGATGCACAAAACATCACCCATATTAAACCGTGGCCAGTAAAACTTACGTATGTTTGGATTAGGACATCTCCAAACATTTTATATCTCTAATATAGCAATCATCAAACACGAAGGTGTGACTTTTTTGAAAAAGGCACTCTGCACCATGAAGGGAATAAAGCTCCCTTGCAATGACAAAATGTTTCTACCAACCAAAAACAACGTAGCCTTTAATCAGGAAGTTGGATGCAACAAGCTTCCTGGTATTCCACCATTTCACAGTATGTGGGATGCCAGGATTTCCCTAGGCGTGGGGAGTACGGCCGCCCGCTTCCATTGTTTGCCAAATTTAGCGCAGCTTGTTTGCGATATACGTTCATCCCACAAGTGGTTTCAATATATTGACACAACAATATAAACGTTAAGCACTCCCATCGCAACCAGTTTTGATTCTGACAATTTCGCTTTGTGATAGGAATGCTTTGTAAACGCGAAACCGAAACACGTTCTCGATTTCGCGTTTTTGCAACACAATCGCACAAACACGTCACAGCATCAACTTCCTCTTCGTTTGGTTGTGACAAGGACTTTACAAAACGTAAACGGTTAAACCGTAGATTGAACAGAAAACAACGTTTTATAATCAGTCAATTAGAAGCATAAACAATCTGATTCATGTTGCTTTGCGATGAACCCGAATACGCAGCAAATGAGCTCGAAGGTGACTAAATCATTCCATCTTGCGTCACCATTAGTTACTCACCTTATCCAATCGTATATTGACAAATCATCGATGTGACCCAATGTATATGAACAAGCCTTGGTCCTAGCCAATAGTTGTTGTATGTTTCTTAGATGTTTACCTTTATACAACAAATAAACCCACGTTCCAACGTAATACATGAACGAACGTAGTGCTGTTTGGCCAAAAACATTTGGTGCTCCCTATTAATTTATCTGGATGTGACTTATGCGATGTGTTATATGTAACATATATCCCACATGGTGTGCTAAGTAGCACAATTATCTAGGTTAGTTTTTCCTAAACTCTTTTTGTCTGTGAAACACTGCACAAACAGTATTCAAATGAAATTCAAAGGAGTCAGTTTCATGCCCAAAGGCTTCATATTTAGAATTATGTTTAAATCTAGCCTGTAGTTTATGGAGCCTCTTTAAATTTCTGTTTGGAACCCAAGGATTTTTCGGAACCCACTATGAGAATCGCTGCCCGAGGTTAACGTCCTCTATTTTCGTGTGTTACTCGAGGTCATGCACTGTTCAAGAGTTCGAGTTGGAAATGCCCGAATCTCGACTGCAAGAAAGATCTGAGGCGAAACACTTCCTTGAGTGACGCACACAGATATTTCTGCTTCATTCAACGAATTTGCTTGATTTTGAGCGCCATGGCGACATCGTGTGGTTATTATTTTGTCTTAGTCAAGAATTACAATATTACACACCATTATAATTGTTAATAGCCTTTATTGACAAACTGAATATTGTTGTTATTGACAGGGTATATTGTTTACCTTTTGTATATGTTGCTCACCATAACATCGGAAACCTACATTGTTGTTTGCCAAAATACGTCCTAATCTTCGCAACGCGTTCTGCAATACCTCTGCATATAATTCTTCCTTGAAATTGTTTGAGTCTCTGTAAATAAAAAAAAAAAAAAATGCCGGTAAAAAAAACGTTTTTACGTTGAAAAACAAAAGTTTAGATATAGCGTTTCGGTACATCTTTAGTGGTTCGTAACGACTATAAACATATTTTCATTGCAGTTGACGATATTTAGAAACATTGTGTTTATAACCCAACATCATTTATGTTAAATTTTCAAGATAATAACTTATTCTGGTTAATATGCGAGTCCAATCCTTACATCAAATTAAATATCATTACATCCATAGCAGATTTGATCAATTAACGGTTGTTTCTATGGTTACTTTTATATTTATGTAATCTAGGAGTGTTGATACACAAAAAACGATTGTTCCAAACGTATTTTAGCATAGGCTATTACATGTACAAATATTTCTTTGCTGAATTTACAAATATTCTGCAACAAGTTTGATGATTTTCAGCTTTTACCGAAATGTTTGAAAGTTTTTCGAAAGACGTCACATCCGAACAAACAAAAAATCCTAAAACACTTGCTTGGAATCGACACAAACATCTACCGTGGGCCTTTACATCTTGTTCATGCTGATAAATTATGCCCGAAATTATCAATGCAATCACGAAACATACACCATAGTGGCACGACGCTGAACCAGCTACATTCCGTTGAAGTCCAGTCACGATATGTTCGTGATGATTTTTTTACTCATTTCTCAAAAGCTTTATTTAAGGATCACCGGTGATCATAAGCTTTCAATGTATGAAGTGATGTTGAACATGGGCTAAAAAAATGAAATGAGTGAATATTTTAACTACAATGCTTGTGTCCCACTGCGTATGCTATACTGAAAAGTATGGAGCAGGTCCCCCCTCAAATTTTCAGTTTTTTGGTCCCAATCACAATGTTGCGCTACGACGCGTTGGAACGAGTGAAAATTAAAGATGTAAATAACCAGGAATGTCGGTAAACTGACCCACATTGTATGAAATCTGGCGTCAAGTGCATTAGATTGTCGTGCTTAAATTTGCCATTGTTACCAAACATGTCGCATTGTTACGAAACAAGTTCCATTTTTATTTGCTCAACTTTAAGAGGCTGTTATTATGAAAACTTGGCGCCTATCACGATATGTTCGTGACGATTTATTTAACTTATTTCTCAAAAGCTTTAACTAAGGATCATCGATGATCATAAGCTTTCAATGTTTGAAATGATGCCAAAAGCTTTTCATGCCGCAAAGGTCATTCGTTAATTGAAGTTTCGCATCCGCATAGTTGATAAATTAGACTTGGGTTCTTTGAACGTGAGTTTCGGTCTTACTGCGCTTCCTCTTTCCGTGTATGACGTCACGCGCTTGCTGGAGGTGCAAACACAGTCGCCCCATAAGGTGATGCACAAAACATCACCCATATTAAACCGTGGCCAGGAAAACTTACGTATGTTTGGATTAGGACATCTCCAAAAATTTTTTATCTCTAATATAGCAAACATCAAACACGAAGGTGTGACTTTTTTGAAAAAGGCACTCTGCACCATGAAGGGAATAAAGCTCCCTTGCAATGACAAAATGTTTCTACCAACCAAAAACAACGCGTCAAGTGCATTAGATTGTCGTGCTTAAATTTGCCATTGTTACCAAACATGTCGCATTGTTACGAAACAAGTTCCATTTTTATTTGCTCAACTTTAAGAGGCTGTTATTATGAAAACTTGGCGCCTATCACGATATGTTCGTGACGATTTGTTTTACTCCTTTCTCAAAAGCTCTATCTCTCACACCGGTGATCATAAGCTTTCAATGTTTGAAATGATGTTGAACAAAAAAAACTAAAAAATCGAAATGAGTGAATCTTTTGACTACAAAGTTTTTGCGAAACAGTTAGCGTTTATCTGTGGCAAAATTATATTTTTTCAATGGCTTGTGGCCCACTGTGTAGGCTATTCTGAAAGGTACGAGAAAAAATTACAAGGTAAAAAGCATTTAATATTGTTTCGAAATTCATGAAACTCGAACAACCCATGTTTTAGACAATACTTGTAACGTAATTTTGCGTTACATAGCAACGTTTGCATTCTTGGAAATATGAACTATGGTCACATAACAGCCAGTTTCGTCACCAACGTCCGGAATCTCTTTCCATGGGTTTTTGTGTTAAGGCATTTTAGGTAGCGTCTTATCCAGCATCTCATTTCAAAATGTATAGCAACGGTTGCTTTCTCGAGTGATTTGATCTCGTTACTAGTTTCTACGCAACAGCTGTGTTTTTATGTGATTTCATTGGCCAGCTTAAATGTGTCGCCTTAGAGAAGTCCTTCATTGTTTTGTGTAAGAGTGCGTCTTTTGTTAACTGTTCGCTGACCGTTAGTCCTTCTTTTCAAAATCCTTCGTTCGCTTTGTTTCTCTCCGGTTTAAATAATGAAATTTTCCGTGTGCGTTTAGCTGAGGTGGAGCGGGGCAGTGCAGCGGTACTGTGCTTTCCTCAGTTCGTAAATTCACTTAGTTTGGCGTTGGTATAATTGTGCATGTTAATTTCGTATCCAAAATTGTTCGTGGGAAATAAATATTGGTGTAGTGTTTGCATCGACAGTTAATTAAGTCAGGTTAGAAAAACACAACAATTAGAACTCACGTGCGATCTAATGTCAAATGCGCTAATCAAATAGGATTTCCATCGATCATAAATAATATTGTTAAGACCAAATTCGAGACTCATATTTGACATAACAAAGGCGCAAAATACGTTTATAAAATATCATAATCTGTTCAAATAGCTCTGTGGCCAAATGAAACTGCATATGTGACCCACTACTGAGGCATGCCTAAACACAACCTGGAACCACTAGCCTAAACACAACAGTTAAATTTAGCTGTAGGCTAAATCTGCAAAGAAGTTTGGATTAATCAAAACAACCTCTATTTAAAACATCCCGAAAAATGCTATTCATACTTAGTAGCGTGTTTTGCAAAAGCTTTAAAGCCTCGCAAAATTTACAGACGTTTTGTACAAAAAAACATATTGCTGAACATCTGCCGTGTTAATACAGTTTTACTACTTTTATATTTTTGTTTTGTGGGTACACATTTACCGGTAGGGCACCTTTATGGGTGTATGGTTTTGCGGATCTTTAAATTAAACACTAAAACGTGTAAATATTACCAAACGTAATTCACAGTGAATTTCTGCTTTACCGAGACAAGGTTAAAATTTTTTTGTTGGATTCTTTCTAAAAAATAAGTTTTTTTTACTGAGCTTATTAAAAGAAAAAGATTTTTAATTTTTACAAAAGGAATATGTCAAGAAAGGTTGGAAACCACTGTTACAGAGCTTAATGACTCCAACCAAAAAACTAAGTCATATCTATTAGGTTACAGGTATTTATTTGGGTTTTATAATTTCTACACCTTATTTGAATACGCGTGATAGGGAGCTGTTTTACAACTTAAAAGAACAAAATAACGCTTTATTTCAAAATATGCCTTTAGAAATTTTATAAGCCAAGTAGTTTCGGAAACAGCAATGTGGTCTAACTACCGATTCGATTAATAAAAAAATCCTGGCTACACCCGCCTACTAATACAGCTAACAAAACCTTACATACCTCTGCCTTTCAGTTCAATCTACTGGCAACTAGTTGACGGAAAAAATGACGAGGTTTATTTACATTATAGTATGAACCTATTCACCACACGGTCTGCCACAGCCTTCTTTAACTATTCCAGAACTAGTCTCAACTTTTACTTCTAAAACATCTGACCACTTGGGTTCGCTACACTCACTTTCTCGGTCAATGATAAAAAAATACCTCATAAATTGTTTGAACCTTTTGAAAATAACCGAATGAATTTTTTCAGGTTCAGGTAGGTTTAAATCAACGCTTTTAAAGAATTTTCAAAATCTAGTTTTTCAAATGCTGTCTAAACATTCCTCCTGCGGCGCTGAACCTAAAATTCTGCCTGGCAAATAACACAGCCGCGGGCCCCATATATCGACAATAAAACATTTTCAGCCTTTGCTACACAGTCTCACTTTTAGGGAATGGTAAAACTAATAAAAAAAAATCACCCATCCTCAAAATAGGAATTATCGATCAATTTACGATTAAATATGTCGCACCATGTACACAATTTCCCCCCGTTAACGACACATTAAACCGCAAATCAAAATTTGTTAACGCACCCAAAAAATAATCTGCCAATACCCCCTTTCATTCCCAAATTACTTTATACGCCGTCAAACGACATTTAGACAAAAAGCGTATGCGTGAATTCAATTTTCAATTCAATTTATTTTATTTTCGTCAGCAAAAAAAATAAAAAATAGTACGACGTGCAAATCGAATGCAGACGGTGACAAGAGACTGATGAAAACATTCTTGGTTATGAAGCCGCGTTCAGGCGTTACAAGAATAAAAACACAAAGCGGCAATTTAAAAATAAACTCTTTTATCAAAATAAACTTTGATGATTGTTTGATAGATTGATCGAGCGTCGCGCCTGTTTGAACCACAACAATCCTAGGGGTGTTTACCCCGCCCATGTGTTTTTGTATAAAGTTATGTTAAGCAGGCATTAGATTTGAGAAGGAATGAGTGCAGTGCTTTGTGGATTCCGGTGCGAAAAGTACGATTGGTTACTAAGCGCAGTGCTCGATTCTGCACAACTACTGTAGTAACCAAAGGATGTAGCAGTGATGCACTAGCAAATGCCAGAAGACAATATCTTAAATGAGAGTGTACCGGCTTATATGCTAAAATTAGCAAAAGATCTGTAGACAGCTCAGATGGTGGATGTTTTTTTTTAGAAAAATATATTTCGCCTATAAAAGACATCATCACTTTCTCCGAATTATTCTGTAAACGCATTGGAGAGTGTACCAGTGCATGATACACGGCTCACAATGTGCCCTGGCCTATGTGGTGCCTAAGCTTGTACACAATTGCGGTGCTTTTAGCTAGTTTTTGTAGACCGTGTCAATATACAGTCCCCATTACAGTTGGTTATCAAACTCTATGTGAAGGTATTAAATACACAATAAAACTTATCCAAATTTAAGTGTTTTTTGTATCGAGTCTTAAACGAGAGTGGGATTGTTGGAAGAGATGACAATAACCCTATTATTCACAGTGTTTCCTCTAGTGCAGTGGTTCTCAAACTGTGGTACGCGAGAGCTTATCAAGTGGTACGCGATTTAGTCTACTCTATACAATTTGCCGCACTTTGCAGAAGCCAAAACCGCTGCAAATACATGATGTCGGTTTTCTTTATTGTGTATTTGTGACGCAATAGTATCAACGTGAAATTGTTGCACTGTTGAAGTAATTCTGACATCGTGTATTCACTGTGCATCAATTTCACGTTGATACTACTGCGTCACAAATGCACAATAAAGAAATAAAAGCAACTGGTGATATTGGCTAAATTGTTATTCATTGGTGTTATGCCATACCAGGTATGGTGCTGTAATACGGTGGTATGATGTGTATTAAAAAACAAATGAGCGGTACGTGATTGGAAAAAGTTTGAGAAACACTGCTCTAGTAACAAATAAAAGCCTGGAACCTAATGCATTTGGCAAGTTCGGCCAAGGCTATGTGGTGTGGTATAGAGGAAAGTATTTTGATAATGATGATGCATTTAACAATGCCCTTTGTGTTTACTAGAAATATTATTTCGCTACACAAACTTAAGAAAATACAGATCCACAGTTGGCACTCAAACGCAGGAACGTTTACACAAAAGTTGGTAAACGGAGTAAGCGATTTATATAAAAATCCCCATTCGATAACTTCACACTGAAATCTACACAAACCGATCAGCACGGTTGGTCGAGTCCCCTTGTTAAATGAAGCGTGATTGTCCGAAACTAGTGTACAGCTAAATCGAAAAATATTTATCCGAACACCCCAAATATATCTTTTTAAGCAAACATTAGGGAGAAAGGTGTATATGAAAACAGCTACTTTTGCGAGATCAAAAATGTTTCATGATTCTGTAATTTGCGATAGACATCACACTATTATTGAGTAGTTTCTAAACATAGTCAGTCAGTTTGTTTCGAGCTACTTCTTTTTTACTCATAGCGTTGGTGTCGGGGCCTACGTTGGTGTAATACCACCATGCGTCATTATTGACCAACTGTGGGTGACTGGCTAACCGTTTAGTTACCTGGATGGTGCTTTACAGGCCCACGGCCTACATACGAAGGCGTGTTTTTTCAGACCTACGTCAAAAAACAACAATAGTAGTTCACATTTTCGCAGTATCAGCGGTTACACTCAGAAAACGCCTACTAGATTGAAAACAATATTAATATTACGCTTTGAAATTATTTGCAGTGATTATAAAACTATAAAGAAACACAATATGTTTAATAATTTTACTTTAAAGAAACATACAATATTGAGAAAAGCTTTACAACCGGAAAATATTTCGCTACATTTCTCTGCGACAGATCCATTAGTACGTCCTCTGTGCGAATACTGCGCATGCGCAAATATAAAAAAACACTGCAAAAATGATTTTGCATTTTAAAATAAATTAGTTATTCCCGAAACTCAATGTTTTTTTTAAACACGGTAATTGTCAACTGAAATTCCTGTAAGTCGTCCAGAAGTTGCGAAAAAATAAATTAGTTGTAATGAATTTTCCGTTTATTAGTCAGCAAAATTGTTGCGCGAAAAGATATTGGTATCATACATTTGAAATACAACCACCGTCATTTCGGCGAAATGAAATTTGGTTAAAACCGAAATTATTTCACGCATGAATGAACACGGCTTCAAACAATTGTGTTCACACAAAATAAGCATTAACTCACGAAAAAAACAAAAATGAGTTGTAATAACAAACATTTCAAATCAGGTGTCCAATATTTGCAAAACAATATCTACACTTTAAAATTGCAATTTTTGAACACCTATAAAGTACATAACAACGAAATGGGTTTGACTGCGGTCACGCTGTGTGAATCCCAGCGATCGCGTATTTTCGGCGCTGCATACAAGTGCTAATTTAATGATGTTCCGGGCCATAGGATTTTTTAAAAATTGGTGTAGAATAGGCTTAGAACATGTAGATCACATTACAATAGCGTTTTTTGAACACCTATAAAGTATATCGCAACGAAATGGGTTTGACTGCGGTCACGCTGTGTGAATCCCAGTATTAGCGTATTTTCGGCGCTGCATACAAGTGCCAATTTAATAATGTTCCGGGCCATAGGATTTTTTAAAAATTGGTGTAGAATAGGCTCAGAGCATGTAGATCACATTACAATAGCGTTTTTTGAACACCTATAAAGTATATCGCAACGAAATGGGTTTGACTGCGGTCACGCTGTGTGAATCCCAGCGATCGCGTATTTTCGGCGCTGCATACAAGTGCCAATTTAATGATGTTCCGGGCCATAGGATTTTTTAAAAATTGGTGTAGAATAGGCTCAGAACATATAGATCACATTACAATAGCGTTTTTTGAACACCTATAAAGTATATCGCAACGAAATGGGTTTGACTGCGGTCACGCTGTGTGAATCCCAGCGATCGCGTATTTTCGGCGCTGCATACAAGTGCTAATTTAATGATGTTCCGGGCCATAGGATTTTTTAAAAATTGGTGTAGAATAGGCTTAGAACATGTAGATCACATTACAATAGCGTTTTTTGAACACCTATAAAGTATATCGCAACGAAATGGGTTTGACTGCGGTCACGCTGTGTGAATCCCAGTATTAGCGTATTTTCGGCGCTGCATACAAGTGCCAATTTAATAATGTTCCGGGCCATAGGATTTTTTAAAAATTGGTGTAGAATAGGCTCAGAGCATGTAGATCACATTACAATAGCGTTTTTTGAACACCTATAAAGTATATCGCAACGAAATGGGTTTGACTGCGGTCACGCTGTGTGAATCCCAGCATGCATGCGCATTGTTCGTCAAAGGCTTTGACTCAAACAGAAGGCAGTGAGCATTTGCGGCGCTGCATACAAGTGCCAATTTAATAATGTTCCGGGCCATAGGATTTTTTAAAAATTGGTGTAGAATAGGCTCAGAGCATGTAGATCACATTACAATAGCGTTTTTTGAACACCTATAAAGTATATCGCAACGAAATGGGTTTGACTGCGGTCACGCTGTGTGAATCCCAGCGATCGCGTATTTTCGGCGCTGCATACAAGTGCTAATTTAATGATGTTCCGGGCCATAGGATTTTTAAAAAATTGGTGTAGAATAGGCTTAGAACATGTAGATCACATTACAATAGCGTTTTTTGAACACCTATAAAGTATATCGCAACGAAATGGGTTTGACTGCGGTCACGCTGTGTGAATCCCAGTATTCGCGTATTTTCGGCGCTGCATACAAGTGCCAATTTAATAATGTTCCGGGCCATAGGATTTTTTAAAAATTGGTGTAGAATAGGCTCAGAGCATGTAGATCACATTACAATAGCGTTTTTTGAACACCTATAAAGTATATCGCAACGAAATGGGTTTGACTGCGGTCACGCTGTGTGAATCCCAGCATGCATGCGCATTGTTCGTCAAAGGCTTTGACTCAAACAGAAGGCAGCGATCGCGTATTTGCGGCGCTGCATACAAGTGCCAATTTAATAATGTTCCGGGCCATAGGATTTTTTAAAAATTGGTGTAGAATAGGCTCAGAGCATGTAGATCACATTACAATAGCGTTTTTTGAACACCTATAAAGTATATCGCAACGAAATGGGTTTGACTGCGGTCACGCTGTGTGAATCCCAGTATTAGCGTATTTTCGGCGCTGCATACAAGTGCCAATTTAATAATGTTCCGGGACATAGGATTTTTTATAAATTGGTGTAGAATAGGCTTGGAACATGTAGATCACATTACAATAGCGTTTTTTGAACACCTATAAAGTATATCGCAACGAAATGGGTTTGACTGCGGTCACGCTGTGTGAATCCCAGCATGCATGCGCATTGTTCGTCAAAGGCTTTGACTCAAACAGAAGGCAGTGAGCATTTGCGGCGCTGCATACAAGTGCTAATTTAATGATGTTCCGGGCCATAGGATTTTTTAAAAATTGGTGTAGAATAGGCTTAGAACATGTAGATCACATTACAATAGCGTTTTTTGAACACCTATAAAGTATATCGCAACGAAATGGGTTTGACTGCGGTCACGCTGTGTGAATCCCAGCGAACGCGTATTTTCGGCGCTGCATACAAGTGCCAATTTAATGATGTTCCGGGCCATAGGATTTTTTAAAAATTAATGTAGAATAAGCTCAGAACATGTAGATCACATTACAATAGCGTTTTTTGAACACCTATAAAGTATATCGCAACGAAATGGGTTTGACTGCGGTCACGCTGTGTGAATCCCAGCGAACGCGTATTTTCGGCGCTGCATACAAGTGCCAATTTAATGATGTTCCGGGCCTTAGGATTTTTTAAAAATTAATGTAGAATAGGCTCAGAACATGTAGATCACATTACAATAGCGTTTTTTGAACACCTATAAAGTATATCGCAACGAAATGGGTTTGACTGCGGTCACGCTGTGTGAATCCCAGCGAACGCGTATTTTCGGCGCTGCATACAAGTGCCAATTTAATGATGTTCCGGGCCATAGGATTTTTTAAAAATTGGTGTAGAATAGCCTCAGAACATGTACATCACATTACAATAGCGTTTTTTGAACACCTATAAAGTATATCGCAACGAAATGGGTTTGACTGCGGTCACGCTGTGTGAATCCCAGCGAACGCGTATTTTCGGCGCTGCATACAAGTGCCAATTTAATGATGTTCCGGGCCATAGGATTTTTTAAAAATTGGTGTAGAATAGCCTCAGAACATATAGATCACATTACAATAGCGTTTTTTGAACACCTATAAAGTATATCGCAACGAAATGGGTTTGACTGCGGTCACGCTGTGTGAATCCCAGCGATCGCGTATTTTCGGCGCTGCATACAAGTGCTAATTTAATGATGTTCCGGGCCATAGGATTTTTTAAAAATTGGTGTAGAATAGGCTTAGAACATGTAGATCACATTACAATAGCGTTTTTTGAACACCTATAAAGTATATCGCAACGAAATGGGTTTGACTGCGGTCACGCTGTGTGAATCCCAGCATGCATGCGCATTGTTCGTCAAAGGCTTTGACTCAAACAGAAGGCAGCGATCGCGTATTTGCGGCGCTGCATACAAGTGCCAATTTAATAATGTTCCGGGCCATAGGATTTTTTAAAAATTGGTGTAGAATAGGCTCAGAGCATGTAGATCACATTACAATAGCGTTTTTTGAACACCTATAAAGTATATCGCAACGAAATGGGTTTGACTGCGGTCACGCTGTGTGAATCCCAGTATTAGCGTATTTTCGGCGCTGCATACAAGTGCCAATTTAATAATGTTCCGGGACATAGGATTTTTTATAAATTGGTGTAGAATAGGCTTGGAACATGTAGATCACATTACAATAGCGTTTTTTGAACACCTATAAAGTATATCGCAACGAAATGGGTTTGACTGCGGTCACGCTGTGTGAATCCCAGTATTAGCGTATTTTCGGCGCTGCATACAAGTGCCAATTTAATAATGTTCCGGGACATAGGATTTTTTATAAATTGGTGTAGAATAGGCTTGGAACATGTAGATCACATTACAATAGCGTTTTTTGAACACCTATAAAGTATATCGCAACGAAATGGGTTTGACTGCGGTCACGCTGTGTGAATCCCAGCATGCATGCGCATTGTTCGTCAAAGGCTTTGACTCAAACAGAAGGCAGTGAGCATTTGCGGCGCTGCATACAAGTGCTAATTTAATGATGTTCCGGGCCATAGGATTTTTTAAAAATTGGTGTAGAATAGGCTTAGAACATGTAGATCACATTACAATAGCGTTTTTTGAACACCTATAAAGTATATCGCAACGAAATGGGTTTGACTGCGGTCACGCTGTGTGAATCCCAGCGAACGCGTATTTTCGGCGCTGCATACAAGTGCCAATTTAATGATGTTCCGGGCCATAGGATTTTTTAAAAATTAATGTAGAATAAGCTCAGAACATGTAGATCACATTACAATAGCGTTTTTTGAACACCTATAAAGTATATCGCAACGAAATGGGTTTGACTGCGGTCACGCTGTGTGAATCCCAGCGAACGCGTATTTTCGGCGCTGCATACAAGTGCCAATTTAATGATGTTCCGGGCCATAGGATTTTTTAAAAATTAATGTAGAATAAGCTCAGAACATGTAGATCACATTACAATAGCGTTTTTTGAACACCTATAAAGTATATCGCAACGAAATGGGTTTGACTGCGGTCACGCTGTGTGAATCCCAGCGAACGCGTATTTTCGGCGCTGCATACAAGTGCCAATTTAATGATGTTCCGGGCCTTAGGATTTTTTAAAAATTAATGTAGAATAGGCTCAGAACATGTAGATCACATTACAATAGCGTTTTTTGAACACCTATAAAGTATATCGCAACGAAATGGGTTTGACTGCGGTCACGCTGTGTGAATCCCAGCGAACGCGTATTTTCGGCGCTGCATACAAGTGCCAATTTAATGATGTTCCGGGCCATAGGATTTTTTAAAAATTGGTGTAGAATAGCCTCAGAACATGTACATCACATTACAATAGCGTTTTTTGAACACCTATAAAGTATATCGCAACGAAATGGGTTTGACTGCGGTCACGCTGTGTGAATCCCAGCGAACGCGTATTTTCGGCGCTGCATACAAGTGCCAATTTAATGATGTTCCGGGCCATAGGATTTTTTAAAAATTGGTGTAGAATAGCCTCAGAACATGTAGATCACATTACAATAGCGTTTTTTGAACACCTATAAAGTATATCGCAACGAAATGGGTTTGACTGCGGTCACGCTGTGTGAATCCCAGCGAACGCGGATTTTCGGCGCTGCATACAAGTGCCAATTTAATGATGTTCCGGGCCATAGGATTTTTTAAAAATTGGTGTAGAATAGCCTCAGAACATGTACATCACATTACAATAGCGTTTTTTGAACACCTATAAAGTATATCGCAACGAAATGGGTTTGACTGCGGTCACGCTGTGTGAATCCCAGCGAACGCGGATTTTCGGCGCTGCATACAAGTGCCAATTTAATGATGTTCCGGGCCATAGGATTTTTTAAAAATTGGTGTAGAATAGCCTCAGAACATGTACATCACATTACAATAGCGTTTTTTGAACACCTATAAAGTATATCGCAACGAAATGAACTTGTCCCAGATGTATTTTTCTGAAATTTTGCTGAGAAACTTGTACTTTTCGATGTCTTCTATATTGTCAGACAGGCGACTAAATGAAAACCAAATTTGAAACCCGTCAACAAAAACAATGGAAGCGATGAATCGATTGAACAATTGCTCCCTTTGGTTTGGCAAGGATTATTTTTTTTCTTCCCGCAGACTTCGATCGCATAACCCTTTAACTTCACTGATAGTAAAGTAAATTGGCAGGCCAGACAGCAGACGTGATAAAACTTAAAGGGTCGTAAATTAAAACAATGGAACAAGGAACTGATTGAACAATTGTATCCTACGAAGTGGCAAAATTTATTTTACTTCCCACAAGGTCCGAAACGTCAGAACTTGATTGATCAAGACGTGAACAAACTTGGAAGGACGCATATAAAAACAAAGGAAGCTGCGAACCGATCGAACAATTGTTTTGCGGAAAACTTTGGAAATTGATTTCCCTTCCCGCAGGTTTAGAAACGTAGCAATTGTTGCATCTTATGTGTTTCGATTTGTCCCCCGTTGGGCTTGACCGGCCCAGTCAAATCGCCAATTTACTTTTCGATCTGTCAAATCATTTTTTTCTTTTTTTGCGAACACCCTATTAAAACTCGTGTGTTTTTAAATTCTGTCATAATATGAACAACTTACAACAAGTCAGCGAGTTGACTTTGAGAAGCTAGTTGTTATTTTTGCAGTATGGTCACATTCAGAGAAGTTATTTTCAAGATTTTTGTGCCATGTGTTGCTGGTAGCAATTTAAAACGCAGAGAGGTTGCAAAGGCGACCGACTGTAGTTTTCGTCCCTATGTTGGACAATGTTTTGGAGGTAAGCATGTCGTGGGTGAAAATTTGTTAAACCCCATGGCATGGATTTGGTTGTTACGCATTTTATTTTTTTTGGTCCAAGATTTTTTTTTCGTTTTATTAGCATTTCTTGTGTTTTACACACTATTTATGTTGTACTGTTTGTGTGCTATTGGCACTGGCTACATATTTAGCGTTGTTCTGCATGCATTACTACATGTACCTGGTCCACACAGAATTTATGTTAGACTGTTTTCTACTTCTAATTGTGCTCACCCGAGGCAGCCTAATCTAATATATGGCATAAAATTGCACCGGCTTACGCAGTCTAGGTAAGTTAATGTGGTGTGTAACGCGCACTGGTGGTTCCAGATTTGTAACTTCCGAAGACAAAATGAACCTCATTGCAAAGTATTTGTCCATGCGTGGTCGTAAAAAATTTAGTAGAAACCAAGCACAAGACTTTCTCAGCAACTGTAATCTTTGGGAGGGTTTGCATTCCAGGAAACGCGTGAAACGGCTTTTTAACTTTTGTCGTTCTTTTCGCACGGAAATTAATACTTTATTACGTAAATGTACTGGCTTTGAATCCACGCCGTTTAGAAAACAGAATATTTTTTTTAGTGCTGTGCCGTCACTGGTAAAACATTTACACAGATATCCAAACACTTCAAAATTGCCGTGTAAGGCGGTTAATGCCACGTTGAAGTCTTGCAAAATTGCCCTAAGCACAAAAAACAAGCTTAAAGTGAACAGACTCTGGGTAATAGACCCGATGTTTCGACAATCTGTACAAGATTTGTATAACAGGTCAAAGGGATTTAATACTACACCAGTCCCAGTATTAAGTAGTAGTACCCCTTCACGTTCTGAAGATCTTTTCTGCATTTGCAAAACCCCTTATGATGGTAGATTGATGGTAGAATGCGAAACATGCAAACAATGGTTTCACCCTAGTTGTGTTTTTACAAGTTTGTCTGTTCCCGCAACACTTTCTGAAAAACAATGGAAACGTTCTCGCCTCGTTTGTCCAGGTGTAAAACTTTCCTCACCACATAGCTATGAGCACATGTTGGTTGAAAGTGAAAGCATGGACGGTTTAGTTGGTGATAGAGACCCAAGTTTACCTTCCTCAAGCAAACGTTGTAAGGTAAGTTTGTCTCCTATATTACCGGATGTACCTATTTCTCCAATTAGAAACACACTGGATAATTTGTCCAGTGAAATAACCTCTGAAACTTCCCCTAATGTAACAGAAACGTTTGAGGACGATATGGCAACAATTGTATATCGTGATTTACCTTTTGATGAAAATGCTGACGTTTTAAGTGAACTTGGGGGAATAAGTAACGAAACAAAGCAAAAGTTTCCGCACACAGCAGACGTCAATATAGATGGTGTGTTTGTTCTATCTGTGCAGGAATGGCAGTCATTAGTCAAAAATAGATCCGTCAACCATTTTGCTAACGATTTTTACATAGGAGTAACAATTAGGGAAATTCGCAAAATATACCCAGGCTGTGTTCCAAACGTGTCCAACAACTATCTTATGAGTTTTGATGGGGTAAAAGACATTACAAAGGAAGAAAAATGTTATAAAGAAGGTTGGATTAACTTTTATTGCGGTCACCGCAGATGTGAAGATTGTGTGTGTGGAGTCAGGTTTGTAGTAACGTTTTGGTCTTTTGTTGATAAAGTTGAAGGAAGGGTTAAAATATCAGGTAAGCGTAACCACCTACCAGGCTGTAAGAAAAGTAGACGAATAACTGGAATAATGAGGAGGAAACTTCGAAAGACATTGGTTCATCAAACCGCTGTCAAGCAGCATCGCACATTATTTAACACGCTTTATCCAGAAGAACGATGGCTGGGTGCCCATACGTACCTGCCTTCCCAATCGGTCTTGAACAATATAAAAAGCGAAACGTATCTCGGAACACGTAGAAGTAAGTTGTGGTTTATTAATTTGGATTGTTTGCGTGTCGTGTTGGCAAATCAAAATAAACCATTTATCAGGAACATTCGTTTACACCCTCCAGAAGTAACGCTATATTCCAATGCACAAATAAAAATTTTTAATCAAATTTGTGCCTTTGATATTGCGTACTTGGATGCGACCGGCAGCGTGCTTCGACGCATGGAAAGTTACTCTGATTTTCAAATATATACATTACTAATTCGAAACCCTAATAAGGGTGGGACACCGCTTCCAGTTGCAACTCACGTAACATCGAAGCATGATGCGGTAAACATCAGTCATTTTTTGGAAACATTTTTGTCGGATTGCCTCAAAATATGCAGCACCGTACGCAAACCAAAACTACTTGTTATTGATGGCTCGTTCGCTATGTGGAACTCCGCTTTAAAGGCATTTTGTCACGAAACACGATTGACCTTTTACAACCGATGTTACCGTATTGTTACAGGAGTTCCGTTGAAGAATGACATGCAAGAAACTTTCGTGCACAATTGCTATAGCCATGCCATGAAAGCAGCTAAAGTGCTATGCAACAAGTATAGTGAAAATAAAAAACTCCTGAAAACATACTTGTATTGGATTAATGCATTTTTTTGTTTCTGTAACTATTTTTGAACTAGATAGTATGGTGGAAAGTTTTATAGTTTTAACCAATAACGAATCCACTTCATCATTAGTGGAACTTCATTTTAAGCGTTTAAAAGAAAAGGTATTTTCTGACCAAGCCGACTGCGACATTAACGAAGGCGAATGTTTTGTTTCTAATTCCGATTTTGTTTACACATCCAAGCATTCAGATAAACTGCAAGAACGCCAATCACCTTTTTATCTCAGATATCGAAGCAAGCTTGACTCCTACTTGAAGTCGGATGTGTCCCAGAAGTTCAATACAAGTACCAGTAAAAATGTGTATTACAACCCAACATTTTGTGCACGTGTAATAGAAATAATTTTGAGTAGAATTTGTGCTACATCAAAATTACTGCTGGGGGATTTATCCCGACATATAAACAAAGAAAAAACCACTTATCAACAGGAACAACTGTTTAATATGTACTCAAGTAAATGTAACTTGTTAAAAAATTGTAAACATCAGACCATTTTACAGAACAATCAAACGCAAGGAATAATCGAAGAGCATTTTGGTGACCTGAAATCAAACATATTAGACGGAAAAAGAGTTGCGCGATTAGATGAATTTGTCATTAAATATCATGAATCAATACTAATTTTACAAAAATTATTTGCAGATTCCATTACACATTTAGGTACCAAGCCTGGTAGACGTACAAATGTCACTTCGGATGCTGTCAAGCGTACGCAGGTGGTAGAATCTAAATTCAAAAAGAGAAAAAGAAAAGAGAAAAGTTTTTACTCTTCAGAAACGTTTTCTCAAAATCTGAAATACGCAAATAAGCCATGCGATTCCTCTCAAAAATTCGAAAAACTTATTGTCACCCCAGTTCTGCCACGTTTTACGTTTTGTCCAGATCACAGCGAAATTCATACATCGTGCAAAGATCTTGCTTACTATGTTTGGCATCTTATTCCATTTACTCCCACTTCTATTTTTAATACAGCTTTAGTCACGCCTTCTGGTGAGTCACTGTCATGGTTGGATTTGTGTTCGCTTTGCAGTAAACCTAGAGGTAAAACCTATATCTCTTTAACTCAAAATCCAATCAACATTCATAATGATGCAACGATTGGATGGTTAACCAATAATGTAGTAGATTGTTATATTTCCAGAACAGTCAGAAATGCTAATTCCGTACACCCTGGTAAGTTTGGTTTTCTTTCAACCGTATTAGCATGTGAAATACTGAGTGGAAAGAAGTTAAAAAACATACGAAGGGCATGCCATGGAATGTTTTTTGGAGAAAAATTGTGCGAAAATATTTTCATTCCAACATTGTTCGAGCGACATTTTGTGGTTTTATGGTTTAAACAGGTTAATGGAGAACTGATACTTTTTAATTCAGCTCCGGGGTCCAGCAGACAATTATCAAGTTTAATTAGGAAAAACTTGATACCGATTTTATGCGTTTTCACAAGCAATGAAATCATACAGAAAAACAGCTCACTAGTTGAGCAGGAAGATTTGTCAAGTTGCGGCTTATGTGCATGTTTTACTGTTGACACCATAACTATGTACTGAAGGTAAGTGAATTGGAATTTGTTGTTGCGCGCTTTCGCATTTGGATGTTATACGCGTTAGTTGAAGACTCTGCAAGTTGCAGCGACAAAGTTGCACTATTTTTGAAGAAAAATAGTTTGGTCCAGCTGGGTCTCCCTAATGTTCACAACAACTGTTGGTTAAGTAGTCTGTTTCAAGCAGCCCAATGTTTATTTGATGAGATTCCAGCGGCTACCATCGGTGAAACTTTACGAGAAAGAATCGCTAACTTCATTTGTCGCCTCTATCTCAAACAATCAGATAACAACTTGTACTTGCAGTTGGTCAAAGATGTATGTGGCGCACTTGGCTGGAAGTTGGGTCAGCAACAAGACCCAAATGAATTTTTAATGGTATTTGATTTTAGCTCTATTTTAAAATACTGTAATCTTAACATGTGTTTTCAGTACAAAACATCTGCAACTTGCCAGTCCTGTGGTAATGTTACCGAGTCAGTGCAAGAACAATCTCTACTGACGTTGCCTGTTGCCGATAACATTGCTGACAATAGTGATCTGGCCACATACTGTGATGCTGAGTTTCGAAACACGGTATTTAGGACATGCCCCTTTTGTCATAAACAAGCTACCACAAATATGGAAGGCCAGATCACTGATGTTTCGAATATATTGTGTATTGGACTTCACAGAAATGTGGATGGCCACAAACGAAAGAGAAGAATCGTTCCAAATCAGGTTTTACATATTTCGCAACATTTCTCTTTTCAGTTAGTGTCCGTTCTCGTGCACATTGGAGACAGTGTAAGCTCGGGTCACTACGTGGCGTATCAATTTTGTGAATCTGGTTTAACTGAATTTGATGACGCAGTTTTAAAACACGTCACTTGGGCTAGTGTTAAAGAAAGAATTCTTACTGGTTGTTGTACATTATTTTACAAAAGAGTTAAATCTAACCTTCACGATCCTAACCAGCAACCAAAGATTGTAATTCGTCGGAAGCGACGCCGCTTCAACGAAGAGGCAGCAAAATCAACCGAATGCCTGGTTTATAAAAATATTACTTTAAAACAACAAGTTAACGGTAAAGATGTTGAAATTTCGGAATTGGACGATTTATCTTCAGACATTAAAGATATCTACGATTTCGTTGCGAAACAGCTCAAAACAGTTCTTTTTCAGACGTTTGAACAAGGTCAGTTCCGGACAGATTGTTACCGCCTTTGTTTATGTTACCGGGAACACACTAAAAGCCTTATAATGTATAATCAAACTGTACGGCAACAAATATTATCGGCAAATGTCCATATGAACCTTTGGAGATTTGTAGAGTTCTCCTTTTGTCAACTCCTTATCCGACAACAACTCGTGGGGACACAAATTTTTCGAGAATCTATTGCTGATTTTGTGCTAAAACCTGAGTTGATCAGTAAACATACCATGTTGGGACATATAGTGTTGGACAAAAAGATAAAATCCAGGTTTATTTTGTGTCAAATACTCAATTTTGAGGCAGAAATTCTGTACGTAATGAAATTTAATAATTTTACGTACGAAGATGCCTCTCTTAAGCTTGGTTTTCCTGCACTGATGTACAAAAATCTATAAAATCCATGTTGTTGTGAATACTTTGTGTCGATTTGTGTTCATTCCCGTGACTGTATGTTTGTTGTATGAGACTTTTTAAAACTTCACCAACGTGAAACCAAAAGAAAATATTTGTGTTGTTTGGGTCGTTGCATGCCTTAAGTTGTAGTAGTCGCAATTATGCTGTGAATGTTTTGTTTTTGTGTTAATCTTATATTTTTTGCATTTGCCGCTAGGACAAACCTCTTGTACTTAAAATCGTTGTTGCGTTAATCAATGTAAGGCCAGATATGATATTTTACCCAATAATTTTAAAGGCCGTGGTCTACTTATGCTAAAATCTTATTAGAACTTGCTTTAACTTTAAACTCCAACTTCAATCTGCCAAATAACTGTTTATTTGTTAAATCTTTAAAATAAATCCACTACGGTTGCCGGAACCTTGACGTGGTGTAGTGGCTTTAAACAAATACCGGCAAGTGATACAATATGTTTGTAAAATTATTTTTGCAAAAGCTTATGTGACTTTAAACACAATTCAAAGCGTTTTTTACCGCCCAAAAGTATCCTTGTGCCCTTTTATTGAATGGTAATGTAAAATCATTTACATTAATTACAAAAATTTTGTTTGTAGTTTGTCAACCCACCGTCGTAGCTGCCCCACAAGTAGTGAGAAGCTGCAACACTATGGTTTCTAGCAAACGAAAAGAAAGATGAATTTTAAACAACTTGCCTGTATCGCAACAGAGGCCTCGTTGGAAGTGCGGCCGCACACAATGCCCCCAGGAATTTCTTAAAATTTTTTTTTTAATGATGCTAAATAGCTGAGTATGCTGCGACGCACCATTGACGCCTTGTTAAATCCCCATTGGGCTTTGCTACGCCACACAAGATAAAGAATCGTCACTTAATCAATGAAAACGTTCACCCACATAATTCACTGTAATGTGATATCAGTTAAACGTCGACGTTGCCACTTAAAATTCATCCCACACATTTTCGAAACACGGACATATTCGAAAATACCTCCATTTGTGTTTTGAATGATTTTTTTTCGCAACATTTACATTGTTATGCGTGGGCGGAAATAAAAAAGGGGAGATTGTGATACTAAGAGGTATATTTAATTAACATAACATAATCGTTGCGATATATTTTATAGGTGTTCAAAAAACGCTATTGTAATGTGATCTACATGTTCTGAGCCTATTCTACACCAATTTTAAAAAATCCTATGTCCCGGAACATTATTAAATTGGCACTTGTATGCAGCGCCGCAAATGCTCACTGCCTTCTATTTGAGTAAAAGCCTTTGACGAACAATGCGCATGCATGCTGGGATTCACACAGCGTGACCGCAGTCAAACCCATTTCGTTGCGATATACTTTATAGGTGTTCAAAAAACGCTATTGTAATGTGATCTACATGTTCTGAGCCTATTCTACACCAATTTTCAAAAAAATCCTATGGCCCGGAACATCATTAAATTAGCACTTGTATGCAGCGCCGAAAATACGCTAATACTGGGATTCACACAGCGTGGCCGCAGTCAAACCCATTTCGTTGCGATATACTTTATAGGTGTTCAAAAAACGCTATTGTAATGTGATCTACATGCTCTGAGCCTATTCTACACCAATTTTTAAAAAATCCTATGGCCCGGAACGTCACTAAATTGGCACTTGTATGCAGCGCCGAAAATACGCGAATACTGGGATTCACACAGCGTGACCGCAGTCAAACCCATTTCGTTGCGATATACTTTATAGGTGTTCAAAAAACGCTATTGTAATGTGATCTACATGTTCTGAGCCTATTCTACACCAATTTTCAAAAAAATCCTATGGCCCGGAACATCATTAAATTAGCACTTGTATGCAGCGCCGAAAATACGCTAATACTGGGATTCACACAGCGTGACCGCAGTCAAACCCATTTCGTTGCGATATACTTTATAGGTGTTCAAAAAACGCTATTGTAATGTGATCTACATGCTCTGAGCCTATTCTACATTAATTTTTAAAAAATCCTATGGCCCGGAACATCATTAAATTAGCACTTGTATGCAGCGCCGAAAATACGCTAATACTGGGATTCACACAGCGTGACCGCAGTCAAACCCATTTCGTTGCGATATACTTTATAGGTGTTCAAAAAACGCTATTGTAATGTGATCTACATGCTCTGAGCCTATTCTACATTAATTTTTAAAAAATCCTATGGCCCGGAACATCATTAAATTAGCACTTGTATGCAGCGCCGAAAATACGCTAATACTGGGATTTACACAGCGTGACCGCAGTCAAACCCATTTCGTTGCGATATACTTTATAGGTGTTCAAAAAACGCTATTGTAATGTGATCTACATGTTCTGAGCCTATTCTACATTAATTTTTAAAAAATCCTATGGCCCGGAACATCATTAAATTAGCACTTGTATGCAGCGCCGAAAATACGCTAATACTGGGATTCACACAGCGTGACCGCAGTCAAACCCATTTCGTTGCGATATACTTTATAGGTGTTCAAAAAACGCTATTGTAATGTGATCTACATGCTCTGAGCCTATTCTACACCAATTTTTAAAAAATCCTATGGCCCGGAACATTATTAAATTGGCACTTGTATGCAGCGCCGAAAATACGCGAATACTGGGATTCACACAGCGTGACCGCAGTCAAACCCATTTCGTTGCGATATACTTTATAGGTGTTCAAAAAACGCTATTGTAATGTGATCTACATGCTCTGAGCCTATTCTACACCAATTTTTAAAAAATTCTATGGCCCGGAACATTATTAAATTGGCACTTGTATGCAGCGCCGCAAATGCTCACTGCCTTCTGTTTGAGTCAAAGCCTTTGACGAACAATGCGCATGCATGCTGGGATTCACACAGCGTGACCGCAGTCAAACCCATTTCGTTGCGATATACTTTATAGGTGTTCAAAAAACGCTATTGTAATGTGATCTACATGCTCTGAGCCTATTCTACACCAATTTTTAAAAAATCCTATGGCCCGGAACATTATTAAATTGGCACTTGTATGCAGCGCCGAAAATACGCTAATACTGGGATTCACACAGCGTGACCGCAGTCAAACCCATTTCGTTGCGATATACTTTATAGGTGTTCAAAAAACGCTATTGTAATGTGATCTACATGCTCTGAGCCTATTCTACACCAATTTAAAAAAAATTCTATGGCCCGGAACATTATTAAATTGGCACTTGTATGCAGCGCCGAAAATACGCTAATACTGGGATTCACACAGCGTGACCGCAGTCAAACCCATTTCGTTGCGATATACTTTATAGGTGTTCAAAAAACGCTATTGTAATGTGATCTACATGCTCTGAGCCTATTCTACACCAATTTTTGAAAAATCCTATGGCCCGGAACATTATTAAATTGGCACTTGTATGCAGCGCCGAAAATACGCTAATACTGGGATTCACACAGCGTGACCGCAGTCAAACACATTTCGTTGCGATATACTTTATAGGTGTTCAAAAAACGCTATTGTAATGTGATCTACATGCTCTGAGCCTATTCTACACCAATTTAAAAAAAATTCTATGGCCCGGAACATTATTAAATTGGCACTTGTGTGCAGCGCCGCAAATGCTCACTGCTTTCTGTTTGAGTCAAAGCCTTTGACGAACAATGCGCATGCATGCTGGGATTCACACAGCGTGACCGCAGTCAAACCCATTTCGTTGCGATATACTTTATAGGTGTTCAAAAAACGCTACTGTAATGTGATCTACATGCTCTGAGCCTATTCTGCACCAATTTTTAAAAAATCCTATGGCCCGGAACATTATTAAATTGGCACTTGTATGCAGCGCCGAAAATACGCGAATACTGGGATTCACACAGCGTGACCGCAGTCAAACCCATTTCGTTGCGATATACTTTATAGGTGTTCAAAAAACGCTATTGTAATGTGATCTACATGCTCTGAGCCTATTCTACACCAATTTTTAAAAAATCCTATGGCCCGGAACATCATTAAATTAGCACTTGTATGCTGCGCCGAAAATACGCCATCGCTGGGATTCACACAGCGTGACCGCAGTCAAACCCATTTCGTTGCGATATACTTTATAGGTGTTCAAAAAACGCTATTGTAATGTGATCTACATGTTCTAAGCCTATTCTCCACCAATTTATAAAAAATCCTATGGCCCGGAACATCATTAAATTGGCACTTGTATGCAGCGCCGAAAATACGCGAATGCTGGGATTCACACAGCGACACCGCAGTCAAACCCATTTCGTTGTTATATACTTTATAGGTGTTCAAAAATTGCAATTTTAAAGTGTAGATATTGTTTTGCAAATATTGGTCACCTTGCTGATTGAAATGTTTGTTATTACAACTCATTTTTGTTTTTTTCGTGAGTTAATGCTTATTTTGTGTGAACACAATTGTTTGAAGCCGTGTTCATTCATGCGTGAAATAATTTCGGTTTTTACCAAATTCCATTTCGCCGAAATGACGGTGGTGAAATACACTATTGTTTACATTTGAAATGTAACTCCGATAACAACAGTGTTTAATTTTTGTGTAACTTAACCAAAGCAGTAAAAAGTAGCGTGAATTACTTTCTTTCTACACCATCTACACAAAAATGTGTTTTGTAGGGGAAATATACAGTTTTTACAAAATCGTAATGCAAGTCGCACGTTATTTTGTGTGTGCATTTTTGGGGGTTGGGTAGGAAATTACATCTTCCATCAATAAATTTTATAAACAGACGTCAATTTTTCACTGGTAAAGCTTGTAATTACAAACTTTCGAAGTAATGTGCCACTTTTTGGTGTGGTAAACTAAAATTTGAGTTATCCTATGTATTAACACCTAAATGCATTTCAAAGCACTATTACAGCTCAAAACATAGTACCAGTGTCTGGTTTATAGATACACTTTTCAATTAACTCTACCTGCAACACCAACAAATACATAATCTCCTCATTGTGTTCAACAAGCCTTGCTATCTAGACTGAAGTTCAATAGTTGTACGTGGTCCGTCAGTATTATTCCTGCCCAGTCATACATGTAGGCGCTTTGTCACAATTACAACACATAGCCCACAAGTTGCTGAATTGGTTTGCGTCACCAGGAAGATGACACTACCATGTAATGTGCTCTACTGTAATTGCTTGGATTCCTAAAACAACACACTAATTCATAAGGAACTGTAAATCGGATGTGAAGTTGTTGTATAAATAGACAAACAAATATTCCATTGTGCTTTTTTTTTGCTGCCAGACATTGTAATTAATAGGAATTACCCCTCAAAACCCTGAGGAAGTCTCGACAGATGGTTGTGAAACATTGGTTTTAATAAACACTGCCAGAATTCCTATTAAATATTCCATTGCCTGAATGCTTTTAACATGCTACTTATAACTATGGCATCTCTTCGAAAACAAAATCCGATTTGATTTTTTTGTGAAAAGTTACAGATCATAGCTCTGTAGGCATTGGTCTGTGAAACAAAGGAAGTCTACACTTACAAAACTGTACTAAACAAATTTTTGTGCAACAATGTCTTGGCAAAGAGAATAATTCCAAGTTTGATTACTGATATCGATCACTTCTGTGGTGATTCCCCAATCTGTAAAATTCATTTCATGTGCCAAAAAGTCACAGAAGGTTTAAGATGAAGATCAACTGAAATCAAGGAATACAATTTTTTTGCAATGGAGGTCAACTTAGGTTTTTAAAGCCAAGCCATGGAAAGTATGTACTACTCAACCGAAAGCAGAAGCGCTCATGCAGCAATTCTTTGAAAAAAAACAACGGAACGGGTTCAGCATCCACATTAGTCAGGAAATGTGTCATGCTTACAGAGGAGGGATTCCCTGTTTGTGGTAAATGTTGCCATCATTGAAGTACAACAGGAAGGTACATAAGCTCACTCTGTTAAATTTGTGAATTTATACATGTGGAAATAAAAAAATGTGTTAAAAATGGAGTGTGCAAGATGCAAAAAATATTGATGAAACCTAAAGGCCATTATCAGTCACATATTTTAAACACACTTTACTCTCTGGCAGAGAGCGATTGTTTTAACATGACCCATACAAGACATCTCAAAGCTGTACCCCAGTCTCTTCATGTTGGTGTTTATGAACAAAGAGCTGGTGCAGGGTTATGTACAGTTTGTGGTGGTACAGATGGCTAATGTCCATTCTCATGGTACGTTCCAAATCGTGTTCTGATCTTGTAAGGAGCATTTGGTTTTTACTTGGGGGGATTCAATGACGTTTCTGGAGATCTGGAGCAGCATCTTTAATTCCTCTGCTTTGGTCCCATAAGGATGGGGGAGCCCATTTAGGGAAAAAACAATGATATGAATGAATAAACAATATTTACCACATGTAGTGCGCTTGCATGCACCTGCTAGTTTTGCCAGTGTTTATTGGTTTGTTTGCTGAATATGCATAATTATTTTTGCATTATAAGGAAATAAGTTTTGCATCTTTGAGTATGTGGTTTTGTTCAAAATGATCTAAATGGTTTTTAGCACACTATTTACCCAGGATATGGTCTCTAAGTACATTATGATGCTGTACGATGAGTTTCATTACTTTTTGACTATATTTTTGTTACACTGCAATAAAAATCATCATTTGCTGCACACACAACCAGCTGACAGAACAGAGAAAAACGGTTGATAGAAGTTAGAACAGACCCATTTAAATTTAACACGTACCTTCATTAAGTGCAATCTTTTTGCTTTAATTCACTGAATAAACTTCAAAGAAGGGAACCCCTAAAATAATATGAAGTGAGCAATGCAAAACGTCCTTGATTATTAGCAGACATAAATTGCACAGATACAGGATTTAAAAAGTGGAAAATATAGGGGTGAACAATAGCTGAAGTTGTAAACTCTTTTTTTTTTTTTGACGACACCCAAATGAACCCATTTTGGTGTAAATTGAAATACATTTAGTTTTCAACAACCTTTAATTTTCTATTAAGATCCATATAAAATCTGTAACATTATGAGCACATTTTTCAACAAAATCCTGTTCTACAGTTTTCATGACACTTTCGGAACAAAACTTTTGCTCAGTAAGTTGGGAAAAATACCCCAGGATGGGGGAAACTAAAGGAATTGTCAGGCAGTTTTTCTGCATGAAAGAGATATGCCAAAAATAAATTCACGAACAGGTGTCTAAAACTATTGCTAAAAAAACAATACTGGTGTTAATTATCAGTTTCCTTTATTGGTAACTAAGATAATCAAACCAGTTATCCAAGGTAATATGCCTTCACGCCCTGAACAAAATAGCCCCAGGTAGTTCAGATTCAATCTCGGCATTTAGGCTTATGTCTACACACGATTAAAACGCATCAAACGCCCCTAGTGCGAGTTCTCTCAAGTCAGAGGGATAATTTTGTCAATTTGTACGAAAATCCTTGTGGGTAAAGTTTTGAATAATAAATAAACAAAGAACTGACATGAAAACTGCTGCAATATCGGCAATTCAGTAGCACTTATAGCACGGGCCTAAACCTTTCTTGCAAGAATCAACTTACATTTAACTGTTATGTAATAAGGCAGTTATGCCGCATGGTTATCTGAACCAAAATTAAAAGAAAAACTCACTTAACTTCCAATTTTCATTTGTCGTCCGTTACTGTACCACACATGCGCAGAACGGGCATCAACAGTGCAACAGTGCGTGACAATCATTTTTCAAAAGAATAAAATCACTTTCTTTCGCCATCGTGTCTAAACTAATCTATTTATCGCAACGATTTAAAATGGAAATATTTTTGCAATTATTCAACCAAAAAGCGCAAAACATGTTTTGAAACCAATAATATTAAAAGTCCTTGAAACAAACTTGAAACTTAAATTGATATACCGGTAATCTGGATAAAAATCAAATTTTAAAACTGTTCTTTTTTCAATACAATTATTGCCATGGGTGTTTAGGTATTAGACAAATTCTGATACTGTCAATACTTTAAATTAGTCAGCACATTGTTAACCTTTAACCCCCTTGTTTACCTTACGAATCATATTTAACGAAAAGAGGAACTTTAGTTTTGTTTTCGCCATTTTTGCAAATGCTTCTGAAAACGTTTGTGCAGTGTGCTCATGCACTTTGTAAATAGTGCACCATGTTGCATTTAGATACAGATAGCGACGACAAAGAGTTGGTTGCAATTTACGAACAACTTCTTCAGTATTTTGAGCCGTTCGGATATTCTCGGCGACAACTGGTTGAAGCGATCAAGGAAGCAAGTATGTTTAATTACATTTAATTGTGGACTCACAATTGCTGTTTTGCTTTGTATCCAAATTTATTTTGTGCAAAAGATTACAACGTAAATAAAATATACATGCAAAAAACAAAATGGCATGGACACCCAAAAAACTTCAGAGGTTATCTGACAGCCATACCTATTAAACACACTACTCT
Source organism: Ascidia mentula (assembly GCF_947561715.1). Lineage (NCBI taxonomy): Eukaryota > Metazoa > Chordata > Ascidiacea > Phlebobranchia > Ascidiidae > Ascidia > Ascidia mentula. Next base: position 1,638,194 of record NC_138569.1, read on the forward strand.
TAAAAAGTGTCTAATAGTAGTTTTAAAAGTATAATTTTTGTTGTTTAGATGTTGGTCCACAACTGAATGACTTCAATGTAAATCGCTTATTTGAATTTTTATCTTTTCATTCTGAGGCTCCACTGGACGGTATGTAGAAGTAGGACAGAAACGTTGTTATACATTGGGCTGTAGACAGTAGTTCACATTGTTTCGACCTATAAGGTCTCACCAGTGCAGCTGGTGGTTACTGTTGACTGAACTAGATTTCAAATGAGCCTGCTCTGAATGTTTTAGTTTTTGGCACTTTTTAGTCAACTTCAATCTGTGTGGTAGGAACCAAACAACAGCTAGATGCACCACTGTTAAGTGCACTTTGGCCAAACAACTGTTTGGTATTTAGTAGTGCTATAGACTCGGGATTCACCCAAATCATATACACTACTATCTGCTGCTCAATGATTTTTGATATGTCTGATTTGCTTTTATTGTAAAACATGTTTTTTGTATTCTTGTTGTTTTGCATCGGTGCTTGGAAAACGTTTATAGATTAAAGACATTTTTATTTATTCTTGTTTGATTTACTTTATGTCCAGACAAAAAAGATTCCAAACAACCAACAGCACAGGAAGGACTGGGTAATGACAAAGATGAGCTGTCTGCTTCTACTGTTGGGACAAAATCTGATGCAACAAGTGAAGTTACATATGAAAAAGCCAAACCGGTTGAGTGTGGGTTGACAAAGTAAGTAGCAGTGTGGTAATTGTGTAAGTTTTTGGTGTACCGGAAATAATTGTAAACCTGCACAGTCATACTAACAGAAAAAACTACAACTGCTTGAAAAAGTTTAATATTTATTTGCTCTAGGCACTATAGTCTACATCCTTAAAAATGAAGTAGGTTTAGTCTGGTATGCATTTACTCTGAGCGCCAATAAACCTATTGGTTTTATCATACACATGCGATTTGCGTATTTTTTGTTCAGACACGTTCAAAATAAGATTGCATTATTCTGGTTTAAAACTTTTATTGTTGCCTCTATAGAAACAATAAAGTGCAGGAGAAACTTGAGAAATTACCAAGTTCATTTGATTTTATGATTTTTCAACTGAAGGTTCTTGGGTACGCAGATATTCAAGCCAGAAAAGGTGTTATCGCGACAAGTATGTCTTGAATGTAATTTGTTTCAACACTTTAAATCTCGATAAAATTCTGTTATGATATTTTTGAAAAACTGTGTTAATAAACATACAATTTATGTTAAATTATTCTTTTAGACGTGAGTCCATTTGTAACTGATGAAAACATCAATAAGGTTGTCGAGTACCTTGAACTGCAGAAAGGTATTTTTTGTGTTTTTATTCTCATATAAAATGTTGGTTTTGTTATGACAAAGAACTTTCATACTTTCGGTGATCACTTTTTTCTCTGTTGCTTCTGTGGCACATGCTGAAATAAGCAATTTAGCTTTTAACTCTAGTAACATAACATGATACAGTAGCTTCAATGTTTTTGCAGATATTCCAGAAACCACAAATCTTGAGCATGATACATGTATTACCCAAACCCCAGGCTTCAATGAAACTCTTTCAGAAGCTGGCAACGCACCCTGTTTGTCCACTGCTACACAACCACTGTATAGCAAGGCTACATCAACAACTGGTGATAGTTCAAAGCCAACCACATCTGCAAAGATAAGAGCCCTACATGAACATTCCTTGCTGCAAGATAACAGTGTTTCCTCAACCTCAGATAATGAACCTGGGCCATCTGAAGGTGGTTTTAGTGTAATGTCACCCTATGCAAGTACAAACAAACCAGCAGATAACAATGCATTTACAATACAAGATGACACAGTATCATCTTTCTCATCAAATTGTTCCAACTCTCAAACTGCAGTAAAAGCTAATACATCACCTGCACCTGTGTCCTTAACACCTTCATCTGGTGCTGCTTTACCTGTACCTAATTTACAGTCTACCAGTGAAAATGATAATATATCTAAAAATCCAGATCTAATGGAAGAAACAACAAATTCTACAACCTTTTCAACATTGGTTTCTTCCAATGAAGGTTTTAGTATACACAGTCTTCCCAGCTTAAATGATCAAGTTCAAAAGCCGTCTGATGAAGCAAACTCGGAAACTCCAGTTTATTTGTCAGACCCGACTGTCAATGTAGTGATTTCCAGCCAGCTTCCCTCATCTATTCCTACACAGAATGGAAAAGAACCAGAAGATGATGACTTGGTTTTACATTCAGTTTCACTAAAATCACATGAAAGCACTTTCTCTACCCCACATTCAGCAACAAAGGTCAATGAGGTTGATGGGTTTGAGGAAATGAGGAGCAAGGTGGAACCTTTTGACAACGACGAAGAGTCCGAAAATTCCTCCTGTCACCATAGTTGTGATGGCGACAGCGAATCACTTCATTCTTATACCTTACTTAGCGATCCATCAGTTGTTGTCGAGCAAACTTCAAATGAAAATAACGTCACTGCAGAAGATGCTGCAATTGACAGTTCAACCCCTGACAAGTCTGTAACACCAACAAGAAAACCACAAGTTTTGGCAAACGAAAATGTCAGTCCAAAGCAAAAAGTAGAGACTCATCCTCAGTCCATGTCACATATAAGCCTTGGTGATATTAAAAGTTTGTCAAGAAATTCTGAAGACTCTGATGCCCCTGGTCAAGAATTGCATTCAATTAACTCCAAAATCACCCCATTTAAACCTGAAAATGTGGTGGATGCCAGTCCACATACAGACAGCCCAAGTACTTCCAAACAACCAGGTGAAAGTTTAACACCAGGGCAGGTTTTAAGCTCTCCGTGTACATCTGACCACTCATTCAGCTCCATTGATTATTCAACTCTTGATATTTACAACTTCAAAACATCTCAACCCCTTTCTGGTTCTTTCAAAGTATCAGAAGTTCCAAAACAATCAGATTCTTCGAGTGCCGGTCAGGATACAGAAGCAAAACTGGTAAAAATAACCCCCAAAGAATTAAAGAAACAACTGACTGCAGAGCGGGATGAAAAGAATGCACCACAACCTACTGGTAAACCTTCGTCAAATTTGTTGACAAATCAAGAAAGTTTGAGGTAATTTGTTGAAGTTGAATAAAAACCTATATTAATTTCGACATTTGTTTAGGTAATAACTTTGTAACATGGTAAATCAGCAATTCGTGACTTAAGGAATCCTGCACCAACTGCAAAACTGCAATTCCCAATATCATTTTACGAACTCTTTTATATGTGCAGAGGGCAAAAGCTTTCCAATGAATTCAATGCATTGATAAAACGAACCAGATTTCTTGGGTACTCTGAAGAGTCAATCGTTCAAGCAATTAAAGCAACAAGTAAGCTGCTTGTGACAAACTATGGGCAATTATTTCATGGTTTAAGTTCAATCCTACCACATGCAAGCATTGTGCAATGTTGATTTTCCTAATCGTGTATGATTTTTTGCCTTTTACAGACGTCCACCCAAGTGTAAGTGACATCAGCATTGGAATTCTCAGTGATTTTATAGAATCAAATATGCAAGGTAAAAATTTCTTTCCCCTGCACAAAGTACAAATGCTGTCATTTACATTGATTATATTCAGTTAACCTTTTTTTTGGTTACATTCATTTTACATCAATCTTATAGTAATATTGCAGTAAAGTGTTTGTGTAGGTCTGCTGTTTATGTTATCATGGGAAAAGTTTCAATGACATTGTATGTCTTGCAGGTAACAATGTGTCACATCGTAGTTCCGAACCTCATTCACAATTCACCAAAGCTCAGGAAACAGAAACCCACAATGATGCCCACACTGGAAACATGACTCGAAATTTCTTCGAGTGCCAGCAAAACAGCATTCCTGCAGTCCCTAAACAAATTCTACCCCTTCATCTTGCTGGGGACACATCATTTAATGATGACGTGGATGTTTCAGTTTGTGATGAAACTGGAGAAAATAAATCTGGTAACTTTGAACCCCACAACAAAAATGCAGGAAATGAGATTTTAAGAAAGTCTAACTTTCCTGTGCATGGGGACACAACCCCCAACACGAAGCCCAGCTCCTTGCCAAACATGATGGAAACAGGGGTTGAGGATCTTGTTGTGATTCCCGAGTTTCATTCACTTGTTGACATGAAACAGGAAAACTTAACAATGTATGATGGAATGTCTGCACCTGAAAGCGTTGCCAAAGAACAGCTCAATTCTTTACCTGTTGATTGGAATCCACCTGACACAATACAGAAAGAACTTCATGCAGCTGACCTTGTAAGACCTTGCCTCGCTGATGATGAAATCGTCAGAGCTGTGGTGAAAGATTTGGTGGATTCCGCTGTTGATCAGATTACTGCCTTACATGAGGCAGAACTAGTCATTAGGTAAATGATTTGTAAGTTCTTTTAACTATTTTATTTCTTTTAAAAATGTCTTTTATTTCTTCACAGCTCTGTTATTTTATCAAAGTTGTTGTGTGAACATCATGAATATGTAACGTGATTTTTGTACTGTTTTTACTGTAGGTGATTTTGGGCATTGCCAACTTCTTGTTTATTATTTTCTCATGAGGAACCTGTATTGTTATTTTGTTTTATTTAGAAAACAAAATAAAATCGATGATGAATTTTCTGCTCTTGTGAGAAAAGTCCAAAGATTTGGTTTTACTCAACATGTGGTGGAAAAGGCAATTAAAGCAACAAGTCAGTTAAAGAAACACAAACAATGTTAAATAGAATGGAAAACAATCAACACTTAATACTAAAAATGGGTTCACTGGCATAAAATATAAATTTGTTTGTTGATGTAAAAAATTAAACCAAGAGAGAAGCTCAAAAGTGTAATTTAAAAATAACAAACCAACCTGGGCAGTTACATAAAACAATTTACTGCAAATACAAAAATGTTTTCTATGGCAGTTGTTAAGCCCTGGAGCTGGAAGTTCACCAACAACATTTAATTTATAGCTTTCAAGTTTTTCAAATCAGTTTAAATTCAGATGTAAATCCGAGTGTTGGAGACGTAACTGTTGGAACATTACTCGATTACTTGCACAGCATGCCACATTGCAGTGAAGATGAAGTAGAAACTGAGGAAGATGATGGTAAATAACTGCCTATGCTCAATGCTAGATTACAACCAAAGCAGATTCTTATCCTTGATCAGCAAAACTTCAAAATTAACATTTTTGCCCTGTTGTAATTTAAATATTTCAGAACCCCTAGAAACAGATTTTGCAAAGGAGGAACCACTGGCCCATAGTCAAATGCTTACCCCTTTATTGTCAAGTTATATTAGGAATACATAACTTACAACAACATTAGTCAATCTCTATTGCAAAATTTGTAAAAAGACTTTCTGAACTAACTTGACCAGATTTCTAGTTTTTTCAATATTTGTTCAATATTGGCACATTGAATCTCTTAGACATCCAGAATTTTGATGTGGACACAGCGACAGAAGAAGATATTAAACTAGTGATTAAAGAAATGACTGCTTATGTTATTCACAAAGAAGATGAAGATGCAGCAAGCATTTCGATGCAAGATTTTTGTCATTTTATCCCACAGTATTGGTTAGCTTGTGAACGGTGAGTTCCAAAAAAACGTTGTTAAAATTATTAAGATTGTTTTTAAGAATAAACTGAAAAAGTTTTTATAAACAGACACAAACAAAGGACCAAGTTTACAAATATATGTGGGTTAAAAATTTCAAGTGTAGGCAGATTGATATAAAAAACATGTTCATATGCTGCCTTGCAAGATATGTCTATTTTGCAAGGCATCACATTCATCCTCATGTTTCAAATTTAATGATATAAATATCCTTGCTCATGAAACCTCATATTCTGTGAAATATCTGTTTTTTAGTTAAACTTTGGTAAACAATACGTTAATTGCTGCCACATGACATTTTGACCAGTTTGTTGAGTTTAAGTGAAAATTTTCTTCACATTACAGCAATGCCAAACAACAGCGAAGGAAAGAAGAAACTAAAATGTACAAGGATTTAATAAAAGCTGTTGAAAAACACAACTACAATGAGATGCAAATCAAAGCTGCCATAAAAGCAACAAGTAACCTCTGGGATTATTTCACTGTAAACTATTATACTCAATGTTTTTTGTGATATTGCAGATGTAGGTCCTGGAGTTAATGAAGTAAATGTTCAATGTCTTTTGGAGTATTTGCAGGAACACCAGTCAGATGATCATGGTAAAATGGTTGCAATTATTGTTCACAAATGCTGTCTAGTGTAAAATAATGTAATGTGGATAGCAAAAATGTGTCGTTTTGTTTCCAGAAAAAATACACGTATAGATGGCTTAAGGTATGTTGGTAAAAATGTATGAATGAAATTTCTAAGGTAATGATGATGCTGAAAAATCTGCTGAAGAATTGATGGATTTGATTGAAAGTTTGCCAAACATGATGAAAGAAATAATTGAGGAAATTTACTGCAGTTTGGTGAAACATCTTAACAATGAACGATATGCAGGTGATTAATTTAAAAACATTGGTTTAACATTATAAACATTAGGGTTATCTGCAGCAAATGCAACAAATTCATGTTATGACCTACTATATATTGACTTTTTTGTTATGTGGTGATGTTCACAGCAGTATTTCATTTTTTTTATGTTTAGCAATGACTTCAGATGACTTCACACCTTTAGTGAAATGGATCAAATCACAAAACCCTAAAATGGGTTGGAGCAGCCGAAATATCAAACAGGCCATTCTCTACACCAGTATGTATTACATTACTGTTGGAATCATGCTGTATTTTTTTGTTTATTATTTACTAAAAACTGGACAATGGAACTATTGAACTTTAAATTACATACCAATGGTGCGAAATGATAAGTAAATGTGCAATGTTTAGATGTTCCCCCACAACCAAGTGAGGCGACGTTGATCGAAATTAGAAGATTTCTTCTGGAGAAAAAACCTGAACTGGACGAAAAAATGATGGTCGATGTTAAAGAAAAAAGTATGTGGTAAATTTATTAAGTTAAAAAGTTGCAGAAAGACTTTTTAATTCTATAACCACCAGATACCCTGTTTTTGGCTTTTATCTTTATCTCTTGTTTGCATAAAGTTTAAAACTAATATATTTGCTTTTAAGTTTGTGGTTTGTCTGAGAAAGTTGACGTGGAATTGGACTTGACTGAAATGTTGTGCGATGAGGAGTTCCTCGAAGCATGGTTAGAACCCAAGTGATATTATGCTTGTGTATTATACATCCATTTATGACAAGGTTTCAGAAAATCATTTAATTACAAACAAATATTTCTAGGTGAACTTGTTTCATTAACTACATTAGGAAAGCGTGACATTACTATTAGCATTAAATGTGTTTCATATTCTGACTACACAGAATTAATAATTAAAACAGAAACAATTGTTGTTGGTGTTTTTGTAGACTTTAGGCAAGATATAAATCGTACATAGATAAAATCATGATCTATAACTAAGTGTGTTTATGTCTCCAGTCTAACATCCTCTGATGGTTTGCAAAAAGCCGAAATACAAGCATCTGCTTTTGCGTTGCTCAAAATGTCAGAAGTTGCCCCGGAGATGTTGGATTTTATTCAAGATTACTGCTTTTCGCCAGGTAATGGAATAACACTAAAGCATTGCTATGAAACCACATGTAAATATCAGTTGATTGTATTCGGTGTATTTTACCTACTTGTGTTCCAGCTTTTGTGATTTAAATTTTTTGTAGATGATCAATTGGTGGATGAGAGTTTAAAATCCGAGACCGAATCTATGTTGACAAACGTTGACTCAACTTTTGAAGGTACAAGTGACTTTGTTGGTAACAGTCTTGCTGACAAATGTTTAGTGATCTGTTTTTTAGGTAAAATTGTTTAAAAAAACTAGAGGAATCGGCATTCACTGCATAATTGTGACTAACTAAGCTGTTTTAATGTGTCAGTATCTAATGATAGTATGACAGAAGGAAGCCTATTTTTGAGATGTTAAATACGTTTGAATAATTTGTTGTACAAAGAGCTTTGATCTTTTTTTCCAATTTTTCAGATATTCACCATCAGAAAATGATCGAGGAAATCACAGAAGAAGAATGGAAGTTGACGAAGAAGTTGAATTCCCTTTGTGATAAAAATGGCAAGGAGGAAAATCCAATTGAGTCAGTTCCCATTTTTCATGAGCTGGGAAAGATTTACAGACAAAAAAGTCCCAACAAGGTTGAACTACTAAGAAGTGCAGCTTTCTTCAATGCAGCCATAGTTCGTAACCCAGAAGACTGCGATGATATCAGAGAAGATCTCCATGAGCTGTGCATGCATATTCTTCAATTATCTGGAGCCAGGAAGGCTAATGCCAGTTTGATTGATGCCTCTTATCAGTTTCTCAATGAGGTGAAAGAAATGAGAAAAAAGTCCATCAGTAGCCTTGATAGTCTAAACAAAATTGACGGTGAAAATGAGTATTACCAAGATGACATGAACGGCTTCAAATCGCAAATGTTGAACATCGAGCACTCCAATGAATCATTCGAGAAAAAATGGGAGCTAATTTCTGACATGATTGAGCAAGCATTCGACCCCATCAAGTCCTTCATTGAGATGATGGAGCTGATACATGAGGGAAGACCAGAGATGAAGATTCAGGAGGAAGAGAAGATTTCTCACATGATTGAGATCCAGGATGGCATCACAAGGGACTTCATTCACATCATGAAACTTATATCAGAATATTGTGTTGATGTCCTTGGTCATCCACAATGTAATTTCACACAAGTTGGAATGGGATCGCTCGCAAGAAAGGAAGTCACACCTTACTCTGATTTTGAAAACATGATCTTGTTGGAAGATGGAATCGAAGACAGAAAGGACTTTGCTCAGATCCAAGAATATTTTCGATGGTATTCTGTAATCTTCCAGATTATTCTTATCAATTTTGGTGAAACTATACTTCCTTGCTTGGCTATACCATGTCTCAATGATTTCCACAAGGATGGTGAGAACTGGTTTTTTGATGCTTACTCTGGTAACGGGATCTCGTTCGATGGCATGATGCCCAATGCCTGCAAGTCCCCCCTTGGTTGGCAAAATGGAACCCCAGACAACCCTGGCACCCCTAAGGAATTGATACAAACAGTCAGTAGAATGGTTGAGTTTGTAAATCATGATGAGACTGTGGATGATTTTCACCTGTCGGATATGTTAATGTGCACTTGCTTTGTTGCTGGAATGCCTAAAGTCTATGATGATTACCAGAAGTTGCTTAAGTCAAAGTTGGATGAAGGCAAGATGGACGACAGTTTAAATGAGCAAGCGCGCCACACAATGGCCAAAGACATTGTCAAGTTCAACGGTCTGAGAGGAGTAACTGACATGCTGTTGGCAGTGAAGTGGAATGTAAAGAAGACGATATATCGCGCAACTACAATTTTTATCTCGGCTCTGGGCAGGGAAGAATGTATTCATTCCACCTCAAGCTTTGACATTGTGTCTGAGCTTTTAGAGAAAGGTGTGATAGAACCTCACATCGCACACAAGCTGAAGTATGCGGTTGCACTTGCCTGCGAAATACGCCTTCGCATCTATCTGAAGAAACAACGACAAGAAGATTGGGTCAGTAGTGAGGAGTTGCCCTTGTGTGACCTCATGATGCTGTTCGATATGATCGGAGTCAGAAGTACGTACGACTACTTCAGCATAGTCATTTTCCTAAACATGTGCATAGAATCCATCTTGGAACGCGGAGAAGTTGTTCTTCCATTTCCAGACAAGGGTTTGCTTCTATGTCTGCCCCATCTCATGGAATACATTATATGCTGCATTGATGTGTCTTTTAAAGTGGGATGCAAAATGTTGCTGAAATTGGGAAACATTCACCTGTCTCAGATTTTCGATGATGAAGATGTGGTTGACATAGAAGGAGTCCTGGAAGTTTTGAAAACAAAAATAAACCCGAAAACTTGCAAAGAAGTTGTCAAAGCCTTGAGTAACTTTTGTTCTTTCCTAACTTCCCGGGGTTATTTCCTAGAGGCGCTGGTGTGTGGCCTGATTGAAATCTACACACAGTTAACTTTTCTCAAAAATGAGACATTTAACTTGGTAAAGTGGTCAAGAAATTTCATCAGCAACATGTTTGATACCTTGTCCTTTCTACAATACAATTGGGACACAGTACATTGGATTATGGAGTTTGGAAAGGCCGATGAATGAGAATAATACAAATGTTTCACAAACGCTTTATCTCATGAGCTCCCAACTTTTATCTGCCCAACGCTTTTCCATTCCTTGGTGCTTGAAGCTGACAATACAACTATGGCTGCCCTGCCACGCCGTAACTGCCTTATTATGTGAACATTTGGGTTTTAATTGTAAATTTTATAGATGTTTGGCAAAGTATGAATGCATCAATAATTTGGCATGTCATGAATAATCACCTCATGGCAGAAGTTGCCAACCTGCCATACAACAATGACTATCCTGTTGTGTTATTTTCCATTGGTGACAGATGTTTACATTTTCCTTTGTTGTATGGGAAAGTTTCGGGTTTTTGGTGCCTGTTTAATGATGTTGCGGTATGTAAATATGCAATATATCTGCCCACAATCTGTTGATTGAATGTGCATGCTTTAACAGGTGCAACAATAATTTTCTTTTTATATATTTTCATTCTTTTGATAAGCACTTCACACATTCGTCTAATTTTTAGGCTGTACCCCTTTTTCTTCACTTTTCAATAAACACACTTGTATATTCAATATAGTAGTGGTATATTATTTACAAACTAATATACAAAATGTATTACATACTTGTTTGTAATTGCCTTGAAAAAATGTAAACACAATGAATTTGCCCAAAATTTACAAGCATGCACCAAAGCTATTGCTGAATTACGAAACATAACAGCCGAAACAAAATAAAAAAAAGTTTGCCAGAAGGGCAATATTCAGCAATAAATATGCCTGGCAGCATCAGTAACAATTTATGCACAAAGCTCATTTACTCAAGAAATGTCATGGATCGGTGCCACTTGTCAAATGTAAAGCTTTCTATTCCATTTTGTGAGGAGCCTGGGTAACTTGACATTCCTGGACCTTTCTGCACTCTCACAATTCCCCCAGTAGACGCTAAATGTAAAACATAATCATGAGAAAGGGTAAGGTTGATTCATGGCATCATTATATGATTAGACGGTTTAAAATTAAATCAACTTCAACCCACCTGAACCAACATAAACTGCAAACGTAGCATACTCCAATAATATTAAACACTGTATTTTAAACACTTGTTCTAGTGTTTGTATTATGAAAGTCACCAGGAATATAAATAATTCAAAAAAGGCTTCTCTGGGTATTTTACCAATAATACAGTTTTAGCTTTCAAACTTTAAGTTCAATACTTTCTTAAATATAGACGAACAGATGACACTAAAACACATTTGTGATTTTTGAAAACTCTTAACCTGATATCTTTCCATCATGGATTGCTGCAGCACAAATATCAGAATCATCCGTGTATATCCCAGTTCCCCAAATCTTAATGTCTTCCCTGTCGCATCCAGGTATGCACATTATAGTGAACGTGGTTGCAAGTACCCCATCTCCTTCTTTTCTACATGTGTCTTGCAAACAAGTTATTTAATGGCATCTTGGCATTATTATTAATATTTTTATGGTATTTTTTATTTTAGTTTAAATATGTGTGAAATTTTTCCCAAAAACTAATTACCTGAGAAGAGAATAGTTGAAGTCCTTGCATTGCTCTGTGTTGATCTGATTCCATGTTGTGTTGTAGATGCAAAGCTTTCAGCAAAACTTGCTTTGTAAAATGTAATCAAACCCCCAGAATCTAAACATATGCATAAAAAACTGGCTAGGCAATATGAACAAAATGTGTTTGGCAAAGTAGCCAAAAAAATTATTAAACATATTATTTAATAACAAACATATTTATCTTCAGCATTTGACAGATTTTACTTGATATTCTTCCATTGTGAATTGCAGCAGCGCAAATTTGTGAAGAATCCTGATACACGTCGGTACCGATCACAACTCCATTATTCCCACATCCACTTGGACAGGGTATTATGTACTTTCCCAAGTTGTTTAAAGTTGAGCCAGTTTTTTGGCAGATATCTAACATATTGAAAGTGGCTAAGTTTCAACAATCCTTTAGTCCAAACCAAATAAGATCGGTGAAAGAAAGTAAACTTATAGGTTGCAAAAAACTAACAATTTCCTACCAAAAGTTATTGCATATTTATTTTGCTCTCACCTTGAAAAGTTAATGTTTTTCTCCAAGTTCCTTTGGATTGTGATGTCACACCATTTTGATAGCTCGCTTCATAGGCATCCATTCCTACAGTGGTGTACACAGTTACTTTGCCACCATTAGCTGTAAGTAAACAAAAAATGTAAATTAACACTGTTTTTTTTGCATTGACATACTTGTGCAATATGTTATATGTACAAACATACATGTTATAACCCCACTGTGTATTGCTGCAGCACAAATGTTGGAATCAGACGAATAATATTTGGTTCCACAAACAGTGTAAGTGTTGGCGTTACACCGAGGTGGGCAGAAGAAAACAGAAGATCTATCAAGTGTAAGTCCAGTCTTCTTGCAGTGATCTACAGTAGAGTTTTAATAAGTTGCTGTGTATTCCTTGTTAGAAATTTAAGTATAAATAAAAGTTTTTTAATTTATTTTATTTTTAAACAATTACATAACGTCATAAAAATTATTTTTTTTCTTTAAACTTCTCAAAAACCAGTTTCCCTACTACAAGAAAAATAATAAATAATTTTTTAGCAGAAAACATAATTCTGTTATAACCTTTTCTGCATAAATCCAGACAAGTGCAAATTTATTATTTTAAATTTACCTCCAAGGACAAAGGATTTGGAAAAACTTCCTTTGTCATAACTTCTTACTCCATTTCTTGTAGAACCAACATAATAACTCATGCCGGCGACAATTCCAACCATAACTTTTCCACCAGCATCTTTAACATCAGTCATGAAATTGATAGATGAAAGTTACTTGTGTAAAGCTTTACACTTCTAATATAATACTAAAGTTCCAGTTTAGCAACAACAAAATTCCAATTCAATGAATTACCTTTTGGAAATCTTATTATTTCATTATGGAATTGATATATTGACTGAAACTGCACATTCAGAAACTAGTTCATCAATATTTGGAGATAAAATAAAATATTTTTTATTGATTTTCACACACCAGTAAGTTCACCATCATGTACAGCAGCTTTGCATATGCCTGAATCCCCACTGTAGTAATTGGTTCCATATAATGAAGCAGATGTATCAGCACAACCAGATGGACAGGTAATTTCTACATTCGACGAAAGTTGCATCGCAGTTTTTTGACAAAGATTTTCTGTAAAATAATTTCAATGATCGCCAGTGAAAAAATTAACAAGTCATCAATTTCAAAGCCCAGTACTGCTTTTAAACTGACATACTCGATTTAATTTTTTTTGATTGATTTAACAATTCATTGCAATGTACATTAACCCACCAAATGCAAATGCTTCTGAAGTACTTCCATGTGAATGACTTTCAATTCTGTTCTTCCTGCTACCTCGATACGACTGCAATCCCCTCACTTTGTACACGGTCACTTTTCCACCTTCATCTATACAATCAATGTACTATTGGATTTACTGGCTTTTACTATTATATTTATTGTAAGAATTACCACCTTTCTGGTCTAAATTTTACTTTTCCATATTTTTTAAACATATTTTACAATTTTATTACGTTTACTTTAAATTAAAAAAATGAAACAAAAACAATTATTTATCTTCGGCTGCAATAACTCACCATGTTTGAATTTGATTATGATTAATTTGCATGAACTAAAATCATAAACTTTCAAAATTCACTTTTTAAATATGTTAACTACATAATGGAGCCTTTCAAGCCTACTTGTAATGATTCCATTGTGTATTGCAGCTGCACAGACATATGATGAGTCAGCATAAACATCTGTGCCCCACAACTGTGATGTAATACTCTGACAACCAGGTCGACAGGTGAGATCAAAAGATTTTGTTGCATAGCTACTACCCTGCACAGTGCATGTATCTGAAAGTAAACAAATACAAATTTATTACAAAGTTTTGAATGAGAATAATAGAGCTAGAATGCCTGAGTTTGATATAAATGCAAACATTTCAAAGACAAAGTTGAAATTTAGTGCATTGTAAAGAACAATGACTTTTTGCTGTGCAATTTACAAAGCTTTTATCGAAAAAAACAAAATTTATCTCATTATTATGAGGCTGATGCCTGGTATCTTTACTGTGTATAAAGTTTACTTAAATTTAACAACACTAATTTTACTGTTATGAAAACCTATTTCTATATAGTGTGTAATATTTACCAGAAAATCCAAATGAAGATTGGTAAAACCCAAATGGAAGGCTTGTTATTTCATTTCGTGTTGTGCCAACATATTGAAAACGTGATCCAGATTTGTAAACTGTTATTCTAGCATCCTCCACTGCATGTAAAAATAAGGTTTTTGATTGGCTCAACTACTATCTATGTGTATGCAAATACATAGTTTTATCTAATGTGCAGTTAGATAACTCACAACTTCCTGCTTATTTTCTAACCTGAAAATGTTCCGTCATGAAGTGCTGCAGCACATATGTTGGAATGACTTGTATACGTTTTACTTCCCCAAACATTATAAGGGGAATTTTGACATTGGTTGGAACACTCAATGGTGATTACAGTTTCAGTAAAATCATCTGCTGTTTTTCCGCATATGTCTAGGACACAGTTGCACTGGTAAATATGTTGTGTTTACTATAAATGCACTTTTTGTGGATACATAAAGATAAACTAGAAAATATATATTGTGTTAAATAAAAGGAAGAGTTGGATAAGAATGGTGAGATTTTCAATGAAATTGTTTGATTTAAAATGAATTATGTTTTGCATAAAATGAATAAGATGATAATGCTTTGAAATTTACTGTCAAATCCAAACGATCTTCCCCATGCTCCATAATTTCTTGTGCGAATTCCGTTTTGTTCACTTCCTTCATAAGATGCCTGGCCAGGCTTAATGTAAAATCTCACCTCACCACCACGATCTTGGGACAATTGCAACAATCAAGTAAGTAAAATAATGTCTTATGTGTCATGGGGTTAGTGTTGTACATCAATACAAACAAAACATTTTGTTCAGACACAAAAATATTTCTTAGCACAAAATATTGTTAAGCAAACATAGCACATAAGACATTTCCTGGGAAAAAATTGAAAATATTGCATTCAGAGAATTTCACTGGACAAAAATCTATGAGCAAATATTGTGTTCAGAGTAGTGATAAGTTGCCTGAATCAGTTCATACTTGTTATTTGACCATCATGAATAGCAGCAGCGCATATGTAGGAATCATCTGTATAAGTTGATGTTCCCCAAACACGGACAAAATGTTGACAACCACGAGGACAAGATATTCTCCCCTCAGTTGTTTTATCTTCCGCTGTTTCTTTACAAACTTCAGGATCTGTAATTTGTGAACAATCGAACAGCTATATATGAAACTATACATTTTAACAAACCAATATATTGACAATGAAACAAATCGGTATCACAGTATCATATTAACAGAAAAGGGTTACAGATTAATGCATTACCACAAATTGTACTGTTGTGTGACAAAGGTTTGAAAAAAAAACAGTTTACCAAAGAGCACAAAAGAGCTATCCCATTCTGAATATTCCCTGCTCATTACTCCATTCTGTGTGCTCCCTGTGTATGATGATAATCCATCAACTAAGTGCACAGTCACCTTTCCACCTTCGTCTGTGCAAGTAGATAAACATAACAAATTTCTATCAGTGTATGCCCAAAATCTAAATCATATGAGAGTTTAAATTTTTAATGTGGCAAGTGCAGTAGTCAAGTTTAAGTTTAAATAAGTTTCATAGCAAAAGTTTTGCATAAATTAAGTTTAATAGCGTAAGTTTGACCAAACAATTTTCTAAACTGATAATATTAAATCAATTAACATTTGGGAGCCTGTCTAATTACATATTATCTCTTACGTTTCACAAATTTAAACCCAAACATATTTTTTCAGTAGCTCTTTTCACTTCAGTGAAGTAAGTTATGTAACTTACCATCAATAATGCCATCATGAATAGCTGCAGCACAAACGTATGAATCAGCAGCGTAAATTTCAGTTCCCCACAAACGATCAGTAACCAAGCTGCATCCAGTTGGGCACCAGACATCAAATTTCGGGCCATGATTGGAGTCACCACGTTTCATGCAAGAATCTGTCAGATAGGTGTTTTGTTATAGGTGAAGAAAAATAAAGTGCCAAAATTTTTCTGTAATCTGGCACTTTTGTGTGTCAAAAAAAAAGTTCCTTGTGAGTTTTTTGTACAAAAGTATGCAAATAAATAACACAAAGCCGTCAGAGGGAAGCATCATTTTTCTTTATCGACTATTTATATTTTAAGTACCTCTTAAAACAAATGAAGAAGACCATGGTCCATATGATGAACTGGTAATTCCATTTTGAAAACTACCCCGATATGATGAAGCACCAGGCTCTTTTTGTACAGTGATTTCTCCTCCGGAGTCTGATATAACAAAGTTTTTGTGCAGGTTTTAGTTTTTGTACAGTGACATAAAAAAATGGGTGTAACACTCTTTATAACCATTCCCACTAGATGCTAATACACAACGAAATTTTAAGTATGGTTTACTTTTTCGAACCAGTAACTTGCCTTTAAACAAACTACCAAAAGTTTAATCTCAATATACATTTTTTATAGATAAACGTATAAGTTTGTGTCTCTTTAAAGTGCCACAATTGTAAGTACTACAACTAAACTAAAACCCACCAGTGATCGACCCTGAGTGAATGGCTGCAACACACACATAGGAGTCACTGGTATAAACCCTGGTACCCCATAATCTGTTGGCATAATTACTGCAACCAGGTGGACACATGACAGTAAACACAGACTCTGATTCACTACTTGCTCTTTTCAAGCAAAGATCTGCGAAAGAAATTTAATTTTTGACCAAAAATATTTCTGGAACATTAGGGCATTCCAAAAAACTATATTATTCAGTGTGTAGTGTAATTATGCTGGTGGTTGTTTAAAACACAAGGTGTATTTGGGTGTTGGACTGTAAGACATTTCTCATTACTGGTGAAAGTAAATGCTGCGTGAAAGCTTCCAAATGATTTGCTTGTAATTTCATTCTGTGTAGATCCTTCATATGAACTTTTTCCCTCAACTTTGTATCCTGTAACACTCCCACCATCACCTAAAAAATTTTTTGTATATTTTTAGTTTGCTGTTAATGTGTAATTTTACTCAATGAGGATGTACTGTGTATTAGGGGAAGTGAAAAAGTTTCATGAATAACATTAACTAAATATTATAAATGTTTCTTACACAAATTTAATATTTTAGGGTAGTTTAAACAACAATTTCAATAATCGTTACTATAGAATGCTTACTATTGATCTGCCCATTATGAATTGCTGCAGCACAGAGATAGGAATCTGCAGAGTAAATATTGGTTCCCCAAAGTTTGCAGGTGACTTCCTGGCAGTTTTGAGGGCAGGTGATGGAAAATGTGTCAGTTGTTTGGTCAAATCCAGTCGCAAAGCAACCTTTAACATCTACAACGCATTTGCCATTTGGGCAAAACTAAGATTCATTTTTCACTAGGCTTCAGTATTTTTCGAACCTCATGTTCCACAAATAGACTAGTTTTATTCATTTGTTTTTACGTTCAATTCCTACATATATTTTTTACGCCGTACATTTTTTACCTGAAAATGCGAACGACGCAGCTGCTGGTCCGTGTGTTTTACTTTGGATCCCGTTTTTGACCGATGAAGAATAATAGCACTTGCCAGGTAGCTTGTTCACCACCACCACGCCTCCTGCATCTGTTGAGAGATTTACGCACTTACACAGACACGATTAAATACATGATATAATTATGTTTAGTGGTGTGGACAGTAGGCCAAAAACTGATACAACAGTAAAATTTTTGCTTGCTTGAAGATCATTGACAGCAGAAAGTATTAGTTGGGTGTTTACCGCCAATATTGGTCGACTGGTCACGTGCTACCGGCTGTGATACGATTCAGCACTGGAGCATGACATTATTTACATATGATGTGTTATATGTGTCAAACATAATATTCTCCTGTTGTAACAGGGTAATATAACTATACAGTAAAATTGATACACGTTTCAGGAACGCTTGCTTTATCCATTCTTTATTCTTTTGCAGGTGCTTCAATAATTTAAATGACCTCGTGTCGCTAAATACTCTATCGTGTAAACGATTCGGACATCTACCGAATTTGTTAAGAACGTGAACTTACTGGTTATTCTTCCATAATGAATGGCGGCTGCGCACACATAGGAGTCATGTGAATAAACCGCTGTTCCCCACAGGAAGTTGGTGTGCGCTGCGCACCCTGGTGGACAATTGAACTCCGCCGTTTTGGTGGTTATGGAGACTCCTCTGGTTGTGCAACTGGCTGCAAAGGTGTTTTGTTACTAAGCGCGTTCTTTACTGAGGTAAAGGCTTATATTTAAAATTCTTTGTTAACGTATCAGAATGGCTAACATTCTTATGGGCAACAAAGACTTAGTATCTGATTTTTGTTATGTTTAAAAGTCATTTGTCGTTTTGATCGTCTTTTTTCTGCTGTATATTTAGCCTACATCAGCCATCGTCAGTATCGCTCATTCTCATAGATTCTGTTTGTACTTAAAACGTATTCATCTATTCTTGAAAATCTCGGGTCGCAAACACGGGGGATTTTAGTTTATTAAAATATTCATTCGATATTGGATTAAACAGGGTGTATAATATTCAAAGATACTTAGCTATGCCTAAGCGAACCCAGCAAGAATCACAATAGGTTTAATTAAAGCTTACTTGATCTGGGAAGTAAAGTAAATGTGCGTGGAAAGTAACCGTAATATTCTCTGCTGGTAATTCCATTCTTTGTGGTTCCTTGAAAGTTGAGCTGACCTCCGCCCAGTTTAACGTTCACAACTCCACCTCCAGCTTCGGGAAAAGAAAATGTTCGAAGGAGTTTATGATAATTGTGTATGGATCGTTTGTCGTTTTAGAAAGTGTTAGAAACCAACTTGTCTATTCTTCTTGGTATTATTAAAGTTAACATGGTGTGTCGTCATTACAGTTTTAATGGAAATGTTATGAAATCGTTGTTTTTCAGTTTGTTGCTATCGCAGCCAAACATAACGTTAAAAAAACTCACAAGCTTTTCTGACAAAAAAAACAATTTATGAATATCGATTGTATAACGTCGGAAAAGCCGACCAAGTAAATTATTTTTTTGGCGGAAGAGATTGAATGAATTGTTTGCGGCATCGTAAAAACATGAAAAAGCTTTATATCAGAGGAAAGTGCAAAACAGAAGATTTTCTTTTTATTGTGTAGGAGAATTATCTGTATGCAATATAAGTTTTACCGGATATTTTTCCATCGTGTATTGCAGCAGCACATATATATGAGTCAGCTCTGTACGTCCCGTCGCCCCATACCCGGGCAGATGGGGTGTTACAACCGGACGGACAAGTGACGGTGATTGACCTTGTGGCGTAGTTGATGGCGGTTCCAGTACATGGGATAAAAACTGGAAAACACAGAAAATTTCCTACATAACATTCAACTCTTTCAATACGCCGTGTCGGTCTCTGCTATATACCTATATATTTACTGGTGCACTGCGAGAGACTGACTGTAAACAGCTTTATTCGCACGAGCTTTCGCGAGCTTGATCTCGATTTGCTGCACCTGATGAAGCGAGATCAATTAAGCTCGCGGAAGCTCGTCCGAATAAAGTTGTCGCTTGTCAAAACAGTGCACCAGCAAGTACTACATAACATTGTGACTGCATTATTCCTTTATATTCCATTTATTTCTTTGCACTAATCGTGTTTAGTTGCAGGATTTTGTTGGGGATGAGAACGTCATTGGTTCATAAAATTAAAAAACACTGTCCAAGTTACTTCTTTGAACTAATCGTGTCGTTGTATTTAAATCTATTATTACAAGGGGTAAATATATAGGCCAAATTCTACTTTTACTGCTACAACTAATCTGTTGATTACGACGAAGTTAAAATCCCGATAGACCAAATGAAATATTATGTATCTGTTCCAGAGAATACCGTACGACATCATAACCGTTACCTGGTATAGATTCAGCTTCGTATGTGGTGAGAAGTAGCACAAGACAAGCACTTAACACCCTCTGCATTTTATTACATATCCAATAAGATGCTGGAATAAAATTATCTGCTTTAACTTTTATTACTATTGCAGGAAACAATGAAGAGCTTCAGAAAACTTTCTCATCTATTCAAAACTACTGTGCTTAAAACGCCAACACGGCTTCATGCAGAAATATCTAAAGGTTCATTGTGTTCTGGTTTGGAAAACTGATTTCCTAAATGATTGGAAAAAATAAAGTGAAATTGCAAGTGCGGTTTTGTTTTCTCATGTGTCGAATTCTCGTTAACAGGGAGTGTATCTTGCCGTTGAATTCCACCATGACGAAACATTTACATGACTAATATTTACACACTTTAAGTTTTGCCCTAAAATGTTTTTTAAATATCATATTACCTTTACCTGCCAAATACATCATTATTAACCTTTTGTTTTTGTTTAGATCCCATTAAGTGTTTGAGTCCTTTCCAGGATAGAAAAGACAGTATCAGTAAGACAATTGTGAATGCCAACAAAAAATAATGCTTGAGGCAAATTCCAAAAAGCTAAATATATTTTGCTGTCATGGGAAATGTATTTCGTTATAAGAGAGTATTTCAGTCCAAGTTTAACATGTTGGAATTTTGCTTGGGTTTAACCTCCTTAACTTTGTTTGGCATTGCAACATGCGCACAACTTACTCTTATGTTGTGTTTCCAAGGTTTGTGTACTTAAGCGAAATAATTTGCGTTCCCGCCACAACTGGATTTAAACTAATTAAGGCTAATTGTACCCAAACCGTACACTTTCCAGTATCGCATATACCGAAAGTTTTCGGCAAGTTACCTCGCCTAAGGCTCTGTGTCAAGTATTTAATACAAAGCCTTGCGTGGAATTTCATTTATTCTTTACGTTTCGCTGAAACGTTGGATTTGACGCGGGAATTTTCAGCCTCTGGCAAAAGCTCGCTTTTTTGTGTACGAATCGCTCGGCTGCAAAACCGCCGTCATGCTGCTGAGGTCGTTCGTTGTTTTCGTGGTTGTTTGTGGAATTGCTGCAGTTGCAGGTAAGGTTAAGATTTCTTGGAATTAAGGGTTGTGGGGGGTGGGAAAGGTTGGTTTCACAGGGGAATGCAGAAAAAAAACTGATACCGCTGAGGTTACAGCGGCATACATCGATATGGTGTGTAGTTATTTGATAACATTACAAACGTGCAATTTTGTTGTGGTTCATTGGCAACCATATTAATTAAGCCGCCATTCTTAATTATAACTAAAACCAAAGTTACTTTTACAAGATATAAATATTATGTATATAAATATATTTCGCACAAAATACTAATACTTTGAAAGTTTCAAACGTTTAGCAAAGACCAATGGTTTTAAATGTTACTCATTTGCCGATCGCCTCAACAGTACTCTGGACAGTTTACTTGTTTTGTTGTCCTAGATTCGGCCTAGTTCAGCCTCCTGTCCGGTCAGCCTGTTTGAAAACCATTTTTGTTTCTTAGCTGCGTCTTTTCGTCTCTTCTTCATGACTGTTATAAAAATGTGTGCATTGATCACGAAAAAAATAAACGAATCTATATATTTTCGTTAATGTTAAATTTAAGATGCCACTGTCAACAGGTGCACTAATGAGACTTTACAGGTCAAATCAGTGCGTGTACACGCCTTGTCTGCAGCTTTCCAAATTTAAGATGTTGTTTGTTTTCCATTGGACAAAAATACCAGCTAAATGTTCAAAGTGCAGTAATGGCTGACACGTTATAACGACCTTGGGGAAATTATAGGCGTGGGGCAATTTATGCCGCCACGGTGCGTAATTGGTCTACATATGTTTACACACGAACATAGCTTTGCGGACTATCTGTGGCTTCCTACGTATAGGATGCCTACACAACTATGCTTGTCCACGAAAAAACCTTCGCTAAAAATAAACTTTCGGCTTGAGGGCGACCTTTCCATCTGTCAAGCTCTGTCTAATTTTCGTAAACCAGTTTGGATTGTAATTACATCGCCTACAGACATACAAACTCCTATTTTTTTTATATAGGACAGGTATATGAAGTTGTTTTATCTGTTACCTCTGTCAGCCATAGAGATATCAGGAGACTTTGTTCACGCAAACCCTCATTTTAACTTGTAGAGTATTCGCCAATGAATAGATTCCCATACAAAAATATATTCTTGTTTTGTCAACAAATAAGTGAATGCAGTTTAGCCAACGACTAAAAATGCCGCAATAGAAATCTAATTTCGCGTTGTTTCATCACTTATTATTTCTACATTTTTGAAACTTCTATTGTAGCGCAAGAAGAGTTCTTCCCAGTTAGGACGTTTATTTTACAACCTGATGGGTTTTCGAACGTTTCAAACAAATCAAATCAACTCAAGTGTATTTTGCGCAAAAAAACTACGCAGATGAACAATACACAAGCAACTAACTCGTCAACATTCTTTTTGTAGATGGACAGGAATGCAAGGACAATCCGATTGGATTCTGCGGTGTTCTGTGGTGTCGTTTTTTCCCCGACGAACGAAATGTGAAGACCTGCCCCAAAACCTGCGATCTTTGTGACCTTTACAACCATTTGCAAAGTACGTAATTTTTATTGTATTTTTTTGTCATTTAAGAAGTGCGCATTTGTTTGTGTGAGC
The DNA here is from genome assembly GCF_947561715.1 of Ascidia mentula. Taxonomy (NCBI): domain Eukaryota; kingdom Metazoa; phylum Chordata; class Ascidiacea; order Phlebobranchia; family Ascidiidae; genus Ascidia; species Ascidia mentula. The sequence continues at coordinate 1,661,108 of NC_138569.1, forward strand.
ATGGTGAATACTTTACAATAACGAATATTATTGTGAAGCTATGTGGAAAAAAAAGTAAAGGATTTCGTGATGGTAAACTAGTGAGTGTACGCAGTGGATACCAGTGTGGGGCAGTTATTGCAACAAGAAATTATAGCAGAAGGAGTGTTACCGAATCAAAACAAGTGTCCAATTCGGTGCGCTGAGAATCAAAAACAAACATTTTCATTTCAAACGATGACGTCACCCCCGCAAATCTCAGAGTATGCTGGTTGCTGGTCACGTGATGCGTTTCAGTCGTGTTGCCTACTTTTGTGCCCGCGTTGTTACAACTGGGTCCTTCTTTAAGCACTGATGATGAACACAGTAGTGCTTGAAACATCTGCTTTAGCATTATTATCATTTCAGCTTGGGCATTTCCATTCCGACTTGTTTAACTCCGTGTTTTTCACACCAAAACATTCAAATCTTTCCACCAATTGCAGATCAACCAGCGTGGAACACATGGACCCCGTGTACAAATACATGCGGGGGCGGAACCCGGTACAGAGTTCCACTGTGCAATCTTAATGACTTTGAAGCTTGCCCAAGGGAATACGAGGATTGCAATGAAGGGGATTGTCCGCTCGGTGAGTTGGTGTAAAATGTCGGCATTGTCGTGCAGTCAGAAATCACATGTGATCGTGAAAAAAAACGAAAACTATAACATGAAAATGTTGTGGCCGAAGTGAAAAGAAATATAGCCCATATGATGTAAAAAACTTTGAAACGATTTGTTTGTTTTAGACGTTTTGGCAAAACCTTATGTCACCGTCAATGTGATTGTTTTGTGTTTTTCAGCGAAGTGAAAAAAAGCGTTAAACAAGAGAGATAGAGACATCAATAAAAAAAATCACAATGTCATTTAGGTCTGATTTATTGTTTTACACGCTTTATGTTTTAGTGGGATGTCCCTCAAAACAAAACCACCGCTACCAGTTACAAGGATCGTGCTGTCGACCGAAACCTAACGAACCCTGCGGGAAGTCAACGCCAACAGCAGGAAGGATTCTGGGTGGTGTTGATGCGATACCCGGACAGTGGCCGTTCATGGTACGAAGCTTTCCCTCTTTGGTTTATTTCAGTTGGTTCTCGACAATTTTGTGCAATAGTGGGCCCGTTTGATGACGTCAGGATAATCGCAGACACTTTTTGCTTTTTCGAAAATTTGCTCATCCAAGAACTAACCTTGGGGTGCATCTCATATTATGTTTTTGTTTCCATATGACAAAGTTAATGCCTTTATAATTTCCGTACATAAAGTGAGTTTTCAGTGGTTGCTATTTACCCCTGGTAACGCTCCATGTATAGTAGATTCCACGGGCATGTCGCCAAATGATAATCTAAAGGTAAAATGCCTTTCGCTGTAAAGTCTAAAGGGAAAGAGGCCTCTTCGGCGAGAGATCTTCAAACCCTGAATAAAAACTTTTGTGCCTAAAGGAAAGTTCTCTTAAAAAAAAATCTATGACAGTTCGCATCAGACCAAACCCATTCAAAAAACACTGCATGTAAATCTGAAGTCATGAGGTAATGTTTATTTAATTTCAAAAGATGTCAAAGTGAGTAAATTATTTACCTTTGGACTAACTTTGTTTCAGGTTCGTCTTGAAATTGAACGAAGGCCTGGACAACGCAGTTTATGCGGAGCAACCATTATCAGCCGACTCTGGGCCGTCACAGCCGGTCATTGCATAGAGTAGGTCAAATTTCTACGTCATTATCACAGAGGCAACCGCTAAGTTGTGCAATATGTTCAATGCAGATGTGCAATCCTGTTACCCATGTGAACCGTTAAGTGCCAGTCCATGTTGTAGTGAAACTTGCTTTCTCTGCTTCCCAGTCAGAAATTTATCTCCGGGCAAAACTCGAATTTTCAAATCGATACGCTTCCCAGTGACTGCCTGTACTTCTATATATAAAGTATGGCACCGGCCTAACTTCGACCTTCAACGATGCCCTTTGCTTGAATATTTTACATGTCCCCTATATAACTATGTTTGCTAAATAAAATTAACATGTTCACCACAATACATTTTAACGAGTATTTATTGTGTTAATATGTCACACAATAAACACATGTTTGTTGTGTAGAGGAATCACTCCAAACAAGATTAAAGCTTACGTGGGTTTCGGGACGTCGAAAAAGAAGAAAGTCCCACTCAACAAAGTGTTGATACATCCAGATTACCTGCACCCTGGAATCGACATTGCTCTAATCAGGGTAAGGCGACTTCCTTCTTCTACGTTGGAATTTAACTGCTGAGTTCACCGTTTTGCATGCTAGAGATCTGGGCGGGAATTATTGGAATGGTAAAATCAAATATTTTCTGAATTGGTTAAGTTAGCAAGTGTGAAAATTAGTGAATGTGAATCACGAATATTATGAAAACGTTTGTAAATCTTGTTTAACGTAACTTTAATTGTGAAATATTGCAGTTTCAATCTCCATTAGCATACAATGACTTTGTCGGTCCGGTTTGTCTTCCTAACGGGGAGAAGACAGAAGATGGTCAGAATTGCTTCATTGTTGGATGGGGAAGTGAGTTATTTGCTGCTAATGCTGCATATATTAATATTACGGCACAATATTAAATACACAAAGGCAATAATTTTGAATGAGAAACTGATGCTTATTCTACATAAACGAAATCGATTTTTCTAAATAAATTTGCTGACATAAATTAGAAGCTTGTTGAGCAAGTCTTACAAAGACAATAATATTTATTTTTCTTGCTCTTACTATTTTTATAAATCTAATGTGGATATTCGCTGATATATCACGTTTTCCAGCCACTCTATTGTACCTTGGGTCAACATCAATTAAAGGGTTATCGTACAAAATAACGTTTTTTATTTCGATGAAATGAAGCATTCTCTTATAAAATTTAAATATATTAAATTTAAAGTGGCAGAAAATTTTTCCTGTGACATTTTTACAAAGCGTTTGGATCTTCAGCCTATCGGTGTGACGTCATCGGGCGCGTATTTTCCCAGGTATTACGTCAACCCCCGTCACGCTTCCAAAACTTTTGCAAGAGGCGAAAATCCGCAAACTCCCGTACAGGTTTTGTTCCCAGTCATACGAGGGAAGAAATTTTTTCGGGAATTTGAACGCAGACAGGGTATCGTGCGCCGGTCGGATTGCTGGACAAATCGATACATGCGTGGTAAGAATTCTCACCAATTTTGTTCATTCTTCTTTTTACATAATCCTTTTATTGTTTGTAAAACAAACAAATCGTCCAAACGGCTGTTGTAAAATTTATCTGCAAACGTCGATCGTATGTCTAGAATTATTCTTTGATGAAAAATGTGTGTTGAAAATGATTGCATAACATACAATCGCAACGTTTGCAAACAAATTTTACAGCAGGTATATGGACTATTTTGTTTGTACCAAAAATTTACAAAACCACGAATTATGATCCTCAATTTTGTTGTGTTCTTCAAACTTTTGTGTTTTTGTCATGTATCTTTGCTTGTAAGGAAAATGTTGCATACAATTTTTTCTGTCGTTACGCATTTATTTTCGTTATGAGGTGAATATGGATTGCAGACGAATCTAGAATGACAACTAGTTTTACTTTACTTTCTGCTTTACCTGTTGTTTCCATTAATCGGGCCACTATTTAGGCCAATTAACTCACACATATTCCATTTATGCACTTGGCAAATCTTTTCATTCCAAGTCACTTTTAATCGTTGCCAGGGTGACAGTGGAGGACCTCTTGTGTGTCAAAGATGCTCCTCCTGCTCTTGGTACATCTCTGCTGTGACGTCATTTGGTCCTCTGCAGTGCGGACTGGCCGGGCTTCCAGGTCTGTACACGAACGTACTCAAACACGAGGTTTGGATCCGAGGGGAGGTTCCCGGTTTGCAGAACGGAATATTCGGTTGTCAGTGAAAATTGATTCTGTCAACGTCGTTGTGTAGAAATATTGGTTTACAAACTGCTGCAAAAATAATGTTGCTTCATTCGTTGAGAGATTCAATGCAGAGAAAGATTAAATGAAGGACAGGTGCTTAAATAGAAAAACCATTAGCGAGTATTTGATTTCAAACGTTTTAAAGAAACGGCATTGCACTGTGTAGTATTCCATCAGATGGGAGAGTTTGTGACACATTCAGAAAAGGTCTAGCTTTTATTTTTAAATTTCAACACAAATTTAAGTATTTGTATTCACACGTTTCGAACCAAACCAAATCCTTCATATTAAATGTAGACAAATGTATGAAAAAGATACTAATTATTTTCAAAGATTATTTTGGTGGTGACAATTAGGAAACCTCTGCACAATTAGAACCAAAATCCAAAACAAATGACCCTGCAAAAACTAAACAAAACTCCCATGTCAAAACCAACCTCTTCGTGTTTGGGTTCGTAGTTAAATTTTGATTTAGTCAAATTTCGTGGAAGCAGTTGAGTGCGTTAAGAACCTTAATATGAGCGGGTACAAATGGGTCGATACGAAGGGAAAATTGTGTCAAATAAACATTGCAAACTTTACGCCACAATGGTTGGTTTGCTACAAACTATTTTGATATTTCTTGCTTTAAAATGTGCACGCGAAGCGAAGCCAACAATATATACATTGTGCACAAAAAGCACTTTTTTGGAACCCAGCAACGTAATGCATACGCGTTCAACATGAACCAGCAACCAGGGAAAAAAGTATTATTTGGGTGCAATCAAAATCTGTGCACGAGTGAAAGCTTTGCACAATATTAACATTTATTAATAGCGTAAGCGTCGCTATGAGCGCTGTTGGTGCTGGAGAGAGAGATTTTTTCTGCTGTCCCGTCGTTCCACTCTTCATGCAACGACCCAAAATCATATTTGGATTCAATACTTTTACTCCATCTCTGCAAATGTAAAGATTTTGGAATTACATACCATAAATTTGAAAATTGAAAAAATACTTTTTATGATTTGTGTTGGAGTAACCTTGAATTATTCACACGAATACCTGATAAAAATCACTTTACAGATATTGAAACCCATAATTTAACAAGATGGGATGCAAGTAATATTGAAGATTTACTTAACTTTCGAAATATTACATTAAGCGTTAGTATTTTCAAATTCCTTCCACAGTCTCAATTATGTGAGCTACAGACAGATTGTCACTGTTTCGACCTTCAAGGTCACATCAGTATGCAGCACACACACACACAAAAAAAAAGTCTCAATGTTAGCAAAATTAAACATGTTACTTTCAGTTCACCAAAAAACACTTGGAACTTCATCTGCTACAAATTGCAGAACGAAAATATTGATTCGCTCCAATTGACAGACAGGTTATTTTTTGTAAGACAGATCGATGCTACAAACATAGTTGTAACCCGAACACATCAAAACTATCCACTTTCACAAGGAAAGTGTTTTTGTATCTAGAAGTTTATTTACCTGACGAAAAGTTCCTCTGCTTTTGCATAAAGTCACAATTGCCATGATTGGAATACTCATAATGGATGACAGTGTCATAATCCAGCCAATCACGTTCGTCCACGTCGGGTAGGTATAACCCCCAACAGTCAGGGGTGAGAACTTCACACAGTACATCACCAGTACAGTCTGAACAACAAAGAGAAACATTACAAACCAGTTAGATGAGAAAAAACTATGCCTCCATTGGCCCCCACTGACCCCCACTGGCCCCCACTGGCCCCCACTGGCCCCCACTGGCCCCTACTGGCCCCTACTGGCCCCCATTGGCGCCCACTGGCCCACACTACTGGTGATGGTTGAAGTTACTACTGGTGGAAATGATGCAACGTTACATAATTGGGTCGGAAGCATAAGATTAAGGTGATCTGGACAGTTGATTAACAAGAAAACCCGACCACCACAAGTTGACAAACCCAACAGTGAACTTACCGCTGTTATAAGTGGTATGATGAACTTATAGCTGTAGTCGAAGAACGTGGGCAGAGATCTTCCTATCATACGTTTGACGTCATCACGGTAAAGTTTTGCGTTCCACAACCAGCCCAAAGCCATTGACTCACAGAAGACGATCCATATCAAACATATACCAGAGGCACCATAATAGTTGATCAGTTCGAACCAATAGATTCCAGACTGAGAATGTAATTCCAGACTGTTTTAGAACGAATTTAAAAACACATACATATATAGGTATTGGGTTACAATGGCATCCCACTTTTCATTACAAATCAGATGTAACAGAGGCTGTGACCCTGTTTGGTTATCGCATATAATCAAAGTGTCCATTTGATGGATATTTTTTTTCTGGAACAATCATAAAATGTTTCCTTCTGTCGAAGAAAGTCTTACGTACACTAGTGAGCATAATCTGACAGGCAGCAAAGAAAACTGTTCCAAGTCCGATGTTGGTCAACGCTCGTCGTTTGAACGTGGAACCGAGGGAGGGCCACGTGTCAATGAGGCATGTTGACAATCCTTCAAACTCGCCAAACTGTAAACAAAGGAAAATGTGCAGGGCCACTGTTTTGACCTATTAGGACGTCATCACAGCAGCTTTTAGTGGTGAATATACAGCGATCTTGCCCTCCAAACAACCAGACGTATGGACTTCGATCTTCTGGTTACCTTATTGTTTGTTAACATGGAATGAAAGCATATTATAAGGGGATGATCGTCGTATAGAAGAATAAATTTGCTAACTATACTTCCGTCTTAACATCACATGCCATAGTCATAGGCTGTTTTGGAATGGACATACACACCCTTTGTGATCTTTCTATGTTATTGTATGAGCTGCCCCAATATAATGGCGGAGGTTGCAAAACGCCGAAATTATTGAATACCACAAACAGTTTCACTCACCGCTGAATCTATGGCGACAAAATACAACATCAGAAAAAACAGGACCGACCACAGTTGTGGAACAGGCAGCAAGGCCAGGGCTGATGGGACGACTTGGAACACGAGTCCAGGACCTTGAAAATTCAAGGTTAAGATAAGGGTGGAAAATTTTCTGTATTATATTTTGAAAGTCCTTTTTTGATATTTTGAAATGTGATTCAATTTACAGCGAAACGTATATGGGAAAAACCCAATTTTTTTTTTATTTCGCTCTGTTTCATTTTAAACACCGTTGTAAATGTTGAAATCGACGACGCGTACCTGACTTTATCACCGTCGTAATATTGACTTGGTTTTCGTGCGCCAAATTTCCCAGAATGCTGAACGTCACAAACCCCATCACCAATGACGTCACAATGCCACAGGGTATAATAAAAACCGATTGTCTGGAAATAGAGGAGAAACAATAAAATGCATTCCACTTGTAGCATGAATGGATACCAGATCATGTAGTAGCTTTTGGTGGAAATATTAAGTGAAAAAAAACTATCTTAGGGGTTGTTTTTGGTTTAAACTATTACTTGAAGAAGTCCTGCTTCTTTCTATTGTAGCTTCCGAAAGCTGTTATTCCTGGAAATCCAATTCCGTACACGTAAAAAGCTTGGGATATCCCCTCCATCCATACCTACAAAACATGCAGTGTGTATTTACATGTTATAAGCAAAACAACTCAAGTTAGGAACAAAATACACGACGTTTGTTGACATTTTTACAAAATTGCTACAGGTTTGTTGCTCAAGTAGCTTCAGGACGTGTTTCAATCATCAAAAAGACAAAAATATACTTGGTTTCTTTGGAGTTACATAACATTAAGTTGTATCCGATAACTGTGTTGTTTTACAATCTACCAGCATTTCTTAACTGTAGGAGTGAGATTAATTTACTGGAAATCTAAAACTAAGTTGGCACGTGATGTGACGTGTTAAACTTTCTCGGAGTCGGTTCAATTGTAATCAATCTAAGACTGTTATCGAGTTTTTTTGATACGGATAGATTTCCTCTGTCTGGTTATGTTTACTGAAGGAAATTATGTTTAACAAACTAAGCGTAGGTAGTGGGTTGTTTAGCCTACTTTATCATCACAAAATTCCCGCATGTTATCGTCGCCTGAAACGTGGCATTATTCGCATGTGAACGGTCACCGCAGATCTGCTAAAAACGTACTTTTAGGAAGTATTTCAACTAGTAACATGGCGCTACAGTTTCCCACGGTCTATAACCCAGTTGTTCTCAAACTGTGCGTCGTGTCGGCCTGATAGAATTGAGACTTTTTTTACTACACCGGGATTTGAACCCAGGATATCCTGGCGCACGCGAAAAAGTTTAAGAACCACTGGATCCCATTATGAACACCCTGGTATAATGGTGTATATTACTACAGTACTTAAAGCTTCGTTCACCGAGGGCTTCAGAAGCATCTTCATGTTTGGCAGAAGAAACACTTTGATTCCGTCCGTCGCACCTTCCAGCGTCAAACCTCGTACAAGCAGAACGAACAACATGACGTACGGGAAGGTGGCAGTGAAATATACGACCTATACATAAATCCCAAAAACATTAAACAAAGGGAAACCAGAAAAAGTTATCTTCTGCTGAAAGAAAAGATATGTTCTGTTTTATTGGTGGTCCTATCAGACTTACTTGGTCCAGTTACATTGCTAGCACAAAGTTGTTGCTTAAAGAGCTCGCCGCGTAACTTGGCTGCAAGGATAAGAAAAATAATCCAATTACCTTTCCACTAGATTTTACACCATTTATTGTAACCATAAATACTGTTACGAAGGCGAGCAACAGGTAGAAGAACATGGTTGTGTTGAAACCGATGCTGGGATCCTCAAATCCGGAGGAGGCCTGAAGAACGTGATTTCTATGGAAGAAAATTAAAAAAGTTTAACGGACAAAAAAATTCCGCTCCGCTCCAGTGAATGCGCAATCAGCATATTTGTTGCATTACTGCGCAATATGCAACCGGTTGAAAAACCTCAAGGAGAGCACGCGCGCTTAAATCATTCAGGTGTTCGCCAACCTCCCATGACGTCACAACTTGTTACACGTAAACACAGCAGAGTGCGGAATTGTCGCACGTAATGTTTGGGCGAAACTGCCATTCGTGCGCACTGGAAAGAACTTCATTCAGTTAAAATCCAGATTAAATGAGGCATTTCCTCGTGGTTCTGAATTCATACTCCGGCGCATCAATTGAGATAACATGTGCAAAAAGAGCTTTAATAATCATTGAAACCTGTATACAGGTGTACGTACTGTATCTTCCTGTAAGGTCGCAAAAGCTGGCGACTTTGTTTGCTTCCTAGTATAAAAACTCTACAATTGGTGCATTTGTTTCAATCTTATATTTTGGGATTACGGCTCCAGTTTGTGTCCCACATGAATATTGAACTAATTTGGCAAGCTGTCAATCGCGCACCGTAACACGATGTATATTTCCATGTAAAATCAACACTTAAACATCAACTAACTGAGATAACTGCATGATCGTTGTAAACTTACAAACACATATTGAGAAGAACATGAACATTAAAATCACCTCCAAAACTCGACTTGCGGAAGGGTGAAATTTTGCTGGGACATCGTCATGTTTTCCACCGACGTCAAGTTGACGACATTCGTGGCAACGTTTGTTGCGGAAACGTTGGTGTAGGAAGTTGATATCGGTACACATGAGTTTGTGTTCCAGCTGTTGTCTGTATTAAAATGTTCAAGACTAGTTTATCGACACAACTAGGTTTTAAACCTTGGTCAAAATCATACAGAATACGAAGACAAGCTGTTGTTTTTTGGCGTTGTGATGCTGAAAGCCGTACCACCCACTGCAGGTATGCGTGGGACACGGTATCGCTCGGCTGTTGAGGCGCAACGGAGCCCTTAATACTTTTTCAAGTCAACATTCCGTTATAGCAGAGACAAAAGTGTCTCCCTGACACTTTATGGGGAGTTGAGGGCGCCGGTGAATTGTGAACGAACAAAAGAGTCGGAAAAAAACACTCCCTTGTGTTTGAAAACAAAGGTTGTTTGGCATCGCTTTACCCGGTGAAATTTCCCAGTCGCTAAACAGTCCGTTGTCCGTTACAAACGGAAATATACAAAACATCAGGCAGAATTGGGTTGAATTTTTAATAATTCTATGATTTTGTTACATACCACAGGTGGTCCAGGGCAGAGGGCCGGTAGTGAACGACTTGACAAAGAAGAAAATGCACCAAGCCATGATCAGCATGTAAGGAATCATGCAGTACGTGGCAACCACTACACTGGAGATCCCCAAACCCTAACGAAAAGAATAAAAAAGATTATGGAAAGCCACAAAATTCCATAGAAAGCCCACCTATGCTGGGCTCATTTAAAACAAGTCCGACCAAAACCAACAAACACACATCGAAGATTTCTGTTAAACCAGAAAATCCAAAGGCAATTTTCCGTGGTGGTAATAACTTGATACAGAGCGTGTAATTCGATAAACACTTTATCGTTTTCCGTTGATGCGGTTGTCGAAAAACTCGACATTTCGTTGTATTCTCAATGACAGGAAAAAAGGCACAATGGAATTGTTTTATGGCCTGCAGCAGAGCTCCGAAGTGAATATTTCTCACGAATATATGTGAACAATTCGCACGAATATATGTGAACAATTCTCACGAATATTTGTGAACAATTCTCACGAACATATGTGAACGATTCTCACGAATATATGTGAACGATTCTCCCGAATCATATATGAGTATTTCTTATTAATACATTTATAGAAAGTTGATGAAATTGACAGCAATATCGCCCCCTTGTTAATGAGGACTCTAACAGTTAGCTATCAACACTACTAGGTTTAAACAAACATCCCAGCATATAGTTATGCTATCTACTTGCCTTGGCAAGCGGGATTCTGTCCCAGGCCCCCAACCTTCCACGTTTAGTAAATTGTCCAAGACCAATTTCAAATGTGTAAAGGGGAATCCCGATGGCAAGACACGATAGTAGAAAGGGGACCAGGAATGCTCCTAAAACAACAACAACTTCAAACGGTTATCCATGTACGTCTAAGCTACTGATAGGTTTAGTGCAACGTTCCTAAACCGCCTATCTGCGGTGATATTTTTACCAGTTACCCGGCATATTATTTTCACATCAAATGGATTTCTGCTGATGCAAAGGGCTTGCAAAGTTTTGCAATGTTAAATTTGCATTATTATCATAATTATTTATTTCATTACATTCTAGCCTAAATTTTTGCGAAGTTACTGGGGCGTAACAGTTGTTTTGAAACTTGATCGATCCCAGCGAAGAAGTACTGGGAACCGCTGGTCTGTTGGGTTTCGTATAATGGCTCATTTAAGCCCGTTTTCGCAAATTTTAGGATTAAATAATATGATGAGATCATAGTTTTTAATGAATTTTTAGGAAAAGCTTTTTAGGCAAACAATTTATCAATAAACCATAAGTGGGCTTCCTACATAACCACAGTCCGCACGGGGCATGAAGTTTTAAACTTGTTTAACAACTTAATATTGTTTCTCGTTTTGATGGCGGTCGGGCTTTGCCACAAAAAACAAATCTTTACAATAAATTGGTGGCGGAGCAACGACCAAAGTTCCACGTAGAAGTCAAATCCAGTTTTAAGTTTGGCGGTGAAAACCTTACACGAACCTCCGCCATTTCTATAACAGAGATAGGGGAACCTCCAAAGCATTCCAAGACCGATGTTGTATCCCAGTAGGGTGAACATGAACTCAGACGGACGATCCCAGATCAACCTGGAACATAATGTTTCAATTAAATATTTGACCAAGAAATTGAATTTCAAAAGGTTTCTGGAAACACTGTCGCTAAAAAAACATTGAACCGTGACAATAAAGGCTAAATGACATTTACTTTCAAGCACTCCGCTATTTTTATTGGCTTCCGCGTTTAGAGTGGTTGACGTAAAGCATGCAAGTTTCCAACCATATATGTTACCTTTTCTGTTGTGCGGGTTGCTTTTGTTCCTTTTCCATGTTAATGCCTGCCTACAGTTTCCTAAATCAGACCTGACTTTAGCTATATGAAATGTTAAAGCTATATAAAAAGAAATCTGTTATTGTTGTTACTTCGCCAATGTATAAGCCAAAAACTCAAAGCTGATTCACATACGGCGAAAACAAAACGGGGCATGTTTTCTTGATTTCGTTTTGGACGAGAAACAAAAAACGTGTCGGCGGTTGACTTCATCTGAATTAGACAAAGTACGCTCCGGTTTATATGGAGCTACAAAAATATTGTTTTTTGATCGAGTTGGTGCAAAGCACCACAACATAAATGGCATTAACTGTTACTAACATAAGCATAAACAATGAAACTCTTACTAAACCAGGCAGTTTATACAAGACCGCGCCGATGCGGCAGGAAATTGTCTTTTTCCGTATACGTTTCTGCGAATCCTCGCCCAAACAAATGACAAACCATTTCCTTTTCACTCACCGCTTTTAGCATCCCCGTTGTTTGCACTGATGCGTGTAACAAGCTATTCCTTCCTCCCGTTATGTGAAAAATAAATGTGCGCAGCTAACACACGAGTATGACTAATAACGTATGACAGTAGAATTTATTCGCGCCGTTACGCCTGGCAAGCAAGGTCAAAGCCGCTCAAGTTCACGGTTGAGTGGAACACAACCTTGGCGAACTTTTAAAATTACGTGGCACAGCCTTAACTGTGCCTCGTTTCCAAAACCAGAATAACATTTTCACGCCTTTTTTCAAGGGGGAGGCGTGAAGTCTTTTCATTCGGGAGATTTGGTAAAAAAAACTGTTTTTCGCTTCATTGAAAAAGCCACGCTTCATTAAAACGCGAGGATTCAAAGAATGTTTTTTTGGGACCAGAGTAAAGTTTCAATATATTATTCCATTCGTTGAAAAGTAAACTTTATGCATGCAAGCTTACTGTTTCGACAATTACATGTTAACACAGATAACGGCAACCTGACAAGTTAACAAGTCATTTTGTTTATGTGGAAGTTACAACGTGGTTGCAATCCATCATCAGTCATGATGCATGGAAGTGTTTTTCTGTTGGCAAAACATTCCAATAGCTTGCGTACGACGGGGAATCCGTGGTAAATTCAATGCAGCGAAAACAAATGAGTGCAACACGAAAATATGGCTTGAAACTGCAAAGTTGATTACAACCAACCTCTGTCCCCACCAGCCTTGTTGTCCATATGTAAAGTAATTGTTCCGCAATGAGACAAATGTTGCAAAAAGTATTAAATATGTTGAGAGTAAACAAAAAGAATAGACGTTTTTCGTAATTTTACAGATTCTATAGCGTCCGCGTTTACGTAACGACAAAATGAAGCCACGCCTTCCAAACTGCTTATACGTCACAATCGTCTTGCAAGCTTGTGCGCCATCAGCATTCATAATTTCCGCCATAATGTGCTGTTGAGAAATTATCTACTGTATTTTCCGGTATCGTGCAATGTTGTGTAACCTTTCTATTTACCACAACCGATGGGCCATAATGTGGCAATTGCCACATATATTCCATGCCTTGCACAATGTACTTTGCACCAGATGGAGTATCAAGGTGTCTAACTTCGTCCGCCATGAGTGTCCACACAGACCATTGTTTCAGCAGGGTTTTGATCAGCCTGGCTCTGTGTGGGCGTGGGTTTCAGTTAAAAACCTAAAAGCAATAAGCCAGTTTTGTAGTGTCCGTGATCACTTTAGCGTTAAGTTCTATAGTGCGTTTTCCTTCGAAGATAAAGTTACGCAGCCGATGTAGCCCAATACATCGATTGAACGGCACTTTTCGGTTTTTCTTGTTCGTTCTTGGGACCAAACGTTTCCTCCGATTTCATGGCTAATCAGTCTTTTGGTACTTTTTGATAGGAATTTAGACATAGCGCACTTTCTCTGTAGCTGTTTGACACCCTATGGTTTCGGTTCTTCATTTAGACAGCGCATCCTAATAGCTTCTTCGTGTACGATAGCTTTTAGGATATTTCGAGACAAACAGCTCATGTAACGTCTCGATTGTAATTATAATCATTCTTAATGTAATATGCAGGCGAGCGAATAAAATGGTGCGGTGAAGTTGCACAGGCCATATTGTTTCTCTCTAAAATTTATAAACCGTGAGTTATGTTCCTATGTTTTGAGATATGCTTGGGATGGTGTGATCTTCAATCGATGAATATACTCCCTTCCCTTTTCAGCTTCACGAAATCTTTGAAACCCAACAAGGAATCACTTATAATCACGTGGAGAAACTCCACTGCACTGTCTTCTTGCGTCGTGTTTATTTATCTGAAAGTTAGTATTAGTCTATCGTCATTGAGAACTGTTCTTGGGTTGGGCGTTTTTTGCAACTTAAATTCTGTTGATCTTTTCCCGTACGAGAGAAAAAATATGTCATCTACGTAGCGTTCAAAGATTTCCGTTCTTCTAGTTTTCTTTTAAAGTGGGAAATAATGCACTGCAATGTTTACAATCATACAGGACAGAAACCCCGACCAGATTGTTTGTTTCTTGTCTTATTCCAGCGAATAAAAATAAATGAACTTTGATATTGATATTGATGTGCGCAAAAATCCCCGCCAAATTTCCCGCCTTTTTACGATTTTTTTAGTTGCGCGTTTTCGAAACACCAACCACTAACTGAAAGAATATCACTCGACGACCATTTTGCAAACACCTTCAGTTAAAAAAGGAAAGACTATTTATCACAATTCGATCATATTATTTCAAATTGTTACCGTTTAGTTGGTATTAGCCTAATGTCAAATTTGGTCCACACTTATTTAAAATGGATGGACAAACTGTCACAATTGCGCCCATTCCGCCCCAGAGAACGTCAAGTCGCCACGAAAAGACTATTGCGACGGCTGGTGCAGCAACACATGGTGACTGTATATAAGTTTATTTAAATAAAATAACAGATATCTAAATATTGGCAGTCACCAAAAACTTTTGCTGCTCAGTTTTTTGTGCAACTATTTTCGCCAAGATCCAGCCTGTGCCAAAAATTTTGGTATTTAATGTTTTGTATTTCTGTTGAAAGCTAATTTGGTGGACAATTTTGTGCTTCAGGAAAACCAAAGCTTTCCAACAGAAGAATCTGCAATCCGAAATTTATTCTTTTCTTTGGTGTTTTGTTGATCATTTTGGCTGGACTTTCAGCACTGTTGGTTGTTTACTGTAATTACCTCGTTGTTGCAAGTATTTTGGGATTGGAATTTAATGTGTGTCCCTTTTTTCCAGTGATTCCTTTGTTGCAAGGACCGTGTAGTTTTGAGGATACACCTTCAGAATACCAAATTCTTCTCTGTAATAGTAAGCCAAGAAAGCTTTTATATGGAACTTAAATTTGACTTCATAAATCATGCTTCTGCTAACTCATATCTCTTAGGGTACACAGATGGTGTTGACTGTTCGTTTGATGTCAGTAAATGTGGTTCGACCTGTGTTTTGGGTTATGAGCAAGATGAGTACGAGTGCCCTAAAAGTTGTAGGTGTGCAACTGAAGGAACACTGGAGTCTGACATACAGTTCAATGAAATCAACGTTCAGTCAGTATTAACAGTAAGTGTAAAGTTGCCGAGGGGTCTCAATGTCTTGTTGTCAAAAGTTGTTGAGCGGTGACTGATTGGCCAATTTAACCCTGTTGCTGCTTACAACCTCCACACAACTTAAACTTCATTTCATTTTATTGAATAATTAACCTTCTCAAGACTAGTTACATTGAATTTACATTTTATGGCTAAGGCATACATTAGAATAAAGAAAGTAATTTCAAACTCATGCCATTTCGAATAATTTTTTTTTTTTGCAGAGACTCTGTTATGTTTTTTTGCAATTGTGTTTTATTGTTTCAGTCGTACATATCAGAAGAGGACAACACTGTCCTTAAACCAAGTGGCTCGGTTAGCCTTCACCAAAACATTTGGAACAACATTGTTATAAATGGCAGAACAAAAATTCCATTTGCGTTTTCTGGAAACATTTGTATGTCACAATTTTCTTGACCTTTTTTTTATATTTTAGTAAAATTGCTTTTTGTTTCATACGGTGTTTGCAGTAGAAAATGCAGCTGCAGAGGGTGCAATCAAATCTGCCATGGAACAGATTTCAAGCTTAACTTGTCTTGATTTTGTTGCAAGAACTGCTGAAAGTGATTTCATTGAGTTCGTTGGTAATAGAAGAGGATGCAAGTAAACTATTGCTGTACTATATTTACCGTAATTCATCGAATATAAAGAAAACATTTCCTTTATAATTTCAGACAATATATTTGTGATTAATTGTGTCATATATTATGCATTATTTTTTTTGCAAGCCATTTAATGAAATGTTAAAACAAAAATAAATTATGTGTATATATTTTTCTATAATTGTCACAACCTTTACCCATCTCAAGACAGTTGTATAATTAATTCTGTTATACTTGCTGCACAACGTGTACCCCTAAAACTTGTTTGCAGATCTGCTGTGGGGAGACTTGGGGGCAGACAGGAAATATTGATCAGTAACGGTTGTGAAAATGTAGGCAACACTTTACATCAGTTGATGCATTCGTTAGGATTTTGGCATGAGCAAGCAAGACCTGACCGGGATTCTCACGTGACAGTACAATTTGACAACATTGCAAAAGGTGAAAATGAATTTAGATGTTTAATTGCAAATTAATGGTTCAGCTATTATTATGACAATGTCAGAAATTTAACAAATTGAAAACAGTGTGTTTTTGTGGTAAATGAGTTTCATCGTTGGTGAATATAAATATGGCTTACCCTTTCTCTGAAAATACGTTTAATTTCCTTGCATGGTTGCATGTCAAAGGACACTTTTCAGTTTTTGGACTGTCGTTAAATAATAATAAGAAAAAATATCTAAGTATTACTTTTTACTTTAATTTTTCATTAAAATT
The DNA here is from genome assembly GCF_947561715.1 of Ascidia mentula. Lineage (NCBI taxonomy): Eukaryota > Metazoa > Chordata > Ascidiacea > Phlebobranchia > Ascidiidae > Ascidia > Ascidia mentula. Next base: position 1,677,889 of record NC_138569.1, read on the forward strand.
TAATTGTTTCAAAGCAGTCCTGTTGCCACAGATACAATTTTGTTATTCCAGAAAACCATGTTCACTTTAAAAAGCTTGGAAGGAGCTTCGCACAGAGCTTGGATTCACCGTATGACTTTTTATCCATAATGCATTTGGATGGATATTCATTCTCAAGTAACTCCGAAGCTACGGTTGTTTATGCATCAACTGGGGAAGCTGTGAGTGGTCAGCATGATGCTTTAAGTAAAGAGGATATTACAGAAATCAACAGGCTCTATAACTGTGTTATCACTCCAGATATGATTGGTTAGTACAGTGTTTCTTAACTGGGTGGGCAGTTTAATGAAATTTTTGCAAGTTAAACGCATTGTCTTATTTGTTGATGTCTATCATGCATTCATTACTAACACACACTCCCCACGGACTGACAGTGCAGTCAGTGGTTTCAAGATTTGTCTAGGTATTTAATGAGACAATTGCTGCAAATTTGTATGACTGTCTCTAGAAAAACTGTCTCATAATGAATACATTGTACAACATTTCGGGTGAACGTAATAGAAAATTGTTAGAAATCACTGGGTTGGTGTATGGCTTGCATTTTGTGAGTAATTACCTGTATACTGCTTAGTGTATATGCAGATAATGCATAATTAAGAATCAGCATGAACAAATTTGTAGCCTAAAACACTTTTTTGAGAAAACCTAGTTGGTATGCAGGCTTTTGAAGTATGTTTACAAAACTTGTTGACTTGTCAAATAAATTAAGTGTATATGAAGTGAGCTATTGTATAAGTGGTTGGCTTGTAACTAACTTGCAACAAAACTCATTGTAGCCCCTCAAGAGGGAGACCAATGGTCACAGTGGAGTGATTGGCAGCCCTGTTCTGCTTCATGTGGTACTGGAGAAAGCGCAAGAGTCCGAGAATGTTTGGATATTTCTTCATCCATTGTGTATAGCGGCAGGTGTAGTTCAGGCCAGAGTTATGACTTAAAAAAATGTTCAGGAAAAGATTGCAGTGCTGGGTTGTGGGGGGAGTGGTCACAATGTTCTGTGACCTGTGGAGTTGGGTCCAGACACAGGTGGTTATAAAAATTAAGATTAAGTCATAAAGATTTTTAATACTATTTTAGATATATGTTTATTATATTTATTGTTTTGACCTTCTTAAAAAATTGTTGCTTTGCACATTTTTGCCACCAGTTTATACATATTTAGCATTTTTATGCATAGCACAAAAGATTGTGTTAGTTTTTGTGTAATTTTATTAATTTTAACTGAGACAGGACATGATTCAAGCAAATTATTATCTGTTAAATTTAATTGTTTGTTGCTTTTTAGATCATCTTGTTGTTATCCAAATATTAAACACGAAACTGAGTTATGTCAGAATGTTGCATGTCCACCAGGTACATTTTGGTATCAGGGGTACTTGTTTGTTGTAAGATTAACTTAAATGTACATAGTTAGCAGCTTAATATCTAACATTTAATTAACATTCTCCGTTTGAAATCCTAAGCCAGATAGTTTAAAATCACATTTTACTACATGAAAGTTTGTGATATAAATGGTGCTCATGCAGATGTGACATCGTGGAGTGAATGGTCGTTATGGGGATTATGTTCACACAGTTGTGGCATTGGATGGCGCCGCAGAGAAAGGAAGTGTGTAGATGTAACGTGGAATGTGGTGGCTCCACATTTATGTCCTGTGCAGTTTATAGGTGATGTTGAAATGGGAAATTGTGCGACAACACAGTGTAATGGCACAGGTAAAGCATTTTGCAATATTTACCGGAATTTTGAATAATTATACTTAGTTTAGAATCTGTTAATTTCTAACCCTGTGTATATATTTTTTACTAATCTCATTTTTGAAATACCGTTTTTTTCATTAGGACATAAATATTTTTATTGTACATGTGTGTGATGTGACAATTTTGCCCAAGGTGTAAAACCCCAAATAACAATTTGACTTGTATTGGAATTTATAGAATTATGCATAAATGTCCACATAATATAACTTTGTATGGCTGTAGTTTTCCCAAAAGTCATAACTAACATTGTGTGGTAGTTCATGTTTTCTTTGTTTTTTCGTCTGTTGTCATAAAATGGGCCAAGGTAATGTCAAAGTTAAACAAACTGTGAAAAGAGTTCATAGAAGTTTATTTGCTTTGTTTCAATGTAATTGATTGTAGCGGCCCCTGGTTGGAATGAATGGGGAACTTGGACAGAATGTTCAAAAACCTGTGGTTCTGCTGTTTCTATGAGGTAACAAAGTGGCCTCATGTCTTAAAATGCTATTGTTATGTGCTGATGTCCATTGCATTAATATTTATTGTTTTATCAGACTTATGATGTTCAAAATCATATAGCCTGTTTGAGTGCTTGTTGCAATCATGGGGAAAGTTTAAGTTGCTAAATTTTATTGTGGCATTCTTAGACATAGAATATGCCCACCTGGAGGTTTGTGCGACGGGGTTAGGAGTGAAATGGCTGCCTGCATGTTCGGGCCTTGTCCTGAAAGAAACAAGACTTACGGTAACTAATATTATGGACAGAAAATTAAGTAAAACTTCATATTGTAGGTTGGGTATACAATGTAATTTAAGTACTAAGTACTATGCCTGGCAGCATCAGCAACAAACTATTTAAATGGGTATACAATGGTCTATTTGTTGGTTGTAAGGTGATATAAAACCCTTTTTTCAATAAATGTAATAATATATTTTTTTTCAAAAGTTTTTCTTCGACAAGCAACTCTTACTTTTCTTCGTTTCAAATAAACCTTCATTACAACATATTATTCTTCTTCTCCAATAAATGTTGTTCCATATTTTCCTAGTTGTGTCGCCATCATGGGGTCCATGGAGTGGGTGGTCATTGTGTGCAAAGACATGCGGAGAAGGAATAACCAACAGAAGAAGGTTTTGTTTTGGGGAAAACTATGCAATTGTCCCAGAGTGTGTCGGGCCTTCCATTAATAGTGATGTTGATACAGAACTTGGCTCCTGCTTTAAACAAGTAAACAGTTGTTTTCTTCAGCAAGCTTTTCCATACCATCATTTAAAAGGTTTTCCGCAGGTTTTCTGTAACAGTATCTAAGAATGTATCCAATCTCATTGTTCTTAATACCTTACTCTCTACAAAAGACCTTGAAAAACTACTCCATGTGCCAAATCCAACCCACTGGGCCTTTTAGTTAGGCCAATTGGATGTCAGTATCTGTGTGTAGCATTCTTCATTTTGAAAGTGAAAAATGAAAGTGACTTTAGTTTGTGTGATTTTTTTGATTTTCAGATTTTTGATTATACCTTGTAACACTTTGGCTTAAATGCTTTTTGCACACTTCATAATTAAATCACATTACCTGTTGGGCCACCTGTTAAATTTTGGTTAAATTGTGATTTTTAGTCGTGCCCTGATCTGAATGCACCTGGGAGTGACGGAGATCAAACGTTCCAAGTTTTCTCAGAGGCTGAAGAAGAACCCCGATGGTCGCTGTGGACTGAATGGGGGACATGTAGTCAGACTTGTGGGCTAGGTATCAGTGAAAGGTAAGAAATGATAAGTTTTTGTATTGCAAGATGACTTACAAACCTTATGTATAGAAGGAGCAAAACCTGCTCCAATCTATTGTAAAGTTGTGTTTTTTTATGTTGTAAGTAATCCACAAAAGAAGTTTATGATATATCAACCATATCAGTGTAACATACTAATCGTAGTTAATGGGATACTAAGTGCGTCAATAATAGAAAGTTGCTGCAGATTTTACTCAAAATTTAACCCTATATTAATGTTGATCTTGTTTTGACTAAATTCAACCAGGCGGGCAAAACTGTTTCTAACTTATTTCTGGTTTCTTTGCTGATGTTAATATTCCGGGTTGTAGATCGAGAATTTGCCTGGATGGTGACATCGGTGAACCAGGCTGCATTGGAAATGCAACTGAAACGATAGAATGTACTTCAATACCATGTGAGCATTTTTCTTGTAGCATAAAACTGACCTTATTCTTACAATATGGTGTAATAAAAGCCTTTGTCCATTGAACTATCCATAATTATTCCACAGGCAATTTTAGTAACTCTGCAATGTGGGCTTCCTGGCAGGACTGGTCCAGTTGTTCTTATGTTTGCAACGGAACCAAAACTCGCTTTAGAAATTGTTTTATGGCAGATATTATTGTGAACATGTGCAAGGGAGATGGTTTGCAGACTGCAGTTTGCCATGAGAAGGTGGGGTTATAATTTAACTTCGGATGTGGAAAATTCGACTAGAATTTGTATCGTAATGACATTAGATCAGTACAATAGTTGTGCACTCTGTGGAATGGTTTCGTGTTTCTTAGGGGTGTTAAATATGCGTAGTATATGTTTACAAAAATTTGCGATCAAATGACTACAACTATGCCTGGCCACAGAAAAGAGTCCAAACAGAAGAAAAAAAATATGCGCTATTTCTCCAAAAGGCTGAGATTCGGCCACTAATCGCACAGATTCATCAATTTAAACCTATATTAATACACCAAGTTGAAATTGACCCGGGTGCAAATTACGGCTACTTTCGAGGTCGATGACAAAAAAAAACGTTAATGTTGATAGTCAAGTGCTCAACACATTTAAAAATTGCACAGTGCAAAACACAAGATCTGTTTTATTGCAATGGGTTTGGTGGTTTTATTTGTTGTTTTTTACTATTTTAAGGGATGCCCAAGCTATGTTGAAATATCATCAACCACGATTTTAACACCATCAACCACGTTTTTAACATCGCACAGTACCAACCCAGCAGGTGGTGCATTCCAAAACTTGTGTTTTTAAACAAGCAACAATTGTTGTGTATTCACCAACAGTATACATTTTTGTGGTGGCCCAAGTAAATTTGGATTGTGTTGGTGGGTGGATTGGAATGTTAGATGTGAATGGAGATGGTTTGGAAGATCTTGCTTGTATTTTGAACTTCCATTCGTTGTGAGCACTTTAAACTGGCTTATGAGCGTGTTTGTGTTGTGTTTGTACAAATATAATGTTTCTGTTGCTGCAAGAACAGACTATTAAATTGTGTTTGTACTTTCAAGACTTGTTCTAACCAACCAAGGAAACAACAGTTTATTGAAAACAGAAAATATATCGGCCAACTTTTGTCCTTCATCAAATGGCGTTTTTCTCACTGGAGACTTTGATGGGGACGGCTCTGATGATATTCTTTGCTTTAACAGATTTGAAAAGTATGAATTTCGCATTTATGCATCATATAAAAAATATTGTGTTTGCCAGGTCGTCGGTTATCACGCTTTCCCGCAATGGAAGTTTCGCCGACTACACTGAGATGCATGAGTGGAACTCGGGAGAGTTTTGTGTTAATTCTACTTCCACTATTACAACCGAACTTATGGACGATGACAACAAAAGCGATTTATTGTGTGTCGAAGAAAGTGGAAAAACACAAGTTTTGATAAACACTTGGCCCTAAATCCCAAAAAGACGACTTCTGTAAATAAAATTCGTTGTGTTGGGTAGAAACTGCTTCCAACTGTTTTTGATTGGTGACCATCGTATAATGGAAATACCGTGCTTAAGAAAATTTTGTTTACAACTTTGTTGGTGACATTTAAATCGGTTTTTAGATTAAATGTGATTTAATACTGTCCTAAAAATATTCAAAAATTAGAATGTTGCCCTGAAAATGAAATATATTAGTTGTGGAAGTGTTCGGTAAAAGTTCGTCTGCAAATCTAGTCACGTGCTTTTAATTATTGTAATTATTTTTGTTGGGATTTGAATAAAAATGGAAGAACCGGAAGGTTTTAGATTTCCGTTTCCATCTGCAGAGCGTGATTACAATGTGTATGTATCAAAACCAGAGGTTCCTAGTCGCAGACGACATTCCAAACATAAGAAAGAGCGGGAGGCAATTGTCGGCACCTCTGCGGGTAGGCTATTATTTTTAAATTGCTTTCTTTGCCAAAAAACGGCAATGACGAAAATATGTAGGTTTAAAAACGGTAATAAATCAATGTCTTTTAAATCTTCGTGTGATATGCACACAGAAAAAAATGGAATAGAGTTTGTGACATTTTTATTTACAGCGGCAAAACGCATAAAATCAAAGCAAAACTCTTCGAGGAGGTGTCGGAAGTTAGCAATAGCCTTTATTTGTTTTCTTTTGCTTGGTGGTGCAACTGGAGTTCTTCTATACTGTAAGCCTAAAAGAATAACTTCATATTTTTATCATGATTTGCTATAGGCTAAATGTGATCAGGTAGGCTAATGAGAAACAAAAAATATAAGCTGCAAAATTCCTCTATGTAAAGGTCAACAGAATGTCATCTGGCTTTATAAGCAGCTATTAAGATTGTATTGAACTGTGTTACTTTTGCTTTTATGTAGTTTTTCTTCTTCAAGATGTTGTTGTTGGCAGTGATTTGTGCAACTACTTTGAAGAACCAACTGCTTATGATATTTTAAAATGTGAAAGTAAGAATGTCTCTGTTTCTTAATAAATCTTTTCTGTAGAGTTATTTTCGGTACACTTTTGTACATGCTGGCCCAGTTCTAAAGTGTATTCTTGTTGCTTGTAGAATATAGACAAGGTGTCTCTTGTTCATTTGACACAACCCAGTGTACGACGACATGTGATCTTGGTTATGTGCAAAACCAGTACGGATGCCAAATTAACTGTGATTGCGCATTGGGTGGAATTATGCAAACTGATATTACTTTTAATCCAATAAACATTCAGTCAGTCTTAAATGTAAGTTATGTGTGAAACTAGTTTATTTTTACCACTGTAAACAATTATGTATCTGTGGATAAAACTGACTAAGGAAATTTTTTATCTATCTCAGTAAGAAAGTTAATACTGTTATTAATGCAGGCATATATTTCTGAAGAAGATTCTTCCATTGGTAGATTATCTGAAGGAACAGTGCTGCAAAAAAATATTTGGGATCTTTACAATGTTGCTGGACGGTGGAGAATACCTTACATTATTTCTGATGAAATAGGTTGAAGATGTTTCTGCCAATATGTTTAGGCCTTTTAATTTTTTTTTTTTTAAGAATTTATTGTTGGGGTTACGTTACATTATATATATATTCTTTTTTTGCAGTGACTGGCAGCCTTTTACACAATGCAATACAAGAGGCAACAGCAGCAATATCCAACAAAACTTGCATCGATTTCTTTCCCAAAGTATCAGAGATTGACTTTATCGAATTTTCATCATTTGGTCACGGTTGTAGGTTAGCTGGAAAAAACGCAATTGCTTGAGTAAAAATAGAAACATTATTGTTCTTCTTGTATTGCAGATTTGTGTCATTAGTCAAGTAGTTGCTGCTGTAATATATTTGCTAAATAATTATGAAATTGGAGAGCTGCAGACAGGATGTACACGCACTGTTTCGACCTGTAAGGTCTCATCAGTGCATCTGTTGACAGTGGCACTGTGCTAGCTTTAACACTAGTGGGTACACTAATTTCCACTTTGTGGTACCTTTCGGTCAACGTCGATCTGTTGGGTACCCTATGCTGAGTACCAAACAGTGCATGTACACCCCAATATAATTAATAAATTATTTCCAAAAATGAGAGCTGAAAATTTAAGAAATCTTTTATTTATCAACCCAAAATGTTCATCATGAAATTATAAGTTTTTTTCCAACTAACATTTGCCACCCAAGTATATTAGTTCATCCTTTTTTATTGTTGTTAGATCAGCTGTGGGTCGCATCGGTGGAAAGCAGTCGGTGGCGCTTGGCACTAATTGTAATTACTCAGCTGTGATCCAACACCAACTTCTCCACGTGTTGGGTTTCTGGCATGAAGACTCCAGGCCTGATAGAGATGATTATGTGATAGTAAATTTGGATAATGTTGCCAAAAGTAAAGATTACATTTAATATAGGACTGTTTTTACAATGTCCAGTTTGCTAAATATTCAGAAACAATATTGAAAACTATGATATTTTGTGTTTTTTTGGCCAGCCTATTTTTAATTATAATATTGTGCCTTTTTCGGGCAACTTGACTTTAATTTTTTTGTTCCATGAACATGTTTTTTATTGCAAGAAAAATTCTGTTACAGGCATTAACATATTTTATCTTGATATCTTGTTTTGTCCTGAAAACCTGTAAGCAAAATATTTTAGACTTAGATGTTTAAATATTTCTGTTTTGTGCAATTCAGAGTAATGGAAGTTGGCTTTAGTAATATCACACTTAATGTAAGACATCAATTGTTTTACAGAAAACCACTTTAATTTTAAGGAAATGGGCAGAATGTATTTTGACAATCTCAGCATTCCATATGATGTTAACTCCATCATGCACTTGGATGGATTTGCTCTTTCAGAAAATAACAAGGCAACAATTGTAAATAAAACAAGTGGAAAACCAATTAAAGCCCGAAGGTCAAAACTAAGTGAGGATGATATAAAACGAATCAAAAAAGTTTACGATTGCCCAGATCACGACTTTACAGGTATGTCTTTATAAACTTTACATCTTACAGTAGGATTCTTTTTGAATAAGCGTTGTTTTTAGTGATACTAATGATGCCCAATTATAGGCGAAGTATCTAAAACAACTGAAAGACAAAGGACTTACGTTTGCTCTTATGTAACTTGTTAAAAAATCAGATACCAAGCCTTTGTTACCATAAGACTGTCGGGAAATTCCTGCACAAATGTTAAGATTTCTGCTTAAAACAAGAAATAATAGGTTATTGTCTTGCCCAAATTCTCGGACTTCATCGACATTTTAAATTATATAAATAAACATGAAACTAATAATATTCACTGGGTTGCTGGCTGCACTGATTAAGCCTTATAGGTCGAAACTTTAAATTACGTTCAATTGATTCCTCATCTGCTGAGTATGTGCCCTATATTAATTCTTTAAAGTTTCTATGGATGATGTTGATCACCACTGGTCAGAATGGACTGGGTGGTTTCCCTGTTCTGCAACCTGTGGTACTGGACATAGGGTTCGATTAAGGGAATGTTTGGATCTGGCAGGCGAGCTGGTTTGGCAAGGCATGTGTCAAGGGGAAAATCGCATGTACAAGAAGTGTGGGGAATCACCTTGCAACAATGACCTGTGGGCACCTTGGTCATCGTGTTCTGTGTCTTGCGGGATCGGTCAAAAGCACAGGTGTGTGACTCCCACATTAAATCAAGCATGACCAGGTGAATCATAAAGTATAGAAATATGCAATCAAATGAATGTACATGAGATTATATTGTTTAGAAACACATTTCTTGTTCTACATATTCCCTAAATTTGTCAGTTTCTGACACTTGTTTCAGTTTTGCAGAATGAAACATGACCTGATAAATCATGTAGAAAATCTACTACAAAATGAATGCAATTTTTATTTGAAACACGCTTTGTTTTATTCTGTAAATATCCTAGAAGTTAATAGTTTGGCAGCATTGTAAACACTGGCATTTCTAAACCTTTGTTGTGTTCCCAGGACTTCTTGTTGTTACCCATTGGAGAGATATGAAATTGCATCTTGTGGTCTCGCTCCATGCCTTTCCCAAGGTTTCTTCATTTATTTGTGATTTTAAACCAGGACCTCTGTATGTATACGAACAACTCCACTTGGACTCTTTGCATTTTTTCCGTCTTGCTGTAATTCCCATCAAAACTTTAAACAGCCATCACAGTAGATGTCTCTGTAGAATATTTTCTCTTTCGTCAATCTCTGCAACTGCTTTTTCAGAGGAGTTTTCCTGGGGTCTGTGGTTGTCATGGTTACCATGCTCCAACACTTGTGGGAGAGGGTTCAGGAAGAGGAAAAGGAGGTGCGTGGATCGTTTCTACGAGACCTCCAACATCACCATGTGTCCACAGACGGTCCCTTCCCACCAGGAGAGTGAACTTTGTGCCACGGAATCTTGCAATGTTACAGGTGACTTAATTGCCACCGATGTTACCTGGCATATTTACGTTAATACAGCTACGTTTGGGTTTCATCATGATTTGACATAAGGGAGCAGAACAACATCTTGCTCCCCAGCTAACTGTTGTGAAGACAAATTTTGTTTTAGACTGTTTGTCTACAAAGTAATTGGTTTATTTACCATTTACCGTTAAACAATTAATTTGAGGCTGTAAAAATTCATATTATAGAACAAAAAATATTTTGATCACTTGCGAGCTGCATTTTCCTTGGGTTGATAAACATGCAAACAAAATATTGTTGCTATCCAGGTTTCACAGGTACGTTGTCAGAGTGGGGTATATGGAGTGATTGTTCTCTAACTTGCGGCAACGGACAAATGAGAAGGTGCGTGCGTGTGTGTGTGGAAAAGAAATTTTGACTTTCTAAATACAACGACCCAAGTATTTTGTGAAATAGTTGTCTTTTTATTGTGTTTTGACATAGCCTTAGGGACTTGTTGCCTTTTGTTAATTAGGTTAACTTGCATTTACTGATCAGGGAGCGAACGTGTAGCGGAAATTGCGATGGAATAATGAAAACGGAAACTAGATCTTGTGGAGATCCCTGTCCCATCAGTAAGATGTTTGTTATTTAACTCGCAACATTTTTATAGCTTTTATATTTTGTTTTTAATTGAACAGCTACAATTTAACAATAGCATTAGGGCAAATGAAGTTTTTTGTAAACTTCGTCACGTATGCAACAATTTACAAACACTTTTTTGTGAATTTATGAATGCTCCAGAAGAAGAACATGCCACATACTAGCTTGGTGATAGGAAATATTCGAATAAAGTTGTATTTTACCTTTTCATTACGGTTGCATTGCGGCAGATAGACGATAAAATAACATAAGCAAAGTGGAGCCAATAATATGAATTGTGTAAGCTACAGACAGATGGCCACTGTTTCGACCAAAAAGGTGCAGCTGGTGTAACTTTCAGATGACTTTGCTGACCAAACGGCCAAGCAAAGACTCCCACTTTGTGGTGACTATACAATCGCAGTCATCCGTTGGGCACCAAACTAGGTGCAACCTTACGGAGAAAACAAGGTGGAAACACTATGACCAAGCAAAGCTCAACCAATAGTGCCGTCAGGCCCCGTGTCACAATGATCATAAGATAAGCAAAGTGGAGCCAATAATATGAACCTTTTAGGTCGAAACAGTGGCCATCTGTCTGCAGCTTACACGATAAAATAACAGTTTGTTCATCACCTCGTTACCTAACATCATTTCTTGTTTATTCTTATTTAAAAAAGGTTCAAACATGGACTTTTTCAAGTAATTTCTTCCCCCCTGGCATGTAACAGCCCCCTGCGTTCTCCATCATATAATGTTTTAACGACTTCCACCACTCTTCACTGAGTGCTTCCAATTCCTCTGTTTTTTCTTTTTCGTGGTTTCCCACGTGACGTCTTTTTCTTGCTCGTAATTCTCGAATCTTCAGTAAATCGTCCGCGAATTTTTCCTGTCCGTACAAATCAACTCTCTTCCATAAAGTGCGGTTGAAGTGTTCGTACAAAGCAATATCCTGAAAAAATTGGGCATTTTAAAATTCTCCCAAAGAAACAGTGGTTGTCATTTCAGAAAAACTCCCCTTCTGGCAGTAAACTAACGTAGATTTTATTTTAACAAACGCATTAACCCTAAATAAGTCTCAAATACAGAACCAAACCTTAGTCAAAATAAATTCTACGTTAGTTTGATAACAGTTGTGCAATTCTAAATTGCAATACCCAAAAACAGTAGCACTAAAGTATTCTGTTAGCCTGATAAACATAAGTATACGTACTATGTTGTTGAGTTGTCGAAATATGTTTTCGTGTTCTCCGCTGGCAAACTCGTACGCTACGTTGAACGTCGGCAATATTCTCTCCAGTATGACGTCATCCCAACCCATACACAGTGTTTCCTGTTTTGAATATACAAGTTTAATTGATCTTAAAACAATTTTTTCACTTAAAGTTTCCACTAAAGAATACGTCATCATCAGTCGCTTCCCGAGATAAAAGTTGCGACGTAAAAAATTCTGTTTTTGGAATGTCGTGAGTTTAAAGAGATTTATTCGTTCGAGAATTCCATTCATCAATGCAGCGGATCCCAATGCTGTGTTATTTGCTGAGCGTCAAACATCGTGAGTTTGTGAATAAGTTTGTTACCAACGCAAATCCTATGGAAAATCCAGACTTTCTCCGACTCCCACTCTCAAGTTATTTCCCATAATTGGTCATATCCTACCTTTTACATTGTTGACCAATATAAGTTTGCTAATATACCTTGAGAAGTAGCAGAGATTCGTCTAAATACTCGTGAAGCAGCACGAGGTCCATATTTTTATCAATCTCATTAATTTGCCTCCCAATTTCTTCTTTATTCTTTAAAGTTGGATCCATTCCGAGGTCATGAGCCTGGTAGTTCTGGAATCTTGTAACAATAAAAACCTTTGTTGAAGAGTGATGTTTGATTTATCCATTCAATAAGAACTTTGCTAGTTAATAATGGGCATACATGTTGCTAGAAACAAATATTATACCACTATAAAATGGTATTTGTGGAATATTTGTACCGAACCGTTCATAGCATAATTTTTGACCTCAAATTGATGCCCATTGGCAGCAAAACAACACAAGATTGTATCTAAATTTTCTTACCACACCTAAAATACCAGGGGATGGATTCGTTCAAAAATCTCGCACATTTTAGAAGGAACTGATTGACATCCAACTTTCCCCCTCCTAACAAATAAGCCAGGGGCATTCCAAAACATCGAGGTTGGTCCTTAAACTTTCCCCTGTAGAAGTTGAATGCTGATAGGAATGCAGATCGTGGTTCTCTTACTATTGAAATGTATCTGAACAACATGGGTGTCGTTGCATTGTTAAAATCTTTTTACGACTCTGAACTGTTCATAGTGTGCATTGAAATGTAAGCGCCACCCTAACGGCGCTTGTATCTTACAATCGAATGAATCAGTTAAAATGAACACCAGTTATAACTGTTGTAGCGTGAACTTGCATTTCAAGGTTATTACTGGCAGGCACACAAAGCAAGTTATCATTAATCCAAGCACTCATATATGCTTTAATCTGCTAGCCGGATAAGAAGCAAAACAAGTCCTACTTTATTTAATAATTATTTTCAGAGTTAACATAATTAAAGTAAAAATATCGTGGGATTCGAATAAATGTAAATGAAAAACAGAGTCGCGACACAGGACGCGCGGAGTCTGTATATAAACAGATTGGTGCAAGACCGTGGTTTCTATTAGGGATGGTTTTGAGTCCATATGTTATCATGAACCATTAAATAACCACAACCCACCTTGTATCTGGTTCAAAACATTTCCGCATTTCCTCTGCATCGAATCTCGTGTGACGGAAGTTGGAGGTTGCGTGTTTGGGGTATTTGTATTCGCACCGGAATCTCCCCGGGTAACCCCCAACAAAGGGGTGGGGTTGGGGGCTCGTTTCTCTCTAAAAAGACCATTTTTTCATGTGCACAAAAACAAACTTGCTATGAAACAGGATAAGTTGAATTGCGGCCTCTGATATTCCCCTAATGTGAATCTGCAAACTTCAATCATTCAATCAGGAAACTTTTATTAATTTCGAAGTATTTCCTGGCCTAATGTATAACAATTTAGATTTGTTAAATCAAGCTTTTTTTTTAATTAACTGAGCTTTTTCGTCTTGTTTCCATTGCATTCTTTTTATTTTTGAAATCACAACATGTTTCCTTACCCCGTGTCTTTCTTGATTTTTCCAATATTTTTGCAACAAGTTCGCAACAGCCGAACTACTCGTCTTGTGGGTTTTCACAAACACAATATTAGTGACTGGTCGGTGACAAGTTCTCGTCCCAAATCTGTGTGATGATTTGTGAAAGTCTAGTTGTGCTGCTGGAGTTGCTCGATCAACAATCTTCACCTGCATGGGGAAAACCCTGAGTTGAAACATAATCAAACCAGCTAACTTTGGTCTGTTGGCTGGAGATAGTTAATAACTATTCATTTTGGGATCCACAAGGACAGTTTTTGAAAATTACGCTTGGTCTGGCAACAATTTCAACACATTAGATATTTTCTTGTATGAGCACGAACAACAAATCAGGCAGCCTCAAAGCAGTGCACATACTTCAACTCAAAGTAGTTCTTAATCATGGCATTGAACCTTTGACGTCAACATAAATTGCCTGTCAATTGTGCTACCAACATGTACACAGCACTTGCCTGTTGGTAGTTATAAGCAAAATACCAGGATATTGTCATAACAATAACAATTCCCGCCGTTAACTTGATGAGACGCAGCTTCAACTTCAACATACTTCGCTCAAATTCCCAACAACACGAAACCACGCACACGAGTGTTTGCAGACTTTCACTTCATTGTATTTCGCCCCGGGCAGTTGCTCCGTTTGATCCAACAATTCTTACGTTTTGCACCGAGAAACCGAGTGCTGTGTCTATCAAAAAGTGATGGACAATGGCTGTCAAAATAACATTTAATAGTCAAGTTTTGTTGCATAATGAAAAAGAAAACTTTATGGCGTGGGTTCGAATTCCGGCGTAGGCTAGAGGATTAAGATATTAGTTTATTGTTCGGTGCAATCTTCTTTGCTAGGAATAACACAAAGCAGTACATTAATGTGCTGCTAGATACACCCAGGGCAGTTATATACCACAACCCTGTTATACATGTAGCTGGTTCGTGGGGCGATTGGTCGGAATGGAGTAATTGTCTCGTACAATGCGTGGGTGACCGGGAGCGTCAGAGGAGGTGTTTTTATCTCCATAACCAGATTGTTCCGACGTGCGAAGGTGGAAACGGGAAAAGTGGACGCCAAAGAGAAATAGAACCTTGCACTCCCGCGGTTAGACCACTGTTTTTGTAAAGAAATAGAACCATTATTGATACGGTGGGCGATCGACAGCCAGCCAGGGGCCTTTGGTCTTTTGATCCAGTTTATTTCTCACTAAACCGCTAGCGCAACTTTAATAAACATAAATTCCAATGCTCGTTTTTTTCACATCGCGAGTCATTTTTTGTCCCCTATTTTGTCAGAAATTTCCAAAATCAAATGCTTACTAGTGTCCATTAAACTGAGGATTTGTCACAAAACAGGCAATTTTATGGTGTTTATCAATGCTATGGAAGTATACATCTAATTATTGTTATTACATTACAATTGTGGTAACGTCCGTATTCCAGTTACGTACTCAACTACGTCGTATTGTAGGTGTGCGTGAACAGCACGTCACGAATGTCTGGACATAAAAAGTTGAATGGTTGGACTCCGTGGACGTCGTGGAGCGGTTGCAGTAAAACGTGCAAATCCGGTGTTCAGTGGAGGTCGGTATCTGTTCGCTAAACACCTCGTTCAAACTTGCTTGCTATAAATAAAATTGCCCTACATTTTCATGTTTAAATCTAAACGTTGAATAATCTCTCTGCAAAACTTTTGATGGAGACGAAAATGTTGACCCAGCATAAGTTTGACTCGTATATTTAAGTATTTTATTATACTGATGCTCAGAATCCGAAAGTGCTTCAGCCAGGATGGGTTTTGTCGTGGGCGTTCATCGGAGATGAATGAATGTAACACCGAGCCCTGTATCAAAGAAACCTCTGTTACACCAAAACCCAAAAGTTAGTAAACAGTGTGACGTCAATATGTTTGTTTGCGTCAAGCAACATGCGAAGAAATTTACAATAATAAAAACATGAAAATACCGATGACAAAAACATATTTCCTTCGTTTTTGTTAGAAAATTTTCCCTGGAGATTGACTGACGGGAATCAGCATAATTTATTTTTCGCCCAACTTTGTGGTGACATTTTCCAGTTAAGAAATGTTGGTAATTGTCGTAGGTGAATCTTCACGCATCACTAACCAGTGGTCGGAATGGACAGGTTGGTCTCATTGTTCTGTGACATGCGGACGGGGTCAGACCAAAAGGTGGGATTGTGTAAATTTATTCCAACTATCTTAGTAACTCCCTGTAGCTTCGCAATAAAACGTTACTTTGAAACCCGTCACACGTCGAGGATGAATGGATTATTGTCGTTGTTTGACGTTGGGTTTTGATTTTACTTAACTTCGCATAATTTATTGTTTTTCTTGCGTTTTAAACTTTGTTGCAGAACGAGAGTGTGTGATGGAAAGTGTGTTGGCCACAAAACAGAGGCGAAATTATGTGAGAAACTTTGTCCAGGTAAGTTGTGGTTTAAAACTGTGGGTACTGATGGGACAGTTTTGGCGAAATTAGAAAACATTAAACTTAACGTAGTGATGAAATTAAATATGCGGGTTTGTGCGTTGTGAATTTCTCCGAACGTTGCTATGCAAAAAACAGTTTTTAGCAAAAAAAAACGATGCTTTTCTGGATTTTTTTAAGGCGTACTTTCATCTGGTTCTTACTAAACTCACTAATTGTGACAACTTTGCTCAGTTGGTACTTGGAGTGTTTGGTCACAATGGACTTCTTGCCCAACCGATTGTCAGGGAACGAGAGAAAGACGTAGGACGTGTTCCCATGACAACCAGATTGTTGCAACTTGCAGTAAAGAAAACGGTGGCCAAACTGGTGAAGAAAACGAAGAGGAAAACTGCGTTCCTGAGGTGGTGACAACTATTTGTCTAATGACGAGAACATTGGACATGCAGGGATTTCTGCAATATTTATAAGTTATTATATTTGGTTTCACTCGGTCGACGATTTCCACGTCTCACTGAAAACTTTACCTGAGCTGCAGACAGCTCGGCACATTGCATCAACTTGTAAGGTCATATCAATGCTGCTGGTGACTGTAGATCGCTAAACCTAGATGGCAAACTGGCAGGGATATGATGTACCTGAATATTTTTGTGGATAAAGCCACCCAGCAACAAGTGGTGTTAGTACAGAAGTGGACAGTTCGGCTAAAGCTGAACAACTTCTTTTTGTCAACGAACTTTTGTCAACCTAAAAATAGTTAGGGAAAGTTTACAATGTTATTGGAGGTGTTCCCAAAACTGATTAGCGCACGGACCACAATATCGTGGATGGCGATCTTATATGTCACATCAATTTCCCGTCCAGTATCCGTGCAGGAAGGTTTAGTAAGAAACGAACGATAACTATCGAAACGTCCTGGAATTGTAATCGCAAAAGCACGAAATCAAGTTATTTTTATAGTCATTATTTCGCTGGAGTGTTCAGGCAGCACATTGAAAAACCCTGTATTACAACTGCTAAAGTTTAGTAAACAAACAACAAAACACAACAACGCTATTGGTTTGGACGAAATTGTCACCTCATGTATTTAAATATTGTCGTCTTTTTGTCATCAACATAAAATTAAACTTTGTTTTTCCGGATGGTTGCACCTGGTTTTGTGCCCAGCGGATGACGATATGACGATGATTGTGTAGTCACCACAAAGTGGAAGTCTTTGCTTGGCCGTTTGGGCAGCAAAGTCGTCTGAAAGTCACACCAGCTGCACTGATGAGACCTTTTAGATCGAAACAGTGGCCATCTGTCTGCAGCTTACACAAATCATATCATTGGTTTTATGCTCATTTGCGTAAAATTGAACGCTGCTAAAAAGACAACACCGAAGTATTTGTGTACAGATGTGCGCAACGGATGATGTTCGTGTGCCGGACGCAAGGTACAACCTCGATAAAGCCGAGTGGGGTACTTGGTCGACCTGGAGTCACTGCAGTAAATCCTGTTTATCCGGTGTACAATGGAGGTTGGTGAAGCTTTACTTTACATCATGCGTGTAAAACGGAGTTCTTATTAATAGCCAAACAGGTGAATTACGACTTCGTACTCCTATAGTTTAATATATGTATAGAAATGTATTGAATCGTGAACAAATACCTAAATGCCTGAATAATTTTAATTTAATGGTGGCCAAAAAAAGTCAATTGTTGTGTGCGCATATGTAGGCTGGCGGCGTTCAAAGGTTGTCCAGCCTGTTGTACAATAATGGAATCATTTACGGAAAATCTACAGTCGCTTGTTCGAGCGAATTGGATGTTTCGTAATGCATTGTTTTATTTTCAACTGCGGTTTGGATGTAGAGAAGTGTTGTGAGGTCGACCTTATACTGTATGAAATCCGTTGTTTTACTAAAATCTACTCTGTGTGCATTCATGTCTTCGCCCACAGAAATAATAACAAACTAGAATCTAAACCTGTAACCTTGTTCTAATAATTTGTGTTTCATCAGATCTTGTTAAGTTGACAATACTATAGTCAGTAGGGTGTAGGGATGTCCACCCCGAGTATTCAGTAAAGTTTGTGTTATTACGAAGATTGAGGAACTGTGTCAGCTCAAGAAAGGATTGCCTGGGCAGATCAACAGAAGGAAGGATTTGTAACAATGGAGGTTGCACTAAGAAAGATTTACTACCACAAGCCAGAACGAGTAAGGGGGGGTTAAGTGTTCGCTGGGAAGTCAAAAGCGACAAGAAGTGTTATATGAGTTGGCGTCAAGCACATTTCAAGCTAATCTCTATCCTTAATGGTCTGATGCACTTTTACTGTCAATTTTGTAAACATTTATTCCAAAAAATCTACAGAAATAAACCATAGAATATTCATGATTTGTGTTCAATTAAACGTGGATTTCTTTCAGCCAGTTTTTTCGACACTTCGACAAACCACTTGGTGGCGTCAAGTGGGTTCTGCAACGGAACTTTGTTGCTCGGCGATTTAAATGCTGATCAGATATCAGATCTAGTGTGCCACTCAGACACTGGATACATGTAAACATATTTCGTTAAGTATTCATTGAACTGTATGATTTTAATTCCATTGTTGTAAAACAACTCATCTTTTATTACGAATATAATGAAGCAACAAAGCCTCTGATTAACGTCAGCAGATTATACTGTGAAAAATCGATTTCGCTCATGCAAGCATCGTCAGTTTTCTGCAAAAATAATATTTGATTTAAATATTCAGAATATTTACTCCTTTTTTTTTATCATAAAATAGAAATCGTTAAAAATACAAAATGGTTTTTATTCGACTGTTCCTCAGCTGATCAAATCCAACAATATTTTTTAGGTCGGTAAAACTCGCCAGGAATAGGTTGGACTACCCGTCTGTGACCTGGGAAGCCATGACGTCATTTTGTTTATACGGTGTCGTAATAATTGCTGATTTTGAGGGCGATGGAAGGGATGACGTCATTTGTTACAGTTCTGGGTAAATTTCCCTACTTTTTAAAAAATTTCTGGGATGATTTTTTGAGTCTGGCAAAAAGGTGCTGAACAAATTTGTGGTTATTGTTTCTATGGTGATGTATAAACATATTGTGCGACGAAACTTCTGGTAATTTTGGTTTGTGTTTTGCAACGGTTTGTTGATATTCCGATTCATGGTTTTGCTCATTTCCATCGGGTTCGACAGGGGAGCGACCCCGTATTTCCTAGAATTGAACCTTGCTTGGCTGGTTTAGTTTCACTGAAAGTTTTTCTTGACATTCGCAGATTCAGTGGTGTGGAAATATCAGTGGTGAAATGGGTGCCCAACTACATGAATCACACCGACCCAATATACCTTTTCCTTCCCGGAAGCTGTGATACATCCACCGTAATTCCCGGTTCATTTGATGTCGGGTCAGCACTCGATTTTGCATGTATTGCTGGCGGTGCAACTCACACCTTGGTGTTAAACCCGTGACTGAACGCTGACTTCATGAAAGACTTGTTTTTGATAACTGCCGTTTGAGGAAATCGTTATCATACGGAGAGAGGGTCTGGCCTATGTTAAAGCAAAGTTAACGTTATTTTGTTCAGAGAATAAATGTGAGCTTCTGATGTTTATTTTTAACAGCCTCTGCAGTTTTTACGGCAACATCGTCGTCTTGCGGATTAAATGTTGATTAGAGCACTGTCGCAAGGTGGCGCTAGCGTTTAGTACACATAAATTTTATGTGAAACGCGTTGCTGTTGATACTTACTAACAACCAAACCCTCACTGGCGTCTTGGGTTGTGCAAGTCGTCGCAAAGTAATATTATGATATATTTAATAAACGGTGTCTTTATGAATCAGTATGTTTCGGAACAGAATGCATGATGGCTCTGAAATTAC
The DNA here is from genome assembly GCF_947561715.1 of Ascidia mentula. Classification (NCBI taxonomy): domain Eukaryota; kingdom Metazoa; phylum Chordata; class Ascidiacea; order Phlebobranchia; family Ascidiidae; genus Ascidia; species Ascidia mentula. The sequence continues at coordinate 1,697,910 of NC_138569.1, forward strand.
TTGGACTGCGACCAAATCTTAATGAAGCTGAATTATCGGCGATTAGTAAATACACTAAAGCGTATAATTAAACTTCTGGGATTTAACCAACGATGAATGTGGAAAGACCAAAAGAAAAGCTGTCAGTGACGTAAACACAAGGATTTTGTGAATTATCACTTTTCGGTTACTCAAATGTTGTTTCTCTAAACCTTCACAAAGAAGTGAATTTAGTCAAATTCCAAATCAAAAATGTCAGCTTTGACGTAACTGGGAGCTCATTGGATATAAGTTGTGACAGAAATAGTTTTTATTGGTCGCTCGGTTTGTCTCGTAAAAGTTGAATTGAGGTCGCCCGATTGCTCACGGCTATGAGTTTTAATGGTAAATAAACAAGCTATCCACAGACTTGGTGATGCAGCTTACTGGATGGTACAAGGTGTTACCTACACTTGCACCGCTACAGTAGAAACGTGAAAATGTTCTGGTAAAATACTCACCACTGATGCTTAAAGAATTCTTTCGTTGATTCCGCAGGTGAACTTTTTAATAAGTTAACCGAGTTATCGTAAATATTTACCACTTGCCTACGTTTACAATTAAATAATATCTACCATGACTTTTGACGAAAGTTTTGGCGAAAAATTTGAGTTAAAAACAAATTCAATGGCAATTTCATTGAAACATAACCAAATTTCCTCCTAGCGGAGATTCGTTGGTACCGGAATTGCTTAAGCTTGAACAGAGAATGAGAAGGAATGGATGAGATTCCTTTGTTGAGAAGAATTCGCAAGTCAACGTGTTCCTCTCGTGTGTTTTTTGGCTGCATCAGCTGAAAGGCTTACTTTGCACTAAGAAATGTAAAACGGCCAAAAAACTCGTATGTGTTAAAATTGAGGAATGCCATAAAATATAAGCTTGCGACGCCTTAGCTGAAAAACGACCCACCAATGTAAGGTATCTCATGTGGGGCCTATTGACCCCTAAGTGGCGAATATGGCGACCTTTTTTGGGGGGTGTCCACGGGGCTTTCCAAAAACAGTTCATCGGTGATGGGGGACACAGAGTTAAAAAAGTTATTGTCCAGGAAACCCTGCATCGATGCATCGCGGTGTTCCATTTGAGAACTTCTTCACTTGTTCAAAATAAAAAAATAACGCAATCTTGACCCTAAGATAAGGAACACAGTTGAACAGGTAATGGAACCACGTTCATCATGCTTATGTATCTGCATTTCCGCAATCACGAAGTGATATGACTGCGTGTGTTGCGGTTACTTTATTATGAGGTTTTCATGCAACAATGCAGAGTAGGAAAAAAACTTCGAAGCAAAAAAAGATATCACTTATTTTCACACCACTGGTAAACATCCAAGAAGACTTCCACGTAAAACTAGTGCAGTAGTAGTTTAGAATGGAAGTTGCACCCGACAAGGTATTGAGAATTGTTTCCTCGCTAAGCAGGGCGTATGCCGACGATTGGAGCCGTTACCCATTAGCTGCAAGCCGGGGCAGATTCCAGGCGTTACGTAAATGCCTCAAATCGCTCGCCAATGAGATAAGAAACGTTTTGCCTCGAGCTGTGAGATGCGTTTGCTTTGACTGCGCTTACAGCGAGAATGCAAGTTTAGGCAAACACACGTGTTGATTTTTTACGCTTCAGAGTTTACCCAGCAGAGTGTGTATAGCAGCGAAAAGGTGTTGACTATTGTATGCTTTCACGCCTGAAACGTCAAATATTGGGTTGTTGAACAGAGTAATAGTGTCCTGGCACAGTGTTTGTTGAGTACGTGGGGATATTCCACCTTCAAAGTGCATCTGGCGTGATTCACAACTTACAACGCAACACCGGTTTGTCTTATTCCACGCCACGTTGTCAAATTGAATACACTCGACGATTCAATTTTACATCAACTAATTGTCTTGTTTGACGATTTGACAGCGGGGGTCAAAGCGCCCATGTACTGCAGTACCGAATAACACTTTCAGTATTATTTGTTTGGCCGTCAAAGTTCGCTTTCAAAACAACTAAAGACGTCAATTTCTTGCATTCCGGGCGTACTTTGAAGCAACTGTCACGCTCTAGTTATGTTTAGTCAAGTATGACCAAGCAAACGCTGGTTAAGCGTCGTTAAAACCTGCGCGCCATAAAAACCTGCGACCTTTCTTGTATTTGTTCCACTAACAATGGAAACATTCCATTCATAAAGGTCAGGCGTCAATTATTACGCCATAAGCAGGCCGTAATAAGACTTGAGTTTTGTGGACAACTGAAGGTGGTGTTATTATCAAATTGAAGGTAGCTTTGTGTTGAAATGAATTATTTATTGACTCGCTCTTTTATCTGGGGCCCACTTATACAATGGGCTGACCTACTTGTGCAGTCGTCACGGTCAGCATCTCCTCCAGAGCCTGAGCATTTACCCTCAGAGCTGCAGTTAAGCTATTGTCGTTGTTTCTTCAGTTATATTTGCCTCTGTTACGTAACATGCACACGCAGCTGTGTGATTGGAAGTACTTTGTTGAATGCAAGCCTCGAGAAAAACGTGTCAGCTAGCATAAAAATCTGAATTATTGCCAAAACCGGAGGCAAGTGTTATAAGTTAAATGTTGTGCCCTCATACAGTCATCGTAGCACTTGCACATTTCATTTGTTGCATTGTCAGCTTCATTGATGTGGAGAATTATCTGCAGTAACTCTCGAACAGATTGTATTCTATGGGCAAAGTTCACTTTAAAGTGTGTTGCAGCATCAAACTCTTTGAGGATGTAGTTCGTTTTTATAAGTCATGCTATGGGTAACAGGAAGGAAAGTGCTGTTATTCCCCTGTTGTAACTTTGCATATTGACAGCAGCATAGACTAACTTGGGTTGCACACTGCAGTACATTTAGATTGTAAAAAAACTTCTGTCTTCACACTGGGTATTAAATACTAAGAATATTTGGAGTCTGACGAAGCTACGCACCTAGCTAGAAATTATAGCCAGAAGTAAAACATTATTTGAAATATTTCAGAAGAAGGTGAAAATGTTTCAAGGAAACTATCTTATTGATACAAACGCGCACTGTTGTCACTCATTGTGTTTAAATGACCTCGTTGTGAATATGCAAGATCACGTTTCAAGCTTATTGGATGAGACGGACTTTTAACTAGAATCTCACGCAGAGACAAATGCCACGCAGACTACTGGATCAACTTTGTGCACCCAGTCGATGCAAGTCCTGCAAGGTTGTGTCACTGAAGTAAATTGAAGGTCGTGCAATGCATCAATGTTTGCACTACCCATGTCGGATGCTGCGAATCTGCATTCCTGCAGCATATTTTAGTATCGATTTATTGGAGACTTGAGCGACTGGCAAGCCCCAGGCGCTTGTGCAGTTTTGCGCCTGTCGACCTAGTTGCATTTCCGCCCGCATCGTGAAAACCTTGTGACAGTAAAGAAACTTGGCTTCAAAGCAGACCGATTTTTTAATTATACAAAATGTCTGCTTCAAAATGATTTTGTGTGACTTAAAGTTAGTTAAGACTTGTATACTGGTGAAGGTTGAACTAACTGAATGGATTTAAGAATTCGAATCTAAACAAAATGACCAAATTCTATGACGTAACAATCCCGTAATTTTTTCCTGGGTGGTTTCCACTCGCAGGTTCACTGTGAAGGCGTTTGGTTTGGTGCATCGCCACTAGAATCACGAAAATGGCAGTAATTAGGCAACACGATAATTAATCAAATTATTTTAATCACAACGCAAGGTCGGATGTTATGTATCCTTGCCCATTAACCTTTCAAACATCCTTTTTTCGCTTTTCGAAAGTCGTTTGTTTTACCTCGTCTTCCCTTTTTTTTCTCGTTGAGGCAAATTATAAAATAAAGGTGCTCGCTCTGTGTTGCCCGCAGATCGTACTACAGTAGCCACTAGGTATGACATAATCGTGTGGAGCAACAACCTTTTTCCGTCGATTTTGCCGAGAAGAGATTTTCCGGGCAACCAAAATGGACGAAATGGAAAAAGCGCATGAAATGGTTGAAATGAAGGAGTCGAATGGGGTAAACGGTCACAACGACGTCGACAAATCACCCCTGGTCGAAAATGGTGCATCCCCCAAACAGCTACAGGTGATTTTGATAACAATATTTTTTCGCCGAATGGTTGCATAAGAGATTCTCGCGGTACTTTCGACCTGTTGTTTCCAGGAATGGCAGTTTGGCACGATCGGATTCTTGGTAAACTGCCCGTGTTATTTTAACGCATACTCATCGATCTAAAACTCTAAAAATATTATTTCACAACCTGGTTCAATATTTTGCTTCAGAATTCAAGCTTCTGTATGTGGACACTGTTGTTGTCTGTTTCATCTGTGATGATGTCCACTGGAATAGCAGTGGGAACCATGAACCCAACCATGGCGATTCTCGGCGACTTTTACAATCAAACTTATTATGTAAGTTTAATTTTTACTTATTTGTTCAAAGTTAAGGGTGGTAAAATTCAATAATTTTTTTAATTATTTGTGTAGGTAAAATTAATTTTTGTAGTGAGCTAAAGGCAGGGCCATTGTATCGATCTATTTGGTCTCATCTAGGTGGCTGGTGACCATCTTGCCAGCTAAAAAAGGCCCTGAAAAAAAAAACTTGATTAATTATTCAAAAAACTTTTCGTTTTTCTTTGAACTAATATGTTAGCGCAAATACAGTTATTTGCCCGCTGAACAATTATACGTTGAATCCATGTCACTTATGCTTGTCTTAAATGATGAAAGGACTTGTTTTATTCGCGCACACTAGAATCTTTCAACTCCGTTGATCCAAATTTTAATCTCAGCTTGGTTTTATTGTCACACTGGTGCAAATTTTTAAACAATTCTAACCCAACACGCTTCCTCCTGGTCAATTGTTGAACTTCATTTAAATTTACAACTGGGCTGGTTGAGAGAGCAAGGCGTGCTGTTACGGCGATTTTTTTTATTTAAGAGCGGGTTTCTTTGTCCTGTAATTTTACCATCTTTTTCTGATAAAAACGACAAACGTTACCATCAGGGACAATAGATGACACATGAAATATTTTGTGACCTGAATTTTATTTTCTCGTCGTTCATGTTTGTTTTGTTGATTGAGTAACCGGGGCTCAAATATTAACACAACAAACGTGACATTTTGAAAATCGGGCGTTGACCCACTTTCATCATCTGTCTTGACGTGAGCTACTTTATTGCAGAACCTTTTCAAGATATTCAAAAAATATTTCTTCATTTATTTTTCACTAGCGAACCTTTTTTTATTGCATTTAATTCTTTTCACAACTAATTCGACCGAAAATCGCGATGTTATCAATATCCAAGAATTTAGAAAATTTTATATGCCGAAAGACTTTGGCTAATTACTGGAATGCATGTTAGTGATTATTGTTTATTGTACGGACTAAATGAAGAAAAACAAATACGTTGTCATACTTAATGTGAGAAGCGTATCCTGTAGACCTTTTACTACATAGATAAAACCTTGGGCTGCCGATACACCTAGGTATAATATATTTAACGAGGCACAGTAAATCAAATAGTTTAGTTTTCGTTTGGCAACCTTTTCTTGTCTGAAGATTTATGAATAATTTAGGTAGGTTAATACGTCATTCGAAGTCAGTTCAATACGTCAATCTGCTGTCGTCTGTCCGTTTATATTTTACCCGTTTATATATATTGAAAAGACCAAATCCACTCCTCATTACCGTAAGCTTACATTAAATTCAAACACGGAAATTTGCATATAAGATGTAGGGAAATGAGCTTCTGGTTCATGTATTGCTTGCGAAACAAGGTTAGTGGTCGACTTGAAGTGTAATTAGGCTATACATTTAAGAAAATTGACGACTGGATCGCGTGTTGTAAACTTCAAGTTTGCGCTTTTGATCAAACAAAACTACTTACATTATGTCTTCATGTGATTGTAAACTTGCGTCTTTCGTTACTCAGGAAAGATACGGAGTTTACATGCCTGAAGAAACGAGTCTTCTAATCATCGCGTTAACAGTATCTGGGTTGCTTGCTGGAGGAATAATCGGTGCCCTCTCTATCGGTTTCATCCTGGCTCGCTTTAGTCGAAAGCAATCCATGGCAATCATGAACGTTACGAATGTGGTGGCAGTCGCTGTCCTATGTATCGGAGGTCCACTTATTCCATCGTATGAGTGTATAATCATCGGGAGGTTCATGATGGGACTTTTTTCCGGATTCGGAATGAGTGAGTATGAGTTTGGAGGAGCAGAATAACCAGAAAATATATCTTTCATTCATTATAAACCGAAACAAAATTTACGTCAAACCACGAAAAGAAAATCACTATTTGTTACTTAATTTTTATCGATATTTAAACATTAAACCTGTTCAATCCCGACTTAACTTGACGGCGCTTTTCTCAGTATATTTCTACACTTTCTCGCATATTCTAAATTCAATATTTTTTGCTCAGATCTTATCCCAATCGTTGTGACCGAAACTTCCAATCTGAAACGACAAGCTTTCTATTTGAGCTTAATTGGAGTGAATTTGTCATTTGGAGGTCTCTTTGGAATCTGTCTGGCATTCAAGGAGGTTCGTTTCAAGAAACTTAACACAGATGAAATTAGGAACAAATTTTATCTAGCGTGATTTGAACAGTGTGGGCTACACGTATTAGTAATTACATTTGAATCTGAATGGTTTTGAGGTGAAACGTGGGATACTATTAAAAACGATGGAAATGATCCTATATTAAGGATGGTTCACAGAGACCAGTAATCTTGTCTGTGTTTCGGGCCCGACTTTATTATATTCGAAACACAGTTCACAAAAGTAGGTCAAATTGCGACCCATTTCCCATCCAGGGAAGGTATTTCAATTGCTTCACCCACATTGAAATAACCCTCCTCTCTACTATCTGGGTCGATACACGTCTAGACATTCCACGACCGAAATACGTGACATGATCATTTGCCTCCAATGCGCTTTGCTCACAGTTACCTGCGGCTACTTGGACCGAACAAATCACCTCCTTCAACATGGATTGCTTTGAAATTAACTTTAACAATGTTTGAAATGCTACTGTCCGAACATTTGTGGAAATAAAACTGGGGCGGTCCAAGAATTGCGAATTTAAAAACTGTAGTAAATGTCACCGAAATCTATCCATGTTCGTGACGATGTTTCCGTGATCGTAGGATAACAACATGTTAATTTATGTTGTTCGTTAAACGCTACTTTTTTCTGTAGCTTGTGTGTATCGGTTGCTAGGTAACTGTAACATTTACCTCGATCACGTGAATTTTACATCGGCAATAATCTACTTCTAGTACAGCTAAACTAATTTAAGGACGCACTTTATCCATTACCGTATATTACCGACAGATGATGTAAGTTAAATTTTGCTTTTCGCCAGACAGCCGCAGTTATGTGCCCCGCCCAGGACACACCCCCTTTCCGGCATTCCTCAGTTTGTCGGTCGCAACTTTTTTTTAACTCCAGCGCGGTAAAAATTATGTGACAATCCACAGCAGATACTCAATATTGTGACGTTCCAAGGCTACGCGTGTCCTTTTAACTTTAGGCGCGTTGCATATTTGATGTAAAATTCAGGCATGTTTATCTGATGCAGGTGCTGGGTACGGCTGAGCTGTGGCCTGCCCTACTGACACTATCTTCCGTCCCATCCCTCGCATACTTGCTGGTCGTAAAATGGCTCCCGGAAACACCAGTTTATCTCCTCCGACAGAAGAAGAAAGAAAAGGCCTTGGATCTTCTTAGGAAGCTGAGGAATAATCCGGAAGAGGTTGGAAAATGTGCTTGGTTTTTTATGAAGTAAATATTTAATGAATAAAGCTTCATTCATTCTGTACAACGTACTTCCCACTTTTCCGGTAAATATCGGAACGTTGTTTTTCTGTTTCCAGTGCAAAGTTATTTTTTAGCTGTGGCATTGTTGGTATAGTGGTAAGCTTCTAATTTATTTTTGTGTTTACGTGGCGGCTACACATAACACGTACGAAGCTGGCAATTGTTTTTAAATTTTCTTCAGCCTAAAACGCCAAAATCAAAAATAGTTCGTTGTTTTTGGGAAATTTGCTGGGGGCGTTTTAGGAGAAACGACTTTTTCGCTGAGCAAGAAAAATAAACAGGTCCTGTAGTATTTACCCTATCTTCAGCTGTGGCTCTTTGCTTCTCATGAACACTTCAAGAATTGTTTTTGATTTGCAACTGGCAAAAGTTGTAAAAAATGTTTACACGAAAATTTTGTGGGAAAGTAAATCTAATGAGTGGCAGATTAGATATCAAAGGAGTTTTTCTAAAAACAATCTTGTTTAAAGTGTGGCATTGGAAGTATATGTTTAGCTTGTTTGATAAAAACTAAAACGTTTCCACAAAAATTTATGAAATTTTGTTGTGCTGCCAAGAAAAAACCCCCGACAACTTCAGTAATGCAAATGCTGAACAAATCGTAGTTCGGCCCTCAGCACAATTGATCAAGTCACACAAAACCTTAAATTGTCCCGACGTCGTTTGGAATGTGAGCCTGTCATGCTCTATCGCCTCGGGCTTTTCGTAACAAACCTCGAACTCAGCACAGAGAACAACGAACGCAGTCATGCGTGGAAGAGTAACCCATATTTTACGCTCCGTTGAAACTACGTAATGCTGTAGCTTGAGCCTTTAATGCTGCTTTGTCAGGTTTTCTTTTCTCTAAATTCCCTGGCTAGTAGAGAATATCGACGTAATTACTTGAAGTTTGGTTAAAATCATAAAATCGTTTTATATTTCTGACGGTTTTCTGAATTTTTTGGCCAAATATTATGTTTGCTGAGTAAACAGGTCGGCCCGGCATGGAGTCTGTGACATCACAATCGTAAATGAATGAAGGTTACGCAAACAAGGTTTCACTAATTTACGTCATTGACTGAGGAACGTTCCACTGGTGTTGTTTGTTTAATGGATTACGCCTCATGAAAGGTTACACATGAGAATTGTTCTGACTCCAACCATCTGCGATACTTTGACGTGGTTTTTGGGGAAAAACGCTTATCTATCCACGTGTTTTAGGTTACTTTGTCGTTTTTATGAGAATGTTAATGTACAATGGCAGTTAAACAGTAATAAATTAAATCTTCACCGAGTTTCGACTATTTTATTTTTGAACGAGTTTTGATTTCCTGGTGTTTGGTAAAAGTCGTTTAATATTTAGTCTGTTGTTCATTTTACGGAACAGAAGCTTGGTGAAGGACCATTACCAAATTTCTCATCAGCCTTGTTGTTGCGCGCCATCAAAATCACAACGCTCAATGAGTGTTTCGGGTTTAACAAAAACGTGTTCCATAATAATGTTGGGTCGATCGAGTTCGGATCGAAACAAAAGATGACCTAGTGAACCATGTAAGAGGACACCTTTAACTTCCCAGCACGGATAAAGAAGTTGCCTAAAATAGCTGCCACGTTCTTCAGGTCGCTAGTTACTTGATACTAATGACTGGTGACTTTTGATTGTCCCTAAGTTGTGGTCTAATAACATGTATTTATCTTGGAGCTCTGGTTTCGTCAGTAGATTGGTTGTTTGTGACAAGTTTTGCCACAGCTTGTTTTTGCTTCAAGCGAGCATTTCTCGACTGGGGCGAATATTTATCAAATCGTTTCAAAACAATTTTGTCGGGGGATAAAGTGAAGTGTTCAAAAATTTACTGAGGACTACGCTTATAACTTAATATAGTGTAAAAATAAGACTTTCGTCATAAGTGCTTCTAATAATAAATCAGAGCTCTTGGTTTAAATGCCCGCGGAAGGCCAACTTGAATTTTTTGTTATGATTTAATTCGTTTTGTTTGCTTAAGTTCAAGTTTCAAAATTAATCCCAAACTGTTACTTCGAAACACGAACCAGTACATCGTTATCTCGTCCGTTAAATTGTTGCGACAACATCACATGTCTCCTCTCTCATGACAATAGACACTCTCGAGAGCTAGAACATTACCGTGCACTCACCTTTGTGACGTGACAATAGAAAGCCTAATCGGGTAGTCGACGGATGTTTTTTCCTCATTGACGTAATCGAAGTGCTGGCGCCGAAGCGTAAGGGGACGGCGACTGTGCTTAGGACGCGCACGATTATGGAAAATCGGGAAATGAGTTGTTCCGAAATTATTTAACTGTTTACTTAAGTATGTGAGTAACCTAGTGTTTTGCATGGTCCGACTTAACGTGACGTCATACTTCTCTATTTTTCAACACTAATGTGCGTAGTTTTTATTGTGCATACATTATTTTTTTTAATATATTCCTTACTCACTTATTTCTACCACGTTAAGTAGTATTTAGTATATAGTTTCGATCTGTATATACTTCATCACAAAGCTTAACAGCTTACCAGTGTTGTCTGTGGTTCTGTCGTTATGTAAGTCAATAAAGCCAAAAAAATTGAAAGTTTTGACGAACACTTTTAACTTGAACAGGAACAACTGCATCAGGAGATTGCACGGGTGGAACGTGAACTTCGGGCACACGGAGAGATTAAACAAGTTCCATTGATGACAATGTTTAGATCTACGAGGTACAGAAGACAACTGGTAGCAGTTTTAATGGTGTTCATGCAAGGTACCAATGACAAGTTTTCGTTTACCAAGCGCTTCATAAAGTTGCGCGACTGTTGCGCAATAAACAACAACACGTGGTGCCACTGTGACGCAGCGCTATAATCGCCAAGTCATTGCTCTTGGAACTAACATCCAGCACTATATACGCTCCAGGGTTAAAACTACAAACATTTGTGACAATGTCATCGTTTCACCAATTGTTTACAACAGTTGGAAAATACATTCTGATAATTGTTATTGTTTAGTAAACAATGTTTACTCATAATATGAGCTGAATCGAATGGCTATTAGCCAATTGTCATGTTGTGCAAATACAATACCGACTACAAAGTCCAAGTTTTAAACATTTGTGGTATGAAAGAAAAGAAACATATCCATCTACTAAACACACTGGGTTTGTTTGCTACAATTAAAATTGTCCTTGTAAAAGTTACTTTCAAAACAGAAAAACGTATTGTCGTCACATGCATTGTATGCATTATATACAGTGGTGGGTAGGCAAGTTTTTGAACGCCTTGTGCCAGTTTACAAATCATGTCAAAATTTTAATGACAATTTTTTTCCCTTTTGGTAACCACTGCGTCGAAATTGACCCATTCCCGGACGTGTGGCAATGTATTGGAGTTTAATCTTCTAAATTACTTGGTATTCCGTGAATAGTCATGTGGCATGCCAAACTTTGGTTATTCTACATCTTACTTACATGCTACGTGTGGCTTGCGATGCTCTCAAACGAATTTTACGTTTATTTTGCTCTCTAGCGCAGCTGTGTGGCGTGAACGGTGTTGGAATGTACACGGTGAAGATCTTTACAGAAGGTGGATTTACTCAAGATACAGCAACACTCGCATCAACTATCGTCTATTTCGTCCAGTTTATCGTTGCAGTTGCTGGTGTAAGTATTCCTTACTACAGTAAACTAACCTGACCGACTCCTCAACATTCCATTACCAGCTTTTCACGCTTTGAAAAAATGCAGAAATGATTCATGCTTTCGCATGACTGCGTAAGTCCTGACCTTGCGACCACAGCTTTCGTATCTAAATCGTTAGGTTCGCACGCATTGCAGCCAACCTAGATCAGCTACTTTTTCGCGACAAGTCGGAGCGAGATCTAAAAAAGTCAAGCTTTCGAAAATGATAATTTTTTATTTTTCAGTCCGGGGCCGTTGACCGATGGGGTCCGAGATCAATCAATATTTATTCCGGTTCAATAATGTCCGCCTCAATGGTCCTCCTTACAGTTGCCATGGCGACGAGCCCCTATGCCAGCTTCATGTCCTTCGTCACTATCGGTGCCGTTATGATCTACATTGTCTCGTGAGTTTGATTCAACAAAGTTTTTTTCTAACCACCAACTTGCGATGTTGTTTTTGTGTCTAAATAAGTTCTGGTATTTTATCTGAAAATTCATTTCTGAATAAAAAACCTTTGTTTCTGTTATTAAGCAAGATTTACTATTTCTATGTAGGTGGGCGTGTGGAATAAACCTCACATTATTTCCGCTACTGGGCGCTCTTACTTCCGACCAAACAAGGGAAACCGCCTTCAAATTCGGAGGCGGTATTTTCTGGGTGTTGTCGTGGTTTGTCAGCTTTATCACACCGTACTTCATAGTAAGTGGAATTTATCGACTTTCGGACAATGCTTTCTTTTTATTACATTTCAAAATTGAGAACTGCTGCTTGAGATAACAGTGTAACATATTCACTCAACTCATCTCCACAGAAATGGATGGGTGCCTACGCTTTCACCCCCTGGGCCTTTTTCAATGCAATCTTCGCCGCTTACGTGGCTGTCTTCATTCCTGACACAAAAAACAAAGCACCCGAAGAAATTCACAATTTTATTCGAAAGGGAAGAAAAAACGTTTGTAATTCTGGAACTGTGACGTAGTTTATTGTGACGTCAAATTTTTTTTTCTTGCGTGGCGCGATCGGTTGCAAGGTTTCCAAGTAATTTGAGGTGTGCGATTAGTGTGATGTTATCGTTGTCATCAACCAATCAGTTTCAATTCAACTTTACAAGGATGTATCAGGAGCCTTATTGCATTTAGCTAAACCAGGGGTCAACTGGCCACAGTAATTTAGCGAGAGAATCAACAGGACTTTTCCAAACAATAATACCTCAAGTGCTAAAGTTTTAAATGGCGTCACCAAAGATTGCCCTCCGATTAATTTGCAGTGAAGAGCAATTGACTATTTCCTCATTTCGTTGTTTCTCTTAGTTTGTGTTTTATTATTTAATTTCTTGCGTTGTTACTGCCATAGTTTTGTAGGTTTCTCTTTTCTTTTGTGTTTTTATCCACTTTCGTCTTGGGTGCTCAAAGCAGGCATTTACAAACACACACACTTTGTGTCAAAATATTTGACAATTCAGCATATGCCGATCCAAATTATCAAGTGTATCATTCTACTCATGTGTCCAAAATAGTGATATGTAAAATTTACACAGCAAAACATATCCCAAAAATTAGGCTTGCTTCCCAATATATATCATCTTTTATAGCAGTGTTTCTCAAACTGTGGTACGCGAGAGCTTTTCAAGTGGTATGCGATTTAGTTTACTCTATACAATTTGCCGCATTTGCAAAAGCCCAAACCTCTGCAAATACATGATGTCGGTTTTCTTCATTGTGAATTTGTGACGCAATAGTATCAACGTGAAATTGTTGCACTGTTGAAGTAATTCTAACATCGTGTATTCAACTGTGCAACAATTTCACGTTGATACTATTGCGTCACAAATGCACAATAAAGAAAACCAAGCAACTGGTGATATTGGCTAAATTGTTATTCATTGGTGTTATGTCATAACAGTTATGGTGTAGTAATACGGTGGTACGCAGTGTATTAAAAAACAAATGAGCGGTACGTGATTGGAAAAAGTTTGAGAAACACTGTTTTATAGAGAGTACTAATAAAGCGTTATGTTGTAAATGTGCATATCTACCATAACTTATACATTTATTTTCAGTACTCGGCTTGAAATTTCCTGTCGTTTTTATTCGTACAATTCACTTAAAACCCCAGACACAACAAAATGAATGCTATACATATTGTAATTGGAACGTTAACATAATCATTCTGCGTATGAGTGGTATTTGTGACGTAAACAACGGTGCTTTATTTCTGTTTGTTGCAATGAATAGAATGCCTTCTTTATTTCTTTACGATGGTGAAAAATAAACTGACTGAAAGTTGCAAACCGTGTCGCTTGAAAACATAAATGCCATCAAGTTACAGAATCTTAAAGAAGTTAAATTTTTAATCTTTGTCTGCACCAAATAACCACAACCAAAAATGGCGACATGGTTTAAAAGCTTGGGCAAAAGTGCGTGATTAACCCACAAGAACAATTCATGCTCCCTGGAAAAACGATTAACAAAGTGATTAAAGACAGGTCTTGTTGCGACAAATGTAACAGAAAATCACCCTTTTCCGACGTTATCATCCAGTTATGCCTCGAACCACTTTGGTTTCGTGTTTTTGCTAAAACCAGTTTCAAATTTGTTTCGATATTTTTCCACCAACGAATTAAACTCCCTGTCCTCCTTAAAATCCTTCGAAAGCTTCGGTTTGAATCGCTTTCCAGCCGGTTGGGGGGTGACGTCACTTTGATTGGGTCGTTTGGTCCGGGCTCCACCAGGTGGCGCCTTGGATTTCTTGTTTAATTTCTTACTAATCCGGAGCTGTTCGAGCACCTGGCCCTTGTTTCTCTGGCGAATTTTCGGTCCTGTGTGTTTCGGCATGCGCAACTTTTTGCCGCTGGAGGTCGTTCCGGTGCTACCCTGGAAGGGTTTCTTCTCTGCCGCCACCTCCCGGTTTTCCTCTTTGACGTTATTTACCTTTTTCTTCTTTTTCTCGACTTCGCCTTTTTCCTTTTCCCTCAACTCTCGCTTTCGCTGCCAACGATTTTTCCGTTTCGATTCAGGGGAACCACCACTACCTTCCGCTCCTCCAGTCTTCATTCGTTTCTGGAGATCATTTTTAAACAGTTGACGCTTGCGTCTTTGCCGCTGGGTGGCGAGAGCAAGCTTGTTTTCGAGCGAGAATTCGACGATCGGTCGCTTGGTGGCGGTGAACACATCCGGGTTGTTGTTAAACTCTCGTAGGGCGGCCAGAGCGTGATCTTGTCTGGTGAAGTTGACGAAGCCGAATCCTAGCGATCTTGCCACACCATCGGTGTTGACTTTATTTCGATCCCGCATGATTCGAGTTTCCGTAAGTTTTGAACCTTTTACTGCCTTGAGGAAAAGTTCCTGTGGGTAAATGTTTCTGTGTTAAACCATGATGAAGTCTCGTTGTATGGCAGACGAAACGTAGGAGAAATAAACTACGTTAATTTATGCTATAGAAGATCAGTTCTATTGTAAATTGCAGCATGCCTAATAGCAACAGCAACACAAAAATAGTTCAAAAAAAGCAATTTACGACATTTGTGTACATGGACAATGTAGACTATCGATGACGTGACGCACCATGCAGTGCTCGTATAAATGATTCAAGACGTCAATCACACAATCTTCTTCAGGCAGCAGAAACAATATACACTTTTACACACATAGTAGCGCCTGCTTCTATGACTTCACATTTACCGGTAAACAGAATCATTCCGTGGGGGAAGTTTATAAATAAGCCTGAATCATTTATGGATTTATGTGAATGCAGTCAGGAAGCACAAATTGAACAATGTTATTGTGACAAGGTGGGGTAAACAGTGTTTTACATTGAGTAAGTAATTTTATCAACGAAAGTAAATACCCTGAGTTTGTTGTCGTCGAACGACCTGGGAATGTTGTGGACGCACAGACGAGTGTTTGAGACAAATATGTTGGGATTCTTTAATTTCATTCGTTTCGCTTCATCGATCTTACGTCGCTTGTTGAGTTCAATCTCACTCAAACCGATCGCCGAATGGGTGCCTGTGTGACGTAACAATTAGTAATGAAAAATTAGAAAAATACGATGTGCACTGAAAATGAAACAACCTGAAATAGAATTCATGTGCATTGATGTAAAAGTATCACATTTATAAGGTTTTGTGCCCATTTATGAAGTAATGCTGACGGAGATTGTCACGGTTTTGTATTGCCACAAAAGTCATTCTTCATGCATGATCCCCACCTGCTCTTACAAGTCCTTCATTAGCCAGATGCAGGTTTCGCTTATCGTCCTTTTCCTTCTTGTCATCTTGCTCCTCTTTCACTTTCTTCCTTGCATCCGGTCTGCTCATGGCAACAGATGCGAGAAGTTCTCGACCGTCCAGTTTCAATTTCTTTTAAAGTATTGCAATTACTTATATATATGCACTGTTTATTAGGACTTTTTTTTGTGATTCTATCCATCCTGGCAACAGAAGTACTCACAGTTGATTCACTGTTCAAGGTATCCATGCACTTTTCAGCATCTTCAACATTTAAGTATTGGACGAAAGCACAACCTTTCGATAAACCAGTGTCCCGATTGATGACCACCTGCAATGTGATATATTATTTTTATGTCAAATTAGAAAAAAAATTTTCATGAAGATTTTTTACTTGGTTTGTTTAAATTTTAGAAACAGATGTCATGTCACAACAAATGCAAATGTTTTTGAATGTTGATGAGAATTCTTACTTTGCAATACTTAATGTCCCCAAACTTGATCATTTCTTCCTCTAAATCCTCTTCCACGGTGTCATAAGATAAATTTCGTAGAAAAACTGTTTTTCCTTCATGGACATCTGATGAGAAATCCTTGTTCTTTTGTGTTGGCTTCTTCTCAAATTTTGTGCCTAAAAAAGGTAAAATACAACTATCACTGTCATTTTTAAAGAATTAAAACATAAAATAAAACTGACATCTTATGTTCAAACTGCATTTTCAATGTGCAAACCTTATCTTAAACCTAAATTAACAAAATAATTGTGGCAAAAGGTTTTTCTTTTTTGAATGATCTTGACTTGTTGTAAGTTTCAATTTGTGCTGATAGCTGTATTTGTTTCTCACCATTTTGTTGTTTGTTTGTTTTCTTACTTTCCGCTTCAATTTCATCATCTGAATCTACATCTTCCTCGCTGCTGTCCTTCTCATCATCTTCACCAAATTCAGAGTCAGAATCCATCCCTGAATCCTCCTCATCTGATTGCATTTCATCATCATCTGCATTATCCTCATCAACATCTTCTTCATCGTCATCATCACTCTCTAAAGGACAAAAAAGGTTGCAAATAACTCCCAGTATCACCATAAGCCATATAATCTGATTTAAGTACTGTTATCAGGGGCGTATCCAGGAATTTTTAAAGGGGGGGTCCAAATTTTTTTAGGGAATTCCCCGATTTTCAAGTACAAACTAAGTATAAACTATTGTGGGCGAGAATCGCAAAATACCAACGCCGGTGTTCGCGCCAATCGTCACATAAACGGCTAAACTAATTGACTATCACGCAAATAAACCGCTTGTCATTACAACGTGGCCACTGAAAAACGACGTTTCGTCCATGAACTGACGAAAAATGACACTTGTTTCGTAACAATGCAACATGTTCGGTAACAATGCTCCCTGTTTGGAAACAATGGCGAATGCAACACGATGCGGTTTTTAGGTCAACGTCAAAGAAAATTTCTGGTTTTCACGCGGATTTTGACAAAAAATACAGTGGCGTTTGTTTAGTTATCAAAAAAGACCAAAATATTTCACAAAAGGGGGGGGTCCGGACCCCTCGGACCCCCCCCCTGGATACGCCCATGACTGTTATCATTGCATCAACACAAAAAGGAAATAAAATTTAAATGAGTCAAGTGGTAACCTTTGCTGGGATTTATTAAATGTATGCATTAAAGTAATAATACAACAGCTAAGATGTGAAAATAGGTTAAAGTACATAATGTTTTCACAAGATATGATATGCAGTGTGTTTTGTCTATTTTATTAAGTACAAAAGTGCAGATAAACTTATTTCTGTGTCAGCTAATAACTTAGTTTATAATAAAATACACAATGAAGCTATCAGACAAAACCAAACAATTCACCTGAATGTTCACCAATGTCATTATCTACTGCACTGTCATCAGACTTCAGTTGAGGTTCTTGGGTTTCTTTCATTTGTTTGTATTTTTCACGTGGCAAAGCCCAGTCCACAGCTATTTTTCTTCCACAAATTTCCGTTTTGTTGAGTTCTTCAATTGCTTTCTGGGCCTCAAAAATGTGAGTGTATTGAACGAAACCAAAACCCAGCTTCTTTCCATTTGGTTTGGTTGGAATTTGGAGGTCAGTTATGCTTCCATAGCTAAACAAATATTTTTTGTGATATATATATATATGTACATATTTTTTTTACATATTCAGCTTTAAATACTTTTCACATTCAAAACACATTTTGAGGAATTTCAATGCCAAATTAAAGTCAGAAAATTTGTTTTTATATTGCAATGATTTACCCTATCAGTGCAAAAAAATTCAAACTTACATTTCAAAAGCAGATTTTAATTCTTCCTCGGAGCAATTGAAACTTAAGTTTCGAATAATTAATCTTGACCGTTTTGAGGACTTCCTAAAATCTTTTGATGTTGCATCAACAACAAGAACAGCCTTTACTGTGCAATCTTCAATAACCTTTCCAGTCAATTGAAATATTGCCTTTAATGCCGCTTGTTTATTTTGCAAGACGACATAATAAACTTTGGGTTTTTTGCTGTTAATTGAAATAGACTGCACAGAACCCAAGTTTTTCTTCTTAAAAATATCTTTGACATTAGATTTTTTAAATGTTTTTGGGAGACCACTTACAGCAACAGTGCAGTTCAACAACAAATCAGTCATTGAGTTATTCTTTCCTTTGGAAGGCTTGTTATGTGTGACGCCACTCTGCTCTGTATTGTCATCATTTTCTACAACTTCAAAGTCGTTTGCAAGATTTTTCTTCTCTTTTTTCAGTGAAGTCTTCGAAAACTTTTTCTTTCGGGCAAAACAAACTCTGAGATTTGTTCCATCAACTTCAAAATTACCCGGGGCAAAATTAACAGCTTTTCTTGCGTCGTCAACATTTTGGTAAGTAACAAAACCAACAAATCGGGACTTTTCATTTTCATCATCACCTTTCTTTTTGACAACAAAGCATTTCTTAATTGGCCCCACAACACTGAAGGTTTCATTGAGTTGATCATTGGAGCATGATGTAGGAATTCCTTGCACAAAAACGGTTGTGTGACTAACCGTCCCTTCCATTCTATTGTATTGTATAACTCAACTGGAACTACATAAATGTACAAAAATTAGCTCAACATTTATTTTAAGCCCGCGTAAAACCATAATATTTTCACGAAACAACATAGTAAAGTCACGAAAATGATTCAATTCAATTTGATTTATTTCTTCACACGTGAATGTATTACTTGGGAAATCACCATGTATTTTTACGCTTGATTGCGCGCATATTTTAAGAAAGGGTTATTCCAAGAAGCACTTAATTATTCAATAGTTTTCGCATTCCTACGTATTGCAGTATTTCTTTGCATATTATATGTGATTAATGTATTTGTTACAACGTTTTGTCATTGTCTGGAAGTAATGTACGCACTTCCCAATGTTGTAAAAGGACAACACAAACATCCGTTTTGTCGGAGATGAAACACATCTAACATTGTTCTACTTTAGTTCTCTCTAAATTACATGTTTCTAATTCAAAAAGGGTGGAAAACCTGTGACATTACCGAGTAATTATTTCGAAAAGTAATTCCTTTTTACTAACAAGCTGATGTATTTCCTAATAATTGCCTTGCACAACACAATTTTATTGTACGTGACATAAAAATTGCTGTTTTTATTGTCGTGCAATCAGTATCATTGCTTTATACTCATGCAAGCAAGTGATCGTTCTTAAAAAAACATACATGAATTATGCAAAACACAGATTAACTTTGATACACTACAACATAAATGCTTGGCTAATTTGCCCCAGACTTAAAAACATGGCAACATAGACTTACTTGCTAAATATATGCAGTGAGTCGTAACATTTAGAGCAAAACATTTAAACACAAACATAACAAATTGGGACTGCAAACCACACAACTGGGATTTAGGAGAATTTTGAGAAAACTTCACTATTCGTCTATTTGCATTTTCTTTAGTTTCCGACACAGACAAATGACAATAAAACCAAACTAGCAATTAAACTTCAACAAAAATATGCTCTGTATAATACACCTGTTAATAATGGTAATAGAACAAGTTCTGGAGCATATAAAAATGAAAACTTTTGTTGGTAGAGTGGTAAATATTTTGTTTGCCACACCTCTATACTAAACGAGTGGTTAAGGCTGGTGTAAGGTGTAAATATTTGGTTAAGGCACATGATCATACAAGAATATAACAACAGATTGGCAAAACTGTTACAGGCTAATAGGTGTTAAATAATTAAGTCATAGGATCATTTTCAATACATTTGTTACAATATTATCGAAACAAGAGGTTGGTTTGAATACACTAGGGCAGCTGGAGCACAAGAAAATTGATATTGCAAAAGCATCTAAATATTCAGTCATCCTCTAATTCTGCCATTTCCTTGGCTAAAAGTTCCTTTGCCTTTTTCATCTGTTCTTTCATGTTGTAATGCTGCTTGCGTGCTTCACGAAATTTGTTCCTCCTTTCTCGCTCATCAGGTGATAACATTTCGTCATCATCATCAGATTTTCCGCTTCCGCTATCTCGTCGTGTGCGAAAGGCTTTGGGATCATTACCGTCTGCCAACCTCTTTGAAATGTCGTCCACATCTATGTTTTCATTTTCCTCACTGTTTGGACGATACGGTGTCTTTGGCTCATCAATCTTCATATGACCATAATCCTTATCTGCAGGGTGGTAGGTAGCTAGAATGTTCATTTCATCAAAAGTTGCATCCTTGTGTTTGTGCTCTTGATGATTGTCGGCCTTTTTCAAAATTCCTTTGCCAGGCTCTTTGTGGGGCTTGGATGATGAGGCCATAATTAAATGCTGTATATATATATACAACTCAATTTGATAAACTGCAATGTAGCCTTTCTAAAACAAAAAATATTAGTTTTATTACTGAATTTATGTTACTGTTCATGGTAAACTAGGCCATGGGCTACTCTGATAAAATTAGAATTGCACAGAGCTGAAAATTAGCCTATATAGAAACAAAAAGCACAAGTTGACATTAGGCATAAACTCAGTAAGATACATGCTAACCCTTTAACAAATAATTAATCATTATTATTATGAAGCAACTATTTCCAACATATCCGTCTGAATCCAGTTTCCACACAAAACAGAATTAACATTTTTCTTGCTCACGATTCTGACGAAATCCTTACTATATAGCAGACTTTTTCGTGCGCCAGCGTAAATGATTTCACTTACAAAAACCTTTTTGCACCAATCGGTATCGAGCCCCAGCTTTATCTTATTATTGTCGATTGCAAGATACCTTTCGCTCACTGCGCAGGGGCAAGGCCACTTCACCGTCAGACAGATTGACTAACGTCTGGCAAACACGGCAGACTGCGTACGTGCGCGTTGGCCTTCGCAACCTCTGTTGCTCTGTTGATTTCTCAATGCACGGGCAACGTCGCTCTAACGGACGTTTCCCTCTTCTAAAGTCGCCATCTCACAAGCAAACTGAGTGACAGACAAGTCGCGTCCACCTTCACTCCTCTCAGTTTGTTTGACAACTTTCCGAAAAAAAATGTCACGTGACTATATCCGGCGCACAGCAGGTGAAATTATAATTGCTTCGGAGACAATATTTCCAGGTCTGGACAAAAACACATAAAGCATGCATGATTGTTATGACAAAATTCTGGCCTTGTATGTATGTGAATATCATTTTATGTACAATAGCCATGGTAATTTCGCCTGAGTTACTGGCCAAGCACGTAGGCCTACTCTCCAAAACTTCCCCGAGGGAGATATCGGCTAAAACCACAAGCTTTAGTCCTGCAAACACTTAGTTTAAGTGCGCTGTCAACGTCACACTTCTATTGCGTCATTTTTTTGTACTATGTGAAATAATTGATACCGAAAGAAAAGACATTACAAAATCCAGACTGCTCCTCTACTGATACATGTATTACCTAGCCGGCTTGGCCGCACAATAGGAGTTGTAAAGTAGAGAAATATGAAATGGCGTCACAATGTCCTAATGATTGGCCTTTGCACAGCAATGGTTGTGGCGTTTCGCGTCAATTTAACTGGCGTCGGCAGTATGTATTGCTGACCTAAGCAATGTTTTGCTCAGCTCGCAAAAATCTACCTTGAACAAAACTACGTATTCTGTGTAACATTTCATTTTGTTAAAATGTAATCATAAATAAATCATAATGCTATCGATATTTATATAACGATACTTTGGTTAAAAAATTGTCCGAACTCTAAAATCCAATTTATCATGGTAAAATGACAACACTGTTGTTAGTAAACGTATATATAATTTTTGCAAAATTTTTCATCGGTCAGATTGCGCAACCTATACATTTTACATATTCCAAACTTCAAAAAAGGACAAGCACGTGCTTTGGGTGTATCCATCTGCAAATTTCAGCAATCAAACAAAATCTAATTTTTTGGTAGTTTTCCGCGATCACAGATAATCAATGTAAAATAACTTGGCTGCCACAGAAAAGCACACAAATAGCACAAAGTTGGGTGCAAAATACTTGAAGTTGATTAATTTGAGTACTTGAGTGGAAAAGCCAGCATATTAGCTTTTCTATTTCAAAGACAAAGTTTATGGCAAAAAATAATATTCTAGGAAGCATTAAAACACTTCTAAAGTTCCTTTCATATAAGTGCCAAAAAATATATATGTTCACACTCAAGAACATCAATCCAGCCACACTGCTATGACTCCTCCGGTCGGTCTTGGTCAGTTTATTGACAGTGCTCTACAAAACCGCTGATGATCAAAAAGGGGATTCATTTGCTGTTGAGTAAGGAACGATTCTCCTGGATTTTAATCTCCTCACAGCTTCACGAATATGTCGTGGTTTTACTGGTGGTTGCTCACCCAAGCCCTCCATAACATCAAGAGCCTGTTCCATAATTTCACCAATGTACACCTGAAAATGTTATCCAACATGAAGATATACCCATATATTTGTTGAAGCTCTTTTGGAAACCATAGTTGGCACAGTTTAGAGTTGCAAAAAACAAACATGATTGCAGTTTAACATACCATGGAAAATGTTAGTTCAATCCCCAAGTATGTATATATATATCATAGGCACTTATTAATGCAATTGGTATATATGCAAAACAAGTATGTACAAACCTTTGCCACTCCTGACATCGCTATGACAACATTTTGAGACACACTGCATCCAGCAATGTTTTGCATCAATCTCTTTATAGATGCTTTGGGAAAGGAGGAACGTCTATACATCTCATATCTGTTAAGTTGGTCATCTGAGAAGGAGGTCACCAATCTTCTGTTGATTTTTAAAATAGGTTCTTTAATACAATTGGCTGAAGATTATTTTTGCAGGAAAAATAGTGTGAAGGAAAGTACATAAATACTCTTCTTGTTCTCTGGATGAATGTGGCAAATATTTTTCACAATAATTAAGAGCAACTTAATTTAATGGAAGCGTTTGATTAATTCCTTCTGCCTTTACACAAATTTTTATCTTTAATAACAACAATGACAATCTCGAAATTTGAAATTCCCATTAACCAAATGTGTATTGTCGTCATGACTTACTGCATTTTTAAGCGTTCTTCTCCATCGACTAGTTCTTTCTTTTTTTTGCTTGATAAACCATCTTCACCTACACTTTGCGCCCTATCTAATGTTCGTTTCTTGGGGGGTTCGTTCGGAGATTTAAAAGATGAATCTGAAGTTGAAGAATGAGTTCTTTTTCGATTCGCACTTCCGTTATTTTCGCGATCTGTTTGTTGTTGAGCACTCATACTTATTATTAAATTCAAAGTTTACATTTGTGTGTTTTAAACACAATATTTTAAGTTGATGTACTTTCTCAGAAGCAGCAACTCTATTGAGTCTATTGCTTACGGTTATAGCCTAAACCACGCAAGTCCGTGCCAATCTGAAAAGCAAATCAATTTAAAACAGTTTGCAGCTATAGAAATTTTTAAACCACTTATAAATAATAGCTCAAGTAAATATTTAATTACTATAAGTATTTTCAATGAAATTATCAGTAAATATGGTCAGCAACTGTACGATAAAGTTTCATTACGTCATAAGTTTTGTAACCCACACTTATATACATTTTGTTGTTAACCTGGGCTAATAGTATTCTTTTACGTGTCCTCACAAAGGACACCTTTTCTGACCGAGTGAACTATTAGTCGGCCGATTTAAAAAAAATCACAATTCATACACACAATTAAAGTGGGAATGTTTGTTTGGTTTAACATACGCTAGTTAAAGAGAACTCTACATTACAAAGTACAAATAAATTCGGAGTTTTAACAGGTCATTGTGCTTGTGAAACATACATAGCGTCGTAAGTTTGTAAACATTTGGATGTGTTCTTCAGAGTGACTTTCGAAAATAGCTGCAGTTTTATTGTACCGACAGACAAAATTTTCTCAGATACCCGTCCTGGATAGACCGCCTATATGGGATGTTGACTTAATCTCGGCCGATTATCTCAAGCAAACAATAAAGTGGTGTTGACGATATGCACAAGTCCAGACAGATCCAAACAATGAAATTCTTGGGGTTGGGTGACAAAGGAACTTAGGTCTTGATTTAACTAGACTGCATATGTTTAGCTGCTTTAAATTGAGGCTTCTTGAAAATTTAGGCGCTGTGGTACAAGACGTTGATTGCCCTTAGGGTGTCCGTGGTGGTTGTCAAAATCTTATCGCAAAATTACAATTTGATAGAAACGCTGTAGAAAAGATTCACGTGTTGTTATTTGTCATACAGACTATATGAGTTGTAAATAGGCAGTTTTCTCAGAGTTATGATGTTTGCAGATACAAGTGTTTTAAAAAACACAAATCTCAAAAAAAGTAGGAGATAATTTTAAATTTTGTTCGTGCAAAGAGTGGTATTTTTGGATGACAACAGAATTAGTCACACAAGAGCATAACTTAACTGGAACGAGTTCTATTTTCACAACAAAATTTGTGCATTCTTTTGGGGACATTAGCGTCAGCACGGCGTTCCGCATGAGCTACGATGCACTTTCGAATCGTGCAAAGCAAAGATTTTTGTGAGCGCTCTTGTTAAGTTTTGATGTCCGTAAAGTCAGCTCGCAGTGAACTATTTTGTAATAGACGTGGTAGAACTTGTGTTGCGGTAGATAGCGGGTAACTTTGTTGTTGTCACGTAATTTTATTGAACGCGAATTCCAACGGCCGGTTATAGAACGAAGTAATTAAAGAATTGTTACGCAGCTTATGGAAAAGAACCTTAAGTTTTAGGAAACAATTTTGTATTATTGCAAAACCTCGATTTTTGTGAGCAACGGATAAGGTAGGAATGTCAATGATGGGAAATCCCTGTAGTTTGACAAATAATAGGTAACGCTATATATTTGTTTTTAGCTTTACCACTTGGCAATAATAGCCGACTTTCTTGGGATATTTTGTGTCCATAAACTCCACGATAATAGTTTGCTTATTATTTATATGAATTAAAATCTTTTCTTCGTTCGTAAAGTAAAAACACAAACCGCCAACCGTATAAGAGCTTGAGGGAAGGTTGAAGCGACCAATCGAAATCTTTACAAACAAACATGACGCAATAAGTGCACGCTGTACCACAATCACTTCTCTCAGTCTTCCATTAGCAGTCAGGTCAAACGGGTGCACAGCAACCTGAAGGCAAACCACTGCACCGAAATTATAACAGATGGTATTCTCAATTTAATCTCTTCCATCCGTATGCAAATGACGTTGATGTTTACGTTCGGATTGCATGGGATTGCTTGTGTTGGTCACAGCTGGACGAACATATTCGTGTGCGCACACAAAATAGAGTAATTGAGATTGGATTATGACAGACTCATGCAATTTGCAAAATGACAATTATCACATTTTTTTTATTTTAAATTCAGCTCCGGGTACCCATGAGCATTCGATGAAAATAATAATACAAGTTGCTCAGTGTCAAAGCCTGTCGCTCAAGCAAGTACCACAAAACTTGGTCACTTTAAACAGGGCGCTTCGTGTAATGTTAGCCAACTTTTATTTTTTATGTGGCTGAAGTTAAAAAATTCGACACAGCAAAATGAAATTATGCCCGAAACGATCAATGTTAACACGTTGGAAATGTTAAACCTCTGATTGTGAAAGTGTGACATCCACGTGTGGCCGGTGTTTGTCGACTGGACTTGGCGGCCAACAGTCAGTTTCCTTGAGAACAAATACAAAGGCTAGCACTGGGGTGCAATGAAGTCTCGGATTCCCGCCAAGTGTGCCAATAACCTCCCGTCTAATCTCACAAGCAGAGATTTTTTCGTCTGTCAGGTCATTGTGGCGTTTTCTCCGCCGCTTGAGTCGACGGGCGGCTTTGGTCTTTAATCACTATCAGTCGTTTGGGAGCGATTGTCGGCCGCAGAAACAATGGTTTACATTCGATAGAGCATGAAACGAGGTAAGGGCTAGAGCGCAGAGGTGTTTGGTATGTCGTCAATAACAACTAAATTAAATCATATGAAAGTTGCTTGGATGCAACGATCCGTTCGGTCTTGCTTGGCTTCACATTACGTGGGCTGTTGCCCTTGTGAAAGTAGTTATTCAACTGCAGCCTGTAAACAGGGTTCAGAAAGCGTTCAACCGGACGGCCAAGGGCATAGCAGGAAAGGCATTTTTAGTTCGCATTTAAAGTTTATGAGTGAGGCAGCCGACAGTGTTTTGCGTAAATTAAAACCATGTGAGGGTTAAGCGACGACCTCTGTTGCTAAGCGATCTTCGTTTTAGTGTTTGTGACCAAACAAGACATACAGTAAAGTAACTAACCCAGCATATTGTTTTAGACGCCATGTTCGTCTGTAAGCACAAACAAATTTCTCAACCCTTATCGATAAAATAGCATAAAAGCTTAGATTTTATGTTGCCTTTGAAGTGCACTTTGGTGACTTTCAAAAACAATGGTTTTGTTCTTTCAACTGACAAGTGCTCTTGTCATGACAATTAATCATTCACGTTACGTCACAAAGGATCACTTTACCTTAATTTCACTACATTGCGAAATCGGAAAATAGCGTGCATGAAAGTAGCTTTATTGTTTGAAACGATATTCAGAATATGTCCAAGATATTTGCAGGAAGGTAGCACTGTTAATGATGCAGGATCTTGTATAGTTCAAAAATATTGCGACATGTAAGTCTACGTCTGACTTGGGGTGGTCGTGTTATGATTGAGTCAACGACGTCGGGCGGCCCTTAAGATTTTCAAACGCCTGGAAAATATGTCCAAGCCGACGCTGCGTAGGTTTGTTGCTTTAGACGGGCAGCCATGCGTGGCGACCTGAGGAGCACTTATCTCCATCTAATACGTGACCAATCCAGTAGCGAAACGCTCTATTAGAGATAGAGCTTCTGACTGACAGAAATAAAGCATAGCTCGGCAGCAAACCATACAGTTGAAAAAGTGTGTATGTTGAATTGAATGTATGTTATTTGAATATGTTGTGGTTCAGTCATGCAGTTTTACTGTTTAACCTCGGACGTCTACTTTTTAATCTAACTGGAAAGAGCAACTTTCCTATTCAAACAAAGCATTTACATTGTCGGAAATCGTTATATACCTGTATACATACGAGTATTTCAAACACAAGGGTAAGTTTTGTCGAACAACATCACATAGGAACTCACAGATAAGGTGGTCAGGCTTAGTTGATGTGGTTTGTTTGCGTTTTTCTGTGGTCAATTAAGAAGAGTCCTGAAGTCCAAACCTAATTTTACGAGCACTGCATTGAAGGATCAATTTAGAAATGTCAATCAATGCTTAATTGGCTATACTTTTGTACGGACAGGTGTAGTGGCAATTTTTTGACATACGGGGCAGATGCAGATGCTATTTTTGTCCCTTACACCTGTCGGTATCAGTTATTATTCAAAAAAAGCCTCAACCACCGTGTAAAAATGGTAAAGAAAGATCGTTGAAATTGTATCAATTCCATCCAGATGTCAGCAGCAAAATATAATTCTGTTACAATCAGGAGAAAAGTTTGGCAGGGTTTCATAGGCATTGTTCGTGCAAGATCAGTTCACCGAGACTCGATTGATTTGAAATTGGTGAAAGGTGAAGAATTACTTCGAGGCAAAACTGGTATCTTGAGTGTCTCTAGTCTAACTGTGAAGTTATGAAAGGTTATTTTGTCAAAAAAGTTGACCGATGACAAATGAAAAAGTGCAAATTTCTTGCTTACCTAATTAACGTTTATCCAAGAAAGGGACATAATTTTGTTTGCACAACGGAAAATTTTGGAGATTTGAAATAATATTTGTAATGGTCATCATATTTGTCTTGTTCTTTGATTTTATCAAATTATTATAAATTTACAATTTGGAAAAAAATAATTTGCAAGGTTTTGTTGGTTACGTTGTATCACAAAAGCACGAGCTGTTGGAGTTGAAGTCCAACAGTTTATCAAAATTCGAATTCAAATAAGCTTAGCGCTCAGATTTTTGCCAGAATTTTGTGGGCCCTTAACCGGTTTTCGATTGTTGTCACAGAAGAGGGCTGGGGTGGCCGGTGTTGTCATAGAATCGCATGAGAATTGGGTTTGTATAAATTCTACCGCGGCCTTGTGTGGAATCACTCCTTTGTTGGCTTTGTGAGATCCGGACCATTAGAGGGGCACTAAATATTTAACATACGGAAGCGTTCTTTGAGGTCGTAAATGGCCAATTTTGCAAAACAATCCCTGCGATTGACAACCAAATTTCTACTGTGACGCAATTTATACCCGGGCTGGGTTTTTCCTGTATTCGCTTTTGCAAAAGCAGGCGCTTGGCGTTAAAGAAATACAAATAAAGTTGAATAATTCATTTACGCGGCGAAATTTAACCCTTAACGATATACAGTGCAGGTAGTTGTCGTGGCAAGGAGCTTTCGTAGGGTAGTGGTGCTTCCAAAGCCAAAATTGTGTAAAAATCATTTGTATATTTTTAGAATATGTAGGTCGAAGAGTAAAACTCACAATTATAGAAACCTATTGTGATAGAATGTGAAAGTTTTCTGCACACCATGGACAACTCCACTTTCAACAGTGAAAATGGCAACTACCGCATTTCTCTGGCTGCCACCATCGTACAATGCATTTTCTTTTCAGGTTGGTAATAATTATAGTATGTTGTAATGTGGTCCCTACTTTTGTAGCAAATAGATGGAAATTAAACGTTGACACAATTCTCCACAGCGAAGCACAGCAGCTTAAATACCTCAAAATCTTTTAAATCTGGCAATATTTTAAAAATGTTTAAGATACCTCATTAGGACTTTTTCGGCTGACCAGTTGGGCATTTTTCCTATCTTAGATCTAACATGAAACTGTAACACCGCTCCCAAAATAGTTCTACTTAAGCACGTAATTGACCGAACAACTGAAAGTCGACTAAAAATTGCTGCTTTTTTTCCCACGCAGTGTAAAATTCACATTTCTTCATGACAATCTCGCACGAATGTCAGGTCAAAAAAATTAGGTCGTTTTACGGTTACTTAGATCGAAAAAGTATTTCGCTTTCGGCGCGACTTGCCCTCAATCTGGAAAAAGCTAATTTGGTCCTGGGAGAATGTCGCATGAACTTGGTGTTGAAGCATTCGTAAAATTTTAAAACTTGGTGTTGAAGCATTCGTAAAATTTTAAAACTTGGTGTTTAAACATTCCATAAATTTAAATTTGTGTTGAAGCATTCGTAAAATTTAAAACTTTGTGTTGAAGCATTCGTTAAATTTTAAAACTTGGTGTTGAAGCATACCTCAAATATCTGTGTGATTTCGTAATCAGTCGATTGTTGGAAAATTCAAACATTTATGACGAAACAAACGGATTAGAAACTAATGCCGAGAGCCTTTCGACAATTTTCACAATTTAAGAAACAGACCAAGCATTATTTTTTTGCAAACAAATGCATTATACTGGGAAGAACTAATCATATTTAGTTTATTCATAAAAAAAGTGGAAGTTTTTTTGGTAACTGACCAAGTCACGATTCTTAAAATGTGCTGTTGTGGATTCAACAAAAGTTAACTGCGGACGTTCTTATACGCCGATCAGCGCGTACTTATTTGCCAGTTTAGATACGGAGCTACAACCATAAGGCAAACGTAACGCAATGTGTTTCAGTATCACATGCTATCAGTACCCTTTATAATTGACATCCGCCGGCAACTTACATACCTTCATCACACAGCTTTGGTGATCTTCGGAACCGTGCTAAACAGCGCCATCATCTGGCTGGTGTACACGAAGCGCACCCTGAGAACCATCACTAACTTGTGGGTCGTATCGCTGTGCACGAGCCAACTTCTCACGAGCGTTTTCTCGCTACCATTTATTGTTGTTGCGACTGCGTTGGATGGTTGGTTCCTGGGAAGTGAATTTTGTCAGGCTTATGGTTTTTTCACGTTCATGTGAGTGGAGATCAAGATATTTCTTGTTAAGTTTGTAAATATCAATTACTGTGAAATTATGTTTTGCCTTGTAATATATGTTGTAACAACCAACAAAACAACCCAAACCACAAAAAACTATGCATGGAAAGCAAGCGCTAGAAAACGTGAAATGCGCTGGAGTTTAAAACATCCACTTTGCTTATCTATTTAACTGTTTGAACCTTTTACATAACTCATTTGTTCAGATTTTTTTAGGTTCTTTATTTAAGGCTACGTATTTTGCACCCATCTCTTTTGTATTTATGACGATTTTTATTCTCTGCGATAGGGGAGCAATCACCCAGTACTAAGTTGCAACGAGTTTGAAATGTGCGTATGCAGTATTGTTGGCTTTTGCAAACTTATTTGTTACATATTTATCTAAGAACAGTTTCCCCATACCATTCCATACAAAATATCAATTACCCGTTCCCAGTGGAGTGAGACGCCAAAATGACATGCAACCTTAAGTCCATTAATGCAACCGTTGACATGTAACGTAAAATCACGTTACAATGTGTTTAATAATTTAACCCAAAAGTTTACGAAATATTTTTCGATTCAGTTTTCGAACCGTCTCGATTTTATCGGTGGCCGGAATCGCAATGGACCGATATCACGTGATTAGTCGTCCATTCAGCAAGAGAATGAAGAAAGGAACAGCAAAGAAGTTGATCTTCCTCTCATGGTGGTCGGCTGCCGTCTCGTGCGTCTTTCCTCTCACTGGACTCAGTCGCTACAGGTTTGAAAATATAATAAAAATTCCTTGAACGCGTGCATTGACGAGTTAATTCTGATGGAAATAGGGCATGCTGCACACCAGGGCCTTTCAGACTTTTTTGTTCTTAGACACCATTTTATCAGGAAAATTTCTATGTAACTAAATTTTGAATAGGATTTTTTTTGACCCGCAGTAAACAAAAAGAAAGCGTATAAGATAGCCGCTGTACGCAGTTTATGCGCCCTTGACATTTGACCGCACTGTTTTATAAATGTACGTCCTGATGAAGGCTGCTGCATCAGCAACCGAAACGTTGATAAATAAATATCATTGCTATAAGAGCTTTTTAGTATTGATAATATGCCTGGCTGCATCACTAATAAGCAGATGGCTTTTAATCCCTGCATTTTTTAACTTACCTGTCTTTCACAGATATTCTGACAACGGTCATATATGTGGTATTAGCTGGGTTCAAGAAGGAAGTGCGACCGTTTATTCCGTATTCTACATCACCACTGTTTACGTAACAACAGGATTGGCCGCTTTTTCATCATATGCACTTATATACAAGGTAACGTTACCACAGGACATAATCGATTGATGTTTAATTCATGTAAAGGACACGATCGAAATACAAGTGGGCAGTAGGGAGGTCCTGACTTGTCGTGCAATAACATGTAACACTTATTTGAAGAGAAATAAATAGAAGCCTATAACGCTTGTCAGAAATTACGACACAGTGCGGGAGGATTTGTTGTTCTCAATGCATAATGCAATAAAATGGTAGAGATGCAGTTTCTTAACCCACTGCATAATTTCGGAAGTGACGGCAAACGATTTTTGGGGTCAAGCCAACTTTTATAAGTGACGTTGACACTTGCAAACAATCCACAATTTCCCGTAAAATGACGTTTTGTCTTAAAACAGCTGGAGATGTCGTTAATGTCAGTGGAAA
This sequence comes from Ascidia mentula, assembly GCF_947561715.1. Classification (NCBI taxonomy): domain Eukaryota; kingdom Metazoa; phylum Chordata; class Ascidiacea; order Phlebobranchia; family Ascidiidae; genus Ascidia; species Ascidia mentula. The sequence goes on from NC_138569.1 coordinate 1,729,753, forward strand.
ATGGGTCAAGCGGTGCCCTTGAAACTGTTTTAATGCCAGAAGGTCAACAGCGATTTTGCGCTCCAACAATTTCTCCGGGGTCATCGAAGGAACCCAGTCCTGGCTTTAGTTTAGTGGATATTTAATGAAAGAAATGTTTAATCTGAGGACCTAAATCGCAACATGAGTTAGAAAGTTCCTTTTGATTATATATCTTTGTAATTATTACAATGCTGTTTATTTGGATATTTATACAAGATGTGCGTTGCAGGTTACTAAATCACAAGCACAGAAGCATCGGAAGACTGTGAAGCGTAGCCATAGCAACATGATGCAACACGCCACATCGAACGGGGCGACCTCCAACGGCGAGAGTCGCGGACAAGTCAACCTGAATATACCTCAAAACAAGGAGAACCACCCGAAACGAAACTTTACCTCTTACTTTTCGTCAAGATACAACCTTTTTACGACATCTAGCGGACAAACGCACGCAACAATGGATAGTCGCGCGACGCAGACAATAGTATTCGTTCTGTCAGTATTCGTAATCTGCTGGGTGCCCTACTTCTCCCATGCACTTTATCTCGCGTTTGGATGGATCGGCGTAAAGCGCAATGTCACTATTGCATCACAATGGATGGAGTTCGTGGTCACGTGGTTGTCGATGAGCACGTGCGTTTGGGATCCGCTGCTGTACGGAGCTTGCACACAGAATTTCAAATCACATTTCATGTAAGTTTTGGTTGGTAAATACAACTTCATCGCGCTACTGTAGTAATCTGTAATCTGTTCCATTATGACGTAAGCAAACGTATGTTTAACACAGAAATAACAGATAGTAATTGAGGTTAATTATTCAGAAATTTGTTTTCCTGTGGTAAACGTGCAACATTTGACCGCTCGAGGGCGTACCTAACAACTGGAACCAGAAGCCAATCAGAGAACAGAAACGCGTCACATGCTGACGGCGTCAGCCAATGGCAAAGCGCCACGCAGCCTTGGCATAAGAAGCTCAAGTCGAGTTTAAAAAGAAAATCTCAACCGACCAACGATGGTAAGTATTTCATAGACGCGATATATTTCCCAAACATTAACGCATTATATGTGCAAAAAAAGCCATAATATTGCAAAGCTGCAGACAGGGTGTGTACACGCACTGTTTCGACCTGTAAGGTCTCATCAGTGCAGCTGTTGAGTGGCACTGTGCTAGCTTTCACACTAGCAGGCACACTAGTCTCCACTTTGTGGTACCTTTCGGTCAACGTCGATCTGCAGGGTACCCTATACTAGGTACGCATTGTTTTATAACGAAATACGTATACATGTAAAAATTAAATTAGTGCAAACATATGGAGAATGTAATTGTTTCATGATTAGGCGACGTTGATGCACTGTTTCCACAAAAACACACAATTGTATCAACAAAATATGCGCTAACAGACATAGCGAAAGTGATAAATATAGTTACACGCCACTTAATATTGCAAACATACTTGAATTTTCAATGGTTTCACAGAATGGCGTTTTACTCTGCGCACTGCCGAGTCACTTCAAACCGTTACGTCAGTAGATGGGGAACCACCATGTAACGGCGTCACAACCCTTCCACCATTGACAGAAAACGAAGACATACGTCAACGTTCGCTTACGTCAGCACAAAATGCGTCATTTGTTATGGATGACGACAGCGAGGAAGACGTAGTGACGTCGATTACTAACGTACACGTCACTGTGGAGGTAAATCCAGAGCCAGTGCAAACATTTTCAACGTTTATGACGCCACAAACTTCGCATTATGACACAACATATAACGGCGCTATGTCGCTACCGGACCGGAATCGCGTTAAAAAACGAACCAAGCGAGAATACTTGGATTGTATCAACGTCCACCGAATGTACGGAGTCGAGGGCATCGGTCATCAGAATGTGGCTGTGAATGTTGTATCCACGTTGCCACGACCTTCAGCAAACGAACTGAGCCCTCCAGTGGTGAGAAGAACCCTTCTACCTCTGTCACCACAACGTTCGTACGAAGTTGCTATGACGGATGAGACGAGGGATGATATCAGGTCCTGGCAAATAGCATCGAGCAGGAATGTTTTTTCGGCCCCAAAACACAAAAGTAAACCCTTTCATCGATCTGAAACTGACCTTTAAGTGAACTTTTGTTACCTGTAATGCAGTATTACGTCATAATAATGTTTGTTTAAACATACTTTACACCATTCTTTCAAGACTCCACTTTTTACATTTCATTCTTCAAAAGATTTTCGAAGCGCTTATTTGTGAAATGACTTATTGTTTTGTACTCAGACTGTGGTAGACTTTCTTTATCATGTAATCATGACCAAAGGAATCCAATATTTTGTTTACTTACTATTTTGATGGAAAAACTTTGTTAACAAAATATTGCATTATAAGACTATACATTATTTGTTTGTGCAATAAGTTAAAGTCTAATATTATTATGCTGCATCAATTGTGATTGATGAAAAGGCAGATTTGTAGCTTGCACAAAAAAAGGTTGCCTCGAACTGAGGCGTGGACAATTGAGAATGACGCTTCATATTCTTGGTGATAATGTTAGCACGCGTGCCCTGCTTCGTGCACCCCTGAATTAAACCAAAAAAATTACCAAGAGGGTTTCTGACTGCCACTCACAGTAAATCCTAATTTGATGTTTGAACCTGTACCACTGTTAGGGCTAAGATTTAGGTACACACAATTGCATTGGTTGAACACAAGTTTGTTTATTGCGCTAACGTCGCGGAAAATACGAAAGGCACGGAATTTAAATACAACAAACAAGAGATAAGGTTTAAACGTAAACTACTTGACTTGGTTGCCGACCACTTCCAGTTGGGGTTGTTGGCGACGCATGGGGTGGGTTTTCTGTGGGGAAGCTGACGACAAAACCTGTAACAAAAAAAATTCAGTTAAACGACAGCTTGAAACTTATTCATACATGGTCGTGATTTGTAATTCCTTTGTATTTAAACGTACTTGTGCAATTGGGGATATGCAAAAAGCGTTGAAATATATGGATTACAGCTACTTATAAATTGTGTAAACGAGTGGTTCTTAAATTTTTTGCACCCGCGGAATGGTAAAATTTTAAACAACTTTTGCGAATTTTTAAAAAAAAATCTAAACCAAAATGTAACGAATACAACAAATTAATTAAAAATAATCTTTGATAAGGCAAAAGCGCGCACTTCGCACCAGAGGAAATCCATATAACGTAGAAAGAAAACATATATGGAGCCGATAAAAATGAATGCAGCTGAGAAACACCGGTATATACGTAAAACAAGTTGACAATTTCACAAGAGTTTGTGAAACAAAAGGTGTTTCCAGCTGAGTGAGCCACAGAAGAAACTTACATTCTTGAGTCTTTCCTGGTAACGAGCTTCGGTCTTCAATCCTTCCCTATACTCCCTCAACTCCTCGTCTTTCTTGGCGTTCTTATTCGCATGCTCGTGTTCAATCTGACCCAAGAGGTCGCTTTCGTACTTTTTGTTGATCGTCTTTGTTCTGTTGAAAGCATCAAGAACTCATAATAAGCACGTGTACACAATAGGTTGCCCACCACAAGTGTTTTTTGTTGGTTGGCTGAACGCAATATAGTGCTTTGTCATGATGCTGGAGGAACCCAATAGTGTATTAACATTAGAGTCGAGCGCCTTGATCTACACTGGCAAAAACATGTCCCAACTTGCAAACTTAGTTTTTTGACAACACCGGGATTTGAACCCAGGACATCCTGGACACGAATCCCGATCAGGTTTTCTTCTTGGTATATGGGTCGGGCGCTTCAAACTTTACACAAGCTTCAAACCTGGTGATGCGCTCTTCTTCCATCTTGTGGTGTTCTTCAATTGCTTTGGCGATCTCCTCGCGGTCACGCTTTAGTTCCTCGCGTTCACGTGCCAAAACTTGCACTAAAGATGACGTTGTTTTAGGTTCCACGTAGTTACAAACAATAACATAACCTAACAATGTCGTGTACTTCTAGGAACTATGATACCATTCATGTCTTAATGAAGTTTCAATGATTGAGTTAACAGTAGGTTAAAAGATCTCTTACATGAGGTAAACCAATTTTTTTTTACTCCTGATCCGTTTGAATTAAATAAAATGTTGAGCTGCCACACGTGTTTGATAATAATCTAACTTTAAACAGCAAAACTGATGGAACACAGTGTATGCAAATTTACAGCTAAAAATTTTGTGTGACATTGGTGTACTTTTAGCCACTCATAAATTCTCAGTTATAGACTCATGCCTCCTCAAACTAAATACTTTCTACACAATAAAATCTTACGTTTTTCCTGGAGTTGTTTCCTCCTGGTTACCATGACATCCTGCATCAATCTGTTTCTTGCTTCCTTCTCCAACTTCCACTGGTTAACTCTCTTCGCCCACATCGCAGCAACATCTGCTTCAACGAGACGATCCAACTCCTTTTCACGACGCAACTCATTTTCCATCTGAAGATAACAGAAGTTAAATTTTTAATGTTTGCACTGCCTTCAACCACAACACAGCAGCAGATATGTTTGGAGCAACATGTTTAGCTTTTTATGCGTTATAGCGTAAGCGGAGTTACCAAATTCAACAACATTTATTTATGCAGTGTAAGTACATCCTAAGGAGTAGCCAACTTTAGACAAATGAAAAATTTCATCACATTTCGCCTAAAATGAAAATGATAACTTTCTTATTACATAATAGTTTCATTTTAAAGATAAAAAATCAGAGTTTTTTTTTAGGCTGATAAGCAAGGAGGTATACGTTTTAAACACTGTATTATGTTCCTGTTTAAAACATTTGCCTCGTTGCTCACCAGCAAACTTATAGCTTTGGCTTCTATCTTAAGAATTATACAAGTATTTTGAAGAACAAAAATAGTTTTCACTTTTTTAAAAAGTGCATTCAACAGTTGTGCAGTCGATTAAGCCACATTAAGAAATAGAGAAAGCAAGCAAGTCACCTGCTGAAGGAGGTAATCTCTATATTTCAGTTCCTCATCTCTTCTCTGAGCCTTCTTCTGAACTTTCTCCTGTGCTTCGTTTCTTGATTCCTCCAGAAGTTGTTCGAGGATCTTCATATCAAGAGCAAGTTCCTCTTGTCTCTCCTGGGCCTCTCGCTGGAGTTTCAGCTTCATCGATTTTTCTAACGAAGCTCTGAAAGATTTACGACAAATATGTTCATGTGTTTATTACTAAGGTAATGTACAATAATGTGGCCAAAGTAAAAATATTTGTGGATATAAAATGCATTTTAAAGATTTTGTCTGCAAAGTATTAGCAGTAACACTATTTCTTGGGCTGGCAGTTCATAACAGTATTAAGATAAAATAGGGCATCTATTACAGACAGTGCTTATAAAATAAGTAAAATGCAAAAGCACTTGTGTTGTCTTTGAAGAAGTCTCTTTTGCTCAGTAGCTCTCGTCTCTTCCAGTTGACGAAGTTCTCTCTCCTCCGACAAAAGTTTAGCCTCCTCCTCAATTAAACGCTTCTCTTCCTGCTTTTTGGCCTCCAGAGATGCCTTCTGAGTCCGAAGAGTGTTGACCATTGCTCTGTAACAAAAGTCAACTGTATTCACACAAAGGAGCTCAGTACAGTTGTTAAACCTGATACACAAGCACAAAGGAATACAAAAGAACACAAACACAACAATGGAAGCTGAGCTAACAGATGTAACTTTGCAGAAAACTTGTAATCTTACTTCATGTACCAATAAATATAACCCATAAGGTTTTATTGGTGTTAATACCATTTCAACCATTTTCAACATTAATAATCCCAAGCATGTGCAGCAATGAGGCTGATATGCACACATGATATAAATTCATTACCATAAATTGAATGAACAAAACTACACTTGTTACACATATGACTATTTCCACAAAACATGTTGGCTACCTGTTTCTTTCAATCTGTTGTTGAGCTTCAATTTCCTCCCTTGCTGCTTTAGCGAGTCGATCCTTCTCCCAAAGTTCTGCGTACATTCTTTCTTCTTCTTGTCTTCTTCGCTCAAGGTCAGCTTTTATTGAGAGCTGGTTCATGCGATCAATGCAGACTTCATCTTGGTGGCGGCGAGACAGAACTCCTCTTAGCTCCTCACACTGTTCTCTGTCGTGTAATTTTACAATAACATTTATCCCAACTTTTACAACACAGTTAGTTAGTATGGGAAAGCAACCAAGCTTAATGCATTGTAAAAATGAGTTGTTGTTAATTATAGCTTCCATAACATAAAAAACACCACAGTAAGTGTGCCATTAATCTCAGAACTTGACAAAAAAGACATAAAGATTAAAGTAGTTTAGGAACTGTATATGTGCAAAAATGGTCATAATAATTGAGAGCAGCTCTCAATTTTAGGAACTGTATAATGTTAAATAATCTATGTAGAAAGAACAAAATGAAAGAAAACTTACCTCCATTGTTGATCTAGTTTTTCCTCAACAACTTGTAGTCTTTCCATCTCCCTTTTCTCCTTCAGTACTTTTGCTCTCTTTAACATTTTTTCCTGTCTCGCTTCAATTGTTTCTTGCTTTGCCTCCATTTCTTCCAAATACAGTTGTTCTTCTTCTGCTAGTTTCTCACGGAGCCTAAATTTTTAAACATTTTTTTACTCTAAACACAAGTTGGTTTTATTTCATGTCACACAGTTTTGACTGTAATGACGACTATAATTTGAACAAAAACTTGGTAAATTTTCACCTTTGTCTTCTTTCATCGAGATCCAACTTCCCCTGTTCCATGACCTCTTTCACCCGACGCTGGATTGTATTCTTTTGAATCGATCGATCTGTGATCCTTTCCCAGTCATTCTGGACACATACAAGTACTTCTAAACCAGACTGGAAAAAATGTCGTGCGCGGAGGATATATCCTCTGCGCACTTTTGCGAAAATTCGCCGATAATCCGCGCAATATTAATTAGCTCATGCATTAACATACAAAAAACGTTGCGATCGTCCGCGCAATTAACGATCGCCGAAACGATATCCTCCGCGCAAAAAACAAACTTTCCAATCTGGCTTCTAAAATACTTTGTATATTTGCTTTTATTAATTCTATTCTACTTTAATCCATTTTTTAGGAAGGGGCAATTATGCTGAAACTGGAAGACATATCCACATGTTTTTAACACTGCTATGTGTATTGTCAGCAGATTGAAGTAAAATCATTGGTGGCAATTGGAAAGAAATCATAATCCTTCAGGACAAAGTAAATGTGCTACTTAATTATCCTACAAAATATCATTGCAGTTATGTACTGGACCACATAAAATTACCAGTTAGATTGGCTCACCTTTAAGTCAAACATTTTGTTGTATTTGGTTATCTGTATGGCTTCCTCGCGAAGATCTTCTTGTCGTCGTCTTTCCAATATCAAATGTTCGGGGAGTTTGGCCGACGGCATCTTTGCCCTCTGAACACCACAATATCGAACAATAACAACTTTATCAAGCTTATTACAACCAATTAATAATCTTACAATGGCCACAGAGTGAGGCGTCGGCCCTGTATGTTCTCTCGTTCTTCTTGTTCTTTGGGTGGCCAACATTGTGTTTAATTGGGCGGCAAACCTAATCGAAACCCTAAATTTTTAAACACAATGCAGAAATTAAATTATCGCCCTCGATAATTATCCAAACGCGAATTCGATATTTTGCTAAACTCACCTTTTGTGCGTTTGTTGCCTTGACAACAAAACTACCGCCACCTGATGACGCTGTTAAAGTAAATAATTTTATTGAAATTGCAGTAGACTTTTAGCTGTAAAATAGATTTAAAATCAATGAAAATTCTTTGAAGTTAATTTATCAGAAAATATTTGCGTTTATATCATTCGTGTTTTCGGTCCATTGGATGATTTTTAAGCCAAAGGTCAAATCCGATACTGTGCCGGTCAACGCATGATTGCCTCTCGATGTAGAACGATACTTAAGGAAAACAAAACAAAAATAGGGCTTTTTTGACGGCAGAGATGTTTCAATCCCTCAAAAACTTCAGACCAGTTGGTGGTGAACTTTATTCTACCAGAAACTATGGTGTCCTGTCAGAATTTAATACACAACAAATCAAGGTTTACAGATGTTCAAAGCCCGATTTTATAGAGCAGGGAGACCTGGACGACATTCAATGGAAACTCGGAATAAAGTAGGCCAAATAATTAAGGTTTCTATTTTCGCTTTGTGCATGATTTTGTCATTGTAGTAATTTCTTATTATGTCACAGATCTGTGATAGACTTTCGGAATCATGACAATGAACTTAAGAAGGGGGGGTCAAGACTTCTCGATGATTCCGCAGATGTTCATGTGGTTGACATTGATGCAATGGACAAAAATACAACATCAATAAAATGGAAAACAACAGCTTGTGATAAAAAAAATCAAAGGATTCAACATATTATGATCAATTTTTTTGGAAGAGAATTTGTTCGTGGGCTTTTGTTTGCTAGATTGCTTTCAATATGGCAGGTATCCATATGGTTGATTTTTAAAGCATTAAATAAAATTCTTGAAACCCTTTTCTTCATGAATATAACAATTGCTAGAACTACAAATAAAAAATTTTATACATTCTTAGATCATTTGGCTTTTGCTTCTGTCACTTTTAATCCCACTGCTTGGAACCAAACCAATTTGGTCTTACAGTATTTCAATAATTGACGAAAGAGGGTTGTTGTTTCTTTATAAGGTGAGCAGAACATAATATAAAATTTAAGTAAGCTTATGATTGCAAACACATATTATGTTATTCTTGAGTCTTGATTGCTAAAGTTTGTTGGCAATTTCTCTTTACATAGTATTGTGATAACTGTTATAAATGGTTTGTCCCAGCACAATTTTTTTAAACCATCAGCGTACATTTTGGTGCAGATGATTGTTGATTTCTGTGGAGTGTCGATCCGCACAGTTCTCCAAATATTAAACAATGATGAAAACATACCAGCCGTGATATGTTGCCATGCCGGGAAGGACAGGACAGGAATAATAGCGGCCTTGCTGCTTTCAATTTGCGGTTGCGAAAGAAAAGCAATTGTTTATGACTACAGCAAAACTGAGGTAAGTTTGAGTTTTAATGCTGTTAGTTTAATGGTTGAACCACTGTCATCAAATGCCTCATCTATCTCTGGCATTGTATGCTGCAATGTTAAATGGTCGCATCCTTTTTTGGAAACAATTGTCCCGGGCACTGCATCTTGGTGCTTACTTTATATCATTTATATATATATATATCATAACTTACCAAATATTTGACATAAATTTAACCATGTAAAAATGTAGTGATTTTTTAAATATGCATGTTGACTGCATCGTTAAATGATCTTGTTTGCAAACAATCTAATTTCTATCACTGTTTATTATTTCATGTTATAGTTTTTGTTGTTGAAAGAACCTCTGTTTCGCGTGAAAAATGACTAAAATCCTGCTTCTTTAACCCCATTTAACTGTATTTCACAGGTGGCATTTCCAGTCACTGGCTCTGGACTCAGCGAATATAGTGAAACATTACGTGGATCGCCACGTTACGTCATGGCTCAACTTCTCGAATACATCGACGAAAAATACGGGTCGGTTCCCAAGTACCTCTCGTCAATAGGATTTTCTGTTGAGGAGCAAGAAGAGTTGAAAGAACGCATTCTACTCTAGCAACTTGTGCAATTCACGCTTATTTTTTAAAGCTTTTGCCTTAATTTTACACGCACGTACTGTTTTAAGCCATTTGTTATTGGTGCAATTCAGTAATTGGCTCGTTGTGTAAATTTTAAACGTACAGTGTATGCTTTAAGCTAGCTATCCCTCTGTGCAAGTATCTTGTAAGATGATGTTTAAGAGCAGTTTTTTGCAGTATATCCGATACTTTGACATCCATAACACAATACCTCCCTAAGTGTTCGACTATATTACTTGTGTAGGAGTCCAAAACGGTTGGATAGCTTATGACCACATTTCATTTCTCTTTTCCGAAGTAAAGTAAAAAAGTAAAAGCATGAAATAAGCTAAAAAACAGCCTACTTTATAAGCGATGGAAACTTTAATAGTCTACAGTAAAATTAGTGCACCAAGTAAAGAAATTATGTGAAAATGTTTACATCTATAAATGTGCTATTCACAATGTCAATTATATGACGTCATACTTCCGATCACATCAGATTTCCGCCAAACACATAATTGTTGTCATTCGAGTACTTTAAAAACTAATTATCAACGCGAAAGCCGCCAATCGTATTGCTTCTTGTTGGCATTAACCAAATACGAGCCGACAGCTTTATCGTGATTTACGTCATCAGCCTCTTAAAAATATATTCGGGAATTTCTGTTGTAAATATTTAATGGTCTGTCTTCCGCTGACCTACAGAATATGCCACGAATTGTCGACACGAAGCGCGTTAAATACACAAGAAAAAGCGTTTGTCAATGTACACCCAAGTACAATTTCAATCAATGCCAAAGTACAATCGTTGCAGCACTAATGCCCTTGGTTATGCAACGATATTCGCAATGCACGTACATCGTCCTTACAGTAGATTCCTACTGAAGTTTTGCAAAAGACTGCTTTCACCATCTGTGTGTTTTGTACAAGAAAGTTTTTTAAAAAATAAAGCTTTTTCGCCAAGATTTGGTCTCTCACCTCCTGTATCCCTTACATACATGAACAACACCGAAATGGTTTGCTCCGGAAACACGGATTGTTACGTTACAACCAGGATTATCCGGTCGTGATTTACTATCACATTTATTGAACAAATGAATTCCGAGAAGTGTGTTTTCATTTGGTGCGTCCGATGGTGCATGTCTGGACAGAATAAGTGTTAAGTGCAGGACAGCTTGCTGTCGCAGTTAAAATGTACAACTCGCTGGATAACTTTAGGCCAGTTGGAAGTAATGACGTATCAAAACCAAAGATCAAAGTTTACAGAAGTGCAAGGTTGGATAAAATAACTCTAACCGACTTACGGAGTTTGCGAAATGAGCTTGATATAAGGTTTGTCATTCTTATGTCATATTGATTGAGGCATAATCAAGTTTTATAAGCTATTATATTGCGACTGTAATACAACTAGGCATAAAAAGTTTTATGAATGGAATTTAAAATCTGCCAAAAGTCGAACGTAATGCATATATTTCACTTTAACCGGTTCGTAACTACCCGATTTTTTTCCAATGCTGTATTATAACCTGAACAATATGCTTATGGTGTAGAGCCGTTATCGATTTCCGTTCACCTGACTACGAATATCAATCCAACGACAGTCCGAAGCTCTTGGATGAAAACCACAGTAAGTTGCTCCTGCTAATGGAAAACCAATAATAAACTGTATACTCCGCCCACATCTGTAAAAAATTCGATTGGAATTTTCAACTGTAAAATCCTAGTTAAGAGTTTTACAAGGCATTCATTTCAGTGCAAAAAACGAAAGTCGAATTCCAATGTTTTTGTTTGCTTTCTGGGAAATGTAGTTTTTATTTTGGCAGACCTGCAAGTTGTTGACATACGTAGCATGGAAAAAGCTTTAACGACGCAAATTATTTGGGAGGAACGTCACATGTCGATCGATCAAAGTCAAATAAAACATTTCATGACAAGCTTCTATGGAAAATATTTCGTCCACAAACTCTTCTTTAGTTGGAACTTCGAGGTTACCCAGGTACTAAAATCTTGCTTTCGTGCTTTTCCTGCTGTCTATCGGTCGTTAAGTGCTTGAAGTTAAACAGAAATCACAGCACAAGATATCACCATATCATGATTACTCATAATGCGATAAACCAGTCTAAAAATGACTGACATCACTGATGTCATCAACACTTACGACCAAAAACAAAACATTTTTCCAGATGCTGAAAATTCTGTATATGTGGTTCATTTCCAAGTTCACCGGCAGCAACATGGCGATATGGAAATACGTTAGTGATTATTTCAATACAAAGGGACTCGTTTTCATGTATAAGGTATAAAACGTTGAAAAATAATCAGGTTTTACGCATTTGTTTTCATTGACGGCACTGGGATTCGAACCCTGGTTATCCTGCTTACGAATTTCGATCAACGGCGCCAGCAATCCCAAGCAGAAAACCTAATCGGGAATCGTCCCCAGAATAACCTCGGTTCGAATCCCGGTTTAGTCCAAAAAGTGATCAAAATACTTTGTTTTATCGGGATTCGAACCCACTCAGAAAACCAGGTTGGAATTCCTGACATATCGGTCTGACGCGAGTCATGAATGCAGTCTTATTTTGGTGTAACGCGCCATCAGGCGACTTGATACAAAATGTTTATAACGTCACTTGGTGGTGTCAGTTTAAAAATATACGATAAAATAAATTGGGGTTTGTGGTGCTTGCAAGACAGGCGACCTACACCACACATGACTACAACCTGGTGGAGAAATGTATTTGTTTTTCAGAGGACAATAGACTTTTGTGGGATTTCGATTTGTTCAGCGTTTCAACTATTAAACAAAGCGAATAACATCCCAGCTGTTATATGTTGCCATGCCGGGAAGGACAGGACAGGAATATTGGCTGCACTTCTACTGGCCATGTGTGGTTTTGACCGAGAACTGATTGTGAGCGACTACAATAGGACAGAGGTAAATACGTCACAAAGCCCTAGTGGAAAATAAATTGTGACGAAACAAGAAGAGAAAGTTTTGATGAATACATGTGCCTAAAATTTTGACTTTCTCTGGGGTTTCATTGTCCAAATACTCCAGCAGTTAGGACCGCCCTTGGCTTGTAAGTGGCCCTAAAACAAGGGGTACATCTAAAAATGGAGCCCTAAATTGTAAAGGGATATCAGTTTACTAGAAAGAAAAAAGTCACCATCACTTAATTGAGACCTTTACCTGCGGATTTTTATGGACATGAAATTGGGTCTAAAACCACTCATTGAATTTTTTTAAAAAAAAGTTTTTGAGATAGTTTCGTTTTTAGATAAGCCTTCCACCGGAACACGTTGAGTTACGAAAATGCACGGAAAACATGCGAGGCGCCCCAAGACACGTCATGGAAAGTCTACTGAGTTACATTGATGATAAATACGGTTCTGTTCCTCAATATCTTGCATCGATCGGGTTTTCTTTCGAAGAACAGCTGGAACTAAAACATCTAATTTTATGCAAATGAACATCCTGCTGCCACTGGATCAAATCTATATTCTCATGGCAATGTGAGAAGGATATGAATCGCATTTTTACGTCATCAAACATCTTCAATTGCGCTGAAAAATGAAAATTGTTAATTTCTGTGACTTCTTTTTTCTTTTTATGTCGACACCGTGCAAATGTATTCGTGGTTATTTCATCTAAATATTAATAAAACTTTTATGCAACTCCGGACAATGCAAATTTTTTGTAAACAAAATAAGCTTTCCGCAATTTTATTGGATTGCATTTCTGAGTTGTAATAAGACGTAAAAATCTTGGGCTAGAAAAAATTTGTTGTTCCTAACAAGATGACCTTTTAACCTCGCGCTGTTAAAATGATCGGAAGTTCCGCTGCGCGGTTAAATCATGTTTCTGTGGGGAAATTAATTCCAAGAATTTAACCAGTCAAGCTTGCCACCACATCATGCTTGGAAGCAATATTAAATATCTCATAACTGTAGGATTTGTGTTCCACGAACAAGAATACGCGCCAATTGATCCGTATTTGCGCCAACAATGTAATTGTTCTACAGTCATTATGCACGTCTGTGACGTCATACATGCCGTTTCCCACACATTAAAATCTGGGACTTGTCAGTTTCGCCCGTTTTCCAGAGTGTTGGCATGACAGGAATATTGGACGGTGTCACGTTGTGGTAGCATGCTCTGCACTCCGTTTCTCTCCATTTTAACCAAGTATAGGTAGTTCAGACGAGTCGATTCCGGACAAATGCAACAGCTGAAGGTGACAGAGAAGAGACGACGAAGCTTCTTCATTTCAACTTTGCATCAAAAATATGCTGAAGTCGGTGAAAAACTTTCGGCCTCTCGGTGGAAATCCTGAGGATTACAACTTTTCGCAGGAAAAGTCATGTGACGATCACTTAAATCTGCGGGTTTATAGAAGTGGAAGGATGGACAAAATTAGTGAAGACGATTTTACCAAGTTACACAAGGATGTTGGGATAAGGTTTGTTTACACTTACATCTGTGTAAATGGGGATGACTACTTTGTCCGTTAATGCGCTGGTGATTTAACGTGACTTTAGATAAAACAACAACTTCTCTAACATCAAAGTCGATGAAAATCAGCAAAGTTTATAGGACGTTATAAATAACCCTTATGTTATTTTATTGTACGAAGGTCTGTGATTGATTTACGAAACTTTGGGAGTGAATATATTCACGAAGACGGAATGAAACTTATCGATGGAAATACTCAAAGTAAGGTTATTTACAGATCACCCAACCTGTTTGCTTAAAGTTGATTGGTTTTAATTGGGAAACACAGAATATCATTTACAAATCAAATTATGTATATTTTACGTAGATGAAAAGATATAAAATGCCACGGGCACCGATAAAACCATTAAGTTAGGCGCCCACTTATACATATATTTGTATTTTTAGGCGTCAACGTTGTCGACATCAGGGAAATGGAGATGACGTCATCCGATGACATCATTTGGAAACGAAAAGGTTCTGATGTGGAACCGATTAAACATTATATGGTTGAGTTTTTCGGTACCACGTGTCTGCGCAAAATGATGGCGTCCGAACTTTTCCCCAGAGCTCAGGTTGGATTTTGTGTGTGTTTCGTATCGAATATTTAAAACAATGGAAAAAATGAAATATCGAAAGTTTTCCGTTCTTAACTGGATCTGTTGTTTTTGCCTTAAATTTAGGCTCAAAGCACCAGGTTCATAACAGTACAATTGATCCTTTAATCGGTCCTTGGTGATTCCACGTTATAACAATTCTACTTAATACATGAAAGGGCATCGAACCTTGCAAATGCAAATGCACATGAACATATGCAGTTTCTAACATGGCAAATTTGGTCGTAAAAGACTGTTGTTTTGTTTCTTAGAGATATCGGCTTCTGGCGCTCTGGGTGATGTGGAGAATGCTGGGGACGAAATCAGTGAGCAAATACATAAAAAAGTTGATCAAGTCGCTAGGATTCATCACTATTTACAAGGTGGGATCGCTCACAATGCGTTGATCTCGTTGGTGTTATTCGAACTTTTGTCACATTTCAATTGAAACCAATTTGCGAAAATGATTTCCTATTAATGATTGTCATTGGGTCAATATTGCAGTATATCAGTGCTTCCCAACCAGTGGGTCGCGAAGCATTTCTAAATGTTACAGTTTTCTATTAGATCACGAAATTATTGCATTATCATTATGTAATATTTGTTTTGGTCATATCTCATTGTGGGTTGCAAAATAAAACTTGCATTAAAAGTGGACTGAAAAAGGTTGGAAAGCACTGCAGGAGATGATACGATTTTCCCGTAAACGCAAAGTCCTGATTCAATTAAAACACATTCATAGTTTAGGGTTCTCAATGTTTACACAATGGAAGAAATTTTGTGAATGGCAATACTGCTGCCAAAAACTAAAGTAATTATTTTTGTTGGCAGATGACGGTCGATCTGTGCGGGGTGTCAATAAGGACAGTGTTACAACTTCTTAACGACGAAGAAAATCTACCAGCTGTAATCTGTTGCCATCATGGTCGGGACAGGACGGGGATGATGTCCGCCCTGCTTCTGGCAATGAGTGGAACTGACAGGAGCAAAATATTTGAGGATTACAATGCAGCACAGGTAAGGTTAATGATAGCTTTAAAATCATGAAATAGATTAACAATTCTTTGTTGACTTTAATAAATTTATAGTCATCGCTACAAAGACAAAACAATAATACTTAACCAAGGCAAAATTTACCTGGTAAAACGTATAATAGAAGTTGGCGATCATTACACTAAAATATTCAGAAATTATTTAGCTTCCAAAACTTTCGTTAACAACAGACGGATTTTGATACCTAGTTGATTTTGGTTACTATTGTTAACAGAGTAATCCCGATGACACAATTCAGATCTTGTTGGATTACATTGATGAAAAATATTCATCCGTCCATAACTACCTTGATTCCATTGGATTTTCCTTCAGTGACCAGGCCACGCTAACACAACGCTTGCGTGAAAGCAATGCTTTGCGATGACGTACCTTTGTACATCGCCCCACTAACGTTTTCTGTAAGGTTTCTACGGATACTAATATGTACGCGGACTACCGTCAAACCTCGATAAATCTCCTCCTAAGCCCTTTCAATGCAAAATTAAAACATACAATATTGCTTGTACATAAAACAATAACCAATCATTCGACAATGAACAATATTCTTGTGACGTCACAAACAACTTGGCACAATTGAATTGTGTGAAAAGCGCGCCAAAGGCAGTGACCGCCCTTTTTTCATTTTAATGTGGCAAGAGTTGATCTGTAAAAATATTCAATTTTTCTCAGTTCTTATATTTCAGAGGCTTTTTCAGTGTAAATTTATGTATGCAGAAGAAAATGTGTTTTACTGATGTGCAAACAATCCCTCATGTTCAGAGTTTTAACGAAATAAACATGAAAAAAAGCTCATAGTGTATGAAGTTTGTTACACTGGTGTACTTGATAAAGTCCTAAACTAATAACGCTTACCATGTTTTGTTCGTCGCAATTAATTTTAACCGCCCCCGAGAATGCTGTGTTATGTAATGCAATGCAGCAAGAAAATCAATTGCCTCAGCAAACTCATGACAGGAAACGAGCGGTTTATGCAACGCCGGCATGGAATGTATTCTCGTCTGAGTGACTCCACATTTTTAATGCTTTGTTGCGCCCGTTAATTTTGTTGGCTCATCAAACGAACGTGCCGCTCTCCGGGCAACATTGTAATTAAAACAGTTGTCTTTAAATTTGCATCTTAGCCAGCGCTGACCTATTATCTGCAATGTAATTACTTTCATATTCCCGGAATTTCAAAGTCAATTCATATTTTATAGTAGTGTATGAAACACCTTGGCGATTCTGTGTCAGTGTTTTCATAATGTTTAAATAACAAACTTTTCTTTTTAGCATTTAAGACTACGCAAGTGTGTTGTGTTGTCAACTTTCTCATCAAAAAACATTTCGGCCTGTTTTGTGCACTCATGCGTGTGTGTTTGTTGGATGGTGGAATAACTGTTTCCTTGGGTTGCGTTTGCTTTGTACATAGGAAATGTTTGTTTCTGTGTTTGCAAATAAACCAGGTCAAACCGTATTTACTGCACGGCCCTAAACTGAGTTCTGGCTGATTGTCAACGTTTTTTTTTTGGTGAATTCATGTAGAAATGACGTACTTCTTACTTTTGACCTCGGCACGATCCAGACACACGTCTTTTGCGCCGGACAGGTTGGCTTTGAGGACAAGGGATGTCATTCGGCTCATGTGCCACCGAAGCTGTCTTTGAATGCACGACAATAACGCACGAACATAATGTCCTGACAAGAAATAACATTGAACGTTATGGAGGAAAAGGGGCAACGGGTTTAAAACCATGGCTGCAGAATGCAATGTTTTAAATTATTGTCCGTCATCGACTCCACGGGTTTTCGATTAACCAACGTCGTGTAATGTAACAATGCCAAAAGTGTAATTGCGGACAAGGGATGTACATGGATGCAAGCAAGGTCAAAGTGTGACACGCATCACGTTTCCGTGCCACCGCAAGCACACGCGGTCAACTTTTTATCATTTCTCATTGCGGAAAGCAGATTCTGTGTTATTGTTAAACCAGTCGTTCTCAACGTTTTTTAACCCACCTGTTTTTTTAGTGTTATTGCGTTCTACCGATTTGTTTCCTAGCCGAAGTTTAAAACATAAAGATAAACCAAAACACTTACAACAAACACCGTGAAACACAATTTAATCCGATGAGCAAGGGAGGATAAATACGGGCATAATTAACCGTCATCACTTGTAAAAGTCGACTAGTTTATTTTACAAACAACTTTGTTTCATTACAAGTAACTTCATATACGATTCGAAAGGCTCTCGCGTACCACTAATGCATTACGCGTACCGTAGGTTGGGAATCACGGACAAAGTAAGTTTCAAACTCGAAATTAAATTGTCGCCGAGTTGCATCACAAAGAGGAAATATTCTTTTTCGAAGTTTAACAACGAAAACATGAAGTTTGCAAAACAAATCCAAATTCTATTTTGGAACCTCTACCTCATCTGCTCTCAAAGGCCGATATTCTCCACGCAACGTGCAAGAAATTTATTTTGTATTCCCGAAAAAATAACCTTTTGAAAAGCAAACGGAACTAGCGGCCTAAACTACACGCAAAGTTTTCCTAGGGAAGATAGAGGAATGTGCTATGTATAATGTAAGTAGATAGACACAGGGTGAAAGGTATGTTAAGGCCACTCTAGGGTTGAACTACAGTGGGTAAATTCAAATACAGTGGAATGCGCGGGAAAACAATTATGGTCACAAGATACACAGATCGTGAATTGAAAGCAAAACCTTCAAGAAAACAAGGTTGAAAAATGGAAAAAAACAACCAACCAGACTTTGTCAAGGTCAAAGTGGGTTTGGTTTAAAGAAAAACCTTGGAAATAAGTGATGCATGTTTGGATTTGAACTTTGTTCAAAAACTTTAAAATAATGACCTATGGCTCAGACTGACAGGTTGGCAAAGTTTAGAGCGAGATTCTGTCTGGCAAAATGTACGCCAAGCATTAACCGTGCATTCACATGCAGATTTCTTAATACCGGGCAATTCCGCGGTTGACGCATGCGATTTGTCATGTCAAGTCCTGACGAACGTCTGGTTTCGAAAACAATTCCCAGAAGAGAGTTTGACAATAAATAGTTTTATGTTGAAAGTGTACGGTCTTAAAATGATGCTGATTTCAAACATGCCTAGAAATTACTATGAACACAGAAAACGTTATGGCTATGAATATGCAATACCTTAAAAAGCAACCTAGTACTTTCGCAGCGCAAAATACGACGCGAAGCAAGGTCGGTTCTCAGCAGCGCGTATGGTAGCCATAAAAACACCACACACTCGGTGCAGTTTCACACCGACTCATACTTCGTTTTCCACTCCATGTACTTGTGGGTTAGTTTTCCCGATGCAGGTTTCGTGTGGTTTAAAACGTCCAACACGTCGCTCGTCGTGATTGTTTCAAGCGCGAAATCCGGGAGTTGCTTAAAATGTTTATTGAGTCGGAAATAAATTTTATAGGAGAATTATCAACAGTGGTTTGCTGCAATATTGTAATGTCTGAATAAACTGACCTTCCGGCACAATTAAACATAAATTTTATACTTTTACCGACTTTTCGCAACAAGCACCCCAACCCCAATAATTCCCAAGTGTATTACAGTCGAAACTTGGGTAGAACACAACCAAGGTTAAATTGTGAGTAAAGGTCAGTTCCCCACAAGTCTATGTTCTTTGCGTCATAATACAAATACCTGACAAAGCACCACGCAAACAATAGTTTACTATTTAACTTCTGAAGTTTCGTTAGAATATCAAACACTATACGACAAACCTCCCCATCTCTATGCTCCTCCAACGCATGGAAGATCTTTCTCACAACTCTCATGGCAGCTTCTTTACAGACAAGCTTCAGGTCTGAGCCTGAGTAACTTTCAGTATTCTGAATAAAAGGGGCCATTACATTTTCATGTGCACAAAATATGAGGTAATAATACAGAGAGAAGGCGTAAAACACGAGTGTTGATTGTTGCTATTAAATTCTGACATATATTTTACACTGAGCCCAAGTAACTTTAAGTATTCCAAATAAAATATATTGAACTATAAAACTTAGGTGTACTAATGCACAAGTAAGGTGCCAAAAAGTGTTTAACTGGAAACTACCATCAATGTAATGACAAAGTCCTTTCTCACAAGTTAATCAATTTTATTTCTTGAAAGGTCATGCAAAGTTTTGTAGGTTTTAGAGACTCAACTAGTAATTATGTGGAATGTTAAGGTGTTGAAAAACAACAGATTCAACAAAATAAATGGGTGATGGGTTTTATCAAAATCATATAAATCGTTTACCTCTGCAAGCTTCTCATAATCAAGCCTTGTGTTTATAACAAGTCCACCCTCTTTATTACACGGAGGAAGGAACCTGAAATTCAAACAACAATTTAAAGAAAAACCTGCACAATAAATACAAGCATTTGAAGAGAAACCAGGCACCTTTAAAGAAAGGCGAGCAGAAATTCAAGTATTTGATTTGAAAACTCAACAAGTTAATGAGCATATTATTACATGTAAGATTATAAACACTGACCTTCTGAACATGCATTCCCTTGCATCCATTTTGGGTAGATCAACAATAATCCTTTTCTCCAGCCTCCTTAACATTGCATGGTCAAGTTCCCTACAGTATCAAATCCAGGTTTAATATAACTGGTATTTGGTATTATGGTGACCTGCTGTGCAAATGAATGGCACAGCTTAGCTGGAGAAAAATTCTATTCAGGCTTTAACATGGTTAGGTTAGCCTCATTTCTCAAACAGTCAAGTGCGAGTTACCATGGTAAGTTTGAAGCAGCAAGGACAAACACAAGGTCATCTGATTTCGAGAGCCCGTCCATTTGGACGAGAAGTTCTGTTTTCATTCTTCGACTGCCTTCATGTTCCCCACTAAACAATAAGTAAGAAAAATCTTAAAGAAGATAAATATGTAGCAATAAGGCAGACCTCAATGAATGGCTCGATAAACTTATATATGTGGAAAAAATACCCCCCCCCCCACATTTATTTTATTACTTGGTGAAATTTTAGACAAACGATAACATTTATTAAATGTACAAGTGGTTGCATTAATTATTGGAAGTCAGTGAAGAAGACAAACAACCCAACAGTAAACAGTACTAAGTTTATTTAAAACGGAATACTGCAATCGTCATGTTTATTGGTGGGACAAATGTGAGCACATTTTCAAGTAACAATGTGAAATACAACACCCCATTCTCACCCTGGTCCAGAACCCCTTTGACTCATAACAGACTCAAGTTCATCAAGGAAGATAGTTGATGGTGCATGAAACCTTGCAAGTTCAAATAACACACGAACCTTCAGGACAACAACATGCAATTTGGATATTGGCAGTTAGTATTGAGATGATTTTCACAAGAAAGTTTAAATAAATTGACAACCCCTAAGCTGGCTGTTACAATCACGCTTAAATTATTTATAGTCATTGTTATTTAACTTACAAGTTTTTCTGAGTCTCCTCTCCATTTGCTGACAATGGTTGAAGCGGAAATATTGAAAAATGTTGTGTTGCATTCAGTAGCAACTGCCTTGGCTAGCATTGTCTTTCCCGTGCCCGGTGGACCGTAAAGAAGAATTCCTTTCCATGGCGACAGAATCCCAGTAAAAAGTTGTGGATACTAAACACAAACATGCCAGGAATTCAAGATATGTTTGTACAAGTGGATTAATAACACAGAATTTAAATTGTTTTCAATTGAGTTTCAGATGAACAAAACATTTAATATTCATATGATTATAACATATAACTTTATTCCTAGCATTAGTTTCAAATGCAGCCTATTTCTGGCAAAACCTTTAAATTCCATAGACACGGTAACAAGTTGTTGTTGCTATGAGATTATAACATTATGTTTAAACCAAGCTGTTACAAGCATGCAGTGTCCACTTAAAAGACAGCTTTTAAATCATGTCAACATGCTCTTCTATTGACACCCGACGTTGTGACAAGATTTTACTAACTCTCCGATTTGTTTGTGGTGGGTTTGACGAGGCGGAGAATACATGTCAGTAATTTCACCACAAAGCGGAGGCAAATACCCAGTGTTGTTATCTTAAACAGTGCAGGATGGATAATGTATCTGGCAAGGACAATTAGATGTCATATTGAAATGCCGACTGGAATAAGAGCTTGTTATCTTAGCTCCGGTCTGTCTGGGGTCAGATTTCAGATTAGGAAAATAACTACGGTTTGGTATAGGAATTAGTTTCTGAGATTTCCTGATAATGTAACTAGCAAAGCATTTGCATTGCCTAAACTCATAAAATTTGAAAAACATGGTTGGCATGGCAATGAATGGCCAACAAATCAAAATAAGGGCCACAAACAAAGCAACACAAACCTTGATTGGATAAACAACTGCTTCCTTCACAAGACATTTTGCATGGTCCAGGCCCACAATGTCGCTCCACTTAACGTCAGGGTTTTGCAGGTAAATGTCACGGCTTATCACAGTGGCAAGTTCCCTCATCTCATGGTTGAAACCGACAAATCCACCTGCAACCAAACACGTATATCTTACGGCAATGTAAAGGCATATTTTGTAGATAAGTGTTCATACAATAATGCTATATTAAACTTTGCATGAAGCAATTAAAATAAACTACTTATTGTTAACAGCACAAAACCCATATGGGTCTGATATTATAATAGGATTCAGTGTATGGCTAATGTTACCTAATGGTTTAACAATTCTGTCATTGTTGCTGTGAGTGATAATGTCATTTGAAGCTCCTCTGATGGCATCTGTCAACATTGACCTTACATCAATAATTTCCTGCACAAAATGTAATTTTGCAATGAAAGCATTGCAGATTGCTGTATTAAATGTGTGACTACTTTTCACGAACCTTCCTGCACTTGTCCGTTTTCTTTTCTTCCCGAATACCGACCGATGAAACTGTCAGCCCAAGATCAGACGCTTTTACAGATACACTTTCCGGAATTGAGGACTCACTTAAAGTGCTGTTTTGTCGGCTATTTTCTGCAAAAAAAAATTTCAGTTTATGTCATTTATTTTCCTAATTAATCACAACTGTATTTAACACAAATCAATGCATTGGGCATTGGTTGCAATTATACAAGAAATGATTTGATTGAAAATACCAATGTTATGACCTCTTGTTTGCAGCATGGAATACTTGAATAATTTCATCAAAAGGATCAAACAACTTTCGAACCTGTTGATATCCTGGATTTAATATTTTTCTTTTTTGAATCCCCACCAGAACCGGGTCTTCTTCTATTTCCAACTGGAGCACTTTGATTTCCATTTGATATCCGTGGTAGTGATGTGCTGTCGTTTGTTTGATTGGCAGCTTGTATTGGTCTAAAGAGGTATACAAATATACAATACAATAAATGTAATATTGACAAAAGCAACTTTGATGATATTAAGTCAACAGGAACATAACTCATAAACTTTAGGTTTCATAAACTTTTAAGTTTCAACATAAACAATGCAACATTTAGCTGAAGTAAAGTTTATCTTGCAAACATTTTAGTTTCCATAAACATTCTCAATAATTTCTTTCAGCAAGCAGTCTGTATGTGCTGTGTTGTTAATGTTGTAAATTTTAATTGATGTGAAAGGCTTAAAATGCAATTGTTGCAAATTTAACATAAATTTATTAAGGGATTACTAAACCTCACCTTCTAGCTCTGTTTATTCTTGATTTATTCGTTTCAGCACTCGCTGCAAGTTTCCTGGTGATCTTTGGATTTTTCTGAAACTTTATGTAATAATATGACTCGTATTCCTGCAGTATGTTGTCCAAGTCGATGTTGTCGCAGACCTATAAATGTAACAGCACTTGCAACACTGAACATTACAGTAGTTTATAGCACATATGAAACTAAAAGCAAGAGTTATGTGCAACTACTGAAGATAATAAGTAGGTTCTATTTTTCTCATCACACCTGCCATCTATTTAAGCTAACATTTCCTTCTTTCTCCAGTGATGCTGCAGTATCAAGGTAGCCATTTTCAGTTAAATGTGACAAAATTAAAATAAGAAGATTCCTTTTTCTTGTCTCCTGTCGCAAGTCTTCCTGCAAATAAAATTTCACCAAATTTCCAACAATTACTAAAAAATATGAAAATAAAACCACAAAAATATTAGCAACTAACTACAAAACCGTGAATAGGTACACAAAAAAGTTTATTTTAAATACATTCGACCAAAGAAAAAATACGTACACACAAAGTTTTGCGGCAATCAGGTTTGAGTAATTTAGCAAAGCAACAAAATATATTCAAACTAAACGGTCAACAATAATAAAGTACTTACCGATTCGCGTACACTATTGGCTGTTTTAATTGACTGATAACTTAACTCCAAAGCCATGACAATCAATTGTTTCTCCAAATTTCAATTATTTCATTGATATTAAGTCAAAATAAAAGTTAACAAAAAAGCAAAATTTCTGTAGTCAGGGAAGCTGCCGTACGATTACAAGCACCATAGAAATCGTACTTTCTTAATAGGATTTCCACAGTTTTGTTAATTAATTTAAAAGGACTGTTAATTAATTTACACAGTCTTGGTACAAAATACTGTATTTGATTATTACTTACAATACTAAAAAACTGTTTATGTAAGCAAAAACGTGTTTTTCTTTTTCATTGAAATGATAAAAATTATATTTGCGACCGCATACAATAAACCTACTGAAGCATGACAAGGAGTCATAGGAGAAAAAAAGGTTTGCTTGAATAATCGGGCACAAAACGAAAAACAATTTTTTATAACGTATTACATGTTACGTGGTACAAAAGTTAACCGAGCTGAAAGGTCCGGACGGATCATGCAACGGCTTTTACTTGGTTTTAGAGCAAGGCAACAGAAAAGAAAATTATGGATTTTTCTTGTTTTCATAACAATTAACATCGTCCAAGGTAATACCATAGACTGTTTTGATTTTGCTTTAACTTTAAAAAACTTGTTTTTGATTGACGGGGGTATACGGATATACGGGTATTTCTGTGTAGTTTTTTTTTTATAAGCGGAAATGTGATAACCTAACAGTCTCCCAATTAACATTATTTTCGGACCCTTTTCTAGCTGAAATCATTATTTTTAGTCAACAGTTCGTTGAAAGAGTCATCACCGAACAGAATAACTTGGGACACAAACTACACGAGCCAGCTTCACTTGGTCACTTACTGCAAAGTGACGGATAATTTTGAAATAACTTGGAAAGTAACTTTTTCGAATGAGAGCAATTCTGCTGCATACTTAAGAAATGAAAACAGATTTACGAATTTCAAATTAGACGGATTTCACTTAACAATCGATCCCAAGAACACTTGTCTGACAGCAAGTTTGAAATTAACCATTCCCCTTCGCAAAACGTGGAAAAAAATTTGCGTGATTGCAAATAACCATTTTTCATCATTCAATATAACAGTGCAAGGTAAAGTGAATTATGTTCTTTCATCCATTATGTTTGTATTTTTATAGTTTTTTGTGTAACTGTGAATTTTTTTACTGTATTCACATTGCCTTTGTTTTTACAAATAGGAAATCCAGCGAAAATCAGACGGGATCCTCTTTGTAAAGAAGGAAAAGCGTTCATGTTGAATTTTACCATTGAATATAAAACTGAACGAAATATTTCGATATCTTGGCAAACTCCCAATCCTACTTTCCAAAACAAGGAATTTCAAATCGCAAACTTATCAACAAAAAACCAGGGGTCGTACATTTGCAAAACTAAGAAGGCATTTGGATCTTATGAGAAAAGTCTTGCTGTAATAATGCTTGGTAAGTATATTTAAACAGCCACGGTGTGCTCCTTTGTAAAATAAAATTTCACGTTAAAACCTATTCCATATTTCGGCACAGAATGTGTGGAAGCAGAACAGGTTCAAATCATAAACAAGAACAGCGACAACAGCAATAACAACGGCACCGAAACCGACAATAACCCCTTGAATATCATAATTTTTTCGGTAATCATCGGAGTGAGTGGAATTGTTTTTCTAGGAGCAATTGGGGGTGTAATCTACTACGTATATAGGAAAAGAAACCAAGGTTAGTTGAGTTGACAAACGACGACAGATGGTTCGTAATCACAACCCTAAAATATTTTTTAGAATCTGCAGATGGGGGAAATGAGTCGGAATCAACAAACGTAGGCAGGAAATCCAACAAAACGCGCGGTAACCTTGATTTAAATTCACTTTCTTTTTGATTAACACACTGTGTTCGCATTGCAGCTCAGAATTGAATTAAGCTACTGTGTTTTAATTGCATTTTCTCCAAATAATGGTTTGTTTATGATTGTGCATTATCCTGAACTTTTGTGAAAAGATTTTGATAGTCCACTTCTGTGCTTTGAAGGTGAAGGCAAGGTCACAAATAAAAAGCTTCGCGGAAGAGCAAAGAAAACGCCGAAAGGTGAATTCTGACTCCTTTTTTTCTCTAAAATTACGTCAGATATTTCTTTCTTTTTGAACCAGGAGCTTCGAATATTTACAGCATCAATGAAATGTTAGAAGGAGAACGCATGCGAGCGTGCGCTATCGGTAAATAATTTCCACACAACAGAATATAAAACATCTGCCAACTCATCTTATTTGCATACAGACATATCTAACACAACTGCATCTGAGTTGCACGGGCGGAGCGGAAAAGAACAGAGTAAGTGTGGTTGTGAATATTCGTATGTTTTCGCGAAAGATAAAAGTTCATTACCATGCAGCGTTCGCCACCCCGTACGTTAACATGACGATACAGCAGCACATGCAGTACGTATACGGTGGGTATTATAGCATGTAATACTGGGAAACAATATCACAAATAACATCTGTTTTACCTTTAATCCCATAGGTCAGGACATTGCGCCCCACACAGAAGAAATTGAAGATAGTGAAGACCACGTATACATGGAAGTGTAAATAAAAAGAGTTTTATTCTTCGTACATACAATATGTTTTTGTATAACTTATGTTTGGTATGCATATGGTACACGATACAAACCAGCAACACGTTTGCGGACTTCTACACTGATTAACTGTTTCTACAATCTTTGCCAGTGAGGTTGATTGAATTTGACAAATCCTCTATACCTTATGTCATGTGTGAAGAAATCTGTTTATG
This sequence comes from Ascidia mentula, assembly GCF_947561715.1. NCBI lineage: Eukaryota > Metazoa > Chordata > Ascidiacea > Phlebobranchia > Ascidiidae > Ascidia > Ascidia mentula. The sequence continues at coordinate 1,756,653 of NC_138569.1, forward strand.
GTTCCAAGCAAACACCTTGTATCAATGTTTGCTTCTATGTCTTGCTCCTCGTGTAAAAACAATACTATATGTTTGCCTTTATTATCATGTTTAAACCCAGATACACGTTTAATTCAATTACAGTAGGGTTATTTCGCATGGTCTAAGAAGCAATGTACACACAGGAAATCATTACAATATGGACGATATCTGCCTGTCCTTAAAAATACGATCCCTTTTCAAAATTTATTAACCATTACCAATAAACCACATAATAACACCGACATGTCGTTCATCATTTTAATGTGTTTAATATTTCGCCAATCTGTCGTTCTTTACCTGCTTGCGTCAATGTGACGGTTCATAAGGCGAAGGTAAATATGTTTAAAAAAATAAATTTGGTGTTTATTGTTATTGGCGATTTAGTAACAGAAGTATTTTCTTTTTTAATATCTGTCCTTCTGGCACAATTAACGTGAATTTTATTGTACGACGTTTCACCTGCGATACAGCTGGGCTTCATCAGGGTGTGCATCACTCAAAGCAGGTGGAACGTCGGAAAATAAAATTCACGTTATTTGTGCCAGAAGGGCAGATTAATAAAAATCATATGTCTAGCAGGAACAGCAACATAATAGACGTATTTTCATCACGTTGAGGAGGCACCTGCCCACAATACTTGGTTTCGTTACAAGAACTGATCGATTATGATAACGCATTATTCAAGGGAAAGATGGTGATTCGTGTGGGAAATATTACAAAACAACTATTACGTCACGTTATAAAGATACTCGGTAAAACCCTCTGATGAGATGAAACTACTTCATATATTTGCGTACAAACAACTAGGAAGTTTCTTAGATAAAACGAGCTGTTACTGCGTAGTTTTTGTTCTTCTCGGTCATCTTATATAAGAAACGTGTTGTATTTTGTTGCAAGGAATAACTTTCAGACGTTTTCAGATAATTTAATTTAATTACGGAGTAATTTATGTCACTGCGTTCGAGAGACCTTTAAACTGTAAATTCCCTCTGGCACGTGGACAAATGGATGTTGCATTGCAAAGGTCTTCACTCATAGTTGTGTTTATCGAAAATTTGTTTTGTGAGACATAAAACCTCAACATTTGAACACAAAAAATAAAGAATTATTTGAACACAAAACATACAGAATTATTTGTACACAAAAAATGCAGAATTATTTTTACACGAGGTGGCGGTAAAGAGTTGGTGTAACTCGCTTCCCAAAGGCTTCCTCAAATGCTATGTTTCAAGGTTTTGTTTGAATCTATATGTTTTTATAAAACTCGTCATAAAAGAATCTTTCAAAATCTAGATTCTTGTTGCCAAGCAACCATGGAACCAATCGCATGTCAGATACATTCCTATGTTTCTTCATTTCACTGCGCAAGATTATCCTGAAGTATTGAGTGGTTTTAGTTTCAGTTTATTGCCTGCATACAGCCAGTATTAATGTAATTGCAGTGCATAATATATGGTTGCAATGTGCGAAATCATGTCAACTGTGCTTGTCGAATGCACTTGACATTTTTCAGACCTCGACGTTCAAATTGAAGTGAGACAAATCTCAAGATGATGACTTTCCGCTGGGCCACACGCTCTTATTGACGTCATTGCGCAAATCCGCTTACATATTGTTTCTAGGAGGTAGACACAGTTGCAAAACATCGGGTGTGGCTAATCTTGCTGTCTGGGTGAGGTCTGCCATATTTCGGGCGACCTTCAGTGTGAAAGACACAAGCAGATTGTCAAACTTGTCTTATCTCCATTTTCAAACACTTCATTCTTGCCTACATTTGTTACCAAAAAATATATTACTCGGCGGTGCTTCTTCACTTCTGTAAGGTTTTGGTTGACAACAGTGACGAAACCATCAAAGTGACGAAACCAACTGAAATTAGAACGAATTGCTTCCTTTTGAAAAACCCAAATTCCCACAACAAATTACACGACCAGTAGAGTGTACATGCGGTTTGCATCAAAGCGCTTTCGGCGGTAAAGGCAAACGATAATGTCTAATGCGTCGACCTAACCTGAGCCAAACCCCACCGGTTTTGTAACTGTTTATGTAACCGAATGCGTCACCCTGGTGTTAATCCCATCTAATAACAACAACCTCCTCATTGTCGACCTTGCATGGATGCATTCGACCTTGAGGTGCTTGGATAGCGTGGATGGATGCAATATATTTGAGGGAAAAGTTTGTTACGTCGACAACCGTTGTGGGGTTTTTGTTTTCTGTGTTAAGTTCTTTGTCAAAACGCACAACAACTGGAAACTAATGGAAATAACTTTCGCCTTTGAATTTTCGCGAATGTAAATGTTTACCGTTTCAACAACATTTGAACAGTGTACTCAGTAAAACCTTCCCAGTCCCCTTTCATCTCATTCTAAAATTTTCATGCCGCCCACATCATACTGATCGAATGAAGTTAAATTATTTCATGCATCAGTTCTCACGGGGAGTCACGTGACATTTTACGAGAAATTATTAGGCGGAAGTTTGTGAAACTTCGTGATTACGTCAACGTTAAAATATCTGCGGGAAAATTTTCCGTATGGTGCGAGCGGATTCCGATGCAAGCGAAGTGGTTTTAAACAAGCATTTCGTAAACGCGCACAATGAAATTTAATTGCTTCTCGAACATGCGGGTCATGCGTACATGCACTTCAATCTGGCGAAAACATAAAAAGTCAACGTGGTGGTGATTATCTGTCGGAAGGTGGAGTGTTGCGGAAGGCTGAAGGCGTTTCTTGTGGTTTTCGCGGTAATTTTTCTCGAAATTGAACATCACACGGTTAATTGCGTGAACTCAGTAATTACAACTTCAAGAGATTGGAATTTGACGGTCATTTGAAAGCGCGGCACTTGTGGTTTGAGATGGAAGTTGGCACCGCCCTTGTGTAGTACGCACCATACTTATTCCGAAAATCGTTCCAATTACCTGTAGGTACGTTTCCGACATTCTGAAATTTCTTAGTCTTATTTAAGGAATTAAACAGTGGTGGTGTTAGCATGCAAATGTAAAGAGGGGGAATTTTCCTGCTGCAATAATTTTTCCAATCATTCTTAATTAAATGTGTTTGTGTCGAGTTTCAATTTCACAAACCACTCAAGTTTCCATTGAACGGATTTGAACATATTACAATTAATCCATCTCCACCCAACGACACGTTTGCAAAACCTCATCGTACACCGGCTTAAGTTTACCCATGTACCTTACAGATCATATGAATTCGGATCGAATGCGAACATTCGCAAACTGAACAAGCGACGATTTGAAGGATGGACTCCTAAGGGATGTTTACGTTCTCACATATGAGCAAATTTTAAACAACTTTTTATCCGGGTATTATTCTATTTCACGGCGCGTTAACTCGGCAAAATAAGTCGGATCAAACGCCTTCTTCCCCCACATATAAACGTATTATCCCCATCCAATAACTTAAGGATTTTCCACGTGGGCGAGAGGTTGTTTGCAGCTCTACAACCGAATCAAATCGTCCTTTTTTTCAAGAAATTTCCACGAACTTGATTCAAATCCGCCACGAATTAGGAATAATCCAAGCGCCAACTTTTGCAGGTGGTCCACGGTCGAGGAATCAGAAAAGTCAAGTTTCTGTGCTACATCGAGTTGCCCGAATGGTCTGCGGATTCGGAACAAAGTGGTTCCGCGTGTTTTGAATAAGAAGCGGGTCCTGGTGGTCGAATTAATCTTGCTTGTTACGTCACGCGCCCTGAAGTTTTACTCTTGTGGTTGAATCCGACGGAGAAGATGAAAGTGTGAATAACCGTGGGATCGTGTGAAGAAGTTTGATCAAATTTTAATTTAAGAATGTTTAATCTTTAAATTTAGTTGACCTTCAGGTGACCGAACTTTACAAATGTACGATATTATCGACTTTTTAACCTCGCTCGGATAATTATGAAAGTCTTCCTGTCTGCGATTCATTCGCGTCAATATCCTATGTGTTGTACATTGACTTGTGCTCTTCTGCCTCGAGCGAAGTAATTACAAGTATCATTACCTCATAACTTCTCATTTATCTTCTGCAGAGAATGTTTTCCAACTTACGGTCACGATTTAGTGGTAACCAAGGATGAATTGACCAACAAGTAAACATGGATTCCTCTTCTAATCTCATATAAAAAACCACCATAAAAGTGAAATGGAAAATGATGTAGTTTGTTGTTGCAAACAATACGATGAACTTACCGCAGCTCTTTCCACAGGTCACGAAACGTCACGTCGTGTTTTCGTTTCAATCAAAATCGGTTTAAGTATTGTGTGGGACGCGATGACAAAACTAACTCCAGTTAAATTTAATACACAGCTTGCTTAAGTTTATGGTAGAGGATAAAACGTATCAAATCCACCGCCAAATGTCATTGGTTAGCAGATAATCACGTGGTTTGGAACTGACGTATGGGAGAAGGTTTTATTCCACGATAATAAGCTTACATGATCACGTAATATTACCAAAGATACAGAAGCACAGATACCGTTTCATATCTAATACTCCATGTACTTGAGTTTCAATGAGTTAAACTTGCATGGATTGGATACGGGAGGAGAAAAAAATGACAGTTAACAAATGACTTTGGCTTGGTTTTATTTTGGAGATAATTACACTGAACATTAGGGTAAAGTTTTTGGAATAATTGCTTTCATTTATTTTTAGTGGCTTTCGTAATTTACTTGGCCGCGAAGTGTAATTTAGTAGATATTTGGGTTTTGTCTATTTTTGTTTCTTTTCTGAAGAAAGGAAATCTCATCTGTTATCTGTTCGGCTGCAGATTACCTTGTAAAAATATTTTGTATTTATGACACAAAAGCAGTTCCAGAAACGAACAAAGAACACACATTTGTTCTCAAAAGAAGTTCTTTAAAATGTTAATCGATGTTGACCCGTTGCGGGAATTCCGAGACCCGAGCAATGACAGCGTGCATTTAAACCTGCGTCTAATAACAGGGAAGAGTGGGTGGATCAAGCAGTCAAGTGTTCTCACTAACCTGTAATTTATTGCAGCATCTGCACATTAAATCCCTAAGCATCAACGGGCTGAATAAACCTGCATTAGCGAAGAATTATCGTAAGCCGAAGTAGGTGCGCCCAAAACCCCAATGTGAAAACCAGTTATGTAACGGGCAGCTAGCGTGTGACCTTAAGCCCAAGTGACGTACGAAAGGTCACACGTGGGGATGTTTTGGTTTTGACTGCGATCATTGCAATTACTAAGACAGAGCAGGCCTTGTTCAAAATACACGGTTGTTAAAGATGCTCGGCGGATAAGCGAATACAACGATATTTTGCCGGTAATGCGGAAAATACGTTTTGTCGCAACTGTTTATAGCAACTGCGTCATAATGGTTGTTCCGCTTTGATCGAGAAATTCGAGTGCTGTAAGGGTGGGGGAGGGTAGTTAGTAATATCAAAGGGAAGAAATCCGCTTTTTGGAAATCTGGCAAAACCTGTTTCCCACTCCAGAATAATTTCAAAGCGACGAGTCAACATCTTTTCAAACCACATTAAACGTAGGACGGATTACACAAGATTTGTCAAATTCCCGTGTAATCGACGGGGATTTCGTCTACGCTTGAGGACGTTCAAGTTACAATACACCACGTGTGGTTCCATGAAACCTCAGCCATTTATAAACCAATGATTCAGAAGCATGACGTCATGGTTCGTGGCACGGTTTCACGGCCAACTGCGACGTTGAAGATCTTATGGTTGAACATTTGACGAGGTGATGGTGTTTCTTGATGGGACGACAAGGTCGCTTGGATGAGATCAAGGTTTTAGGTGTGAAAGGCATTTTGGCCTTGTCACTTCCAGCGTTTACAATACTCACCACAAGTTAATTCTGGGAGTTCATGGTTCAAGTTGTCCTGTAGGTCAAATGAACACCGAAGCTTTACGGTGAGCTGATACATTCTCACTGTATCTCCACGAGAGTCCGCTGTAACCACACAGCCCCCGTTTAAATTGTGCCCTGATGCTTTAAGTGCAGAAACGTAGTTTGCATATTTTTGATTTAGTGTGATTTTAGAAAATATTTCCTGGCAAAAGCACCGGAAGGAATTAAAATAAATTTCGCTGACGTGCTCACGGGTTGTAGTGACTTTCAACCGACTTTCCCGGCCATTTAACACATGCAAATCTACTTAATAGACTTGAGATAAGATTTATTCGATGCGTTATGGGGTTGGTGGGGCAAGATGGATCAGCGATAATTTGGCGACATTTTTCACGCTTCCTCGTGCAGACTTTAATCTTTCGTCACATCGTTTCATGCGGAGCCCTCGTCACGTTTGTAGAAATTCAAATATCGAAAACCACGAACCCGCGTTCACTTTCAGAAATCACCGCAGAGCGCGAAACGTGCTGGACGGAACGCGCCAAAATCTGCTGCCGAAAATGCGAAAACAAGCTCAAATGTTGAGATAGAATTTCCTCAACAAATCGCCCCTAAACCAAAAGTAGATCCATATCAAGCCGAGAAACGCACTTCATCAAATTAACCGCGAACTTCTGCAAACTGTTTACTCACCGCCCTGTAACAAACGAGCTGTCAATCTTATCTGCGCCCGAACATAGAAATCAAGTCACGGTTCTGCCTTTCTGACGTCATAGAGACACGTGAGTTTTGTTTGAAGAGTTGCAACCGAAATAGCGGGTGGCGGAAAGTCACAAACATCTGCATTGAAAGCGAAGTAATATTATTCGGTAACTTGAGTTTGTTCTTTCTTGTTGTTTTGGTATTTTTGTGACAAAAACACAACAAATCATGTTTCGTGTCGTTGTCGCTTCCCACAAATTGACGATGCGTAAAAAGTATAATTATCTTTGTGATACGAATGCCAAATTATCAGCTGCCATAAGTAGCATTTAATGGGGACACATCACAAATGTCTTCAAAGCACTTGAAATGTTTTTTTTTAAACAAACTCAACTCTAGAAATCCAAAACGTAAACTCTGCATTATCAAGGTAATTTAAATGTAAAATATATATATCCAAAGGATCAATCTATTTTTGTATTGACGTCACCACTCCACAACATATAACATGTGATGGACTTTGGGTAAAACATGGCTTCTGTTCAGAAAGAAAGTTTTGCAGCAAATAACCTGGAAAATCCCGAACACGATCACAGGATGTAACAAAATTGCAACTAAAATTCGTCGCTGTCAAAATCAAGTGAAAATCAAGACTAATTGCAAGGCTGTAACCGAGTCCATTGTACATATGTGAGAGATTACCATTGTCTGCAACTTGCATGACGTCAATGTACTATCGATAGTATTGAGAAGGGTTGAAAGATTAACGAAGTTTGGCGGGAAAAAGGCTGCTCATAACCCGCGGCTGTCACGCAATCCCCCTGATGTGGTCGAATTCGTGATGGCGTGATTTCTACTGGGAGATCACAACCCGCCACAACAAACATACGATTTCAAATAAAGTTTGTTGGAAGGCGATATTGATGTACGGCTTCATTAAAAGTAGCTCTGTAGTCTATTGTTTCAAATCGCTTCTGTTTACAATGTGGGATATTAAACGTTACTTTTGGTAACAAGTAACACAGGGTTAATGAATCATCCATTTCACAAGTTGATTTCAGTAAGGTGAAAGTGCTTGAGTTCGACCTACGGGCAAAACCTATTTATCACATGTTCTGTTTTAATCTGACAGGAGATGTATTTGCACTGTTGCTTTAAAATATGACGTCATGCTTTGTTCAAAACGTGAATTAAACTTGTACTGCACGATTCTGCTTGAAATTTTCCCATGACGAGTCAGTGACCCCCAAAACGTTGGTATCGTCAGACGCGATTCAAATTTAATTTCGATCCTCATTTACATCGGTTTAAATCAACTTGACAAGCAGCTTGCCTTAAATCCCCCAAAGACAACATTTCACGTGATCCTCTCCAAAATGATGTCTTTCCCTGTAGTGACGTATATTGTAGTACTGCAACGACCCTCACGTTAAATTTTACCGGGGGTCGTGGAAAGTACGCAGAGGTCACTACAGGTCAAGTGAAACTACAGTCGTATAGGTTATTGGGGTTCAGATGTCATTAAATCGTTGTGTGGTTCACATATAGTGGGAGGCGGATATTTCCATGTCAACTTTAGCGATAACCGTTTGTAACTTACACTAACATCACAAGTGCCGCTACACTGTCACGCATTTCAGATTGCGATCTACACGATTAAGTGGAACATAGGATGGTTGTTGAAATAAATTCGGAATTACTATACGTTTTATACGGTTTTTATAACAAGAAAAAATTCCATATTCGGGTGTTTAGATTTATCGATGTTATAAAAAAACGGCATTGGGTCGTTTTTAACATTGATCACGCACTACACTTTTTACATACTAAGGTATATTTTGTAACTAAAAAAAGATCGGATTGAATTTAAATATCAAACTGAATAATTTTGTGTTAAAATTTTTCTGTCATATCGTTTGGTCCTGTATATATCAGTTCTACAATAAACTTGACTGTATCCGGGAATTTGGAGATAAATCACATAATTTCGCATTCAAATCTTCGCATGTACATGCGCTTTAGGCCATGTGTATTTATTTAAATAGTGACATGAAAGGTAAATTAGCATGTGATGAACATGTTGTGTACACGGTTCTGAATTTAAGTTGCGTTGTATTGAGACCACTGCGAAACGTTAATGCCGCGGGTTTTGATGGAGGTTTAATTTAAATTTTATGGCTTGGCCAATTACGCTTGTCACGCCCATTTCTTATTACATATGATGAAATACTAGGTAATAATACCTCGTTCTAAAGGTTGTACTTAAATATGCCACATTTCCACATGCTTGGCAGCTTGCAAGTGACGTTTGGCTACAATTTTACGTAACATGATTCCAGGTGATCACGCAAGCTTGTCAAATCCATCACAAAAATTGCACCCCTGTTATGGCACGCATTTTCCAAAACCAATTTCTCCTTCCGACTGATTCGAATTTCTGAAAAAATCTTTCAACGAAACGTCGTATGCATTCTGCTATATGCGTTTAACAAAACCTGCATGTGTTCTGTGTACCTCAGCAAACTCGAAAAGGGCAGCAGACGATCAGTTTGTTCCTTATCATATTACGCAAATATCAATTTTTCTGATGGCATTTTGGTCACACAGTGCATTTAGTCTTTCGCTATTTGTGTTTTATAACAGCCTCAACACGTCTTGCCCACTCTTACTTTGGTGCCCGTCAAGCATGACATCGGTTTAGCGCAAATGTACTTATTCACCCACGTTAGGCACAAAAGCACTGCGACACTGGATTTCAACGTTAGAAGCGGAAGGCGAGAAGCGCTTGACCTTCACTCGACATTGAAACGGTCGTTTTATAACACGTGGTGGCCCCTCTTCGGTGGAGATGTCAATCTATCGTTTCACACGACCGAGGTTAATTGGTGGAAACGGAGAGCGAAAGATTTTCGCCGATTAAGTTTTAAATTGAGCCTAATCCTGCGACTTACTTTCCTATAAACAGAAACGATTCCTCTTTAAATTAGTTCCACGGAAAGTAATTCAAACTTCGCTATTGCGTTCCCTGAACAACTTGACAGTTAAGCCGCGTGATACGGAGAGGTTTGGCGAATAGTTGACCCTTAACTTGGTCGAGATAACCCACATAGGTTGATTACAGTTTGAAAGGGATTGTTTTAAATTTTGCTTCACGCTTGTCATTTACAGTGAATTTTCCTGTTGACTAAACCACGGTTTTTGCCTTGAGCTTTCTTTTGCATTTGGCGAAATTTGCAGAAAAAACTTTATGTAAAGTTGCATTGTGTGTGTATCATCATTAGTCTCCAAAAAAGTTGCTGCTTTTACTGTTCATTATTTTGTTTGAATTTGCAGATTTCTCTGCAAGCAATAAGCGATCTTTATGTGATGCAAATCTCCTAGAAAGTGCGTAATTTTACTGAACCGAAACTGTAAGTTTTGCTTTAACGACCTTTTAACTTGACGCTCTGTCAAAACCCGAACATCTACAGTCAGAACTCGCATGCTATTTCCAAATTACCTCGGTACTTTCACCGCATGGTTCCGCACTTTCCTGTAATTTACGTCGAACGCCGACAAAACCGCAGCGCGGTTTCCCATCCGTTACCGCCTGCCTGTGTTTCGTATCGCCGTTTGACGGGGATTGAATTATAAAAGATTTTGTATTTTCAGCTACAAAAACTTATATTTTCAACCAAATGCGTTGCACAATTGTGAAGTTGCAGGCAAATATTGGAATTGTACCTCGGTAACTTGACTCTAAAACAACACTCGGTAATTTAATTACATCCACCGACGAACGCCTTTGCGATATATCCATGTTTATTTTTACCAAGGCCATCTTTTCAAAAAGCTTTTAAATATAACATGCTGGTAAATTGCATGTTTGGGAATAATTATTTACCACTAAATTAATGTACAACATCCTCCTATAATTTGTCAAGCCTATAAAAATGCAAAGTGTACCAAAGACAAACAACAAGTATCAAATAATTTAATTACAAAAAGCTTTTTCCGCTGACTTAACCGCTTAGTTTCTATTTGTAAAAAAAACACAGTGAAGTCATTTGCAGTATGATGTTTATGGACACAACATTTCCCGGGCGCTAAAACAAACACAAAGTCGACTATTCTGCGTTAAACTGTTTTCGCACGTCTGGAAAATCTGCAGACAGAAGAGAAAGCGTACATGAGTTGACGCCATGTGTCAAGGTTATATTTGCAGAAGTATTTTCTGTCAAATCTTCATCATTTTTGGACGTTGCGGCGTTGTTTGCCCCCGAGGTCGTTAGTAAAATTTTCAATTTTCTATTTTCTTTTCCATTTCCAACCCACGGCGCCTACATAATTGTTAAAGGCTCTTTGTGGCCGCCTGGAATGAACAGTTTTGTGCTGAGATAGGTTTTTAAAGGTAGGTTCCATCTTTTAATTTGTTCGTGGCTTCAATCCGGTTTAGACTTTAGTGTCATGATGACTTTATTGTGTCACCCTTTCAATTGGTATGTTTAGGATTTAAACCAGAATCAGACACTATTTTACCCAACAAATTAGTCTCAAATTGCATTAAACAATCTATTTGCGGGTGACAACAATGCCAACGTTTGAGTCACAAAGTCAGAAACAGATTATTATCAAACTCTACAACGCATAATGTCTTTCGTGTGATAAATACTACCCACGCCCATCTCTGTAGCGCGTCGCACCGCAACAGTACGTAAGAAACAGGTTTCAATAAACTAATCCTTCATGCCAATTTTATGCTCAATAACGGGTCAGTATAGATTATATATCGTAGATTTAATCGAAAGCGTTTAGTACGGCAAGTATCGCATTATATATTGCACAGGTTTTTGTGTACATTGTTTTTCTCCTTTCTGATGCGATTAAAAAAATCTTCCAACGAGTTTAGAAAACCCTTCGCATTGTGTTGTCGACAATTGGACCACGCTACGCATCATAAGCGACGCAAAGTGACGTCATTGCGCACTGTACAAGGCGTGGTACGTCAGTTTACGTCGGCTATTAAGGGATAGTTTACAAAGGTCAGTTGACATCCTGCACCTTAAATCCACGCCCAGCTATTTTAATGTCGTCGTTGAACCGACAAACTTGTGGTGAAAGTCGTTCAAGGGCAAATTCTTCTTCCCACAAACATGTTTTTTTGCGGTTGGAGTTTCACCGAAAGCAAGTTTGTCGTTTGCGAAATGTTCGTTTCCAGCAAGAATCTACACTTGTGTTTTGTGACCCGGATTTAAAACCTTTGTGGAGTTTTAAAATCGTTAATTCATGTGGAGTTTGTGGTAATGCAAGCAAATATCAAAGATGTTGGTGTTGTTCATATGATTTTGCATCAACTTCTCAACTGACAAACGTGTTAACGATTTTAAAGGACATAAGTAATAAAATAAGCAGGAACGTTATTACATTACTGGCTTAAAAGCCTTGGATCATTTGTAGTTTAAAAACAAAAAAAATTCGGTTGATTGAATGTGACGTTGAACGAACCTGAATGACCCTACGTCGACCAGCAGCGGATCGATTGAACAATGTGCGAATCGCAATACGAATGGGAGTGGATTGGACATTCCAAAGCAAATCGATGCCAACGTTTTAGACGTCATGTTATAAAGACGTCTCGGCTGTGGGGTTGAAACGGTTTTTGCTGGTAAGTAATAAGATACGAGTCGACTGCACAAGATGCTGTTCAAAGCTATGCTGATAGCATCGCTAAAGCAAGCATGAAAACTCTTCGCGGTTGTGAATAATTTGCCAAACTAGGGTGATAGGCGTTCGAATCTGAAGGTTTGAAGGAGAAAAAGTTGTGGGAATCATCAGTTTTTAGATCAGGGACTTGGTCGATTTAACATATATGAGGTTTTCATATTACAGTTTGTAGTCCGCGATATTGTGTACCAATGAAGGATAGGCCCCAAATTTAACTGAGCCATGCACTTTTTTCTGCGGTTTGATATCACGCAATGTTATTTGCTTGGTGGAATTGAAGGGCTTGTTTCTTAATATTGAAAACCTTTTACGGCGACGGTCCAAAAATCTGCTACGTGACAGATGACATATAATGTCTGACATGGGAAGAATGATGAGCTTGGAAATGTATTGTTAGTCGATTCCAAGAATCATTCTCCATTCTGTTAAAATCGGCGTGACGATACTTTTTACCACAAACATGGAAACGTTTATTGCCAGCAGGTGTCTTAAAGTGAAATGCATTTGTCTGGTAAGAAAGTTGACAGATTTTAACTTGCATGCTTGTGTTTTTAAATGGGGTAGACAACGTTTTCGCTCGGCAAAGTGAATATTATTCTAGAAAACGATAAAAAATGCAAATTGTGATTGGTATAAAGGAGAATTATTGTCACATTCCTTGATAGTTTTAACAGTTTGTCGATTTTGATTCAAATCAATTTGCACCGCAACAGTCCCTTTTTGCTATTGTATGTCAAAGATTCTTTTTAAACGCTTACGTGCCATCGTCTACGCGCTTGACTTGATCTAAATAGAAGCAATGCTTGAATCTGTCAAGGGTCGTTTCGTCTCAATTAATCAGTCCTCGAGCTCACGAGCACAGCGAATGTCTCGCTTTTCACGCTGGCTTTAGACTCAAATCGCGCGGCTCAGTTTGCCACAAAGCCAGTAACCTGTAAGCTTTTGTCCCATTTGATCTGCCAGAATTTACTTGTAAACAGGCGAGGAGGCGCCTGAACATCGTGGGATTTCGGGAGCTTACGGCCTCACGAAATGTTGTTCCGAAGGTGCAATGATGCCCGCATGGCATTTTGCTTCGTGATAAATGAGAAAGTCTTGACTCCGATTTCTCGGTTTTGTGGGTTTGGTTCAAAAATCTCGTTACACAGGCTTATGTTGCAGAAAAGGTTCAGCTTATTATTGAACTTGAAGTTTGTACTTTGAGAACGAAAACCGATTGTTAGTACTCAAAGAAAAGTGGGTTAACTTGTGGAGGACTTAAACGTCAGTTCAATTATTTAATGTTTTAAGATGTATTTTAAAGCTAAAGAATAGTTTTGCATTGTTTGTCTCAGAAATTTACTAAGCAGTCAATTACTTGTTGACGTTATATCCAATATTTTACCGAACAAAATAGCAACAAATGCATAATAAAGGTGATTTTGCATTCTGAATCCATTTGAATTATTCAGTTGTGGTGATTGTGAGCAGATCGGCATGTAAGTCTTTGTAATCATTTAAGATAAGACTGCCGCATAAACGTTATCAATCGGTTTGCACTTTAACTTTGTCCTTATCGTCAGACGATACAAACACGCACACACCCTAATGCCAACATATGGACGGTTTAATGTGCAAACATTTTCCCGCGAAGATAAACAAATACCTTGAAAGGATTTTGCACAAGCGAGGGGGAAAAAGGCACTTGGCACCTGCCGAGGGCCTCTCTCGTTTCCTCGCGTGTTGTGGTTCAACTTTTACACATGGCTCGATTTCGGCCGCTTCTTATCCTTGTCAATCTCTCACTGGACGAAAACCTTTTTCTCGACGCTTATTTACGAGCAGACAGTGGTTGGTGGTCGGCAGTCGTTGCGAAGACAGGAGTGAGGTTAAAGTCGTGCGTTGTTTTGTTATGGTTTTAAGCAGTCGGTGTAAGTGGTGCTAGGATGCGGCGGTGGTAATGTTAATGTATTGCGGGATAGGTAGAAGTATTGATGGGAGATAATTGGATATATTAACACGGATGTGTGGATAGTTGTTTTTACAATGAAAGAAGTAGCGAGTACTTGATTTCAGACCGACTTTCGAAGGTTCTCAAACTTAAACGTATTTATCGTAACTTATATTGAAGCCAGTCCTGAATTTGTTGAAAACTTATCTCTGGTTACATCTCAGATGACGTCACACACAAGTGCAACGAAAAGAAATTTAGTTTCTCAGTGAAATCTGGCTACGGTAAAACACAGCGGACTTACCGTAGGCTTGTAGCAGCCTAAATCCTGTTTAAGCCGAAACTATTCGTCGTTAATTCGATAGAGAGGTGGAGGTTTCCAGACATTTATTTCCAGTATGTTGGTGTCTGCTGGCGAGGTAAACCCGACCAGACTCCAGAATATACAAATGACCTCATGCTGCCTTGTACCAATTGACGATGTGTCAATATGAGTTGTTGGTCGTGATAAGGTTGGTATTTAGTGGATCGCGATAAGGTTTCGTGTGTCACAGTTCAGGTGAATTTGTACCATTTGTTGATGTTAGTTCATTGAGTAAGACAATGCTTATAGGTCAGTGGGAGAGGTTTTGCATTCAAGTAAATAAAAATTAATCAATATTTGTTTGTAGAGGGTTTACATTAGACAAACCGTATACCAACCAACTATAGCAAATCGTAGAAAAACATAGCAGGAATTAACGAAACGTGAAAATATTCTTGGGTATTTGCAGAAAATTCGTTCTTAGTTACTTCATGCATACAAAGATGAAAACATATGAGTGTCCTTGAAAGTAGTGCGGAATATCGTCGCCAGACATTAGTCAGATATCAATAGGTTATTAAATACTCGTGTTTTATGGTTGATGTAAAAAATGTCAAATATTAATATAAAATGAGACATGGTGTTATGCGCAACTGCATCGTATTCAAGACACGTGGGTTTATTTCAGTTACGGAGGCGTGTCTGACGGTCAGTGCGAATGTTGTCGGTCGAAGGCTGCCCGCACTTTGTTTGTGTATTTCACGACGAGTTTCTGCGAGACGAAAAACATTTCGTTGCCCGCCTACTGCCGCGTCTCGCCGTTTTATGACCCGGGCCTGGATATAAAGTGGCGACGCCGTGTTTAGATGTTTCATATCTGCGCTGTTGCTTCTGCAGTTAGTTGCTTTGAGTATCAGTTGCCAGTGTGTACAGAATTGGTAAATTTGTGCAAAAACGTAGTGGACTTTTTTCCCACGGTTTTCGCGTACTTGCTTTTGTTGCATTGAGAAATCTTGAGGTTTGTTTTAGTTGAGATAAAAGTGGAGGCAAACGTGTTTGTATCCCGTATTTTTGCAAAAAATGTTTTCGTCGGACAAACACATAGAAGAAATAAGTGTTCCAAATCGACTCAAACGTTTCAGAGAAATTAGATTTGAATAAAATGTTCACCAAGTGTCCGTTCCACTTGTATTATTGCTGCGGCGTATGCAAGGGTTGTGCAAAGGTTATTGTTCCACATTTCTTCATATGTTTGGGGTGTTGACGTAACAGAGCGACAATAACTGCATTTGGGGCTGCACGAGCGGCACCACAATCATACGTCAAAATTTACAACTGTCAAATTCCAATTAGCGAAAAGGGCGTCACCATTACGACAAAGCACAATGCATAATGGATATCGTTGGAAATACAACCAGTTCAAATACTGGTCAAATAAGAGATGTGCCTCAGAGTTGGATTTTTTTTCGCCCAATGGAAAACTTTCCTTTGTTTTAATTTCTCGTCACTTTAAAATTTTAGAAACCTTGACCATAAATTTGTTTCTCGTGTTTTTTCGTGGAATCTGTTAAAAAAACAACCTTAAAATTCCTACATAAATTCTGTGTTTTTAACGAATGTTTTTTGCTTCTTCGAATTCATGACCCCAACCTACAGGGCAACTCAAGTCACGAACTTTTAACAAATAAGCGCGCGCAGGCCACGGCAAATATTGGTTAGCTGTCGGTTGTGTGACAATCCAGTCTGTTGACAAGCTTCATCTCAAATAAACGCCGACTTTTTTCGATTGTTGTGAAACATCAATTTCTCGGATCGACTGGAACCGAAGGAGGCCCGCATCGGCCCATTTTGACGCTGTAAATTTATTACAACCAGACGATTCACGTCTTTCACAACGGAAATTGTAAACCTGTAAATTCGTCTTTTATTCATGCGAGGTCTAACGTCGAAGACAGATAATTTCGAGTGGTTTTTGGAAGTTTTATGGAGGCCGACCGTGGCGCCTAAGGGCGATTTTAAAGTCAAGGAAACAACAACATGTTTGGAAGTTTGAAAAATGATATCTACTGTGGCGGAGTGACGTGATTGGTCAAAATAAATCACGTGGGTTTGTAACAAAAATACTTTTCACAGATGTTCGTCGGGTTGACTTTAACTTTAAACACGTTGGATTTCCTGTATAAACAAAAGGTCTGAACGCGGTTGGTTTAGGATCTGAAGGCAAGTGTGAGGTAATGTTTACAGTTAGAACACGAGCGTTGATTTTTGCGGAAATCCCTTAGTCAGGAAATCGGCCAATTTCACCGAAGTCTTTCCTGTGGTAACTTTTGTGCTCCGCTGGTCAATTTATTTTACAATCAGGTTTTTGTATGAGAATAATTTACAATCTGCGCAACTTCTTTGCTGAAATGCCCACACTTATGTTTTGCTTAGGAATAATATGTCTGACGTCACTCAATTAAAGGTCCCAAAGCGCTTCGGTAAAATCTACAATAGAAGACCACATTGTACGTGTTTGAATATACTTGGGCAAACCAGCATTCAACTTTATCTTTCTTTCTTGCAGCGTCAGTGATTAGATGGTAGTAAGTAGTGATGTAAGTTTTAACTTTACCGTCAAAGCACAAAGTTTGTCAACAAACATGCGGCGGTACAGTCTGAATAACAACAACAACAACAATGCGAGCAACAACTCGACACAACCACCTGTTCGACTTGTTGTCCTCGGTGACAGAAACGTTGGGAAATCCGGTAAGTTTCATTATGATGGAATATTTCACTACTATGGCCAGAATGTTGGCAACCTTGACTAAAAGAATTGTGACATGATTTGGAAAATTTTATTTCAATTTAATGTTTCAAATATGCGAGCAAGATGAATCAAAACGTTGTTCAGCGAATCGGAAGAAATCGGTTCATTAAAAAGCATTTCCGGACGCATAAAAATGCCGTGAAACAAACTGTGTACAAAGTCAACTTGCAGTCCAAAGCAAAGTCGTGTTTTCCCAAAAACAGGAATCGCTGCCAATTGCACAACAAACCATGCATTGCGTGACAGCACAAGCAAACCGTACGCTCGCCTTGTCATATCGTGGCATGCGCAAAGTGGTATAACACTACAAATTAATAAACCTGTCGCGTTCTGAACGTTGCGCGCGAGGCCGTCACTATCAGACCACCTGTCAATCATAAGCTTAAACCTCTCATATCACGGGAAGCAATCTCAAGATTTTAGGGTGCTTCTTAGTGCACGTTCCACAGGACGTTCTCCCACGTTTCACTGATCTCTGAATTACGAATAAAAAACTAAAACTATATTTTTTATGTACAAGCTATAGAGCCAATTGGATATTAGTTTAAATTGAAATAGTTTTAGCTTTGGTTTTGAAATATTGCCGCGTATTGAATCGCGTAAGTTCGGAGGTTATTCGCCAAAGTGAGACACGTGGAAAGTGCTGATTTCAGGTTAGATATTGGGATTTCCTAAACCGCTTTAATGTGTGGGATAACACCAAGAATCGTATTTTACTCATCGAATTTTGTGACCATACTAACTGTGAGGTATCGTTTGCACTTAATCCTAGCCCACGAATACAGCAAGATCATACAGTGGGGTCAAACTAGCAGCAGGATTGAGACGAATCGAGTTGCATGTATGACCCTTCTTTAAAAGTCACATGTGAAACACCCGACTGCGAGTTCTAACTTCAGAACCACAAACAACATATTAGCGGGGATCGCGTGTTGTTGCTATGGCAAAAAGTCGCTGCAGAACATTCCCGAATCTCTCCGGAATATATGGATTTGGTGGCCACGTGTCTATACACGCTCCAGCGGGCACGACTGTGTGGTCGTGTTTCACAAACTTCCGGGATATTTTCAACTAATGGCATTTCCCGCTTGCCATAACACGAAGCTCCACACAGCGGTCACAACATTCCAACTCCCAACGTTAATGGATACGAAAGCTCGGCGCCAAACCGCTGACGTATGCTGATGATAATGCACTTTTGTTACGTCACACCAGACTGCGAGTTGACCAATCAGATAAAGAGCTCACTGGGTCCATTGGTTTTATCTGTGTGTCAGTTGGGCTTAGCGGGACATCACATGGATTTTAAGCGTGACTAAACACGTTATGGACAACTTTTAATTCTTCATGCAACCAACAAGAAATCTTCCTCACAAATCTTTCTCCTTCTGCGAAATTCGTATCTTCCCTGTAACCACAAGGGGGTTTATGTAATGTTGTATATTTTTGATCCGACCGAAGGCTGAAATTGATCAAGAACATTTCCCTGGTTTGATTGCATCAAATAATTTTCCTTTTTCATTTTAAACGTGAACAAAAAGGTAGTCATTAAACTACAATTAGAAAAAACTAGTAAGTTTTAAAAAGTCAAATCGTGGTAAATTTGTAAATTTGTTGTGAAACTAGATTTGTGGAAAAACACATCTCGCAAACAACGACAGTGAAAACCCCGCTAAATTTTTCCTCGGAATCACTTTTCTCAAAGTCACGCTCATTTTCACACAGATACAAAACACCAATTGATTTTGAACTAGTATCAAACTCTAAACTCGCTCAAGCGTATCAAAACGTCACTGAAATGACGTCAGTGATTGTGTTTGCGCTCGAATTGATTCGACAACATTTCCGGGTTTTTCATGGAGTCGAATGAGGACACATGAGGACTGCATACCTGTCGATGTTATTGCTGAAAAACATCGCTGTTTTATTCCGGCCTCAAACTTGTCCCAAGTGCTCTTACAGTTAATCTTGGCAAACAATTTTAAAATTGAGTGTCAAGAAATTGTTTGCACTTGATGGCAAGGACATGTGTCAAGCTTTTTGCCCGACGCCGCTGCGTCAACTGTCAAGTATTATTTGGAAAAAATCTTCTGTAGGCGGGGATTAAGTCGCGAAATCATCGCGCAGCATCTTTCTAAACAACGGGCTCAAAAAGAGACACTGGACCAACTGCCGATTGTAATCAATAACTCGCAGTTTCACCAATTACACAAACGCTAATCTCAACTTAAACAGAGCCTCCAGGGTTCTAATTAGGTTTCGGGTAATTGTACGTCGCCTACGTAGGCCGAAAGAAGTTGCCCGATAATTAAGCCACTTTGGCAGTAATTTATCCGGACGTACGGCCAGACGGTCAAAGTCTCTGATGGGGCCATCCACCATATAAGCTGTTGCTGGATATTCGTATAAGGCGCCAAACCTTGGTTTTAAATGCTAATTGTTGGAATATGATTCGTTTTTTTTAGTCTATTGGTCTAATGCATGAGAAAATATGTATGTTATGTGCTTCTATGACGTGGTGTATTTTTAAAGCATTTATCAAGGAATGTCAACCGAAAATTTCTGGGAATGTAAGATATGAGAAATATTTCATTGAAATCCTTAAAATCGCCGGTTCATAAATAAACATAATCATCATATATTCCCTTAATCCACACCACCAGTTCCCACCATCGTTTTTGTAAACAAAACGTCGTCACGAAAAATTCCGATAAACCAATTATTTGGCAATACACCAACGACTGAAAGTGTGCAGTGGTACGGATTAGGTCGTGAGTATTTGTTCAACAACCGGCGGTTGTAAATCAAGAGTAGGAACGGCCATAACCTCGCCTACGTTGCGCAATTATCGAATTTTAAACGATGACCACAATAAATTCTCGTAAAATGGAAGCAACGCCCAACCATAAAACACTTTGTCTCTGGTGGTATTTGCCAAGATGAGACTTACTGTTTTTGTCCTGTTTGAAGGAACAGCAGTTTTTTGTGTGTTTCTGTTTGTTTTTCGTTACTTTAATCCGTGAGTCATGTGACAGAAAAACTACTCAGAAATTACAATCCTTGGTGTCCGGAAATGTATTTTTTGGTCATCTCAAAGTTAGCTTTACAGTCATGTGCGAATATTGTGCACCATTATAAGGAAACTCGTTAAATAAGAAAGGTCAAGATAGTTACATAAATATCGTCATTGTACTCCATTTTTTTTAATAAAACCAAGGCTATGAGATTTACTGCAGTTACTTGAATTCCACAGCACTCGAAACCATTTCTCAATTCATTGGGGTCGGTGTGGTCCTCTTACCCCAATTAATCCCTGCTTGTTTGTAAACACAAAATTACCCAGACACCACCCCCCTTGCCCATGCCACCCATGTTAATCCCCATGTGTTGTTGTTGCAGCTTTGGTGGTCCGGTTTCTCACAAAGAGATTCATCGGCGAATACGTCTCAGGAACAGGTAATAAATCCTTCACTTTTATCTACGGGACGACACCGGGCCGTTTCTACCACCATCATCGCGCTGGACAGCATGTTACACGCAAGCATGCTGGCGCTGGCCCTTCGAACGTGCTGCATTTTTCATAGCGAGTCTCAGACAATAATCCCCCTGTTCTGGGCCTATGGTCTGGTGTTTAGATAGAGCTTAATGGCAGCTTATCGAGGAGTAACGACCTCAACGTTTTCACCCTTCATTAGCTAGCGATGTGCGATTAATGTCTTGTGGTTTCTGACCTGACATGTTTGGTAATTACACGCTTAATACTCTGTTATGAGCGGGTCATGGGGTCATCTCTACGGCGGAGAAGAAAGTGGTGCAAAATACCTTTGATAACTCGTTTGTTAACCCCGCCATACATGTGTCTGTTTAACATTTTGATTAATAACATAGCAATCGACAACTTGCTCACGCCGAAATATATATGAGACGGAACTTTAAACGTGATTAAGTGACTGCTACGTTGGTTGTTCCACAATAGAGGTTAAAGGTCAAGTGCGCTTCACTCGCCATACTCAAGTTCAATTTGTCGATCACAGAAATTTAAGTTAACTTTCAATATATCTTATTTTCCCACCTAGAAATCATCTACCAACATGAAGTAACCCTTGCTGGGAGTGCAGTGACAGCCGAGATATGCGACGCAGCTTCTTGCAAGGTGAATGACATTTACGGTTTTTAACAGATTCAAACCCGTGTGTTGTCCGGGCCCATTCTGGTCACGGTCCACTGAGCACGCTTGCCCACACTAATATACATTGATTTATGGCCGTGGATCAAAATTGGCGGCACCGGGTAACTAAGTTTACGAAGATAAACTGTTTGCTCGGGATTAATTCCAGTTGCTTTCAAGACACAATTTGTTGCTCCATCTTCTGAGCATGCCTCCGGTCTATATAACGTCGATGGTCTGTAATTTCTATGGGTATGTGGGATGGCCACAGCAGCAAAGGCTTGTTGGTTGAATAAAGGAATTGAAAATTTAAAACTACATGTATTTTGTGAAATGCAGATGCTTCAAACCCAACGAAACTTGAACTTTCTGAAATAATCCAATCTATTTCCATTTATAACGAACACAACATGCATTTTGTTTATTAAACATCATTTCTCATACAATATTAATGACATGCGGTCGTAAAGCAGTTTAACCAAACACTTTTTGCTCTGTTGACGTCATCGTTTGATCTTTACTTGACGGATAAACAGTGTTTAATCTTAGGGAATGTCCCGGTTAGCAAATAATCAAATGTGACAATCCGAAGCGTCCACGCGCGTTGGTCAAACAAAATCTTGTTTTGCAACTTGTCGTGTGTTCCCGGAACCACGGTTAAAATAGACACTGCGTTGGCAATACTTAAAAACTTTTGTCACATTGGTGACTGTGACATGTAGAACCGTACCAAGTTACGGATAAATCTGTATTCATTTACAATCCAGTGTAACGAAGCAAACATGTTTTCTCAACATTCGTTGCTTCAAAATTCTCATGTTTTTCCGACTCCTCAACCGCCTGGCCACCTATCACGCCATACAGCTACCATATATCTCTGCGAGATGTTTAAGTTGCAATTAGCGGTGTGCTATTACTGTCAGTGGAGCGCCACACGGGCGACCACGGAAAATGGATTGCTCGAAATTACTTTCCCACTCACACTCCCCCCTCTTCCCCCCAACACGATGTTTGTGGTTTTAAAAAGGCGTTTCAACTCGACTTTATGGAAGATGTTTTTTTTCGGTTGTGAAGAGTCCTGTCCTTGGTTCTTTGCCTTCAACACCTGTGTATATAACGCAAATATTAATGCAAGGGATGAAGTTGCGGGCGCTTAATTCGTGACAAATCGTAATTAAGGCCTCGTAGAAACCTGAACGATTCCAGTTACCAACCACGTGGGCGGCAATCCTTACGAATGTATGTCCCTAGATAGGACTTACGCTTCCGATGTAGTTCCTTGACAAAAACGTTTTTCAAGTACAAATGTTCTTTTCAAATTGTCAAGTTGGAATGCAACAAATTTGCTGGTCTTCAGCAAAAACTCCACCTAACTTTCCAAAAACTTTTAAAAGCTGAGCTTGTTCGAAGCGAGAATAGGTGGAAAAATACCGGCTCAATATACTTTAATGGTCTTGCAAAACCTACATCGGTTTGTTCAGTTCGGGATAATACAGAAACCAACCACCCGTAGCCACATGGTTGAGTGACGGGAGACAACCGACCCAAAGGACCCCCCTAATTCAGATCATTCGCATGTTTTTAAGTGTTTGTGGTTTAAACTGGGTCTGACTCACTTCCGTGGGGGTTGGAGGGGGACGGAGGGTCACTGAAAACTAAGAATAACTCATTAACTCATCGGTTGATAATGTGTACTGAAAATGGGGTAACGAAAAACGTCAGTGAAAATGAATTTAAATCAGAATCACGTGATACAAAACCTGTTAGACACGATTTTTACGTTGCTTAATTTTGCATCAAATTTGCTTCGCTCCGTCGGAATCGATATTATTTCCTTGTGAAATTTTGTTCAAAATCGATTTTCGATTCCCGGGCGTCAGGAAATTGGTGCAAACGTTCGATCTGTGCGGCGCCAAATCGAATTCTGATCCTGTCGGGAGCCCGATGTTAAATTTCCCTGAAGTTGTGATGGAATATGTGAAAGGAAGAATGAAGGCTATGAGATCCTTGTGCTGATTTTCACTGTCATTTAGTTGACGGAGATAACAAGATCCTGGCAAAACAGATTCTTTTTAGCGTAATCTTGTTTAAGGAAATATGGCTTTGAAGCCGTCGAAACGGAGACAAAGTGACTGACTTTACAGAAAAATTTCATTGAATAATAGATTGACAAACTTTCCTAGGTGTTTTCCATGACTTATGGTGGTGAAAGTGTCTTTTCCCCTTGCATACAACCACGCACATCCCGTTCGAAACTTGGATTTTGTGAAGGACCTTCGGCTGATCAGCGCCTGTTTACACAAAACAAACCGCGGTGTTAACCACGTGATAATATTGGCAGATGCATGACGCCTGACTGTAGGCATGAACTCGTATGACCCAGACAGCTCCCGCTGCTGTTTGTCAAAGGTTCTAAAACATTCTATTTTAGAACGCGAAACAATAGGAGTTCGGCAACGCGACGTTTTTACGATACTTTGAACAATGGCGCGTTTCTTTGTTACGAAACAAACCACCCTACCCCGCGATTACGCTTGATTGATCTGATCCATTGTCCCGTGACGCGATCGCGTTTAATTGAAAAACAACGCCGAAAAAATATGAAATTTACCGACAAACATAGGAGAATTTTTGATGTTGTGATAATATATTTATAGGGAGTGCGTTTTCCTGTTGCCCGGTCGTTTTGCGCCACTTGAACATTCAAACACTTTTCATGGTTTGAAACCCAATAAGTGAACTTCCTATGGCCGTTTAACTTCTCTGACATGGAACCCAACGAGATTGTTTGCAAACTAAATTACCAAAATCGAACAGAAAACGCCCAAAATGATGGGATCCATTATTTTATTTTGTAAATAACGTTTTTCTCCCACTTGGATTACACGAACAGATGTGTTCATTATTTGTGTAGGACGGCCCCTGAAAGTAAAAGTGTTCGCATGCGGCTCCAGGCCTGGTCACGTCGAAATTAATAAGGACAGTCATAATGTGTCATTGGGTTGCTTGCAGGTTTCACAAAATAATCCTTCGATTAAATGAAATGCGTTTCCCTGAAAGCAAAACTTAATGGCCTCCAGCAACAGCGACGTAATGCCATGAGCCCTATAAGAACCAACAATGACTCATTTGCACCAAGACAAGCTAAATACCTTCCGATATTCAACCTTCAATTCATGGCAAAACACAAGTCACCTACTTCCATGTTTTTGTACTGTTTCCAGTGATCACATGTACGTTACTGGCAACTGATTCAGATTTATGGCAGTTGAAACATGGTCAAAAGCTTTATTCGACAAACGGACGAAACCGGATATATTTATGTCTTACAACAAGGAATAATGTTGGCACTGTTTAACCAATACTTCCGTTTTTAGAATCACCAAACCTG
This sequence comes from Ascidia mentula, assembly GCF_947561715.1. NCBI lineage: Eukaryota > Metazoa > Chordata > Ascidiacea > Phlebobranchia > Ascidiidae > Ascidia > Ascidia mentula. The sequence goes on from NC_138569.1 coordinate 1,781,525, forward strand.
CTTGAAGAAGTACATGGGAAAATGCGACGCTTACCTGATCGTCTACAGCGTCTGTAATCGCGATTCGTTCGATTACGCGTGCTCACTCGCCCATGACATTCGATCAAGTCACGTGAAGTCAACCAACCTTGACGCCCTGCCACCTGTTTTGTTGGTGGGAAACAAATGTGACCTGGACCACTACAGGTAAACATTTTGTCATCAAATCACGTATAGAGGTCCATCACTTGGTATTATGTGTGAATGTATTTGTTAGGGTTTTGTATGGAAATTGTTGAATTTTTATCGAATAGTGGGAATAGGAAAAGTTAAACTTTAAACTAAACTAAAGAAAAATCTGTAAGTTTCAACCGACTGACTGAAGTCATGTGACCACGTGACGTAGTCTAGTATCTGTCATTTTGAACCCTGGGGCGCTGATGTCTATTCGTCAAGAGATTTAGTTGTTATCGATTTAAATTTTATTCTCCCTCATAAAATCACGTTAAAAGCCCGAGGTCGGAGGTGGCGCAACTTCTGCCACAAAAAGTCTGTGTGCATTTTGTGCGTCAAGATCGATTAATCGTGAATTTGCGTAAAAGTCAAACATTTGACAAGATTATTGTTACTGATTTATAGCACTTAAAATAGAGGTTGAAGCTTACCATAAAATATGATATTTTATTTAATTATCATCATATCTTCGATTCGAGGGATACCTAGATCTTCTCTTCTGTATATACTTTATTTCTTTATGGTTATCGTTTTCAAATAAATTGGTTTAAGAAATGTCTTTTATTTGTTTTTAGGGAAGTTAAAAGGTCGGAGGGTGAAAGGATTGCAAACACACTTCCCTCCTCTTACTTCGTGGAAACCTCCGCGGCGGAGTCCTTCCAACGTGCAGAGGAGGCTTTTCATCTCGCGTTCCGACTCATCAGCCTCCGGTATCAAGCTCTTCTCAACTCATCTGCTTCCACGCCCAAGAGAAGCAGAAAGAAGAGCTTCAGTCAAGTTGCCAGCATGATCCGGGATCACTACAAGAAGCAAAACACGCAAACCGCCGAGAAGAGCATGACGTTTGAAGGGTTTTCCCCCATGTTTCGAAGCTGGTCGATGTCATCTGATCGGAACAACAACGGGAATCCCTTCCAGGATGGAAGGAAGAGGACTCGGAGGAGCGCAGTTTCCGCTCTTAAAACGAACGCTAATCTTCACGGTTTCGGGCGCCCGAAATCCAAATGCATGTCCCTGGAAACCCTCAATGAGAAACCGGACGCCGAGGTTGATTTGACGACAAGTGTTCCGAGATGTTCTTCACCCATGAGAAAATCCAGTCTTTACCAACACAACAAGTATCACACTATAGACAGTGCCATGGCAACGAGATTTAGCAATTCCCAGGAGGGATCTGTCAGATCTCGGGCGTCCTCGGATGGCAATAAGATGTCGGTGAGCACAGATGAAAACTTTGATTTAAGCGACATTTCCACCGCCGAAGACGATCCCTTCTCCTCTAACTTCGAATCGTCCTTGTCCTCGAGTCCTTCGTTGTGCGACGGACGAATTCGAGATGAGGACCTTGATCGGAGGAGTCTCAAGTCTCCGCAGGATGAAACGCATCAACCTCCACAGAGGAAAACTTCTCTGAACAAAAAGTGCTTGAAGATTTCCATTCATTCCGACGGGGAAGCGAACGAAAACGGAGAAACGTCTCTCGACTCTGCTGAACTTCCTCCTAAATCGGCTCCTCTTCTTGCCTCCTCCACTAAGTTCCGCTTCTTTCCGAACGGGATTCCGGATCAGCAGGAGCACAACTGGTCGAGATACGGAAGCATGAGAGCTCCCGTTTCTCCTCTTCTCGATGGACGCAGGAAGAACAGGATGAAAAAAACGAAGTCGGAAGAGAGCAAGAAGAGCCCTAACGGAAATCTGCTGATGCAGTTTTTCAAAGGAAACCTCGCATCTTCATCCAGTGCTCGGTCTCCCGGACCGACTCCATCGATATCGGAGACCTCCCTCGCATCCACGTGTACTATAGCTGAAAGCACGAGGTCGTCCAACATCTCTTTGGGAGAGAGTGAAGATGTTCTCAACTTCCGCACATCCAACTCTTCTTTATCTCCCTCCATTGGAAGCGAGAACCCTTTTCACGATCCAAGTTGGTCTTCCACGTCATCAGCTCCTACGTCACCCCAGGTACAAAAAAGCAACTTTGCTTCCAAAGAGAAGACTCGACGGCCAAGCTTTCGAGCAACCGTTCACGATTTTATCCGAAAGAGGAAGAAATCTCATCCTCCGGAGTGTTACAGGATCCAGGACAGAGTTTATTAGCTTTCTTTCATTAAAAACCTCGCCCACTGCCAATATAGCAGTTGTCTTTGGGTCTGGTTTCCCCAAAATATTCTTCACCATTCGAATGTGTTACGTCTTACGATCGAATTAAAAAAAATAATGGTGGTAAAATAAACAATTTTTCCACATCATGACCAGTAACTTTTTGAACTTTGATTGCTTTCATCTTTTATCATTCTTTCTTTTAAATCTTTCCACACATATACGCGACCATTTAATTTGTACAAAAGCAAAATGTTTGCTTTCAACTCCAATCAACGCGTCTGTCGTATTTCTGTCGTTCTTTGTTGCTGTTTGATTTTGTAACATAGTGTTACTGCACGTCTCCATGTACCGCGATGCTGTGATGATTTTTTAAAATCAATAAACCGAGTTCCACTTTCAGAAATGTCAAAGTGACTTCTGAGTTGAAGGTTTTAATCAGGTCAGACAAACCAAACTTCATAAATAAATTGAACAAAGAATTTACCAACAATCCAAGTCCTAGTTGGAGAGTTATTTTTGCCTCAACATTTACAGGGTCATGTGGGAAATATAATAAATATACCAAAGAATAAATTTACATTCGAAAACCATCGCTGTTGCAGCCCAAAATAACCAGCGCATAAATTTGAACCAGATTTATTCCTGGCTAAATGCGATGTGATTGTCACAGATGAAGCAAATCCCACTGATGACGTTCATTGGCACCAAAGCCAAAATAAATAAAAATCCACACTCCCGGTGAGGTTGTAGCATACCTTGATTTCTATGACAGCGGACAATATGATCGATGTGTTGTAAGTGTGCTTGCATTCCATCGGTTTGCAACTCCCTAGCGCGCTCTAGCGAAAGTTATGTAATTTAATTGTGCTCGGCAAGCGGTGCAAAAACCTCCAATCAAAAAAGGACAATGAACTGGAGATCAAACTTGGACGGGTGATTGGCAGAATGGGTCACCCACAGACCAAGAAAAAAAAACTTGCTACAAATTTGTTAAGTTTTTGAACAATGTCCATAAACCTAGATGGTCGTGTACTGTTTAAAGCAGTGCTTCCCAACCAGTGGGTCGCAACCCATTGGTGGGTAGCGAAGCTATTTCAGGTGAGTCGCAAAGCATTTCTAAATGTTACAGTTCTCTAATAGATCACGAAATTATTGCATTATCATTATGTAACATTCGGTTGGTCATATCTCATTGTGGGTTGCACAATAAAACTTGCATTAAAAGTGGGTCGCGAACTGAAAAGGTTTGGGAAGCACTGGTTTAAAGTATCCCTCGTAATTTGGTGTGTGCGTTCTTTATTCGCTTTACTTTTACTTGTTTGCGTGTTTTTGATAATAATAGTAAAAAAAGGAACAGAAAAAAATATTGTGTAAACTGCATACAAATGGGCAACTCTTTCGATCTCTAAGGTTTCATCAGTGCAACTGGTGTGACTATCAGACGACTTTGCCCACCAAACGGCCAAGCAAAGACTTCCACTTTGTGGTGACTATACAATCACCGTCATCCGTTGGACACCAAACTAGGTGCAACCTTACGGAGAAAACAAGGTGGAAACACTATGGCCAAGCAAAACTCAACCTATAGTGCCGTCAGGCCCCGTGTCTCAATAGTTATATGATAAACACAGTGGAGCCAAGAAAAACAGTAGTTACAAAATTTTCGGTGATTGCTAATGACTGTAATTGTAGCCTTGATTTATAAACTTGATTATAAACGAACAGGGAAGCTGCTGAGTGAATGGAAAGCGAGACCAGGAAGAAAGCATTGTGACTATCGCTGAAAATTTCGTCATATGATGGTTGACTCATCGCACGGAGTAATGGTAAACTAATATATGCATGACTCTCTAATCCCATATTAATATCTCTCTCTATTTAGGAATAGCCTTATTTCGTCACCAGCAAGCAGTTGCTTTGTCAGGAAGCGACATAAACAAGTCTTTTATTAGCCTGCAGCAGAACGTTGACCTTGTCTGTATGTACGTTCAACTTCAGTGCTGTTACATGCAAATATTGTTTTGTAAATATGAAAACTAGGCGAAATCGAGGTGTAGATAATTGGACAGGTTTGAAATCACGCCTTCACTCACACAAGAATAAATCCAATATTGCCATTACTAAATAGCGGGCAGAGATTGTACATCAAGTTTCCCATGCAAATTGGACCTGAATGATTTTGCACTTTGGTATATTAGTTTCATTGACTTTATGTGACTGCCGGGTGTAATTGCCATTAATTGCATCGATTTTTCGTTCGATTGCATGTTGGCTGTTTTGTAATTACCGTGGTTTTTACTTCTTCGAAAAGTTGATATTGTGAGGCATAAACTTCTCTGCTGGTTGCCGATGAATCACAGCCTTAAATTCGGAGCCGATATGCAAATAGGTCCAGTACTTACAGTGGAAGCCATTCGACGAGTGTGAAGCTTTTGTATTGTTTTACTGTGCTGTGAGCCGCTGAAGAAATAACGAAAACAAACCACTGCCTGATAGTCGTGTAAGAAGTAGTTGATGCCAGAATCGAAACCCACTTAACTTTATGAATATGCAATGCAGTGTGTGACCTAATTGGACCGAGCCACAAACCTTGACCAAAATGTGTAAATGTTCAAGGTTTTGTTGCATGGCAGTTGTGTGCAACCGTTTTTGGCGCGGGGAGTGTTTACACTTAAGTTTTATGAACTTCTGCAGTTATTTCTTAATACGAAGCGATTCCATTTAAAACGCAACACCTATATGACGTCACGCGTCACTGCAGTAAACAAAGCAACGTGCTCATTATTATATCCACACGCTGCGTTTACGAATCCCACGCACATCCTGTTTTCATTGAACAGGTTGAATATAGCCGATGTATAGTGCTGGTAAGTCTGTTGTTGCTGATATGAGAGGCAACACAAGGTCTGCTGTTATGGATTTGGATAAAGCACTGAGGGGAGCCTACAGGATTTTTCGAAAGTATGACGAAGACAAAAGTGGAACTTTAGATCACAATGAAATCCTGAATCTTCTCCAGGCAAGCTGGTTGCAAATTAGTTGGCGTATAAATAATGTGTAGAAACCACGTAGAGTTTGTTAGATTGGTGCTTAATCGGAATGCTTGGCAATATTGAAGCTGCTAACTGTTTGACTCCCAGTATAGTGTTGCAAAGCAAATGCCTAATGCAAGAAATCAGCATATTTACTAAATTTAGCTTGTAGATATATTACCTTCTACGTCTTAAAACTATATGCATGCAAGTTTCCCACTTCAAGTGATATAAATACGTCTGTATTGTTTATAGAAAAAAATGCTAATTAGTTTATAAAAATACGAAACTCTTTTTATTTCAGACTTGTAACATCGCAGTGACGGAGCAAGAATGCCGAGAATGTTTGAGGGAACTTGACACGAATGGAGACGGTGGGATGAACTTTATTAATATTTTGTTGTGAAAATTATTTCTGTGGCAACCAGGGCTTCCGTTCATGATACTGTGGTTTAACGTGGGAACGCTGCTATCTTAATTGTCCAACCCGCCCACGTAAATTAAACATTTATAGATTGTTTCCACCTATGAATATTTTATACTGAAGACCTGAATTACTGTGAAGATTTGCATGCACAATTTTTATGGTTGACAACCATCACAATCTTCACGTCCACGTGGTTTTCTTAGTGAGAGTATGTGATGAGTTTGAAGGCCCTTGAAATGAAACACAGCCGACTCACGAATAAGTGGGATTGGGATCTCACTATATTGATTTGAAACGTGTGTGCTGTATTCACAAACTGGATATAAATTTGCATAAATCTCGTACAGGAGTTTGGGACTTCACCGAATTCATGACGTTCTTGGGAATGATCTACAGCATTAAATTATCCGCGTCGGCAGATAAAACGGAGAACAACGAGAACAAAGAAGATTGTGTCGCAGCAGAGTAAAACTTTAACCGGTCTTAAAGACCGAATGTTGAGAAAACAACTTGGCAACTTTAATGTATTCCTGTGTGTTTTTTATTAATTTGTAAGATTTACTGGAACTAAATACTCACGCAACAAAATAAAATGAACTGAATGAACAAAGAACTTTACTGAAAAATATAATATAGCGGTTCAATTGCAAGGTACATCTTTTTCAAACGTATCGCAATTAAATGATTCACAACAGCCCTATGTGTTTATATATTTGTTTGTTACCTTTTTTCGTTTTGCATGTGAATTGTAGAATATCAAATAAAAGTCTGTGGAGAAAGCTGCTTCTAAAAATATTGGAATCACGTATGTTACGCTACTGCACATTGTTCCCCTTGTCGTGATTTCTTGCGGTCTGCAGAGAAAATCAGAGTTTTTATAATTCATCAAATTTTTTATTAAAGCTTTTCATTTTTATTTTTTTAATTTTTAGGGAGATAATGTAATTGGTAAATTGTTCTGGCTTCCATAGATATTCAGTGAGTCAAAGTTGCAGGCTTGCGGCCTGCAATTCTTAAATTGTTGGAAAGGTTATTGTTGTACGTGCTTTCGTTTGTTTGAAAATAGTTGGGAACGTCATGATAAAAAAGTTATTAAATAAAAATCAATACTTTTTTGTTTTATATGAATATCAATTTATATTTCTGCACGATCCCATCAATTTTTTTTAATTATTGTAACATATCTTGAAAGGGCAATATGCGTGTGTAATGAAATCTTAGACCATTGATCTTGTTTTGACAACTTGTCCTAATTCTTGTATCATATTCATAACATTACTCAGCCAGGTAGCAAACGTCGACCCACTCATATATCTACGTAACATAAAAATATCTGAAGCAAATATAGAAAGCAAAACCTAAATTAGGAATCCAAGTTCATTAGAATACGCCTTTCATTTAACGATAACAGACACTTCATACCACACATATTTTTACGTCCTTTTTTCTGGCCACTTCTCATTTGCCCTATGTGTGTTGCAATGCGCATTGCAATAATCAGGAACATATTTAAATGTATGGACGCTAAATACGACCAGTTTACTATACGTCTGTCATCCCGAACCACTAAATCTGATTGAATTTTATTCTGCCAACGATTCAATTTTTTAAACCATGTACAACATAATCTTCAGTTACTGTAATGGCAACGAATAGAAAGTCGACATGAAAGGTTTTGAAAACGAACGCGTATAGTGTTGTAGTGTACAAACAGTTTATGTTGCGTAAACTTAGCGTAAAAACATTAATATTGTTTTTCCTAATTTGTTGTCATTCGATTTAAATTTTCTTGATCTGATTCTTGTAATCGTTGCTCTTTAAACAGCATCATCAACATATATTCACTTGAGCGAAACTTTTTTCCATTTGAACGATCATTTGCATGTAACATTATGTAAATAGAAAGCCATATGATCCAATAAAACAAACAATATGTTGTGAAATAAGTTTCGTGAGATTTTAAAATACATTGGAATGTTACGGATTTTCTGCAATGCATTAAATTGCAATGATAAGATTCTCGAATGAATATTTTACTTATCAATAGCAATACAAAGCAGACAAGGGTAATCAAGCCCTTATTAATGCATGAAGTCAATATACGAAGGCCTAGAGTTATTTCTATCTTCCTATCAACGATATCCTTCATTTTATCAATTAACCCAAAGTTATCCGACTTCGTATCTCTATCTGCTCTAGGTTCGCTCATTAGTTCGTGATATTTATCAATTTCGTGACCCTGTACGTTAGGAATTTCTTCGAAAATAAATCGCCATTCAGCCATGACAGCTCTTGCCTCTGGATGCAGCCTCCGAGCGATGATACTTAAACCGAACGAAACAGACAGAATTGTACAAAAATAACCGAAGTTTCGCTCGATCCAATATAGTTCAAAGACGCATTTCGTCAGATACTTCAGTTCCGTTAACTCTATAATAAAGTGCCATTTTTTTAGAAAACTAAACGGAAACTTGAACCAAATTACAGTGATAAACAATTTAACAAGAAACAATTCTCAATAATACATTTGTTTATACCTGATGCATTGTCGTGGCAAAAAATTAGGTTTCCTTCTAATCCTGCGCGGCTTGTAATTGCTCGTTTTCTGTCCGATCCAAAATAGGAAAAAAGATCCAACTATTAAAACTGTGTCCCACCAGGGCACTATTGCGCCAGAAATGTGGTCAAATAATTTAAGTAAAGGATTTTGGAGAGTTGACATTACTAAGTTTAATGGTAATACTGCAAAACAACAAAACGACAAAGCAAATAGATTAACCGATAGTGAAGATGGGTTAAGTTTAGCTTTGAAACAGACTGTAAAAGTATTCAATCGTCTGAGGCTTTGTTGCTTTTTGATGCGATAAAGCTTTCTCAGAAAAATTAAAAAACGGATCACGTCAGGTGGACAACGATATTTACAAATTACAACAGGTAATGTAAAAACAAATATTTTATCTGCAAAACATTATTAAACTTCTACTGCATAAATGACAAGTACATTTTTATATCAAGTTGCGTTTTCATCACGTTTCCAATGCTTGCTTGGTAATCTTTTGCTTCTTAGACGACTCTCCCGAAACAGTTTTTGCAGGTACTCTGAATCGTTTATCTTTTTAGCTACTGCAATGTCTTTGACAAGTGCCTTGATAGCTTTATTTTTATCTCCTATATTCCGTTCCAGCACGAAATCCTCAGTCAATTTCATTAGATTGGAAATTGCTACGTGGACATCCATATCTAACCAGTGAGAATTTTGCACTGTTTGCAAGACACATGTACGTGTAGTGATTTGGTAGCTGCAGAAAGAAGACAGTTTTGGTTGTTGCATAAATTTTACCTAATAACTATGACCGCTGACACAACAGGAAACAACTAAAATTCGAGTATTGCGTCTTTTCTTCCCCATTGGAGTTGTAATAATATTGTCTACGTCGAACTTTAACATAATGGAGGTACAATGTTTTTGTTGCTGCCAGGCATATTGTAACTTAATAATCTGTTCTTCTGGCAAAGATAAAACGTAACTTTATTCACCGACGTTTCGCCTGTTATTCAACAAGGCTTCCTCAAGGTAATTACCGCTCGCGTACCTGGAATGCCGTTGCGTACCACTAGTGGTAAGCGTTCCACCGGTTGGGAAACACTGAATTGGGCACATAATTGTACTTGAAGAAAACAACGCCTGGTCCAATTTTATCTGCTTGTATACAAGCTTTCTATGGAAAGAATTTAAACTTGTTGTCGACGCGCCCAGACACGACTGTACACGACTGTACACGACTAACAAAAGACATGGAGTTGTTTCGTCAACGTGATGATATTATATTCGAAATGTTTTTCTGCATGTGGGTGGAATGAACGCTTTATTCTACACAGGTCACTGACGAAGGTCATGCAATGTAGGACAAGCTTCATATTTATTTTGTACCAAACAACATTCAAACTTCTCTGCATTAACTGAACGTACATAGCAAATTGTTGGCGGTTGAAGTTCTTGCTTTTAATATTAACTTCTTATGTTGTAGTACGGAACGCAGAAATACACCAATCAGCCGTTTCAGCATCAAACAACCTGCTACTCTGTTCTGCCCTATGTGTGTTTGCCTTAAAGTTATCACAGATTTTTTGGGTTAAACATTAATTTTTTTTAAAGTAAAAAATCTATACTGTTGAGTGAACTGGTTACGTACACCGAACAAAAGGTCGAGGTTCGGACACAGTTTCACAGAGGCTTGTATGACAGATTGAGAAACACTGGTGTAAATGATATTGGGTGGCGGGGTAGGTGTAATAAGCTCTTGTGCAACGTGATCTCCCGATAAATTCATGTTATTTCGCAATATTTATTTCAACTTTTAGTTAGTCAGTAAGTACTGGTCGCAAATGGTTTGGATTTTACGTGGCGTGGCTTTTGTCACAAATCGCTTGTATTCCAAAAATCGCACGTGTGCTTAGGTATGTAAACAGGCGCGTGAAATCGCCTTCCTAATGAAATCAATTACACCTTCAAGTGGATTTGTCGATGTAGATTTAGTGCACACTTAAGGTCGCTAAAATACCACACAAAACTTTTTTACTGACAGCATTGACCAAGCGTCCGACCCGTATACCAAGCAAAAAAACTGATCGGGATTCGTGCCCAGAACATCCTGGGTTCAAATCCCGGTGTGGTCAAAAAAAAAAGAAAAGGCATTGGTTAAGCGCTCGACCCTTGTACCAAGAGAAAAACCTGTTCAGGATTCGTGCCCATGATAATATCCTGGGTTTTGGCCGTTCGCTCGAGAAAACTTAAAGGAAGTTTCCATTAAGCAAATAAAAACTAACACTTGCCAACGGTTAAATGATATAGGTCGTAAATGACAAAGCGAGTATGTATGTGTCATTGTAAAGGTGACTAGGAGTGGCGAATTAAGTTCTTGCGCAACGTGAGCACCCAATTATTTACTTATTTACAGAAAAAAGATCAGACAGACAAAGAGGTACGTACGTGGTCACACGCACTGTTTAAATACACAGGCGTTACAAGATTAATCAGGACCATGCATGGTTGACAATACTGGTGCCAATAACAGCATACACTACCGCATTCTGCAAGCCTGTAAACACAACCTAGATTTCTCTAAACAATATGTAACTATGTCAAGTACAGCATAATCTACATTTATTGTATTGGCAAAAAATAATAGAGAGTCGACATGAGGTTTGGAAAATGAACGCATAAAGTGAGCGTACAAAAATTCATGTTGTTTGGTCGTTAACTACTCCTCCATGTTGTCCTAACACGAAATCTTCATTTAACACAGCAAATTTAAAATGACTTCTTGGCATTTTTACCAACTTGTTGTGTTTCCCACGTTGTGACAAGAAAATTGTCATTGAATATAATATATAGCTTCTAACCTTTCACCATGCTGTGCGCCGAAACCAACACGGTTTATTAATGAGACACATGATCTTTTGTGTAATGTTCTGGGTAATAACATTAAAATTTATCTGTAATAACAGAAAAAGTTATGGGTAATAACATTAAAAAAATGACACTGGTGGTAACTTTCATTGTTCCGTTGCGATTGTTCAGCGTTTCCTTTTTTGTAAAAAAATAATTGAAATTGCGGTTATTACTTAAAAAAAAATTATGAAATAATTTGGATTTAACGTTGAGCTTATTTCGCCACTCCTCATCACCTTTGTAATGACGCATACTTCCTAGCTAGTCATTTCTACCAAAACAACGGTAGATATTTTAACCACCTCATGGTCTGGTGAAAAGGGATTTCCCCGGTTAATCTTGATGTGATCGGGAAAAAATACTTACGTAGACAAGTCAGGTAAGACTCGCCTTTTTCTCGTCTCTCTCTTTCTCTCACGTAGACAAGTCAGGTTGTAGTGAACACACATGTGTATTTTTAATATGTATTTTTATAATGTACGTTGATTACTTGCCGATGTTATGTTTGTGCAAATTTCATACCCTGGAGCGTTTACTCACGCATTCACGTAACTCTGAACGACCATTTAAAAACTTTCACGACCATCGCTCTAAAACAATCAACTCGCTTGCGACCCCGATAAAAACGTGTCAGTGTCTCCGCCTTGTCTGGACGCAGATATAGTGCGCTGGCACATCATGACTTGACCTGGAGGCATTTTTAACTTGAAGAAGTTTATTGTTCGAAAGAAAGTTGCAAGCGGGTTTAAAAAGCGATGTAATGCATTGTCTAAAAGAACAGATTACTTTAACAACTCAACTCAATGCCATTCTGACTATTTCGATTCCGAACGTTTAAATTGAACTCTTGGATTTGCTGTTTGATGTCTATGAAGTTTTTGCCATCTCAATAAAAGATTGTTATGCTGAAATGGTGTCAGATCTACACGGAGTTTTCTAAAATAGAACACGCATCTACAAGGTAAGACTTGCTTTTTTCTCGTCTTTCTCTCTCTAACATGTTTGGCGGAAACTTACATGTGTTTAACTCATTTTCTTCAAAGTAAACCAACACAAACAAATGTTTAGTAGTTTGCACGTCATAGACAAAGGTTTATTTTTGCAACAAGAAACTTTTTGGTGTCCTACGCCAAATACGTTCCCACCAAACCATACCCGACTTGTCTACGTAAATCTAAGAGAGAGAGAGAGAGACAAGAAAAAGGCGAGTCTTACCTGAGCAGTCTAATACCCGACTTCTCCACTAAGTCTGAGAGAGAGAGACGAGAAAAAGGCGAGTCTTACCTGACTTGTCTACGTAAGTATTTTTTCTATGTGATCGTTGATAGTTTTATCTTTCCCGTCGTGATAGCAGTCTAATTACGCCGTAAACATGTGCAGTGAACTGACGAGAACCGAACAGCTTTGAACCATAGGCGGTTATCAGAAGCTGTCGGGAGATACGGTTAAATTAGCGTTTCAGAGACACAATAAAACAAATGCTAAATATGTGACATCCAGGGTTTTTGTTGCAGGATTTGTCATGGCTTTAGTTCTTTTCCTTTGTTTGTTTGCTTTTGCAAATAATGTTAATACATGTAATGTCTCCTTTGCTATCCATCGAAATCAATGTAAAGAACTCAATGTCTTTGCTGGGATGTCTGTGGACATATCACTTCAAGGTCAATCTGTGATATGCCACCAGAATACTGTGGGAAATTTGACTATTGGAGGATTTATCTTTGAATGGTAAGTACTATAAACTGCAATACAGGAAACTGCGATGTAATACAGGAAGCTATTGATGCAATTAAGTGCTTAGCAACAAAATTGTTTGATTTTTCTGTCAAATCAATATTATGAAAATTTGTGCAAAAAATAATTGAGTGTTTATTTTCGATATAAATATATATACCGGTATATATACACCAGTAACCTTTTTTTTTTATAAAGCAGTGTAAATGACATTACGGATTGGACATATGAACTGAAAAAAATCTGTGCGACAAATCATTTGGGAGGTTACAACTTCACTATAACCAGTATAAAGGACGTTGACCAAGAACAAACTCTGTGCATTCATGTGAAAGCAAAAGGTAGAGTTTAGAAACATTACTCCATGTAGTACCACATAATTTTCCTCTGAGAGTTGTGAAATATAAACTTTGCTCATTAATTCTTGTGTTGAATAATGCACCTGGCAAATGTTCCACTTGTTTCCTAATGACCGTTGATGGGTCTTGTGACTTGCATAGGGGGCCTAATATTATTCAACCTTATAAAAAGATTTTGCTCCTTAATGAGACAATATGCAGCAAGGACTTATTGATCCTCCTGTAAGATTGTGACCTATAGGTGGATATAAACAGCCCTAGGGAGTTGCTTAGGCAATTTTTCAGCAACTAATTTTGGTGCTATTGTGTAGAGGAGAGATGGGCCTTGCATAAAACCACAAAAGTACTTCTACTTTTTTTTTTTTTTTTTTTCCAGAAAATTCATTTTTCTGAAAATACCATTTGCTTTTTTTGTTGTCCTTTCACCCCAAGTAATGTCCATTCGGGGGTAATCAAATGCCCCAATGTGCAAAAATGCACCGGTCTGGCGACCAATTTTGACCAGAATATATAGCTGAGGGTTGGATCTTTTACAAAACCACAAATGACTGGGTCCTTGATTGATTTATTTTTCTGTAAATATAGCCTGAAGTTTTAGCTATCTCTTTAGTTTTTACTTTTTAATAGTTACCTAAAACTGCCCGAATCTGGCTTAAATTTGCCCTAGCAACAGCACATGCATTTGCACTCACTCAAAAACTTGACCCCAATGCATCACTGATTGCTTTGTGATATGCCCCTTCCATTGTGGCAGAGGACTACAAACTTATTTTAACAGAAATTCCAATATGGGCCCTACAGAATGTTATACAATTTTATTGATAGTTTCCTTATATTTTTGTTTAGGTAAACAAGGGTCCTCACAACTTAGTGAAGGACAAATTGCTGGAATTGTGATTGGAACTGCTTTGACTTTGGCTGTATTACTTTTCTATTTGGTTAGGTCAAAATATCTTGGTAAATTTTCCTTTTGTGCAAAAGCAAATTTGCTCGAGACCAAGTAATGTAAACATTTGACATAAAATAGCTAGCTATCCTGACTCTGGAGCAACATCTCTGCTTTGTTTTTAATTCATTGGACCACAAACTGTGTTTGTGCATTGTCACACTATTTTTATTAAATGTACATATGTATATATTGTATAATAGGCATGTTTTGTGATTTAGTGACAAATGTACCAAGGTATACTGAACTTATTTTATGACAAATTTCTTGCTATTTCTAGAAAAAATGCTACAAAATAAATGTTGTTGCGACTGTTGATGCTGGAACAACATCGTGCCATTTGGAACGGAAGATGTAGATTCTGAAAAGTCACTATATGACAGTGGCTTATGTGACAGACACATTTTTTCATCAAAGAAATAGAACTATTCTCAGCTACCATGTAAATTGGTCATGTCTCATTCAACCACTCCCACTTGTCACTAAATTCGAATGAAAAACTTGTGGTAAAGTTGCACTCATCCATATCATAGAAATAATACCAAGTTAAGAGTTTATTTACTAACTAGCACTAAACTGTCTTCTGCTGTAAAAAGTATTTTATTTGTTATCAGTTTAACTTTGCAATACACATTTCCGTTTTTTTGTAATATATCAATTGCACCTGAACTGTGTTGAGCCTTACTGTGACAAGCTTGATATATGTATGTATTGAATGTAGTATGTGTTTTGAAACAAATATTCACTGCTTCCAAATTTACCTTTTTCATTTCGTGTTGGGTACTATACTTGCAATATTTATAGCCACGGAAATATTTATATTCGTGGCTATGCATTGTCATTTTATGACCACTAGCAGTGCATTTGAGGCAATGATTGGGTTCGATGTGCACGCTTTATTGGATTGAATTAAATAAAATCACAAACATTGGACAATAGGTCACTTGGCGTCTTGGTTTTGTAGGGCGTTATGTAAACGTCTACACAAAATATTAACACTGCCGTATATCTGACTCCTGTTAAAAAGGCTACTATCTAAACCAAAGTTATAATCTGTCAGTTGATGCATAAATAAAAGACGCACAAGTATTACAACAAAACGTTACAAACCACGCGTACTAAAGTCTCTGTCTGCGAGTCTATAAAGAAATCATGGAATAGAGTTATAGACTGAAATATCGCCCTCTTCAAAGACTGAATTATATATCTATGACTCTATGTTTCTCTATATTTCTCTATGTTTTACCCTTGCGAAAAATGTGGCGTGTTAATGTGCCTTGCGACTAGCAGTTATATGCTCTTCGAGTCTTTGCTCGGCGAATAAAAAAGGATTCAGTCTGTGTCGAGGGGACACGGTCGCGAGATGTCGCGCTTGCCCAAATGCTTTTGCATTATAACACCAATTTCGCGTCATTTTGTGCATTTCTCCTGCTATTTTACTTCAGCAAGTTCAAAATTAAATAACATTAACGTTTTGGAAACACGTAGCCATGTCGAATCTAGAATAACTGTTATACAATTTCCTTCAACGATTCTGGCAGTTACTTACAAGGGACACAAGGTAACGTCAGGCGGTTCGTTGCAAATCAATATATCGTTACAGCTACCTCACATGAAGGAAATGTTTGTGTTTACAAACGTAAATGGTGGTGAATTAGATTTGCATTAAGCTCATGTCAATTATTAAATGGGCCGAAAAATCATACATAAAAGCTGTTGATCAGTGATCTCTTGCTTCGAATAGCCATAACAACCCCTAAACTAGCACGAGGGTTTCTCCTAATGAGGGACAAAATAAAATGAGTAAAAAATGCATGCAGGCTGGGCGACCTCGTTTGCGCAATGTAAGAAATAACGTGTCAGGCCCCTTAGCTGATGTCATGCCTCCGTGAGGACTTTCTAAGCAGACAATGTTATGACCATTTTTCCACAATCAACCCTAAGTTGCCAGCAGTGACGTATGTTAAAGAAAATAATCTAACGTTTCGGACATGATTTAATTAAATCTAACAAACACTTCTCAAAGTGTATTCGTGTGTGACGAAAACTTATTGAGATGCAAGCGTTATTACAACATCATAATATCAACGAAAATGAGATTGACATAACCACTACGGTCAGGCTTTCGCTTATAACTATAAAAACGGTTAGACATTTGACAAAACATACTTAACAGCAGTTTGGCATTTTCTTACACAATCAGGCGCATAAAATCAAAGGGAAAAACAAACGACATACCTTATTATTGTTCGAAATGTTTGTTTCGAGCTTTGTCCTTGCTGGAGAACATCGAGAAATGTCTGAAAAACTTGTTTGACATGGTTAAAAATCTACGGTTAGTACAAATGTTAATTTTTAGACACAAGGAATTACCCATATTTGCAGTTAGTTCTATAATTTACGCAGATTATTAATCAGAAGGTTTAAATGCCCATTCAAATATCACGTCTTTGGGTGGCACCAAATTTATGAACTTTGATTACTTTTATCTTTAATCATTCTTTCTTTTAAATCTTTCCACACATATACGCGACCATTTAATTTGTACAAAAGCAAAATGTTTGCTTTCAACTCCAATCAACGCGTCTGTCGTATTTCTGTCGTTCTTTGTTGTTGTTTGATTTTGTAACATAGTGTTACTGCACGTCTCCATGTACCGCGATGCTGTGATGATTTTTTAAAATCAATAAACCGAGTTCCACTTTCAGAAACGTCAAAGTGAGTTCTGAGTTGAAGGTTTTAATCAGGTCAGACAAACCAAACTTCATAAATAAATTGAACAAAGAATTTACCAACAATCCAAGTCCTAGTTGGAGAGTTATTTTTGCCTCAACATTCATGTGGGAAATATAAAAAATATACCAAAGAATAAATTTACATTCGAAAACCATCGCTGTTGCAGCCCAAAATAACCAGCGCATAAATTTGAACCAGATTTATTCCTGGCTAAATGCGATGTGGTTGTCACAGATGAAGCAAATCCTACTGATGACGTTCATTGGCACCAAAGCCAAAATAAATAAAAATCCACACTCCCGGTGAGGTTGTAGCATACCTTGATTTCTATGACAGCGGACAATATGATCGATGTGTTGTAAGTGTGCTTGCATTCCATCGGTTTGCAACTCCCTAGCGCGCTCTAGCGAAAGTTATGTAATTTAATTGTGCTCGGCAAGCGGTGCAAAAACCTCCAATCAAAAAAGGACAATGAACTGGAGATCAAACTTGGACGGGTGATTGGCAGAATGGGTCAAACGCCCGACCCACAGACCAAGAAAAAAAAACTTGCTACAAATTTGTTAAGTTTTTGAACAATGTCCATAAACCTAGATGGTCGTGTACTGTTTAAAGCAGTGCTTCCCAACCAGTGGGTCGCAACCCATTGGTGGGTCGCGAAGCTATTTCAGGTGGGTCGCAAAGCATTTCTAAATCCTACAGTTCTCTAATAGATCACGAAATTATTGCATTATCATCACGTAACATTCGTTTGGTCACATCTCATTGTGGGTTGCACAATAAAACTTGCATTAAAAGTGGGTTGCGAACTGAAGGTTTGGGAAGCACTGGTTTAAAGTATCCCTCGTAATTTGGTGTGTGCGTTCTTTATTCGCTTTACTTTTACTTGTTTGCGTGTTTTTGATAATAATAGTAAAAAAAGGAACAGAAAAAAAATATTGTGTAAACTGCATACAAATGGGCAACTCTTTTGATCTCTAAGGTTTCATCAGTGCAACTGGTGTGACTTTCCGACGACTTTGTCCACCAAACGGCCAAGCAAAGACTTCCACTTTGTGGTGACTATACAATCACCGTCATCCGTTGGACACCAAACTAGGTGCAACCTTACGGAGAAAACAAGGTGGAAACACTATGGCCAAGCAAAACTCAACCTATAGTGCCGCCAGGCCCCGTGTCTCAATAGTTATATGATAAACACAGTGGAGCCAAGAAAAACAGTAGTTACAAAATTTTCGGTGATTGGTTATGACGGTAATTGTAGCCGTGATTTATAAACTTCATTATAAACGAACAGGGAAGCTGCTGAGTGAATGGAAAGCGAAACCAGTAAGAAAGCATTGTGACTATCGCTGAAAACTTCGTCATATGATGGTTGACTCATCGCACGGAGTAATGGCAAACTAATATATGCCTGACTCTCTAATCCCATATAAATATCTGTCTCTATTTAGGAACAGCCTTATTTCGTCACCAGCAAGCAGTTGGTTTGTCAGGAAGCGACATAAACAAGTCTTTTATTAGCCTGCAGCAGAACGTTGACCTTGTCTGTAGGCACGTTAAACTTCAGTGCTGTTACATGCAAATATTGTTTTGTAAATATGAAAACTAGGCGAAATCGAGGTGTAGATAATTGGACAGGTTTGAAATCACGCCTTCACTCACACAAGAATAAATCCAATATTACCATTACTAAATAGCGGGCAGAGTTTGTACATCAAGTTCCCCATGCAAATTGGACCTGAATGATTTTGCACTTTGGTATATTAGTTTCATTGACTTTATGTGACTGCCGGGTGTAATTGCCATTAATTGCATCGATTTTTCGTTCGATTGCATGTTGGCTGTTTTGTAATTACCGAGGTTTTTACTTCTCCGAGAAGTTGATATTGTGAGGCATAAACTTCTCTGCTGGTTGCCGATGAATCACAGCCTTAAATTCGGAGTCATTATGCAAATAAGTTCAGTATTTACAGTGGAAGCCATTCGACGAGTGCGAAGCTTTTGTATTGTTTTACTGTGCTGTGAGCTGCTGAAAAAATAACGAAAACAAACCACTGCCTGATAGTCGTGTAAGAAGTAGTTGATGCCAGAATCAAAACCCACTTTAACTTTATGAATATGCAATGCAGTGTGTGACCTAATTGGACCGAGCCACAAACCTTGACCAAAATGTGTAAATGTTCAAGGTTTTGTTGCATGGCAGTTGTGTGCAACCGTTTTTGGCGCGGGGAGTGTTTACACTTAAGTTTTATGAAATTCTGCAGTTATTTCTTAATACGAAGCGATTCCATTTAAAACGCAACACCTATATGACGTCACGCGTCACTGCAGTAAACAAAGCAACGTGCTCATTATTATATCCACACGCTGCGTTTGCGAATCCCACGCACATCCTGTTTTCATTGAACAGGTTGAATATAGTCAATGTATAGTGCTGGTAAGTCTGTTGTTGCTGATATGAGAGGCAACACAAGGTCTGCTGTAATGGATTTAGACAAGGCACTGAGGGGAGCCTACAGGATTTTTCGAAAGTATGACGAAGACAAAAGTGGAACTTTAGATCACAATGAAATCCTGAATCTACTCCAGGCAAGCTGGTTGCAAATTAGTTGGCGTATAAATAATGTGTAGAAACCACGTAGAGTTTGTTAGATTGGTGCTTAATCGGAATGCTTGGCAATATTGAAGCTGCTAACTGTTTGACTCCCATTATAGTGTTGCAAAGCAAATGCCTAATGCAAGAAATCAGCATACTCACTAAATTTAGCTTGTGGATATATTACCTTCTACGTTTTATAACTGTATGCATGTAAATTCCCACTTCAAGTGATATAAATACGTCCGTATTGTTTATAGAAAAAATGCTAATTAGTTTATAAAAACACGAAACTCTTTTTGTTTCAGACTTGTAACATCGCAGTGACGGAGCAAGAATGCCGAGAATGTTTGAGGGAACTTGACACGAATGGAGACGGTGGGATGAACTTTATTAATATTTTGTTGTGAAAATTATTTCTATGGCAACCACGGCTTCCGTTTATGATGTTGTGGTTTAACGTGGGAACGCTGCTAACTTATGTAAAACCCGCCTATGTGAATTAAAAATTTATATATTGTTCCCACCTATAAATATTTTATGGTGGATGCTTAAGGTATTGTGAAGATTTGCATACACACTATTTATGGTTTGCAACATTCGAACATTCGTTACGTCTACGTGTTTTTACTTTGTGAAAGTGTAACGACTTTGAAGGCCAATTGTTACAGTCAACACGCGAGCAAATGGGATTAGGGCTGTCTTGAAACACGTGCAATTTTTTAATCAACATGCAATAATGCTGTGTATAATTTAGTTTTTATTTAATATCATACAGGGGTTTGGGACTTTACCGAATTCATGACGTTCTTGGGAATGATCTACAGCATCAAATTATCCGCGACTGCAGAGAAATTGGAGAGCAACGAGAAAAAAGAAGATTGTGTTGCAGCAGAGTAAAACTTTAATCGGTCTTAAAGACCGCTTGTTGAGAAAACAACTTAGCAACTTTAATATATTCCTGTTTGTTTTTCATTAATTTGTGAGATTTACTGGAACTAAATACTCACGCAACAAAATAAAATGAACTGAATGAACAGAGAACTTTGAAAAATATAATATAGCCCTTTAATTGCAAGGTACATATTTTTCAAACTTCGCGTGATTAAATGATTCACAACAACCCTATGTGTTTATATATTTGTTTGTTACCTTTATTCGTTTTGCATGTGATTTGTGGAGTATCAAATAAAAGTCTGTGAAAAGGCCGCTTCCAAAATGAAAATATAGGAACCACGCATGTTACGCTACTGCACATGGTTCCCCTTGGCGTGATTTCTTGCGGTCTGCTGAGCAAATCAGAGTTTTCCTAGTTCATCAAATTTTTGATTAAAACTTTTCGGTTAAATTTTTTTAATTTTAGGGAGATAATGTAACCTAACAGGTAAATTGTTCTGGCTTCCATTGACTTTTAGATATTCAGTTAGTCAAAGTTGCATGCTTGCGGCCTACAATTCTAATATTGTTGGAAAGCTTGTTTTACGTGCTTTTAATGATAAAAAAGTTAGCAACAGGTAATGTCATCATAATTTTCTTCATAGAGTAAAACTATGCAAAATCAAGGATCAGCTGAACTGATCGGAGTTTCTGAATACCAACTTGATCCGATCCTTGATCACGGATCAATTGTTCCAGGATCGTGGATCAATCTTGATTGGGGATTGTGAATATACCACCCTTTAAAGTTGTGTAAAAATCATCAATGTTGTTTTTCCTAATTTGTTGTGATTCGATTTAAAATTTCTTGATCTGATTCTTGCAATCGTTGCTCTTTAAACAACATTCAGTTGAATTTTAACCAAACTTTTTACCCATTTTAACGATCATTTGCATGTAACGTTATGAAAATAAAAAGCCATATGGTCGAACAAAACAACATGTTGTGAACAGGGTTGCCATTTGGCCGTCTTCACGGCCAAATTCCAGAAATTTGGCCGTTTGAAAATCGGCCTGGCCGCGAAAAAATCGTTTGGCCGTAAGGCAGATATTTGGCCGAATTTGGCCGAATTTCACTTGGTACTATGTAAATCCACAAAAGGCATGCTGGTTTCAGGTTATCCATAGATTTGTGGACGATTGTGTTGTCATAAATATGTCTCAGAAAAATTGTTACGTCATAAACTAATCTTGACTGAGTTGGCAAAGAATTATGCTGCAATCGTAATGTTTTAGCAACATAACCGGTTTTGAAACCACTGATAAGCATATAGATAACAGTGTTTTAAACATACAATTTACGAATTTATTTCCGGCTATATAGTCGTTTCTAAAGGAAATCATCAAACTTATAACGTAATTTGGCCGAATTTTGGCCGTAAGAGAAAAAAAATTTGGCCGTCAAGTGTTTTGACCATCTGGCAGCCCTGGTTGTGAAATAAGGTTTGCTCATAAGTTCGTGATATTTATAAATTTCGTAATGGATTCGATTGATTTTATGAATTTTTTGGATTTTGCCAAATAGTTTTCGTCATGTGCTGCTGTCATTATTCTAGAAAGTTCGCCTTCGCGTCTTCCCTCATTTCTGTATAGCATTTGGTGTGATGTCATGACTGACACTGTGACACATACATACCTATGCAACCGAAACTGCATACTAGTACTGTCACCCTTTCCATTATGTGCGTTTTTTTGTGTATCATCGGGTTGTATTTTTTTTTTACAATTTGTACATGCAACAAATTCATAATTGTGGCATTATCCATAAAAAATAAAGCAAAAGCTAAATATGTAACATCCAGGGTTTTTGTTGCAGGTTGGTCATGGCTTTAGTTTTTTTCCTTTGTTTGCTAGCTTTTGTGAATAATGTTAGCACATGTAATGTCTCGTTTACTATTCATCCAAATGAATGTAAAGAACTCGATGGCTCTGCTGGGATGTCTGTAGACATATCATTTCAAGGTCAATCTGTGATATGCCACGAGAATACTGTGGGGAATTTGACTATTGGAGGTTTTATCTTCGACTGGTAAGTACTATAAACTGCAATACAGGAAACTGTGATGTAATACAGGAAGGTATTGGTGCAATTAAGTGTTTAGCAACGCAATTGTTTGACTCTACCTAATATCTGTCACATCAATATTATGAAAAATATTATGTGCATCAAATAATTGAGTGATTATTTTAGATATATGTATACCAGTAACCTATTTTTTTTAAAGCAGTGTAGATGACTTCAAGGATGGGACATGAACTGAAAAAAATCTGTGTAACAAATCATTTGGGCGGTTACAATTTCACTATAACCAGTTTATACATTGACCAAGAACAAACTCTGTGCATTGAAGTGAAAGCAAAAGGTAAACACTACCCTATGCTTAATTTCCCTCCGAAACTTTTGAAATATAGAGTAAAACTCTGCGCAATAATTTTTGCGTTAAAAACAATTAACAACTACAGTCTTAGGAACACAACTTACGGATTTCCTCATAATTCCGAGAGTAAAGAGACTGGCCCATATTCTTATTAACATTGTCATGTTTAACAGTAAACGTTTCGGCAAAAACTTATGCCATCTTCAGTTTGAATGACGCGGTTGGTGTAGCTCTATTATTATAAGGAGCTGACCTGACCGACGTCACAGATAAGGCTCACAAGGTTGGTGACGTCATTTTGCTATTGGCCACACACCACTAAGAGGCGGAAAATGCGCAGTATGCGACGCAAAATGCTAAATACACAATAAACAGCATAAAATGCAAAAAACACAATAAATAGAAATAGTGGTGCAGCAGTGCCGTCCACATTAAGTTGTGGTTGTGGTTGTTGCTGTAGTATGGACAGTGACTCCATCAGCAGGAGACGATACCTGTCTCGCCAGCCCAAGGATTTGTGGCGCACTAAAGTTAACCTTGTGAGTCGGGTGGTCAAGCAGGTGTTTGCACACCTCCCACATTTTCTTTTAAACATGACAATGTTAATGACAATATGGGCCAGTCTCTTTATACTTAGAACTACAGTCTTAATGTTACACAATTTTGTTGATAGTTTCCTTTATATTTTTTTGGTTAGGTAAACAAGGGAACTGCTTTGACTTTGATTGGAACTGCTTTGACTTTGACCTCGACTGTATTTTTTGTTGGTTTTGTTATAAACAAGAAGGTAAATTTCCTTTTGTTAAAAATAAAATTTGGTGGAGACCAAGTAATAAAATAGAGCTCTCTTGGCTCTGGAGCCACATGTCTGTTTTAAATTCATTGGGCCAAAAAGAAACTGTGTTTTTGTATCGTCGCACTATTTTCATGAAATTTACATATAACAGGCATTTTTTGTGATGTTGGCAGATATGCTAAGGTATATTTATCTTCTATTTTAGTGCAACAAAACGATGAAAGCAAACAACAATTGAAATGCTGGAAAACATCATAATCTGATGCTTGATGACCCATAACTGCTATTCTTTGTACTGGAACATCTTACCATTGCATGTGTAGTAACTTGCACTTCACTTTTTTTGCTGTTTTTTATATATATATATATATATATATATTGGTAGTTTTCCTTTGTGCAGTACATGTATTGCAATACTATATAAACACCATGCTTTTTATGAATCAAATCTTATGCTGTTACCAAAACAATTTGATTTGTATGTTTTGCACAATAACAAAAATTAATATGAAATTCCTGTTGCTGCCAGGCATATTGCAATTTACTGCTCTTCTGGCATAAACGTACTGTATTTTACGACGTTTCGTCTGCCATGCGGCGAGACTTCATCAGGTATAACGCAACAAAAACAAGAACTTACAAAAAGTTGAAGAGAAGCCCAACCCTGTCCTTAGAACGGAAGTAAATCGATTTGTCGGGTACTTGCACAGGGAGCGTGAGGCTTTGATAGTGAGCGAATTTAGGCAGTTGCACTGCACAGACGGCAGAACGCCCCATTTGTATGGTCTTCCTAAAGTGCACAAGCCAGGCGTACCCTTAAGACCTGTTGTGTCGTTTACCGGTTCCCGGGCTACATGCTTGCAAAGTTTCTTGCGAAAATAATCGCTCCTTTGGTGGGCAATAGTCCGCACCATGTGAAAAACTCACTCGAGTTTGCAGTCGAGGTACGGAGCTTACGAGTGGCGCAACATGAAAGCATGGTATCCTTTGATGTGGTGTCATTGTTCACCAATGTACCGGTATCCCTAGCAATCAACACCGTTATGGCACGCTTAGAAGCAGACGATTATCTCGAGGATCGAACGCTTTTGTCCCGGGAAGTCATTGCAGAGGGACTTAAATTGTGTTTAAACGCGACCTATTTCTCGTTTCTGGGCGAGTTTTACCAACAGGTGTTCGGGACGGCGATGGGTTCCCCCATATCCGTTGTAGTGGCTAATATTGTTATGGAAACTATCGAGGAGAGAGCCCTTACCACTTTTGCGCACCCTCCGCGTTACTGGAGACGATATGTGGATGATACGTTTACCATTCTTGATGCAGCAAAAGTGCAAGACTTCCTGACCTACATTAACAGCATCGAGGATTCCATCAAGTTACGTTGGAAGAGGAGAGTGGTGGCAAAATACCCTTCTTGGATGTAGAAGTTTACCGGGACAAAGATGGAGTTATCAATACTCGTGTTCATCGAAAACCAACACACACGAATCGCTACCTTTCGTTTCTTTCGGCACACCCAATAGAACATAAAAGGGCGGTTGTAAGATCGCTTATGGATACAGCCAAGACCCACATTTCAAGGCTAGAAGACCAAGCAAAAGAGATTAGTGTCGTAAAAAATGCGCTGCGAACAAACCAATATCCTGCCTGGATGTTAAGCGCGAGAACGGCATTTACCCAGAAGCATGAAACGCTCACTAGCGGAACAGTTGTAATTCCCTACGTCCCTGGCCTTACCGAAACATTGCGAAGATTGATGTCGGATTACGGCATAAAAGTTTACACGAAGCCTCATACAACGCTTGGCAATCTAATTTCACGACCCATTGCTACGGAGGCTTTCGAGCCAAAGGGGGTGGTCTATTCGATACCATGCAAGGATTGCAGTGGTGTATACATCGGCGAAACCGGGAGGGCCTTCAAGACGCGACTGAAAGAGCATCGCCGTGATGTCTCATCGTAAGATGCCAGCAAGACTGCGTTGGCCAATCATGCGGTGACATTGCGACATAAAGTTGACTTCGATAGAGCCCAAGTCCTGGAAATGGAGTTGGACCACGCCAAGCGGCTATTTCTTGAGTCGTTGCACATCCACAAAAATAGTGGTTGCGTCAATAACAAAGAACAATGTGTTTTGTTTCCGGCAGTTTACAACAATTTGTTGTAATTGTTGTATCTTCTGCAATGTTTGGTGCCTCTGCCTCTAGCACGTGAGTTGACAAGCGGTGTCAACGTTCCCCTTTTTTCTTTTTCTCCATGCGTGTTTCAGTGTGATGCAATTGTTGCGTTATACCTGATGAAATCTCGCCGCATGGCAGACGAAACGTCGTAAAATACAGTACGTTTATGCCAGAAGAGCAGTACATTTTTAATAACAAAAATTAAGGTACTGTTTTATTCTTTCTCCAAAAATATTATAATACTTTTACCTTTTGTTTTAACTGAGACTTGCCCAATTTCTTTTTGTAAAAGCGCTTTGCTAACAAACACCAGTCGGCATGTTTCGAAGAATCAAAACTAGTAAATGCTGATAAAATCTGTCACTTTGTTGAATTTCTCGTTATTATGAAAAGGCGCATTAAAAGGCGTTTCTTCAATAATTTCAATTGGAGTGCTACAAGACGTTTCATCGTTAATTTCAACACGAGCGTCATCAACAACGGGCAAATTATTGAAAGGGTTTTCAGTACGTCTTGTAGCACTCCAATTGAAATTTGGGTTTTCAGTAAAAACACCACGAAGAACCATGTTGCCTCCAAATTTGTTTGGCATGGGTTAAAGAAAAAAGTAGCGTTGTGGGCCAAGCAATGTGTAGCTTTCCAGCGCGCCAAGGTTCAGCAGCATGTTGGAGCTCCACTTGTCGAGAACAGCTCTCCGACATTTCGTTTCAATAGATAAAAAACGACATCGTTGATCCACTTTCACTTTGTCGAGATCAAAGATATTTTTTGACCATGGTCGACCGCTTCACCCGATGGCCGGAAGGGTTACCAATCAATGATTCCACCACCATCACTTGTGCACGTGCTTTTGTTTTTCATTGGGTTGCGAGGTTCGGCATTCCCAGTAACGTTTCGTCGGACCGTGGCCCTCAGTTCATTTCCGAACTGTGTACAACCATTGGTCAACTGCTGGGTATCAGTCTTCGCCACACGACAGCGTTTCACCCGCAGGCGAACGGCCTGTTGAAGCGCTTTCATCGCCATTTAAAGAGCACGTAAATGGCGCGTGTAACTGACTCCAATTGGTTGGAGTCACGGTGGGTGCTACTTGGTGTTCGGACCGCCCCCAAAGATGACGAGCAAGCCCCTTTTTTTAGTGCCATTGTCAGGTTTTGCCGTCATTGCGGGACACCTTGCAACGAATTTTGCAGCATGTGATGTCACGTCACGCCAGCCTTCGCTGTCTTTTGGATTCTGCGCGACTCACGCAATAAAGTATCAACCACCTAAATTTTTCTTTCAACAAATAACCTCGCAACAAGATGACATTGTTATACATCGTTAAGGGAAATCCAGGTCGTGTTTATAAGTTTGCAGAAAACAGTAGTGTTCGTGATGTGGCTACACTATTGCGTCAACCTTGCATAACCTTGATTAACCTTGTAACGCCGTGGGTTGAAACAGTGCGTGTGACCACGTACGTACCTCTTAGTCTGTCTGATCTTTTGTCTTTGTTCGTTCTTCGCTTTACGTTACACGTAACACTACATAAAAGATCATGATTCCTTTGAACCCGTCTTGTTTTCGTGACGCCAAACAACATGGTGAAAGGTAAGGAGCTATATATTGTATATTTTACGTACGCGTAACAGTATTCAATGACAAATCCTTTGCCACAGCATTGGTAACACAGTGGTAATAATGCAAGCCCAAGAAGTCATTTCGAATTTGAAAAAGTTAACTGAAGATTCCGTGATAGAACAACATGGAGGAATAGTTAACAGCCAAACAATCAGATCACTTGCTGAAGACATAGCGGAAGCTAAAAAAATTAACGACTTCGAGTACCTGCAAAAAGTAAACCGGGAAAGTCAACTCGAGAGACAGAGGATTACCAAGGATGCATTGAAAATGAACATAACTGTTTAGGATTATAAATGTATTGAATTCAGTGTTGCCTTAGAAATAAATGGTTTCTTCCGACTTCTGATTAAGTGTTCTGCTTTGTTATGTTGATCACTGTTGTGTTTGTTTATCATGGTGAATGTCATGCCATACCAAAAAAGTATACGTTGACTTCAACAAAAGCAATTTTGCCTCAAAAGCCTGATTATTGTGAACTGAAATAAAACCTGTTCAGATGTCTTCAACTGTTTCCTATTTGCCTTTCTAGTTTTGCAGTGTAGTAAGCATTGAAAGCCTAAATAATGTCCACCCTCCAAAATCCTTTACTTAAATTATATGACCATATTGTTGGCACAATAGTGCCCTGGTGGGATACAGTTTTGATGGTTGGATCTTTTTTCCTTTTTTGGATCGGACAGACAACGAGCAATTACAAGCCAGGATTAGAAGGAAATCTAATTTTTTGCCACAACAATGCCTCAGGTATAAACAGATGTATTATTGAGAATTTGTTTTTGTTAAATTGTTTATCACTCTAATTTGGTAAAGTTTCCGTTTAGTTTTCTAAAAAATGGCACTTTATTATAGAGTTAACGGAACTGAAGTATCTGACAAAATGCGTCTTTGAACTATATTGGATCGAACGAAACTTCGGATATTTTTGTACAATTCTGTCTGTTTCGTTCGGTTTAAGTATCATCGCTTGGAGGTTGCATCCAGAGGCAAGAGCTGTCATGGCTGAATGGCGATTTATTTCCGAAGAAATTCCTAACGTACAGCGGCACGAAATTGATAAATATCACAAATTAATGAGCAAACCTAGAGCAGATAGAGATACGGAGTCGAATAACTTTAGGTTAATTCATAAAATGAAGGAGATCGTTGACAGGAAGATAGAAATAACTCCAGGCCTTCGTATATTCACTTCATACTTCAGTAAGATTGTATTTACCATTTTCTGCTTTATATTCCTAATTATTGGTAAAATATTTATTCGAGAATCTTATCATTGTAACCTGTTCCATTGCAGAAAATCCGTAACATTCCAATGTATTTTGAAATCTCACGAAACTTATTTCACAACATATTGTTTGTTTTATTGGATCATATGGCTTTCTATTTACATAATGTTACATGCAAATAATCGTTTAAATGGAAACAAGTTTGGTTCAAATGAATATATGTTGATACTGTTGTTTAAAGAGCAACGATTACAAGAATCGGACAATGAAAATGTAAAACGAATCACAACAACTTAGGAAAAACAATATTGATGTTTTTACGTCAAGTTAACACAACCTAAACCGTTTGTACGTTTTAACACTATACGCGTGCATTTTCAAAACCTTTCATGTCGACTTCCTATTCGTTTTTGCCATTACAGTAACTGTAGATTACACTGTACTTGGTTTGAAAAATTGAATCGTTGACAGAATAAAATTCATTCAGATTTTATGGTTCGAGTTGGCACAAGTATAGTAAACTGGTCGTGTTTAGTGACAATATATTATGTTGTACAATGCGTATTGCAAGACATACATGACAGGTGAGAATACCGGAGACAAATGGACGTTAAATTTTTTGTGGTGCTTGGTGTCTGTTATCGTTAAATGGAAGATGCACTCTTATGAACTTGGATTCCTAATTTACCTTTTGTTTACGTTGAGCAATATGTGACTGGCCAAAAAGGCTACGGCAGATTTGGGCCAAAAACGTTTTTTAATGATTGTTTGGTGATCTTTCAGTTAAATTGGCTCTCTTCAAACTAATGACCAACAAGATGACGTTCAGTTTCTGTTTGCAAGCTTATTTGGCGCCACTAGTGTCAGCTCTCTTGATTTACCTTGTTTTAAGCTGTTGTTTTTAAATAGTGTGTGTGACCACGTACGTCCCTCTCGTTCTCTTGCGAGTTTATTGTTCGCAAAAGGTTATTTCGCAATGACCTAATATCATTCAAATAAAACATAGAAAGCAAGTCTCTTTTACCGTGTATAGGTTTGGCAAGGATACTTAGATACATATGTCAGGTTTTGCTAAATCTTGTTTATGAGATTTTTCGCCAGATCTTATAATGTGTATGTTTCGGTGAGATCACATTTGAAATACAAATAGTGCTGAATCTCGAGTTACGTTGACATCATTGTTTCAACAATGGAGCTTTTTCCTACGTGTGCATTCGTTGCGATTACTCCAGCGAGAGCAAGTTTTCGCCTGTGCATCGAAGCGTGACATTACCTTTTTTGTGCCCCATTGCCCTTTATAAAAGCTTGCTTTGGATTACACCAGCTATGAAGAGCTTTGCTTGGTGCTTCAATTGGCCGCCAATGAATCTGGCGAAATATCTCCCATAAGTAGAAATGTATCAGAAAAATCTATATATGTATCCAAACAATTTTACCAAACCTATGCATTCAAAGAGGCAAAAATCTTTTGTTATTTGTGTTGTGCGTTCTGCGACATTTACCTATTTACCCAAAGAGGATTGCAGCAAATATTGTGCATTCTGTAACCAACACCACAGTAATCATTTGCAATTGTATAATTTTGCATATATTTATTTGCAATAAACTAATAGTTCGCAATGTTGAAAAAAGTACTCAACACTGATTCTGTAAAAAAATCAAATGTAAAATATAATTCATACGTGCTCACTGAAATATTGCAGTGGGTACAAAACATACAAAAGTTTTCTCTGTAAATTGTAACAATATGTAGCACTACGACATTCCAAGAAAACAAAGCTGTGTCACGAAGGTGCTGGGACCGTTAATCGTGCATTTTCGACCGAAAATTTTTCCAGACTTTTTAGTGATTTCTTGTTTCGCTTTCCACTATATAAAAAGGTTGGTTTGATGCATAAAGTCTCTTGCACATCCCTTGCTGAGGGCATCTATCAAGATATAACACGAAGCAGCAAACTTACTGGAATACTCAGCTACAGAAACTAAAACCCGGAACAATAATTTAGACGTGAAAACAAAAGTAAGAGTGTAGTCGTGTTAATTTCGCATCCAATCGACAAAGATTTGTTAAAATGGCTTCCGTTCAATAACCACTCTTAAAATTGTTGGGAACAATAGTGCCCTGGTGGGACACGCTGCTGTTTCTCAATGCATTGTTTCTCCTAATTATTGGAGAGTCAATTGATGGTTGCGACCCAGGATCAGAAGACATGTTTGTGTTCTGTTACAACCCCTCCACTGGTGAGAAATAATTTGGTTTCATTCCAGAGGCTAATTAAGGCTGTATTAATATAGACACTTCCGTTGTCTGTTTATTTTTTATCTTACATTTATCCAAAATGATGAAGGCAAATAATTGCGTAGTTCTGGATGAACAATCCCTTTAAATTTGACGATCTCTGCTCTCTTATCTCTATTGTGAGGTTCACGGGCATCGCAGCCAAGCAGGATTTTTTTCCCGGTCAGGTTTCTCTTTGATTTGTTGGTCGGGCGCTTGGCCTTTAGCGACTTCTAGTGTGCACTAAATCCACACAGACATATCCACTTCATGGTGTAAATGATTCGTTAAAGAAGTCTGTTTCAAGAGCCTGTTTGTTTACCTAACCACATGTGAGATTATTGGAATGTACGCGTTTAGGGACAATTTTCTCGGTCACGTAAAAATTCAACCATTCACAAAGAGTACTTATTGACAAACTCAAAGTTGAAATAAATAACCCTCGTTACTCAAGAGCTTATTTCTCCACGCCTCGTCATCTTTACAATGACACATACATCTCCGCTTAGTGGTTTACGACTCAATATCATTTACACCAGTGTTTCTCATTCCGATTATTTAACAGACTGTTGTTTGCTGCTAAAACGACTGATTTGTGCGTTTTTGCGTTTCGTACTTCAACATAATTACGTCGTAATAAAGGCAAGAAGCTCTACTGCCAACACTTTTCTATATACGTTCGGTTAATTCTGTTATGAAAACGCAATAACACAAAAACTTAAACAACTCTACTATGTTATTCGACTTGAACATTAAAAAATATATTATTACAACGCCAACAGTGAACTAAAGACACAATACTCGAAAATCAAATAAGACATAGGGAGGGGGGGGGGGGTGTTGGGGGAGAAAGGTAATTGTAATTGCTTGTCAGAGATATAGCGAAAGCTAAAATGATTGACAATTTAGCGTACCTGCAAAAAGTAATTCCTCAGAGTCATCTCAAGAGACTATCTGAACCCTAATTTCCAAATTACGTCCCATTTTTTATTATTTTACGTTGGTAATGATGTTTCTACGAAGTGCAATGGAGAAGTTTTACAAAATGTAAACACGATTTTTTACGTACCCTGTAATTATCCATAAAGCCTACAGTCAACTTATTTATTAAATTTCTAATGATGTCATATTTCATATTTCTTGTGCAAACAATCGTAATAATTCAGTATAAACTGCCTTCCTTTTTAGCTATATTAATTACCAAAAACAAGCTTCTGTAATGACGACTTTTCAAAATCCCTTGCTTAAATTATACGAACACATTACTGGCATTATATTGCCTTGATGGGACACAGTTTTAATCTTAAGTTCCTTTTTTCTGTCGTTAATCGGACAGACAACTTACAATTATCAGCCAGGTTCGGAAGGAAACCATATTTTTTGCCATCATGTCTCCTCAGGCAAGATTAAAGTTGTTAAGAGAAATAAAATAAACTCTTGTGCGCGTTCATCTCAATGACGGGCATAGAACAAAGTAACCCCGTGGAGCAATAGTGTTTTTTCCCTGTGGCGTGATAAAGGTTTCCCCGTATCGCCCGTCCGTGAGGTGGTTAAGCGATATGGGGGAACTCCGGCGCTTATTTCAGGTTGTTCTCGGAATGTCGTAAGGTGATTTTCCAAAGCATTTCTGCACATTACGCCAATAAAGTCCAACAACAAGTTGACGACATTTTACAATCCGTCCGACAATTATACGAGCCCAGTCACAGCACTTCACAGTTCACACGCACATGTACGTGTTTAAGTTTGCTGTATGCAAGATGGGAATTATTCGATACTCCTACTATTGTAATTTATTTCAATCACCTTTTAATCATGCTGCTTTGCATATTCATAATTTTTCATGTGTTTTACCGTTAAAAAGGAAAGATATATGGGCCTGAAGAGTATATGCAAAGTGGAGCCAATAATATGAATTGTGCGTAAGCTGAAGAGTATATGTTGTTTTGCTGTTTAGACAACGACGTTTGCAGAACTGACCAAACAAATCCTATTTTAAAGGATGCTGTTAACCACAAAATACTCAGAAAAACTGGTATTTCAATTGTGTCAGATCTTAAAAGCAATGCAAGCTGTTGTCATAATGAGTGCGACAGTGTTACATTAACGGCAATATAACGTGCGACGCTAGACCTCGAACTTGAGTCCAAACGGTTCGTCGTGCTTAAACATACCATAGCATGGCGGGTGATTGGTAACATCGGTCAAGCGCAAAGGATTGTAATGGTGACCTAACACGGGAATATATTTTTAAACAATTATTAAACACGCGTCCATGCAACAAATTGACGTTTCTTCATATTTCTTTGGGAAATCAAGATGCAAGAATTTTCAAGTAAACAGAATGGCGCAAATTCTTTAGTTGGTGGGTTTTGTACAACAGCACCAAAGCTTTTTGCGTCGTATTGTAAAATGAAAAGTTGTTTTGGCATGTTACCGGTCGATGTGTGCAAAGTAAATTCAGCACCCCGGCTAAAAAAGGGCTGCAGATCAAATTACAAAAACACAGTTTCAAATTCGGCGTCGGATGCTTTTAAACAACGTCCTTTTTTCATTGGTTTCAAGCGATGTATGCTGTGGGATAAGTTTCGACGCTATGTTGTAAAACAGTTTCGACGCTGTGTTGTAATTAAGTCGTATTGTATCACGTGGTGACGAAGAAAGGGAACAATAAATGAATAAGTAACTTGTGACGTCGTTTACCGAACTCCCGCACTTATTTGTTCAGGTTTGTTCGCTGACTGTCGTAAGGGGATATTTTCCATAAACAAGTTGACGACATTTCCCCTCACAATGACCCACGCTATCTCCAACCAGGTACACACATCAAAACGAAACAAGTAATTATAATCATAAAACAAAGCGTTGACCAAGCCAAATCCATGGCCCCTTTGGCCCACTGCGCTGCTAACCCTAACATTTCTCAAAATTTTTGTGATAACTGATCTTGCATTAAGTTCAATACAGCGACAAGTAAAAAGCATTCACAGTACAGCTGAGTTACTTTATTGTCCGCCTTTGACATATTATTAATTTGCCTGAGAAGTTATAGCGAAGAAAAATGCATAGGATCGGGAGTTCCAACCCCATCCGAACTTATTTTTCGTATATCGCTGCTATAATTGTCAATAAAAGTAGCCTTGAAACCATCTTGGCTTCGAAGGGTGGTGTGATATAAGTTTTGACCGCTTGCTACTCCAGTGAGAGCTATACCAATGAACGTGGTTTATGGCCAATTTTCAAAGCATGCTTTGTTGAGTAAAAATAATTTCGACAGCACAATATTGAAAACCTTCTGTTTTGTTGGATACCGTTGGATTCTAGAGGCTCGATAAAGTTTTGGTACACATTTTTTTGCCGTGTAATTAAACCACAAATAACAACTCTAAACACAAAGACGAAAACATTTAAGGAATTTAAGTTAATATGTATAAGACTTACGTAAAAACATGGATCAATCAAAGCATTGAAAAAGTTCTATAATTGTTTGAAACGCAATTGCAAACCACGAATGTTTTCCCTTTTTTACTATGAATTGGCGCAAAACTAAAATGCAAATTCAAAGGTTTATTTACTAAATTTTCGCACTTTGCGTTTTGCACTTGGCAACATCTGCTTTTGGATTGAATGCATCTGTTATCATGTGGTCCTTTGAACTAAAGGGATTGTCATCCAATGTAATGTAAACACTCTGTTGTATTTGTGTTTATGTTGTGAAAAATGGTATGAACCGCGATAAAACTATGAGGCTTTCTTGTAAAGGTGATTTCCTCACGTCTGTCGTAGGATCGCAGCCAGTCGCACTGGGAGGTGATGGGTTGCGACAGGTTGCATTTGACGGAAGGTGGCCAGCCGGCCCTGCTGGCCAAAGCAAAACCCATCAAAACGAAAATTCGATTCTCATAACGGTTCCTTTGATCCGTATCGACAGACTTAGTCGTTATGAGGACTTTCTTTTTTAGTGATAGTGCAATTCGTGGTGGGTCGGGATCAGTCATAAGTTGCGGTTGTCGCATTATCGTAGATCTTGTTAATGACCAATCGCATTTGTTGATGGACAATAAGAAGAGAAAATGAATTAAACTGCATAAGCGGAGTGATGACGTTGATATTTATTTTGTAATGTTTGATATCTGCACAATTGTATTTGAAGGGTGACCTGGTCGAAGGATCTATTCCCTCTCAGTTTTTAACACTTATCATCTTAACATGTGTAAAGCGAGGTTGGTGTTAACCCTTGGGTGTAATAAATTCTTTTCCGGGTTTCAGATTATAAAAAAAATTATATCTCTGCGAAGGACATTCCTTCGTCAAGCAAGTCCATCATAAACAGAACCATTGAGCAAATGTTGGTTTGCACTTTCACAAAACGTGCAGTTTGGGATTTTTTGATTTTTTTGAGCACAAGAAGGCGAAGGTTACAATATTTGTTCGTAAAAACTGTACTTAAGTTCAATATTCATAAAATTCGTAAAAACTGTAATTGCATTACAGACCAGAGCAATGAAACGCTTGTGTTTACACTAAGACAATACACTATAAACTAAAAAAGTGGATTTCGAAAATCTTTCCACCTTTGGTGGGTAGAAAATTGATTTTCCACCTTTTTATAGATTTGGACGAAATTTCCACCCTATTTCCCGAAACCATGGGAGGAAAAGTCCATATCCACCTTTTCGGTAAAAGTGACGGGTGGGATTTTTCCATCTTGAAGGTGGATTGTTATGTTAATTGTGAAAATACACTGAAATGTTCATAAATAATAATAAGAAGTGCGTGTAGTTACGTTCATTAAGTTGTTGCATGACCTTTTTTATGTATTTTTGCAAAATGAAAAACATTTTGCATCCGGGAATTTACTTTATTACGTCACTCCTTCGAAAGCGCACGAGTCAATCAGCAATATTTAGGTTAAAGTAAACGTAGCGTGGTAATTGCCGGTAACTAACCTTGCGGAGCAGACGGTGATTGTATAGTCACCACAAAGTGGAAGTCTTTGCTTGGCCGTTTGGTCAGCAAAGTCGTCTGATAGTCACACCAGCTGCACTGATGAGACCTTTTAGATCGAAACAGTGGCCATCTGTCTGCAGCTTATACACAAATTCATATTATTGGCTCCACATTGCTTATCATATGACTTTTCTTTTGTTCAATGTTTCTTTTATTCATAAAAGAATCAGTTCAAAAATATACGAATGAATGAATGAGACGTGTCAACAACAAGTGGAACCAGTACAATATGTGCCTAGTTGCTACCTGACTTAGAGCAAATATTGTACATTTTGTACAACACAATGATCAATTGTATATGTACATAAAAATTTTTTATTTTTTAATTTATAATTTTTTAGTAGAAAAATAAAATGTGGAAAGAAGTTAAAAAAAGTGCTTACTATCATTCTGTAGTGGTGTAAGATACATATAAAATTGCTCACCGTAAATTATTTGCACTACAATAATACAGCATACAAAAAGGAAAACCGGTCACTCGGATGCGGTACTGTCATTCTTTCACTTTCAATTGAAAATTTTGCCAGGCTTTCTTAGTGATTTTTTGTTTGTCACTTTCGCTTTCCAGGTATACTTGACGGAGGTACTCTAAATCCTTGTATTGATAAGCTTGCCACAAGTCGTCTGTCAGCGATTTCATGGCGTCTGACTTGGTTTTGTATTCCTTCAATTTGTACTCCTCAGTAAGTCTTTGCAAAAGTCGGACCGTTTGTTCAACCTCCATTGCGAGAAACAACTTTAGTAAACTACAGAACTGTATTTAAAATGTAAAGAGAGTAAACTAATTAGGCATGTTTTATATATAGGCTAACCTTCAACTATAGTATTTAACCATCAACGATTTTTACTTACTGAAGATTCACCCAAGTGTTATATGCCCTGTTGCATCTTCACTGACAACAGAACAATGTTCCTTGAAACTTTCTGGTTGCACAATAAATTCGCTTTGCTTGTAAAGTCAACATTCATCACACAGAGAGAGTTTGTGATGCCCACAGAAATGAAAGATAACTTTTCAGGCAAGTTAAGACAAGCCGCCGTATGATTCAAAACCGCGACGCGGAACTTCAGTTACTATTTACAAACTTACTTATAGTAAAAACAAATAAAAAGAGGCGTTGAATAAGGATCGGCAACAGACGGACAGACAAGGAGTCAGACATAGTCACAAGCTGTAGGCTACTTGAGTGAGTCGGTTTTTACCATTTAGGTTTGTTTCAGAAAAAGTAATTGCGATGCGGTTTATTGCACACAGGAAACAATTATCTCAGTTTTAAAAATATATTGCATGATTAAAATCTTCTGATTTAGTACCTTCAAAATTTAGCGACCAGTTTTTTTGCCACATCAGGGCAAAATATAATTTAGATTTATTAATGGTGGATGGTTAATTTACATGTACTGAACTTTGTTTGTTTAATTTGCGTGAGAACAGTATTTGCCATTCCTGTTTAACGCAAATTAGAACTATATTAAAATGATTGGTTTGTTTTTAATTCTCTTGCACATCTCTTGCTAAGGTCACTTATCAAGATATCACGAAACTGCAAAGCTTGCAGAAGACTCTCCGATAGAAATCAAAGCCCGGAAGAATAATTTCAATGTGAGCACAAAAGTAAAGGGATAAGCACCATTTTTAAATTAAAACTTGTTGTTATTTGGTTTGATATAGTTGCGTTGATTTCGCATTCAATCAACATCCATTTGCAAAAATGGCATCCATTCAAGAACCACTCCTAAAATTGTACGACCACATATTGGGGACAATAGTGCCCTGGTGGGATACACTGTTGTTTCTCAATGCATTTTTTCTCCTAATTATTGGACAGTCAATTGATGATTACGACCCAGGATCAGAAGACAAGTTTGTGTTCTGTTACAACCCCTCCACAGGTAAGAAATAATTTGGTTTTATTCCAAAGACTAATTAAGGCAGTAATAATATAAACACTTCAGTTGTCTGTTTTTTTTATCTTACATTTATCCAAAATAATGAAGGCAAATAATTGCGTAGTTTTGGATGAACTTAATGCAACAACAAATTGCATTTACGAACTTTCGTGGATTGAACGCAATTACGGATCGTTGGCAACGATATTGGCTGTTTTGTTTGGATTCATCATCGTTATCTGGAGATTACATCCCGAGGCAAGAGCAACCATGAGCGGATGGAAGTTCGTGTATGAACACTCGTCCAGTATTACGATTGCTGACGTCGAGGAATTTTGGGAAAAACTTAGAAAACCTCAAATGGAAAGAAAGTTTAGCGGAAAAGCAACTGTTATCTTAAAAATGAAAGAAATTGTAAATAAAAAAATACAGAGTACGTGGTTTCTTCAATTAATTACATCTAATTTTGCAAAAAGTATATGCACGTTCGCATTGGGTCTTATTTTAGGATTAAGTTGGTATTCTTTGCGATTTTCTTATCAATGTGTTGTCTTTCACCATCGACCCAGATTGTTTGATTGTGTTTTAAAACCTTATGGAAGTTTTTGCACAAAGTCATTTGTACTTATTTTCCTTCTAACTGTCTCAATATTTATTACACATGATGCAAACAAGCGTTTAGGAGGTAAAAGGTTTGGTTCAATCGAATACATGAAGGAATTCATGATAAAACAAAAAGGTTTGCCTGGTGGAGTCACAGATATCTGGCACAGAATCCGCGAAGATAACTGATATTTAAAAAGAATCCCCTTGTTTCAATTTTGTTAATTTTCTATCGGTCCACGGCGGCCTTGATATTTTTATTCCTCTATTCTTTTAGACGTGGTTAGTTGTTTCGCCAATTTAGCTTTTTCTTGCCCTTAATTGTGCTGTGAGAAGCGCAAATTTACTTTTGTCTTTTTCTTGTATTATTATCTGTAGTCTTAGTGGTGTGTTTCATTCCTTCGTGTTTAAAAATCGTAATTAAACATGGTTTTATTATTTGTTGGTATCTTGGACCCCCTTCTTTGCTATTAAATCAGAGATTGTTTTTAATGTGGGATTAACACGTGTTTAGTTTATATGTGTGATAGTATTCCCAGACTGACACTACTT
The DNA here is from genome assembly GCF_947561715.1 of Ascidia mentula. Classification (NCBI taxonomy): domain Eukaryota; kingdom Metazoa; phylum Chordata; class Ascidiacea; order Phlebobranchia; family Ascidiidae; genus Ascidia; species Ascidia mentula. Next base: position 1,820,598 of record NC_138569.1, read on the forward strand.
TGGTGATTTATTGACAACTTATAACGTTATTCAAACAGAAGTAGGTGAAACATGAAAAACATAGGATTACCTAACCGCCACCTGTATGTGTTTTGCTTCAAACATCTGTTATTACTTAATAATCTGTTCTTCTGGCATATATAAAAAACGTAACTTTATTCCGACATTTCGCCTGTTATCCAACAAGGCTTCCTCAGGTTTTCGTGTTGGTACGTTTTTGGCGTTAGTTGTGTGCTGTACCTGTCTCATTACCCTGAGGAAGCCTTGTTGCATAACAGGCGAAACGTCGGAATAAAGATACGTTTTTTGTATGTGCCAGAAGAACAGATTATTAAGTTACAATATGCCTGGCAGCAACAAAAACATTATATCGATTATTACTGTTATTTTGTCAAAAATATATTTTCTCTTGCACGTAAATAGTAGGCTACAGAAAGCAATTAAATCTTACAAGTATCAAACAATATATACAAATACTGGTACTGTGTCTGCAAGTAGATCAAATATGCATGTGATGAAACCAAAATCTCGTTGCTGACAAAAGGCATACCAATGTTTAAGTCTGTCAAAAGTAATCTCATACTAAGATTTTGTTCATCAAAAGTAAAGCTTTTCGTAGATTCCGCTATCTCGAATTTTGTTTTGTACTAATTATATCTACAACAGTCAACTGTTTGGAAAACCTTTTTTATTGATGTTTGTCGGTAGGTGACGCTAAAGGTCAAACACGAATGGTGGTGATATCGGTGAAGCACCCGACCCATACGCCGAGAAGAAAACTCTATCGAGATTCGTAGCCAGGATGTCATGGGTTCAAATCCCGGTGTAGTAAAAATGACAAGCAAGGAAAAATTACAGCACTTTCAAAAAATACACAAAAATGTCGAAATTTGGGAGTTATTGGTCAAAATATTTGATACACTACATTTACACAACTAAAATGGCTAGAGAGAGAGAGAGAGACTTACATTACCAGACGTTAGCAATCGGTGTTTATTTAATTAAACATAAACAAAGACGTAATTAAAGAAAACTAAGCGTTTGCAGGCAAAATGTGCAGAACAAGCATATCAATGACCAATAACATTGTAAAAATTTCTTTGGTCACTTCTATGCAAACGTTGTTGAGTACGCAACATTGCAATCATGTAGTCAGGGGATCCAAACTTCTTACCTTTTAAGTGCCAACTTGCGTGTAACATAGTTAAAAGGGAAGCACCAAAAATAAATGTAAACAAAACAAAGTATGGTTTCAAAATACATTGATAATATATATGTAATTTGACGCATTGATTGTGTTGCGAAAGATATTGACCAAGGACACAACGATATTCAAATCTTATATTGAACCAAATGCAGCGGTGTAAAATAAAACATGCCAATGTCCACGCAGGTCTAAATAAGTAAGACGTCATTATTGATAATGAGAAACTTAACTCTTTTACCAGAGAATCAATAATTTCTTTCATTTTTGCGATAATAGCAAAATTACCGATAACATTGTTTCTGTTTTCTACAGGAGTGCTTATTTCTTGGTTATAATTTTCAATCTCACTTTGTTGTATGTCTGTTATATGATTATATATATACCGCCATTCATTCATTAAAGCTCTTGCTTCGGGGTGTATCCTCCACACAACAACACTGAGTCCATAAACTGCAGCTAGAATGGTAGAAAAAAATCCAAAATTCCGTTCAAACCAGGAAAGCTCATAAACGCACGGTGTCAGGTACTCTAGTTCTTCTAAGTCTGCATAAAAACATATGTTTAAATATAGAAAGGTGTGAAAATTATGAATGATTGTTACATCAGGGCAAGTTACAAATCAGTGTTAGAATGGCATTGGAGAATACGGTAAGGAGACCTGCTTTGTTTTTCTTGGTCAGGATACCCATGAAATATTACTGTTTAAAAACTACTGTGCATGGAAGTGTTTTTCACGATGCTTAAATTAATAGTGGTAATTTTTGTCTGATATATTTTTTATTTAAAATAAACAGCCCAGGTTCAAAAATTTCTCTCAAGCACACTTCGAATGCACATAGCGAACCAAAAACTTGGAAACCTAGATTTCAACGATTTGCCCTTAAAAAGTCTGCGAATTCTCGATCACATGTTGAACAGGTTTACATAACAAAACATGACACATTGAATTTATGGACGTCAAGAGACCAGAATAAAAGACTATTTTAACCCACATTACTCAAAAAAAATTAAATTAAACATACGCTATGCAGGTTAAGCAAAGTATGTAGTTTCTTGTCGTAAACCTGAAAGACAGATTTCAAAATTTTAGCTTCGAATTTAAAATAAAGACGGGATTGCTGTAACAGCTATCTTTTATTTGGCTTTTGTTTTGGCTGGAACTTGCAATGAAAGAAAACATTCAACTGAGCTCAGGCCACAAGGCACAGATCGGACAAGAAAGTTTTACAAAAACGGTACTAATAAGCATGGTGGACATACACAGGATGGTTTTGTTACATTCGATGTCGGAAACCGCTACAAGTTGCTGGAAAATATAGGAACTGGAGCTTATGGAGTTGTTTGTTCCGCAATCGATACAAAATTAAGTAAGTTTTAGTGTTAAATTACTTAATTGCAGGTATATTTGTGTCAGATTGGAAAGTTTGTTATTTGTGCTTAGTAGTTTTTTTCGGCGATCGTTAATTGCATTGACGATCACAATGCTTTTCATATGTTGATGCATTAGCTAATTTATATTGCGTGTATTATCGGTAAATTTCGCGAAAGTGCACGACATTTTTTCCAATATGTGGAACGATTTTTTAATTGTTTTCCTTGCAAGCATTCCTTTACTTCTGCGCATCTTTTGTAACAGCATCCATTAGAGCCACAATGCCCCGTATTGTAAACAAGGTACAATATTAAAAAAAATTTTATATATGCATATATGATGCATTAAATAAGCATTGCATAAAATGAAAATACAAGAACATGCCATATAATTACATTTTTTATTCATAACATATCATAACGTATCCAAAACGTTTCCGTATTACAATTATGACTATATACGCAATTGTAACATCTATAACAACTAGCACATTTCGGTGTATAGTGTCTTGTAGGTGTTTAAGGCAACCTCATGTAACATAAACACCGCAAAGTTTTTTATTGGGTTAGGTTTTGTATTGTATTTTGTTGTTGTTGTGATAACTGCTTTTCCATTGAATGTAGCAATAGCATATACTTAACAGAACCGAACCGCAAAAATTTAAGTTGCCTTAAAGTATATTCCATAACTGCAATCGCCATGACAAATATGGCTGAACAAAGATACGTATTTCTCTTGTAAATTCCGTAAGGCTTTAGAATGCAGTGAAATTCTTGATTATTTATAAAGCAGATGTGGTTTAAATCTATACACATAGAAGATATAAGTATGACTATCCATATACCAATGGCACACCTACATTTAAACACGTAAGATGACAATTTCTGTGTTGTCCAGTGCTTTTCTTTTTCAGCAGACAGAAAAATTTCTTTGAATTGATGTAGAGTCGCAAAGCAAGGTTTTTTTGTCAAAAAAAATTCATGTCTTTTGTCACCCGGCCGAACGTATTGCCGCTTGAAATCTTCAATGTCGTGCTTTGAAATATTTTTAATATTTTCAAATACGTAAGACCACTGTGCCAACACACCCCTTGCTTCAGGATGCAACCGCCACACAACAAGGATTATATTCAGTGCAGTAATTAGGACTGTAGTGAAATATCCAAAATTGCGTTCCATCCAGTTTGTTTGGTAAACACAGTTTGAGACTGCATACACCTCATTAGCTGTGTGAGTATCACAAGTGCTATCATTTTTCACTGTTTCATAAAATTCGTACTCCGTGTATTTGTTTTCTTCTGTCTGAAAATGATTGTGTGTAAAAGTACTGTAACCTAATCAAAGTCATCAACCAAACACAAAGTATGAAACAAACAAAGCAAATCTTACCATTATGTATTTTGCAATAAACCAATAAGCTATTTTCATATCCCGGAACATAGTTGTCAGTGGATTGTGTTGTTACAAACTGCAGGAATGCCAAAAAATACGAAGCCGTTTCCCACCATGGCACCATTGTTCCAAAATTATAACCAAACAAGCTTTTTATTAAATGTTCTATCATGTTGCTACTAACTATATCGTATCTTGATCTGCGAACATTTTACATTTTAACGAAACAAAACATGTAAAAAGTGACTGGCCCATATTGTTATTAACACTGACATGGTAAAATAAGACGTTTCGACAAAAACTTATGTCATCATCACTGAAAAGTTTTGCTCTTGATCAGAATAAAAGCATACTTTAAGTTGCGAATTTTCATCAAAAAATAATAACTTGATCACTAAAGAATACAATTAAAATGGCCATAGAAAATTGATAAAACCAACGAAGAAAGCGCTTCGCATAAACATGGAAGAATTCAAACTTATGGTTGGATTGCAAAAGATAAAACAACTACATTGAAACTACGAACAGTACACATAGGTTTAATAATTGAAAGTTTGAAGCAAAAGTCTTGTGTTTTAGAACGAGTAAATAATTCGAACACATGTTGTTTCAAGTAGTTTTAGTGTGGAATATATGATCCTGAAAGTTTCACACCAACATAAATAAAGGAAACCAATCCGACAAAGACTTTCAGAACTGGAGATAACTCCTCTTCAGCCTTTATCTAAAACGTACCAGGTATTTTGTACACGAATAGCGGTAGTTACATCAGACAAAAATGCACGCTATTCGTACATTAAAGCGACTTGTTAGTTTGGCTGTTTTAACTTGGCACTCAGCTTGGTATCGTGCTTGGGTTTTGTGGTGGAGTTATAACGTATTCTGTAAAAGTTAGTTTATGAGTGACTTTTTCGGCCGATTGGTTATTACAACGGATATTAGATTCAGTAAGTTGTAATTAGTGCATAGCACAAGCGTGGTTTACGATTTCGTCTTTGACAATTGTCTACGGCAGTCGCCGTTAAACTTTTTTGGTCGCATCCCATGACATTATTTTTTAAATCTTGTGCCCTTCATTCCTCGAAAAACAGCCAGCATTCAAAAACAGTGTTTTATTTATTTTTAATATCCACTCATCAAACCCGTGTTTAAAAAAGTGTTTAATGCTCAGTTTTGTGGATGACAATTCAACAACGCACATCACAGGAAGACTGCTCAGTCGAGTTCGTATTTACTAACGAAAAACAACTAGTCCGTAATCCAAAACCACTGTAGTCATAATAAACATTATTGGGTCACAGTTACATTGTGACCAATTGACAATATGCCCTCGTATAGTCCCGGTTTACCAACAAACGGCAAAGATTTACACAGAAATAATAAACAACAGATCACTGATTTGTCGTTAGACAGTTATTCTCTGTGCTCTCCCTAAAGGTGAGTACCCCCAGTTTAAGAATCCCGGTGTTGGTTTACACAGTTATGTTAAAATGAGGTTGTCTATGCTGTTGCATCGTTTATTGCGGCTATTTTGTTTATTTCCTGTTACGGCGTTTTGCTCTGGCATATGTTTGATGTTTGTTTTTTGGCATTTTTTTATGAACAAAATACCATTTGCATTTTTGTCGTCACATGCCTCACTTCCAATATACAAAGATGTTACGTTTTTACTCGTTTTCTTCTTATTTGCGCAGAATTTCGATGCATATTTTCTCGTCTGATCTGGGAGTTTGTACAGAGGGCTTACGAGCAGATACCAGTTGTAACACCAGTAATAAAAAAATGGCAACACGAAGTTAAACGTTCAGTCTTGTAAAGCAACTCTGCAACTGCACTCGTCCAAAGTATTGCGATACGATAAAGGCGAAGCTGGATATAGCAAATGATTGTGGATCAGTTTACGCATGTGTGTGTGTGTTGCCATGAGCACCGTTATAACACAATGGTACGCAGAGGGAAACTTGTTGTGTGTTTTTTTGGAAGGAAACCTTGACGACGAGTTCTTCAGTATCTAGTTTCAAGTATGCAATGTGCCTACGTGCTTCCTGACTCAGGATCGCTGGCGTGCTATATTTGGTAGGATTGATCGTGCTATATTTAGCCTATCATCATATTCCAGTTGCAAAACATGATATTCCAAAAAATCGCAATCATCACGCTTTTCGAATATAGTAAAGTGATACATTGGCCCGGGTACCTTAGTAAATAAACAAAATGTTTGATGACGCTGCTGTCAATGCCCCTTTTGCAAAACCTAACTTTTTTTTATCAGTGAACAAAGAAATGTACGTCTGAAGGAAACTTATTGTAATTTAATAAAGACACCAATGAATTGGCGCAACATGTACGAAAATCTACATGTTTTCACAACACAACCTTATTTGGACAACTGCGTGTTAAACATGTAAAATAGCACAAAAATACTCAAAAACCACGAATGTTTTACTAAACGTATATCATATACAGTATGCCACACGATAGATGGTAGTACCCCGTTAATGATTCCCCGTCGCAGGACATGAAATTCATATCAATATTACTTTTTGTTAAAATAGTTCTTGTATTTTTTGTCGCTTTTTTTCTGAAAAATGGCTTTGCATCGAATGCATTAATACCATATATTTAACCGAACCAAACTCTGAAGGTTTAAGCAGCCAATAAGCAGTCAATGTTACAAATGCCGCCACTGCGAATATGAGAGTACAAAGACAAGTACTTCTTTGATAAACTTGGTATGACTTGAGAATGCAGTGAAGTTCTTGATTATTGACAAAACATGTGTGGTTTATATCTATATATGTATAACACACAAATAATACAAACCATATAGCATATGTACATTTGAATTTAAAACTGTAGGAAGACAACCACAATGTTGTCCAATGCTTTCTTTTTTTCGCCGAATTTATTGCTTCTCTGAATTTTTCCATAGACGCAAAGGGTGAAGTTGACGTTAAAAATGTAACGTAATCTTTTGTTTCTGTCAGCAACTTAAACTCGTCAATATCGCGCTGAGACAAAGTATCAATGTTTTCAAATACAAAAGTCCACTGTGCCATCGCAGCCCTTGCCTCAGGATGCAACCGCCACAGTATAAGGGTTATGCTCAACGCGCTAATTAGGACTGTAATAATATATCCAAAATTGCGTTCCATGTAGTTTGTTTGGAAAGCACAACTTGTTGCTTCATAGGCACCTGCATGCCAAGAATCACCATTGTAAAATTTTATTTAAGGCTCATGCTAATCTAATTTGAAATTCAACCTACTTGGTGCTTGCATATTGCAATGGCTAGAATTTTTTACTACTTTAAAAAACGAATAATTCATGGTTGATTCCGCATGACCGTGGCCTGCAATTGTATTTATATATATATAGGTTACGTGTTATAGCAAAAATATAAGTTACGAGTAACTTTTACTGTAAAACCAAAGAATCTCACCACTTTGAACTTTGCAACAATCCAAAAAACTTTTTTCATTACCCGGGACGTAGTCGACTGTGGATTGTGCGATTAAAAACAGTGGAAGTACCAAAACCAACAAAACCATTTCCCACCATGGCACCGTTGTTCCAAAAATATAATTATACAAGCTTTTTATAAAATGGTCTATCATTTTGGTGAGAAAGGAAATCCTGTCTTGATCTTTATACAAAACAAACATTAATGCTCAGAAAAATACATCGCCTGACGGAAATCGAGTCGAAAAAGATAAAACAACAAAAGATATGACGGTAATTAGAAACACTCTGTTTCAAACATTTTCTATCCGCTAATTGATGTCGCGAGTTTTAAGACAGCGCCACATCAGGGGATATAGATTCTGTCCACTTTAGAGATCAAGATGTGTATACAAGGTAACACAAGAAACGTTTGCGCATGTAATAAACGTTTGCATGATTATAGACATCGACCTGAGCCAGAAAATAAGCAAGCTGGAAAAAATAAGGAAATGTTCAATAATTTCTGTAAGGCTTGTTTTCGACTTATAAGCACGTTAAAATTAAAAAATTAAAATAAGAGCATTTTTCAGAAATACGTCTTTTGCAATCTGTAATACACAGCTCACAAAAATAAGCACAAATCTTAGAAATATACATAGCATGGCAACGTTAAAAGTAAGTACGGTATATATTTACAAGCAAGTTTAAATGATTTCGACGTGATTGTTGTTCCAAAATAAACAATCAGTTTAGAAAAAAATTCTGAGCAATGTAAAATATCGACAACAAAAATAAAACAAATCCCAGGAAATCCGATCGCATCAGAGTATCACTAGGCTTGTTCTAAGTGAAAACATAAAGCTAAATTACGATTAAACCAGCAAGAGAATACTCAGACTTTACCTTTCCATTTTCTTGGCTTTGTTTGCCCTCGTTGTTCGCATGATTTGCGCAAATCTCTTTAAAACAAGCAATTTTTTTGTAGGTTTCAAATCCCATAGCTACCTTTACGTGTCACTAAACTTTATGGGGATATGGTTTCACGCTTTGGTCAAAATCTTGCACAAAACCTTCCACTGAAATCTCTTATATATTAAACCGAATATTTGTTTCGCTTGTGTGACAAGCACAATTGTTCTGTCAAACAACAAAATCTTTCACCGCAGTTGGTCAAGGAAAAAATGAACATAAATAAGAGGTGGTTCTACGGAAGACAAAGGCAATAGGGACAATAGCGACGTTGCGAATGTTGCGCAACATTGTTACAATAGGTGTGATCACATTTCAAAGGGTATGCTTGTGTATTTTGTAGTCAGGCCCAACGCTCTACCAACTGAGCTACAGGAGATCAGCAGTTTCACGGGTATATTGTGGCCACGGTACATTGGTGCTCAAGCGCACAACTTGCCAGGCAACCTTCACATATACGTAGGGGATCTCTACCACCATATCAGACAACGCAGTAATATTTTATGCAATGTCATGATTGGCCACTGGACCTGTGAAGTGGTTGATCCAGTTAGGGTGAATTTCCTGGGCTGCCAAGCCTGCAAACCTAGGTTAAATTAAATGTTAACTGCAATGTAAAAAAAAACTGTTTACCGAACGTTCTGTGTCAATACCCATTGCGCTCGTACGTTTCTGGGCGCTATGTTACACCACGTATCAGTTGGTCTACAAATTCGACACATCACAGTTCGTATTGTCTGGCACGTATGTCACCATCAGAGGGTCCGGCTATTTTAATGACAAAAAAGTTTAATATGTATGTTACAACCTTGGTGTAATTACAAACCTTCATGAAACGACCCGCTCGTCGCGTGTGCGTGCGGTGGAAAATCAAATAAATTCCATTAAGGTAACGAAAGGTTAGGACCTCATGGCTTCCCTATTGGTATTACAGACTTGTTGTTTGCTGCCGGACCAAAAAGTACTAAGGTGTCAGCATATATTATTCATTAAATAAGCATTGCATAAAATGAAAATACAAGAACATACCATATCATTACATTTTTTATTCATAACATATCATAACGTATCCAAAACGTTTCCGTATTACAATTATGACTATATACGCAATTGTAACATCTATAACAACCAGCACATTTCGGTGTATAGTGTCTTGTAGGTGTTTAAGGCAACCTTATGTAATATAAACATATAATACATTTTATAATACATTATAAAATCAGAAGCGTGGACACAAAGTTGTTCTAGTAACATTTAAAAAAAGAAGAAGGTTAACCTGTGTCACGTGAAAGAAGTGCTGCTGGTTAGGTAGATTTCATGAAGTAAAAACATTTTATTGCAACATTAAAACTACGAACAGTACACATAGGTTTAATGATTGAAAGTTTGAAGCAAAAGTCTTGTGTTTTAGAACGAGTAAATAATTCGAACACATGTTGTTTCAAGAAGTTTTAGTGTTGAATATATGATCCAGAAAGTTTCACACCAACATAAATAAAGGAAATCAATCCGACAAACACTTTCAGAACTGGAGATAACTCCTCTTTAGCCTTTATCTAAAACAAACCAGGTATTTTGTACACGAATAGAGGTAGTTACATCAGACAAAAATGCACGCTATTTGTACATTAAAGCGACTTGTTAGTTTGGCTGTTTTAACTTGGCTCTCAGCTTGGTATCGTGCTTGGGTTTTGTGGTGGAGTTATAACGTATTCTGTAACAGTTAGTTTATGAGTGACTTTTTCGGCCGATTGGTTATTACAACGGATATTAGATTCAGTAAGTTGTAATTAGTACGTAGCACAAGCGTGGTTTTCGATTTCGTTTTGACAATTGTCTACGGCAGTGGCTGTTAAACTTATTTGGTCGCACCCCATGACATTATTTTTTAAATCTTGTGCCCTTCATCCTCGAAAAACAGCCAGCATTCAAAAACAGTGTTTTATTTATTTTTAATATCCACTCATCAAACCCGTGTTTAAAAAAGTGTTTAATGCTCAGTTTTGTGGATGACAATTCGACAACGCACATCACAGGAAGACTGCTCAGTCGGGTTCGTACTTACTAACGAAAAACAACTAGTCCGTAATCCAAAACCACTGTTGTCAACATAATAAACATTATTGGGTCACAGTCTTGTATAGTCCCGTTTTACCTACAAACGGCAAAGATTTACACAGAAATCATAAACATGAACAGATCACTGATTGGTCGTTAGACAGTTATTCATGCTCCCCCTAAAGGTGAGTACCCCCAGTTTAAGAACCCGGTATTGGTTTACACAGTTATGTTAAAATGAGGTTGTCTATGTTGCTGCATCGTTTATTGCGGCTATTTTGTTTATTTCCTGTTACGGCGTTTTTGCTCTGGCATATGTTTGATGTTTGTTTTTTGGCATTGTTCAAATCTGCAATTTTCATGCAGGTGTCAATAACGATGCTCCGGAAAGTTAAAACAAATGAAAAGTGGCTACACTAAGTTAAACATTCAGTCCTGTTGAACAGGATGGAAACAACACTCGTCCAAAGTATTGTGACTCGATAAAGGTGAAGCTGGATATAACAATTGATTGTGTATCAGTTTCTGTATAGGGTGTGTGAGCATGAGCACCGTTTTAACAAGACAAATCAAAACTTGACGACGGGATGTTTTATCCCGTATCAAGTATCCAGTTACCTGTCTACGTGCTTCCTGCGACTCAGGATTGCTGGTTTGCTCTATAAACGCTATGCAAAAATGGCGAAAACATGATTCTAAGCCGAAATAAATTCCAACGTATTTCATATAGCGTCAAACCTGGCATTTCAAATACCTAGAGTTTATACAACTTTGCAAAGTGCGGTGTACAATGATGCTTCCTTGAAACACGACGTCAAGCACTGCAAAGCTCATGTTTTCATCAAGTGTATCGGAGTAAAAATAATTTTGAGTTAATTCCAACTAAATTATCGTCAAACGGACTTGGAAAAAGGTTACGCAAATCTTGCATAGCATCACATGCTACTTGTGGCAAGTAAAGGTTAACTTTTTCTCATACAAAAACTCAGCAAAGCTTTCCACATTTATTCCGTGACCCAAGGTCTAATATTTAGCAAACATGGTTCCGCTCAAAGGTATATCAGGCATTGTAATTTTCAAACACTTGCACACTTGGTTAAACCAATAAATGAAAGCTATTGTATAGCTATAAATACACAACAGAGCTTCCTATCTATTTTACCCTTTTTTGATTACTTTTTGGTCATAGCGACCTTAATATTTCCCTGTCACTGTTGTTCAAGGGCTTTTGCTCGAATAACATTTCATGCATATACTTATATGAACCAAATGGTTTTTCACGTAAACGTGAATGTGCATAAAACATTATTGCTTCACAACCAACAATAATGATAACAAACAATAAAAATGATGTGGTATAATTGTCATATACTTTTAGGGTGCATTTAAAAAGTGTTGGACGCCGGTGTATAATCCAACAATCATACGTGTACCTAACAGAATACCAACAGGCAATGTTTAAAAGCAAAAGCAATGAAGTTAACAACATTTTAAGACCGTACGAAGTCAGATTTTCAAGGCCCTTCGTCATTTGCACGGGACAAGCAACGATTTGTTTCAGTTTTCCTATTAAGGCGAAGTTTCTTTTTCGTATATTCCTTCTTTTTTTAGGTGCGCTCATTTCATGGTCGTACTCATCAACTTCCGATTTCTGTACTCGTGGAATATGTTCCAATACAAAAAGCCATTTGGTCATGACAGCCCTGGCCTCGGGATGCAATCTCCAGATATGGACAACAATTCCGAACAAAACGACAACGATTATGGAAATATAACCGAAGTTTCGTTCAATCCAAGAAAGTTCGTAAACGCATTTTGTAAGATTGAACAGTTCTCCCAGATCTGCAATGAAGGATAAATTGATAAATTTGTTTGACAAAAAAAAAAAAAAAATTTTATTTGTGTATAAGGTGCAGACAGATGGCCACTGTTTCGACCTAAAAGGTCTCATCAGTGCAGCTGATGTGACTATCAGAAGACTTTGCTGACCAAACGGCCAAGCAAAGACTTCCACTTTGTGGTGACTATACAGTCACCGTCATCCGTTGGGCACCAAACTAAGCAAGCTCAACCAATAGTGCCGTCAGGCCCCGTGTCACAATAATCATAAGATAAGCAATGTGGAGCCAATAAGTCTGCAGCTTATACACAAATTCATATTATTAGCTCCACATTGCTTATCATAAATTTTATTTGTTTTTGATCTTTTACGATAATTCCAAGACAAAATTTCAAACGTCTAACCTGAGGAGACATTGTGGCAGGAGATAAGGTTTTTCTCCGAACCTGGCTTGTAGACGTCCGTAGCCTGGGCTATATAGAAAAGCAGAAACACACTAAACAGCAAAACAGTATCCCACCATGGTATGATGGTACCCAAAACGTGATCATAGAGCTTTATAAAGGGGTATTCAAGTCGAGACATTTTTTTTACGTCTTATGAATCCTAAAAGACTAAAATTAATCTGTCATTGACCCTGTCAGGCATAGTGACGAAAGCCTTTTTTTACATAGGTTTGAATATAGTTCAAAACTAATCAGAAACGACAATCTGCAAGGTAAATCTTTCCTTTTATAATTACTTATATCGTATTTCAGTAACATTTTAACGCTCTTGGCCGACCATCGCCCATGCGAAGAGTGCTATATTCTGTTTCATGTCGCAAGCCTTATGTCAATCGCATTAGATGAATAATATTTACTGCATCATATTTACGGGGAATTACGCTAAGATTTTATTTAAGATTTTAACGACAAATTTTGAATTAAACTTCTGCATTACGGTAAAATATATGTAATTTCCACCAAACACGTGATAAACAAGATTTGTCCAAAGGCTATCCCCAAATGTTACTTTTTACCGACATCATTCTTATTCCCTACCCATCAGCTGTTAATCAAAATATATTTAGCACGATGTTTCTCAAACATAAAATCTTCTGTCAAATATAAATGGTTTGCTGAAACACTATTTTACTGCACTATTGCTGGTGAGGCTTTACCTGTAAATATTATTCTTGTACGTCATGGACAAAAGCTATAATGAGACCTTAGCCTTTTGTCAAACTCTACATTCTTTGTTGCAATTGAGCAACACACAGGTGCGCGTTTCGGGAACCGAATTTATTATATATATATACGTCACATCTAGCGGAACGGTGAAAGAAACACTAATATTTGATTGATTTAATTGTCACGAAGGAAACCGTTACCAATGTTTCAGGCCATAGTTTGGCGGAGGTTTAAAGTAAGATAGGTGTTTTAAATAGTTGTACAAGTTATCGCATACAAACTCGTATTGCGTACACATACAACAAACATCAGAGAAGAATGGAGTTCCAAGATGCTGCTTCATATTTGTTAAAACTGACAGAGGACTTCGTACTTTCAAAGTACGAAAACCAGGATAAAGCCGTCGAAAAGTTGGTTGGAGACATTAAAATGGCCCATGAGTACAATGATACTGAATACATCAAAAAGTTGGAATGGGAATCACAACACGAAAATCAACGAATCACGAAAACGGCGTGGGAAAAATATCATTCGATGGCAGCTGCGGGAAAAGCTTAATTACTACTTATAACATAAAATTGGTAGTGGTTTAGTGTGCAATAATTCCTTAGTGCGCATTTTTGTTGTTCCTATTTTTTCATCTAAATCGTTTACATCTTTGCCCACCAATAAGTAACGCAAAAGGATCGGCGGTAAAAAACCTAGATTGCGAGTCAACCAGCAAAAAACTTTTTTATAAATAAAATCATTTTTAGCCCCCGAGAATGGGCCATTGTTAAAAAGCTCTGCTCAAACTATTTTGTCGTTGCAGGTTTACACCCCGCAGTAATGTGCTTGTCCGTTTAAAAATAGAGGAATGTAAATCCGTTTTGCTATGTGTTCACTATTGCACTATAGTTTTTATATGATACAAAACTTTGTAACTCAAGTAGACATCACATATGACTGTGCCACTATTTTTTGCTTCCAAACTTACACATGCACTTCATACGAAACTTGAAACGTCAGTGATGAATTGTAAACACAATGAATTTCTGTGAATGCAAAGTTTTGTAGTTTGTGACGTGCTTGTCGTTGACACAACCGTAGCAAATAAAATAGGTTGTTGCGTGCAAGATGTGAAAACCTCCGAGCGCTAAACATAAAGTTTGCAGTCACCAAAGAAGAAGTATATCCGACGCAATACAATTAACAAGTTGAACGCTAGCTGTAGCGGATCCGCCATACAGGACATCTTCAGATAATTGTAAACAATAACTTAACAGTGGCCATCTGTATGTAGCTCACAGAAATTATATTATTGGCTCCACTGAAGGGTCGCATGGGCGAAGACCCGACATCAAGCTTCCGACACCATGTTGGCAGCAGGTCCCGACACCGATGGTCTGTTCTTGGAGCGAAGTTCGGTCTGAGATCAAAACAGAGATCTGGGACCGAACACCGTGGTCTGAGAGACCACATTGTGATCTGTTAGAGCGGAAACCATGATCTCATTATTTGTGGAAAGAGTCGCAAATGTATAGGGATACATCAAAGACGAGGCAGAAACAAACAGATAATTGCTGCTATTACGCGACAAAGGAGACTAAGAAGAAGTAGCGCAAGTTGAAAGACATAACGCAAGCGAGATAACTAGCGATGGCGCCAGAAAGACGGGTGTAAATGTAAGAGTGTAGAAAGCGGTTTTAAAAGACCACGTTTAAACAAAATATTGAGAATTATGACAAGCCGATTCCCTATACACCACACTTACTTATATACATGACTACTGTGACACAGGGCCTGACGGCACTAATGGTTTAGCATTTGCTTAGTCATAATGTTTACACCTTGTTATCCAAGTAGGATGCACCTAGTTTGGTGCCCAAACGGATGACGGTGTACAAATAGTTACCACAAAGTGGAAGTTTTTGCCAGTTTTTGCTAAGAAATAGCGTAACCAATATCAATGCATATACCGGAAGATGCAAAATCAAATTCTTATCGTGCATGAAGGTGTTTTACTTCCTTGCTTTAGGTTTAAAAAGAAGCATGTTGGTGTAAGGTGTTCATGAACAATCGCTTAGTATATCCGAATATTACCAATAACATCTATCAAATACGTTTTTCCTTGTTTGCTCCAATGTTGAACAATAAGGTCGCTTGTATAGTCACCACAAAGTGGAAGTCTTTGCTTGGCCGTTTGGTCAGCAGAGTCGTCTTATAGTCACACCAGCTGCACTGATGAGACCTTTTAGGTCGAAACAGTGGCCATCTGTCTGCAGCTTATACATAATAAGGTCGCTTTTTGAAACAACAAAAAATAATCAAAGTATTTGACTTTGTGCGAAGGATTACTACTACAAAAATAAACAAAATGCACAGTAGTAAAATGGAATGGAAAAACCTTTTCTAAATAGCTAAACTTCAGGCCACACGAGAAGTGGGTGCAACCGGTGCGGCGCATCAGGGCCCATGGATAACACAAGGGAGCAAACGAACACCATTGTTTGCCTCAAAATTAAAGGTCTTCTATCGCAAAGGCTGGAATCCACCTATAACTTCATGTGATATCCAAAAGAAAAAGGTCCTCTCACCGGCACATCTTTTATTCTCTTGAAGGCCCTGAGCTAAATTCAAGATATTAGAACTATAGGTCCATACAGCATTTTGCGTTTAGTTTGACCGCGAGTAGTACTGTAGTTTGGAACTGCTCGGTAGGATTTAACCAAAGAAATACGATGATTAAAGGCAACAGGAATGAATTTTGTTGAGCACATTGCATTTTTCATGCGCCCTGTAACGCTAGGCGTCGCAACAATATGCATGTGAGTAAAAGACTAAAATTTGATTACGTTACACATGAGTGATTACAGATAATATTAATTCACTGTTACAATACATGAAAATTATTAAACCTAAATTGTGCTACACTTTCTATTAACAAACACTGCAATACAAATCAAATGCCCCAAATGGGGGTGAAAACGTGGGGTTTACCGCCGAAACGAAGCAGGGTAATGTTCGGAAGTTCTGGGTTCACACGCATATAATTGCTTCCAAAAATTTGTTTTTTTCCCGAAAATAGAAAAATTCCTTGTTTTGAAGTCCAGCAGATGTAATTTCTACTCTTCTTGAACAGACAGAAGTGGTGTGTAAATTTGTGTTTGCATTTATGCATTAACTTCTATGCACATCCACATCTGGATTGTTATGCAGATAGATCATATAGCCTAGACGAATAGAAGTTAAATCGGCAATGAACACCAACGGGCAAATAAAATGTGTGTTCATGTTTCTTTTTAAGTTGTGTTAATGTTTTTTTATAAGGTGGTGTAAAATGATTGCATTTTTTTATTTTAATTAATTGTCTTTTTATTTAAAGGGTAATGGTTATGACAGTTTGTTATGAAAGTAAATGCACTGGGTCTTAAACATGTCAGGCCCTCAACGGCTTCCATTGTTATCCAAACATCCAACCATTGGTACTAATAAGCATGGTGGACATATACAGGATGGTTTTGTTACATTTGATGTCGGAAACCGCTACAAGTTGCTGGAAAATATTGGAACTGGAGCTTATGGAGTTGTTTGTTCCGCAATCGATACTAAAACAAGTAAGCTGGGTTTTGTTTAAGTTACTTTATTTTCAGTAATTCGCAAATTATTCCCGAAAGCTAATGATATAAAACAGATTAAAATTAAAGGGTATTGCAACCTTTATAGTCTAAAGTAACTGTTTGTGTTTTTTTGACAATATTAATTTATCATACACTTATTTGCAGAGAATCACGTTGCCATAAAAAAGATCGTCAATCCATTCGATATTGTGACAACTGCAAAAAGAACATTGAGGGAACTAAAGCTGCTACTTCACTTCAAACATGATAATGTGGTCGGAATTAAAAACATTATACAAAGTGAAAACAGACACTTAAAGGATGTTTACCTTGTCATGGATTTGATGGAAACAGATTTGCATCACATCATCAGGTATATGCAGATGTTTGGAAGTAACATTACATAGATACAATATTTCGTGTTTTAAATGTTTTACTTTGCGTTCATTTCAATATTAGTGTCCATAGTTTATTAACATGCCTAAATTTGGTGAAATGGTCAGACTAAAACTATGTGCAGAAACATGGTTGTCAACTGCATTTGGTTTTGTCTATGCATATGAAAAGGGCATATAATGCTGTAGCTTGTGCAGTTGTGTTGTAATGTGTGGTGTTATTGTTAATGCCAAAATTAATAGTTAACTGATGTTTAAATGTGTTTGTTTTAGGTCAGAGCAGGCCCTCACTTCAGAACACATCTGTTATTTTCTCTACCAACTATTGAGAGGAATAAAATATATCCATTCTGCAAATGTAATACACAGGTACTTTTGACTTATGTTTACCTTTTAGATTTTGTTGTCTTACCACTTACCATATGTTTGTTCAACGTTCACACTTCATAATTTGCAATTTTACAGAGATTTGAAACCTAGCAATTTGTTGGTGAATGAAAATTGTGAGTTGAAGATTGGTGATTTTGGAATGGCACGTGGCATCTCAATGAGGCCAGAAGATCCAAAACTTTTCATGACGGAATATGTTGCTACAAGGTAAAATATATATTGTCGGGCAACTGTAATGCTTTTTACTGAAGGGTTTTGTGTTGCTGATAAATTCAATGACTAGATTTGTGTTATGTTCTGTACTTGAATAAGTTCTGTACTTGCAAATAAAATTGAAACCTTGTTACCAAACACCTTGTACCAAATATACTTTCTTTAGGTGGTACAGAGCACCAGAATTAATGCTTTCAGCTGGATCTTACAGCCAAGCAATTGACATGTGGTCTGTGGGCTGCATATTTGCAGAAATGCTCGGCAGAAGGCAAATATTCCCAGGTAAGATTCATGGCTGCGAGTACTTTTCCTTTGTGGTTTGTTTGTCAGCTCTGGTTTCACTCGTTGACAAAATCCAGACATTGACACTTAGTTGTCAAAGAACAATGTACACTGAGATGTTGTTTCTAATATCTTGTTGTTTTGTGTTAAATATGTAAAAACAAAGCACTGATTTTGTTGTATATATGTATAACTCTGTTACTCATTCTATGGTAATGTGTAGTGTTTATTATGTATCACATGTACTGGGTGTCATTAACACGTTTGTGTGTTTCAGGACGCAACTATGTCCATCAGCTACAGCTTGTGATTTCTGTGCTTGGCTCACCAGCAAAAGATTTAGTAAATTCCATACGATCTGAAAGAGTTCGACGCTACATGCAAAACCTGCCACAGAAAGATCCAGTACCTTTTCCATCCCTCTACCCAAAAGCCACCAAAGAAATGGTATATACAATTTTATTGGCATTGGTATGCAACTGTTATGATCATACAAGTTGGAATAGTATTATTCTGTGTTACTGCACTTGTCTAGGCATAAATTGTAGTGACACTTTTCTGTCCACATACTAAAAACATCTCGTGTACACTGTGACTTTAAACCAGCGAAGACAATGAATTTGATGAACAAGTTATGTAACTTAACACTTTCATACACAATTTCTTATGTTACAGATTGAGATCCTTGCTATGCTGTTAACTTTTGATCCGTCATCGCGGCCAAATGCAGACAGAATATTAAAGCATCCATTCTTCAGACATTACCATGACAACGAGGATGAACCAATGTGTCACGCTCCGTTTGATTTTCGATTTGAAGCCACTGTAACAAAGGACGAAGTCATCAAACAAGTTTCTGAAATCATTGACCAATACCAGTGTAGAAAAAGCAGGTGTGAAATTCTTTCAATTTAAACAAAATTACTATGAGGTGCAGAAATGTAGGTGTATTTTTTGTTAATTTTGATGTTTGTCGTCTTTTCCAGGTTGTCCAAGCAGCTGGTGGTAGTCTCAAAGCAGCTTCAGCCCACTGATGCAGAGTCAAAAGAAAACACGAGAAAGTCATCAGAAGATGTTTTCAAAAAACCACAAACACCAATCAGTGGACAAAAAATCTTACCCAAACCATCGGAGAACACCCGTAAGATGCCCACAACCCTTGACGTTGACATGAAAAGTGCGTCATCGGTTTGCTCCATGGACCTTAGTCTGGATTTAGACGCACAAACCGCTGAACGAGCAGTTAAATTAACCCAGGAAAAGCCCCCGTCTGCAGACGTGTCCTCAGTTGCCACAGAGTCTGCAAAGAAACCAATGATAACAGTTCACGTGGTGCAAGACACAGACCCAGACACTGAAGCAGCTCCTGACAAGGAAAGTACCCAACCAAAGGAATCAAAGGGAGTTAAAACCAGTGAACCTTCAAAACGTCAAACCACTGGTGGTAAAAGCAAATCAAACAATGTGGAGAAGAAGAAAACAATTTCTGAAGCAACCAAAACCAAAATTAGAGACACTATTTTCGCTTCCATGCTGTCCAAACAGAAAGGTAAGTGCTTTCCCCAATTAATCATACACAGCCATGGTCATGGGATTTCCAACCTGAAAGCATGCAATTTTACACAGCCTTTTGTATCAGTGGTTTTACATATATACATGCAATTGCCAATAGACTTATTTATTATTAATGTTTCCAATATGTCACATGTGTGTTCACAGGTTTGGGAAAACCAAATGAGAAGGTAAAAAAATCAGTGACCGCTGCTGAGAGACAACGTGAGAGAGAAGAGAAAAGAAGAAAAAGGCAAGAGCGAGCAGCGGAGAAAGAGAAAAAGAAGAGAGAAGCTGAAGATGCAGAAAAAAGAAAGGAGTTAAGTGATGCAGACAAAACTTTACTGGCAAGGTGGACGAACATGCAGGTATTGCACCAGCTAATATCTGTATGTAACAAAATTGTTAAGGGGATGCTAAAGTAGTACGATTTAAATGGCACTTACCTTGATAATTACATAACAGAAATATGATGGCACTAAGCAAAGCAAGGCTAAAGAAAACAAAAAACCTAATGACAACACTGCAAGAAACACAAAAGGTAAATGCTTCAGTCTATAATATGTGTATACTAGTGTGCTCATTCAATTTTTACAATGCCATTTCCAGTTGCAGACAAAAGCTCCTCTGACAAAAGGCTTTTTCGTCACAAAAGTTTGCCGTCGTCAGCTTCCAATCCCTATCGCCACCTAGTGACGTAAGTTGAGAAAGTATTTTCTGTAGCAGCCCACAATCTTGTTCTGAACGTCAACCACCGTGCTTTGTTGTTGGGTGTTATATAATTTTATTATTAAAGCAAAAATCCTTGGCTTGATCCATAAACTACATAGTGTTTATTTCTTTTTTTAAACAGACAATAATAATTATTTACTAGTGTATGTGTATTATTGAAGTGTCACTAAATACTGATTTTTCGCCTGTCATGTTATAATACAAAAAGACTGTTGTATGATCATGAACAACTCACTTCTAAATGAGATAAGTAGAAAATGCCATTGGTTTCTGCCAATGAAACTTGATGCTGCATTTAATGCTTGAATGTCTTTTCAGAGGCAGTCAAGCGAGCAGCAAGCGATGGAGCATGAACGATGAACAATCACAAATACTGAGTACACCTGGCAAGCCTGATGTTTTCACTGTCGTGATGGGAAATAATGTTGATGACCCATCACACGATGACCTACTTGTTCATAACACCACTGTAGCTGGAAACAACAACATGATGATGTCATCATTCAGTGATGTCACATCTTCAATTAATGCGCTTACATCGAACATAGAAACCAACCAAATATCACAGCAAAATGTGAAATCAAACAAATCAAACCACAATGGATTTATACCAGAACCTGCTTATCAGCCCATCATTCACAAGAACCTTCAAATACCAACCACCAGCAAACCTTCAACCAACGGAGGCAACCAGTTTATCAACACCAACACAGGTGGTGTTTTTATACCGGAGACTGAAGCCGCGGTGACATTGCCAGAGAAAAGCAGACCGACTTCACTATTCACAACATTGGAGCAACAAAGCAACCTTTCAGTGTACGTGAATAACCAGGTGATGACACCGGGACAGGCATCGATGCAAAATTGTCTCACAACTCCGTCTGGTAAAAATCTGATATCTCTGAGCCCTGATACAGTTGATTTTGTGCTAGACGAAGAGTTGAAAGACCACCATCGTGTGGTGAGCGATTCAATACTGATGAGTGCTAAGTCATCCTCATCCTTAGAGGGCGGTGTGACGCTATCACCGGGTGGCACTTCGCTTGTGTTTCGTGCAAAACTTCCCAAAATCAAATCAAAACCAAATTCCTTTCCACTGACGGAAAATTCAGTAACACCAGCGATTGCGGTCACAGACATTCCACGAACAGTGTTGAACGATTCTCTGCAGAACATCGTTGTCACGGCAACACAGGTTGCCAGCAAACCACTATATGGCTCGACAAGCGGGGTCCCAATCTACAACAGAACCACTCAACTGTCCACAGAATCTACACTGTCTAACGGTGGATTGTTTGTTCCCAATATTGACAATTCCATATCTCTCAATGCTCACCATTATGGGCCGGTAAGTTGGCAAAACCTTACCAAATTAGCAAAAAAATAATTTAAAATAATATGCTGTCACATGCTTTTAGCAATGCAAAAGAAAAACAGCATCAATTAAACATATTTTTAAAATAGACAGAAATCCAATTCAATAAGTTTATTACAAAACCAATGGTTACTTAACCAAGGTTTATAATACTTTGCTATGTCAAGATTTTGCACCAAAATCCTTCTTGCAAAACTTTTGTGATTACGCAACCGATATCTCCAACAATGTTTTATAAACTAAATTTGTGTTTGAGTATAGCCATAAAATGTCACAGCAGCAGTAATGTTTTGAGTTGTTTGCTGATATTAAGTGTTCCACCTTAAGATTTACAAATGTTTATTTCAGATTACTCATCCCGACAACTTGCCATCATCTGTCGTGGCTGCCGATGCTACAGGCAGTGGGTATGGACTTGGAATCAACATCGACGATCTCATACCACAAACAACAGGTGAGGGAGGGATAATGAGCGGGATGGAGTTTGCTGCAGCATCCGGTGACTCCCTGGACCCCTGCTCCTCATCCCTGCTTCGTAATTGGTTGGATGTCCACTGTCTCCAACCGGCCGATATGGAGGCCCTGCAGAAGGATTTAGAGCTTGGATCGCCGATGAGTGTTGATGGTGACATGAAGTTGGATTGCGTTTAGGTTGAGACATCAGTCACGATAAGAAACTCTCCACCAGACCTTACAAAATACTCATTTTAAAACTTTTGATACCAACTGGGAGTAGACCTACCAACAGATATGTGTGGTTTGATTTAAACTGCGGTTTTTCATTGTTCACAAGCAATGGGATTTTTGGACTGTACTAGTGCGGTGGTTCCCAACCTTTTAGTACTGGTGGATATTAGGTTTTGTCAACAAATATGTCATGTCACAATGCATTTAGTTACACAAAACGTTTGCAAATTGGGGTTTATGACTTACAAAGTGTGCATTTTGCCGCATAACCCCTAATTACCCTCTGCAGTCCCCTAGTTAAGAATCACTGCATTAGTGATTTGTTTTTAATTGCTATGAAATATTTCTGGGCTGAATTATTTGTGGGTTTTTGACCTGAGATAGAAAAGGTGTACAGCCACAGGTGTGTCCGCCTGGCAATCGTGCACTTTGCATGTTTTAACTTACTAATATTGGTTAGTTTGCACAATTTCAGGTTCATATACTGCAGTTTCACATCATGTTCATTATTTTCAGTGTAATACTGGCATACAAATTATGCTGCTTATCTCAACTTATAGATAATAATTCCTCGCCTACTTGGAAATGTTGATATTTGAGTGTTTTAGATGTGATGTTTAATTAGCTTATGTTTATATTCAATAGACACACTTGTTTGTACAAACTGACCACAGAAGAATAGCTGCTTTCTGAGTGAAATTTAGGATTTTTTTGTTGATATGTGAAAGTCTTAATAGCACCCTGATATATAAAAGTTTTGGTATATCGTTCCCCTTTCGTATGCACGTTATACTTTTTGCCAAAAATGAAACTTGAACATTCCGATTTTCTCTAATTGTTGTTGTTAAGTTCGCTAAATTGGTTATATTTGGTGCTGTAAGCTTCAAGCGAAATTGTCATAAACGCAGGTATTCAGCTAGGTATATTCATTTAATGTCATTAACACAACCGATGAGTTCTCTATCTACATTCACCTTTCATTGTTATGTTTATTGTTCTAGTATTGTTTACCCATACATTAATTTTCTTTGTACAAACAAGTGACGATCAAGTATTCGTTTGTAATCAAGACGTCTTGTAACTTGTGTTTTTTTATATTTACCCCCAAATTTTTGAGTGATTTTCTTGTTTTCGCTTTTTACTGACCGTTCCACCACTGCTGCCGTCAAAGTGCTTTCACATATTCGTGACTCCCCGTGCCCCTTCAAAGTTGCACAACTTACTGTGCCTTACGTCACCGTATGACGTGTGCGTGTCGTCACGTGAAAGCTTGTTGAAATATGCACTTTTTGCGCGCGCTTTTCTATACACACACTGGCCACTTGGTGTCGTTGCTGACCATCGTTATTTTTACAACAAACATTAAAAATGCTGAAAATATTTTTGCTGGTTTTTGCTCAAGATTTTTATTTGTGACGTCACGTGACGTCAGTCGGTTACTTCCCTAAGATGTGGTCGTTAGGCTTGAAACATGCGAAAAACTGGATGTTAGCGATGTATTTGTATTAATGAGGGTTGCGGTTGTAAATTTGGGCAACATTAGATTGTTCAGAGAATTGAATAGTTTCGCGTTTAATCTTCAACTTTAAATACCGACTTTTTTTAAGCAAACGTTTTGGTGACATTTTAATACCGGCTTTAAAGAACCCACAAAATGTTATGTGAGTTGGTAACTGATGGGGTAATATGACTTTATTGCTAGATATTGAAGCTGCCCTTACACTGAAGTTATAGGATGTGTTTCGTTGATCATTGTATAAACAACATTTGAGAAGCGTGGTGCTACACAACGAGGCATTGCTATTATTAAGTGGCGTTATGGCCGACAAAGCGTTGTAACTTGATCAATACCGCTGGAGGTGGCTTCGGGAAACACCGGGTTGAGATTGAAACTCGAAAGAAGCGCGTTGCTGTTTGGACAAGGTATCTCAATGTCATGCAGTGAAAGCCTGTGTAAGCACATGGTGGTTTCAATATGTTAAATAGCTGCTTTTTTAGTTGATATTTTAACTGTTGAAGTGACTTAACTACGTGACGAGTTAAGTAATAAATCACAAGTGTCATGCAGGTGACGGAAACGCCATGAGGTTTCTCGGTCGTTGTCGTTCCTTGGTGATTTTGTGCTTGTGTATTTTCCCGAATGTGTCAACTGCAAGGTTTGGAAGTGTTTCGTTCACAAATGGTTCTTACCACGGAATTGTGATTGCGATCAACCCGTCTGTTCCCGAAAACTTCACAATCGTCGAGAAAATCAAAGTAAGTGCAGCATTCTATGGAGATATTTTCCAATTGTTTAAGACAGGTGGCTTGAAGGGCATGAGAATACTTCACCGATTCGCTTTCTAATAATTTCTTTTGTAATGCAACGCTGTAACAGGAGAAAGGTTATTATAAGTAGGCAACTTCCATTTGTTCAAAACGTCACATCGTATTTTTGTTTTAGAATATTGTCACAGAGGCATCAGATTATTTGTGGCAAGCAACCAATCAGCGGGCAGCGATCGGTCATGTGACAATTCTTCTCCCCAAAACTTGGACAAATGGTTCGTGGCCAACAGCAGGAACAGTTAACTACTTGGAGGTGAAATATGTTCAGATCGCACAACGTTTAACTGTTACTTTACTGACGTAATTGGTTTAGATTTATTCCTAATACAAGAGTTAAATTTAGCATTGGTTTGCCTCAACAGGCGGATGTTTTGGTCGCCAACCGGAACCCTGTGTATGGAGACCTCCCGTATACTTTACAGTACGGTCAATGTGGAGAACGGGCAAGTTACATCCACTTAACCCCCGACTATGTTTTAAAAGATGGATTCGTTATAAATGGGGCGAAAGGTGAATTTACAAACTACGCGCAATGTTTAAATGGTTATAATTTCCACAACCATAAAAACAATCACTGATTAGTTGTTTGTTTGTTGCATTTGTGAGAAATATAATCATGACGATTTGGCAATATTTGTAGCTTGATGCATTTTTGTTGCATCGCAGGAAAAGTGTTTGTCCACGAGTGGGCGCACTTGCGATGGGGCGTTTTCGATGAAGCTCCGCGTTTCGGTTCGGATCAGTTTTACGTCGACAGTAACGGCAGTCGGCAGGCAATAAGGTATACAAAATATTAAACATTTTGGATGAGTGACATCGCGCGTAATTCTAAAAACTTTGCAAATTCGGGCAATGTATTTGGATTATATCCGTATTTTGTACCATAAAGAACACCACATAATTACTACAATTTGTACTGGGTCGGATGTCTTTATTGGACTTGCCGGATGTGGCCCACGGGCCCTCGCTTTAAGCGCAGTATTTGTTGTCTTTGTCATAGAACGACCTTCATCAACTATTTGCCATTGATGGCAAGGGTCACACGTTCCACTGCTATGTCACTCTCAAAATCGACGCCATTAGTGTAATATTATATATTTAAAGGACAACGGTGAACATCTCGAGCCATTCTACCGCACCGCTGGGGCATGTTGACGGCGCGTCAGTGTCTGTTTCGTCATAAACAATGTGTAAATGTTCGCAGCACGCGCGTACCGGTAACAAATGTCACATGTTTTCACCCTTTTATAATACGCGAGAATACTCCTGGGGATTCGACACCACTAAAAAGATTCGGTTCCGGATCCGAATAATTTTGACATATTTTTCAGATGTCCTTTATCACTTACGGGGAAAAACCTCATTACAGTAAACACACCGTGTGCAACAACGCCTGATGGTCCCAGTCCGTATCAAGAGGGCTGCGAATTTATTCCCGACCCAACGCAACCGACGGGCGTGACAGCTTCGTTGATGGGTCACCAACAAATTGAAAATGTAAATGTCTAAATAACTATAGTG
The DNA here is from genome assembly GCF_947561715.1 of Ascidia mentula. Lineage (NCBI taxonomy): Eukaryota > Metazoa > Chordata > Ascidiacea > Phlebobranchia > Ascidiidae > Ascidia > Ascidia mentula. The sequence continues at coordinate 1,847,124 of NC_138569.1, forward strand.
TACAGTTGGGTAATCGCTTTGAGTGAAAAATTTGAATGTGCTTTTGTTGATCAACAATGTGTATTTCCTGCCGTACTACACATGGAATTTATGAAATAAATAAATTTGTGTTCCAGATACTTTCTGCCTGAATCTCTGCATTTATTTCACAGGTTACGCATTTTTGTCACAATAATCAATCTGACCCGGGTAATGTTCATAACCCGGAGGCTCCCAATGAACAGAACAGGTTGTGTGACAGACGAAGCACTTGGGAGGTTATCATGACGTCACCAGACTTCCTAAACAAACCTACACCAACCAATGTGAATATTACTCCCACTTTTGAAGTGTTTCGGACACGCTTGGTTGATACTTACGTCTTGGTCCTCGATGTATCTGGAAGCATGGGGGTGAGTTTAATGTAATGCATTTTCGCGTCAAACTTTTTATGAGCAAAATGCACAAGCATGCAAATGGACGTTACTTTGTTGCAAATGTAAATTGATGTTGAAGACAAATGTGTTCGTAACGTGTGTATGTCAGTCAGCGACATCTTAAACTTTGGAATTTCCGTTCATAGGATTACGGTCCTTTGTACCTAAGTAAATTACTTTATGTACACGATTTACCCAAGATTGTATTGTATGGTTTGCTTGTACGAATTTCCATTTCCAAAAATAACACACACATTATAGTGAATTACGGTTTCAGTTGTAAATGTTTGTTTAGGACGACAACAAACTGACTGACATGATAAGAGCTGCGACAATTCTCCTCTCGCACATTCTTCCTAACGGCAGTGAAGTTGGCATTGTGACGTTTTCTTCCTCGGCAACAACACTTGCGAATATTCAGATGGTTGATGGAAACCGAGCGTCGTTACAGATGGTCTTGTCCACGTTAAATGCCGGTGGCGGTACTTGTATCGGATGCGGCATCAATCAAGCAATTTCAGTAAGCAGTGTTGCTTAAAATAAGGCTAAATTTTGATATTGATTTTGTTGTAAGTTGTTGGAAAGTGGTTCTGGCACAGCTGGGGGAAGGTTGATTATTTTAACCGATGGAGAAGAAACTGCAGGACCTTACGTTTCCGATACGCGATTGAATGTTCTAGACAAGGTAAACTGTTTTCATATAAATTTGTGTAGCAGCTGTAACGCTACCATCCCAAAATAAACTCAAATGTGGTAATCTGCATATTTGCTTTAGAAAGTATGCGTGAGCGCCATTTTCTTTGGCTCTGGGGTTTCAAATCAAAACATAGATCTACAAAGACTTACAGACGAAGCTTGCGGCCAGTGGTTTTTCAACCAAGAAAGAAACCTTCAGCAACTCGTGGCTTCTTTTTCTGCATCAACCCAATCTAATGATGGAGATATTTTCGCTACAGTTTTTCAGGTTGAACCGGATAAAACATAATTATTGAATAGAACGTTTTCCTATTTATTTACATGTTGGTTACTTGCATGTTTGGTTCATTTTAAAAGTTTGGCGGCAAAGTTGTATAACTGAAACAACCTAAATACACCCTTTGAAACTTCAAGGTTGTACGCCGGAAATGCACCTTGGTGCCGTTTGGTTGTTATTAGTATCGATAGAAGGATTCGCAGTTTCGCTGTTAACACTTGGTGACTTATTTGAATCACATAATTATGATATAATTATGTCGTAAGATTGTCAACGAAGTGTATGAACTGACAAGTGGACTCGTTCTACAAAACTCCGTGGCAATCGACTCCACGATTGGCAACAATACAGCATTCGTGTTTAGTTATGAAATAAATCCACCCGTGATCGTCTTAACATCTCCCTCACGTGAAACCTACTGCTCAAATTTAATACCTGGGTGCACTAGTGCTGGATTAATTGACAACGTGACAAAAACGATTGTCTTTAGCATTCCAGGGACAGCAGAGGTAATGAAATTATTGTGTGTGCATGTTTTGTTTTAGCGTGGAATGAATCTAAGTTATGTATTAGTGAGTTAATGTCCCAGAGCTAATGACTCGTGTTGTCGATTTTGAATACGATTGTCGCTTTATTGTTTTATTCCGTATAAATTGCTACGTTTTGTTCAATACATTTTTGACATTGTTGTGCTTTTTACCATTGCAAACCAACTTCAACAGCAACGTTTAAATCTTATTTGTCTGCTGTTTAAAACTTCGTTTGACATATCGTGGTTATTTTCGGCCATTAAAAAATGTATCTCGCACAGCCATCTCACGCCATTTTTACATTCACTTAGACTGGTATATGGACTTACACCCTTAACTCAACGACAAATGAAACAACGTCTCTAACTGTGACGTCGTCAGCTGCCAGTGGCTTGGTGGAGCCAGTGGTCGTCAATGGAGGTTACAACCCAGTGAATGACACCACTCAAGACGTGTTTGTGGTTAACGCAGAGGTGAGGACTTGACTAATGTGAAAATTGTCATTTACAAACCCGTTATAAACCAACATAACCCGTTAATCACAGTGTTTGTAACAACAGTAAATATTTTTTTAATTTTTATTTTTTTCATGCAAGCTCATTTTAACAAATAAAGTTAGAAAGTAATTACATATTTTTAACTTTTGTATTTTTAACATTCATTCAGATTTTTGTTGGGTTTTTGCCGGTCCTGGGAGTTAAAGTGGAAGCAATCATTACCTCATCTAGTGGAAGCATAACTACGCTTGAACTGTTGGACAGAGGATCAGGTGCGTTTGAAAATATGCCACTTAACTATCGTTTGTAAATTTAGGCAAACCATCTTTAATTTACAACAAAATTACCGTAAAAAAATTAATAACCTTTAACACCTAAATTACTCTTGAGCTTCGTGCTAAGATTTACCTACCATGCACTGAAACACCGAGGGAATGTCGATGTATGGTAGGCAAACACTTTGCCGAAAAACCCTGTTGAGCAGAAAACATGTAACATAGCCAAGTAATTATAGATTATATTCTTTTTTAGTTCCAGATGTTCGAGCCAACGATGGAGTTTACTCTCGATATTTCATTCCCACAGAAATGAACAGACATTCGCTTCGTGTGAGTGTGTATATAACCAGATGTTTATAACGATCGAATCCACTATGTTGCCATTCATATCTCCAATTTTTAAGGCTCTTCTAACCTTTCTATAACTTGAGTTACGGTAAGGATACTTACCTAAAGATTTTCTCATCTGAAAAAACCTGTTGCAATGCTCTTCTGAAATTCGTTTGGATGTAAAGGAATAAAAATAATTTTGTAAAATAAAATTATCATAGAAATAAAATAAAATAATCTTGCATTTTCTACATGAGTCAGTATCCTCATAATAAAAATAAACTTGCACTGCGAGATTAAATATCTCAAATCAACGCTTGTTGCTATAGTTCACAAAACAAATGCTGTTTTACAGATTGTGGTCAGAGGGAACGTGAGCTCATCATCCAACACAACAGAAGGTTCCTCAGCCGCAAGTTCAGCATTTGTTTACCAGGGAGGTAAGTTAACGTAATCAGGCAACAACATCATGCTTGATTCAAAAATATCCTGATTATTAGAAATCTCAAATGTACAGATTGGTTACTGTATAATGTTTATTAAACTGTATACGATCCTTGTAAATCGTATACGACCTTTTTTAAACAAAATGTGTTTATTTATTGCATTTTCACCGGAAGACCGAACAGTTTATTAATTCGTCGCTTTACCTATTTTCAGTGTAATGTTCACGTTGTGTTGGCACTTTCTGGTATAAGATTTACTCCCACAAGAATCCAATATCATTTCAAACAACTTGAGTAATAGACAAATAACGTAGTTAAAGAACGCCATGGATTGGTTTCTATCAAAAAATGTGAAGGCAAGATTCCTTTTCCGGGATATTTTGCTTCTGTACAGATTGCAGTTAGCGAGTCATGCAGAGAAAATGTTTGAAACACACCCAGAAAAAAATGCAGACGAGTGTACACACTATTTCCACCTGTGACGTCTTATCAGTGCAGCTGGTGATTGTGCCACTGTGCTAGCTGGTAGACTAGCAGCCCACATACCTTTCGGTCCACGTTGATCCGTTAGGTGCCAAACTCGGCACCCAATCAACTCAACAATTGTTATTGGAATTTACAGGCGTTTTGGTTCCCAACAATGTTGGAGTCAGGCCATCGCAAACCACTGGAATTTCATTTGAGGAAATTGGTTCCTTCTCCAGAACGGTTTCCCCAGGGGGAATCCCCGTTTCCAGGTGAGTAAAGTAATTTTCTAACACATGTAACAACATTACGAACAGTTTTTACTGTTAAAGGGTTTCCGGGCCTGGATCAGACATCTTTCCCCCCAGCAGAATTCTGAACCTGAACGTGAAACGATTTATTGTTTACGAATCAGGTCTAGGTTTTGAGTTAACTTTTACATCACCCGGTGACGACTTAGACATGGGAACAGGTTTGAAAAATTCCCTTAAATTGTAGCCGAGAGTATTTTAGGCATCTATGGATGCAGGTAAAAATAAAAATGAGTCTGCTATTCCTCATCACCACAAAGTCACTCACGACGTTGCTACGACGTTCAACAACATTATAATTGTTGTCCCTCTTGCCAAATTATAATTTTTACATATATTATATAATCATTAGGTTCACAGACATACGGTAGCTGTGATAGCCAAGTAAGGACTGCGCAGAGGGCGATCCTGCCAATCATGCGAAAGCATGAAACACTTCCGCGTCGTTTAATATCTTAACAATATTATTTTCAGCCTCTGGATATAATATTCAGTATAGTGTGGGCGGTTCTGCATGCTTTACGAGCGACAAGGAAACTTGCATGCTCGCCACAAACCAAAGTGTGGTATCGGGCGACATCTACCGGCCGAAAACTGCCGGAGAAGATGAGAGTTTTATTCTCAAGATACCGGATTCCTCTTCAAACAGTTTAATAAGGTTACCACCAATGTGTAAAGCAACTGATACTAACCTGTCTTTAAGGCAATCCTTTTATTCGTTACCAAAAGTATGGAAGTCGTGTAGTGAATTTGAAGTAACAAAGAACACAAAGCATTAATATTTAAATGTTCGTAATTATTCGCTTTACTTACAAGAAATGACGCAAAAAAACTTTTGATGAAGTCATTTCGTGTAACAACCCACAGGTTGGGAAACACTATTGTATAGTAATGTGTACATTTAATCTTGACGTACATGGCGATGAGGGTTAATACGCAATGAGGAACGTTATGTTTAAATTGCCACACGCCTTATATACTTATCTAATAATATGTTAGAAACATTCCAATTCGTTTCAATGTCAGTGAAACATAACCTAAGCATTCTTTTCGTAGCGTCTGGTTCGCCATACAAGCTTTCGACGAGGTTGGAAATCAGGCAGAATTTTCTAATATTGCGTCTAAAACCGTAGTCAGGACACCACCAACAACAACAACAACAACTTCCAAAACAACCACCGTTACCAGCCCATCTTCCACTACCACCACAACCACCACTGTCGCCTCTACAACTTCAACTTCCTTCAGTAAGCCATGTGACAAACGGATACTGACAACAAGTGTTAACCATGTTATGTTATAGGTTTTGGTCCTTATCAAATTTCCACATTTGCTCTGGGATGTGCGTTAGTGGTATCGATTCTCGCAGGTAAGCAGCTATGATAACTTGGATTTATGAGCACTAAAATGTTGCGACTGTCACTAAATACACGTAAGGCTGCTCTTTGTAAATATTAGGGGTGACCGGTTGTGTTCTGTGCCGGAAGCGAAATACGAAGACATCAGGGAACGTGTACGAGAATGTACGTGGAACGACTCGCTACGCCAACAACACATACCACGTTACTGATACTGTGTGATGTTTGTGATGTAGCATACGAGTGTTTGCTGAAAGTTTTCAAAATTGGTTTAATTGTTTTGTTATTGTGTGTTTGTATTCGTTATTTGCGTTGAACTTAATGGTGCTTGGGAAGGAATTTGCCTTTTTAAATTATTGTGAACGATTGCGAATCAATATACGTAAAAATGATGTATCTTCTCAACGGTCTAGTTTTAATTAGTGATACCAACTTTATGTTCCGCAGCATAAACTTGTTTCTCATATTTTATTGCGTATCTATTGATGTTTTGTTTTATTTACCTGAACAAACCTAAAATATCCTTGTGCAGAAAAAAAATATTACAGCAAATTAAATAACACTGGATGCCTTATTCATTGAACAAGGAAGGAAGGAAGGCCCAGTCAGAAATTATAGCTGTCGTATTACCGGGCCTTGCCAGAATTAATCGACAAATACCCGGGCTTTCCTTGACATTCGTAACACAGAGATATTTGTCAAAATTAGCATAGAAACTTGCGTGATAAACAAAATTCGCTTTTGGTGTATCAAAAACACCGCTGGAATTCGTGTCAACTACAGTTGAGTTACCAGAGGCGTATGATAGAAATGGCCGTATCTGCATAAATCGATGATGTATGATAGATTGGGTTGATAACCCCAAATATAATGCGGGTAAGTGGATTTATGCCGTCCTAGGTACGCAATTTGGTTATAGCAAAACTATGATCGACTTAACAGAAAAATAACTGAGAACGGCTTTTATTACACTGTATTTGCAATTTCAAGGTAATTACGTTAGCAAAACTGCTTTTGCTTTGCCGCAAAGAGTTTTTAAAAAACTTTCTACGTCCGAAGAAGTATACATTTCACATATTTTTTTTTGTCTAAAAAAACACATGCATTTTCTTTCACAATTCGTAAAACAACGTTTACGAAATAATGAAAGAATAATATTGATGTTGGAGGACACCATGTAGGTACGGATTATTAGAACGACGGCCAAAACGACAAGGAGGGAGATCATTCATGCGCAAAATCGGTCTTTTTCGAATGCGTGGCCTGCAGAAGACTGTAGGCGACTTATATCTAAGGCAACCCAACTAGTATTTGGTGACAAGCATTAATCAATAACAGTAAGTGATATAAATGTGTGTATAAATGTATGTTTATTAATTAGGAGGTCGTTATGGGACGCACCAAAACAAAACGTTCGTTTTACAAACCATACCATAAACTTGCAAGAACACAGCAATGGAAGTGGCACACAATGTATGTGAGACATCGATGACTTCTGTCAGTTCAAATGAAGAAGTTGATGATATTTCCTTAGATAGTAATGACAATAAATCTGTTTGTAATACTTCGTCTACTAGTAGTTCTGCACTTCATGACCACTCACAGTTGGAATTTTTGGAAAATCATTTTAGTGATGATGAATGTGACACCGGCATCCCTGCTATGTTAGATAATTCCATTGATTGTGCAGAAAATTATGGTGTTGTTAGTGCATTGACCACATGGGCTCTTTCTGAAACAAATGTCCCTAAAGATTCAATTTCAAGACTTTTGCAAGCTTTGCACCATTTTCATAAAGAACTACCTCGATCATACAAAACTCTCATACCCAATCCCAACCTTACATATAGACCTATGAATGGTGGAAACTATGTACATCTCACCAACTGGATGTCTGGTTTGAAAGATCTCTTGAAATATTCATTTCAAGGCATTTCAGGAAATATTAGTTACTGTTTGCTCATTAATATAGATGGCCTTCCTCTTTTTCAGCACACACCAGATTATAAATTATATCCTATTTTATGCTCCATATACAAGACTGTATCAAGGCCCCTTTGTGCTGGGATTTATTGCACAGAGAAGTCTACCAATCGTGAAATGCCTGAAGGCGATGTATTTCTCAGGGAATTTTTAAAGGACATTGATTTTCTCTTTACTCACCCCATTTCAACAGGCAGCCAAGTTTTCCAAATGGTAAACAAAGGTATTTACATTTGCGATGCACCTGCAAGGTCTTCACTCAAGAAAATAAAGGCCCACAGTGGATATAATTCTTGTGAGAGGTGTCAAATCACTGGTCATTATGACTCAGTCTCACATCATGTATGCCTGCTAGGTTGTGAAAAGACTCCAAGAAAAAATGAAGATTTCATTTCTCAAATTGATAAAAATCATCACCGTGGAACATCAATATTAGCTGAATTTGGAGTAAATATGGTGCATGGTTTTGTATTAGATTATATGCACTTATGTTGTCTTGGAGTTACAAAACGATTGCTTAATTGGTGGAAAGGTGTCAGAAGGTATAATAAATTGGTAACTTTTCCAATGAATATTCCTCAATTTTTAAACTTCTTCAGACAAAACCAAGCAAAGCTGTCAGCGACTGCTGTACAAAAGATGGATCAGCACATTAAACAATTCAAAGATTTCATTCCTGTAGAATTTAATCGCAAAATGCGAAAACTATCTGAAGTGGCATACTGGAAGGCATCAGAGTTCAGACTTTTTTTGTTGTACACTGGATTTGTAATATTAAGGCACAAACATGTTATATCACCTACAAAATATAATCATTTTCTTAAATTCTGCATTTCTTTACGATTCCTTGTATATTCACAGACAAGTGATCGTAACTTAAATTTATGCACACAGTTGTTAAAAAGTTTTGTCACTGAGTGTCCAACTTTGTATGGAAAAGGTTTTGTGTCTTATAATGTCCACAGTCTTGTGCATTTGGTTGATGATTATAAAATGTATGGTTCACTTGATTTAGTAAATAGCTTTATGTTTGAGAGTTTTCTTGGGGTGTTAAAAAACTATGTAAAATCTGGCTTTAAGCCATTACAACAAGTTGCTTCTTACTCTCACCATGCAAATAGTAATGCTGTAACATTCACCCAGGCTAAATATAATAAGTTAAAAAAGGGTGGAGTTAGTTCTGTTTTAAAAACAATTACTACTATACCGATGCCTTATTTTGAAAATGCTGTTTATTATAAAAAGGCAAGACTGTACAGTGATTGTTTAATTGTGCCAAAATCCTGTGGAAATTCCACCATTAAAGTTGGAAGTGTGATTGCACATGTAGTTAATATTTGTGTCAAATCTTCATGCAAATATTTCATAGTGAGAAAATATGAGAGTGTCCAACCATTTTTTACGTCACCTGTTTGCTCGACCCATGTTGGAATTTTTGAAGTTGATCACTTAAGCTCACAATTGGAGTCATTTGTATTTGACTGTTGTGTTACAAAATGTGTTCTACTACCGTACAAGAAGAAGTTTGTTGCAATAGAAATGGTTCACACCACTTGTTAAGCATAACGTTATGCTGCAACCTTTATCTTACCAAAATTGTTTTTTTACAGGAATAAGCAAATTTTAACAATGAAAAAGTACTTGTGTGTACAGTTTGCAAAAGGAGGGAAGACTGATATTGTTTATAAAAATTGGATGTTGAACGACAACCTTTGCAAGTGGCCAAATGAGGGTCAAGTAGAAGAGCTTGCAAGAAGTAAAGCTCCTTGTATGGATGACTGGAAGACATACAGCTGCAGCATTTTATGTGCATCTAGTAATGATTTTTTATGCTTGCTAAAATTCTGGACATATGGTGCTCTAACCATATTTTTTTCAGATTCATACGATCGCTGTGCAACAAAAGCGTACACTACAAAAGAGGTAGAGTCTTCATTTTCAGAGAGTGACGACAATGAAATGGTGGCACCTCTCCTTAGAACAGACAGTTTTTCAATTCCTTCAAATGTGCCAAAAATCTTTACCAGTTCACCACCAAGGTATGCCCAAATAAAAAATAAAACGAAAGCTGCTATTAATACAAACTCTGTTTCAGCCCATTTGCTATTCCGAAAAAGATGTCACCTTGAAAAAAAAGAAGAGTGGAACAAGACCATTTAGCCAACATTTTTCATATGGTCATAAAAAACTCAAATGAGTTACAATCCATTCAAGTGAAGCTCATTGCAATGGAAAATCAACTGGTTAAGCTAGTAAACAAGGAAACAAAAGCTGCACCCTTGGTAATTAATTTCAAATCAGCTAAAGAAGAACAGGAATTGGAAGTTATCATGGAGAGCATCAAGGTAGTTAAAAAAATGTTACTTAACGGCAGTGCATCCCAAACTTTATTGGCTTACAGCACAACACAAAATAAAAACATTTTATATTTTGTGTTGTGCTGTAAGCCAATAAAGTTTCAAAAAACATTTAGCATTCAGTGGCACATCGAGGAGCATTTACATTACAATGTTACCATGAATATAACAAACTTGCATACTGAATACATAGGAAAAAGCTTGCAGTACCCTTTTGAATGGCACCCTGGTTGGGAATTACTTGTTGTTGTCTATAAAATCTACAAGGTATTTTGTGTTATAGAACCATGGTCGAATTGCTGAGATTGTTGAACGAGATTCTTTACGTGGGACTATACGTTGTTTTTTGAAGCTGTTTCTGCACCGTGAACTTGCAATGAAATTTTCTTGGACGGGCATGGGAGAAAAAAGAAAGCCAAATTTAAAGATTTCTTTCAAGGAGCACAAGCTCTACTTGTTTCTGTTAAGTAAGTATTTCATATGTGACTATTAATTGCTACTGCATGTTGCTTTTAGCTAATTATTGTGAAATCTTATTTTGAGAAAGTTGTGCTCAAGTTCTTTATTTTTAGCATTGCATTTTGTTCAAAAAATTGTTTTTAAACTTAGATGTTCTACATCACACCAAACACGAAAACTTCGGGCATCAGCTGCCAAAGGAAATTCAAATTTGTTTGGCCAGTGCCGCAGATTGGGACGGAGGCAGGGAGCGGCGACGAAAGATCAGTTACAGCAGTAGTTCAAGCAGTGACACAATTCCTGTGACTGATGTGTTTGTGTAAACACAATAAATATTCGTTAAAACATATTGTGGTGGTGATGTTCCTGTTACCAAACATAGATATATATATGGGACATGTAAAACATTCAAGCAAGGTACATCACTGACGGTCGAAGTTAGGCCGGATGTTCACTTTCGTGTCATACCCCATATATAGAAGTACGGGCAATCAATGGGAAGCATTTCTTGGGCCAAGCATAATGCTTTGAAAATTCGATTGTGGCCCGTACATAAATTTCTGACTGGGGGAAGAACCTCATGTTTGGACCATATATAAACTCGGTCGGAACGGAAAAAATCAATAGGTCACGGAACGCAACCTCGAGCAAACTTTACCCGTGTGGTTTTACAGCACTTAATCACAAGGCAGTATTTCCTTGCAACAATTGCTGTTCTGGTAATCAACTTTTTTAGTGTCAGTTGATGGAAAGTGTTTTAACCAAATATTTTCATGTGTTCTCAAAAAACTGTGCATACGGACTTTACTTTATAGTACTGTAACGAATTTTATTTCCTTCACGTCACCTTTCACTTTTGTTAAGTATTGTATGTATTTCATTGTTTTCACCTTTCTTGCTGGCACCTTGTAATTTCACTGTTTTCTTTCGTTGTTACCACCTTATTTATTATATTGTTTTACGCACGTATATTGCTTTTAAGTCTCGCATTTCACCTATTCTCACCACACTAGTTTATTACATTCGTCTCCCCTTTCCTATTATTTTACGCTCCGTTTATTTTTGTATGCCCCGGATGTGCCGCGTGTCGGAAAGGCGCATCCTGATTGGTTGGCGATTGCATGTAACGAACGATTTCCCTAAAAGGAGGAGTCTTCTTCTGGGCGTCGTGTAGTGAGCACCTCTGTTACGGTGTTGTGGATAATTGTGATCTTGGCCAGTGTCATTTGTACTGTTTTTATTCGTTTTATAGTTGAACACGACGTCCAATAAGTTAAATCAGCCTGGGTTACTTTGGCTTCGTGGTGAGCCGTTATTGCAGGGTTCTGGACAGTATCAGAATTAGGGAGGCAGTTTTGTGCAAAGTACCAAATTAGGTAGAAGGGTTAATTGGGGGATAACATCGCCACCCAAAAACATCTAACCGCTTAATTGCAAAGCTGCCGAAATAATTCCGTAACAACTTGGCGAGCACGCCAGGACCCTGTCACCACACCCGGCTGGTTTTACTGGGAAGACTCCCACGTGTATTTTGGTTTTATGATATTTTAAAGGTTGGTTTTTCTTAACAATGGCTTTTAATGTTTTAATGCAACCTCCGCCTTTACGGCCGGGAGCTGACCTAGGACAGTATTTTAATGTATTTGAGTCATATTGTACGACCGTCGAGGCCTCAGAAGAAATGAAACGACACCTGTTCCTGGCAAGCATTGACAACGACTTGAAATGGACAATACAAGAAAAAGACGCAAACTTGTTCGAGGTTTCCTACAAGGACCTCAAACAACGCGCATTGCGCCAAAGGGCTACTGGTCAACACGCAGAGCGTCAACGCGCCGAGCTGATAAGGCGCGTGCAATTACCTGGCGAATCAGCACGTGAATTCGTTTACGCCCTACAGGCACTGGGCGATGGCGCCTACAGCAACTCCGCTGAAGCTGCCCTTAAAAATGAGGTTCTGTACATTACCTTATTGCGAGGCTTGCAAGACCGGCGCCTCGCGGACACTATCCCGATCACCATCAAGTATGAGCGATCATTCAGAGCCGCAGCTCAAGTCGTTGTCAATACGCAAACACCGAGCTTTGTCCAAGTCGCTGCGGTAAACACCAAAGCATCAGAGATGGAATTAGTACTAAAAATGTTAGAAGACATGGAGAAACGTTCCAAGGAAAAGAACACACAACTCGAGGACGCCTTAGCGACGTTACAAGCTCAAGTGGATGACATAAAGCGCGAACGACCACAGTACAACAACGTGCGAGCACGGACTTGCTATGGTTGCGGTGGACTGGGCCATATGCGGCGCGACTGCCCGCATACGGATATACACACAAGGGATGTCGACACGAGACGTCAAAACATACCATGTACACCTTCGTTTTCCAGGTCGATTCGTCGCGCATCGGAGATAAAATGTCACTTCGACCAAAAACGTATAGCTCGAGATACATCCGAATATTTGGCGCCAAAGTCGGTGCAAAAACTCGCTACACCCCGCCGCATGCCCCACCACAACAAGGCGAAAGTGGAAGGGATTTTGGCAGAAATGGACAAACAAGGACTGATTCGGCCGTCTAAATCGCCGTGGAGCAGTCCGATCGTGTTGGTTCGGAAGAAATCCGACTCCCTGGAGGATGATCCAGAATGTCCATACAAAAGAGCGGATGAAGGCCGAGGGATTGAACAGGTTAACGCAGTGGACTTCAAAGCAACCATCGGATATGAACCGGACGAGCTGCTAGAGCGGCAGAGTAACGACCCAGAGCTAGCTGCTAAAGACGAACGACGATGGGACGAGGCGTTGCCAGGAGTAGTCGCAGCTTACAACGCAAGCGCCCATGAAGCAACAGGGGAAGCTCCGCACACCCTTTTGATCGGCCGACCGTTGCGCCTTCCGGCAGATTTATTGGGATCCCTCCGAGAAGATTCAAGACGATCTTACGGAGTGGAGATCGACCAGTTACGCGACGGCCTAGAGCTGGCCGAAGAAATTGTCAGGGGAAGTCTTATGACACAGCGCAAGCGTATGGAAGACCGCTACAACTTGCGACAACGGGAAAAGCCATACTCGATGGGAGACTATGTGCTGTTAACGAACCCGGTCATTCCCGTAGGTCGGTGCAAGAAATTGCAGTATCCCTACAAAGGTCCGTACCGAGTGGTCGAAGTACGCGGGCCTGTGAACTATGTCATTGAAGATGGGACTGGTAAACAACAGACTGTCCATTTCAATCGACTGAAACCGACCACAGATACATTCCCAATGCCCGCTGAGCAAACGGCAGAACCTCCGCAGGCCGAAGATCAACAACCTACGTTGGTGTATGTATTTAGGCCACATACAACCAATGGAGAGTGGACAATGGAGAGGTATCGAATTCACCGGATAATTCGGGCGGATGCAGAAGGTCTACATGGACCCGACGCCGGCCAGTTCGATTCTCGTCGGAGACACACGTGTAGACCAATGTCCAACAGGAGTAGGACAATTCTTGGGTTGGGGGGAGTGTAACGAATTTTATTTCCTTCACGTCACCTTTCACTTTTGTTAAGTATTGTATGTATTTCATTGTTTTCACCTTTCTTGCTGGCACCTTGTAATTTCACTGTTTTCTTTCGTTGTTACCACCTTATTTATTATATTGTTTTACGCACGTATATTGCTTTTAAGTCTCGCATTTCACCTATTCTCACCACACTAGTTTATTACATTCGTCTCCCCTTTCCTATTATTTTACGCTCCGTTTATTTTTGTATGCCCCGGATGTGCCGCGTGTCGGAAAGGCGCATCCTGATTGGTTGGCGATTGCATGTAACGAACGATTTCCCTAAAAGGAGGAGTCTTCTTCTGGGCGTCGTGTAGTGAGCACCTCTGTTACGGTGTTGTGGATAATTGTGATCTTGGCCAGTGTCATTTGTACTGTTTTTATTCGTTTTATAGTTGAACACGACGTCCAATAAGTTAAATCAGCCTGGGTTACTTTGGCTTCGTGGTGAGCCGTTATTGCAGGGTTCTGGACAGTATCAGAATTAGGGAGGCAGTTTTGTGCAAAGTACCAAATTAGGTAGAAGGGTTAATTGGGGGATAACATCGCCACCCAAAAACATTTAACCGCTTAATTGCAAAGCTGCCGAAATAATTCCGTAACAGTACCATTTGCACGCGGAAAGAGTGACAATGTTTCAAATGGGAGGATTACAAAACCTAAGCAATGCCATAATACCCGAGAACTTCATGTGATATTACTGTAAATGATTAAATAAAGGCGAGTGCGTTGTCTGCACTCCGAGAAATCTGTATAAACTTTACCCCCACCTGGGATCAACGTCCACAGTTTGTTCAACTGGCTGCAGAGTTTGTCACAAAAACCATGAACGTTGAAGTGAAAACAAATATTGGCAATACCTCACTCGAGTAATACCCAGGCGTGTGGGTATACAAGTAAACATATTTTCAAGAGCGTTTTTCTTTTCATTTTTTTATTGTTCAAAGACGTAGGTGTCGGTATATAATTATTAACTGCAGGGCTCTAGAATTTCGCTAATGTTTTGAGGTTCGCTTTGTGATACTCATGGTGGATGGAAGGAGCTTCAGAAGGTCGAGGTTATGCAGCGGCAACTTGTCAAAAACTCGCATTATAGATTAGAAGTACGCGTCAAGAACAGTTCAGGTTGGCGTTTTTGATACACTTTTGCAAAACATTAAAGCATTAATCATGCAAGCACAATTTTAGACAGTTTTAGATTTAGTAATTTGTGTTAGTATGAGAAGGCTGCTAAAATCTTTTTGCAGATATTTGGAAACCATTACAAGCATTTCTTTTTCCTTTTTGCAATAATAAAGGTTAAAGTGCAAAAAACTACTACACCTAAACAAGCAACACCTTCACCGTTGCGGATATTGGTGTTGCATAAATGCAGTAAAGCATGCAACATTATTTCATATTGTCTGTTGTCTTTCTGGGTTTTGCTCTCGGGTGTTCGGCGGTTTTCAGCAAAGTTTCTCTTGTCAACAATAGGTTCGATGGTCTGCTGATAGCAATTAACCCAGATGTGCCAGAGGACCCTTTAATTATCGAAACTCTTAAGGTGAAAAATGGATAAAGTACATAAGCATGAAATCTATACTATGAATTCTGTATGCTGCATATGTTACTTATAAATGCTTATGTATATGACATACTGTCGCACAGAGTCTGGCGGCACTTTTGATTTCGCTTTTGCTTGGCCGTAGTGTTTCTACCTTGTTTTATCTGTACGGTTACATCTAGTTTGGTGCCCAACGGATGACTGCGATTGTATAGTCACCACAAAGTTAAAGGGCATTGCCTGGCATGCAGCTTACTCTCTTTTAATTTAATTCTTTCTGTACTGGTACTGGTGTATTATTTGTGGCAGTCATCAAAACTCAAAGTTCTCAACTCACATAAACTGAGAGAAGAAAAGGCAAATTTTGCATTGCAGAAATTGAATTATGTAAATCTGTTTCCCTTTATCCAGGAAATGATCACGGAGGCTTCCAGCGTCTTATTCACTGCGACCAAGAAGCGAGCTTACTTCGGTGACGTCACTATTCTAGTTCCGAAAACATGGAACGGAAGTTACGACTCGGCGCACGGTCAAAGTTACGATCTGGTATTGGCATTGTTACCTTCCACATCAAACAGGGGAAAATTTTTAGAAGGTTTTGTTGTAACTGATATCACGTGATTTCAGGCTGACGTCGTGGTCGTCGATTCCAACCCTGTGTACGGTGATTCCCCGTACACGCTACAGTATGGTCAGTGTGGAGAACCTGGAACCTACATTCACTTGACTCCTGAATATTTGAGGAACGAATCGTTTGTAACTGACTTCGGTCCTCGAGGTACAAATTGTTCCATCGATGATTTTGGCAAGGCTCATCTTTCTGTGCTGCTACTTTTAGCCAAAGTTCAAAACAATCCTAT
This sequence comes from Ascidia mentula, assembly GCF_947561715.1. Classification (NCBI taxonomy): domain Eukaryota; kingdom Metazoa; phylum Chordata; class Ascidiacea; order Phlebobranchia; family Ascidiidae; genus Ascidia; species Ascidia mentula. The sequence continues at coordinate 1,863,478 of NC_138569.1, forward strand.
CGAAATTTGGCGTTGTAATATATGCTTCTATTAATGTTAAACCACCTCCAAATAAGTTTGCCGAGAGAACTTAAATTTCTATGCAATAGTACGCTGTCACAAGATAACCAATGCAACAATTACAATAATTTTCTTGACAGGCAAAGCATTTGTGCATGAATGGGCGCATTTACGTTGGGGAGTTTATGACGAAGCATCGACTGAAAACTACGCAGATTTTTACTTTGACAGCAAGCAAGATGTTCAGGCTACCAGGTAGTTACCTAATAAATCTTGAGCATACAACAGCGGATTTACAATCTTTAAACCGTTTTATGACCGTTCAGTATGGTTGATCACGGGCATTCAGAAGCGTCACGTTCATTGCATTTACGTTACCCAACGAACTTTGTCATGACACATTTAGTTCAATTCAACACAGAGGGTAATACACAGCTTGTTGCCTTAAAAGCTAATTGCCAGATCGTTTTATACATCGCTTGAGAAGGAAGTGAGAGGTGGGGGGTAAGCCATTATAGCGGATCCCCCACCTTCAAAGCAACATTGATATTCATGGCCGCACGATACAGGCCCTAGTTCACCGCCACCCATTTTGGTGTAGCGTAATATTGCAACATTCGCCAAGTGAGGTACTTTCCAATCAGTTTACAATTACCGCTGAGTGACGCGAGTAGCGGTTCCTGGCTACTCTTATCTAGAATACAAATATCCCCAGCGGTTTTGCAAACAATAATGTTGGTTTGTATATATTCTGTTGCCTGGTGACAATCTGCTTGCTTTGTGTCGCAACTCTTTGCTCTTCGTCGGGCTGCAAATTGATTGTTTGTCAAGATATGTTGAAACATTTTGCCGCCGCAATGCAATGTTTCTCGGCGATATTTCTGCTCACAACACGCCAAGTAAAGTTTTGCATCCGAATGACCTTTGTCAACTTTCTGCAGTAGACAGCATCAGTATCTGGTTTCTTAACTGCTATTGTTTCCAGTGCACTCCTTGTTGTCAACTTAGGTGCACTCCTTGTTGTCAACTTACGTGCACTTATTGTTGTCAACTTAGGTGCACTTCTTGTTGTCAAAAACAATTAAGATTAAACATTTTTTGCTCCCAAAAACATTATGTTGGCCTGAAAGCATTGATACTATAATTGTTGTCTATCCAAATATTTGCTCTTTTCACCCGCCTCACACATTTGCAAAGCTGTTCACAAAGCAAGGGCACAACATCATGACTGAATACTTTACAGGTGTCCCTTGGGGCTGAAGGGTCAGAACTTTTACTTTCCACCGGATGATCCAAATAATTACAGAGTTTGCAGAGTTAATCCAAATACTGGTTTACCTGAAGCTGGTTGTGTGTTTGTTCCTTACTCTGACACACCGGTCAACGCTTCTTTAATGTCCCACCAGTATAAAGAAGAGGTTTGGAATTAATAATGATACTTCTAGATGTAGGTTCGAACTTTAATCAACATCCTTGCTTGGTTTTTCTGTGTGTTACGTCGTTGGTCGTTTATTTATTTTACCAAGTCCAGTTTAATTTTACAACCCTGTGTTCAATGCTGCCACGGTTTACAGGTCATTGCAAATGTTGTTTGGTTTACTAGTAATATCCCATTCATAAAATTATTGCTATGCTTAAGTATTGGGTTGAACGAAGATAAGAAGTAGGGCTTTAGTAAACTGTATCACAGAATCAACAGATTCACAACGAGGACGATGTTTAGTCATGCTCACCGACAATAATAGTGACAAGCTAACACCTTACAGATCGTAGAGTTTTGTGACGACCAAGTTGAAGCCAACCCGCAAGTAATCAACCATCACAACACTGAAGCTCCGAACGAGCAGAACAGATTATGTGACTTGAGAAGTGTTTGGAGTGTCATCAGATCGTCAGTTGATTTCAGCAACAACAACTTTCCTAATAGCAACATTGTTGATGTTACGCCAAAGTTTTCCGTGGCACAAGCAAAACCTTTTGAGAAGTTTGTCCTCGTCCTGGATGTTTCCGGGAGCATGGGAGGGGTAGGTTAAACATTTCGGGAAATTTGTTTTTCACTTACCAAATAAACCTGAAGCGTGTTAGTACACGGGAGCTCCTTTCAGATGTATGAAATGAATAATAGCAATTTACAAACTTAGCATTATGCGCCAGTGTTCACATGCACTGTCTTAAAAATGGTTGCTGTCTTTCGTAAATCAATTTCGCTTTGGTTTACTGTTTTAGTATAAGATTGAAGACATGAAAACAGCGGCAAGTTTGTTTATAAGCCAATTTCTTCCTGATGGCACAAAAGTTGGAATTGTGGCGTTTGAATCCAAAGCGAACATTTTAACGTACCTTGTTACCATTGACAACAACAGAGAGTACCTTGTGGACTTGATTGGTACGCTCGTAAGCGGAGGAGGAACTTGCATTGGCTGCGGAATTGAACATGGAATTGAGGTGACAACAAACAATGTCATGAAATATCGTTAACACATTTTTCATTAGGTGCTTGAAAGTGATGGTTCATCAGCGGGAGGCGGGCATTTACTTGTACTTACCGATGGTGAGGAGAACGGATCTCCAATGGTTATAGACACAAGATATGAAGTATTAAAAAAGGTAAACGCCACGATAAAAAACAAACATCAGTATAAAATTTTTTGTGCAACAAAACCAACTAATTTGCAACTACGATACTCTTTTCTTATATAAGGCAACCACATGCTCCCAAACAGTTTAGCAAAACAACATTTTGTCCCTTTGTTATCAGGAAGTGGTGGTGGATTCAATATTTTTTGGCGTCACTGTCGCCAACCAAGATCTTCAAGATCTATCTGAAGACACACACGGACTTTGGTTCTTTAATGATGCAACAGATAGCGGAGCTTTGCTCGAATCTTTCAAACAACTTGCAAACAATGACGATGGCGATGTTTACAACGAAAACTTTCAGGTACTACTCATAAAAATATACGAAATTTAAAGATTGCTACAGCATACATTGCTGCAAATTTGTTCTTCTAAATTAAAAAATCAAGATAAATCCACTTACTTGCCTATATAGAATTTCTTTTTGGCCTGTCTGTTCTCACGCAAAAATACAAAGTCAAGTCACACTTTTGTTTACAGCGGGTATTTTAACCTATTTTATTTAATTTTATTTAGATTTACGGAAATACATTCACAATAACCTATTACAGCCAACAAAATGGGACAGTGTTCATCGACTCAACAATTGGAAACCAAACAGTGTTTACGTTTTCCTACTCCAACAACATTGATGTTATTCTATATTCACCCGATGGGACACATTTATGCACTGCAGGTGTCTCCAGTTGTGACGGATACGCAACTGAGGACAGTTCTTTCAAAACAATCATGTTTTCGATTTCTGGAACTGCCACGGTATGAACACTCAACGCTCTACAAAATCAAACAAAATTCAGGTGTTTTCTTTGCTATAGGTCGGAAGTTGGCTATTTCAAATTATTACCGGTACTTCCTCCGACAGCGTTGACGTCATAGTGACGTCCATGGCAGCGGACAGAGAAGTCGAACCGATGGTTGTAGAATCAGGGATGTCAGATATTGATCCAACCGACCAGGAACCGATCGTTGTTTATGCTAAGGTTTTTAATTCAAAATATTTTTTCCTTACATCGCAACAATACCAGTAATGGTACAATTACTCATTTTTACGGATTACCTGGGGTATATTCGTTATTTGAAATCTAAATATATAAGACGGTATTCATTGCAGATGCTAGAGATTTTTATTACTATAAAAACGGCTCTTCTGAAACCTGGCATTATTTACGAAATTAAGTTGTTACTTGCAGGTAACCGTTGGTTACACCCCCGTACTTGGGGCTGAGGTTATTGCAACAGTTTCATCTCCATCTGGAACAACCTATACACTCACACTGTTGGACAGTGGATCAGGTAATATGGGAAACTGTTTCCTTGACATCTTTAAACTTGGTATTTTTACCTATCAACTATCTATAAAATAACACCCTGGAGGTTTTTTTGCAAATGTTTGTTAAATTGTTTCAGCTCCTGACGTTCGTAAGTTCGATGGAGTTTATTCACGATATTTCACCCAATTCGCAGAGGAAGGAAGATATTCTGTTTCGGTAAAAAAAAGTATGTTAGGCAAATTCCCAATGTACACAGATGTGTTTAGGTGATAGTAACGGGGATGGGGAACCAGACAACTTCCACCTACGGTAAATCCCTGTCATCTTCAGCCCTCTACAACCCAGGGTCTGTTGAAAACGACGGTAAGCTGGAGTTGAAAAGTAAAAACAACCAAATTCAATATATGTGCAAAAAAGCCATATTAAATGAGAGCTGCAGACAGGGTGTACATGCACTGTTTCGACCTATAAGTTATCATCAGTGCAGCTGTTGACTGTGTCACTCTGCTAGCTTTTACACTAGCAGGCACACTGATTTCCACTTTGTGGTACCTTTCGGTCAACGTCGATCTGTTGGGTACTCTATACTGAGCACCAAACAAAAGAGACGAACCACAACCAAACGATATTTCACGTATATTTTAGGTACTCTAACTCTGAACCCAAAAGGTCCGACAAATAACGCAGAGACAACCTCCGGTGAAACCGGAGTTTCAACTTCTGAACTTGATCCTTTTACTCGAGTTGTGTCGCCTGGCGGGTTTTCATACACAGGGTATGCTTGGTGTTTTATTTTTTGCACACAGATACGTGAACGTATCTGCAGGTAATTTCAAAATTTACCTTTGGGAAATTTATTACTTTACTCGACTGGACTGCAAGGCACCTGACAACCGAATGCTAAAATGTCGAAACTTGATTGTTCCATTACCATTTTTATTATTTTCACATACACTTATCTTGATTGTTGATGAAATGCATCTGCCAACTCTAATGTCCATTTAAGTGGAAAATTAGATTTCTACATAAATTTTTTTGTAATTATTATTTACTTTTAGAGCTGTTGTTGACCCTGCAGTAGATATCCTTCCGCCGAGCAAGGTCATTGACCTCCAAGCCAGTCAAGTTGACGTCACTGACTTGGAACGTGGAGTCAGACTGACGTTCTCCGCTCCTGGTTCCGATTACGATTCAGGAACAGGTTTGTTTGGTGTTAAGCATACAAGATGAGCTTCGTGTACTGCATTTACACACAAAATAACTGGTGATTTGTGGCCAAATTAATAAAACATTTTTCTGGACTTTGTAACTTTTTGAACAGAGTCACAGTATCTTGTATTTTGCTTGGCGGGAATAATTTCCGTTTAAGTGATTTAAAAAAAATGACAGAGCAATTTTGGTTTTCAAGCTGCTCACTATGAAATACGTTATTCCTACAACGGCACAAGCGGATTGGTCAGCAATTTCGAAAACAACACCCTTGTGGAACAAGACATGGTTATTAACGGAAATATCTCAGCACCCCAGGAAGCGGGGAACGAGGAAACAATAGTTATAGAACTTATTAACATTCCAGAAGATCACGATGCCTTGAGGTATGTGAGAAAATTGTGTGACTGAAAATCATCTTGCTTGTTTTGCTTGTTTTGCTTGTTGTGTCTAGCCCTTCTTACACTGTTGAAGCAACTACTTTCAACATATATTCTTGTAAAACTGTATCAAACGTTACTTAAAATGAAACTTATGGCTCAAAAAGCTTGTGTTATGCCGTCTATGCCAAAGGCATCCATAACGTATGTCTAGCGCTTTTTACAATGTTTAAAGGAACTACTTTCAGCATAGATTGTGGTAAAACTCTATCATATGTTTAAGAGGCCGTGGAGGTTAATTTAGAATGAATTTTGGCTCAAACAAATATGTATTTTGTTGTTGTAAGTATTTGGTTTGCAATGCGAGCAAGTGACCATGCATCTTTGTTGAGTCCAACATCTAACGTTGCCATGATGAACGTCTTCGTCGTCCCGTATGTTCCTCCAACCTACCCAACAAACGATACAACGACAACAACAACAACAACAACAACAACAACTACAAGTGCAACCACTGTATCAACACCACAAAAATCCGGTCAGGATTATGTTTTATTATGAAGAAGAGATTATTATTGCAGCAAAAAAAAGTTAATTTAAACTACATTAACTATGAGACTAGTTTTTTCCAACCACATTGTACTTGTCTATTGCTTTTCAAAATATTATTTTTAATCAAGTTGCAACTATCAGTTTGGAACCGTTTTCGCTTTACTTGTCATCTTGTTGGCGTCGTTTGGGCTATATTTTAATTAGAAGATTAATATGACTTCAAACGTTTTTAGATTGCCAAAAGAAGTTGGAGATTTATCAGTTGACCACCGTGATACTTGCACCGGTTTGTCTTGTGCTTGGTGAGCCGATATAATATTACCAACGGGGGTAACTTATCTACTGTGGTTTTAATGTTGTCCATCTTGCCGAGCGACAGTTGCATAAGTTACTAATGTGCTTCAACCTTTATATTGCGGCCGTAGATTGCTGCCCACCATTTTCGAACACTCGCAGTAAGGAATTTGTAATACAACGAGTGCAAAGTTGGGTTTATTTATGCAGGGTTCCATTTTTGGGTCTGTGGGCCACCCGTTCGATCCAATATATTGGAACCCTAACTCGTTTTTGGGTGAAATGATACAAAATAACTTCAGCACTCCGTATTGTTTATGAAAAAGTACTGAGATGAGTCTCGACAGGACAATGCGGGGTCGCTCAAAGTTTAACTGACTCGCAGTTCAGCAATCCATGTTGAATGGGTTAATCGAACATTCAAAATGTGAACTCTTATTAATTATTTTGCATTGATGTTGGGTTTTAAAATACAATATATCCTGCCAGTAATTTACTCACTAGTGCTTATGTCAAGGAAAAATCATATTTTAAATATCAGGTACTTTCCTTTGCGTTTATCACATTCATTGATAACTGAGTTTCAACATGGGAAGTAAGTATGATTTTGCTTGAGGTTTATAAAGGTTTAAATGGAATGCCATTTGTCTTTGCACGTTAGCTCCAGAACTGAATTTTGCCTGTATTTATCAAACACCATCGGTAAACAAATAAAGATTTCAGCACTCATTTTCAATTCAACCCATAATTTAAAAAACGTCGCTACAAATTTGATAAATAATATTGTCATTTTTCAACCCATGCATTTGTCGTTTTTAAATGCATGCACAGTGCACTGTTTGCAAAACAACTTAATAAACAACTCGTGATGGACAATTGGAAAAGTAGTTTCGTTTAAAAGAGTATTTTTACTGTGTTTACCCATATCCCTGATGACAGAGTAAAGGAAATTATCTAAAATTTAGGAACACAACTCACGGATTTACTCATAATTCTGAGAATAAAAAGACTGGCCCATACTGTTATTAACATTGTCATGTTCGGCAGGAACTTATGTCATCATCAGTTTGACATGACAATGTTAAAAACAGTTTGGGCCAGTCGTTTTATTCTTTTCTAAAATGTTACAATACAATTTGCCATTATCAGAATTAGGATTTTATGTCACCTAACATTTCAGTTTGCTCCTTGATTGCCACCATAGTGATGCACAGTCGTTTAAGCAAGCAACGCAAGAAGTTCATGCGAGAGTTGGAGGAAATGAGGAATTCACACGAGATGCGTTCACAGCCATCGCGTGTGAGGAGTGCTTGGACCGAAGAGGAACCGAGACTTTTTCCCAAGCCAGAAGTTCGTCCTTCCAGCCACGCGCGCACCAATAATGCATATATGATGTAACTTATTACACCTTTACGATTACTGCTCTATTTACTAACGTACTGTGACAATTTTCTATTAGTGTTCACAATTCCCGCTTTATTGCTTACAGTAAATCTGTACAAAAACAAATTAACAAATGACTCGTCGCAATACAATATAACAAAAAACCTAAATTTATTCCTTTTTATAAATTCATGGAATGCAAAGAAATATTCTGATGCAGTGGTCAATAAACCGTAGAAATCGGACTTTCCGTGTATGTGGAATCCTTATGATATGAGGCGTTAGTTAATAATTAAGGTAACAACCAGAAAAAATACTCACGTTGTTCAAAGATGCTGAAACGTACATGCTGCACATTGAATACATACAAAGATGTACATACTGCACATTGAATACATATAAAGATGTACATACTGCGCATTGAATACATATAAAGATGTGCATACTGCACATTGAATACATATAACGATGTACATACTGCGCATTGAATACATATAAAGATGTGCATACGCATACTTATTGATCGAAAAATGTTTGCAGCAAAAGTTTGCTGGTAAAATACAAGAGCTGACGGTGATATTATCGTCTTCCTTCACACAATATCAACAACTAGGACAGCCTTCATGTTATGAAACTTCCCAAAATTCTTCTGTTTGAAGTTTACATGGAAATGGAGCTTAACCTTCATTAACTCCCCCCAAAAAATATCCAAATCGGCCCCCTATGATCAGGGCCAAATGTTTGTTACAAGGCAATTGTTTTCAATTGCGTCATTGCGAATAAACTCAATGTAAGTTAGTTGGTTAAGGTTCAAATGCGATATTCGATACGATGCTTTGGTTTGATGTTCTGTGGGGGAAAAGTTGTAATGTTGGTGTCCGGCAAAGTGACCTGCGTAACTCCATCCTATGTTTAAACAACCTTTAACAACCATGCCAGAGTTTGATATCTCTTTTATTGAGGCAAAATTTCATAACAGGTGAGTTGCTTTTCTTGTACATTGGACCCTGTTAAGTTGACTCTGATGGGAGCAGTCAGTGTGCGAACAGTTAAGTTTACGATCTGACGTCTGGGATGATAAACAACAACATTAAATACTTTGTTTGCTATTTCTGCAGAACTGCTCCAGACTAATCAAACTGTACTGATAATATTTAACTGCATGCCTGGTTCCATCACGACACACTCCCAAGTCACGCGTTCTTATTTCAAATGTGGAATTCGAGACAGGTTAGGTTTCTGTGGGATGAGACAGACTAATACATTTAATGGTTTGGGGACATGGGTGGTTCCATAACGTAAGCATTTTTGTAGGGCAGCGTTGCGTCTAATTACTTCGTCAAACTCTTACTTTATTGCTTTATTCTATGTGCACTTTTTTGAACTAAATCTCCACAGAGAAACGATCTTGTTTGTTAGTGTTACTGCGATTACCGATTCACTATAATGCAGTGGATTTTGTGTCTGTGCTTTGCTTTCTTTGGAATAATGCAGGGGAGTGCCGTGGAATTTAATCCTGCCTTTCTTCAAGGCAATGCCGACAATGAAGAAATGGATTCCATTATGTCAAGACTAAAGCACCAAGTGAACGTCAACAATTTGCAAGTAAACTTTGCGATGCAATAACATTGAAGTATTTATTGATTTATTTTGCTTTGAAAACCAACTGGTCAATTTTGTAATCTTGTCTGCTGTAAGTTGATAACAATATTTCCTTAGGAAAACCGGGAAAACCCAACAAACGATGTTTTTGACCTTCACGCGAAACTGATTGACGTCACCGACTTGTCCCGTGGCCTGAAGTTAATCTTCACTTCCCCTGAATCTTACAGCGGTTGGTAGCAAATATATTTCCGCAAATTCTGTGTAAGAGTATATTTTTTCACACACTTTTTTTATGCGTGTTGCGTAGACACCAACTACGACATCCGGTATTCCTCAACAAGTAAAAGCGAGCTCATCAACGACTTCCAGAGTTGTCATCCTGCACAAAAAATTGAAAAAAACTTTCTTAGGAGCCAAACAGAATTTATCGTAAAGCTTGGAGATTTTTTCCAAAAGCAAGAAGACACCAGGTAGGTGAAAAAGATCTTCACTAGCGAAAAATCTACGTTGTCAGATACAGCAGTAGTAAGGAGTTTTACTTTGATCTACCTTCAAGCATCACTTCTTCGTTATCTTCAAAATATACTGTGATTTCAAATGGAAGTAGTATGACTTTACTACTTGTTTGTTTTAGCACCATCTGGATAGCCGTTCGTTTTGGCGACAATACCGGAGACCATTTATCCAACGTTGTAAAAATCAACTTGTACAATACACCAGTAAATTTTGAGGGAACAACAGCTGAACCAGAAACAACAACAGCTGCTGCACCAGTTACCACAACAACAACATCAGCTGTGGTAGTAACAACAACAACAAAACCGGGCAAGGCGTCACTACATAATCCACTTAAACTAATCGATTTTTTTTATTTATTTAGAAAAAAATTAGTTATAATGAAAACTAATAATTGAAAATTAAATCATTGTCAATCGCCGTAAATGTATTTTTTAACTCTTTTTGTCTCTTCAGAAATCGAGAAGAAATTGGAAATTTTTCAGTTGACGACAATAATTCTCGCTCCAGTATGTATCATAATGGGTAAGTAATCCATGCTTATTGCATGATCACGTATTAACAATTTGTTTGTGGTTTTCAGCTTGTGCTCTGCTAGCGTCGTGCATTATGACTAGTCGCCATAACAACCAGCGCAAGAAGTACGAACGGGAGTTGCTTGAGATGAGGGTGGAGTTGCAACGATCCACATCCTGGAAGAATTATCAAAACATAAAGCGGCCGGATCTCAGAGGAACCTCGGATCACGACAACTTTAGTTTCGGTCCTTGAACGTGTATAGTGTATATCTGAATAATTAGAATCTAGCTTGTATAAAGGTATAAGATTTAGTGACCAGTAACAAGATTATTGAAATTCATGAAATTCTTCTTTTATTAAGATTGGTAAAACATTTGAACGAAAACCTTAAAAAATAAAAATCCGAATATATGGTTTTGCTGAAAACTTTAACGTCTGTAAAAAGTTCTGTGGCATTCAGTTCTTGTTGCCTGTTAATTTCTTTGGGCTTTGTTCTGTCTATATTGGCATTGACTCAAACAACCCCATACACACATGGCGTCCATAATGTTTTACAGTGAATACAATTTTGGGAGTGAAAAACTCACTTGGAGAAAAATTTTGGAGAAAACAAAAATGTGTTGATGAAAAAAACAGGAAGAAACAGAAAATGAATTAACGACAATTTATCTTTTGGCAAATTTGTGATATTGCAGCAATTTGTGAACCTAAATGCAGCTGGAATGCTCATGTGTACGTAGGACCCGCCATCAAGGCACGGTTTGTACACAGTTAAGTTTACGATGTTTGGGCGACGGAACCGCATAACTGCAGTGTTAATATTGCGCCATGCGTCGTACGATGACAAACTTATACACCGACATCGTATTACCTGAACATACCTGGGTCTGTTTAACGTTGAGAAGGCCGCTATGTAGTTAAAATGTAACAAAACTGGAAATTCATTCGTCTTGCACTGACCTTCCCGGAAACGTAATACTAAATATAACACTCTCGTATATCTGACTCCTGTGTTACTATTTAAACAAAGTATGTTGACCTTTAAGATTTACCTTCCAATTAAATTCATTAAAACACCAGCAAAAACACTCCGACAACTTGCAAACAACGCATCGAATCGGTTCCAAACAATAACTCTTATAGACTGGCGAAAATCAATCAATTTTGCCTTGTCTCTCTCTTGGTCTTTTACTTGTCTCTTGTTACTTGATAAATTTTAATGGAATATATAGCCAATGAGAGTGCAGTTAATTGGGTCCGAGGAAAAGAAAGACTACTTAAAAATGACGTTAGTGTTAAAGGTTATGAAAAGATTGGTGTAGAACGTTTTAATGAGGTGGACGGTGCGCAACTTATGTCATTTAGTATGAATGATGAATGTTCGCTCGTTCTAAACGAGTTGACGTGAGTTTGGGAAGTGACCGTGGTTAATTGCAACAGCTTGATGTCGGGACAAAGCAATTTCATGTTAAACAATAGCATCACGATACTTAGAACTGTGCAGAATATGGAATATACGTGACAACAATATACTTCGTTCACCGAGTTGTTTGATGGACATGTTTACATATTCGCGCTGGAGACAATATGTAAAGCTGCTACGTGAGGACACCATAGCTCTTACCTCCAACTGCGATAAAAAAAATCCAACGCGATTATCATACCTTGTGAGCAACTATTTCGTGTGTTAAAGAGGAGTATACCAATACAAATAGGTTCGACATTTGACATGTGTTCAGCAATTCCAATGGTATACAAGTAAACGAGCCTTTGTACTTGGTAGCAGCGATACAGTTGAAACAGTCCACTAGGTGCGGGCTAATGACAAAAATTTTCAAATGTGAAATGTAATCCACGACTTGGATTTATCATGAATCTCCCACAATGCAATTTATAGACTTGCAGTGTGTTATACTGAGTGGCGTTTTTCTGCGGTCTGAAAAATAAGTCGCCTTTTAAAATTTACCATTGCGATTAAACATCGTAGGCAAATCACTGCGGACTTTTACAACTTGCCCAAGGCCCAACGCATAATATTTCAGCTTTATGTCCATGTTTTTGTTGACGACTGGACACATGCGAAATAAGGGAATAGTTACATGCACCTGATGGCGACTAAGCAGTCACATGCTGCTTCTTCGGACTATGTTCGGTAAAAGAGAGCTATGTGTATGAAAATGGATAAAAAAATTAATGCGTAGAGAGTACGCGGTCGCGTCATTGCGCGATTGCCCGATGCATTTGCATTGAAAACACCATTACTGTTAATTTGTGCATTTCCTCTACCATTTTCCTTCGGCAAGTTTAAAAATTAAATAAACTTTTATCGTTTTGGGAACACGTAGTCTTATCAAATCTAAGATAACTTTTATACTGGTCCTTAATCAGTCCGATAGTTACTCACAAAAGAGGATGTCGAGTTTAAGGTCAAGCGATTCGTTGCAAATCAATATTAATCGTTAAAGTTACCTCACGTACAAGAAGTGTTTGTGTTTACGGACATAAAACAAATTCGCGCGTGACGTAACCCTTATTAAGATGCATGCGTTATTGTAAACATTACAACTTCAAATGAAAAGATAGATTGACATAACCACTACGGTCTGCGTTTGCTTAAACTATAGAAACGGTTTCGCAGTTGACAAAACATGCTTAAAAGCAGTTTGGCATTTTCTTAAACAATCGGGCGCAGAAAAACAAACATCATACCTTACAATTGTTCGAAATGCCTGATCCGGTCTCTCTCCTCAAAGGAGAACGACGATAAATTTTAAAAAACTTGTTTGAAATGGGTAAATATTTTTTGTTCGTACAATCGAAAATTTGTAGACACAAAAAATTACCCATACTTACGGTTAGTTTATTAACATTGCGCAGATTATCAATCAGAAGGTTGATTTGGGTGTTCAAGTTCAAGTATCACGTCGGGGTCACCAAATTTGCATTGACCGTTCCTTGAACGTATAGTACAAAATATAACACTGCCGTATATCCGACTCCTGCTCTACTGTTTAAACATAGACTGCAGACCTTTAAGAATTACCCTCCAATTTAATTCATTAAAACACCAACAAAAACACATCGACAACTTACAAGCAACGCATAGAATCGGGTCCTATTCAAAAATTCGTATAGCTAGGCGACAATCAACCCCTTTTGCCTTGTCTCTCTCCTTGTCTTTTATTTGTCTCTCCTTTCACTTGTCTCTTGTTACTTGATAAATTTGAACATAATATATAGCCCAGAGAGAGTGCAGTTAATTAGGTTCAAGAAAAAGAAAGACTACTTAAAAACTGACGTTAGTGTTAAAGGTTATGACATGATTGGTGTAGAACGTTTTAATGAGGTGGACGGAGCGCTACTTGTGTCATTTAGCATGAATGATGAATGTTCGTTCGTTCTAAGCGAGTTGACGTCAGTTTAGGAAATGCCCGTGGCTAATTGTAACAGGTTGATAACGGGACAAAGCAATTGCGTGTTAAACAATAGCATCACGATACTGGGATCTGTTCTCCAATATGACGTGATAGATGCACTCTCAAAGTATATTCAAGACAATTTGTTGTAAATTTTCCTCAAAGCTTTTTTTGAGCGCCAAAAGGCGATGAGGGAAAATTTTCTCAAAGCAATGGAGTTCATAAACTGGAGGATTCTTTTGGATAAAGGCTGACAACCCACGGATAAAACGAGAATAGCCTGAATGAGCATTAAACACACCCTCAACCTTCGTGTAGAACGTGTTGTAAGGAAAATAACAAAAACGTTAGGAAGTAGTTTTCACTGTGAAGTAGATTCGTTTTTAATAAGGTAATGCTAAATATATACATAAAAATATACTGACAAAAAGAAAACTATAATGTAACCATTCCAATTTCAAGTACATGTCAAATATTAACTTGAATAATTCCGGTTGTCACACTAAACAATAAAATTGCAACGATAATAATTAACTAGAGGTCTGGTTTCATCATTGCACAACATTAACGCAGGTTCAGTAAAGCTTTTATGATGACAGTCAAAGTATGATGTTTTGCAAAGTACTATTCCTGTTTGTTAGACAGAATATTATTTGTTAGACTGAATAATATACTTATTTATGTGTAATTGACAATGTGTTTTTTTAAATGTTGTAAAGGTACAAAAAAAAATTTAAAATGCGGTTGACATTTGTTCTGAGTTTTATTTTTGTTGGGGTTTTTATTGGAAATGATCCAACAGCAGCAACAACTGTAGCCACGATGACAGCAACAACAGTTGAAGGTGCGATAACAACAAGTGAAGACACGATAACAGCAACAACAGTTGAAGGTGCGATAACAACAAGTGAAGACACGATAACAGCAACAACAGTTGAAGGTGCGATAACAACAAGTGAAGACACGATAACAGCAACAACAGTTGAAGGTGCGATAACAACAAGTGAAGACACGATAACAGCAACAACAGTTGAAGGTGCGATAACAACAAGTGAAGACACGATAACAGCAACAACAGTTGAAGGTGCGATAACAACAAGTGAAGACACGATAACAGCAACAACAGTTGAAGGTGCGATAACAACAAGTGAAGACACGATAACAGCAACAACAGTTGAAGGTGCGATAACAACAAGTGAAGACACGATAACAGCAACAACAGTTGAAGGTGCGATAACAACAAGTGAAGACACGATAACAGCAACAACAGTTGAAGGTGCGATAACAACAAGTGAAGACACGATAACAGCAACAACAGTTGAAGGTACGATAAAATTTTCAAACCAACTGCACTGATATAGACCTTATAGGTCGAAACAGTGGCTGTCTGTCTGCAGCTCACACAATTCATATTATTAGCTCCAGTTTGCTTATTGTTAGTTGACGGTACGTCTGCGGCAACCGAATTCACATCTTCAACAACAGCAATAGAAACCACGTCTTTAACAACAACAACAACAGCAGACATGTCTACGACAACAACAACAACAGCAACTCCAACATCTACAAGTCCCATTGTTGTCACTCCCGCAACAACGACAGTTGCAGAAAGTACGAAGTCAGGTGGGAAAATATTTGCCATAAATTATACCTGCCAGTATATAAAGTAAACTTACGTTTGCAGACACCGAAAAAAAGTTGGAAATTTTCCAGTTGGCAACAATTATTCTTGCACCCGTCAGCATTATTCTAGGTAAGAGACCACTAAAACTGCAGCCTATGAATATCAAGCAATACAGCGAATATTTTAGGACGACGGTGATACGTTCGTTTATATACTATTGCTTATTAAAAGGTAATTTATACATAAGTTATTTGGTACATGAGTAGGCGAATACTAAACATATTTTTTTCAGCTTGCGGTTTGTTGGCATCTGTTATTATGAACTACCGGGTCACGAAACTGAGAAAAAAATTCCAGAAGGAATTGATCCAATTAAGAATCGAATTGGAACCATCAAAACAGAACATATGGGCCAGCAGTGATTTTCCCAAGTTTATAAGGCCTCAAATTAAACCTGCATATCCTTGACAGGAGTTTTATTTGAAAAACGACCAAGTTTAATATATGTGTAATATTGTAAGCATGTTTGAAATATTCGCCCTGCTTGATTTCATTGTCATTATTGTTCATTTTGTGCTGTGATCAGTGTTGCATACCCGCAAAGTTCCATTTCATTTAAACATCATGCGAACGTGACAATAAAGCCATTACCAATCGTTTTCCAGCCTTGCAAAGTTTGTTAACTCGTAAAGGTGGTCTTAGTAAACAATGCAACGCGGATTATTACTTGCTGGATTTATCGTGCAAGTTGTTGTCGCTGTTTGGTGCATGAAGCATGTGCCCCCCGAAATAATGCCCGATACGTTTCTATACAGACCGGTAACTTATGTCTTATTGGATATTACTGGTCCGTTAAACTGTGGTTAAAAACCCCTGTTTAAACACCAGTTAGTTTTTTTGCTTACTCAGACATTTTATAAAACAATTTAAACCATTTACCTCAAACTTATTCCGTGTTAAAATAACGGAATATGTGTTTTTTTCAACAAGCAACTTCAACCTCAATGATGCAAAATTGGCATGATTTTTTCCGAAAGATCTATGAGATACACACGTGAGAAGTGTTTACAATTAAATTGAGAAGAGGGTTTTACTTAGAATTGTTTGAAGACCGGGACTTTTTGCTCTTGCAAAAATGTTAAATCCCCGATCACATACGTCACTCGACCTACAGGTTACGCCTTCGCAATGTTGGCGCAATGACGTCAAAATAAACCCGGGAAAGCCAAAGTTTCAGATTTACGACTTCGCAATTATTAGAAGAAGGAAGGAGATCAAACAAAGCTCCTTGAAAGCTATTAATTGATTGGGGTATTTTACAATGCGGTACGAGCGACTCCGTTGTAGTTAAACATCTTTTAAGACTTTGACGATCGGTAAAAATAGTCAGACATGTTCTTGCCGTAGAAAGGCACAACGGTTGCTATTCTGAAAGTAGTTGCAATGAAACCAATCTTGTGACGTTGATTCTCTATCAAACGGTCAACTTATGAAGAATTCGAGCTTACGTGGACAGATTGCCACATTGCTACATTATATAGCACACAGCAACGGATGTGTCATTTTAGTTGTGAGATCGAACTGAAAATGAAACATTACCTTCTCAATTCATGTATTAGACAAAATTTATTTTTTAAACGTATCTATAAGTGTTGTCTGAAGGAGATGAACTAAGCTGATTATAACTTTATTGGACACAGATTTCTACCAGATTGTAGTAGTGTTACAAAACGATGAGACATTTTGTTGGAGTTGCAAGCGTTTTGTTTTGTTTCTTTTTCTTGGAATGCTCAGCCGTGTTTGATCAAGTTTCACTTGTGGATAATGCTTATGGCGGGGTATTAGTTGCAATCAACCCTAATGTACCTGAGGACCCAGATATTATTGAAGCCGTAAAGGTAAATTTTAGAATATTCTGAATTAGTGTAAAAGCTATATATTGTATGCAACACAGGGCATGATTACAAATGCTTCAAGCGTTTTGTTTGCCGCCACCCACAAGAGGGCGTACTTCGGAAACGTCACAATTCTTGTTCCCAAAACTTGGAGTGGAAGTTACGAGACAGCCTATGGACAAAACTACAACTTGGTAGGAATTGCGTTGAATAGTAGCAGATGCTCAAACAATTACGTCCAATGTTGATTACGATCATTGCATGTTAAAAATTCAACCTCAAATGTTTGATCAAAACAAGAGGCATTTAATCCATAAGCACTAATTTCGACTGACGTTCTTTTCAGGCTGATGTTCTTGTAGCCGATGCCAACCCTGTGTACGGTGATTCCCCTTACACGCTACAGTATGGTCAGTGTGGAGAACCTGGATCCTACATCCACGTGACTCCTGATTATTTGAGGGAAGATTCGTTTGTCAATGACTTCGGTCCTCGAGGTAACTTGATTATTTCAGGTCAACTCCAAACTGTTGGACGATTTACCAAATTTACTTTTCACAAATTTTAGGAAAAGTTTTTGTCCACGAGTGGGCGCACTTGCGGTGGGGCGTTTTCGACGAAATTTCTACAGACGGATACGGAGGATTTTACTACGACAACCAACAAAAGATCCAAGCCACAAGGTTGAAATTCTCCAAAATATTTAGCACGCAAAACTGTGCCGTTTTTCCTCATTTAAACAAAAAAATGCATGGTTAGAGCATTGATTTTTGCACTGTAAAATAATTGGATTCAGTTGAGTAAAAATGGCGAGTGTTAAAGGAAATATTCTACTTAGTTTAAAAGAATAGAAATCTCACGTAATCTAATTGGTAGGAAATACTCACAAAGTCGTATAGGTAGTGGTATATGCTGGCAAACCTGAATGGTCGTTAATATTTGTTTACTGACCGGGAATTTCCTGCAACGTCTGTTTGCGTTGCGACCTCCTATCTAGGGTCGTAATATGACGAAACAAACGCGATACTTAACTTTCGAATTCCTGAGGTTATGATGTCGCAACAATCTGCGGATTGGCAATAACGTTATAGCATACCTGCTGGTGTACTTTACAAAGAAACTTTTGGGCTTATATTTGTCAACAACCACAATCAACGTAATTTCATCCAAATAATCCACATGGCCCCTATTTTTCTGCAGGAAACAGAATTTATGTAATTTTTTTTCATTCATTTTTTCATATTGGTACTATAAGACCAAGAAATAAACGCAAAGGCTGAAACAGACCTGTCGGAAGCTGAATTTTACTGTTAGCAATCCTATTTTTGCAAGCCATTGCGTACAATTTGAAACTTAATTTGGACAGGTGCCCGGTGGGTCTTGAGGGAAGCAACATTTACTTTTCACCCAACGGCATGTTTTCGAATTCTTGTCCAAACGACTCTTACACTGGACTTCCAGAGACCGGATGTGTATTCGTTCCCAACTCAAACCAGAACGTCAACACTTCACTGATGTCTTACCAATTCATAGATGAGGTAACCGCCATAAATATTCTTGTGTTGTAGCTTCTAGTCACGTCACTCTACTTTATCTGGGGTAGTTGGTGATCATCCCTATTTCTTCTAAAAAATCATTGCCTAATCGAATAATTCAATGCCCGAAAATAAAACTTATACATTTAAAGATTGTAGAGTTTTGTGACGACGAAACGGACGAAAATCGGAAAGATAAAAGCTACCACAACACAGAAGCTACGAACGATCAGAACAGACTTTGTGAGCTTAGAAGTGTTTGGAGCGTCATCAGATCGTCTGTGGATTTCGACAACACAAACTTTCCCAATAATTTCATCCATGACGTCACACCAACGTTTCATATCGTGCAAGCTAAAAGTTTCGATCAATTGGTTTTAGTCCTTGATGTTTCTGGAAGCATGGGAGGCGCCGTAAGTTCTTTGTACATAATCTTAACTTGATTTTATAATTTTTGTCAATATTTTCCACTGACAACACAATAGTTAGCTATACACACCATGTCTAGTACATTTTCTGCAACCGTAATAAGGAAATATGATGTTTTTTTAGGGCAAAGTAGATTCCATGAAAACTGCAGCAAGTTTGTTTATCAATCAGTTTTTACCCAATGGTACAAAAGTCGGAATTGTCAAATTTGAATCATCCGCAACAATTTTATCCAACTTGACGTTGGTCGACGATAGCAAAGACCTACTAACGAGCTATATTACTGGACTGTATGCAAATGGAAGAACCTGCATTGGTTGTGGAATTGAATCTGGTATTGATGTAAGTAGTGCTTCTACACTATACGTGAAATCACTGCCTTCGCGCGGCGATATTATGTTTGCATAAATCCGCGTGAAACGACATGCCTGATGTTTGGGTTTTAATGCAACACATTTTGATTGTTAACAACAGTAAAGAAATCCCGCTGACATCACACATACGAGACAGGTCATTTTCATGACGTATTGGATAAGTTTGTTGGCATCAAACACTTTCTTCTCCTTTGGTAACATTGTTTCTCACATTCAGGAGGCGTTTTTGGTATGCTTTGGCGCTCCAGATTAGTATAGTGTTTTGTCCGCATTAATTATTACGAGCAAAGATATATATGCAAACAATTTTTATTCTTTGATGGCTTTTTAACTTGGGGTGTCTGTGTTTCTATTAGCATAAAACTTTTAGGTACTTGAAAGCGATGGTACATCGGCGGCCGGAGGGCACCTATTGGTGTTAACTGACGGTCAAGAGACTACAGCCCCCTTTGTAAGAGACACCAAGGACGAAGTCCTGTCCAAGGTTAGTTTTTCAGCCTTGCCCGAAATATCATAGTTTACATCTAATTTTTACTTTTGTAGAATGCTGTGGTGGACACCATATTCTTTGGTGTCACTACCGCAAACCCAGATCTTCAAGATTTGAGCGAAAAAACAAATGGAGTTTGGTTTTTCAATGATGCTGCGGACAGTGGTGCTTTGCTTGAATCTTTTAAAGAACTGGCTGATGTATCGGATGGCGACGTGTACAATGATGTCTTCCAGGTATTAATTGTGCTATGCTTCGTTCCCTATTAATAAAATAATAATAAAGCAGAACATTAGCGTAAATTGGGTTTATTGTATACGTAGCAGACTTCTGTCTCCTGTTCGACTAGGCATGGTGAACATCCCGACGAATATTTTTTTGTGTTAAAATAATTTTCCATTATATGTTTGTAGGTAATTTGTAACTTACAATTTTTGTTAGGTTTATGGACAAACATTTGAATTGAGTTCAAGAGACGAACAAAATGGAACAGTTTTCGTCGATTCAACTATCGGCAATGAGACAGTGTTCACCTTCTCATATTCTTCACAATATCCAATAGATGTTGTTGTTAATTCCCCTGGTGGAATGCGATACTGTTCAGCAAGTAATATGGGAAATTGTGACGGTCTTTCAACAAATGACTACACCCTTAAAACTGTTATGTTCGCAATACCAGGTACCGCTGAGGTAGGAGATATTCGAAATAAACCTCGGCCCACCCCTTCAAGTTTTCTTCAATTTAGGTAGGAAGCTGGGTATTTCAAATATATACGGAAAACGCAGATAGCGTTGACGTCATTGTAACCTCAATGGCGGCGAACAGAGATGTGCAACCAATGTTGGTAGAGTCGGGGATGTCAAATAATGATCCAACCAACCAGGAACCTATCGTTGTTTACGCGAAGGTATTTTAACCCAATGTTTGCATGACGTCAACGTTCTTGTATAATTTATTATAAAGGTTATAAGCCATTGCATACATAAGGTTGTAAGCCATTGCATAAATAAATATGTCTTGTTGATATGAATAGGTTGCCATCGGTTACACACCGGTACTTGGGGCTACTGTCATTGCAACTGTCTCATCTCCCTCTGGAGCAACGTACACCCTCACACTATTGGACACAGGTTCAGGTAAATGTTTTTTGAAAAACCTGCAATCCTGTGTTAACTTTTGCTATAGTTTGCAATTCTGTTAATTTTGTTTTTTATTTTTTAGCTCCTGACATCCGGAAGTTTGACGGAGTTTATTCCAGATATTTCACGCAATTCATTGAAGAAGGACGTTACTCTGTTAAGGTTTCAATATTTAAATTAAATTATTTTGTTAACAGAGCAGGTCAAATAATTAATGTAACCTTCGATGAATCATAATTGCACATCCTCTGTTATGCCTAATTGTTACCGCTAAATTTTCGGGCATTTGAGTGGTAAATTTCGCCAAGTCACAGGGGTTTTTGTTTTCTTTTGGGAAACACCGATGTAATTCCTCCAGGTGAAAGTTACTGGAAAAGAAACATCCACAGGTAGTTCAAAGTCGTCACCAGCTGCCTACAACCCCGGTTCTATTCAAAGTGACGGTAGGAAAAAAACTTCTTACAGAAGAATTTCAAAAGGTTTTTGATTCCCCATATTTTGCCCGGTGTGTTTTGAAGGCACTCTTGTACCCAACCCGAACGGACCAATCTACAACACAGGGAGCAACAGCGCCGATAGTGGTGTATCCACTTCACAAATCGATCCTTTCACAAGAGTTGTTTCTCCAGGAGGATTTTCGTACTCTGGGTAATTCAATGACAAGTTCAAATGACAAGTGATTGCCTAATTGGAACAATTTACTACATGCCATGCAATATCTGGGTGTATAAACCACGCCCACGTAGAGAATCAAACCTCTCAACAGTTTTGGTGTTGGCTGCTTTTAACTTTTTGCGACTTGATTTAGATTCACAAATTCTAAACTGAGATCGCCGTTTGTTGAAATACAATGAACAATGCCAAACGGTTACAAACTCTTTTTAAACACTATTTGCAATTGTCAACCTCACTTGGATGTGACCAAGCAACCGTCCAATATTTTTTCTAGAGTCGTTGTTAACCCAGCGGTTGACACGCTTCCTCCGAGCAAAGTCATTGACCTTAATGCAGCGCAACTTGACGTCACAGATCTTTCGAGTGGTGCAAGATTGACCTTCTCCGCTCCTGGGTCAGATTACGATTCCGGGAAAGGTGGGCACAAAGTTTGAATCCTTCTGTAAACGTCTATATTTATCCAGTCACAATAAAACTTTCTCGATTCATGGCAGCATTACAGCCCAGTTGGTAAATGCTGCTTGGTTTCAAACGATCCTCCTCAATGTTTAATACAACTCCACACAATGCGGGGTAGTTTCCATTGACGTCAATGATTGCTAAATCGAGCGTCGAACAATTATTTAAAGAACGACTTTAACCAGGCTAATACAACATTGAGATCACTTGTTTTTTTATGGCAAAATTAGGTTTAATTGATTTTTTTTTGCCTGAATAGTAAACTTTAATGAGGAAATAAAAGCTGTAAAACCAAGTCTGTCAATTAAAATTCGACAAATTCGACAAATTCCTGATTACAGCTTCCACTTACGAAATCCGCTACACTTACAACGGCACTGACGACCTCATGAACAGTTTTAACAGTTGTATTATTGTGGATCAAAATATGCTGCTGGAAGGCAATGTATCAGCACCTAAAGTGGCGGGAAGTCCGGAAACTATGGTCACAAGTCTAACTGATTTGCCACAAAACCGTGATGCTGTGAGGTATGTTCATTACCTCTAAATAACAAGTCTGGAAATATCATGTGTAATATCAAGTCCTTTGCGTCTTGGAAATATCCAATTTTTTGCAATGCCTTCCAGCGTATGGTTTGCAATGCGTTCGTACGATGAAGCTGGGAACGTGAGTCCACTGTCCAATATTAGAATGATGAATGTGTTCATTGTTCCGTTCGTGGTCCCAACCACTACTGTCATTGACACCACCCCTGATGAGACTGCTGCAAACACACCTGACACAAACGCACCTAGCACTGAAATGACAACAACTACTTCCACTACAAGTTTAACAACAACCGGCAAATCGGGTTAGACTTACGTTTATAAACTCAAGGGCTTAATATTAGCCAGACCATTTTGATTTTACTATTAAACGATTACTCACGTCTGGTGCCTGTGGTAATATTTCAAGAACGTTATTGACGTTTCTACTTACTGTTTGCAGAGATTCAGAGGAAGCTGGAAATTTTTCAGTTGACGACAATAATTCTGGCGGCTGTTTGCGTTCTTCTGAGTAAGTATAATACGATTATGAGTTTTGCGTATAAACTTACCCCAAGCAGCAATAACTTAACGACTTATGCTTGATTAACGTGAGGTAAGCTATGTGCCAAAAGTAAATCCAAATCACATTTTTTGTTGTAGTGTGGGTAAAGGGTAAGGCAAATAATTTTTGTAAGAACAACAAAATGTTTCAACAATCAAGTTTAACATCATATTCGTTGCACCAACAGTTTTCTATTTCACAACGTGCATCAGTTGGTCATGTGTCGAAATGTAAAATTCGGATATCACATACGAGTCACTTGAATCGATGACCCGTTGATTAACGTCTTATCAAACAAAGTTCTGCACACGTGACGTTTTACGAGTTGGAATTTTGTCACTCTTCGTAGTTCGTAAATTAACTCATGAGCTTCGGCGTAAATATGTCAAGATATGTGAAGGAATAAATGCTGATGTTTATGAGATTTTCAACCAAGATTTTTTATGTTTTACAGTTTGTGTTCTGGTCACAGTCAGCGTTGTGCATTGTCTCCTAAGGAAGCAACGCAGAAAATACAACGTGTTGTTGGCCGAAAGCATGAAGTATCGCAACACTTATGGCAAATATGGATCGAAGGAGAATGATGTTAAAAGATTCAAAAGACCAGAGACTGTATCGTCTGGTCGAACCAACCTAGGATACGAAATTTAGAGGTTCAGCTCTACGTGAATCCCCATAACGTTTCCATTCACATTATAATGTCTTATACACAGACAACTGACCAACCTTGTGTAGCGAATTATATTTGTCTCATACCAAATCCAACATATTTTCATGGGAAATGCATGCTTTCATAAATGTGTTCACAATTTAATTTTACTGCTATAGCAAATCCAATTACAATGTGCGAGGTCATGTGATGGTTGGTGTTTTCAAACTTATGACTGCATTGCTCGCAAAACTTCGCAGTGTGATATTTTTCAACAACCATATGTTCATGATTAACAATAAACGTCATTGCTCGTTAATATAGCAACAATAAAACATATTGCAAGCTTACCGCATTGTAAGCATTTGAAAGTACCTCGATAACTTTCATGGCTCGGGTTGGATTTTTGGGTGATCGAGGTGTTACACGTGAAGGTTCAAACATGCAATTCCACCTACTTGCTCGTAAAACTGTTAATTGTGTACTGGGTAATTAATGGTCCTGCAGGTGACAACTTGTTTTCGAAAAATGGATCAGATGCATACAATAGCGATTCATTTCAGTTTCAGTTTTGCTGGGAAGCAGTGGGCAGAACAACAGGAACACGAGATATTCTGCTATTTTTGCTGCCAGGCATAATTGAACACCTGGTTCACGTGACGATGCAAGCGGTGCCAATGTTATCTATTCCTTTTTCCTTGTGTTTTTCTTGCGTTTTTCCTGCGTTTTTAGTGTTTTATGCGCGTGATGCTTCACTGTTGACATACCCTGAAGAAGTCTCGCCGGATGGCAGACGAAACGTTGGTTTCGAATAAAACTTTAGAAACTTAAATGCCAGAAGAACTATTTTTGTCAACACGAGATATTGTTTAAATGGTCAATGCGAAAAATGATCTACTCGCAATCAAAATCTCTAGTTCCAGTAACAATATGTATACAAGGAAGTATTGTGAGCACCATCACCAGAATCAAATGTATATTTATGTACTTTTTGCTATTATATATATATACAATGACAACATTTACGTTTTTTTTTATGTTGGGAATGTTCTTTTCTTTTTTTTAGGCGTGTTTTAGATTAAAAAAACAATGCAAGGTTTTCAAAATATTTTATATGTAACGTTGGGATTCGTGGTTGCGTGCTCGGCACTTCGACACACTTCGACACTAAAATAATTTATGAAGACCCAAAACACACAGGTCACAAAACGTTACGCGTGAATAAGCTCAGAATTTTGAACAACATAAAACGTAACTGGTCATAAATTTGGCTCGCATATATTAACAATTTCACACGCATACAAAAGGATAGTGGTGGCAACTATCCCACGCGTGCCAGAAGATCCAGCAATTGTCGACACTGTAAAGGTTAAGAATGATCATTGTGAAGGTGAAGAAGTTTATCGTTGGTGACTTGGGCCTCGCGGTCAGATTTATTCGGAAACAAATTTTAACAAAGCTGATTTTTTGAAAAACTTTTTTGTTTATATATGTGCAAAAAAGCCATTATAATATTGGTAAGCTGCAGACAGGGTGTGTACACGCACTGTTTCGACCTTTTTGTTTCGTGTACGTTTTAGGGCAAACCACTATCTCTTAACTTATCTTTTGCAGGAAAAGTTTTTTGTCCACGAGTGGACGCATTCACGAGGGGATGTTTATGATGAAACTCCGACCGACCGATTATTTTGTGCAGTTTGTCAGCTGAATTCCCAAACCATGCTCTTTGCGGGACTATTTATTGCGTTTCTGAGTCAAATATCGTGACAGGTGTTTTTATGCAGCATTTCTTACCTCGAAAATTAATATAATATTTTGCATCGTAGGATCAGATTTTTTAATAAACGTTTTGCATGAAAGTCGTGTCTAAATTTTTCGTTATATATCACAAGCTTTTGGAAATATAAAAATTTACGCACATAGTATATAAAAAGATCCGTAACGTCCCTTAAAGCACTCGAGTACGAAACAAGCTGATTTTTTTGGCTAATATATGCGAGTCGAATTAATGTCCCGTTTCGCTTTATGTTTTTCAAAAATTCGGTTGGTGGTAATGTTGTATCATGAAAACTATTCATAGTGCAAAAATTTAGTGAACGCCCTTTTTTCTTTTCTGTTCGAGCTTGTTAATTGATGTAAATCGAATATTGTGCAAACACAGTTTGTCCTCGTATTACTATCCCAACTGTTCAGTTTGCGCACACCCGTTTTGTAGCGTTTGTTCACGGCGCCAGTACACAAAGTAACACATCGCACTAATGCTTTTCCTCATGCTTTCTTCTTCATCTTTGTTGTCTATTCAAAGCACGATTTATCACATACACATCCAATACACTGCACTGTATCTCTTTGCCTTTCAGCGATTTTCATCAATTTCGTTTTACCTCGTTTTCATTTGTTTTCCGTATTTTATTTCAAAGTTTGCCACTTCCCGTAACGCGCCAATGACTTGCGTGTGATCTTCCTTGATTGGTTGATTGGCCGGTGCAAACAGCGCTCCGAGAATTACCGAGCTAGTCTTGAGATTGGCGTTGCGTTGTACGGTGATTTTTAGTGTTGCCAAACTAGTGCTTTGTATCAAAGGGTTTATTGGCGTTTTGTGGTATTTTGTGTACGTTTTACTGTAATTTTTAACATTAGTTCGTTTATTAAAGTCAGATGTCCATTTAGTAAAACCAGTGTAAGGTACCTTGGTTTTGGAGGTAACCCGTTATTGCACGGTCCGGGCCTTTTCCGAATTAGGAAGGCAGCGTTTAAGTAAAATATCTTATTTGAGGCAGTAGGATTGTGTTTGATGGTCAGGGGTCGCAGCCCAAAGACTCAATTCCCACTTGTTTGGGAATTAACTGAAACTTGCATCGTTTGCATGAGTCAGATAAATCGATGTGATCGTGCTGAATTTTCTTGCAATGAATTTAGCCTCTAATTTGGAACAAACCCATGTATTTGTTGCACTCAGATTATAGAGTTCTGTGATAATCACGACAAAAACAACACAGAAGCCCCGAATGAACATGAAAGATTGTGCGACTTAAGAAGTGTTTGGAGTGCCATCAGATCGTCAATTGATATTAAGAACAACAACAACAACTTTCCAAATAGCAACATTATGGATGTTACACCGTCATTTGAAGTGTTGGTTGGGACGTTTCTGGAAGCATGGGAGAGGTACGATTATTTTTTATGAAATAAAATTGCAAATATTTTGGCTTTGGGCAGTTGTAACTGGCTGTATTTTAATAGTGATTATATATTCTGTTTTATTTGATTGATTTTTGGTATTGTGAACAAAAGCCCATTAAATGAGATATGTTTTGCAAAATAAGCAGACTTATTTCCGAGTGCTTGTTTTGTGACGAAAACATTTCCCGAATAAATTAGCAAGTTTGTTTGTTGATCAATTTTTTCCCAATGGACCATTTTTTCCCTTCAAATTGGTGTTGGTCGACGGAAACAGAAAAAACCTTGTTGATATCATCACAAACCTTGTAGCTAGAGGAAAACAAGTGTCTCATTGATCATTATTGATCCGTTACACTGTGGTTTGAACTCATCTTTACCCCACAGTTGTAGGTTTCGCTCTTAATTCAACATTTCATGAAATGGATACAATATAAACCATTTCCTTAAAGTTAATGACTTAATTACGTGAGCAGTGATTTTTTTTGAGAAATTATGATAAAGAACCGGTAATTTGTCAGTCTAACTATTGTTAATTGCCGCCTTAATCGCGCCACTCTTACTTCGTGCAGCACCAGACGAATATTTGCACAATGACGTCAAAATAAACCCGGGAAAACCAAAGTTTCATATTTACGACTTCGCAATTATTAGAAGAGGAAAGAAAATCAAACAAAGCTCCTTGAAAGATATTAATTAAGTGGGGTATTTTATTGTGCGGTAGAAACAACGTAGACAGATTGCGCAATTGCGACATTATATAGCAAACAGCAGCGGATGTCTCACATCAGTTGTGAGATCGAACTGAAAATGAAACATTACCTTCCAAATTAATGCAATTAGTGGAAGCAATATATATTTTTGAAGAGGTCTACAAGCGTTGTCTTAAGGTGATGAACTCAGCTAATTATAACATTTTTAATAATTGGACACAGATTTCTACCAGATTGTAGTAGTGTTACAAAACGATGAGACATTTTTTTGGAGTTGCAAGCGTTTTGTTTTGTTTCTTTTTCTTGGAATGCTCAGCCGTGTTTGATCAAGTTTCTCTTGTGGATAATGCCTACGGCGGGATATTGGTTGCAATCAACCCTGATGTACCTGAGGATCTGGCTATTATTGAAGCCGTTAAGGTAAATTATGCAATCTTCTGAATTGGTGTAGATCAAAAAAGGTCTATATTGTATGCAACACAGGACATGATTACAAATGCTTCAAGTGTTTTGTTTGCCGCCACCCACAAGAGGGCGTACTTTGGAAACGTCACAATTCTTGTTCCCAAAACTTGGAGTGGAAATTATGAGACAGCCTATGGACAAAGCTATAACTTGGTAGGAATTGCGTTGAATAGTAGCAGATGCTCAAACAATTACGTCCAATGTTGATTACGATCATTGCATGTTAAAAATTTAACCTCAAATGTTTGATCAAAACCAGAGGCATTTGATCCATAAGCACTAGTTTCGACTGACGTTCTTTTCAGGCTGACGTTCTTGTAGCCGATGCCAACCCTGTGTACGGTGATTCCCCTTACACGCTACAGTATGGTCAGTGTGGAGAACCTGGATCCTACATCCACGTGACTCCTGATTATTTAAGGGATGATTCGTTTGTCAATGACTTCGGTCCTCGAGGTAACTTGATTAGATCAACTCCAAACTGATGGACGATTTAACAAATTTACTTGTCACAATTTTTAGGAAAAGTTTTTGTCCACGAGTGGGCGCACTTGCGGTGGGGCGTTTTCGACGAAATTTCTACGGACGGATACGGAGCGTTTTACTATGACAACCAACAAAAGATCCAAGCCACAAGGTTAAAATTCATTGATATTTAAGAACCCCAAACTGTGCCGTTTGTCCACTTTTTAATGGAAGAAAACATTGCCAGAGCATGTATTTTTGAACTGTAAAATAATTGAATTCAGTTGAGTAAACATTTTTAATTGTTGAAGAAAAATTCTACTTCGTTTGAAAGACTGGAAATCTTATTGGTAGGATATACTTGTAAAGTTGTATCCTGGTAGCGGCGTATGCTTTGGCAAACATGAATGGTCGTTAATCTATATTTACTGACGGGGAATTTCCGGCAACGTCTGTTTGCTTTGCGACCTCCTATCTAAGGTCGTAATATGACGAAATAAACGCGATACTTAACTTTCGAATTCCTGAGGTTATGATGTCGCAACAACTGCGGATTGGCAATAACGTTATAGCATACCTGCTGGACTAATACTTTACAAGAAAAGCTTCTAACCCTTTCTTTAGCAGTACAACAACACTAAACCCAATTTTCTATTAATACACGAAACTCTTTATGGGCCCATGCAGCTGCAGCTCACAGAACTCATATTATTGTCTCTATTTTGACATTTTTTCATATTGCTACCAGAAGCGAAAAGGATCAAATCGACCTGGCATAAACATTAGTTTATTGTTAGCAATCCTATTTTTGCAAGTCGTACATTGTCGCGAAACTGAGTTTTAAAAGGTGCCCGGTGGGTCTTGAGGGAAGCAACATTTATTTTTCATCCAACGATGCGCTTTCGCGTTCTTGTCAAAACGACCCTTACACTGGACTTCCAGAGACCGGATGTGTATTCGTTCCCAACTCAGACCAGAACGTCGACACTTCGCTGATGTCTTACCAATTCGTGGATCAGGTAACCCCCATAAATATATTTGTGTTGTAGTTTCTAATCATGTCACTCTATTTTATCTGGGTTAGTTGGTGATATGTCATCCCTAATTCGTCTCAAAATTATTGTTTTAAACCGAATAATTCAATGCCTAAAATCAAAATTTGTGCATTTAAAGATTGTAGAGTTTTGTGATGACGAAACGGAAGAAAATCGGAAAGACAAAAGCTATCACAACACAGAAGCTACGAACGATCAGAACCGACTTTGTGAACTTAGAAGTGTTTGGAGCGTCATTGGATCGTCTGTGGATTTCGACAACGCAAAC
Source organism: Ascidia mentula (assembly GCF_947561715.1). Taxonomy (NCBI): domain Eukaryota; kingdom Metazoa; phylum Chordata; class Ascidiacea; order Phlebobranchia; family Ascidiidae; genus Ascidia; species Ascidia mentula. The sequence goes on from NC_138569.1 coordinate 1,893,766, forward strand.
TTTCCCGATAATTCTATCCATGACGTCACACCAACGTTTCATATCGTGCAAGCCAGAAGTTACGACAAATTCGTTTTGGTCCTCGATGTTTCTGGAAGCATGGGAGGCGTAAGTTGGGTCCTTGCATAGTCATTGCACTTTGGTTTAAGCATAGTTGTCAATCTTTTCTACTAACAATGTAATTGTCATTTATGCAAACCATGTCTATTCATCCGTCAACTTTCAGCAACTATCTCAGAGACTAATTTGTGTTTTTAGGATAAAATTTGTAGAGTAAAAAAGGCAGCAAGTTTGTTTGTCAAGCAGTTTTTACCTAATGGTACAAAAGTCGGAATTGTTAAATTTGAAACTTCCGCAACGATTGTATCCAAGTTGGTTTTGGTCGATGATAACAAAGACTTACTAACAAGCTACATTACTGGGCTTACTACAGGCGGAAATACCTGCATTGGGTGTGGAATTAAATATGGCATTGCTGTAAGTCATGTAACTACTATGACAGAATAATGTTCTGTTAAAAATCCACGTAAAACAACTTTGAATATGACTTTTAAGAACAACAATCATTGTAAAAAATAAACGCTGACATACCAGAAAACATAATTTTTATCACATATTGGATTACTTTGTTAACGTTGCGTTATACTACATTTGCTAAATTTATATTTACGTGGTGTACAAGATTGCCCATATATGTAAACATTTTTTATTATCTGCTGGCTGTTTAACTTGGGGTGGTTGTGATTTGGATTGACTTCACATCGTATGAAACTTTAGGTACTTGAAAGCGATGGCACATCGGCTGCGGGAGGGCACTTACTGGTGTTAACTGACGGGGAAGAGAATGAACCACCCTATGTAAAAGACACCAAAAAAGAAGTCATGTCAAAGGTTAGTTTTTTCAGCTGAAATATTGGACTTTATACTTTTACCTATTTATTCCCTTGATAGAATGTTGTGGTGGACACCATATTTGTTGGTGTCACCACCGCAAATTCAGATCTTCAACATTTAAGTGAAGAAACACATGGAGTTTGGTTTTTCAATGATGCTACCGACAGCGGTGCTTTGCTTGAATCTTTTAAAGAACTGGCTGATGTATCGGATGGCGACGTGTACAACGATGTCTTCCAGGTAATAATTGTGCTATGCTTCGTTCCATATCAATAATAATTTTTTTTAAATGTTTAATGCTCGTTGGGTTCGATGTTTAAATAGCATACTTCTGTCTCCTGTTCGACGAGGCATGGCGAACATCCTGACGAATATGTTTGTGTTAAAATTTTTTATTATATGTTTGTGGGTAAGTTGTAACTTAAATTTTTTTTTAGGTTTATGGACAAACATTTGAATTGAGTTCAAAAGACGAACAAAATGGAACAGTTTTCATCGATTCAACTATCGGCAATCAGACAGTGTTCACCTTCTCATATTCTGCACAATATCCAATAAATGTTGTTGTTAATTCCCCTGGTGGTGCGCGATATTGTTCAGCAAGTAATATGGGAAATTGTAACGGTCTTTCAACAAATGACAACACCCTTAAAACTATTATGTTTTCGATTCCCGGTACTGCTGCGGTAGGAAGTTATGGAGGATAAACTCGGCCCACATAATCATGTTTCATTCAATTTAGGTGGGAAGCTGGGTATTTCTAATCTATACGGAAGACCCAGATAGCGTTGACGTCATTGTAACGTCAATGGCGGCAAACAGAGATGTGGAGCCAATGTTGGTAGAGTCAGGGATGTCAAATATTGACCCAACCAACCAGGAACCTATCGTTGTTTACGCGAAGGTATTTTAACCTAATGTTTGCGTGACGTCAACGTTTCTTGTATAATTTAATTTTTGTTATTTAAAGACACGGGTATTTACTTCAAAACGCCTTTAGTGAGATATTATAAAGAGCACTACAATGTTGTTTTGAGGACGTGGTCAGTACTTAAAGAGCACAGCTTCCGTTGATGAAATGTGTACATATGCCTATTAAATATCTAAGCCTTGGGTTTTCAAAAATCCTAATTGGTCTATAACTATCAATGCCATTGCATACATAAATATGTCTTGTTGATGAGAATAGGTTGCTATCGGTTACACACCGGTACTTGGGGCTACTGTCATTGCAACTGTATCATCTCCTTCTGGGACTACGTACACCCTCACACTTTTGGACACAGGCTCAGGTAAAATTTATAGAAGAATATAAAAACCTGCGTTGCCGCATTGTTTTATGCAATCGCATAATAGCCAGGATCATCTCGCTTCCTGGATGTTCACTTGGCGATCACAGCTACAGCGCATTGTTCTGAATTGTGGCAGATTCTGCTGAACCCACATTGTATTCACTTTTAGTATCGTTTGCAATTGTCAAATTTATTTTTTATTTTAAAGCTCCTGATACCAGGAAGTTTGACGGAGTTTATTCAAGATATTTCGTGGAGTTCGTTGAAGAAGGACGATACTCTGTTCAGGTTTCAACTTTCAATTAAATTATTGTTTGTAATCTTTAGCAAACAAATAGTCAGTTTGTTAACGTAATCTTCGTTAAATCACACGATTGTGCATCCGCTATTATGTTAAATTGTCACCGTTTAATTTAACACAATTGTTTGGATTATACGCGTTTTTGCGTTCTTTTGAAAACATTGATGTAATTCTCTCAGGTAAAAGTTACTGGACTTGGAAACCAAACAACGTACGGAAGTACAAAGTCATCACCAGCCGCTTATAATCCCGGTTCTATTCAGAGCGACGGTAAAGCGAAAAACTTCTTTTAGAAAAGTTTTGAGGAATATAGTAGAAAATTTTTAAACTTCTTTAAAAATCACCGGTGTGTTTTGAAGGCACTCTTGTCACCAACCCGAACGGACCGATCTACAATACAGGGAGCAACAGCGCCGATAGTGGTGTCTCCACTTCACAAATTGATCCTTTCACAAGAGTTGTTTCTCCAGGAGGATTTTCGTACTCTGGGTAATTTAATGACAAGTTCAAAATGATTGCCTAACTGGAACAACTTACTACATGCCATACAACATATGGGTTTTATGATTGTATAAACCACACTTTAGTCGAGATCCAACCTTTTACCTGTTTTGGTGTACCTTTACACAGTAAATTTTTTACAAATTTTCACCTAAGATCGCCGTTTGTAGACATGCAGTAAACAATGCCAAGTGGTTTAGCACCAATGTTTTAAACCCAACTGAAAATTGTCAAACCTCACTTAGATGGACTATGCAACCGCCCATTTTTATCCAGAGTCGTTGTTAACCCTGCGGTTGACACGCTTCCTCCGAGCAAGGTCATTGACCTCAATGCAGCTCAACTTGACGTCACAGATCTTTCAAATGGTGCAAGATTGACCTTCTCCGCTCCTGGGTCAGATTATGATTCCGGGAAAGGTTGGGCACAAAGTTTGAATCCTTCTGTAAACGTATATTTTTATCCAGTCACAATAAAACTTTCACGATTTATTGCAGCATTACAGCCCAATTGGTAAATATTGCTTGGGTCAAACGATCCTTCTCAATGTTCAATACAACTCCACACAATACGTGGTAGTTTCCATTGACGTCAATGATTGCTAAATCGAGTGGCGAACAATTATTTAAAGAACGACTTTAACTAGACAAATACAACATTGAGTTCACATGGGCTTTTCCAGCAAAATTAGGATTGCTTGGTTTTGTTTGACTGAACAATAAACTTTAATGAGGAAATCCCAGCTGTAAAACCAAGTCTGTCAATTTTAATTCGACAAATTCCTATGACTGCAGCTTCCACTTATGAAATCCGGTACACTTACAACGGCACTAACGACCTCATGAACAGTTTCAACAGTTGTATTATTGTGGAACAAAATATGCTGCTAGAAGGCAATATATCTGCACCTAAAGTGGCGGGAAGTCCTGAAACTATGGTTACAAACTTAACTGACTTGCCACAAAACCGTGATGCTGTGAGGTATGTTCATTACCTGTAAATCCTTAAGTCCTTAGGCGTCTGAAAAAAATATCCAATTTTTTGCAATGCTTTCCAGCATATGGTTTGCAATGCGTTCGTACGATGAAGCTGGGAATGTGAGTCCAATGTCCAATATTGGAATGATGAATGTGTTCATTGTTCCGTTTGTGGTCCCAACCACTGCTGTCATTGACACCAGCCCCGATGTAACTGCTACAAGCACACCTGACACAAACGCACCAACCACTGCAATGACAACAACTACTTCCACTTCCACTGCAAGTTCCACAACCACCGGAAAATCGGGTTAGATTTACGTTCATAAACTCACGATATTTGAAGAACTTTATTGACGTTTTTTTTTGTCGGTTGCAGAGATTCAGAGGAAACTGGAAATTTTTCAGTTGACGACAATAATTCTGGCGGCTGTTTGTGTTGTTCTGAGTAAGTATAATAAGACTATGAGTTTAATGTATAAACCTAGCCCCAGCAGGAATAGCTTAACGACTTGTGCCTGACTTTGATTGACATGAGGTATATGCCACAATCATGTCCAACAGCACATTTATTGTTGCTGTGTGGATAGGGTATGTTAAATAATTTTCGTGAAAATAAACATAATCTTCATACAAACAATCAAGTTTAAACAACATATTTGTTGCAACCAATATCTATTTCACAACATGCATCTGTTGGTCATGTGTAGAGATTTTGCTAAAAAATACAATTCGGACATACAAGTCACTTGAATCGATGACCCGTTGATTAACGTCTTATCAAACAAAGTTCTGCACTCGTGACATTTTACGAGTTGGAATTTTGTCACTCTTCGTAGATCGTAAATTAACTCATGACATTCGGCGTAAATATGTCAAGATATGTGAAGGAATAAATGCTGATGTTTCTACGATTTACAACCGAGATATGTTTTATAGTTTGTGTCCTGGTCGCAGTTAGTGTTGTGCATTGTGTTCTGAGGAAGCAACGCAAAAAGTACAATGCGTTGTTGGCCGAAAGCATGAAGGAGCACAACAAATATGGATTGAAAGACAATGGTGTTGAAAGATTCAAAAGACCAGAGATTGTATCGTCTGGTCAAACCAACATAGGATACGAAATTTAGAGTTTCAGCTCTACGTGATTCCCCACAACGTTTTCATTTACATAGTAATGTCTTATACACAGACTACACTGACAACGTTGTCTAGCGAATTTTCTTCGTGTTATAACAAATCCAACATATTTTAACATGGGAAATATATGTTTCCATAAATGTGCTCACCATTTAATTTTACTGAAAAAAAATCCAATTACAATATGCGAGTTCATGTGCTGATTGGTGTTTTCAAACTTATGACTGCATTGCTCGCAAAACTTCGCAATGTGATTGTCTTCAACAACCATATGTTCATGATTAACAATAAACGTCATTGCTTGTCAATAGCATCAGGAAAACATGGTGCAAGCTAACCGCATTGCAAACATTGGAATGTACCTTCCACATGTTTGCTGGTTGATTAAGGTTCAAACATGTAATTCCACCTACTTGCTCGTAAATCTGTGTACAGGGTAATTAATGGTCCTGCTGGTGAAATAAATTGTTTTCGAAACCCGGACAGAAATCGGAACAGGTGTATATATAATGACTGTTCACGGCAGGCAGTGAAATACATTTCAGTTTTGTTGGGAAGCAGTGGGCAGGACAACAGGGATAATTGTGAGCAACATCACCAGAATCAAATGTGTATTTATATACTTTAGCATACTGTCAAGATTTACAATCTAATTTATTTTGGGATATGTACTTTAGGATTTAGTTGTGTGTTATATGTACAAAAAACAATGCAAGGTTTCCGAGATGTTTTGTTCGTTACGTTGGGATTCGTGGTCGGGTGTTCGGCACTTTTTAGCACAGTTTCATTTGATAACAACGCCTACAACGGCATATTGGTGGCAATTAATCCAGACGTGCCAGAAGACACAGCTATTGTTGAAACTATAAAGGTAAAGACATGTTTCGTTTCAAATTTGTTTTAATAAAATCGTAAACAATTTTTGTGCAGGGAATGATAACAAACGCGTCGAACGTTTTGTTCACGGCTACACACCAGCGGGCGTACTTTGGTAAAGTCACAATTCTTGTTCCAAAAACCTGGAACGGAAATTACAAAATGGCCCAAACACAAAGTTACAGTCTGGTAAAATTTTTAATTAATAACGAAGTGGATACACGTGACCTGTTGGTGTTGAGAAAAACTAGAAATAATCCAAAACACTTTTAGGCGGATGTGATAGTCGCCGATGCAAACCCTGTGTATGGAGATTCCCCTTACACAGTTCAGTATGGTCAATGTGGAATGCCTGGATCGTACATTCACTTTACCCCAGAGTATCTGATGGACGATACGTTCGTTGATGACTTTGGGCCCCGTGGTAAGATATTTTCTGAAATAAATTTTAAAAAACACAGATCTTTTGACAAACTAATTTTTGTTTTTTGTCCGCGTTTGAGGCGTCCACTATCTTAAAAATTTTTACTAGGAAAAGTTTTTGTCCACGAGTGGGCGCATTTGCGATGGGGAGTTTATGATGAAACTCCAACCGACGATTATAACCATTTCTATTACGACAGTCAACAGAAAGTACAAGCGACAAGGTAAGCGGGTAATAATATATCGAGTTCAGTTTGTCAGCTGAATTTTCCAACCAAGCTCTTTGCGGGGACTGCTTACTGCGTTTCTGACGTAACGTTTTATGGCTTGTATGTTTAAGCACTTCGTAAATTATTTGCCTTGTCGCAAATAAGTGACAACTATGGTTCCACGGTAATTGCCCGAATTACAGGCTATTTAAACTTTAATTAGTTATATCCCAGCACAAGTTGTGAGTTGAATTAAAATTTTGAACAATTATATTTTACAGGTGCCCTGTTGAAATTCAGGGTAAAAATGTATTGTTTTCTCCGAAGAATCGCGCGAATGCGATCCAATGTAAAGACGATCCACTGACTGGACTTCCTCAATCTGGTTGTGTTTTCATTCCTAACTCGGTGCAAAATACCAGCACATCTTTGATGTCTTATCAATTTATTGACGAGGTAACCAATGTAATTCAAGGTGTACAGAGCAGATTGTATAGCAGATTCGGGCCATGTAGGCATAATGGGCACTTTGTCTGCGAATCTTTGGCCAACCTGTCAACCTTACTACTATTTCTAGTCGCTCGTCGAAATGTTTTCTCACCCCTGCTTTACGGTGTTTATTCTCGTCGTCTGTACTTGTTGTTTGGCAACTAAAGGTTTCATTGCTTGCATGGGTCCGCTTAATTAATGGGATTATAATGAAATTCATTACATTACATTTAGCTTTAGTCTACCACAAACCCATGTAATTCTTGCACCCAGATTATAGAGTTCTGTGATGACCACGACCACAATACTGAAGCTCCGAACGAACAGAACAGATTATGCAACTTGAGAAGTGTTTGGAGTGTCATCAGATCGTCAGTTGATTTCAGCAACAACAACTTTCCTAATAGCAACGTTGCTGACGTTACACCGTCATTCGACGTTTTACAAGCAAGACCTTTTGAGAAGTTTGTGTTGGTCTTGGACGTTTCTGGAAGCATGAGAGGGGTGCGCAAACTTTGCAAATTTTGTTAACGTAAATTTTTTTAATTATTTTAGTTTTGGGTAGTAACTTGGTGTGCTTGTATAGTGATTATATTTGTTTTAATAGGTGGATTTTAGATATTGCCAAAAATGGTTATTACGCTAATTAAATGAGTTTTTATGCAAAATTAGCTGACATATTTCTGAGCACTGTCGTGCGCAAACTTTTCCTGCAGCAAGAAAAGCAAACAAAATGTGCTCTGTTACATTGAAATCTGACTTGATCTCTGAACGCCTTTCATTGAATAGGAAAGGCTGGAAGACATGCAGAAAGCCGCAAGTTTGTTCGTTAAACAATTTTTGCCAAATGGAACAAAAGTCGGAATTGTTCAGTTCAGTTCGCGTTCTGATATTCTCCATGATTTGGAGGTTGTCGACAATATTAGACAAGACCTTGATGATATCATCACAAACCTCGTAGCCGACGGATCTACCTGTATTGGTTGCGGGATTTCAGACGGTCTCATCGTAAGAATGTTCTGCTTAAAATTTCCAGATATGTTGGTAACATGCTATTTTATCAGGTTCTCGAACAGGATGGTCAATCGGCAGCTGGAGGACATTTATTGGTTTTATCTGACGGGGGTGAAAATGCAGTACCATTTGTAATCGATATAACAGACGATGTAATAAGCAAGGTAAAAGCCTCCAAAAAATATGTTTAGCCAAATATCTAATTTGAGAGAAGCAGATTACCTGCAAATAATACGTAGATTTTATATAGAATGGACAGTTGCCTAAACCTTATCTCTGTTCCTTAAGTTGGCCTAGAAATACATTTTTGATGAATTTTTGAAACTAACCAAAACATTTCTCACAGGGTGCAATAGTGGATTCAATATTTTTTGGGATTTCGACTGCTAATCAAGCCTTGCAGAACTTAACGGAAGAAACACAAGGAGTTTGGTTTTTCAATGATGACTTAGACAGTGGAGCCTTGCTCGAAACATTTAAGGAGCTTGCTTATCTGCAGGATGGAGACGTGTACAAAGAAGTGTTCCAGGTATGAGTACTTAACTTACTCAAATTCTCCGATTTTAACATTAGAAGCTTGGTAAATGTTAAACTCCGGAGCTCCTCTTGCGCTACTGATAAGAAATCTTCGTGCTTTCTGTCGCCGTGAAACACGTGAATTGGTCGGATTATGAAAACGTGACATATTGACTAATTATAAATTAATCAAAACATGTCTTTGTTGTACTTTATACTTTAGCTTTACGGAGAAACTTTTGAGTTGAATCAACATGACCAACAAAACGGTACAGTGTTCATCGACTCCACCATTGGAAACCAAACAGTTTTTACATTCTCATACTCTGCTGTTTACGGCACCAGTGTTTTTCTCCATTCGCCTGATGGTTCCCGTTATTGCACATCACATGATGGAAATTGTGCGGGTCTTGCTACGGTGGACGCAAACTTAAAAACAATCATGTTTTCAATAGCTGGCACGGCGACGGTAGGACTTAGGACGAAGTTCTATAACTGTGCAAGGACCATAAATAGGGAACATCGTTAAAAAGATTAGTAATAAAAACATTAACGCGGGAATGCGATGCTTGTTCTATACTGTAGTAGTATGTTTTTGCTTCGATTTGCAAAAATACACAAAACTACTAAATGGCTGATCTACGTTATTATTTTGACCACTATGCTGTATAGTTAACCTCAGTTTAACAACCATTTTTGCGTTCACACTATGTCCAACGGGCAACTTTAACACATGTGGCTTACTATATTAACAGGTTGGGAGCTGGTTGTTTGAGATTAAAACCTCAGACTACACCGACAAAGTAGACGTGATCGTGACGTCAATGGCTGCAAATAGAGACGTCGTACCCATGATTGTGGAGGCGGCGATGTCTGATAACGATCCTTCAAATCAGGAACCGGTTGTGGTTTATGCGAAGGTATGAAAAATTCAAGGTCTCCTTCGTTTGTTGGTGTTGAAAAAAATAAATAATAACGGTGTTTTTGTACATAGGTTGCAGTAGGCTACACACCTATTCTTGGAGCTGATGTCATTGCCACAATTACCTCCCCATCAGGAACAATTTATAACCTCACATTATTGGACAGTGGATCAGGTTAAAACAGAATAAATGGCGCAAAATACAATTTATATTTTAAAAATATATTTTTTTACATTTTTTAACTTGTGATTTTGAAATGCAGTAGCTAAAATAACGTTCTTATTTTCAGCCCCTGACGTACGAAGATTTGATGGAGTTTATTCAAGATATTTTACTGAGTTTTATGAAGTTGGACGCTATTCTATCAAGGTATTGATAACCTATTACTTCTGAATTTATTCTTTAAAATGGCTGCAAATTAATGTTTAAACGTTACTATTTCTGTTGACAATATAAGCTATTGAGCCAATGGTAGGGAAATATTGAAATGCGAAGCTATGTAGTTACATGGAGAGTTTTCGACAGGTGAAGGTTACAGGTCTTGGGAATCAAACGACAACCACCGGTGGAACTTTTAAATATTCCACAGCTGCCTACAACCCTGGAACTGTTGAAAGCGACGGTTAGATATAAAAATACCACCACATAAGTAGATTAAACCATAAGGTTCACAGGCTTCGCAGCCAAGGCATTGCAGCCAAGCTGGATCAGGCACTTTTCCCGACAAGTCGGAGCGAGATCTGAAAAATCAAGCTCCCGGTGAGGTTTGAACTCACGACCCTGGGCTAACCAGGCCCAACGCTCTACCAACTGAGCTACAGGGGCTCAGTGGCTTCACGGGGTATATTGTGGCAAAGGTACACTGGTGCGCTAGCGCACAACTTGTCAGGCGACCTTCACATGCGTAGAGGATCTCCACCACCGTAATCAGACAACGCAGAAGTAATGCCATGCTTACGCATAGCAAGGCCCACGATCAGAATATTAGAGCTGTTATCGCCAAATATAGATTAAACCAAGCATGACATTTTTGTAGGCACAATCGTCTTCAATCCCAAGGGTCCAGTTTACAACGGAGATACGAGTGGAATTGAAACTTCTGAAATCGATCCATTTGCAAGAGTTGTATCGCCTGGAGGCATTTCCTATTCCGGGTTTGTTTTCGTCAAACATATTGTAATTAATATTTGCATGGACCCAACAATTCTGCAACTCGTTCGACGACCGTTTAATTGTTATATGGAGCAAATGGCCCACGTGGCTTTAGTGATTACATTTGTTTGTTAGCACTCCCATGAGTCCCTCTGTCGATACCCTGCCGCCAGGAAAGGTTATTGATCTCCAAGCCGAACAAGTTGACGTCACAGACTTGTCACGTGGTGTAAGATTGACTTTTTCTGCTCCTGGTGATAATTACGATTCTGGAACAGGTAGGATTTGAGTTCTTTAACAATTAAAAATACACTTATTTTCATAAGTTATCACGATGTCTTTATTTAATGAAAAGTTTTTGAAAAGACAAGAATTAATTAGAATGCAATACAAAAAAAAGCCATAATATTGGCGAGCTGCAGTCAGGGTGTGTATACGCACTGTTTCGACAGTGTGTATACGCACTGTTACATTGCATTGTTTTTTGCCTTTGGCACTATCGGTTACCAAGCAGATCCGTTTGGCCATAGTGCGTCCCACAGTGGTTCGTCTCTGTTGTTTGGTACTCAGTATAGGGTACCCAACAGATCGACGTTGACCGGACAGGTACCACAAAGTGGTGACTAGTGTACCTGCTAGTGTAGAAGCTAGCACAGTGCCACTGCAACAGCAGCACTGATGAGACCTTACAGGTCGAAACAGTGCGTGTACACCCTGTCTGCAGTTCTCTAATTAGAATGTATTTAGAAAAATTTAAACATTTTTAAAATTTTTAGCTTCAACCTACGAAATTCGATACAGTTACAACAATGCAAAGGAGTTGATTGACGATTTTGACAAATGCTTCCTTGTCAATCCAAGCGCTGTACTGGAAGGTACGGTTTCTGCACCAAACGTGGCAGGAAGTCCAGAAACATTTGTTGCAAATCTTTCAAATGTGCCTGAACAGTTGAATGCTATAAGGTAGCTTGGAACTTTTAATTTCCTTTAAATTGATGCCAACTTATGCTTTGCCCTATGCCGGAGGATGTTCTAAAATCCTGAATCCATGTGTTTTGTTGTGGTTATATGTGATAGCCTTACAACAATATGAATTTGTCAAATTTAGTCACTGGTTGACGAGATAGGTTTTAATTTATCAGCATGTATAAGAAGGCCAACAAGTAGCAAATGTTTATACATTGCTACAAATGATTTTCCAGTGTTTGGTTCGCTATGCGCGCACATGATGCTGCTTCACACGTAAGCCCAACCTCCAACGTGGCAATGATGAACGTTTTCATTGTTCCGTATATGAGTGGAACAACTGCTGCTACAACAGATGAACCAAGTACAAGACCTGATGAATCCACTCCTGTTGGTAGCACAGAAAGCATTATTGTTGTCACTCCCGCCACGGAAAAGTCGGGTATTTATAATGGCCTAACTATAGCATTCTACTGCAGTTAAATGATTTTTGATTTGTGTTGCAGGGACTGAAAAGGAATTGAAAATTTATCAATTAGTTACCATCATATTGGGAGTTATCTGCATTATTCAGGGTAAGAATTAAGCCTGGCACATATGTTAATAATTTTACTTTTACAAAACGTAAATAGTTTCCTTATGTTCTCATTAACATGTTCAATCTTTATGCATTTATTTAAACCTCAAGCTTTTCTGTCCTGATTATTTAGCTGTCATCCTTGATTGGCAATGTTACAAAGTAACTTTTCACCAACTAAACCACCTTATTGTTCAGCATGTGCGTTGGTAGCTGCTGCTATAATGCGCAAAAGTTTGCACAAACAGCGGAACAAGTTCCGCGAAATGATGTCGGATAAGATGGAGATGAACAATACTCCACCCAAATCCTGGTCAGACAACGATTACCAATCGATCAAAAGACCTGAGATTAAACCTCAGACTGCTTACAGCAATGGTGGATACGGGAATTGATAAGAGGTTGGGAAGCGTCAATATCTACACAACCCCATCAATTTGTCAACAAGGAAGTTCACTTAATTACATAATATGTTCATTTGTTATTAGTCGTGAATACCATGTCCGTGCTTTTGTGGTTGATCAACTGCTTTCATGTTGATTATTTCAGCTTTTTGTAGAAAGTGTATTTGAATTTTTTCTATGGATGACGCTTCTGTAACCCGTTCCCATAAGTTTATTGTGGTTGCTGATGATTTTTCGCACTTCTCATTCATTTCTTTTGTCGATGGTTGAGAATAAATGAAAGTAAATGTGATCTACGTCAAACCGTGTGAAATACGTCACTATGGACATATGTTAGGATTGTGTTACTGTGCTAAGACACTGCTTTTATCTTCGCTTTGTTTTTGCATTACCGAACATGTCTGTTATTAAAATACATTTATAAAACATAAAAACTAACATCAAAACATCGGGTGGCAGAAATGAAACTTTTTCAGCAGATAAAAAACACTTTTACAACATCTCCATAATACTTGCGTACTTAAGCATATTTATTACTTTGAAGAAAGGATTTCACCATTCATAAAATGGACCAAATTATACAAAGCGCAAAGTGGTTTATATTAATAGCACAATGAGAATGCATTAGGTCAGGATTTGCTGATTAGCACTCTCCGTTGCAAACACTTCAGTGGAGTAGTGTACATATACGTTGTACTTATATTTAGCCTGTAGCTGTCCTGAATAAATAACAATACATACCGGAGAGTAAAGTCCATAGCTCGATATAGTAACAAGAAAACATTTAGCAAACTTTGCAGCCACTGTGTAACCACACAAAAAGGCCAATTAAAAGATTGCGCAGCGTTCAAACATGTTTTTCCTTTCTTATTCAGTTTTAAAGTCACGTTTGTCGTCTGTCGGCGCTTTTGTTCATTGAATTTGGAGATTCAACACTATTTGAACACCCGAACGTTGTCAATACAGTGTTTGTGCACGGACCACACCAGTAACGCTTGTCATCGAAGTATATTTGTCTCAAGAAAAAGACAACAGATTTTGACATAGTGCATGTTGCTATAAATAGTCACATTATAATCAGAATGGTACTGATATTGCAAACCCAACTACAATATGCTTTTGTGTGAGGGGTCATGCGCTGATTGGAGTTTTTTGAAACTCATGTTAGCGTTGCTCGTAAACACATATATCTTTCGTTCATAATTAACAATTAACGTCATCGCTCGTCAGCAGCAACAAATGCGAGCTTTTGCAACAGCATTGCAAATAATGGAAAGTACCTGGTTAGCCTTCTACTTGTTCGGCAATGCTTTAAAAGGGAGACCTGGTTTGCAAAGCCTGAAGGTTTTAGCATGCAATCCCAACAACTTGCTCATTAACCTGTTGAATGGGTGAAAGGCAATTAATAGTCTTGCTGGCAATTTAAGGAAAATATTTTCGTAACTGCAGGAGGTACCGGGATTATATGTGGACGGTTTCACTGCAGTAAAAATCAGTTCGAGTTTGTGTTGGGAAGGAACAAAAAGGACAACGGGAACACGAGATATTGTTAAATGCTAATTGATAAAATATATATGCATTAGATTATTGTGAGTAATATTACCCGCATGTGTACCCATTCAGTAATGATATAAAAACTGACAAAATTTACGGTTCGATATGTTTTGGAATTTGTTAGATTTATGGTTAAACGTAAGAGAAAAATGCAAGGTTTCCGAGATGTTTTGTTCGTTACGATGGGATTCGTGGTCGGGTGTTCGGCACTTTTTAGCACAGTTTCATTTGATAACAACGCCTACAACGGCATATTGGTGGCAATTAATCCAGGAGTGAAAGAGGAACCAGCAATTATCGAAAGTGTGAAGGTAAAGAATGGTCATTGAAAGTGTGTAGAAGTTTATCATGGAATAATCTTAAATAATTTAATTGTTGTGCAGGGAATGATAACAAACGCGTCGAACGTTTTGTTCGCGGCTACCCACCAGCGGGCGTATTTCGGTAAAGTCACAATCCTTGTTCCAAAAACCTGGAACGGAAGTTACGACAAAGCCCAAACACAAAGTTACAGCCTAGTAAAAATTAAAATAATAGCAACTAAATTAATATTGTCAACAAGATTTGAGAATGTACTTGGTTTTGTGTTTCGAAAAACTTATAACCCAAAACAAAATAACCCAAAACACCTTTAGGCGGATGTAATAGTCGCCGATGCAAACCCTGTGTATGGAGATTCCCCTTATACAGTTCAGTATGGCCAATGTGGAATGCCTGGATCTTATATTCACTTTACTCCAGATTATCTTACCGACAACACGTTCGTTGATGACTTTGGGCCCCGTGGTAAAAGTTTTTCTGCAAAAACAAATTTAAGCGAAACTGAAAAACTACTTTTAGACTGTTTTCTCCGTTGTTGATTAAATAGTGCAAACAATTACATAACTATATTAAAAGGAAAAGCTTTTGTCCACGAGTGGGCGCACTTGCGATGGGGAGTTTATGATGAAACACCAACCTATGATTATAACCATTTCTATCACGACCGCCAAAGTAACCAACAAGCGACAAGGCAAGTTATTGTTATATCTAGTACAGTTTGTACACCAAACCAAGTAACTTGCGTGATAAATTGCTGCGTTTCTCAGGCCGATTAGATTCGAAAAATTATGAAAATCACTTTGGCACGATACAAGCAGAAAATGTTATTAAAACATTAAATTCAGCTGTTTTATCGCTATATTTTCTAGTGCACGTCTTGGTGTCAACTTATAACAAAAGGGAAATACATTTAAAAACGTTTTTCCTTAAAATTACAATCGTGTAAGCCCAAGTCAAAGCATTGATACATTATTGTTATCTATCCAAATATTAGTCCTTTTTGGAAAGCTGTTCGCGAAGCAAAAGTACAACATCATGGCTGATAACTTTTTGCAGATGTCCCTTGGGGCTGAAGGGTCAGAACTTTTACTTTCCAACGGATGATCCGAATAATCACAGACTTTGCAGAGATGATCCAAATACTGGTTTACCTGAAGATGGTTGCGTATTTGTTCCATACTCTGAAACACCCGTCAACGCTTCTCTAATGTCACACCAGTTTATAGAAGAGGTTTGAAACTAATAATGAGACGAAACTTCTCACTTCTAAACAGATGGTGTTTGGTTTACTGCTAATGCCCTATTTATAAACTACGTTTTGCCATGTTCAAGTATTGGGGTGAACGAAGGTATTGGGTTGAACGAAGGCAGATCTTCAGCGACGAAATGTTAGCTGAAACTTACTGAGAATAATACAATATCCACTCATAGACAATTGTACTGTCTTGGCTTACCGCAAGTTTTATTTGGTTCACTAGTAATGCTTGTGGTGATCATATTCGTAGAATCGTGTTGCAGGAATCCTAGTAAGCTTAATCATAGTAAAGACGCTGTTAGTTGGTGTACGCTATATTCAGACTAAATATCGTAAGTAAATGCCTTACAGATCGTAGAGTTTTGTGACGACCAAGTTGAAGCCAACCCGCAAGTAATTAACCATCACAACACTGAAGCTCCGAACGAACAGAACAGATTATGCGACTTGAGAAGTGTTTGGAGTGTAATCAGATCGTCAGTTGATTTCAACAACAACAACTTTCCAAATAGCAACATTGTTGATGTTACACCGTCATTTCAAGTGCTAAAAGCAAAAACTTTCGAGAAGTTTGTGTTGGTCTTGGACGTTTCTGGAAGCATGAACGGGGTACGAAAACTTTGCAGAATTTAAAAGAAAATAACATTTTCTGTAAAAAGAATAAAAAATCATAATTTTACTATGTTGCATTAAAATAGGACTTGATCTCAATGTGTAGGAAAGACTGGAAGACATGCAGAAAGCCGCAAGTTTGTTTGTTGATAAATTTTTACCGAATGGAACCAAAGTCGGAATTGTTCAGTTTAATACTTATTCCAATATTCTCCATGATTTGGATTTTGTCGACGAAATTAGACAATACCTTGTTGATATTATTACAAACCTTGTAGCTGGCGGATCTACCTGCATTGGTTGCGGGATTTCAGACGGTCTCATCGTAAGAATGTTCTGCTTTCAATTTCCAGATATATTGGTAACATTTTATTTTATCAGGTTCTCGAACAGGATAGCCAATCCGCAGCTGGAGGACATTTATTGGTTTTATCTGACGGGGGTGAAAATGCACCACCATTTGTAACCGATATAACGGACGATGTACTCAGTAAGGTATAATAATAATATGTTAAATCATAAAGCTTTTAGTAGAAATAGATAACAAACTTGCCCATGCTACGCCAGGCTTAGTGATTTATTTTTTGAAGGATGGACAATTATAAAAAAATACCGCGGATAAAATAGTACATAATCACTTAGTTGGCTTAAAATTATGTTTGCATATATGTTCTAAAACAAAACAAACTCACAGGGAGCAATAGTGGATTCGATATTTTTTGGAATTTCGACTGCAAATCAAGCCTTGCAGAAGTTAACGGAAGAATCGCAAGGAGTTTGGTTTTTCAATGATGACTTAGACAGTGGAGCCTTGCTGGAAACTTTTAAGGAGCTTGCTTATCTACAGGATGGTGACGTGTACAAAGAAGTGTTCCAGGTATCACTACTTAACTTACTCAACCTCCGCATTTTAAGCGTATAAAGCATGTGGTAAATGTTGAACTCCTCTTGTGCAACTAGTAGGAGATGCCGTTATCATGAAATATTGGCACGATACAATGTAATCAAAACATGTCTTTGTTTGTACTTTATTCTAGCTTTACGGAGAAACTTTTGAGTTGAATCAATATGACCAAAAAAACGGAACAGTGTTCATCGACTCAACCATTGGAAACCAAACAGTTTTTACTTTCTCATACTCTGCTGTTAAAGGCACCAGTGTTGTTCTCCATTCGCCTGATGGTTCCCGTTATTGCACATCAGATGATGGAAATTGTGCGGGTCTTGCTACGGTGGACACAAACCTAAAAACATTCATGTTTTCAATAGCTGGCACAGCGACGGTAGGACTACTTACACTTTGTGAGATTTGAATTATACATGTACCTAATCTGTTGGTTTCAAGTTATACAACCATACAAGAGATACTAGTACGGAAGAAAGAAAAATTAACGAATGAATACAATTCGTAGTTTTTTTTCTTTGATTTGCAAATAAATAAGCAATGATGCAAAATGAGTAATAACCTGATAATTTTTTCACTACGCTGTATATGTCGTCTACTTGATCAACAGGTTGGGAGCTGGTTGTTTGAGATTCAAACCTCAGACTACACCGACAAAGTAGACGTGATCGTGACGTCAATGGCAGCAAATAGAGACATCGTACCCATGATTGTGGAGGCGGCGATGTCTGATAACGATCTTTCAAATCAGGAACCGGTTGTGGTTTATGCAAAGGTATAAAAACGCCCGAATTTCTTTCGTTTGTTAGTGTTGAGCAAATGGAAATATTCAATATGTTTTTGTACATAGGTTGCAGTAGGCTATACACCCATTCTTGGAGCTGATGTCATTGCGACAATTACCTCCCCATCATCTACATCTTATACCCTCACACTATTGGACAGTGGATCAGGTAACAACACAATAAATGAAGATTGGCGCAAACTATAATTTATATTTTGCTTGTTATTTTTTTATAACCTGTGGTATTGAGTAACAATTGCTAGAATAACATTCTTGTTATCAGCCCCTGACGTACGAAGATTTGATGGAGTTTATTCAAGATATTTTACTGAGTTTTATGAAGTTGGACGCTATTCTATTAAGGTATTGATAACTTTATCACAAATCATCCTTAAATAATAAAATTTATAAAGGCAATGATAAGGAATGTTTGAAATGTTAAGCTTCGTAGTTACATAGAGATTATTGCGACAGGTGAAGGTTACAGGTCTTGGAAATCAAACGTCAACCACCGGTGGAACTTTTAAATTTTCCTCAGCTGCCTACAACCCTGGAACTGTTGAAAGCAACGGTTAGATTTGAAAATTTTACCACAAAACTAGGCACACCTATAAACTTGACATTCTTGCAGGCACAATCGTCTTAAATCCCAAGGGTCCAGTTTACAACGGAGATACGAGTGGAATTGAAACTTCCGAACTCGATCCATTTGCAAGAGTTGTATCGCCTGGAGGCATTTCCTATTCCGGGTTTGTTTTCGCCAAGCATGTCAAAATTGACATTTATATGAACTAAATGACTCGAAATTCTGTAAATCAAAATATTATTTAATTGCTATATGCTACCAATGGCCCACGTGGCTTTAGTGATTACATTTGTTTGTTAGCACTCCCATGAGTCCCTCTGTCGATACCATGCCGCCGGGAAAAGTTATTGATCTTCAAGCCGAACAAGTTGACGTCACAGACTTGTCACGTGGTGTAAGATTGACTTTTTCTGCCCCTGGTGATAATTACGATTCTGGAACAGGTGGGATTTGAGTTTGCGTTTGTTTTTAATTACCCTTCACGTCAATTAAATATGCAATGAAATAAAATGCCTTCTTCATTTGTACATTCTTTCAAAATTTATTGATGGTTTTTACAATGTTACAAAGTGGACCTTTTTTGAATTGATAGAAAAAACAAAGCAACTGACATCACACCCATGCTGCCTATTTTATTTTCCTTTTTTTCGTTTTTTAGCTTCAACCTACGAAATTCGATACACTTACAACAATTCAAAGGAGTTAATAGACAACTTTGTCATATGTTTGCTTGTCAATGAAAGTGCTGTATTAGAAGGAACTGTTTCCGCACCAAAAGTGGCAGGAAGTCAAGAAACAGTTGTTGCAAATCTTTCGAATGTACCCGAAGAGTTGGATGCTATAAGGTAGCTTGGACCTATTAATTCCAACTTATGCTCTATTGTTTGGCGGAGCATACACTAGTAGTTAAATTAGACTGCCTTGCAACATTATGAGTTTAATTTTTTTGCATTTTAATGTATGCAGAAACTATGTTTAGTCACTGGTTAATAGGTTGAACTGTTTTATGTAACATACGCGGTTGCAGTACACAAAGGGAAGAGGCCGACAAGTAGCAAATGTTTATACATTGCTACAATTGATTTTCCAGTGTTTGGTTCGCCATGCGCGCACATGATGCTGCTTCACACGTAAGCCCAACCTCTAACGTGGCAATGATGAACGTTTTCATTGTTCCGTACATAAGTGAAACAACTGCTGCCACAACCGATGAACCAAGTTCAACCGCTGATGTTTCTACAAACGGT
The DNA here is from genome assembly GCF_947561715.1 of Ascidia mentula. Taxonomy (NCBI): domain Eukaryota; kingdom Metazoa; phylum Chordata; class Ascidiacea; order Phlebobranchia; family Ascidiidae; genus Ascidia; species Ascidia mentula. The sequence goes on from NC_138569.1 coordinate 1,913,680, forward strand.
GATACAAGTACTACAACTACCGAATGCAAACCTGATGTTAGCACAGCAAATAATGTTGTTGTCACACCCGCGTCATACTCGGGTATGTATTGGCTTAACTAAAGCGTCCTACTGCAGTGCAATTGTTCTCAACTAATTTCATTTCTGTTGAAGAGGTTGAAAAGCAATTGCAGACTTTCCAACTGGTCACAATCGTTTTGGTAGTTATCTGTTCCGTGCAAGGTAAGTTCCATAAAACTAGATTTGACGATTTCTTATTGGTAACTACAGCAAACTATAACTTGTTAGTGCTAAAACATATTTTTTTCCAGCTTGTGCTTTGGTAGCAGCTGTCATAATGCGACGAAAATTGCAAACGCAATACAAGGTTTACAAGAAATCGAACGATATGGAGATGAATAGCTCGCCTAAAACATCTGTGGTTGAGAACCATTATCGCATATCTTCTATATCAGGGGATAAATCTGCACACAGCAATGGTGGCTACGAAAATTAATGTTTTTGTGATATTAGATCATCAAAAATGCTGTTTTTTTATTGTTTTAATTTTTCTGTATGAGTCTTCAATTACAAAATCCTAGTGGCAATGTGACTGATTATATATATATATATATGCGTGTTTTTCATGTTGATTGCTTTAACTTTTTGCGCTGCAATTGATGAATGTCTTTATTGTGATGCTCTTAAATGCAATAACTATGTGCTTAATTTCGTCAGTGTTATCAATGTTCATATCAGTTTGTTTCTGTGGGTGAACGAATTTTAATTGTAATAAATATAAAATAAAATGAGAAGTTTTTGCCAGTATCCAGTCAAATGCGATAACATGCAATTTATGTCAAAAAACTTTAGTTGCTTACATTATTCCACGTAATGGCGCTGCTGTGTGATATGATGTTGTAGTTGATGAACAAAAACCTGATCTGGATCGTCGTCTGGATATCCTGGGTTCGAATCCCTGTGTGGTAAAAAAGGGTTGTCTGACTCTCCTAAACGTATTGAGTAATTAAAACCATTAGCGTTCGTTACTTTTGTTAATGTTCCTTGTAACGTAATTTTACGTTACATAACAATGTGCATTTATGGAAGTAGGTTGCATGGCCAGTATGTCATTGTTCGGAATTTCTCATCATTGGGTTGGGTAAAGTCATAAGTAGGGTTGTCTTGCCAGACGTGTTCATTTCAAACTGTAGCGTTAGCAACGGTTGTGTATTCACGTGATTTGTGTCCTATGTGTCCTTTCCAACTGTTTCTCAACTGTTTTGGTTTATGAGTGTGCGTGGTTTGCAGTGTGAGTGAGTTAGTGGTTACTATTTTGTGATTCGGTTTTGTTCAATTCTGTCTGGACGTTTGGGCGTAAATTCACTCAGTTTGGCGTTGGTATAATTGCGCATGTTAATTTCGTGTCCAAAATTGTTCGTGGTAAATAAATATTGGTGTAGTGTTTGCATCGAGAGTTAATTAAGTCAGGTTAGGAAAACACAACAATTAGAACTCACGTGCGATCTAATGTCAAATGCGCTAATCAAATAGGATTTCCATCGATCATAAATAATATTGTTAATAACCGATTCGAGACTCATATTTGACATAATAGGTCGCAACATTCCTGTAAACAAAAATGTTTGCCGATGTAAAAAGTATTCCTCTATCCACATTCTGGAGTGGAAAAGTGGACCCAGCAATTTCAAAACACCGCAAATTTGGGCAATGCGATCCCTTTTAAGTTTATTGAAAACAGTTGCTGAGTGGAAAATTCAGTTGTAAGAGTTTAAACAAATTTACCATACCCTACCAAAAGAGCTGTATTTTGTTTTTACACTGCTTACAAACACTACGGCGGTGCAAATTATGCAGCGTACTTCTCCTTGTACTACATGTTTTAAATTACAAGTTGACTTTATGTCTGGTAAAAATACAAATGTTTCGACTTTTCAGTGCCATGACTAAAGATAACAAAAACAAGAGTTGACATAACGTCGTTAAATCGTAACTATCTGATGGAATTCGTGACGCCACTCCGAGTTACTAGAAAATAACGTCATGCCGTTGCGTAAAGTTAATTATTAGCGATACTTCACTGGGGTGTGGCTGGTTGAGCTTTGATTTCATTTCAAGTACAATGTTGCATCAGAAGAACAAGGATGGAAGTACAAACTACCGAGCAATTTAATTAAAGCTGGTATATATTACAGCGGTACAGATAAAAAAAAGGTAGACGTAATTATAAATTAATATATAATTCATCATCACTCTCCAAATGAATTTAGCCATTCGAAAGAGGAAAAGTAATACGAATTCCATTTTATATTTTAAATTCAAACTTCTTAAAATTTGCAGTACAGTTGGTGAAAGTTTTACAATGCACTGGAAACTTAAGTTTGTGGTTATGCTTGTATGTTCTTTGGGATGTCGGGCTGATTTCGACAAGGTTTCGCTTCAAAACAATGCGTACAATGGTGTAGTGGTTGCAATAGGTTCGGAAGTACCCGAAGATACGCAGATAATAGAAGATATAAAGGTAAAACAACCGTTCCCTTGTTTTGAATGCGTCTGCAATCGAAACAAACGTAAATATAGGCACCATGTATTGTATGTAACGTATTTTCTGAATTTGATCAGCATATTATTGTTAAACTCATGTATTGCATTAATAATTGTTGTTTGTCTTCCAGGAGACGATCACAGACGCTTCGAAAATTCTATTTTCCCTGACCAAACATAGAGCATATTTCGGTGACGTCACAATCTTGATCCCGAACGCCTGGAATGGGAATTACAAGATCGCAAGCGGACAACTTTATGACATGGTAAGGCAGTAATAATGCAGGACCGTCATAGTATCACAATAATGCTAAATGCTATACGTGGGCCCGTGTATTAACTGTGAATATCTCAGGCTGACGTCATTGTAGCCGATGCCAACCCTGTGTACGGTGATTCCCCTTACACACTACAGTATGGTCAGTGTGGAGAACCTGGAACCTACATTCACGTGACTCCTGAATATTTGAGAGAAGATTCGAAGGATCGCGGTAGGTTCGCGTCATTGGGATCGCCTTTTACGTATAGACACGATTCAAACTGATTACAAAACTTCCTAACATTTAAACACACTTTTATTATGAAATTGTTTTTCAGGTAAGAAATTTGTTGAGGAATGGTCTCGACTTCGTTGGGGTTTAGACGATAAAAGTCTAACAGATGTTGATGGGGATTGGCGTTTTTTTGACATTCAAGCTAATGACGTCAACAGGTTGGATATTATTATGTTTGTATTTAATTCACGTACCTTAAACACTTTACAATCTATGTTGTGTTGTAAAGTCGACCCATTACTTTCGGAAAGCAAAAACAGTCAATTGTACTCTCGTATTTGTCAAATATGAGTGCGAGCCAATGCTTTTTCGTATGCACAATGCTGTCAAATCAATACCAACAATCAGTACATGTCAATAAGTATTCCAATGTACGCAGTCAGTACATGCAACTGATCACGAACTTTACAAATGCATCATAAAGCCACAAAACAAACAAATCAATGACGCAAATGTTGCAACTCGACTTGTTACAAAAATCAAGTGCTTCCTGTAGCCATGTTTGTCAACCGTCTGTGTGTTTGTTGATTGCCCTCTGCCCGAACCTATTGTTAGCACAAAAAGCTGATGGTCGTAATTCAAATGTCAACGCCGTAAGGTGAACTTACAGCGCGAAATACGACTTTGCCACGAACTTTACGAGATAACTAACATTCTATGGACAAGGACTTAATGACAGTAAAACACGCTTTTGCTGCGTCAGTAAATTGATAAAATACTCGGTGAGCTGGGCATATATGTCTGCACTGATGTGGGTACTTTAACATACGCCCCTATTCATACTTACAAATTTCATTCCCAAAAAATGATGTGGTATTATAACCTAGACAAGGTCATTTTCACTGCATAGCTATAAGTTACTTACAACGATCGTCCATAGGTACACCAAGCAGCACTTTTGAGACCTTATAAGTCGAAACAATTGCCATCTCTGTGAGTAGTTCACTGAAATATTTGCAATGAAATTATTACTAGTCTCACAACATTCTTCAGGGTTTGCGGGTTGCAGAGTTATTGGGACGTATTGGAAAGGGCAGTGGACTTTCACAACACAAATCCACCAAACCCAGACATCGAGGACTTGACGCCAAAGTTTACAGTAGTACAGGAAAGACGCCATCAAAAGATTGTGATTCTTGTTGACGTTTCCATAAACGAGGTGACCCAATTCTATTTGATATTTTTTTAAGTGTCATTTTAACTGATTTTGATTCAATTATGTGCCTAGGAAAAGTATTTATGAGGTCACGCAAAACTGCCTAAGGGGTAAAGTCACAATTGGGGCGTTTTAATGACGCTTCGTTAACATTTTTAACAGAACCAGCTGCGAGATGTCAAGAGAGCCACAAGTATTTTACTTAATCGGTTTCTGTCGGACGGCACCAAAGTTGGAATTGTTACTTCAACATCATCAGTTCTTTCTCAATTGACCTCAATCGACGACAGCAGGCAACACCTCGTTGAAATTGTCAGCAATGCGAAAGTGGAAAGTGGGTCATGTATTGGTTGTGGAATTCTCGATGGACTTGAGGTTAATATGCATAACAGTATTGCGTGTTTCATTTGAAAATTATTGCAAAGTTTGAAATTAACGCGACAGCATCGCTAATATTATGATCATTCCACAAAATATTGTTCACTATAGTAAATACGTAGCATGCCTGTGATTTTGTGCTGTTGCGCACTGGCGGGTTTCCCCTGTCTGCAATACGATCTCATGTAGCTCACCAGGATGCGGCAGCCACTACACTACGAGGGTCATGAGTTTAAACCTCCACAAATCGGGATATTTCTTTATCCTTTTTTGTATATGTCAGCTTATAAAAGCGATGATTTTTGTTTTGTTAGTTGTTTTGTCAAAGCCGCTTTTTCTACCTTTTCTGTGTAACAATGTAACAACTAATGGATAATGCAAAAATTTGGTGATGCATCTGTTACTTTAAGGTTTTGAGAGGTGACGGTGAACCGGTGAATGGAGGTCGGCTTATAATTCTCTCCTGTAATAAAGACACAGAAAGTCGTATGTTGCCAGAGGTTAAAAACAGGGTGATGCAACTGGTATGAACTAGCATTACATAGTTTGTCTTTGAGCATTTTTTACCCATATTTTGTTTATCTTAGGGAGTAATCGTCGATTTCATAATGAGTGGGGGTTCCGCAACCACTCAAGAACTTGAAAATTTGTCCGAACAAACAGGGGGTTTCCCGTTTTATAACAATCCTGCGGACAGGAGTCAATTTGTTGCGTCTTTGGCTCAGTTGGTTAACTCGTACGACGGTGATGCTTATGACAATGTATTGCAGGTAATTCCATGAGTGCCTGACGTCGTTTTCATTGCAACTGAGAGTGAACCTTAATTTTTTAGATATACAGTAAAACGTTCGAAGCAGAATCCACTCAGTTCAACGATGAAGTATTAATTGATTCGGGAGTAGGAAGAGATACAATTTTTTCATTTACATACTTGAGTAAACCCATGGACGTAATTGTAATTTCTCCTGAGGGTTCGAGGTTTTGCACCAAAAACATTAGGAATTGTGAGCATTACGCTGTGGAAGATAGCTTGCTTGAAATGATCACGTTCACCATTCCTGGCACAGCGACGGTATAGAAAATTGATTGGACGGATAACAACTCACATGTTTATCTGCTCAAAACTTTTGTAGGCCGGCACTTGGTTTTATCACCTGAGCATTGATGTAGAAGTCCCCAGCATCGTTGACATCATTGTTACGTCAAAGATGGCTGACAGACAAGTCAAAGCAATTACTGCAAACGCCGAAGTCTCAACATACCAACTGGAGACCAAAAACTTAGTTGCAATTTACACAAAGGTAAAAATTTACTATTATTGTGGAGTTAGAAGAAATTCATGCAAGGCAATTATGTTCAGGTTGCTAATGGTTACATTCCAGTACTTGGAGCCAATGTCTTGGCAACTGTTATTTATCCGTCCGGGCAAACAAAGGAAGTCGAGTTACATGACGATGGATCAGGTGAGAATACATTCGTTGCAGATGCTGTTGCTGACATAAACTTTAGTTAAAACTCAAGGAGGGTGTTCATTACCTACTGTATTAACTAATGTTGAGTAAACGCAATTTAGTGAAATTGTCAAAAATACACATTAAATACGACAACATTGCCATTTCGTCTAAACATTAAAAAAAATAACAAACGGCAGTGCGGCATATTTCCTGGAAAAGCAGAAATGTTGGTTTTAGCTAAAAACAGACCATGCACAAAGCCCCGTAATAATATTTAAACTGTTAGATTTAAAACAAACCAAAGTTGCTTATGCATTTACGCGGCTGAAGAAATTAAATGAGGTGATTTGTGTTTAGAATTTGATGTTTCTAAGCACGACGGAATTTATTCACGAGGTTTCTCAGATCTTAAAGAAACTGGAAAGTATTTCGTGCAGGTAAAATTTTCTCCATACTCAAGACTTGAGGTGGTTGTTTGGATGCTGAAATATTTTAAAAGCAATTTATTTATTTAAGGGCCCTTTAAACAAAGTCCTCTTTAAGCAATGTTTGTTTTAGGTTAAAGTATTGAGAAATGGACTGAAACACTCCGCGAAGATTGAAGGTGGTAAGAATTGTTCATCCTACTTTAGGAATCATAATTGCAAAACTTCGAAAAGTAACCTCCTCTCTTAACAGATGCAAAGACAGAAAATGACAAAATCACTACTTCACAACTTGATCCATTCACGAGAGTTGCGTGGAGTTCCTTTTTCATAAACTCCAGGTACCAATATATATCGTAAGATTAAATCGTGGAATTTTTCGTCGAAATAGCAGTGATGTGCATTTGTGGTCGAAACATATTCCAATCGTTTATTTGAAAATGTTTAAATTTAGAAAATCAAGAAACGACTCTTTAGCGCCATCAAGCGATGCTATTGTAAAATTTATCTTGGAAGTTATTAAACCTGTCAGAAACACTTACCCTATGAAAACTCATTGAATACACGTTGCACTTTTGCATTTATCTGCTTCAGGGATTCGTTGGGGGAGGCGGCAAGTATTCCTTTAACTGAGGTTGATGACCTTCAAGCGGAACAAGTTGACGTCACAGACTTGTCACGTGGTGTGAGATTGACTTTCTCCATTCCTGAATCGAAGTTCAATCGAGTGTCAGGTCTGCTTACAATATTTACATAAGCAGCACCAATTAGGTGGATTACTTGGATTTATTACATTTTTTCAATGTTCTTGCGTAAAATTGTAGCCCTCAATAATAGCAATGCAAACGTGTGAAACGAATGTTCGAAAGCTTCTGTAGTATACTAAATTGGACTATGCGCCTGCTCCCGACTTTATGTTTACTTTGCAATAACAGACGGAAACTATGAAGTTCGCTACAGCTACGTCGGCGAAAAACACTTAACCAACAATTTTGATGGTTGTAGTCTTGTCAAGGATTACAGCTACGAAGACAATTCCATAATAGTAAAATTGGAAAACTTTCCTCAATACCAAGAGGTTGTGAGGTAATATGGTATACAGCATGAATTAAGTTCTCCGCCTTATCTGCTTATTTGCATTCCGGTTTATTTTCGTCAAGAGTTTGGTTCGCAATTCGGTTGCTCGACAAAACTTCAACAAGAAGCCCGACTTCAAACGTTGCATCAATAAGCCTGTTTTCTATGGTTGAAGATATGTCAGGATCTGGTGATGAACCGACCGCCACACCGAAGTCTGGTATGATGGTGCTTAATTTTGCAGTATGTTTTTTCATCGTTGCAGATACTACGTTATACCAATCCTGTAAAATTAAAACTATGCGTTTCCGTTTTGCAGAGGTCCAAAAGAAACTGGAAATTTTTCAGCTTGTTACCATCATCTTAAGTGCTGTCTGCTTGGTGTTGAGTAAGTAAATTTAAAACTTTAGTTTACGAAATTTAAACATTTTATTAAATCATGGAACTGTTTGCGTTTTTGCAGTTTAGATATTTAACAGAAAGGCTTAGGAAACTAAGAAATAACGGTTTGAGGTTCGGCATAGATAATAATTTTGATGTTTTTTTGACAGTTTGTTCATTGGTTGCCACAATTGTGCTTCACAAACGTTTGGACAAACAGAGAGATAAACTTCTCAAAAAACCGAAGGAGGAAGTTGAGATGGATTCTGTCCTGGATGAAGAAAGTTTGACGAATATTCCTAAACCAGCTCCTGATTATCAGATGTTCAAAAGGCCTGAAATCAAACCTCAAAGGGCTTCTTACAACAACTACAGTTATAATTATGCCGGAAATGAAAACTAAGAATCAACGAATTTCAGATCCGCTTTCATGTTTTTCCATTTTTCGCATTTTTATCACTAAAACTAATTGAAATGTGTGAAATTTTCGATTGTCAACCGTTGTAGAATATAACAACTGTACATTCAGTAAAAAAAATAGGTTGGAATCATTTTGTTTGTGGATAAATACAGCAGCAATTTTCCGAACGTCGCGTGATTTTCTAGGAAAACAATTCCAATATTGACTTTATCATTTGTCAGAAACTTTATGACCATCTGAGTTCCTCTTTAACAATGGCGGGTAATGGAAATGCAAACAAAGAAAGCGGGTTCGCATGAAGTTATAGCAAGATGTAAGAGTTAACTAAAGGTTTTTCAAAAAAGGATCATTTTTTTAAATCTATATCAGGGTTACGAAGGTGTTCAGACAAGCTTTGTTGCGATGTGTGTGCATTAGATTTAGATTGTAAGAACTAAGGCAGCTGTACAGGCATGACGGGTTACAACATTTTTTCGATCCTCTCTGCATTGTTGCTGTTGTCAGTTTCAACCTTTGGTCAGCCAAGTAAGTTTTGAAGTTTATAATGATGGGTTGTTTATAAAATACTTCATTTGATTTTATTCCATACTGAGCAATTTCATTCTTTTCTGTTATTTCTTTACTCTTGCTTTGCATCAGATAATGGAAAAAATATTTCCGATTATCCACCGATGCTGGTCAGCGCAAACATCACCTGTTCTTGGAATGACGTAAACAATGACGATTGTTATTTCATATTTAAATCAAATCCGCTTGCAAACTTTTTTCTGATGACTGTCGGAGGTACGAGCTTTTAATCGCACACAAATTTCAATCATTTTTTTGTTGGGAGATTTGTGCTTTTGCAGGGAACATTGTTATTCAACACCAGTCGTATGTAAAGAAGCTTGGTTACGAAATGCAGAAGTTCGTTTTTATGGTCCAGGTAAACCATGGTTTTGTGTTTACTTTTCTTCGTCAAACATTTTTTATTGCTACTTGGGTAAAGCACCAGTTAGTCGTACGATGTTTATGTGAGTTTAAATAATAGCGACAGAAATTCCTCATTCAACCTAACTATGTTTTCAAACAGAAACGAAGTGATCACGAGGATTATTACGTCAGTATTTGGTCACCCAAGTTCTCAGAACCTTTGAATATTTTCTTTCGAGTCGGCCAGGAGAACAATAACAACGGAATGGGTGCAGCCATCGTTGCGGTGGTTGTGATACTGAATGTTTTTATCATATTTCTGCCATGTCTATGTGTTTTGTGCATCAAAAAGGGTACGGTTCGTGCTTAGGAAACATCTTTGTGCTTTTTTTGGAAAATCTGAAGTAAAATCAAGTTGTTAATGCCAAAATTAAAATTTTAGTCAAGATAGGTCAAGACGTAACAGCATTGTCAAAACGATTCACGCTCGTATATTGACAGGTTGGTGTTGCTTCAAGTATTGCTCTTACACCGAAGTGGTTGATGGCAGAGTGAAATATGTTTGTAGAAGAAGAAAACTAGGTACATCCATTATGTGGTAACAAATGTGCAGAAGGATTGAAACGTTTGGTTAAAGTTGGTGCAATACTAAATTTCGACCTAAGTTTTGACAAAATGTTAGCCAGGTTTCCATTTAATTTGTGCTGTTTCATTAAATAACTAATAAAAATCGATTTTGCGTTTACCATGAAAAATGTGTTTTTTAAGCATCTACGAGTGAATCACGAAAGAACGGCACATGTAGAAATACGAACCTGCCCTTTTTCTCCCTAGAAAACAATACGCAGAACAAATATCGTGCGTACGCTTGGAGTGCTGATGCAATTAACGGACCATTTTCAATTGTATAATACTTCCGCGTATTTTCATGTATTCTTTAGTGGATGTCACTTATTTCATGATTTACACATATTGTGACATTTTCTTCACGTTATACCATCTTACTTGAATTATGCATTCAATTCTTAGGGCAACATTGATTCTTACGATGTATGCAAGTACATTTGGTACAAAAGGAAAAACAAACTGTACATTTGCGTACTTTGTTTTTGTAACAAAACATAGTCATAGCTATATAACAAAAAAAGGAATACAAGCGAATACAACAACATACAGCAATGAAAATAAATCCCATTTGGGGAAATTGGGTTCATATACAATCCTGCATGTTATTTCATATTTACGAGGATGATTTCCTCTCGGGATATTTGAATTGTTTGCACTCGTTATATGCCCACGCTTCTTTAACCTGGTAACGACCCGCTTCCGTGTCTTGACCGTGTTGGGAAAGGAGTTTCTCACGTTGTTTGTTTAAACGATATTGCATGATTATCGTCGATATCAGAGCACACACTGCAACATTGTACATAATTACATCTAACACATGTGACTATAGTTGTATTCGTTAATATATCAAAGAGATTTACCGAGGATTGAACAAGATATGGTCAGTATGAGTGTCGCCAGCTGGTAAGATTCCAGTTTCTTCTGAATATCTGGAATAAAGGCAAATTGTAAGTGTTACTATAGAAAAAGAATAATATGATTTGTGTTTATTAAGCTTCGAAGAATATCATTCTCCCTTACAACATTATAAAACTAACCCAATTTTTCTGTTGACGTTTGACTTATTGTCGTTGTTGTAGTGACAATGCCTGTGGTTTCCGGAACAAGAAACAAATTAGTTTCCGCAATGTTTGACATTTCACTCACTGTCATGTTGAAATATGCTTTCATTGCAAACCAAACACTGAAATAAACACAAAAAACGATTCTGAAAAGAAAACTTTTAAAACAAAAACATTATCTTTACAACATGAATGTAAAATATGTTTGTAACAAATTTTACCAGCTTCAATTTCACACATGGTACAAAGTCACCTAGCTTTGTCCTGGCCTTGTGGAACACTTATTAAAGTAACAACTATATTATCCGTTTTTCCTGGTTCATTCGGATGAAATATCGATCCCTCTAAGACGTGGTTTTGTGCGACAAGTGTGCTAGTACCGTAATTATTTGTTAAGTCGTCTTCACTGTTAAAGTTGTACCGAATGTCGTATCCATTAGCTGAAAAAATAATAATTACATTTGCAAGTTATCCCACAAAATATACAAAAGAAACAACATATTGGATTGTAAAGATAAAGTCAATATTATATGCACAAAAGAGCCATAATAGTCAATGAGAGCTGCAGACAGGTTTACACAGTGTCAAGCCGCACTCATGAGATCTTACAGGTCGAAAAAGTTTACACCTGTCTGCAGCTCTCAAAGTCAATAATGTTTGAGTGAGCGGCAGGCAGAGCCACTGCTTCGACCTATTAAATCTCGGAAGTGCGGCTTGATGACAAGTGCCGGTTCGCCAGGTTGCCAGACAATGATTTCCACATTGCATTGTGACATTGCCCCGCGAGACGAATCACAATTCGCACCTGCTTCTCCTGTATCTGACCCAGGGGCTGTGAAGGTCAATCTAACTCCACGTGACAAATCATTTACGTCGACTTGTTCTGCTTTTAGGTCGGTGATGTTGCTCGTGGAAGTATTTCCACTTGCGCGCCTAACAAAGTAGTCACGTCTTTGACCAATGTACACAAATGTTACTTTAAACACTGTTACTGAAACTAAATTAAATCAAGTTCACATTTACTCAGTAATCTATATATTACCCAGTATAGGAATAGGGCATCGTGTTTCCGGGTTTCCTAATGTTTCCTTTTGAATTTGCAACAACATTACCTGGAAAGAGTAAAACGAAATGAGAAATAAGTAAAATATAATCTCCTAGATCCTCACCGTCACTTTTCACCGACTTTGGATTAAATGCAGCTTTTGACACCCCCGCGTGCAAGAACGAATATACAAAGTTGTCTTCTAACAAAGGAAGTTTGTCCTACGATAGGAATGCAAAAGCGTTGTGCATTGTATCCCGCTTCTCCGGGTAACTTAAATATTCTTTACACGTAGGAAGACAAATATGGTACGTGATAAATGCAAGGGAATGCTTACTTGAACATACGACTTTCCACGTTTCGTGCAATCGAACGGAGATTGGAAATATGCATGGTTAAGAGCATCTAGTTCACAATACATTTGGCCAGAGTAAAAATCCGGGGTTACCCAAGTTAAAACTTCACAATGCATCAAACGTAAACTTACGCACAAACTGGTGGTCATTCAGAGCTTTCAAAACAGTAAACTTTGGAGTCACGTCAATGATTGAATGATTAGGAAAGTTTGTGTTGTTGAAATCAACTGACGATCTGATGACACTCCAAACACTTCTGTTACCGCACATGATGTTGTGCTTGTTTGGAGCTTCCGAGTTGTGATTGTGATCGTCACAGAACTCCGTTGACTGTGTGGTTTAAACGAAAAGAGTTCAAAGTTATGCAGCCCTCAAGCATTGGAAGTAAAGCTTAGAGTTTGTTACAGCCCAATACCATATTGCTACTTATCCAGATGTTTTGTATAGGTTGGTGCCTTTAGTTCGCCAATGAAAATTTAAGGCCTATGAGTTTTACCTGCTCAACGAACTGATGGGACATCAGTGATGCGTTGACGCTCTGGTCTGAGTTTGGAACAAATACACAACCAAGTTCTGGAAGTCCAGTGTAAGGGTCGTTTTGACAAATGCGGGGAATGTGAGGATCATCAGGTGGAAAAAACATATGGCGACCTTTCAGACCCAAGGGACATCTAAACAACAACATTCCTGTAACTTGACTGGTTTGTAGTTTCAAAACTATTGAAATACAAAAATAATATTTTGTGTTTTAATTACATTCCTGGCATTAGGTATCTGCAAAAGCTGCATGAAATGATCATATTGACACACATTTATTCAAACCTATCATCCTCACCACACAACCTACTCGGCATTATGTTGTACAGCCAAAGCAAACACACTGATTCAACATTTCCACAATATTTAGTCGTCACCATGAGGGAATGTTTAAATAACGATTTACAGCCTTTCAGGGACGTCTGTTGTTTGCCCTTGTAAAACATGGGGCAACTATTTTTGCTATTTTTCAAAAACACCCGAAAAGTAAACGTAAGGAAACACGACATTCAAAAGGCTTAACGCAACTTTGTAGACTGGACGTTTTGATGGGCGTCAACATAAAACCCCTCATATCCTTCGGTCGGCGCTTCGTCATAAACTCCCCACCGCAAATGTGCCCACTCGTGGACGAATGTTTTTCCTGTAAAAGTGACGTCATTGTCAAGGTATCTTTACTTTCGGTTTTAGAAGTATGTTCACCTCGAGGACCGAAAGCGTTCACAAACGAATCGTCCCTCAAATAATTAGGAGTCAAGTGAATGTAGGATCCAGGTTCTCCACACTGGCCATACTGTAGTGTGTAAGGGGAATCACCGTACACTGGGTTGGCATTGGCTACGATCACATCGGCCTACACGAATGCATCAGACGTAAACATTACAGAAAATCATTGCTTTAGTTTTCTACAACTATTCGTATATTCCTGTGTATATCCTATGGTAACAACTAGGACAGGATTATAAAGGTTTTACCAAATTGTGACTAAATCCATCTGTGACTTCATATTTTCCATTCCAAGTAGATGGGACGAGGATGGTGACGTCACCGAAGTGCGCCCTCTTGTGAGTTGCGATAAATAAATCATTCGAAGCGTTTGTAGTCGTTTCCTTTTTAAAAACAACACAACAATTTTAACGGCTTCTCTGTTTCAGAGCCTGCAGCAAATGCCTTAAGTTGGAATGCACGTAGGTTAATAAACGTTGCGTAAAAGTAAAACTTGGAAAAACTGTTGCTATCAGACGGCATTGGCTTTTTTAAATGAACAAACAACGACACAACGATAGTTTCCAATGATGTACACTTTTGGCACGAAGAACTAATATAAATGCAACTACGTAAAGGCCTAACGTGTTTAGTACTGAAATAGAAACAACGATACCTTTATTGCTTGAACTACTGTTGGATTTTCTAAAACAGATGGACTGATTGCCACTAAAATTCCCTTGTACGCATTGTTTTGCAGTGAAACTCTTTGAAATACTGCTGAACATCCCCATATACATTGCAACAATAAGCATATTAGCCTCATGACAATGGTTCTAATCTGAAACGGAGGTAGTCTATCAAAAAGTCGGTACAAAATTTTACTTGCTCTACAAAAAGAAATCTTACAGAAAATCTCGTTTCTAATGCAGATAATCACGACATATTTAAACCAAGATCATTCTGCTATAACACACAATGTTACATTTACTACGTGCCCCACGAGCACAAGAAAGTTGAGGCTGCGATGTTTACAATGCAATAAAACATCAAACTACTTGCGTTAGCAATCTTTAAATAGGAAATTTACGATGCTTTGGTTTGCCAAGTGACGCAGAGTGCCCACAGATTCTTTAGATGGCATGATTGGCCATAAACATGCCGTTTTATCGCGTATGATGTCGCGTCAGCAACGTGGCTTTAGATCTTTTTCACACTTTTGGTGGATTAAAATGTGTCGGCAACGCGAGATCATAAAATTCATAACCGGTTTCTCATGTGCAGTTGGTAATAAGTTATAGCGATGAATTTGTCAAAATTATTGTAGATAAATCAAGCCTGCCACGTCATACTTTCATAGTAAACTGGCAAGACCGTTGTATTGTCACATAATGCCTTATATGGGACAAATTTTTTCTGTTCCTTATTCTCCATTACACTGAGACTGTGAACTGCAACAATTCAAGTTCGACTGAACTTCTGTTTCATTTTTGTCCAGCAACTTATTAACCAGTTTTAATCAAATACTATTACAATCGATCGATTGTAAATTTTTTTAGATATATCTAAATTACTCTCAATGGAACTTGATGCTATGCGGCGACCTTGCCTATACATTTAATTTGTACGTGACCACAAAAACGTTTGGTATGCACGTCTATAGATCAAATAAATTCTAATGTTAATCGAGCAACCATGACCGAAATATGCAAAATTTTAATGAGTGTATGATTCAGCGATTTAAACTTATTTTTGACACCTTTCCAAATGGGTTTATGACCCTGATTGGTACAACGGTGTCTAATGTAACAGAATGGAAATCAGTTGGCATTAGCGGGGCAATATCACTTTATGACCTACATTAAGGAGCCTCTCTACCGTAAAGCAGTCGACTGTATTTGCCTTGACGCGTGTAGTTTATGTGTGATCCTTTCTGATGGTGGTTCGCTAGCGCTAGTTTAGGGTTAGCCTAAAAGTGAAAGTAAAATAACGCTAAAACCAGAATGTTCCTAGGCTATTTTGTCAATGTTTCTTTCCTACCCAAAAATTTGGCAGCAATATTTATTTCGAAGCAGGACGATTAATTTTTTCTACACCTATTCTGAAAAAATTACCAGCAATGTGCGTTCAACAACTTGATCTACTTGTATTTTGGGCGAATATATTTTCAGTTGAAGAATTTTTGTAAGTTTGAGATAACAGGCTAGTTCAGATTCAGTCAAGTTGATTTTTGAGCGAACCCTATGGGAAGTGTTTTATTGACAACGATCTTTCTAGTGGCATTGCCGAATGCTTTGCACAATGATTAAGCTTTGCTTGTTGGTTTTGACATTTACTTTCTTATCACAAGCTCAAGATTTGTGCCAAACACCAACTGAAGATTTGAGGGGTATAAATGATGAAATCAGCTTTTGAAATATGTTTTTACCATTTTATTTTTACAGAATGTTTCACACAACAAGGAACTCGCATTTGGCCTGAACACGTGAAGTGGGCTTTGGGTTATCAGGGATCTCTATACACAATCATAACCTCCAGCAACAAGCCATACTCAGTGTCAATCGTATCGAATTACCAGCAAATAAGCAGTTTGTTTATTGGTGACTGCAGTTCCAGGATTGATGTGGGAAGTAGTTCTTATTTTGAAATATTGTGTAACGAAGTGGACGGAAACAACTTAGAGTTGTCAGTTGTTGCCACCACTAAGCTTTCGGTAAACCAAAACCAAACCTTTTTTGATTTCACAAAGGAAACAAATTATTGTCGCGTTATCCTATCTGTACAAGGTAAGTTATTTGGTTGCACCTTGAAACTTTTAGAGATAAATGCCTTCGATTTGTTCTACTCATAGGCTGTAATGTCGACAACTCCAACGCTTTAGCTGTTGGTTTCCGGAACAATACTTACCTGTCAACTGGAGAGTTTTATTGTAAGAATGGAGGCCATTTGTTCCACTCAAATGCAACTCAGATACCTAACAACAAAACCCAGTGTTTGGAAACGTCCGAATGGAAAAGCCAAAAAAATTTTCAGTGTTGGAAAGGTGGAGAAAGGCCGCATGTTTATAAAGGGGCAGTAAAATAAAGCAAAGTTTAAAAACATTCTTTCGTTTAATGATGCAAAAGTTTTTGATTCGTTTGTGGCAAAATATCTATCAAAGTCTTTGTAAAGAAATTTGTTTTGGGTACAATGTAGCGAAAGAAACAAAACACAAAAATATTTTGTCATTTTCACTAACATGTCTATTACATACATGTTTTAATATATTATCATACCATAAATCGATTAATTCGGTAATTTTGCTAACATGCCTCAGCTCCCGTCGTCTCTTTGGAAATTATTTTACCAAACTGCATACAACCGGGTCAAACAATATACATGTCGTGCATTTATAAAAGTTCTTACCCTGAAGGCAACATAAGCTACTTTTACGCAGGAACCAAAAGGATTTCAAAGTTAAAGGTAGCCATTGTTTTGTTTTATGGAACGTATTCATCGTTATTTCTTGTTCCTCGCAATTGGTTATTAATATAGCTCTAGATTTTTATGTGATTATCTCATAGGGTGACATTGCATCCTATGCCTTGGATACACACGAGTCGGATATAAATATATCGTGTCAAGCAGTCACACCTTTAACAATCATTCCGGAATACAACTCCACAGGAAGATCGGAAATAAAAACAATCAAAGTGTTCGGTGACTTGAAAACATTTATATATTCTATGCATCAAAAGGAACAGTTGCCAAATCCGAATATTTATTTAAACGTTTTAATTGCATCGAACAGTATTACAACATGACCTTCTCTTGGTTTGCCATAAACAGAACGTCGTATCGCACTCTTTATTTGTGTGCCAAGGATTGCCAGCACACGCTGTAGAATAAACGGCATTTGAATTTTCAGAAGCACCAACACAAGCGACTATTACAACCAAGGAATCAGGGAATGTTGCTGTTTTAAAACAAAATATTTTGTTGAACGGAAGTCAAACAGTAAATATTCAGTGCAATACTCTGATAATGGAAAGCTATGATTGTAAATGGAAATTTAATGGAACCGCTGGAAACGCAAATTATTTCTGTCTCATTAAACATAATTTTAAATTTTCGGAAACGGTTTCCTGCAACATATCAAATTGTGCCGGAAGCATTATCAGCCACGACACTCACTTTGTGGTGGTTCCAAAAAGTAAGATATTTGTATTTGTAATTTACATAAACAAATCATTAAAGCATTGAAAAGTACCAACAAAATCTAAATTATATACTTTACTTGTTTGTTTTACCATATTGTGCTTTGTAGGAGTTCCTAATTTAAGTGAACTCAATACTAATATTGAAGAAGAAAAGCAACTGAAGTTGAATTGTAATATCGAATATGAAAACGAACTTGAAGCATCGTTTCGATGGCAAACACCATTATCACAAACATTATCTTTCGGAAAGTCATTAATAGTAAATAATGTTACTCGACGGGACAACGGAATATACACATGCTTCGTCCAAGATAAATTCACAAATTCCTCGAGTCAAGCTTTTGTCAACGTAATTTGTAAGTTGTGTAGTCATTTTACCAATTACATATTTGTCATCAAATAAACCTTATCAGATCAGCCGTATTTTACGATTCTTACATCGGAAACATCACAACATGTGATTTGGACAAACAACAAAATGTATTCTGGGGTTTCCCAAAGTGTTAAAATGAAATGTGAAAGTGACGCAAATCCAGCAGCTGAATGTGTTTTTAAATTTGGCGCCAAGAATTATCCAGAAAAGTTATGTGAAGTTGAACATCACTTCAATGAATCCGTCAACGCCTCCTGTACCGCTAACAACAATGTTGGAAAAATCGGACATTCAACTAACATTCAAGTAATTGCACTAGACGAAGCAAGTACGTACACAAAATTCATGTGTATGTAGCTTATATCGGGTGTAGTTATGTTTTGTTTCCTTTTGCAGGATTACGACAGTCTACAATTAAACCCACAACAGACACAGCTGCTGTTGTTGGAGAAACTATTCAATTAAATTGCAGTATTCCGTACCAACAAGATTTACGGACCAGCTTTAGGTGGACAATTCCATCCAAGAACAGAGATATTGACACAAGTAGTTCCGTGATACAATTAAACAACCTGACCAGACATGATTGGGGAAATTATTCATGCGTAACAGACGATTTGTTTGGAAAATCGATCAACCATTACTTTTTGAATGTTTTATGTTAGCAATTTTTTTTTTATTTAGGTTGTACTTTTGATTTAAATATTTTATTTTGTTTTAGTCCCCCCAGAAATGTTGGGGGGAAACACTGAATGTACTTGGGACGAGATTGAAAAGAAAACATGTGACTTTTTATTAACGGCAAACCCCGCTGTTGAGGTGTTAAATATTTCCATTGGCGGAAATTTGTACGACTGCTCAGAATGCTCCTTATTGAAAAGTTCTGCTGTGAACACGCAATATTTTCTTTTGTTTTTTTCCTCCACAAAGGTTTATTAACTGCATACTTTTTCGCACAAAAAATAACATTTCTAAATCCATCCTCAGGGATCAACTGCACAAGAAGAAGTGTTCGAAATCTTATTTTCATCCGGACATGGAAGTCTTGTAGTTACTATCAAAGTATCTGGTGAGCAGCAGGATATGGAATCAAACAACGAAGCAATGATAATTTCTGTCAGTGTGATTGGAGGAATTATATTGGTGGCTTCGTTGCTGACTCTTACTTTCATATTTCTTCGAAAAAGACCTTGCAAATCAAGTATGATGTAGCATGAATAAATATACTAAAGTTTATTTTTTCCGTGTTTATTTAAGGCATTTTTATATAATATCATTGTGCAATGCCCTTTTGTATTAATAGATGTAGTGATATTTATTTTCCATTTCAACTCTTTACTTGGCAATTTATATTAAATTAGTATTTTTACATTATTTGGAAAATCTAGATTTTTTGCGTCAACTGTGTTTACTCGATGTCTGGTCTGTACAAATGTATAAATCTGCTTCTTATGACGGAAGTGTGGTTAGTTAACAAACGCACCACTAAATATTCTTTTTAACCATTATGTGCTTTAAAATTTGTTTTGTTTCAGAGCGGAAGGAGCCGCAACACTACGTGAATAGCCAGTTTGTTAAAGAAGAGTCAACAAAAAATGATACAGTTTATGGTCAATATTAACATTTTATGATATTGATACCAAATAATCGCAAACTGTTTCAGATACTGAAATACGACCAAATCAATATCAAAATGTTAACCACCAAGAAAATACTTACTTTGAGATTTCGGACACACCTTTGAAAGAGACCAATACAGGTTCGTTTCGGTTTTACTTTCCTCTTAAAACAAATTTTATTTACATGTTTTTTGCAGACAACTACGAAACAATGATTTTGGACAACAAACCACATGATTGAAATTTAATCTCTTTTTGGTAACTTGCTCAAACCTAAACTCCCCCATAGCCTTTTTTTGCATTTGAGCTGTGTTGCAAGTTTGTTGTGTTCTGCATCATTGTAAAATGGTAATCGTTTTGCTGACTCCAATCTCTATCAGCTGCGATCCGACTGTATCACTAGCACTGTATATCTGTTTACAAGCAAGCTTAGACATGCCAAATGCTTAACAATCAGTGACAATTTAAGTACTTTGTATTTTTAACCCATTTGTCTTCTTGTATCGGTTGATGTAAATCAATTCGGTCTCGACATTTTGTTGTCACGGAATCTTTGTTAAAAATCTGCAAGAGTGCGGACTCCCAAATAAACATAACCTAAATATTCTGCGACGAAATAAGCCTTATTTCCTCAAATAAACTAATAGATGTAAAGCAATTTACCGGAAAGATGATTGGATACTACAACAAAATTCGTTGAAAACAAAAAGAAAGTATTAATTTAATTTTGATACGACTGTCATTTTTCGCTCCTTTTTAATCCACTTTTATTGTTGTCACCTATTTATTGTTCCGTGATCCCCAGGTTGGGAAGCACTTGTCTGTTATTTTTTCTCCGTTTGCATGCGTCAGATTTTGCCTATAGGGAGTTTGACTCGTGTGAGTAGAATTGAGAACAACAAGCTGGCATTCTCTTCTGGGTGGGGGTATTTTCTATAGACACATTTCGAGCGAAATATACTTGAATTAAATGTGCGTGTGTAAGGAAACAATTGTACATAGCAAAATTATTAGCTTAAAGTCATTATTTACGTAAATGAATCTGGCAATGAGTGTGAGAGAAAGAGGGAGAGAGAGAGAGAGAGAGAGAGAGAGAGAGAGAGAGAGAGAGAGAGAGAGAGAGAGAGAGGGTCGTTAATTATTTGTGGATCGTGTTATTGCATGTGGTTAAATATTTGTATCTACTCAACTACTCAAACCGGAATACTCTTATTTTATTCACTAGGTGGCCACATGAGAAATTTGGTAAAGTCTTCCTCTAGGTGGCCACCAGAGTATTTATACAATACAGACAGTTGTAATGTGTACTCTAGACCTGGTAACCAGCAGGGTCGTTAAAGTCCCTTTTGTTCACAGACGAGCCTGGTGAATCGCTTGCCTATTCGGGTGCACTCGACTGAATTTCAACTGAACAAGATTATGCTGCTTCTACCTTTTTCTTTTTACCAATCACATTTCAATTCAGACAAATAGAAAGGGAATCCTAACATGGCAATAAATGTTAGATTTACTGAAATGCGTAAATTGTTGTGTAACATATGCAACTGTGCATGAGTACACTTTAAAAGCACAGAAGAACCTAACTGATTGCTATGGTTGTGTTTCTTTACCGATGAACGATTTTGTAGAATCAGCTTATGTGTAAATACAAAGCAGATAATGAGATTACATTACAAATACTAGATAGGAAAAAACACAGAAACACGTCGACCCTGTTTTAATCGGATTTACGGTGTTCAAACAACTCACGTCAGACGGAATTGTTCTCACGGTAATTGGATGGCGCAACATTGACATTAGGCTGGTTTACGAGTTAGGAGCTCCTCGTAAATGTGTTTGTGATGAAGCTCACTGCCAGGTTGCCATCGTGTAGCATTTGAATTAGATTATCGCATTTCAGGAAATAAACAGTTAACTTTATTCCCACACTTAAAGTGCCAAACAGAGTATTTAACATTTGGAAAAATTTCCGATCAAACCCGTACCTTCTCTTAGTTAAAACATGAAAAAATCCTGTTTCAGTCCCTAATGTGCACAACTTATTATGATGTTGATCCACTTTTAAATAACCCCAGTCAAGACTTTATCTGGTGCGCTATGTAACGTTTACTTTGTGTTATTTAATAACAACAAAGTTCAAACAGTAATGTTTACAATGCAATAAAACAAAGTACTTGCGTTTTAATTCTTTAAATAGAGACAACTTGATTATGCTTTGAAATCAGTTTGCCAAGTGATGCAGGGTGCCCTCAGATTCTTTAGATGGCATGATTGCCCATAAACCTGCCGTTTTATTGCGCATGATGTCGCGTCAGCAACGTGGCTTGAGATCTTTTTCACACCTTTGGTGGATTAAAATGTGTCGGCAACGCGATATCATAAAATTCATAACCAGTTTCTCATGTGCAGTTGGTTATAAATTATAGCGCTGAATTTGTCAAAATCATTGTAAAAAATCAAGCCTGCCACGTCCTACTTTCATAGTAAACTTGCAAGACCGTTGTATTGTCACATATAATGCCTTATATTTTTTTCTGTTCCTTATTCTCCATTACACTGAGACTGTGAACTGCAACAATTCAAGTTCGACTGAACTTCTGTGTCATTTTTGTCCAGCAACTTATTAACCAGTTTTAATCAAATACTATTAGCAACATGAAGTTTGGCAACGGCTGTTTATTAGGAATTTCATAATTATTGTATTGATACGAACATAAAGTGCACACTCTTTCTAGGAGTAAGTTGAGGTTTATGTCAAGATAAATACAAAATCAAAGAGTAAGAGTCACTTTGGTTTTCTCGGACATGATTTCTGGTGCGCAATGAGCAAAGGTATGGCGAAAATCGATCGACTGGAAAAAAAATTTAGAAATATCTAAATTACTCTCAATGGAACTTGATGCTATGCGGCGACCTTGCCTATACATTTAATTTGTACGTGACTACAAAAACGTTTGGTATGCACTCCTATAGATTAAATAAATTGTAAAGTTAATCGAGCAACCATGACCGAAATATGCAAAGTTTCAATGAGTGTATGATTCAGCGATTTAAACCTATTTTTGACACCTTTCCAAATGGGTTTATGACCCTGATTGGTACAACGGTGTCTAATGTAACAGAATGGAAATCAGTTGGCATTAGCGGGGCAATATCACTTTATGACCTGCATTAAGGAGCCTCTCTACCGTAAAGCAGTCGACTGTATTTGCCTTGACGCGTGTAGTTTATGTGTGATCCTTTCTGATGGTGGTTCGCTAGCGCTAGTTTAGGGTTAGCCTAAAAGTGAAAGTAAAATAACGCTAAAACCAGAACGTTCCTAGGCTATTTTGTCAATGTTTCTTTCCTACCCAAAAATTTGGCAGCAATATTTATTTCGAAGCAGGACGATTAATTTTTCCTACACCTATTCTAAAAACAGTACCAGCAATGTGCGTCTAACAACTTGATCTACTTGTATTTGGGGCAAATATATCTTCAGTTGAAGAATTTTATAAGTTTGAGATAACAGGCTAGTACAGATTTTTGAGTTGATTTTTGAGCGAACCCTATGGGAAGTGTTTTATTGAAAAACGATCTTTCTAGTGGCATTGCCGAATGCTTTGCACAATGATTAAGCTTTGCTTGTTGGTTTTGACATTTAGTTTTTTATCACAAGCTCAAGATAATTGCCAAACACCAACTGGAGGTTTTGACAGGGGTATAAATGATGAAATCAGTTTTGAAATCAGTTTTTAATATTCTATTTTTACAGAATGTTTCACACAACAAGGAACTCGCATTTGGCCCGAACACGTGAAGTGGGCTTTGGGTTATCAGGGTTCTCTATACACAATCATAACCTCCAGAAAAAAGCCATACTCAGTGTCAATCGTATCGAATCACCAGCAAATAGCCAGTTTGTTTATTGGTGACTGCAGTTCCAGGATTAATATGGGAAGTAGTTCTTATTTTAAAATATTGTGTAACGAAGTGGACGCAAACAACTTAGAGTTGTCAGTTGTTGCTTCTGCCCAACTTTCAGAAAACCAAAATCAAACCTTTATTGATTTCACAAAGGAAACAGATTGTTGTCGCGTTATCCTATCTGCACAAGGTAAGTTATTTGGTTGCACCTTGAAAATTTTAGAGATAAATGCCTTCGATTTGTTCTACTCATAGGCTGTAATGTCGACAACTCCAACGATTTAGCTGTTGGTTTCCGGAACAATACTTACCTGTCAAGTGGAGAGTTTTATTGTAAGAATGGAGGCCATTTGTTTAACTCAAATGCAACTCAGATACCTAACAACAAAACCCAGTGTTTGGAAACGTCCGAATGGAAAAGCCAAAAAAATTTTCAGTGTTGGAAAGGTGGAGAAAGGCCGCATGTTTATAAAGGGGCAGTAAAATAAAGTAAAGTTTAAAAACATTCTTTCGTTTAATGATGCAAAAGTTTTTGATTCGTTTGTGGCAAAATATCTATCAAAGTCTTTGTAAAGAAATTTGTTCTGGGTACAATGGAGCGAAAGAAACAAAACGCAAAAATATTTTATCATTTTCACCAACATGTCTCTTACATACATGTTTTGGATAAATATTATCATACCATAAATCGATTAATTTGGTAATTTTGGTACATGCCTCAGCTCCCAACGTCTCTTTGGAAATTATTGCATCAAACTGCATACAACCGGGTCAAACAATATACATGTCGTGCATTTATAAAAGTTCTTACCCTGAAGGCAACATAAGCTACTTTTACACAGGAACCAAAAGGATTTCAAAGTTAAAGGTGGCCATTGTTTTGTTTTCTGGAACTTATTCATCGTTATTTCTTGTTCCTCGCAATTGGTTATCAATATAGCTCTAGATTTTTATGTGATTATCTCATAAGGTGACATTGCATCCTATACCTTGGATACACACGAATCGGATATAAATATATCGTGTCAAGCAGTCACACCTTTAACAATCATTCCGGAATACAACTTTACAGGAAGATCGGAAATGAAAACAATTAAAGTGTTCGGTGACTTGACAACATTTATATATTCTATGCATCAATGGGAACAGTTGCCAAATCCGAATATTTATTTAAACGTTTTAATTGCATCAAACTGCATTATACCATGACCTTTTCTTGGTTTTCCATAAATACAACGGCGTATCGCACTCTTGACATGCGTGCCAAGGGTTGCCAACCCCCGCTGTACAATAAACAGCATTTTAATTTTTAGAAGCACCAACACAAGCGACAATCACAACCAAGGAATCAGGGAATGTTGCTGTTTTGAAACAAAATATTTTGTTGAACGGAAGTCAAACCGTAAATATTCAGTGCAATGCTCTGATATTGGAAAGCTATGATTGTAAATGGAAATTTAATGGAACTGCTGGAAACACAAATTATTCCTGTCTCATCCAATATCATTTTAATATTTCGGAAACGGTTTCCTGCAGTATATCAAATTATGCCGGAAGCAATACCAGCCACGGCACTCACTTTGTGGTGGTTCCAGAAAGTAAGATATTTGTAATCAACCTAAATAAATCATTAAAGCATTGAAAAGTAGCAGCGAAATCTAAGTAATACTTTGCTTTTTTTATAACTTCGTTTTACCATATTGTGCTTTGTAGGAGTTCCTAAATTCAGTGAATTCAATACTACTATTGAAGAAGAAAAGCAACTGAAGTTGAATTGTAATATCGAATATGAAAACGAACTTGAAGCATCGTTTCGATGGCTAACACCATTATCACAAACATTATCTTTCGGAAAGTCAATAATAATAAATAATGTAACTCGACGGGACACCGGAACATACACATGCTTCGTCCAAGATAAATTCACAAATTCCTCGAGTCAAGCTTTTGTCAACGTAATTTGTAAGCTATGTGGTCATTATACAAATTACATATTTGTCATCAAATAAACCTCATCAGATCAGCCGTATTTTACGAGTCTTACATCGGAAACATCACAAAATGTGATTTGGACAAACAACAAAATGTATTCGGGGGTTTCCCAAAGTGTGAAAATGAAATGTGAAAGTGACGCAAATCCAGCAGCTGAATGTGTTTTTAAATTTGGCGCCAAGAATTATCCAGAAAAGTCGTGTGAATTTGAATATCACTTCAATGAATCAGTCAACGCTTACTGCACAGCTAATAACAATGTTGGAAAAATCGGACATTCAATTAACATTCAAGTAATTGCACTAGATGAAGCAAGTACGTGCACAAAATTTATGTGTATTTAGCTTATATCGTGTGTATTTATGAGTTGTTTCCTTTTGCAGGATTACTACAGTCTACAATTAAACCCACAACAGACAGAGCTGCTGTTGCCGGAGAAATTGTTCAATTAAATTGCAGTATTCCGTATCAACAAGATTTACTGACCAGCTTTAAGTGGACAATTCCATCCAAATACAGAGATATTGACACAAGTAGTTCCTTGCTGGACTTAACGAACCTTGATAGACATGATTGGGGAAATTATTCATGCGTAACAGACGATTTGTTTGGAAAAACGATCAACTATTACTTTTTGAATGTTTTATGTCAGCAATTTTTTTGATTTAGGTTGTATTTTTGATTTAAATATTTTATTTTGTTTTAGTCCCGCCAGAAATGTTGGAGGGAAACACTGAATGTACTTGGGACGAGATTGAAAAGAAAACATGTGGCTTTTTATTAGCGGCAAACCCCGCTGTTGAGGTGTTAAATATTTACATGGGAGGAAATTTGTACGACTGCTCAGAATGCTCCTTATTGAAAAGTTCTGCTGTGAACAAGCAATATTTTCTTTTGTTTTTTTCCTTCACAAAGGTTTATTAACTGCATAATTTTTCGCACACAAAATAACATTTCTAAATCCATCCTCAGGGATCAACTGCACGAGAAGAAGTGTTCGAAATATTATTTTCATCCGGATATGGAAGTCTTGCAGTTACTATCAAAGTATCTGGTGAGCAGCAGGATACTGAATCAAACAACGAAGCAATAATAATTTCAGTCAGTGTGATTGGAGGAATTATATTGGTGGCTTCGTTGCTGACTTTTACTTTCATATTTCTTCGCAAAAGACCATGCAAATCAAGTATGATGTTGCATGAATAAATATACTAAAGTTTTTTTTTCCGTGTTTATTTAATTCGGAGAAGGCATTTTTATATAATATCATTGTGCAATGCCCTTTTGTATTAATAGATGTAGTGATATTTATTTTCCATTTCAACTATTTACTTGGCAATTTAAATTAAATTAGTATTTTTACGATATTTGCAAAACCTAGATTTTTTGCGTCAACTGTGTCTACTCAATGTCTGGTCTGTACAAATGTTCTATATAAATCTGCTTCTTGTGACGGAAGTGTGGTTAGTTAACAAACGCACCATTAAATATTCTTTTAAACCATTTCGTGCTTTACAATTTGTTTTGTTTCAGAGCGAAAGGAGCCGCAACACTACGTGAATAGCCAGTTTGTTGAAGAAGAGTCAACAAAAAATGATTCAGTTTATGGTCAATTTTAACATTTTATGATATTAATACCAAATAATCGTAAACTGTTTCAGATACTGAAATACGACCAAATCATTACCAAAATGTTAACCACCAAGAAAATACTTATTTTGAGATTTCGGACACACCTTTGAAGGAGACCAATACAGGTTCGTTTCGGTTTTACCTTCCTCTTGAAACAAATTTTATTTGCATGTAGCCTATTTTGCAGACAACTACGAAACAATGATTTTGGACAACAAACCACATGATTGAAATCTCTTTTTGGTAACTTGCTCAATCCTAAACTTCCCCATAGCCTTTTTTGCGTTTGAGCTGTGTTGCAAGTTTGTTGTGTTCTGTATCATTGTAAAATGGTAATCGTTTCGCTGACTCCAATCCCTATCAGCTGCGATCCGACTGTATCACTAGCACTGTATATCTGTTTACGAGCAAGCTTAGACATGCCAAATGCCTAACACTCAGTGACAATTTAAGAACTTTGTATTTTTAACCCATTTGCCGACTTGTATCGGTTGATGTAAATCAATTCAGTCTCAACATTTTGTTGTCACGGAATCTTTGAAAAAAATCTTCAAGAGTGCGTACTCCCAAACAAACATAACCTAAATCTTCTGCGACGAAACAAGGCCTTATTTCTTCAAATAAACTAATAGATGTAAAGCAATTCACAGGAAAGATGATTGGATACTACAACAAAATTCGATGAAAAAAAAGTATTATCTTAATTTTGATACGACTGTCGTTTTTCGCTCGTTTTCATCCACTTTTATTGTTGTCACCTATTTAGTATTCCGTGATCCCCAGGTTGGGAAGCACTTGTCTAAGTGCTGTAGTGATATTGATGGGGGTGTCATCTTGTCTCCGTTTAAATGTATTAGATTTTGCCAATATGGAGTGTGACTCGTGTGAGTAGAAATGAGAACAACAAGCTGGCATTCTCATCTAAGTGGGGGTGTTTTCTCTATAGATACATTTCGAGCGAAATATATGTGAATTAAATATGCTGATGTAAGGAAAGAATTGTACATAGCAAAATTATTATCTTATAAAAGGAATATATGTATATACATATAATACCACAGCTGTCATGAATGTGTTTACCAGCGCATTGTGTTTAAAGTCGTTATTTACGTAAATGAATCTGCTAATGAGTGAGAGAGAAAGAGAAAGAGAGAGAGAGAGAGAGAGAGAGAGAGAGAGAGAGAGAGAGAGAGAGAGAGAGAGAGAGAGAAGGTCGTTAATTATTTGTGGATCGTGTTATTGCATGTGGTTAAATATTTGTATATACTCAATTACTAAAACCGGAATACTCTTATTTTATTCACTAGGTGGCGACATGAGCAAGTTGGTACAGTTTTCCTCTAGGTGGCCACCAGAGTATTTAACAATACATACAGTTGTAATGTGTACTCTAGACCTTGTAAACAGCAGGGTCGTTAAAGTCCCTTTTGTTGACAGGTACGCCTGGTGATTCGCTTGCCTGTATGGGTAGACTGTACTAAATCTCAGCTGAACAAGATTATGCTGCTGGTCTTTATCTTCCTTTCAATCAAATTTGAATTTAGAAAAACAGGAAGGGAATCTTAAGATATACATGGCCCAAATGCTAGATTTATTTAAATGCGAAAATTTATGTGCAAAATATGCAAATGTTCAAGCGCACACGTCAAAAAAGTACAGAAGGTCCTAAACTGATTGCTATGGTTGTCTTTTTGTACCGATGAACGGTTTGGTAAAAAATAAAGCTGCTTTCAGTTGTATCAAGTAATGCAATTACAAAGCGTAACTTAGGAGTCACAAAATAAACAATGAATAGGACTCCTGCAATAAAATAAAACTCACATCGACCCTGCTCTCGTTGGGCGTCATGAGGAATTGTTCCCACGGTAATTTGGATGGCGCAACATTGACATTAGGTTGGTTTACGAGTTTTACATCCTGCGGCATCTCAAATAGTTTAGGTTTATTGCATTTCAGGAAAAGAACCGTTAGCTTTATTCCCACATGTTAAGTTAAATTTGCTCAACGGTCTATTCGACAACGTTTTTGGGCCCAAGCAAATCGCTTGACATTATAGCGCTTTGGTGATAATGCATAATGGATGGGACGAAGATTGTGACTTCACCGATTTACGCCCTTTTGCGATAAGTAAAGCCTTCGAAGTGTTTGTGAATGTTTCCTAGTTGCAAATAATACAATCATTTTTAACCCACCCCTTTATCCTCAGGCTATAGCACATACGTACGTCGAAGTCTACAATGTGTTCCATGTGCCTTTATTGCATAAAAGAAAGTGACTCCAGATTGAACGAACTTGTTTCGCGCAAGCGATCACAGTGTCAAGAATTTTCATCAAAAATTACAAGATAAGTCATCGACCCAACCGAACACTTTGTTGGAGCCACATTATAAGATAAACGTTACTAAGCATTGTTTTGCAAAAAAAACTTTGTGCCACGCGGGTAAATGCAAGCTTACCGGTTGTTAAACTGCCTGATAAAAATTACCCGACGGGGGTTCATTGATAATTACAACGACTAATTTGCAACTGAGAATATTACTACAAAAAGCTTCGCCAGAACTTGGGACCATGCACCGTCGTTCCCTTGCAGGTTCCATTATATAAACAAATTCAGATTATGATTTGGTTGTAGGTTGTTTATTGAACAATTTCATGAAGTTAGAATGGATACTATAGGCAAAAAAGTGATTATTATTAGCTCTTTTAAAACTTTGTTGCGCCGATAGTTCTCATGCATTGTGGAATATCACGCCGTTTATAGTACAACAAAGACGTGTAGTGTTATAACATTTGCCGCCAATTCCTCCGGTTGTTTTCTACTTTAGAGCAAATACTGCTTCTTTCCTGTTTTGTACAGATTATTTACAGTAGGTAATTGTTCTGATGTTTATGTTTGCATGATATGCCACTAGATGGTGCGCATAAGTATGTGTGTAAAGTCACAAGAGGATTTTAAATACACGCTGTGTAGTGTTTATTTTGTCTCAGTTCATTGACCGAAGTTGTTCAAATCTTCCCAAATTTCAAACATCGACTTGGGTGAATGTTATACGTTGTTTTACGTCTGCGAACGCTTCACCCACTGAAACTTATTCTTTTGCCAATCACGGATTAACCAGCAAAATCTGTATAGATCATATGTTTTACTGAAATAATGTGCTTTGTTGCGACATTTAAACATGTGTAAATGCTCAAAAATGTGCGCGGAAGTACATGTTAACCAAACGTTTACGGTTATACATGTAACCATTGAGCTATGTGATATTTCTGAGAATGAAAGTTGTGGAAGACAATGGATCATTGGTAATACAACAAATGTTCGTTGGAATTACGACATTTACAACAACACACGTCAGATGGTATTTACGATAGAGCAACAATGACTGAGGTTTACGAGGAAGTACTCCTGGGTAGTAAAATGTGTTTGTACCAAGATCGTCAAGTAGGTTTCACCCTGTAACATCGCATGGAGATGGGATTTTTTAATATCCTGTGTAGCTACCAGTACTATAGGCAGCTACTCCTGAACTCAATAACTTGTGATTAATGCATACGATTTATGATGAATGTATTTGTAAATGAAAAACAACAAAACACATTGCGGTAAAACAACACATTATTTTACAATATATTTCATTACTGAGTACAAGTCATAGACTCATACATAAAAACAAACAACTTTATCAAAAAGCTCTTCAATTCATTTAAATAACCACAAATGGTTGTAGATTTTACGCTCATTGGCTGTTAGTTGTAGGATTTGGCAAAAGGTGACAACCAAAAACGATTTTTTATTGTAGTAAGCCCCGTTGTTTATTTTAGGTCCACCATTCTGTGTTCCCTCGTCACTCTTTCTAAGAACATACTCATAATAAGCATCATCACCACTAAGAGTGTAATTGACTTACTTTTTTTGGTTTTGTTTAGTCCTATTTTGTACCCCAAGAAACCCCCAGCAGCCCCCATAACCAACGATAAGCATATCACAATAGCCACCCAACCGCAAGTTTTCAAAGCTATAAAATCATTTGGTTAAATACAGCGATAGTTTAATGATAATTTACTTTTTACTTACGTGGAATCTCTTATGTTGCACATGTAAAAACATTAATTGAAATTGTCTCTCCGTCATGCAAACAACGTATAATAAGTAAGTTTTTTTACAACAAAATGAAACCTACCTGGGGTACAGCTGTTGAGAACAACCTGATAGCTTCCATTGCCTTGGCACACAGCAGTTGCGGAGCCAACAAAGTCTGGTTGGCATCGGTACGAACAACTTTCCATGTATGGGCATTCGTTTGAAGTTGGGTCTATAGTTTCAGAACTTAATGCATGGCAACCTATTGTAGTATACATGTTAAGAGGTGTGGTTCATATTATTCAACTTCGATTGTTATATTACTTACAGTAGATTTTTGTTTGAAATGTAGCCTATGTTTTGCTTGAACTTTGCCAAGTTGACGCACGAGTGCTAAGCATTAAACACCAGGCATGCATTTTACAGCCAAGTATACATGAACGATGGCTGGTTTTACCTAACCTGTTAAAATTTGCAATGTTGTTTGCAGAATTGGCTCTTCATCAGAGTAAAGGCCTATTATTGAATTGTTGTCATTTGGAGTCACTTGCCAGAGGTCCAAACTGAATACTAATTGGTCGTCATCACGCTGCAAGCTGAAAATGTCATTTTTAACTGTAGTGACGTATCCAATTTGAGGATGTACGCAATTAAGAAACACATCATGTTACCTTGCATTAGCTCGGTCTTGAAAATCTCGACGTGTACTTGTACATGACATGGTGTCTGTAACACATTTAGCTACAGCCTGAAAAAGATGTCAAACAAATAAGTTTACCGACCGAAAGCTTTGCATTAAACAAAACCTACTGCATAGCGACCAAAACGGCAATTAATAATTGTTTATGCAGAAGTTTTATTGAAATTATTTAGTTTTAAACAACATCACATAGCAAAGCACACTTAAATTCAACACTAAAAAGCCCACTTACCACATCATCAATCTTCCACTCCGCAGAAAAGTTAAACCCACTTGTTTGTGCAGTCAGTGACGCAGTTGAACCGACAACAGCCCGACTCGAGTTTGCGCATTGCTGTGTTTGTGGTGAAACTAAAGGATCATTTTTTAACATTTAAAGAGTCTGGTATTGTGATAATTTGAAAAAAAAACTTTATCAATCTGGTCATTTCTGAAACTGTTTCATGTATTAGCATACATGTTAAATTGAAACTGTTACCTAACACCAGCGAAGACACATTCAATTCTCCAAATTCATTGCACAGCAAGCTGCCATGTCCATTACAGCAGGTTATGTTCACCACATTAAGTTGCGTTATTGTGCGGTTAGGTTCCACGAAGCAACCATTTGGCAAAATACCTTGTGCATCATTTGTATTGCATACAACTAAAAAGTTTATTATTTTTTTTAGAATGAAGTTTTTCAACATTTTTTTTACTTTTAACGCAAGAATTTTCTGTTATGTTTACAATCCCATTTTTTCGGCACACTCCCTTTGCGTTTCCTGTATAGCCAGGCAGGCAACTAAACGTTTTGTTGCATGTAAGATTACATCCCTTCAAAGTTGTTGGGTCAACTCCTGATTCACTGAACGAACTGCAATCTGTAAAAGAACTTTCAGAATTGATCTTTCATTTCTGATTCAATATGTGGTAATTTTGCTAACCTTCTCCACATGTGTTCTGCGTTGTTTCAAACATTCCATCTATTTTGCACACTGCTACTGCACTTCCTACGTACCCATCAACACAGTCAAAGTGATGTGTGCAACTTAAACCACAGCCTGTTGTGTTTCCTGGATCAACTCCTGTTTCATTTAGAGGAAAGCAATCTAAAAATGCATTGCATACACGTGGTGGGGATAGTTTGAACCTGAATAACATAGCGCTGCAATATTAGCTTAAAATGTCTCGTTAGAAACTGATTATATAAAAACTTATGGGCATAACGCCGCTTTATTGTGGAAGGAGTAAATGACGGAATTTCGTGTGAATTATTTTGTATTGTTACAAAAACCAAGCAATTTCGACATATATAATTCCACATCTAAATGGCAACAGCCCAGCTATTAACCATCTAGTGATGATAAAAAAGGCCGGCAACAAAGAAAACTTTTCCCACCGTCTTTGCAGGAGACGTCGAAGATGTCAAAGTAACCGTCACCTTTACATATTCCGGATGTACTTCCAACCAGGCCATCAGAGCAATTAAAGGTTTGTGTGCAACCCAGACCACACTGGGATGGGCCAACGTCAGTCACGTTCCTTCGCATACAACCTACGGAATAATATATTGGGAAACCCCAACGAAGCAGGATACATACTACTTATATATATTAATGAAACCACTAAAAACATAATGTAAATGAAAGTAAATTACCTTCAACAACTTGAAACGTGACCGACTCGAATGGTTCGTTATACCATTGGTCATTTATATCAATTATAAGATTGTTGTCTTCAAATAAAACAGGTTCAAGTACAAGTTCAAGTTTGATAGTAGATGCGTTAAAATTGATGCTGTTAACAACAAAATTAAAAAAAAATTAATTTGTGCAAGAATCGAAAAAGTAACAACATTTTAATTTTTTGATACAACCTGTGGTTAGGGTATAACCGCGATCGATACGTGGTTCCTAAAGGAACTGCTTTAACCGAAGAATCGCCCACTTTGTATTCGCATCGAACAACAGGCTTGGCAAAACAAAACGCAATATTTATTATTTATTGTCTGGTCCTGGAACAGAAGCTTGATCCAAATCCATTTCTTTTATATTGAGTATAATACTAATATTGTCAATATGGTGATATTTTTCAAAATGTACACACAAAAAATACGGTAGCAGACAATACCTGGCCGTTGAAACGCCACTGGAGAAAAATTCTCATGTTGTGGACATTTACCGAAACAATTGCTTTTGAATTAACAGTTTGGTATCCAGTATCATATGCAAGGCTAATGTTGTCCACGGCTATGCAAAATATATTTCAATGTTCGATGTTTACCTGATAACAAGGTATTAAACCGGCGAACCAAATATAGCACTTACCAAACTGAGCAACTGTTAAAGAAAGCTGAAAACAAATGAAAACAACCAAAGCACCCGACGCACATGATTTTATGGCCCAATACATTCTCTTCTATTGCATCGATCTATTGTATGCTAACCTTGCATAGGAATGAACTGACAGGTACTAATTCAGCTCTCGAGCATGGCTGCGGCAGAAAGAAGAGTTTATCGAAAGTCCAGCAGTGAAAAACAGCATTGATGTAAAAAGGTACATTGATCACATCACCTCTAGCATATTATAAGCTAGCTCTTGTAACAACTTAATCTTGCCAGCTTAGCGGTGGTTAGCATTACTGACAAAAACTTAAAAAAATCGGAAAGAAGTAACTTAATACCTCCCAACTGTAAGATAAATACCAAATGGTACTGCCAAACTCTTTAACGCTATCTTGTGAGGTAAAACGAAGATCATGTTTTACATTTATATATTTATTCAACGTGACATGATGCAATCTACAACGATTTAAAATGTAGGAATCTCGGTCATAAACAATTGTTTATTTTTGTTAATAGCTTCTAGATTTTACATTTAAAAAGAGTATCCTACGTGAAATAACTGACTGAGCAATTGAGTTCTGATGTCTTGGGCTGCTGTTTCGCCAAGATGTATTTTGCGTTGATTAAATTTTTTAGACAGTGTCCTAACATGTTTGTAGATTTTTGTGAGAAAAGCAGGTTCTATGCATTAAAAATACCATGAAAATAGCTCTGTTTCTGTTTTATTTTCTGCTCTTAAAGGGCAATGGAAAACAAAGCAATTTACAAGGTAACGATGGCAAAAAGTAGTCTTATAATAAGATGATGTGGTATATATGACTGATGTTCATTGGTAAATTAATGTTTGTATTTTGCAGATTGCATTGAATGTGTTAACACCATAGTCCAACCAGCACGTATAAAATGGTCACTGGGCTACCAGGGTTTACTGTACAATTTTACTTTACCCTGTACAAACGACACCACAGCGACAATTTCGATTACAAATCTGGAAGGAATAATGTTTAAAGCCGGATACTTTTGTCATTGTGCACCACCCTATCTTTCCACTACGAACAACTTCTATAATACAAGATGTACCGCCTTCAGTGGTTCACAAACAATTTCACTGTACGCCAATCTTCCACTAACTGAAAACCAGAGTCAATCAACAGTGCGATTTAATGCAGGACGATTATGTGACTACGAAATAACCGTAAAAGGTCAATGTAATTTGTAATTATAATTATTTATAAATAACAAATATACCGAAATTGCGATCATTATTACGGCCCTCCAGGTTCACAAAATTATTCAGCCATATGCAATGTTGACAAAGTCTTTTCATTCTTTTTCTATTCCTTAGGATGTCCTGCTTCCGATTTTCATCAAGGTTTAAGCGTAATTTCAAACAACAACTATACTTATCGATCCAAAGGGGAATTTTACTGTAATAATAGAGGTTACTTATTCTACTCCAACGCAACAGTTCAAACAAACAATGAAACCAGATGCACTGAAGCAGCTGAGTGGTCAGGAAGTGGTGGTTTGGAATGCTGGTCGGGTATGTTAAATCTACGCTGTATATTATGCTGTATGCGCAATCAAGCGTTTCGGAACAAATATTTGTTCGGAGAGTTACTCATAGGGTCTGAAATAAATAAAGGTGTTCTGAAACAATGAATCTCTCGCCTTAACTATTGGAGCCAATATTTTTATGGTTTCTAATAGGCTACTGTGAAAATCATCAACGATTTTAACAATACAACGACCGAAAATTAATATTCACACACAAAATGTCACCTGACACGACTAATCACCTGACAAAACCCATAGAGCTTTCAAAAATAAAAGTTTTATCAATGTTTGTTCAATCATTAAAAGTAAAAAACTTCAAAACAGTGAACTGTTTATTTGTATGCAGCTCCAATTGTTTCGCTGGTCATCGGATCCTGTCCACATGTTGGTGGAGATTTGAGTTTATTTTGCGTGTACGAAGATACAATTCCCATCGGCAATATAAGTAACTTTTACATCGGAAATTCCTTTCTTTCTTCTGAAAAGGTTAGTTGTACCGATTTACATGTTCTGGCATCATTACTTTATAATATTGTAGAAAGTTTCTGTGGACATTATACTGGGGCCAGAACACAACGGAATGAATGTTTCGTGTCAAGCTGTGACTTCATTCACCGAACGTCACACTTTCAACAACACTGGAAGATCACAAACCCAAACAATTCAGCTAATCGGTAGCAATATGATTGTAAAACCAACCACAATACAATATTTAATTTTTTTTGGTTCGCGCAGACGTACCTCGTGATGTCAATATTTCTGTGATGATGAATAACAATATTATAAAAAGCGACTCTGCCGTGCTTTTAAATGGAAAACAAAATGTCACCATAGAATGTCAAGGAAATTCAAGTGGAGTTTACAATTGCACCTGGAATTCGGACGTTAGTTGGGTTTCCTCAACATGCAAACCAAAAGTTAACTTTGAACAATCCCAAAATGTTTCGTGTTTTGCAAGCAATTGTGCTGGAAGCAACTCTAGCCAAAATATCTCATTTGTTGTTGTGCAGGGCAGTGAGTATCTTCAAATGTTACGTATTTTTAAAAAACAATTAAATTCTGTTTGCAGGGAGTCCAGTGATAAGCGGAGCAGAACAAAGTTTTGTCGAAGGAAGTACTTTAACTTTAACTTGCAGTGTGTTATATGAAAACGAACTCAACGCTATATTTGAATGGATAACTCCACTACTTACTGCCAACAACCGAACATTAGTAGTCAACAACATTACTCGATACAACAGAGGCAATTATACATGTAGAGTTAATGACACGTTTGGAAGTAAAACAACTACGAGTGTCATTGATGTACTTTGTAAGTGTATATTTTATAGATTCCTTACCAACTGCAGTACCACCTAAATTGTACCTGGTTTTTATTAGATTCACCCAATTCTACACTACTGAAAAGTGAAGATTCACCGAATATCATAGTTTCCAACAACAAAATTCTTTTGAATTTACCACAAAATATTACACTGTTGTGTGAAAGTGATGCAAACCCTAAACCAAACTGCACGTTTCTAATAGGAAATTCGACGTATCAAAACAACAGTTGTCAGATATTCCATTACTTCAAAGCATCAAATAACGCTCTATGTCTTACTGACAATGGTATCGGAAAAGTTGAGGAATCAGCTCAAGTTCAAGTGATTGTTTTGAACAAAACAAGTAAATGTTTTTCCATTGCATTAATGTGCGTACTTCTTATTTTGCATACATATCCTTCTTATGGTAAAAACATATGTTTCGGATTAAAAGAATATAAACTATCGCTCATTATGGTCACTAATAGTGGTTGTTTTCCTTTAAGTGAAAATTCTTGTTGATGTCGTGTATCCTTTTACATATCACAGATGTTTTGTTGCAGGAACATTAGAAGCACACGTTGCTCCAGAAGCTCATGGCCCAGTGTACGTCGGAGAGGATTTTAAGCTAAAATGCATTATTTCGTACCAAACAGAATTAAATACCAAGTTTCAATGGGAAATTCCCGCACCGAATCGAATAATTGATACAAATAATGCATTGCTACAACTTACTAATTTGACAAGACATGATTGGGGAAATTATTCTTGCAACACCAACGATAGTTTTGGAAAATCACGGAATAGCTACGATTTAGACGTTTTATGTAAATGTTGTCAAATATTTCCAATTAACACGGCCAAAAGTCCAAATATACTGTGTTTCAGATTCACCGGAAATGTTGAGTGGAAATACAGATTGTACTTGGAGTGAAGTGGGAAATCGCACATGTCTTATCACTTTCACTTCAAACCCACCAGCAACAAACTTCACCATTACTTCAAACGGAAATCCTTTTATTTGTACAGAATGTCAGTTTAAGCCCTATGGGATAAATTCCCAAAACTTTGTGTTTGTTACCGAGGTAAAATCTTAAAGGAACGTAAATGAAATAATTTGGTCACATACGTGTATTTGTAGAAGGGCGCTGAAATTGAATTTTATCAAATTTCAATTCGTTCAAACATACATGGTACATTAAATTTTGAACTTCAAATATCAAACGACCAAATGACTGAGTTCAACAACCAAACTGTTATTATTGCTGCAAGTGTCGTCGGTGGAGTCGCAGTGGTGTCTTTAATTGTCATTGTTTTCGTGCTATGGCAACGGAAATCCAAAAAAAATGTTTCAGGTTTGCCATTTCTTAAGATTTCCCTAAAATATAAGGCGGTATTTCTATTTTAAAAGAAGTGTATTTTTTCTTTATGAAATCCTATGCCATAAATGCACAGATCTTTTGTACTATACGTGTTTTTATATTTCCTTTAAAGCACATAAGTTTATGCACCGTTAGTTCAAAGACCATCATGAATAAACTAGTGTTAATACCAAAACACAATTGCTTAGGTATTTGTCAAAGTACACAGGAAAGAGACAACCCCTTGTATCACGCTGGAGTCAATTCCGAGGTAATTGCCGATGCATATGGATCAGTCGAAGACAATCAATGTAAGCTAATTTTCCTATTGTATCTATAATACTAAGATATGCTGTTGTCCCGTCGGACGTATATTTAAACTGATTACTTTTGATGATTTTAACTAAAATTTATATATTAAATGTCATATTATCTTACTGATTCAATTGTTTTGATGCGTGCAAGTTTCAAAACAAGCACACTCATTAAAATGTGAGCGTAATCCTTGAGAAATACAATTGAGTCATTCTTTAACTTTAGCAAGAGAAGAACGGATCAATCCCATTTACGACAGAACCGAAGCAGTGGAAGAAACTTCGGCAGAGGAAACTTACGCCCAAGTTGTCAAAACAAAAAAAACTCCTAAAAGTATTGCCAATATTTTCGGATGGTAGTTAATTAGCTGTGTGATTTTCATGCCTAAACATAGACACATATAATCTGTCTTTCTGGCGCAATTAAACTTTAATTTACCGACATTTTGCCTGCTTTTTAACTGGACTTAAAGCCTACGTTTTATTGTGCAAGAAGGATGAAATTAGATCACACAAAATTCGCATGTAGCGTATGTTTTTTGAAAATACCATGCTTTGCTCCGAGACAATGTTTCTATACGCGCTATATTTGAAAGGGTAAATCGTGACATTGAACTTTACTAAAATAAATAGATACGCGGTATGTCGCAAAAACGTGGCAAAACGTGATCAGGATATAAACCACTGATTTGTGTATTGGGGTTTTGGATTTTAAGGTAAAATCATTTACTTTTTACTTACAGTCAAAGAAGAGCGTAAAAACCCGATTTACGGAATCAAAAACTTTCCGAATAAAGCAACAGCCTCGCAAATAGCAGACGAGCCTCTTGATGACTCTAAATGTAGAGGTATAGCTCTATGCATACATGATAATTTAAAACACATAAAGATATAAGTAATTCTAAAAATACTGCATCAAAAGAACAACGTGATCGTCCAACATACGAAGTGGAAGAATGTCCTGTCACTGAAGATGAATACGCTGCTGTTGACTTTACGAAAAAGGGACCCAAAAGTAAAAATATCCACCTTGTATCCGTGAAATAAACTTTAAAATTTCGTTACGCAATGTTTTAGGTGAAAAGGAAGAAAATTCCAACCCATTGTATGGCACCTATCCACTTCTATGTAGCGAGTTACATTCAAGTGTGCCTTCAATGACCGCTGAGTTGGAAAGTGAAGCTCCTTCTTGCTCCTATCAACCAACAGCCAACCAACCATCTGCTTACAACACAACCGAGTTGAACGAAGATACCTGCGAAAAAGTTGACAAGCAACCAAGTAAGTTTTTTTATTTAATGTTTTATTAGGAACATTTTCATCAAAACGCAAAAGAACACACAATTCAGTTTTTTTTTTATATTGCAGAGAAAAAGAAGAAACCACCCAAACCACCAATTAAGAAAAAGCCAAATATCTCTAAAAAATGTTAGGTTTCATTGGTAAATTTGTCTGAT
Source organism: Ascidia mentula (assembly GCF_947561715.1). Classification (NCBI taxonomy): domain Eukaryota; kingdom Metazoa; phylum Chordata; class Ascidiacea; order Phlebobranchia; family Ascidiidae; genus Ascidia; species Ascidia mentula. The sequence goes on from NC_138569.1 coordinate 1,954,135, forward strand.
TTACGTAGTTAACCAAATTTACTTTGTATATTTATTGAAAGCCTTGAAATTTGGATTTCGTTGCGAAAACAACCCATGATATTTGCTGTTTCCGTCACCACCTGCTAATGTAAACCGCGTCACTTTAATTGCACTGCTTTCCTTGGAAATATTACTTTCCTTTTGATGTTTAAAATGTTAACCACTTTCACTTTCTTGTTTGCTGTGTGCTACGTTGACATTCTAGGAATTCAATATCGTTATTTTCCGAAAAGCAAAAACATCTTTTGTAGTTCTTGAAACCGTCAATATTCTGTTTTACGTGAGGATATTTTCTAATGAAATAGTACGACATGCACAATTCATATTCTCAACCTTAATCAAATACTAAGCCATATCAATTTAAGCTATTCTGGGAAATCTCAGTTTATTCCCAAACAATTTATGATGATTGTGGCAATACGGCTCTTCCGGTAGTATTGCCAATAAAACAGGCGTGGCAGCATCAGTAGGAACTTAAAATTGTTTTTGTGGCGTAATTGTCAACAATGTTGTGTACAAATAAGACATGTGTGTTTAAAAAAACGATGTTTATGTAATGGACAGTTTCATGCTTCAATGTAAATGTTTTTTGCGCATGCTTGCTTGTTCATTGATAAATAAACTCACCAGATAAATCGTGACTGCATTGTGATAACTTGTAGCATGTATATAGGTGATAATAATGGGCTAAATCATACAGGTTGATTTAATAAACGTCTGATCAACTTAGTTTACTTGCGATAAAAGGATATTTTGATTCACTTGACAGCATGCCATTACGGGTATGCGACAAGTTACACAGTATGTTAATCATGCCGTGCTCGAATGTACGTTAAACATAGCCTACTAAAGGATATATTGACTGACGAGACAACATGGCAAGACGGGGTATATGTCACATGTCTCCATTGGAGCGTGACAATAGAAAGCCACATAGGGACGTGATCTAAACAAGGTGATAAACTTGATATTTGTTAATTGAACCCGCAAAGTACACGTTAAAGTGAAAGTGATAGAAGGGTTTATTGTTATTTCCAGCTCCTTTTCAGATGGTAAAGCTATTTAAAGTAAGGTCGGCTGACATACGAAAGACTACAAAGGCGAACGGCACAATGACGTGTGTTAATTGATACTTACTTGCTAGGTGTTAACTGTAGGTGCGCTCTTTGTGTTAAATCGCTTTCGCTTTATTTAATACCACGATTTCCCAAGTAAAATACTGGGAGTTCCTCCCTTTTAGAAAGTTGGGATTTGTCACATTGTCACCACCATTAGAACACTTAAACCAGGGGTTCTTAACCTAGGGTCCATGAACCCCTAAGAGGTCCGAGAAGATGCATTAAGGGGTCCATGAAACGAAATACAATTATTCCGAAAATCCACGGATTTTCCTCTGCCCATAAGGTTTCGCTGTCCACGAATTTTAATTTTTCGACATTTGCAATGTGTTTCTTGCAAAGGGCTCCATAGCTTTTCAAAGAATGTTTTAGGGCTTCGTGATCCAAAAAAGGTTAAGAAACACTGACTTAAACCATTAGAACACGTGCAGTACAAATTGGTCAAAGTAACATCCAACAAAACTTGCAGTAGGACAAAATACGCCATTTAAGACCAAGTGTTTCTGTAGATAGGTAATTTGTTTTGGTAACAAATGTTAATGACAATGTAAGGCCCAATTTTGAAAATGCCCATTTTTGTGCAGAGTTTTGTGAAACCGGGGTTGCAAATAATAATAGCAAATCGCGTATTTTACCAGCATATGTATTACATGCGTCTATAATGGAATATTGGCATCGCGTATGTTACTAATGCAGAACATAAAATAACGCACTTACAACGTTGAACTTATCTTTAGGTTGCTGGTAATGCGTAGAGTATATTACACATCTACACAAACATTTTTACAACTTTTTTGTCCAAAACTAAGAGCATTTGAATGTATCAAGAGAGAGAGACCAAAATTATTCTGCGAAAAACCTATGATGCCTCCTGGTGGCAAACCTGATGATATATTGATGTAAAATATTTGTGTAGATAAGATAATATATTGTGAATTTTTTTAAATCATCGATGGCAAATCGTGAAGAGAAATGTAATCAAAACTGCTGTGCTGGTATTTGTCACATTTCACATATTTTAAGTTTGTAAACGATTTATTTTACAATAATTGTTACGCTATAATTCGAGCAACTATTCCGAGAAATTGCTTCAAGCAAAACTCTAACTACTGCAATAATATTTTAAAGTTTTTTTTTTGAAAACAGTATATTTGTAAGTCGCGTGTTAATCAAATATTTTTTAGAAATATAAGTATATTTTACTCAGCTGCGTCTCACAGTGGGTGAACAGTTAATCGAAGCAAAAAAATATTTGCATTAAATACGGTAAATTAAAAATAATTGAAACAAAAACATATTTATTTAAACTACAAAATAATGTAATATGCCAATACAATCGAAACGGTTTGTTTTGAATTGTTGCAAAATTGCTCACACAGCTCTGTTACTGTTACTATAACACACAATTACACAGATAAAATTGACATGGAGCTAAAAAAATTTTTTAGTGACTAAACATAAAAGGTACCTTCTGCTTTTGATTCGATAAAAGGCGGTGCTTTCTGGAATGTTTTAGACACCTTTTGCTGAAACAACAACGATATGCACAAATTAAATAAAATTCAAACAAATATCACCTTTAGTTATGGAGTGAGCCTGTATATAATGTATTGAACTAAGTTACGGTTGAATTGACTAAGATTTTGACTCTTTTTGGTCAATAATGTAACTCCAAATACTTTTGAACGATTATGCTGTCACATACACGCGGAAAGAAATTTTAGCATCCTCTGCTATCACATGCTACAACACCAAAACACTAAAAACAACATTTGTAACTTTGCATTTGGTTTGAGAGATGATCCAATCGACCAGCCCAGCTAAAAACTTAAAACCCTGCAACCAAGAAGTGTTCTGTGTTTCGTAACATTATACTGCTGATGAATAATATTAAACAAGCTATAAGCCAAAAAAAAAACAGATATAGAACATAGTCCTATGCCAAAGTCGTACATTAATCACAAGTACATCATTTATCACTCAATAATTCAGTTATTCTTTTCAGCCACTCTTTCAGCCAAGTGAATCGTTTTTTTTAAGTAGGGAGTCAGAAGAACATTTTTTTCGGGATATTGTTGTCTAAAGTAAGATAATACTAAACTATGTAACAAGAAACTCCACCAGTTAAAATACAACAACTTTTCCTCAAACCATCGGCTTTTCTTGATCGCGATGCATTTTACTTTACATCTAACGCTTTCCCGCAACCGGAACTATGATTTTGCAGTAAGACCCAATAATCCTCGCTTTTAATCTAATTGCTGCAAAACTACCCGAAGCTCCGTGATGTTCAAAAAACATGTTTCCTTGCGAAACTTAGCAACTATTTGTATACACAGAGCGAAGAGTTAACCTTACTTTGAGCTCATACACAATCCTTTAACGCCACGTTCTACCTTATAATGGGCGAAATTACCAAGCAAATAAATGACAATTTATTTCCAATCTTATGCGCACATCGGCGCCACCATGAGTGCGATATTTTCAAGCAGAGTTTAAACTAGAAGTTGTAAAATCATTATCTTTTTATTTTAAAAAAAAGTAAAAGCAGAAATCCCAACGTTCTATTTTTCTGTACTAAGTATATCCGGTGTCCGCGATTACAAAACTTAAATTCTCCAACAATGACAAGTAAGCTGCAGCTTTTTACTTGAATGCCAACATATGAAAAAAATATCAATTTAATTTTTAATATTAATGTAATGTAATAAGCCTACACCTTAACTTTTAACTTTAATTTTTACCATTAAGAAATTACAAAAAATTATGAAACAGACCTTCTGAATACATTTGGCATTTATAACAAGTTTCATAATGAGCAGTGTTGCAACTTCGGCGCCTTGTTAGAAAAGTTTGACATGTTGTCGTACAAAGTTTTCACTTATGTGAGGTTCCCGTGTGCCGAAATTGCGGAATCTGTACTCATTGCATTGAAATAAATACAAGGACGTCCCGAAAAGTCACCGTTTTCGGAGAACTAGGCTTCTTCACAGAATAAAACCAAATAGCGATCCCAAAGGCGAGGAAATTACGCGATGAAAATGTACAAAGGTGTTGCAGCGGGACATAAAAGAACGTCAGATTAGTAATTCATCAATACTAAGTTTTCCGAAAATTAAAAGAAAAAAAACACAATAGCCACAAGTTTCGAGTATTGTATTGCTCAAATTGATCTGTGACTCCGTTCCTTTCAGATTCAGAAGGACATTTCGTTGGCCACACAAGTACAACATGCCCAGTAAACAAACCTAAGACCCACAGGTTGTTTTGTGGTAAACTTAAGTATTTGTTTGTGACGCAATGATTTATTGTAGTTCGTTTATGAAAAAAAACTACTATGCAAAGAAAATTTGTGTGTTCAGCAAATATATTTTGTTTGCGGTTAGTTGGCGCCAGAGATTCGATACGTTGACCTTCGGAATTTTGCGTATCACTGTTATGGTAAATCGCCCACAAAAGTTTCCTAAATTTTTTGTTGCTATCATTCTACAAACCACGAAGTTAAAAAAAGCAAACTGGTGAAAATAAAAAGATCTCGTGCGGTCGTACATTCATAATTTGTACAGAAACAGTTTTATAATAAGGTGCGAAGGTGCCTTTTTCGATAAGCTTTCCGTGTTATTTTGTAATACTAGTCATAAAGAAGGTTCGCGCCAAGATTATTTTTTAAATTTGAGCCCAGACCAAATTAATGGATTATGTTTTATGCAAGGAGTTACTCTGTGACATATAGGTAAAGTGGTCTAGTTTCTTTTAGGGGCTAAGTTGCAAAAGTAAGTCCTTAAGTTTGTTGAGAGAGAAAACTATGATATATGATATCAGGCTGTCGACTTATGCCTTTTTCGCCATTCCAAGTGTTCGACACGCGACGCCACTGTTCGACCCGGGGGGCGTGAATAAATGTTAAGTTACCGGTACACAGTACCTCGAACAGACCACTGCTATTGTTATCTACCAAAGTCCATAAATTGAATTACTATAATTACTCAATTTATCCTAACGTATCTCCAATCTTGCAACATTCACATCAATCTTACTAGTTTTCTTTTTTGAAGATTGGACGGCAACGATTTTTCTATTAACATGTAGTTGTCAATTTTTTGCCGTGCATGCTGGTGGAAAAATTGGTTCGACGACATTGGTACCAGTATAAGTCTTTAATTTCAAAACGCAAAAGAAATTTGTATTTCGAGTCACTATCAACCAACAGCTTTTAACTGAACGATTCCGTAGTGTTGAAAACGTAATGGCACCATCGTTCGGGATCCCCACCCAAAATAAATTTGTCTGTTTAGATTGGTAATTAAACGCAACCGCATTAATTTTTGGATAAAATCCATGCAAAAACCAGCCAACACTTACTTTAACGTTCAGTAAATAAGCGCGTAAAACCTAAAACTAATCATTGTTTCCAAACATGGAGCATTGTACCGAACACGTGGTATTGTTACGAAACAAGTACTATCTTTAATTCAATCCGACCTTAAATAAGACATAGCAGCCTACAACATGCAAGTTTTTAATTACCTAAGTCGTTTTTTGGGGGAAATTTTATACTTTTAAATTCTTTAAAATCGCGCTTACGTACGGCCTTAATATGCAGACCTTAATTTTTATTATTCGTGACAGTTTTTTTTTAAAGCCTGAATTTGAGATATATTTGTGTTCAAGTTTCGTTTGCTTCTATATTTCATTTTTATTCAAAAAGCAAACATTTGACAACCAATGCGTGGGTATCTTATTGTTGCGATGTAAAATCAGCTCCGAATTCCTAGTTAAAGCACTTATCACACGTCAGATTTATCATAATGTATTCGTGAATAATCTGCAATACGTCACAAGATAGCAATAAACGTATGATGAAAAGCTCATAACATAGCACGAAAATCAATAATTATATTTGGTTTTAACCACAAAAATATTCAGTTTTTCATCCATATCTTATTGTGGACACAAATTAAATACAAATTCCTGTACAAACTAAAAAAAAATGTGACAATGATGATGAGAGATTACAAATCGGCCTAGACAAGTAAAAAACAACCCAAACTATATGGATAAAGCGATAAAGGCCAGAAAGTGAGGATATTCCTGATGAATGTGCACAAATAATTATTCGGATTCAGGACGCACTCTCCTCATACACATGCATTCATGTCTTGCCTTTCCTAAAATACAAACATTGATGTCAAAAGAATGTTGTCGCACTGTCATCGATGCTATATACAAGCTTGATCCACCAGGATTCGATGCCTGCCAAATTAACCCACAACAGGTTTAATCCCGGTTTGTCCTAACATGTTTGCTTGAAAGAAACCTTGCAGTAAAAAATGGCAAAACGTGCCTTGGAAATAATAATACGGAACACAAGATAATAAATAAGCAACAATAATCGGAAATCGGCGAAGATCCTTTAAGATACCTGCGCAGCTTTGCTTTGTGTTCAGGATTTTCAAAACTTACGCATAGTAGGTTACAGTTATGTTGTTACCATTTTCGTATTTCTTTTAGAAAAACAATTGGAATCGTCAGGGGTCGTTTTGGAACATTTACAAGTCCTTGTCGTTTTGCAGCAGCAGCGGCAGCGGCAGCAGCGGCAGCGGCAGCAGCGGCACCAGCGGTGGAGGCAGCAGTGGAGGCAGCGGTGGAGGCATCGGGAGAGGCAGCGGTAGCAGTAGCTGATGCAGCACTCTAAAGATTCGGAGAATAAATTAATATACTAGACACACTAGATACGGTTCAAATATACATGTCGGCTTAAATATCGGTGTTCGCTGATGCAACGTTTAATAAATGTTGGTTTCTAAACAACTCTTTAAACTTAGGAACACAACTTACGGGTTTTCTCATAATGCTGAGTATAAATAGACTGGCCCATATTGTTATTGACACTGTCATGTTAAAGACGTTTCGACAAAAACTTTTGTCATCATCAGTTTGACTGACGCGATTGGTAGAGCTCCTTATATTGATGGAGCTCTACCAATCGCGTCAGTCAAACTGATGATGACAAAAGTTTTTGTCGAAACGTCTTTAACATGACAGTGTTAATAACAATATGGGCCAGTCTATTTATACTCAACTCTATTAAGTTCTATAATTGTATACAGGATATTAAAAATTCAAATTTTGAGCCCTAATTGCGGCTGTATTGGCAAAAACTAGTTGTTGTTTACTGTCCCACATTGTTCGCGTGCACGTTAAAGCGTTATCGCAAATCATTAGCACCGTACGGCGAAAGGACGATTTGAGTTAAATCTTTTACCAATTGCTAAAAGAGCAGCAATTATATTTGATTTGAATTATGTCAGATAACCACGGAATAAAGGAACACTAGTACAACATTATTCATAGCTTAATTACTCAGCATTTCTACTATTTTCTTCAGAGCAAGCCTCCCGACAGCAACGCCAACAGCAAAACACAAAAGCGATATCAGAGCTTCTAACCACGCTGGCAGGGATGACAGAATTGTAGTAGCAGTTGCAGTAGGGTCTAAGTAGAAAAAAAAGTACGATTCAACATAATACATTGTTTGATAATGTCCATAGATTAGGAACAAAGTTCTTGTGTGGTATTTGTTAGCCAACTATTTGAAGTGTAAATTATTAAATTGTAATACCTGAATTTGAAAGAAGTTGAATTGTTTGATTTGCAATAGTAATGTTATCAAATGCCACTAAACTGATCTCAGATGGGGAATCGGTTTCATTTGTTTGAAGAAAATCTAGCTCAAAAGAAACTAAGCTATCGGTTGTTGTATTCAAACTGAAAAAATTAAAACCATCAGTTAAAGAATGTAACTACCGACGTGTTTGAAATACTCACCTTATGATAATTTGCTCCTGGTATTTTCCAGGCATGAAGGAACAAACATAATTTTTATCTAAACTTCGGCACAGAGCAACAATCTTCGAAAATCACAGAGGTTTTCATACTAATTCATGCTTAACATTGTTATATAAATACCTGACCATCAAGCACCCAACTTATCGAAAAGTCGTGCTTTTGTAGCCCAACTTGAAAAGAGGCCGATTTGACCTTAAAACGTTTTTCTTTTGTTCCATTCATTTGTGCCAGGTTATGACCAACTGTATTGCATTTTTTGTTTTGACTTCAAATTTATGTATGTGCAACATGCAAAAGGGTTTCGTGTTACCTGCAAGACAAGCCTCGTCCCAGCTTCCTTTGCTATTGCAACATGCCGCTCCCATGTCACACGAAACTACGTCCGTGTAGGTGAAGACAGCCTGACGACCTCTTCCGTGTGTACAATTTCCACACCCTTTTATTTCATTAGCGTGGCACTGAGCTATATCGCAAATAAAATGTGTAAAAACTGCATCCAAAAATAAAAAAAAATGGCATGATAGACAAAAGTTTCTAAATTAGCCGGTCAAAAGCTTACCTAAACAAGAGCCTTTAAAAAGGAAAGTCCCATCCTCCAAACAAGTTCCATTCATCGATCGATTATACCCTGTATTACATTCAAACTCGCATGTTTGTCCAAGGTTACAATTCCAGCCAGGCAACATGTTTACATTTGAACAATGTGTGCCGCAGTCTGAACAACCTGTAACAATAAATGTGATTATTCCGCTTGGTGGGAGTACAGAGTCGCACTATCACTTACCCGCTACAACAACAAACTGTGTGCTGAACAACAGTTTTTTATCACAAGCAAGATATAGGGCAGACATAACAACTGAACCATCACTTATTTGAAGAGGTCCAAATGACATTTCAAAACTAACGAAATCGTCCACAATCACTCTGGCAAAACGTTCATGCAAATTACGTATACAAGTTCCACTGACAATGAAGCAATACCTAGCAGTTACTCTCGTCATGATATCTCGTGATACTGTTTGACAGCTTCCAATCCCGGAACGATTTACGTATTGACACGACCAAACAGTCTTTTCACAAGATAGGTGCGATTTAATTTTCAAAGTTTAGAAGCAAGGAAACGAATACCATACCTGGTTGTTAATCAGGAAAGTAATTTCAAAATCAGCAGGGTAAATTGTGTAAGACACATTTGCATACGTTGAAGCAACTTTTTTTAGGGATGGATTATTTAGTTGTGTTCCGTTTCCTGAAAAAGAACATGAAAAATAACATTCCTTGGAATAGTTAGAGCAAAGAAGTGCGTATATATGAACGTACTTGGCATATACACAACATCCCAACCGCCACTTGCGTTGCAACATGCTATAGCGGTTGTATTATCATCGCAGTTCAGGTCAACAAATTCAGAAAAGTCTGCTTGTGTGATGGAAGTGTTTTGTGGCCAACATTGGTCCAACCCACTAGCGTTGCACGTAACTATAAAAATAAGTTATTTTGTAGTTTTGTATGTATGTAGTATTGTAGAATACGGGTGATAGAATACCTATTGTACAGTTGTTGGTGACGTTGTAATCCGCATTTGCTTGACAAATACCTACTGCTGAGCCATGGTAACCGACATTGCAGTCAAATGTTGTGTTGCAACCCTCATATCCACAAGGTTCACCAGACGATTCGTTAAAGCTAACAGAATTGCTTGCAGAACATTCTGCACAAAATTAAAACAATTTGAAAAAACACAATCTTTAAACAGTTACATTTATATTCTGAAAATAACAATTGAGGAAAAAATTTAAGACCTAGGCTTTCAAAACACAAATTTTCAGATATCGGTTTGACAGTGAATGTCAGGCATTCAAGGTTGTTGTAGATTCAAACCTGAAACTACTTGAAACGACAAAGTATCAGAAACAGGAGAGTCGGTTTCAATTTTTACAGTAAGAAGATTGTCTTCAGCTTGCACTCCAATGTTGAAAAACAAAATTATTAAGTTGGTACCGAGTCTTTCGCTGTAAATCAAGGTTAGATAAATATCATGTAAGTTTAACATACACCAATTCAAGTACCTGTTATAAGCTACACGCGATTCGTAATCAGTCGAGGGGTATTTTTGGCAAAAGCAATGTCTGTCTGCTGTACACGAACAAACTACCACTTTCTAGAACACAATCATGTTTTATGGCACTATTTTTCCTTAGTGTGAACAACAGCTATAAAAATATCACAAAACATTCAAGACGTTTTCAGGGTTAAAAGATGCTAAGTCTTTAACAAAATAGCTGGTCATTTTGTAAATGTGGTAAGAATCCTATGATTAATGTTGTTATTTCCTACCTTTTGGTTTATATACCAATCTCCTTGAAAGTTTCCCTTGTTCAAATTTATTGACAATTTGGCAGTTGAACCAGCAATCTGTTCTTTTTCCGCTTTGTTTGTGTCTGATGCAAGCTGAATTTTGTTCACTACAAAACATATTTGCTGAAATGTTTGCTTCAATCTATTATTTCAAAACTTACTTTCATTGGATAATACTTCATAGCCGCACAGCAAAACTAACAACTGCAGTACGTTCCAATGCAACTTTTTCATTATGTTAACTTTGCAGATACTCAATCTGGAAGCAACAAAGTGATATGGTCCATGTCGAGTTTGTACGGCGCACTGTGTCATAAAGCAGGGGAAAAAGGCATCTGTTTGATCAACGTGCATAATATCGTGCGACTTGTGGGAGCTTGTTTTAATCGTGAGACGTGTGGAAGCTATGTTAATGTTCTGTTGTGATGAAAAGATGCCTATCTGTACGACATTTGCTTTAATATTGCTGAGTAGTTCGTTAACTTGTGCTTTATCTCAAGGTAAGTTTGTAGATTAATAAAAAACTTGTGGTATTGCGCTGTTTTTATAGACAGGCTATACTTTCTAACTTGCTTACGTACCTACCTATTGTTTTGATTCGAACTGATATCCTTTCTATGTCTCACTCGTTTTATTGGCGAAAATACGTTTTTTCCTTTTGGAAATGCAGTATCCACAACCTTCTGTTCGAACATTACATAGAAATACTGCTCATGTATAAACATGTTTTTGTCATGGTTAGAGCTCACACTCTTTTACAGAAATGTGTTTAGTCAACAGTGAACAGGACCACTGGGAACCAAATCGTACAACTTGGGCTAGTGGTTATGTGGGAACACTCTACTCGTCAACATGCAGTAACCCAACTGGCGATTTGTACGGAGTTGTGGAATGGACAATATATTTATCAAATGGAATCAATGACACCACTCGATATCAGTTAGCAAATATCAGTAACAGAAACACTCTCCAAAAGATCAAAAATTTTACTCATTGGTGGTATGATACAGAGCTGACCGTGGACAATTCATACGTAACGACTAAGTTTGTGATGAACATTCCTCTCAACGATACGTTCAACAACAGCTTTCTGGTGGTGACAAATTGGAATTGTGTTGAAGAGGAAAGATCCGTTAACATGTCCATTCAAGGTGATGCTATAATCGTTTTTACCATGTCTGCCCTGCGTGTCATCATTGAAAGTAAAGTGATATATACTTCACCATACCATAGTGATATATAATATATCTGTTAGGCGCACTTCCTCCAAAACGTGACCGATTTCTGATTTACATCTTGCAGAAAAATGCAATCTTGTAATAATTTTGCAATAAAAGCTTTAAAACATTTGACTAAATTTGTGTTATGTAGAATACAACAAAAAATAGAAATAATATGGAAAAAAAGTATTAAACTGTCAACAAAAACCTTACAGATTGCCTGACAAATATTGATGAAAGCTTGTTTGTGAATTCATTTGGAAATGTCAGTTACAAAGCAAGGGGTTACTTTAACTGTTCAAATGGCGGACGATTATTCCACTCCAACAAAACTGAACTGGAAAATCCGAACACAACATGCTTAGAATCTGCGAAATGGACTAACCAAGAAAATTTACAATGTTGGTCAGGTAGGTTTGCATACATTATTTCTGGTGTCAAACACATTGGGCAATATTATCGAAAGAAATATAAGGTTTAACATACTATTTTTCAGCTCCGTCGGTTAATTTAACAACAAACTTAACAAACCATGCTGGGGTGGAAGGTGACATAGCCTTGTTCTCTTGTTTGTACGAGGATACAATTCCTAGTGGAAATGGAGGTTATTTTTTTGTGAACTCAGAAAAAATTAGCACAACTACGGTAAAGTGTGAGCTAATCAGAAAAACCTGTAAAAGACTTTTAACTAGACGTGAGTCTTAAAATGCAGAAAATGTTTTTAATATGCAAAAGTGTAACATGCAACAACACAGGCCTTGATTCTGGCTTTTCGTGATATACTGCCTTTTGTGTTTACCGAGTAAATGTGAGAGCCAACATTAAGTTTCGCGCTGTATATCTTAACCACAATATTCCCTGTTGCCCAGTCGGCCAAGAAGTGGGTCCGGTATCGTGCATTCGAACCCCATTTGAATCCATTTCTCATTTGGTTAGGATATGAATTACACAGTGGTGTTACAGCGTGATTACAACGAAGCTAACATTACCTGTCAAGCTATCACGCCCTTTACGGAAATATATAATGAAGCGGGAATATCGGATACCATCCTTTTGACAGTATTTTGTAAGTTTTGCTTTATCACTTTTCTTTCCAGTGCGTACTTTGTACACACACTAAATACCAACAAATACCTAAGGATAAATGCTTTCCTCAGTAGAATATGGCGCAAAAGTTCTAGCGTTGTATTTAGATTAAAATCTAAGTTTTGCAAACTTGCTGTAATTTAACTATTTTTGTGTTACAGATGCACCCTCTGACGTAGCAGTTAAAATTGCCAATAAAGACCCCGCGATCATCTTCAGTGGTTCAACAGCTTTTCTTAATTTCAGTCAAAACGTTGAGCTTGTGTGCTCAAGCAATGCAAATCCATCGGCAAACTGTACTTGGTTTACCACAGAAATGCAAGCAACCTATTCTTGCAATAACGATTTTTTTGCAAATCAAACCACAACGATTTATTGCAATGTCAATAACAACCTCGGAAATTCTAATAGTTCGGAAATTCTACTGCAAATTGTTGATGAACAAAGTAATAGAACAAGTTAATTAGTAAAGTGATATTATTGAATGGAAAATATTTTTTTAATTTCTCGTTTTTTTAATTTCAAGTAATCAAAAGTAAGCATTGACAGGGTCTCCAAAGATTTCTAACTGCTCCGAGAAATATGTTTTCAAAGAAAATTATTCTTTGACACTAAACTGCAGCATTCAATTGCAAAATGAATTAAACACGTCTATAAAATGGATTACTCCTACTTCCACAACCGATGGCTCACAGCTTGTTATTGAAAGCTTGATGAGAATCAATTCCGGGTGGTACTATTGCAAAACAAACGATGCGTTTGGTACATATTCGACATCTCAGTACATAGACGTAACTTGTAAGTATCGTGTCGTAACTTGCAGCAAAATTTAATGTTTTCGGTAAAATTTAATGTTTTCGGATATATTGGTGTTTTATAGTACGTAATGGAAATGTGAAACCAAAAAGTATTGGATTTATATCGTTTTGTGGTATAAAGCTGTTACAAGTACCTTTACCTATCTATAAATATATTTTCGACTACATCATGAAAGAAATATCAACAAACTATTTTGCTGCTTTGTTATATTTGCAAGTGTAATACATGCGCTGATGTATGACAATAAATTAATCTTATTCGACAAGATTTGAAAAAACGACTAAATAATTTTTGCAGTTGCACCTGAATCAAAATCTCGTATTATTCAATGTTCGTGGGATCAAGTGGTGAACGATGAATGTTATTTTAATTTCACATCTAACCCAGTTATCACCCAAGATAACTGTTACTTGTCAAGACAAGGTGATTTTTATATCTTTTGAAAGGTGCATGTCGATACAGATTTGTTGTTTAGAAAACCACGAGTCGTGCGAATCTTGCTTCCTAAAAAGCACGCCAACATTTCAGACGTTTTATCTTGTTTTAAATGTAAGTATGCAAAATATTATCATTGGATGTACACTTTCCAATCATGCAAAAGTCTTTATCGTTAGTAAAAATATGAAATCGAGAATTTGATTCAGGTCAACATGTACTGAATAAGTTCTCATGATTATCTATATGTGAAAATAGTTCAAATATAAACAAAGTACCTTTTTTTAGTCTACACAAAAAATGGAGGTTTTTGTTTTGACAATTCACTCCCCTATCTTTCCTGCTCAACCGCTCAAAGCTGAGTTCCATGTTGGCGAAATGAAATCCAACAACGCAAACATAATCACAATCGCTACCGTTTGTGTTTCGATCGCGCTTGTATTTGTTTTGTTGGCGGTGGGTGTAATCTTATATAGAAGAAAAGAAAAATGTAAAAAAGCAGGTAATAATGTTGCCTAATGTTTTTTTATGTTGTAAAAGAACAAATGCTGCCACTCGAAATTTTGTGAAATTTGTAGAAACACGTTCCGAAACAGAAATTGAAACAACAGCAACTACAAGTGATCCAAGTACCTTCTCCAGTAACTTAACTTTGCAACAACCTGAAGAACCAAATGGTAGATATTGCTATGATTACTATTGCAAAAATTTTAAAGCCTCATCTGTGCTATTTTCAGTGGTGGATATTCGTGAAGATCCAATCTGTTCTGCATCTGGTTCTCATGACACGTATGCAGAAGTAAGAAAAGCAAAGAAATCTGGAACAGGTTTTTAGCAAATTTGCCGACTTAAAATTTTATTCTAATAAGTGATATTTTTTGGAAATATAAAGAAAGTGTGAATTCGGAGAACGAGGATGAGAAGGAAGAGAGAATAAATCCGTTGTATGGAAGATATGGAGGAGATGAGCATTTAAACATCGCCTTGTGTTCCTCTTCTTACCAAACAACTGATTTGCACGGTTTCTCAAACGCTGAAACAGATAATTGAATGTAAAACGAAAAAAAAATATGTTTCATTAGGAGAACAAGGATCGCTATTTTGCATTGTTTTTATTTAATGAAACTTTTTTTACATTAAAAACATATTACCAAAATATTAACACGAAGTTTGCACATTTATACAAACAAAATTACTGCTTTCTACAACGTTGCATAAAAATGTTATGTAATTGCATTGCAAATGTTATGCACCCATATTTCCTTGTAGCGCAAATTGTTCATTGTACAAATCCAAGAAGTTTATTGATTTTACCGCAAAAATGAAACAAATGAATAATTATGTTTTACGTCGTCACTTCCACTGTAAGTGATAATGTGAAACTTGTAACACGGTGGAGTTGCTTTGACAGCTTGTCACTACTGTTGTCATTATATATCTTATATTACATTGTTATTTTACTTATATTACATTTATACAATGTTATCAAACGAAATTAGTTCTTAAAAAATGTATGTGTTTATGAAAGGACTGCAACGTTTTTGCTACCTATAATGATGTCTACTATAGTGACAGCTTACGTACTTGTAATTGGAGTACGTCAATGCGGTTGGGCAAAACAATAGGAACGCCAAGTGGAGGTACTGTTGTACAAGTAACGACTGCATTTCGCATTATAAAAGGTTCGACAGCAAACGCAACCAAGCCACTGTGGGTTGACAGCCAGCATTTACAATTAAACTTCTACGCGTTGTGTCATTTGTAGGCCCCACGCCAGCAATCTTAAACCAAAGTAGGAAAGCACTATGGTCACATGTTGTTCACGAGCCTAAAAAGTTTTACCTTTTAATTAAAGTCGTTAAAAACACTTTCAAATTCGAAGCAGTAAATACAGCCAACACTGAAACTAATATATCACTCAATAAATTTCTTTTGCGACTACAAGACAATAGGAAGTTTTTTGCAATTAACATTGCATCTTTCGCAAGTTGGTAAAAAATAACAGAAAATCACGAAAGCCCTTTGTTAATAGTTTCATGCAATCATTCGGTTTCACAAAAGCAAGTGGGTTGAAAAACCAAATCAGCTAAAATTACTGCAATAATAAAATCACATTTAATTATATTTATGTTTATGGAAACGTGAAAAAGTTCTAGAATGACTTCAATCATGACAAATAAACAGCAACATGCAAGATATGCCATAAAGCGTCGACAGCTTTGGAAACATAAAAATAAGTCAAAATAAAAGTCACATTTGTAGAACAACTGCCCGTGAATCTGTTGGACACGATTTTTATATGTACATATTATTTGCGAAGCTTACAATTTTCTACAGTAAAAAAGTGTCGGGAGAAAAGGAGGATTTCACTAACAAAGGAATATTTATTATCTTTATACTATACGCTTTTTGTCGCCCATATCACATAAACTCACGCATCAGTACCACCAACTTACGTACAGCATGTGCTAAATCGATTTTCTGGAACACTGAGAAACAATTCGCGTGATAGAAAATTCGCTTGTGCGTCATTGAATAAATCCACCGATTAAATTTGTGGCTGAATGTAATGAAAGTTCAGCAAATACATGAAGACAATTGTGGCAGCGCTAACGAGCAGTGGCTTGTTTAAACACGTCAAGTACGACACAACGCGAAGGTGGTTAAAACAAATAAACCCACAGACAACACATGTTACGAGTTTCACATAAAATGAACGACACTTTCATGTAACGGCAGTAAACAAGGTTGCTTCCAAATAGGGATGTGACGACATTTGGAGCTTAAAACATTCACACCAGAAACGCTTGTTCGGAAAATGTGTCCAGTTGTGTCTGAAATGGATGAATCTTTTCGTACATATAATAGTAATATTACACGTGTTGGTGGTTTGTTGTGAATACTCAGGCAAACTTCGAATAAGACATATTGAACCATGTTACGTTGCTTTGCATACCCGCCAACCGCTTCAGATATTCCAAATATCATTGATTTAAGTTATTGTTTATCATTAAGTTATTTGATGTATTACACTGATAGTGAATGATTTACAGAATGTGGTGCGTTGAAACATCAACGTATTCACCATGATTTATCGAAACTTTAGGACAACTTTTAAACGCAAACCAAAAGTTCCCGAAATGGATTATTCAACCACCTCAAATGATCTCGACCACCAAAAATTTACAGCATCAAAAAGAGAGTACATATTAACAATAAGATCATATTGTTTGGCAAACGACTAGTCTATGCGCCACGTATTCAATTTGCTTCCCCTCCAATTCCAACCTGGCAAGAAATCTAAATGTGGCATGACCATCACTTGTAAGCAACGTTTACAAGAGCTATGGAAAAAATCTACAAAAAAATTATTTGTTCAAATTTAAAAATGTTTCGAGGGCAACTTGCATTGATATTGGTAGAGTAACGCAAAAGTTCCAGGTTGTCTTTTTGTGAACCAAAGATCTGTGAAACTAGCAAGATGTGACTTGGTTGGTTTATTGTCTTTTTATAGGTTTCGTTTCAAAAACCTAATTGCGCAACGCCCTTGTTTGGTGCATTGATGTCGTTATGACCCAAAATGAATAGTCGTGGAGTTCCAAACATTATTTAGCGTCGACCCTGAAAGTAATATAGAGACTGTATCTCATTTAATAGACTTTTTACGACTGAAATACAATCGTTGAGTTTTGCGCAACCATCACAAATGTTTTACAACGTGGCCAACAAAACCATAAAACCACTTGGCCACCATTGGCCAGTTTCATACAAACACATTTATTTCCCGAATCGCAACTGGGTTTCATAGCAAAGGAATTGTCAGGGACACCACAAATAATAGTCAACATTAAAGAATTGTCGACAAAAAGTTTTTTAGTTTGATTTAATTGCGTTTTATCAATCTACTTTTGATAAGTAAGTTCGGTGTATGCAATTGTTTAAACAAAGATATGCGAAAAAAGGAACGATGGAAGTTCAATAATAACAAACGGAAGTTAATAATTATTTATCACAAAAGACAAAATGGGGAGTAAGAATAAAAACAACACAATGTGATGCTGGCGGATTTAATATGAGTTCCAAATGGTTTTGATAAAATCTACGACTTTGGTCAAGCCCACCTTAAAGAGAGAGTCTGATGTGTTCCACAGTAAACAAAGTCTAAAGTTGTGTGAATGTGGGAGGATTGGGTCAGTTTTTGGAGATGATGATTGTCATATTGTATGGGGGAGGTGTTTGATATAATATTAAGTGCCTGGTGGCCCAATAAATTTAAAAAAAGTTTGGTGTATCGCGTCACAACAGTGATTTTTGGTTTTGCTTCTTGTAATCGAGCCCGGCATTTATGGCGGAATCGATAATGTTTTTGAAAGCTGAATCGGGTCCGAAAGTTACGCAAATGCAAAGGTATGTTACTTTGCCAAACATCTATTTATATTTGTGCCATGCCTTTCGGAGGCCACGCAAATATACAAACAATCATTTAAATCTTCCTACATGGACGCTTTAGATGTGGCTCATTTGCGACATCTTGTGGTCAAGGCATTCATGTATAGTTCTGTAATTGTTCAGTAAAAAATTTTCGCTCATATCACATATACTCACGCATCAGTCCCACCAACTTACATGCAGCATGTGCTAAATCGATTTTCTGGAACGCTGAGAAACAATTTAGTTTGTGGCTGAATGTAATAAAAGTTCTGTAAATACACGAACCAATTGTGGCGACAGCGCTAACGAGTAGTGGCTTGTTTAAACACGTCAAGCACGACACAACGCGAAGGTAGTTAAAACAAATAAACCCACAGACAACACATGTTACGAGTTTCACATAAAATGAACGACAATTTCATGTAACGGCAATAAACGAGGTTGCTTCAAAATAGGGATGTGACGACATTTGGGGCTTAAAACATTCACACCAGAAACGCTTGTTCGGAAAATGTGTCCAGTTGTGTCTGAAATGGGTGAATCTTTTCGTACATATAATGGTAATATTACACATATTGGTGGTTTGTTAAGAATACTCAGACAAACTTCGAATCCAAATATCATTGACTTAAGTTATTGTTTATCATGCGACATCAGATGGACGATGCATTCAAGCGTGGTAAAAATATATCACAATATTGGTGCAAAAGTTTCGCTGTATGGGCAACTGCTTGCTTTTGCAATAGTTACTTATTACTACATTTTTTAGTTATTCCTAATAATTTGCAAATAAAAAATAGACGTAAATGTAAGAAATAACACGCAATGCTAGTCATAGTCGAAGTGTTGATATGTTGCGGATAGATTTACAGAATGTGGTGCGTTGAAACATTAACATTTTCACCATGATTTATAGAAACTTTAGGACAACTTTCAAACGAAAACCAAAAATACCAGAAATCGATTATTTAACCACCTCAAATGATCCCGACCACCGAAAATTTACAGCATCAAAAAGAATATACATGTTAAAAGTAAGATCGTATTGCTTGGCAAACGACTAGTCTATGCGCCACGCACAAGTATTCAATTTGCTTTCCCTCCAATTCCTACCTGGCAAGAAACCTAAATATGGCATGATCATCACATTTTCCTTTTAGATTGTCTTGGTTGTTAGCAACGTTTACAAGTGCTATGGAAAAAATCTATGACAAATGTATTCGTACAAATTTAAAAATGTTTTGATGGCAACTTGCATTGATATTGGTAGATTAACGCAAAAGTTCCAGGTTGTCTTTTTGTGAACCACAGATCTGTGAAACTAGCAACATGTGACTTGGTGGGTTTACTGTCTTTTTATAGGTTTCGCTTCAAAAAGTTTATTGCGCAACGCCCTTGTTTGGTGTATTGATGTCGTCATGACCCAAAATGAATAGTCATTAAAAAACAGTTAAAAAAATTATTTAGCGCCGACCCTGAAAGTAATATAGAGACTTTAACTCATTTAATAGAGTTTTTACTACTGAAATACAATCGTAGAGTTTTGCGCAACCATCACAAATGTTTTACAACGTGGCCAACAAAACCATAAAACCACTTGGCCACCATTCGCCAGTTTCATACAAACACATTTATTTTCCGAATAGCAACTTGGTTCCATAGCATAGGTATCGGCGGGGATGACACAAGAAGAAGTCAATTTGGTCAAATTGGGTTTGGTAAAGTTACAATGTTCGGTCTGGATTGTCACGTCACAATAGTTGTTTGGTTTTGTTTGTTGCCGAAACCGAAGCTATTTTTAAACTCTGAATCAGGTCCGAAAGTGACGCAAAATCAAAAGGTTCGTTGATTGGCCACAAATACATCTATATTTGGGCCATGCCTGTCGGAGGCCAAGCAAACATAAAACCAAACATTTAAATCCCAATCCCCAGAATAGAACTATTAATAACATAATTGGTAAGATGCCTTTGAAAACAACGGCTTATTTAATGTTTATACGTTTCATTATATCTTCTTCTTGCACAAACTGCGCAAAATTGCTTGACAAAACATATAACGGTCTGTATAATGTTGATGTACCTTTAAGCCTATTTTGAAGGAGGTAAGCGCTAAATCGTATTATCTGTGTGTTGCATGTCACACATTTTTTGGGCATTGCGTTGATGTATATACAAAAATAAGGCTAGTCAACTTGCAACAATTGGTTGTAAGAGTCAGAAAAAGTTCGTAATGTGACGTCATACAACAAAATGCATAATGTGACGTCATACAACAAAATGGACCTCACAGCAATCTTGCGCGCTCATGCTTTTGAGAGGACAGCACCCATGATTTATAAATTTTCTGAACACTTAAAATTGACCGCGTTGTATGTAGCTCGTTTGCGACATCTTGTGATCGATCGATTCAAATGCCAACATCATTTGAAACGGTTTTCAATCCGATGGCAGATGATATATATATATGCTACATATGCTGTTATAAAAGAATTGTTTTTGTGTGGATACATAACATGCAAAACATAATAAACATAGCAACAGTTTTGGTGGTATTGTTAAATTTGTTCGTCTCTTACTCAAATTAAGAATACTTTTTGTTTATCAGTAAGGATTTCGTAGCGCGCGATTGACATCGGTCAAACGTCCGCCCATATACGAAAATGAAAACCTGACCTGTATAACATGGATTCGGTTACAAAATATTGTTAAAAAGAAAGAAAACTTCACATTTTTCACGTTTTTAGAGTTTTTTTTATTCAGTGTTGCATTTTTAACACCTCAGAGCCAACGAATGTCAAACTCGCATTGTAATACCCAGGACTAAATGGGAATGAAAGCAACAATATTCAAAAATATTTTTTTGTATTCGGTGTTGCAGTATATTTTATACAAAAAAATACACCGCACTAAATCACAACCAGAATGTTTGTAGAATTTAAGTTGGAAAAAATACAAGCTCTGCGTAGATATATTGCAAAGCCAAGTGGCACAAATTCCAAAAGTAATAAATTAATGACAATAACAATTAACGAATTCTGTGAGCTGAAGACTCTTGTACACCTCTGTGTGGATGCACCTATAGTTTGGTGCCCAACAGATGACGGTGATTGTGTCTCCACAAAGTGGAAGTCTTTGCCTGGCTGTATTGATCAGACCTTTCAGGTCGAAACAGTGGTCATCTGTCTGCAGCTCACAGATTTCATATTATTGGCTTCACTTTGCATAAATAACAATTTACGCAGCACTAAAGGACACAAAAGTGTAAAAGTGCGAAATGAATTGGCTTGAAACATCGTGGGTCTTAAAACAAAAATTAAAACTTGGTAAAATATTACAACACCAGATTGAGAAAAATTTCTATCATTCTGAATTTCAAAATTTGTTTGCACCGGATATTTGAAGACAGAGAACAAAATTTCATTTCTTTTCCGTTTCAGTGGCTTATCTTCCATCAAAAATTTTATCTGAAACGTCAAGTGGGATTGTCGAGACGTCGTCGCAAAACGAGGTAACCAATCATTACATTTGAAATACGTAAAGAAATGGAGCTTTTCATTACAATCAGTTTTACATCTATGAATGAACTTTAAGTTTATATTGTCTGTGGTTTGCTTTCACAGCCACATCGACCTACACAATTAATTACGGTCCGAGATACATTTGACCGACTTTTTAAAACGCAAAAAACAAACTTTCAAACCAATGCGGAACCTTCTCAATTGTGTACCTGTTGGTCAATCTCCCAACTTATTACAAAGTTATGTTTTTGCATTCCGATGTTAAAAGAAGCAGACTTCACACTGAAAAATTTCTGTTTTTCGCATTTTTTCAAGTTCTGATTCTGTATGTTCCATTATGATTGTTATCTTTACATTTTGTCGCATTTTGTTGAGACTATGTTACCTACAAGACAAGCTTCGTCCCAGTTTCCTTGGCCGTTGCAAAATGCCGCTCCCACGTCACACGCAACTACGTCCGTGTAATTATAGACAATCTTACCACTTTCTTGTGTACAATTTCCACATCCAATAATTTCATTGATGTTGCATTGAGCTGAAGCCACAAATAAGTCAAAAATAAGTCTACATGTCAATTTGTACGTCGATACTTTACAAGACACACATGCATATTTCTCATCAATTCGTTCTTGTCTGCTATGTTTAGTAACGTTACAATGACAAAATAAACTGGTGGTAAGAAGGGCATTAATGAGTGAAAAATCAGGTAAAGCAGCGAATGAAAATTCATCGTCAAAATTTAAAAAAAATATCTCATGATTTGGAAAACTTTAGACACAGCTAGGGTTGATTTTAATTTTTGTGGTCAACATAGAAAATTAGGGCATATATTTGCGAAAAAATATTTTTAAATATACCATTTGCTGTAACCTGGCATTATAACCACGTTTACCTAGACGAGAGCCTTTAAAAAGGAAAGACCCATCCTCCAAACAAGTTCCATTCATCGATCCAATATACCCTGTATTACATTCAAACTCGCATGTTTGTCCAAGGTTACAACTCCAGCCAGGTAACATCTTTACACTTTGACAATTTGTGCCGCAGTCTGAAAAATCTGAAACAACGACTATGATTATTCCGCTTGGTGGTGGTACAGAGTCGCATTATCACTTACCCGCGACAACAACAAACTGTGTGCTGAACAACAGTTTTCTATCAAAAGCATGGGCAGACATGACAACTGAACCATCACCAATTTGATGAAGTCCAAATGGCATTTCAAAACTTTTGAAATCGTCCGCAATCACACTAAAAATGTGTTGCAACGTTTGTCTGTGTGGGATTATTTAGTTGTATTCCGCTCCCTTAAACACGAACAATGTGAACCAGACAGATTTGTAGATGTAAATAAATACACAAACGGCTTAATTGTTTCAAACAAATTGTTTGAGGTAAAGGTTTAGCTGTTGGTTATTAAAATAGTATAAAAATGGCTTTCGCCTGCATAGGCGTCATCATTTTTTGTAAGATTAAAACATTCGCAAAAAAAAAAATAACAAAAAGTTCTTCTTAAATTGATTAAATGACGTTTCCTTTTGTCCCGTGTCTCTAGTACCCAACTATTAACTGCACTACAATACAGGGCCTTACGATTCCGTTGATACAAAGATTAGTTAGTGCGAACTCACATGAACACACAATGTCGAAACCATGCGCAGCATGAACACGCGTTGTTACGCAACATTGTACGTCATGGAAGCAAGGTTGTGTGTTTGTGAAGATAAATGGCTGAACTGCACACAAGCCAGGAAAAAACATCCCAAATATTATCCACCCAGGATTAGTTGACGGAATTTATTGGTGTTTCATTGTTGTGCCTTATTGTTGTATTACACCTTTTGTCATTACTGGCATCACGTACAATGTTGTGTAACAACGTGTGTTCATGCTGCGGGTGGGTTCTACGTCAAGGACTATTCTATTGTATTCTATAGCATTTGAGGAACCAACGTACTTGGCAAATGCACAACATCCCAACCGCCACTTGCGTTGCACCAAGCTATAGCAGTTTGCATTATCTTCGAAGTTCAGGTCAACAGATTCAGAAAAGTCTGCTTGTGCGATGGAAGTGTTTTGTGGCCAACATTGGTCCACGCCATAAGCGTTGCACGTAACTACAAAAATAATTTATTTGTGGGTATGTAAGTTTGTTGAAAACTGGTGATAGATTACCTATTGTACAGTTGTTGGTGACGTTGTAATCCGCATTTGCTTGGCAAATACCTACTGCTGAGCCATGGTAACCGACATTGCAGTAAAATGTTGCGTTGCAACCAACTTATCGGCAAGGTTCCCCAGACGATTCGTTAAAGCTAACAGACCTAGGAGCGCTGCACACCAACATCGCAACGTGCGATTGGCCATCAGCATGACCTACGATGATTCAACAAGCGCAACCTCCATACGATCCCGACCATCTCCAACAAAACCACCACGTTAGGACTGTCCTCGGGACGTTTAAGGTCTGTCGATGTGGATCAAAGGAAACGTTCTAAGAACCGAGTTGGCGTTTGCGTTTCGATGGTTTTGCTTTGGCCAGCACGGCCGGGTGTCCACCTTTTCGTCACATGCAGCTTGTCGCAACCCATCACCTCACAGTGCGACTGGCTGCGATCCTACGACAGACGGTGATTCTCCGTGAAGAAATCACCTTTACATGGGCGCCTGACTCGATAACCTTTATGGTTTTATCGGTGCCCATGCCATTTCATTTCCTTGTATATTGTTGCTTTTTTTCGAAAAATAAACATGATTTGATTTTAACAGAATTGCTTGCAGAACATTCTGCACAACATTAAAACAGTTTGTAAAAACACAACCTTTAAAGAGTTACATCTATATAAGTATTCTGAAAATAACAATTGAGGAAAGAAATTATAGCTAGACTTTTAAATCACAAAGTTTCACATGTCGGTTTGACAGTGAATATCAGGCATTCAAGGTTGTTGTAGATTCAAACCTGAAACTACTTGAAACGACAAAGTATCAGAAACAAGAGAGTCAGTTTCAATTTTTACAGTAAGAATATTGTCTTCAGCTTGCACTCCAATGTTGAAAAACAAAGTTATTAAGTTGGTACCGAGTCTTTCGCTGTAAATCAAGGTTAGATAAATATCATGTAAGTTGAACATAAACCAATTTAAGTACCTGCTGCACGTTACACGTGACTCGTAATCAGTCGAGAGGTATTTTGGGCAAAAGCACTCTCCGTCTGATGTACCGGAAAAAACTACCACTTTCTCGAAGACAATCATGATCTGTGACACTATTTTTCCTTAATTTGAACAACAGCTATTAAAATATCACAAAAAAAAATTCAAAACGTTTTCAGGGTTAAAAGATACAAAGTCGTCAATGTAAACTTGTGAATAACGAGCAAAATAGCTGGTCTTTTTGCAAATGTGGTAAGAATCCTATAATTAATCTGGTTATTTCCGACCTTTTCGTTTATATACCAGTCTCCCTGAAAGTATACGGTCCATGTCGAGTTTGTACGGCGCACTGAGTCATAAAGCAGGGGAAAAAGGCATCTGTTTGATCAACGTGTATAACATCGTGCGACTTGGGAGCGATTTTTTTAATATTGATTTTCTGTTGTGATGGAAAGATGCCTATCTGTACAACATTTGCTTTAATATTGTGGAGTAGTTCGTTAACTTGTGCTTTATCTCAAGGTAAGTTTGTAGATTTACAAAAGAATTGTGCTACTATGGTCAATATTTCGCTGGTTTATAGACAGGCTATACTTTCTAACTATACTTTCTAAGCTTACGTACCTACTTATTGATTTGATTCGACCTGATATAGAAATGCGTTTAGTCAACAGTGAACAGGACCACTGGGAACCAAATCGTAGAACTTGGGCTAGTGGTTATGCGGGAACACTCTACTCGTTAACATGCAGTAACCAAACTGGCGATTTGTACGGAGCTGTGAAATGGACAATATATTTATCAAATGGAATCAATGACACCGCTCGATATCAGTTAACAAATCCACACATTCTCCAGAAGGTCCAAAACTTTACTCATTGGTGGTATGATACAGAGCTGACCGTGGACAATTCATATGTAACGACTAAGTTTGTGATAAACATTCCTCTCAACGATACATTCAACAACAGCTTTCTGGTGGTAATAAATGGGAATTGTGTTGAAAAGGAAAGATCAGTTAACATATCCATTCAAGGTGGTGTTGTAATTGTTTTTACCATGTCTGCCCTGCGTGCCACCTTTGGCACGCTATAAGTGACTGTTCATGGCACACAAAGTGATATAGACTTTACCATACCAAAGTAATATAAATGTAGATATATCTGTTAGGCGCACTTCCTTCAATACGTTACCGATTTCTGATTTACATCTTTCAGAAAAATGCGACAAAACATGCAATATTTATTAACATTACAATTAAAGCGTTAAAACGTTTAAAAACCAAAACTTGTAGAAGTTTTGACATTTTGTCATAGCCATCTAGCTCCATAACCAGTGAATCCCGCGGATATTGTCATCCGTTAAAAGTCAGAAGCTGGGACACGACTTTTCATGTATTTTAAGGGTCGTTCAATTAAATACCATTTTTTCCAAATATACTTAGGAAATTGTCAACTTACTGAATAAAGTGTTTAAACTTTTCTTTAGAATTCAATTCGTATCGACAATATTAATACTAAAATGTATGCCTTTTAATTATTGTTGATGACAAAAGTGATGAAAATGTTGTAAAACTCTTCAGATGAAAAACGAAAGCTGGTTCTATTGCATTATCATTCTTCTGCTCCTTTTTTTGCTTTAGAATTAACAAAAAGTAAAAAAAATAAAATATTTCAACGTTTTTTAACTATGGACCATGTCATGTTTTTAATTTCGGTATTGCTTCATCTATCAAAAAGACGCAATGTTCTCTTTGTGTCAAGCATATTGTGCGGTTTACAGAAGGACACCGGAAAGTTGTTGACATCAATTGTTGGCCTGCTATTGTTTTAGGAAAATCGGTTGTAATGGTGGAAAAAAATGCTTTGCGCCAGGAGTGTTTGTTGTACAAATTACCCTTGTGGCAGCGGTTGACTTATTTCGTTTAAGACTTGATTTATGGAACACTTGCAATTGTCAGCAACCACAACCAGGGGCTTTATCATTCTGTGAATCCAATTTTCACGTCACTATAATTGAATTTACAACATGTTACATGGTTACTGTAGACATTATACATACGACATTTTGCATTAGTAAGTTTGTAGCAATGATTTATTGAAGCATTCCCAAAAAAGCTATCCAACGATCAACAAGCACATATTCATGGTTAAAATTAGTGTCATGCTTGGTCTTTTAACTAAAGCACTGCTTAATTTGTGTTTAAAGATTGTCTCAAAAATCTTGGCAAATTGGTTGTGAAATCATCAAATCCAACCTACAACGAAAATGGACAGTTCGGTTGTTTAAATAATGGCAAGCTCTTCTACAATGATGGAACAGAGTTAATTGATACGAACACAACTTGTTTAGAAAGTGCTGAATGGTTTGGTCAAAAAAACTTACAATGCTGGTCAGGTATAGGTTAAAGTTGTTTTTTGTCTGACACAATACAATTTTTTTTTCGCAAAATGATAAAAAATATTACAGGTCTACGAGTGTGAGTTTATTGCAGTTTAGATGTTAACGCAAACCATAAATAACACCACAACCGCTGCCTTGATTTTTAGTGTTGATTTGATGATTTTGACAGGTCAAAAAATAATCGATTTATATTTTCAGCTCCTTTGGTTACCTTATCAACAAACTTAACCAAAAATCATGGAATGGAAAATAGAAGTGTGGAACTATCATGCCAGTATATGGAAACAACTCCTTATGGAAACTTTACAAATTATTACTTAGGGTTTGAAAACCGAACAACAATGGTAAAATTTGTTGTTTAAAGTTGAGCAAAAATGTTTTGTCTTTTAAAGTCTCACGATATGCGTTTACTGTAAATTTATATTTGTAGAATCGCAACATAACAATTGAGCTCAGCCGTTCATTAAATGGTGTGAATGTATTATGTCAAGCTGATACTCCCTACACACAAATATACACCGATACTGGAAAGTCGAATGTAATTACTCTGGATGTATTATGTACGTATAGCATTTGGTCCGATTTCTATTTAACCAGCACCATCTTAACACATAAGTTGGGCCACATCATTTGCTACTTTCCAGACAAACCTTATGATGTAATGGCTTCCATCGACAACAACAATCCTTCCATAATCACAAATGGTTTAACGGCGTTACTGAATTCAAGTCAAACAGTTACATTTTTATGTACAAGTGATGCAAATCCAAAAGCAAATTGCTCTTGGATGATGAACCAAACAATATTTTCATCACCTTGTATTACACAAGAAGATATTATTCAATCAACAAATGTCTCATGTATTGCCAGTAATGATTATGGTACTTTAACAAGTTCCATTTTAAACATTGAAGTAGTGAGCAATAACAGTAAGTCCCAAAAACAAGTGTTTACGCAGTAATGACGTATGCTTTTGATTTTTCACCGATTAAACAGGAGTTCCTATGATATCAAACAACAATAACACCAGACCCAAGGAAGGGGAAACGTTAAGTTTTAAATGTAGCGTTGAATATCAAAACGAGCTTAATACGAAAATAACTTGGATCACACCTGCTACAACTTTACACGTAAATACACTTGATTTTCAAAATGTGTCAAGATACGACTCTGCAAAATATGTCTGTGAAACGGCCGACGATTTTGGATCATTTTCAGTTTACATGAATTTAAGCGTATTATGTAAGTAACATTTTTGATGAGATTAAAAAGTGCAATACCATGTTTGAGTGTAAGTAAAGTAATGATTTTGATGCAAATGCATAAAATATTCAGATCCTCCTGAAGCAACCTCTAATAATGTGATATCGTGCTTGTGGAACGATGTAGCAAATGAAACCTGCAGATTTAATTACACTTCCAATCCGATTACAAGCGACTTCATCTTATCACAAAACGGTAAATGTAAATTTTAAAAAACTGTTACTTGTAAGTGAAACTTTTCAAGTTTACTTTCGTTTGCAGAAACCAATGTAAATTGTACTGAATGTGCAATTAAAATAATCGATGATCAGCATCAAAGTTTTTTACTGTTACTTAAGGCAAGTCATGCTTTACTTTACGAATATGTCGCTTATATGCAAATATTACAGCGTAAATCGTGATGGTTTCGCTGCAGGCAAATTTAAAATCCTTTAACGGAACCAACTATTTTACGTCTATATTTAGTCGACAGGCGAAGATGAAACATTTTTGCTACAAATATTTTCAAACGAATTTCAAAAAAACATTCTTCAAGCTGAGATTAAAGTTTTTGTGGATTATATTCCATCCGATCCTGCTATTATTATTGCGGTCAGTGTTAGTGTTGGTGTTTTGCTTATACTGGGACTTGCAGGAGGAGTGATTTGGTACAAAAGAAGAGGTGGAAACCGAAAAACAGGAAAAAATTTGTTTCTAAGTGTGGAATTTTTTAAAAATTAGTCAATTACTTTCGCTCCACGTAATTGGTTAGAGTAAAACATTCTTTTTATCTGCTTTGATCAAGTGCAGAAATGCAAAAAGTCTATCTTTGATTTCATTGGTAGAAAAAGAAAATGTTTACCAGAATGTAACGTTTGATTCAACTCCCAAAGAGGACTTTTATGGTAAACTAATCATTCTCATTTCACGCTTTCAGTTAACAGTGCCTAACATGCCTTATTACACAGATACAGAAATCAAATGTTTGGAAATGGAAAAGAAAATCGTTAGTTCAGATCCACAAATATATGGAAATTAAATGAAACACTTCAGAATGAATGCAATGGGAAAACTTGTTTTTCAATTAACTGCGTAAACTGTATTAATGTAGAAATGATAACTTGAGCTCTTTACCAGCGCACACGTTACTATATTTACGCAATCTCATAAAAATTAGATGTACCTGTGCCAGTGGAACTTACTCTGACACGAAGTTTTGCACCATCGAAAATGTCTTATTTTGTTGGTTGCTTTCGTTTCGAATCGCTATGTTCGCAGAAATGTTGTATTGTCACTTTTTACCGTGTGCGTTGTAGTGACCAGCAGATATTGTTGACTAGTAGCTGTGACGTCACTGTGTAGAACGAAAAACTTTCAGATGTGCTAACGCTTGTTATTTTCAATTTTTCACGCATATTTTTATTCGTAACGTTTGGTACACTTGCAAGCAGGGTGTCGATTTATGCCTTTTTCGCCATTCTAGGTGTTCGACACGCGACGCCACTGTTCGACACGGGCGGCGTGAATAAATTTTAAGTAAGAAAAAACTTTGTGACCCGGTGTAGTAGTATTTTCTCCGGTATACAGAACCACGAACAGACCAACGCTATTGTTATCTACGCCAACAATTTTTCTATTAACATGTAGTTGTCAATTTTTGCCGTAGATGCTGTTGGCAAAAGTACCCGAAGACGTTGGTGCCACTATAAGTCGTTAATTTCAAACCACAAACAATTATTTGGGAAGAAATTTGTATTTCGAGCCACTATCAAACAATATTATTTAACTGAACGGTTACGTATGCTGAAAACATAATGGCACTATCGTTTGGGAAGCCCACCTAAAATAAATTTGTCCGTTTAAAAGCTCTATTATGTTTATGCTTTGAAATTTCTACCAGCATATAAACAAATTTGCAGATATGGCAATTTACCGGTTTATAGAAGACACTTTTTTATTTGAAGGAAATACTTTCATACAACATTATTGTCTGCTGAATCTTTAAATTATTCTATTCGAGTAAAGGCTTTGTTTAGCCAGACAGTGGGCAATCCAGATGTTGTCAAACCGTGGATCTGTGTTATTCCGAGCATAGAACTGTTTTGTTCATCAAGTGAGTTTAATGTTACCAATGACGTGTTTTTCATAGTTTTTGGCGTCACAGCAGCATGCCTTGGAATTTTTTCGGGTTTGGTTTTGACGACTCTTAAAGATGAAGTGCGAAAATATTTACAAGTTTCAATATTTTTTTGAAAGGTAGGGTTTTCGCTACCCAATATTCGACATTTCCACAAAAATTACAAGGTCCTATACAGAATACGACGTTGCCTGCTGATATATTGTTTACAAACATAACAAATGAAACTGTTTTGTTCCCAATTGTCGATATATCGTCCCAGCCGTAGCAGTAATGTTTAGGTTTGATTTATTCGGCCATTTTGCAGCGACTGAGCAAACAATCAAAGTGAAAGTGATTTCGTTTGCACAGTGACGTCACAGCCTTTAGCCAACAACATCAGCTGGTAGGTTGCTGAGGAAGTCGAGCTTCTACAATCAAATTTAAATGTTTACTTTGTCTTTGCAAGTATGTTGGAAAGCAGCATTCTTGTAAACATTCATAAAATTATGTAAAGAACTGAGATAGGTGAAATTCCTGTTTTTTTTACCGTAGCTGCCCTCAATGTTTTGTCAGTGTATGAAAATGGTACACGTGTTGTTTTGAAAAGCAGATGTTGCATCCGCTTTGTACACAGTAAAGGCCGAACCGCTGTACACCTAAGCACAATGCAGGGTTCTTCTAGATGACAATTGCTTCCTGTTGTCATGTTTACGTTTGGTGGACATGCAAAACCACATGATCAAAAATCTACAAGCAAAGATTGATTCCTCTCTCCCATATGTAGAGGTTCCAAATTTTCACGTCAGTAATCTACCTGATACCACGGTAAATTCCGTACTCTCAAACGTTGAGCTTTCATAGACATTTCCATCGTTTAGCCCAAGTGGACCAAATATGATTCCAAAACGCACGATTTCATCTTCTATTGTTGTACTGAAGAAAGCAATTCCAAAAATCGCATAATAGCACAAAATATTAACTGGGTCTGTCGATTTCATTTCATTTGCGGTTTACATACAGTTTTGCCCAATCTTAACCTGGTCAATTTGAAAAGACATTTGGAAGTCTGACTTATACAAACCCACGATTATATAGTGGCAGTGTTTCGTGTGGTCTGTTTCATCATTTTTTAGCGTAGACCCTGAAAGTAATTTATAACTCATTTAATAGAGTTTTTACGACTGAAATACAATCGAAGAGTTTTGCGCAACCATTACAAATGTTTTGCAACGTGGCCAACAAAACCATAAAACCACTTAGGCCAACATTCGCCAGTTTCATACAAACAAATTTATTTCCCGAATAGCAACTGGGTTCCATAGCAAAGCAATCGGCGAGGATGAATGTTTATACATTTAACTATACCTTTTTCGTGCTTGTGCTGCGCAAAATCGCTTGGTAAAACGTGTAGCGGTTCGTATAATGTTGATGTACCTTTAAGTCCTAAAACTATTTTGAAGGAGGTGTGAAATCGTATTATCTGTGTGTAGCATGTCACACATTTTTTGGGACATTGCGTTGATGTTGATACGAATATAAGGCTAGTCAACATGCAACAATTGGTTGAGTCAGTAAAAGTTCGTAATGTAACGTCACAGAACAAAATGCATAATATGACGTCATACAACAAAATGGACCTCACAAAAATCTTGCGCGCTCTTGCTCTTACAGCACCTATGATTGATAATTTTTTAAACATTTTCTCAATGTCGCATAGTTTGCAGACATGTCATCGCATAAAACGCAGTGTTCTTTATTGTTCTGAACATTATTAGTTTCAACGTTTGCACTTCCCGCAATAAAATACTGATTAGCAAACAGAACAGTATGTCACTGACGGTTAATGCCAAGCAGTTATGAAAGTAATTTACGCATTTTCGTTACCGTGGGTTGTTCCAACTCACTGGCGTTGCTGTAATTAGCCCTGCAAAGTATCCAACAGGTGCTTGTAAACAATACCATACAACAACTGTCTCATTATCATACAACAACACGCACAAAAAAGATTCCGGGTTGTTGTATGGTATATAAAAAAACAGAGTCCAAGATAAACGAAATGAAATAAATTGCTAAGTTTGCAGTAGTTCTGCTGACCGGAATGCTTGCTACATTTTTGACAAAACAAACTACCACAAAAAATGATCCGGTCACATTATTTGTTGTTACTGATTTGCGTGGTTTCAATTTTCCAATTGAAAGCATTGTACGTTTATGCGTTGTCATTTGCCATTCCAGTAACAAAACAATTTTATGCAATTACAAGCGTTTTTCAAACATGGTGTCTGCACGAAATAATGTTAACTCTTTAGCGACACCTGGAGTTTTTACAGCATATGGTGAGGGCTACCATTTGGCGGCAGGAATAGAGACTGGTAGCGCACTACCAGATAAACACCTATGGTATTTTTTGACCGTCACGGTTCACACTATGGGATGAAGAAGAAAACAGAACCCACAGGTTTAATTATGGCGAATTTTGAGATATCTGGTAGCTATAAATTAACAAATCTTTTCCTTAAATTCAAAACACTTTTGCTTGTGCTGGGACTTGCAGGAGTGATTTAGTACCGAAGAACGCGAAATGTAACAACAGCCAAGTGTGATTTTGTGTTAATGATTTCATGTTATTGTGTTTGATATATTATATAAGACACCGTAGAAGTAGTATACCATCCTTCGCATAGCAAGACAGGATCGCCCCACTGCGCACGCCCTTATTATTGGCGATCTCAGCTCTCGTATTCTGATCATAAGCTTCACAGACTTCGCAGCCAAGGCATTGCAGCAAAGCTGGATCAGCAACTTTTCCCGACAAGTTGGAGCTAGATCTGAAAATTATATAGAATACCTTTCCTTGTTTCTTGATAGAAAATGAAAATAAACATGTTTACGAGAATGTAGCGATGGATTCAACTGCCCACGGTAAACTTCTCATCCTTAATTGGATCATTTTCAGTTTTATACGCTATTTTCAAAACACAGATACAGAAATAAAAGTTTCATATATTGATAGTCAAATTGTTCCTTATACACCTTAATTTTTGTGACATCGAAGTGGTTTTATCTTTTACCCGCGTGTTCTTGTCTATTACTGTGCGTATCAACTGCACACCTGGTAGTCAGTTGTGGGAATGGTTGTGCTGCACGCCGAGCGTCCTGGAGACAGAGATGAGCTTTTGTAGATGTGTTTTTACTCTTTTTACGTTGTTTGACAGACACCGACAAAGCTTTTTTAGCGAAAAATATATTTCTATAAGTGTCGTCCCTACTTTGATTTACAATTATTTGCAAGTTTACAATGTTTTTTATGTGCCAGTGTAATAAAAAATGTTGTATACGGGGCAGGTCGTTTTGCTATGCATTTTCAATCTTTCTGACAATGCATTTGCAATTGAAGACGTTAGTTTATTTGAATGCCAGCTTCGGTTTTGATGACATTCAAAATGTAGTGCAGAAAAATTAATTTATTTTTGCATCATGAGGTTTTCAGGCTTGGCAGCCCAGGCAATGCAGCCCAGCTGGATCAGCCACTTTTTCCTGACAAGTCGGAACAAGATTTGAAAAATCAAGAGGTTAACTTGAGCTTGATTTTTCAAATCTTGTTCCGACTTGTCAGGAAAAAGTGGCTGATCCAGCTGGGCTGCATTGCCTGGGCTGCCAAGCCTGAAAACCTCATGATCGCGATACGTTAGCTGTGATCGCCAAGCAAGGACCTGCGCAGTGGGGCGATCCTGCCTATCATGCCATTGCATGAAATATTACTGAGTTTATTTTTGCATTTCATCATTTTTTCGAAAATTTGTTTTTGTTTTTATTTTAGCTTTTCATCTTTATAATTTCCACAAAAATTACACGGTCATATACAGAATACGACGTCTCCAGCTGATCTGTTGCTTGCTAACATAAAAAATAAAAAAAGTTTTTTAGTAATTGTTGTTTCAAGGGCAACGTATCGACCCCCAGTAATAGCAGTGTTTAGGTGTAGATTCTTCCAACCCTTTTGTAACGACTGAACAAACAATCAAAGTGAAAGTGTTTTCGTGTATACTGTGACGTCATAGCCTTTAGCCAACAAACAATATCTGCTAGTAGGTTGTTGTGTCGATGAATTCAGAAATCGTGCTTCTGGTCTTTGCAATGAAAAATTTATTTGCATTTAATATTAAATGCTTTGGATAAAAAGACACAAAAAAAATTTAAATTATTGAGAAAGATTTATGAAAACGAATTACATTTAAATGTGGTCAGTTAGCACCATTGCGACATTTATATTCTACAATTACTTCACATAACTTACATATTATCTCCATATCCTATGTATCGAAAGGGGATACCGACTATAAATTCAGTCCCTTACAACTTAAACTTCCACTAAATAATTGAAACGAAACCTCCACAGTTACGAGTAAAGTGTCCCATTGTAGTTTGTTGCCGAAATTGATTAACTAGGTGACAACTTGACCATAGGATAAATTCCTGCCCTTTGCCGATAGAAAACGCAGAAAAACCTCTACGCCCAAACTAGCAGTAGCTTTTTTCCAGCCAAAGTGCGGTTATTCCTACCACTACCTTTAATATGGCTGATAATGAAACTCCCGGTCCAAGTTTGACAGCCACTTCGCAAGGGGGTACTCTATTGGCAGAATCTGAGCTCATAAATGTTACTCCAAGTAATTTACGAACCCCACGCCCTCACTTTTCCGCCGATACCGTTTTTAATGGGGACGACTCTGACCGTTTTCCTTTAGGCGACCGTGCGGGACGGCGGAGTTTAGCAGACCAGGCACCTAAATTGCGTTTGCTGAAATTTCGGCCCAAATTGCCGAAGGCGTGGTTTCGCAGCTTTAAGGCCATTTTGTCAAATTGTCACGTATCGAGCGAGTTTGAGATGTTTAACTACGCGGTTTCCTGTTTGACTCAGGACCAAATTGCCAAGGTGGGAAACGCCATTTTAAATATCGAGAGTGATCGGTTTCCGTATTCGAAACTAAAGCAAGCTTTATTACGCTATTATGAACAGAGCGACATAACACGTTTAAATAAGCTTCTAAACGAGACAAGCTTGCAAGGTAGGCGTCCCACTGACTTGCTTAATGAAATGATTGCATTGTTAAATCATCCGGGCCCATTAGATGCGACTACTGAGAGGCTGTTGAAGCGGTTTTTTACTGATAAGTTGCCTGCTAACGTTCGTCTTATTTTGTCAACGGACTATGAGGATAGTTTGGAGAATCTCGCGTTAAAAGCTGACACTATGATATCTCTCAGTGCGCCGAAACTAGATATTCCTGATTTGGGGAATTCTTTGGCTGTGACTCCATCTGTGTCTTCTGTGTCTTCACAAATGCTAATCAATGATAATGTGGACAGACGGATGAACAAAATTGTGGAGCAAATAAATGCTTTGTCCACACAAGTCCATTCCCGAGCGCGATTTGATACAGGGTTTCGCGGTAGAGAGTTTCGTCCGCGATCGGCTAATTTTCGCCAGCAAATACGCCCCTCAGGCCCGCGAAACGCTTGGCAACCCTCGGGCCAAAGGTGGCAGACCAGGCAAAGATTTGGAAGGCCTGATGCCGGATTTTCGCAGGTTGGTCGGTCTGACCACGGCTGGCCGCGAGGTTCTGGAAACCTGTGCTACTATCATTCGCTTTTTGGTGACGTTGCTAAACGCTGTGACCCACCTTGCCGTTTGAACTATCAGTTCAGGAATAAAAAAAACCTGTAGGCGCCTTTCCACCTAGTTTTGGTCGGAAAGGCGGAATTGAGAAACGTACTTTTTCTGTATTTGATAAGCGTCTTAATCTTTCCTTTTTAGTGGACTCTGGTTCTGATGTAAGTTTGCTTCCCCGTTGGTTTGTTCGGAATAGGTTCTATCGTCAGCATAAAACCTTGCATGGGGTCGGTGGTAATTTCATTTATGCTGATGGGTAAAAACGCCTGAGTTTTGATATTGGACTAGGTCAGACTTTCACCTGGACTTTCTATATTTGTAATGTCGATCAAGCTTTGATTGACAGTGATTTCCTGTATGCCTTTGCTCTGTTGGTTGATGTGCCGAACAGAAAACTTTTGAGCAGACGTGCTTTCCGCACACAGTCAGCTTGCTTTTGCCCCAGGCGATGTTCTGGTGCTCGGCGCGTGCGTGGCTTTAATTTGACGTCACCGCGTTTCACGCATCAGGACCGAGACGTGCGTCAGTCACGTCGGTCGCAGTCTTGTAGTAGACGCAGGGAATTCCCCCGCGGGAAATTACCTTTGCCTGCAGATAGTGGTTTGAGAATGAATCAAAACACAGGGTTTGTGCGAGGAATTAAAAGAGATAGTGATGGAGGACCTAATGCAGTCTTTTCCAGTCAAAAGTCTAAGTTACCAGTTGTTCAGAATAATAAGAAATCTGTAAGCAAAGATGAAAGCAATGAGTTTAGGAGATTATTGCTCGAGTTTCCTTCAGTCCTTGAGCCTTTGTCTTTGGACAAACCGGTTAAGCACAACATTAGACATCATATTATAACTACTGGTTATCCAGTGAGTTGCAAACCCAGGTGTTTGTCTCCTGAAATGTTGCAATTGGTCAATGATCAGTTTGATGAACTTGAAAGAAAAGGAGTAATCAGAGATAGTGAAAGTCTTTGGGCTTCCCATCTTCATGTTGTCTCTAAGAAAGGCGGTGGTTTGAGACTCTGCGGAGATTTTAGGCGAATTAACTCGATAACCCTAAGCATGCAGAGACCAATACCCCATTTAGCAGATTTTGTCAATGGTTTACATGGAAAAACAATCTTTGCAGCCCTTGATTTGAAAAATGCTTTATATAACATTCCTTTGACAGCTGATTCCATTGCCAAAACAGCCATTGTGATTCCTGGAAGAGCTGTCGAATATTTAAGAATGCCTTTTGGCCTTCGTAATGCTCCACAATCATTTCAGGCCTTTATGGACAAAGTTTTAAAGGGATTGTCCTTTGTGTATTGCTACATCGACGATTTATTAATCGCTTCAAGTTCTGCAGAAGAACATAAAGCTCATCTACGCGCTGTGTTGTCAAGGCTTGATGAGTATGGTCTTGAAATTAATGTTGGAAAGAGTGAGTTTGGAAAAGCAGCTTTAGATTTCTTAGGACACAGAATATCAACAAAAGGTTATAGCCCTTTAGGAGAAAAGGTTGAGGCTATAAGAAAGTTTCCCAGGCCTACTACAGTGAAAGAGTTAAGGAGATACCTTGGAATGTTAACTTTTTATCGTAAGTTTATTCCTCATTGTGCAGCACATGTGCGGTTGTTAAACGCAATGCTACGGAAGGATAGCGTAAAGAGAAAGACTCTGCAGTGGTCGCCTGAGGCTATTACAGCTTTTGAAAGATCTAAAGAATTATTGAGCGAGCAAACACTGTGAAATACCCAGAAATCAATGGAAAATTCAGTCTTCTGTGTGATAGTTCTAATTTTGATTTGGGGGCGGTTTTTCATCAGTTCACTGGTGACAGTTGGTGTCCACTCGCTTTCTTTTCCAGAGGCTTAAACGAGGCTCAGCGGAAATATTCCGCGTTTGATCGGGAATTATTGGCAATCTATGAAGCCATCCGATACTTTAAACCCTTATTGCGTGGAAGGGATTTCAACGTCGTGACAGACCATAAGCCTCTTGTCAATGCTTTTCGGGCCAAATCAGATCATTTGTCTCCCAGACAGGAAAGACATTTTGATTACATTTCACAATTTACCAACCGCATTGAACACATAGCGGGTTGGCATAATCAAGTTGCTGATTGTTTGTCCCGAATTGAAATCAATGCACTTAAACTCTCTTCTGATGTTTTTGACTTAGAGAATCTTGCTAAAGGTCAACAGACGGCAGAATTTCAAGAGATGTTGTCAGATCAGTGTGTTAGTTTGAAGTTAGTTAGCAGACGACTTCCAGATAGTACCACCTCTTTGGTTGGTGACGTTTCTACAGGTGTGTTTCGTGCTGTTGTTCCTGTTGCATACCGGAAATGTGTATTTGATGTGTTACACAATTTGAGTCATCCTGGAATTAGAATCAGTAAGAAATAAATTGGTGAACGATATGTCTGGCCTGGAATGAATGCAGACATACAGCATTGGTGCGAAACATGTTTACCTTTGTCAAGTTAATAAGGTCCATCGTCACAACATTGCACCTTTGTCTCGTTACATAGAACCTACAGACAAATTTTGCGAACTTAATATTGACGTCGTCGGACCGTTACCTAATTCTAAAGGGTATTCCTATCTTCTTACAATCATTGACAGATTCACCCGATATACTGATGCAATTCCAATGGTCGATTTTACAGCTCAGAGCTGTGCTGATGCTTTTCTGCTCCACTGGGTGGCGCGATGAGGTTGTCCATTGCGTTTGACTTCTGATCGAGGTACAAATTTCTTGTCAGGTGTATTTCAGGATTTATGCAAATTGTTGGGTATTAAATTTTGTTCAACTACGGCTTACCATGCTTCATCTAATGGCCTGGTGGAACGAACTCATAGAAGACTCAAAGCAGCATTAAAATCTTATGAAAATCCCACTGATTGGTACTCTAACTTGGGTTTGGTTCTTCTTGGAATTCGTGCTAGTCACAATGTTGATTTAGATTTTTCACCAGCAGAAATGGTGTCAGGAAAGAAGTTGAGATTGCCAGGAGAGTTTTTCGTAAATAGAACCGAGTGAAACTAAGTCTGAATATGAAACTAAGTCTGAATAAGCGATTGACATCTTTCATGTCTGAGTTACGTTTTCCCCCCAGGCGTGACCATCCAGTTAGAAAATCTTTCATTGATAAGAATATTCTAACAACTTCACATGTTTTTGTCAAAGTTTCCGGTCATAAACCACCGTTGCACCCTTCTTACACGGGACCATATAAGGATTTGGAGCGACATGACAAATATTTTGTTTTGGCAATGTTTGGTAAAGCGAATAGCGTCTCCATTGACAGAATTAAAGTCGCGCGCTTGCCAAATGTTGTAAATGACAATGAAACTCCTGAGAGCACTGATTCTTTAGTTGAAACAGTACCTTCTTTTGTTGTTGACTCTGAGTTAACCACGGATCCTTTGCTTTCAGGAGAGGCAAATTCTGGTTTTCCTGAGGTGCCAATTGAACCAATTAGACAAACGAGAAGAGGACGAGAAATCAGGAAACCTTTGAGATACAGAGACTAAGGTCATGCTGCTTTTACAGTGCTTTCTTGTTGTTGTGTTTTTGGGTTGTTCCACTTGTGAACAGACCTTTCAGATTTGTCATGAAACGATGTCTGATGGCGAATATGAAATAAGCAAACCTCCGTTGTGTAAACGCCCTGAACCTGAAAACGTCACTTCTTGTAAGTCAAAAGTTTATCATCCTTCTACTGATTTTATTAAGATTAAAGTGTTTATGTGTCAGCTTATGGTTGAATCGTACACAAGTGTGTCTTATTTGTTTGGTGCAAAGACTCATGAGATAAACACTGTAGCTGGTGATGCCCCTCTAGCGTTTGTGAACAATGGTCTAGAACTCACACCTCTTCTATGGGTGATTTGGTTCCCTTAACAAAGTCCTCTTGGTCAACTCGCAATAAGCTTGAAATTAAATACCATTGGCCAACTTCTGCACAAGGCAGCGTCCGAAATGCTATTCTTACTGAATCTATTGTTCTTTATGATCATATAAATAAAGTAATGAAAAGCCCTCTTGGAATTTTATCGAATTGTAACATTCATCGTGGCGCGTGCACTGTTGGGACACGTTCTTATGTGTGGTCAGTTCCATCTCGCATAGATTGTCCTGTTGCTAAACCTTTGGGTACTCATGACCTACTTATCCATTTTCAAAAAGGGAAGCCGGCCCCTTATCGAATGGAAATTCGAAATTTAGGAATGAGTATTCATCATAGTGTAAAGTGTCTGCCTAATGTTGGTGATTGTTATAGCGGTATTCCATTTTGTGCACCTGGAGGGTTGATTTTGGTTACAGAGAATTGTAGCGCTTTGAGAACTCCTTTTACATCTAGACATCTTCCACCTAATGATAGTAGTTCTGCGCCTAGGTCGGATCCCCTGGGTTTGTTGTTGACTGAACTGAGCGATACTATGAGCTAAGGGTTCGTTAATGTAACCGCCGATATACATTATTTGGAATGTCAATCAACGTCTTTGCTCACTACTATTTATTCTTTGTTGTCTCGTCAATATCCAGGAGAGACCTTAAGTAAACTCCTTGAATTGCCTAAAGCCGCCATCACTATCGGTGTAGTTACCGCGATAACTTGCGAGCCTGTTTCCGGAACTGTGATACGGAATTTACGACATGGGGATTTATTTGCCACTAGACCTCTTATTCAATTTAAAGACCCCAGCAGCAATCGCTCTATTATTGGACAATACTATCGTGATGTTTACAAGAATGTTAAATTCCTTGAGACTTATATTCCGGGGAGAATTATGTCCTTTAAAGTGGGTGATGTTTATTACACTTATGAGAATTACACTTTAGCTCATGTCAACTCGAAAGTGCATTATCTTACTCCCCAATTAACACCTGTTCACTATACCCCACATACTGTTGATTATCAATCTATAATGAATGAATTCCCTAGACCTTCCACTGGCCTAGATGACATGACAAGCATGTTAATGGCTTTGTCGCAGGCTCGACTCACACATGATAAGCTGTATCATTACATAAACTCTAATTTAAAGAGTAATGTCGACGCCGATATGGGTTTTGTTGCAAGAACGGCGGAAAACGTAGTCACTAATGTTTTTATTGCTGTCATTAGTAACATAACCAGCCCTTTTATAGGAGGTATAATGGTAATTTTGTTCTTTCTGGCACTTATATGGGGAGGAATTCTAACATTTTGGGCTCTTAAACATTATCTGCCAATAGGATTGCAAATAGCCCGGGGAAAAGTAAATGCTTATCGCAATAAAAGTGTGGCTGACAGCGAAGGACCTAACGCTAGAACGGATGTAGGTGTAGTGCCTGCTTCCAATGTAAGCCAAATCTATCCAAATTTAGATTAAAGTGGTGGAATGATTGTACTATGTGGTGTATAAATAAAAAAAAATAATATACCCCTAAAAAAACCAAAAAAAAAGAACATATATAAAACAAAAGACAACATAGATGGTCCCTAACACACTAATTACCTTTTGCCATGTCACATTTTTCACATTGTTTTTCGTTGCCGTGTCCTATGTTTCTATTCTATGGTGTTTTGTATCGTGTACATGTTATTTCGTCATGTAGTCTCCTGTTGTTTGTTTCTTTTCATTTTCTCTCTTATATCGTTGTTCTTTGCCTATTTTGTGAAACACTTTTTGGGGTGAGACAAGTGTAACGATATGAGGTAATGTGTTTTTCATTCGCATGAAACTTTTCCATGAGGTAATGCAATGACTTAGCAGTTCGTACCAGGAAGTGTAACTCCCATTTTCTCGGAACGACAACGGAGAATCGCTCGTAAGATGCAATTATCGATAAGCGCTCTCACGCAACTGCATACCTTAAATGTATATAAAAATCTGTGGTTTTGTGGTGAAAACTGTTCTACAATTTGGCGTGCTCGTGGGACCAAAAACGTATGATTCCCACATATCTGTGTTTCGTCTTGGTGATATCTGAATAAAACAAACTAACCCAAGTTTGGTTTATCTGAAGTCTGGGAGTCAGAAGTCAGGAAACAAATTCAATTGCAGCTGAACACGTAATCAACAAACAAAACAAACACCAATTTTTGCACACTGTAGCTTCATTGAATATACGCCCCTATCATACGCGGTGCGCAGTCAACCATTAATTTAAATTTTATTCGCACTAAAGTTTAAGAAAGCCATCTATGAAATTTGTAGCCGGCCAAGGCGCCTTTAATCTATGCTATAAAAACTGTCCGCATTGCTTAGTCGAAAGTCAGTCTTTAAAGCCTTTGGTACACATGTTTTTTGACTTATTTCTTCATATCACTGAATCGCCGGCGGAACAAAGGATGCAGACGGAAGTTTTCCTGTAGAATTTTACAGCCTTCTGGCATCCCGCACAACGACAAACCGTTTTGCCTCACCTATTTTTTTAATACCTACTGTGTTATCCGTTCCCATCAACCCGACATTATCTAACCAACTGGCACTCGCTTACTTGAACAGATTTATCAGTCAAGTGCTCGCTCACTGAGTCTGGTTACTTTCGTTTTATCGCTCGTACCCACGTTCGCTCACTTACACTATAAGTTACTAAAAAAACTATTTCGCAAGACGCCACTGACGCTTGTTGGTTATTTCAATTCCCGCCGTCTGATATTGTAACCTATGTATTCTGAAATAATTAAACATTTTACTGCCAGTTTTTCATGTACACTGAAAGAAATCACCGTGACAGCTTTGTTCCAAACATCTATCGAATTTTACACAACTTAATTCCCAACAACCAGAGGGAGAAAACAAAATCACAAGCCATCATCACACCAAGGATTACCAGAAGATGGAATATTGCTAATATTGGTTAACACGAATGTTTTCCTGACTTAATTCCCATACACAACTACAACGCAGACAGAACCAAGGATGCAGACTTTCCTCAGAACTCCCACAGCCTTCTGTCATTCGTCTTGACGACCGATCTTTTTATCGTACATAAATGCTTTGCTACCCGTTCTCTCTTTACAACCAAACTCCCCAACATCAAGAAACCAACTGGCACTCGCTCACTGCCTGATATTGCAACGTTTGCTTCTATTCAATAAAGTTGGTCTGCACACGGAGCAAATTAGTTGGTAAAAGAAAAAGAACACGCAAGGTAGACTTAGATCAGTTATAACAGCATCCAAGCACTTCAAACGCTGCAAGCCAGGCGATGACCAAGACGCGACTGTGACTAAAACACTTACGCAGACAAGCCGGATCACGCGGACCTTGATGTTTTGAAAAGGAAGAGAGCAAATTATTTTTTCTTGCTCTCTCTCACACACACATGCGGCTGAGCTATTGGTTTCCTAAGGCCGGGTCCACACTCACGCTTTGCACCGGCGGATTCTCGGTTTGTTTTAATGTCCCGAGCGTACGCCCGCACGCCGGCGTATAATGAAACAAACAAAGAATCCGCCTGCGCAAAGCGTGAGTGTGGACCCGACCTAACAGTTTTTCAACAACTTACCACATAGCGGCCGTTACAGAATTCCCAACATAGGAATTATTTTACGATGTGAAATCAGCAAAAAAGCCCCTCGAACACAATTGTTTCCTTCTCAATAAGGGATTAAAGGTTGGGTTTACCCATATTTAAAGCGATTCCAAAATAAAATTCTCCCACTGGCACATTTTTCTTTCTGGGGTCCGCAGGCGAAACGAAGTTTGCAAACGGAGTTAAGCTTTCTCAACAAAACTTACAACGAACTAACAAGTCACTAAGGCGCTTGATTGCATTAATATCCGCCTGATACTGCAACGTGCTTCCTATTCGCAAATAAATAAGTCTGCCCACGGAGTGAAATTGGTGGAAAGAAATAAAGAACACGCAG
Source organism: Ascidia mentula (assembly GCF_947561715.1). Lineage (NCBI taxonomy): Eukaryota > Metazoa > Chordata > Ascidiacea > Phlebobranchia > Ascidiidae > Ascidia > Ascidia mentula. The sequence goes on from NC_138569.1 coordinate 1,998,430, forward strand.
GAGCAGACTTAGAAACACAAGTAGCTGCAACAAACCCAATGAAAAGTTGCACGTTTTAAAAAAATTTGTTTTCCAAGTAGGAAAATACGATGTGAAAATGAATTTTTGGCCAAACGTGCGAATCCCTAATTGGGTCTAAAACGATGGACGCTGATTTAGATACGATAAACTTTTATAATGGCAAACAAGCTGCAACAAAAGTTGACCAGAATTATCTCGCCTTGTCGACTTAAATCTCAAAGGATTCTCAGGGTAAATGATTTTCTTGTGTTTCAACGGCATCTCGTTTCAAAAAACTTTTGCCGTTAGTTTTTGTTCCCACATAATAAGGTAACTGAGTTACTGTGCCTTTTTTGCCCCCAACTTCTTCTAAAACGTACGACGAGATAAAGGAGCATAAATTGTTTTTATTCAACACGATTACGTGGTATAGAAAAACAAAGTACTGTATTATCTTAAATGCCTGTAAACGAACGGCGAACTTTTGTATCACAATAAAAGCTTTACATCTATAGGACCTCCATGTAATCACGGTCAATTTTTCTTTCACTATTTGTAGTTATCTCACTTGCTGCAAAATATCAATTGTACAGTAAATAGTTTATTCTTAATGAAACAGCACAACCTACCATATACATGTTCCTTGCTGCTATTAATATCCGTTGGGGTTGCTGTATTTTTCCAAGTGGACAAATTTTGATGAACTTGTGTATTAACATCAGGTGTCACATGTTTATTTATGTTATCTTTCATTTTAATACCTTCAGAAAAAAACAATGAACTAAAGGTAATAAAAAAGGTTTCTATTATTGAACCGCCAGGTCAAAGTTAGTAAAAATTAAACAGCACTTACTTGTTGACCTTCTGTGCCACAAAAATGCTGCAACAGCTGTTAAAACTAAAATTAAACCCCCAACAGTTGTGCCTATTATCAAGGGTAAATTGTGCTTTGGTGTATCGCCGTTCACAGAAATTATGATTACAAATGAACTTATACCAACTGCATTTGAAACTTTTAGTGTGTAAACATCTGCAGCTTCCTAGAGAAATCAAAATAAGTTATTTGATTATTTGCGCAAAAAATATTACCAGAAATCAGCAATTCTGATATGTATTATTTTTAAACAATTGTCTTTATGTGAAAAAACATGTATACATAATAATTTAAAATATCATGTACTAATAAATGAATGGAAAAGATACAACAAAACCATTTTTGTGACATTTAAAATTAATTAGGTTCACTTTATCTAAAGCTTACATCAATGTAAAATATGAATGTTTGGTTCTTTTCTGACATCCATGTAACATCTTTATTGTCACCTCAAAAATATAAACAAATTTATTGAATAATTTAGTCGAAAATAAATGTTTATCCAACAGCACACCTGGTGATTCCAAAACGGAGGCCAGAGGCTGAGGCACTTAGTTATTGACTTTTTCAAAGTTATTTCTTCATTTAAAAAATGTAAAGCAACCAAACGTGAGTAAAACACATAAAAACAGTCCAAATGTTTTTTAAACAACTCATAAAATTATTCATTCCCTCTCAACTACAGTTTTATTAGCATAAAGTACTTGTGGATGATGTAGAAAGTAGAAAGAATATCTAGTAGAATGAAACTGATACTTTTGACAGAAGGGATCCATTTTTATGTCAAGGAATTAACAAAAATTGCTTGAATCAAATTTACTACTAACATTTTGCAAGCAAATGATCAAACTAAACATTACACAAAAAACTACATGAAAAAAACTTTGCTAGACTTGTTAAAACAGCAAACCCAAGAGCTGATTGGTTGGCAAGTGTTTTTTCTTCATAACTAAATAGCATTTAACTTTTCTTGTATTGTTACCATTCTCACAAAAAATATGTACAAACAACATTATTTGAAAGGAAAAAACAGGGACTTACAAAGCACCGTCAAGGTATGATGAAATGACCAACCAATAGTATTGTTGACTGCCGAATATTTTGAGAGGGCCCGACAACAGATGTGTGCATTGTTCAGTTGAGGTTCCAGAAGTAAATTGTATGTAGGACTGCACTGAAGTGATTAATGCAATGTTTAAAATTTATACATCAATGTCATTCAATAATTTTAAAAACACATTTGTTTCCAAAATACCTGTGTCACAGAGTCATTGCCAATATGGAATGTGAAGTTTGTGACAATTGGATAAATGGGTAGAGTAACATTGCATGTGATGGAAATATTTTTTCCGGAAACTCCAGTTATATTTCCACTAAGCAATGGGTTGGGATCTTTAAACATAACTTAGATTTTCAAACCTTTAGTTTTTAGCCAAAGGTTTAAATAATTAAAAAACTTTTTTTATTCTAAGTGTGTTTGCATTTCCCAAGCTACATACAGGTAATCAATTAAAAATGATATGGAAATCATAAAGTTGAATCTGTTGTTCATAAATTGTTTGTCTGGCTTTAAACACTAAAATGGTGTTGCTTTTAAAACAGTATAACACAATATGTAAACTTGTATGCTTTAAATGGTATCTGTTTTTAAAAATTACACAAGAAGAGGCACAATACACTTACTATGAAAATCACAAATATTTTGTTTCAAAAATTGAAAGTGATAGTGTTTTTCAAACAAAACTGCACTTTTTACCAAAGGTAAAATATTTAATGCTAGTGAAGCATAAAATTAACTCCAACAGAGATTTTTGTTTCATTTTTTTATTACCTCCCCAACATTCTAATCCTTCAGCTCCAAACCATGTTGCATCATTTTGACAAATTGTATCCCTGATACCAGGAGTTGAGTTGCTGTAAAACAACTCTTGTCCTGCTGGGCATTTGAACTTTCCTTGTACATTGTATTCATAACCTGATGCAGTGATGGTTGGTCCAACAACGGATATGCTTGATAAACAATCTTTACAAAAAATAAAGCTTTGCAAAGTTTAAATATTTTGTAAGCATGTTTTTCAACTTTAATTATTATTGAAATTAATTATGATTGTTTTGTAATTATTTAATGTAAACCAATTGTACTTTGTACTTAAAGGCTACGTTTAGCACATGAGGCATACATTAGTTTACTAATTTATACTTTTACCTGTTACACTGAAATTTATTGATGAATTAGGAATGTAGTCCCATGAAACTGAACGATGAAGTGAAGAAGAAATGTTAAAAAAAGTAATGACAACTTTGAATACATTCAGACTGTTAGATATACACTCTACCAGGCACCTGTAGACAAAAAACTATTCTTAGATGCTTAGACATGGGACAGTGGACAAACCTGACAAAAAATAAACTTTAAAAATTCATTCCAATAATATTTCCAAGTTTATTTATAATTAATTTTAAATGTTAATGAACTACCCATGAAAAAACGTAATTACCTGCGGGGAATGTTGGGCAGCAGTGCTGATGAAAAATTCTCTGAGCATGTGGAATCGCTGTCCGTCAGTGTCACAAGAACCTAAGTTACAGCATTTTCTTCTTGAATTTTACCAGGAGAAAATCAAACTATTTTGTTTAGTGTCACATTGTCAAGATACTGGTAATGTGTACTAAACCCAAGACACTAGTTTTGAATAAAACTGCAACAAGTTATGCGATTAAAATGATCTTGTGGAGGTAAGGAAGCCAATCATGGTGCAAAACTTGTACTTTGATAAATTGTAATTTGTACTGTGACTCCATCATAAAAATTGGCTTTATTGCCTGGATTTGTGCCTATCTACCAACTCTAATGTATGTTTTAATGTGGACATTGGAATAATGCAAGGTAGTAATTTCCAAACACATTCTATAGTATTAAACTGGAGATTGTTCAACAAAAGAGTATAGCTGAATCATACTCTTTTTGATATTTAACATTTAGGTGCAAATAACTCTTTACATACATTATTTACTATCCATTCATTAAAATATAAACTGTATATAAATGATGATGATGTTGCTTGAACATAGCTTGTTATTGTTGTATTGGATCCTGTTGCCTGATTGGGAGAAGGTAGAATTGACAAATTGGTTGTTTGTCCTGCAAAACAAACTATAAAGTTATTGTGTATAACAACATGAAATGGACCCCTGAACAATGCAAATCAGAAACAGAAATTACATAATAAACAAACCACTACAATTTATTGTGATGAAAGAATTAGATAGTTAGTCACACAGAGTTACTGCCAATTTGCTCAAAACTTCATGGCAGAAAACAATAGTAGAAACAACATTTGATTACATACCCTTTAGTAGTGGAACATTCACAAATACAACACATATAGCTAAAAAAATATGTGGATATACTGGTGCTTGAAACATCATAATATTTTGCACCTTAAAAATATGAAAAATGTTCATTCAACAAAAATGGTTTTGAAACCTTGCACAAACAACACACATGACTTAAAACCCAACTTCCAGGTCAACAAAAACAATAAATGTTTCTTCCTGCAAGTTACAAAAGATGTACATAACCGCAGGAAACTACGCGGACCCAAGCTAAGGAGAACCACATATGTTCGACTCTAATAATTTAGGTACTGTTCCACTTTCGTTTTGTTAACAACCCACCAATGACGAAACACAACAGACCAAATATTGACAAAGCTGTCTTATTTTTGTATAAATGACATCACTGGAATAAAATACTGCTTGCCTAGCTGCCGCACTGCAAGGGACGTTTTGCACTAATATTGAATCAAACCGCCAACACAAGCTCGTTAACAGAACGAACTCACGACAAGCAAACAAACTTATTTGCTGCGTGTGTTCCTACAAGCGTTAGGCGGGTTTCATGTGCGGTTTGGTTAAATTTAATACCTGAAAGAAAACTTTTCTGGTTTTGATCTAACTAATCGTTATTACATCTGATCGTGAAAGAAAGTTCATATGTCGTCGTCTAGTTCTTTACAAGGTCATCCTTTTTTGGTTTTCTTGTAAATGCGCATTTTAAAAAAGAGCCCATACATTACCTGTAGCAATAACCTATTAATTGACTTTGAAACTTTACATAAAATGTAGAAGTAAAATATTTGATTTCATGGTAAAAAAAAACTTTATTGGCAACACTTGTGTCTTGGTGAGTTTTGTTTAAAAATTTAGCAGTTGCTGGTTTTCTCTTTTTTCAGGTAGTACAAGTTTTGTAACAACAATGAATAAAAACCTTTGGATTGTTTTGGGAACTTTTCTTGTGTTGTGCTTGCAAAGTTCAGGTAGTCTACGGTTATCCTGTTTGCACATCAAAATTTAGTGTTTTATAGAAATGTTCCCTAACTCTTAGATGCACAAATAATTTCATTATCTGATGGTCTCATTGATGGTGGAAATGTTGCTGTGAACTTTCGGCCAAGTGTTACATTCCGGTTTTCGCTGGATACATACACAAGCTGTAGTTGGAAACGAAACTCCGATTCACTTCTTCATTTTTTTGTATTTAATGAATGCATTGACAGTGATTCTTTACCACCAAATTTAACCTGTGTTCAAATTTCTACAACTGTTACTGCAACATTTATACCACTACCTGTTACCAGCCAAAAAAACCTTTCAATTGATCTGATCTGTTCTCCACCAAATCAACCAACGCCAAGCATATTTCTTACCGGAAAATGTAAGTGATTTTTAGGTATTTGTTTGTACATAATACTTGTCTTTCTTATTTGCACAAAACCTGTACAACTGGTAGTTAGCCTAATAAAAGGATTAACTTTCAATAATTACTGTTTTACTGTAAGGTTTAGTTGTAAAAATCTGGATAGCTATATTTCCTGTAAAGTCTTGCTTTTGTGGTTTTAATGTCTGTATACTTTATTTTTCATTTTTTTAACATTACCTGAGATAAGCCAATAAATATTCACTTTTTCCTGTTTATTCCTTGCTATTTCCAAAACATTTGCTGTGTCATTCAATTTACAAAGAATAACATGATCAAAATATAAGGTTGTAATATGTGCTATGATTTTCAGACTGTGGAAATGTTACATTTCCTGGAGTAATTCAGGATGTACCAGCCAACAATGACTACATGAGCACCCATACCTTTTCATGCATGACAGGATATCAAGGAGCATTTCAAACTGCTACATGTCAAGCTGATGCTACATGGAATCTTGTACAGCCTGTCTGTACAAGATTTATAATTTTGGATTAAAACATGATATTATTCAAATCTTCCATTGTCTCACTCTCTTCAGTTTTATAATAGTTAACCTACAATTTTTGCTTTTGTCAAGTCAATAATTTTTCATTTTGATGGGAAGTTAATGCATCCCATCTCACTTCTTTAAACACTAGTTGTAAAGGCCGTCTAGTAAATTACCTGCCCAGCATTCCAAACCTTGGGATCCACTTCAAACTGCATTGTTTTGACAAACCGTGGTGATTGCAATTGGATAAGTTGAGTTAGTGTAAAGCAACTTCTCATTGGTGTTACATTGAAATTTACCAATGCCATTATAGTTGTAGTTGACTGCATAATGACTGGTCCTAAAAGGTGTTACTTGGGCATTCTGAAATGACAAAATAAAATCAAATATTAGAAGAACAATCTACTACATAGATAAACTTGCCGATCATGCAATGTTAGAAGAGCACACTTTGACAATGACAAAATTAAATTTTCATGCAAATTAAAGCTCAATCAACACCACATAAATTTATTGCAAAAATTCATCAAATGATAAATATTGGGAGCAAAATTACACCTGGGAATCATAACTTAACCTACTGTTAGCTACAGATTACAAATATAAAACTAACTGTTTACATCTTAAAAAAGCAAGTGTGGATTTAACTGCAAAGGTTGAATGCAGTTTTTTGGCAATAAGAACCACGAGTTATATTTCGATTGTGTGTTATGGTGTAGCCATTACATGGCTTTCAAACAACACAAAATCACATCAGAGAACTGTACGCTGTGAAACAAAAGCACTAAATTTCGCGAGTTGGTGTCTTTAATAAATTGTTGTTTCCCTTTACAAAAAAATATGCTTTTCCGTAATGGAATGTATTTGAAAAATTTCCCAAAAACATTATGGCGATAGATGGCGCTAAAATTCTGCATAAAAACCTTGAATGGGATTCGTTACCAGGCCGGACAAACTGTGTTCGAGTTCGGTTGTAAAAAACAATCCGGAGGTCTATGATCACCAAAATTTTCGGCTCAGAATGTTGAACAGCGAAGCAATCTTTTGAATGAAGATTGTTGTCGTCAAAATGTATTATCTTTTTCCACTTGTTTTATTGTAATGTACGTGTAGGTATAGGGTAGGAGTATATAATGTGAATAAGGTGAGCACATTATGAGCTTTTTCTGCAAACAACCCGCAAATACTTTCAAATATTACGTGTATGTGCGTGTATGTACAAGGTGAGTTGAAAAATGTGCGTTCATTGATAAGTTATTTACAACTTCAAGATTCGGTCAATATATCGAAAACCAACCTTTTCGGTAAATTTATAAATTAGATTTGGAAGAAATAAAATATGGGAAAAGTATCTCGCACAATTTAAGAACATGCTGAAATTGGTTTATTTGCGTATAAAGGTGATATATAACACGTAGGGTTGGTTGACGCTTTTACATGTGAATAGGAAATAAGTCAGGATATAATCACCACGTTGTCCTGATCATATTGCAAGTTGTTGATATGTTTTTTTTATAACATCCCACCACAGGATCGCTGAATGCACCCTTCCATTTTGTTGGGAGAGCAAACCAAGATTTTACCAGAGCCAGATATCTTATTCCCCACAAGAGGGCGATAAAAATCGTATTTAGTACAAGGAGACCCTTCATGGTTAGCTTCCAAGCAAGCTATTTCTTGGGTTTAGAATTTTCGGCTCCAAGATACAAAACAATCAATAAACGTGACGTCTGCAAATGATGGCAAGATTCAATTTTTTTGAGATTTTCGTCTGATTAAAAATGGTAAAAAGCAAGTCACAAATGTAATTTCCTGGTTTAATTCTGGGGAAAAACGGTCTTGATGGGAAAAAGTACCCGGATGTTTAAGATTTGGGACTAGAAATTTGTCTACGTGACTAATATAACTCTGTTGCAATTGTGCGGTGACAAATATGATTTACCCACTGTATCAGATAACGCATTAATGTTTCATGCAATGGCATGATTGGCAGGATCGCCCCACTGCGCAGGTCCTTACTTGGCGATCACAGCTATCGTATCGCGACCATTAGGTTTGCAGGCTTGGCCCCTCCCAGGCATTTTGGATCAGCCACTTGTTTAATGTTTATACGTTTTACAATATCATCTTTCTTGTTTATGCTGCGCAACATCGCCTGGCAAAACGTATAGCGGTTCATATGATGTATATACAAAAATAAATCTGGTCAACTTTTAACAATTGGTTGTAAGAGTCAGTTCAACTGTGACGTCATACAACAAAATATGACCTCACAGCAATGTTGCGCGCTCATGCTTTTGAGAGGACGGCACTCATGAATGGTAAATTTTCTGAACACTCAAATTCACCGCTTTAGATGTAGCTCGTTTGCGACATCTTGTGATCCATCGATTCAGTTGTAGTTTAAAACCACTGCCTGCAGTTTGTGCGATAAAATCTGTCGCATGTATGTAATTGTTTGGATTCGCAAATTGATTTACTTAATTTTATGCGTAATCTGTTTCGAAAGCAAATTACACCTATACCAAATGTTATGCTGGGATAAATGACGAAACGATCAACGTTATGATGTCAACAATTTTCCACGCGGAACACGTCTACCGCACGATTGTAATTGACAATTGGCTTTTGACCTACACTTGTCGTCTGGTTACAATTAATCAACACAACCTATTTTACTCGTTTAATTATAATGTAGTGCACATCGATAACCGTGTCAACAATGTTTGCTCCAGTTGGTTTAAACCGTTTATTTTGTGAAAAAAGACAACATAGGGTATCTTTAAATATACCCACAGTGTTTAGTAATTATAATAACCTAAATTTTCGTTGTTGATGATTTAACTGAGCCATGTCCATCTTAGGGAAGTGAAGTTAACGCCGTAAGACTTCGGGCAGACAACCAGCCTATAACAAAAATATATGTGTTCTCTTCTCCAGGATTAATAATTTTTTTGGACAAGTTCCATATTTTTTTTTTATTTTGTAAAACAAACGACCAAAAACTCATTTTTGACTTCAAATATTGAAAAATTGAGATCTAAGCCATTGACTGCAGATGCTGGCCTAGCGATCACTGTATAACTTCCGTAATGGCAATATGCACACGAAGCACCAGCTTTTGACAACAGGATCAGTCTCATTGTTGTTTGGAATATATATTTCGCCCTGTGGGCATCTTCAGTTCCTTAGTTACAGTAAACACAATAATAAAATGATTTAAAAACAGTCTTTTTCAAATTCCGTTTTTTTTATTCAGTGTTGCATTTTTTAACATCATAGAGCCAAAGAATGTCAAACTCACTTTGTAATACCCAAGACAAAACTAAATGAGAATGAAAACAACAATATTAAAAAATATTTTTTGTATTCGGTGGTCCAGTATATTTTATACATTTAATTACAGCGCAACTGATTGTCTTCGCGTTGCCACTAACGCGAACACACTTAATCACAACCGAAATGCTTGTATAATTTCAATAGGAAAAAATACAGACGTTGCGTGGATAAATTATTATTGCAAAGCCAAGTGCCACAAATTTCAAAATTAATAAATTAATGACAACAAAACAAACGGATGACGGTGATTGTGTCTCCACAAAGTCTTTGCCTGGCTGTATTGATGAGACCTTTCAGGTCGAAACATTGGTCATCTGTCTGCAATTCACAAAACTCATATTATTGGCTGCACTTAAATAACAATTTACGCCGCACAAAAAACACAAAAATGTAAAAGTGCGAAATGAATTGGCCTGAAACAACGTGGGTCTTAAAATAAAAATTAAAACTTTTTGAGGGAAAATATCACAACACCAGATTAAGATAAAATTTCATCATTCTTCATTTCAAAATTTGTTTGCACTGGGTTTTTGAAGACAGAGAAAAAACATCGTTTTAATTCTTTCTTGTTTCAGTGGCTTATCTTCCACCAAAAAATGTTTCTATATTGTTCATGAAAACAAACCCAATCATTACATTTGAACTACGCAAACAAATGCAGCTTTTCATTACAATCAGTTTTAGTTTACAAGACATACATGCATATTTCTCATCAATTCGTTCTTGTCTGCAATAGTCTATGTTTGGTAACGAAATGACAAAATAAACTGGTGGTAAGAAGGATATTAATGAGTGAAAAATCAGGTAAAGCAGCGAATGAAAATTCATCGTCAAAATTTAAAAAAAATATCTCATGATTTGGAAAACTTTAGACACAGCTAGTGTTGATTTTAATTTTTGTGGTCAACATAGAAAATTAGGGCATATATTTGCGAAAAAATATTTTTAAATATACCATTTGCTGTAACCTGGCATTATAACCACGTTTACCTAGACAAGAGCCTTTAAAAAGGAAAGTCCCATCCTCCAAACAAGTTCCATTCATCGAGCCAATATACCCTGTATTACATTCAAACTCGCATGTTTGTCTAAGGTTACAACTCCAGCCAGGTAACATCTTTACACTTTGACAATTTGTGCCGCAGTCTGATAAATCTGTAACAACGACTATGATTATTCCGCTTGGTGGGAGTACAGAGTCGCATTATCACTTACCCGCTACAACAACAAACTGTGTGCTGAACAACAGTTTTCTATCAAAAGCATGGGCAGACATGACAACTGAACCATCACTTATTTGATGAAGTCCAAATGACATTTCAAAACTTATGAAATCGTCCGCAATCACACTAAAAATGTGTTGCAACTTTTGTCTGTGTGGGATTATTTAGTTGTATTCCGTTTCCTAAAAGACGAACAATGTCACAGACAGATTTGTAGATGTAAATAAATACATAAACGGCTTAATTGTTTCAAACAAATTGTTTGAGGTAAAGGTTTAGCTGTTGGTTATTAAAATAGTATAAAAATGGCTTTCGCCTGCATAGGCGTCATCATTTTTTTGTGAGATTAAAACATTCGCATAAAAATAAAAATAACAAAAAGTTCTAATTAAATTGATTAAATAAGTAAGTAGATGAAACAGAAAATGGAAACATGTCGTTTCCTTTTGTGCCGTGTCTGTAGTACCCAACTATTAACTGCACTACAATACAGGGCCTTACGATTCCGTTGACACAAAGATTAGTTAGTGCGAACTCACATGAACACACAATGTCGAAACCATGCGCAGCATGAACACGCGTTGTTACGCAACATTGTACGTCATGGCAGCAAGGTTGGATGTTTGTGAAGATAAATGGCTGAACTGCACACAAGCCAGAAAAAAACATCCCAAATATTATCCACCCAGGATTAGTTGACGGAATTTATTGGTGTTTCATTGTTGTGCCTTATTGTTGTATTACACCTTTTGTCATTACTGGCATCACGTACATTTATGTGCAACAACGTGTGTTCATGCTGCGGGTGGGTTCTACGTCAAGGACTATTCTATTGTATTCTATAGCATTTGAGGAACCAACGTACTTGGCAAATGCACAACATCCCAACCGCCACTTTGCACCAAGCTATAGCGGTTTGCATTATCTTCGAAGTTCAGGTCAACAGATTCAGAAAAGTGATCCTACGACAGACTGGCTGCGATTCTACGACAGACGGTGATTCTCCGTGAGGTAATCACCTTTACATGGGCGCCTGACTCGATAACCTTTATGGTTTTATCGGTGCCCATGCCATTTCATTTCCTTGTATATTGTTGCTTTTTTTCGCAAAATAAACATGATTTGATTTGATTTTAACAGAATTGCTTGCAGAACATTCTACACAACATTAAAACAATTTGTAAAAACACAACCTTTAAAGAGTTACATCTATATAAGTATTCTGAAAATAACAATTGAGGAAAGAAATTAAGAGCTAGACTTTTAAACCACAAAGTTTCACATGTCGGTTTGACAGTGAATATCAGGCATTCAAGTTTGCTGTAGATTCAAACCTGCAACTACTTGAAACGACAAAGTATCAGAAACAAGAGAGTCGGTTTCAATTTTTACAGTAAGAATATTGTCTTCAGCTTGCACTCCAATGTTAAAAAAACAAAGTTATTAAGTTGGTACCGAGTCTTTCGCTGTAAATGAAGGTTAGATAAATATCATGTAAGTTTAACATACACCAATTCAACTACCTGCTGCACGTTACACGCGATTCGTAATCAGTCGAGGGGTATTTTTGGCAAAAGCAATGTCTTTCTGCTGTACACGAACAAACTACCACTTTCTAGAACACAATCATGTTTTATGACACTATTTTTCCTTAGTGTGAACAGCAGCTATGAAAATATCACAAAACATTCAAGACGTTCTCAGGGTTAAAAAATGCTCTTTAATGTAAACTTCTGAATAACGAGCAAAATAGATGGTCTTTTTGTAAATGTGGTAAGAATCCTATAATTAATCTGGTTATTTCCGACCTTTTCGTTTAGATACCAGTCTCCCTGAAAGTATACGGTCCATGTCGAGTTTGTACGGCGCACTGAGTCATAAAGCAGGTAAAAAAGGCATCTGTTTGATCAACGTGTATAACATCGTGCGACTTGGGAGCGATTTTTTAATATTGATTTTCTGTTGTGATGGAAAGATGCCTATCTGTACAACATTTGCTTTAATATTGTGGAGTAGTTCGTTAACTTGTGCTTTATCTCAAGGTAAGTTTGTAGATTTATAAAAGAATTGTGGTACAATGGTCAATATTTCGCTGGTTTATAGACAGGCTATACTTTCTAACTATACTTTCTAAGCTTACGTACCTACTTATTGATTTGATTCGACCTGATATCCTGATTATTGCTTATTCGTTTTAATGGCGAAAGTACATTTTATAGTATCTACAACCTTCTGTTCGAACATTATGGAGAAATACTGCTTATGTATAAACATGTTTTGTCAGGGTTAGAGCTCACACTCTTTTACAGAAATGCGTTTAGTCAACAGTGAACAGGACCACTGGGAACCAAATCGTACAACTTGGGCTAGTGGTTATGTGGGAACACTCTACTCGTTAACATGCAGCAGCCAAACTGGCAATATTTACGGATCTGTGGAATGGACCATATATTTATCAAATGGAATCAATGACACCGCTCGATATCAGTTAGCAAATATCAATAACAGATACACTCTTCAAAAGATCAAAAATTTCACTCATTGGTGGTATGATACAGAGCTGAACGTGGACAATTCATATGTAACGACTAAGTTTGTGATGAACATTCCCCTCAACGATACGTTCAACAACAGCTTTCTGGTGGTGATAAATGGGAATTGTGTTGAAATGGAAAGATCAGTTAACATATCCATTCAAGGTGATGCTATAATCGTTTTTACCATGTCTGCCCTGCGTGCCATCTTTGGCACGCTATAAGTGACTGTTCATGGCACACAAAGTGATATATACATTACCATACCATAGTGATATAAATGTAGATATATCTGCTAGGCGCACTTCCTTCAATATGTTACCGATTTCTGATTTACATCTTGCAGAAAAATGCGACAAAACATGCAATATTTATTAACATTACAATTAAAGCGTTTAAACGTTTAAAAACCAAAACTTGTAGAAGTTTTGACATTTTGTCATAGCCATCTAGCTCTATAACCAGTCAATCCCGCGGATATTGTCATCCCTTAAAAATCAGAAGCTGGAACACGACTTTTCATGTATTTTAAGGGTCGTTCAATTAAATACCATTTTTCCAAATATACTTAGGAAATTGTCAACCTACTGAATAAAGGGTTAAACTTTTCTTTAGAATTTTATTGGTATCGCCAATATTAATACGAGGATGTATGCCTTTTAATTATTGTTGATGGCAAAAGTAATGAAAATGTTGTGAAACTCTTGAGATGAAAAACGAAAGCTGGTTCTATTGCATTATCATTCTTGTATTCCTTTTTTTGCTTTAGACTTAAAAAAAATAAAAAAATAAAATATTTCAACAATGGACCATGTCTGGTTTTCAATTTCGGTATTGCTTCATCTATCAAAATGACGCAATGTTCTCTTTGTGTCAAGCATATTGTGCGGTTTACAGTAGGCCTACACCGGAAAGTTGTTGACATCAATTGTGGGCCTGCTATTGTTTTAGGAAAATCGGTTGTAATGGTGGAAAAAAATGCCTTGCGCCAGGAGTGTTTGTTGTACAAATTACCCTTGTGGCAGCGGTTGACTTTTTTTCGTTTAAGACTTGATTTATGGAACAGTTGCAATTGTCAGCAACCACAACCAGGGGCTTTATCATTCTGTGAATCCAATTTTCACGTCACTATAATTGAATTTACAACATGTCACATGGTTACTGTAGACATTATACATACGACATTTTGCATTAGTAAGTTTGTAGCAATGATTTATTGAAGCATTCCCAAAAAAGCTATCCAACGATCAACAAGCACATATTCATGGTTGATATTAGTGTCATGCTTAGACTTTTAACTAAAACACTGATTAATTTGTGTTTAAAGATTGTCCCAAAAATCTTGGCAAAGTGGTTGTGAAATCATCAAATCCAACCTACAACGAAAGTGGACAGTTCGGTTGCTTAAATAATAGCAAGCTATTCTACAATGATGGAACAGAGTTAATTGATGCGAACACAACTTGTTTAGAAAGTGCTGAGTGGTTTGGTCAAAATAACTTACAATGCTGGTCAGGTTGGTTAAAGTTGTTTATTGTCTGAACAATACAAATTTTTTGTTCGCAAAATGTTAAAAAATATTACAGGTCTACGAGTGTGAGTTTATTGCAGTTTAGACGTTAACGCCAACCATGAATAACACCACAACTGCTGCCTTCATTTTTAGTGTTCATTTGATGATTTTGATAGGTCTAATAATATTTGATTTTGATTTTCAGCTCCTTTGGTAACCTTATCAACAAACTTAACCAAAAATCAGGGAGTGGAAAATAGAAGTGTGGAACTATCATGCCAGTATATGGAAACAACTCCTTACGGAAATTTTACAATTTATTACGTCGGGAGTGAAAAGCGAACAACAATGGTGATAATTATAGTTTTAAGTTTAGTAAAAATGGTTTGTCTTTTGAAATCTCAAGATATACGTTTACTGCAATTTTTGAAACGCAATATTTGTAGAGTCGCAACTTAACAATTGAGCTCAGCCGTTCATTAAATGGTGTGAATGTATTATGTCAAGCTGATACTCCATTCACACAAATATACACCGATACAGGAAAGTCGAATGTAATTACTCTGGATGTATTATGTAAGTATAGCATTTGGTCCGATTTCTATTTAACAAGCACCATCTTACCACATAAGTTGGACTACATCATTTGCTACTTTCCAGACAAACCTTATGATGTAATGGCTTCCATCGACAACAACAATCCTTCCATAATCACAAATGGTTTAATGGCGTTACTGAATTCAAGTCAAACAGTTACATTTTTATGTACAAGTGATGCAAATCCAAAAGCAAATTGCTCTTGGATGATGAACCAAAGAATATTTTCATCACCTTGTATTACACACGCATATATTATTCAATCAACAAATGTCTCATGTATTGCCAGTAATGATTATGGTACTTTAACAAGTTCCATTTTAAACATTGAAGTAGTGAGCAATAACAGTAAGTCCCAAAAACAAGTGTTTACGCAGTAATGACGTACGCTTTTGATTTTTCACCGATTAAACAGGAGTTCCCATGATATCAAACAACAATAACACCAGACCCAAGGAAGGGGAAACGTTAAGTTTTAAATGTAGCGTTGAATATCAAAACGAACTTAATACGAAAATAACTTGGATCACACCTGCTGCAATTTTACACGTAAATACACTTGATTTTCAAAATGTGTCAAGATACGACTCTGGAAAATATGTTTGTGAAACGGCCGACGATTTTGGATCATTTTCAGTTTACATGAATTTAAGCGTATTATGTAAGTAACATTTTTGATGACATTAAAAAGTGCAATACCATGTTTGAGTGTAAGTAAAGTAATGATTTTGATGCAAATGCATAAAATATTTAGATCCTCCTGAAGCAACCTCTAACGATGTAGTATCGTGCTTGTGGAACGATGTAGCAAATGAAACCTGCAGATTTAATTACACTTCCAATCCGATTACAAGCGACTTCATCTTATCACAAAACGGTAAATGTAAATTTTAAAAAACTGTTACTTGTAAGTGAAACTTTTCAAGTTTACTTTCGTTTTCAGAAACCATTGTAAATTGTACTGAATGTGCAATTAAAACAATTGATGGTCAGCATCAAAGTTTTTTACTGTTACTTGAGGCAAGTCATGCTTTACTTTACGAATATGTCGCTTATATGCAAATATTACAGCGTAAATCGTGATGGTTTCGCTGCAGGCAAATTTAAAATCCTTTAACGGAACCTACTATTTTACGTCTATATTTAGTCGACAGGCGAAGATGAAACATTTTTGCTACAAATATTTTCAAACGAATTTCAAAAAAACATTCTTCAAGCTGAGATTAAAGTTTTTGTGGATTATATTCCATCCGACCCTGCTACCATTCCACCATCAAACGACCAGACTGTTATTATTGCGGTCAGTGTTAGTGTTGGTATTTTGCTTATACTGGGACTTGCAGGAGGAGTGATTTGGTACAAAAGAAGAGGTGGAAACCGAAAAACAGGAAAAGGTTTTTACAGTTTTGTTTCTATGTGTGGATTTTTTTTAAAATTAGTCAATGACTTTCGCTCCACGTAATTGGTTGGAGTAAAACATTATTTTTCTCTGCTTTGATCAAGTGCAGAAATGCAAAAAGTCTACTTTTGATTTCATTGGTAGAAAAAGAAAATGTTTACCAGAATGTAACGTTTGATTCAACTCCCAAAGAGGACTTTTATGGTAAACTAATCATTCTCATTTCACGTTTTCAGTTAACAGTACCTAACATGCCTTATTATACAGATACAGAAATAAAATGTTTGGAAATGGAAAAGAAAATCGTTAGTTCAGATCCACAAATATATGGAAATTAAATGAAACACTTCAGAATGAATGCAATGGGAAAACTTGTTTTTCAATTAACTGCATAAACTGTATTAATGTAAAAACGATGATTTGAGATCTTTACCAACGCACACGTTACTATATTTACGCAATCTCATAAAAATTAGATGTACCTGTGCCGGGGAAACTTACTCTGACACGAAGTTTTGCACCATTGAAAATGTCTTCTTTTGTTGGTTGCTTTCGTTTCGAATCGCTATGTTCGCAGAAATGTTGTATTGTCACTTTTTACCGTGTGCGTTGTAGTGACCAGCAGATATTGTTGACTAGAAGCTGTGACGTCACTGTGCAGAAGGAAAAACTTTAACTTTGATTGTTTGCTCAGTACGTTGAAAGTTGGCAACGACGACGTAACAAACCAAACATTAAGAGCGTATAGGCTACGCCACAATATACATCTCAGATGTGCTAACACTTGTTATTTTCCGTCTTTCACGATTATTTTTTTCGTAACGTTTGGTACAGTTGCAAGCAGGGTGTCGATTTATGCCTTTTTCGCCATTCTAAGTGTTCGACACGCGACGCCACTGTTCGACACGGGCGGCGTGAATAAATCTTAAGTTAGAAAAATGTTTGTGACCCGGTGTAGTAGTATTTTCTCCGGTATACAGTACCACGAACAGACCAACGCTATTGTTATCTACGCCAATGATTTTCCTATTAACATGTAGTTGTCAATTTTTGCCGTAGATGTTGTTGTGCCCGAAGACGTTGGTGCCAGTATAAGTCTTTAATTTCAAACCACAAACAATTATTTGGGAAGAAATTTTTGGAGCCACTATCAAACAACAGTATTTAACTGAACGGTTACGTATGCTGAAAACATAATGGCACTATCGTTTGGGAAGCCCACCTAAAATAAATTTGTCCGTTTAAATGTCTAAAAAAGCGCTATTGCAATAAAAAACACTGTCAGCACTAACTGACCAATGTTTTCAAACATGGAGCATTGTTACCGAACACGTGGTACTGTTACCAAACATATTGCATTGTTGCGAAACAAGTGCCATTTTTTGTTCAATCGGACTTTAAAAGAGACAAAGCAGCCCACAACATGCAAGGCTTTTTCATTATTTCAACGTGATGTCAGTACAAAAATCCTGTAATCGAAATAAGCCTGGCCGTTCTCATGCGTTAGCTACCAGATACAACATTTTTACTATTCGACAGGCATGACAATTTTCTAAAGAGGTTCGACACGCAATAAAATATCGATGCCCTGCTTCGCAAGATTGAAAAATATACGTGCACCTGGTAATACGCTAACTCCTTGTAATATGTAAGTAACGCACCAAGGTTGTAAACGAAAGACATAAAGAAAAGGCGTGGAAAACGCACCAAGGTTGTAAATAAAATGCTTGGGAAACGCACCAAGGTTGTAAAGACGGTTAAACGCCTTTTTTGCACTAAAAGGTCAACATATATGAACAAATCAAATTCAATCATGTTTATTTTGCGAAAAAAAAAGCAACTACGCGTAAGAACAATATACAAAGAAATGAAATGGCATCGGCATCTACAAAACCATAAAGGTTATCGAGTCAGGCGCCCATGGAAAGGTGATTTCCTCGCGGAGAATCACCGTCTGCCGTAGGATCGCAGCCAGTCGTACTGGGAGGTGATGGATTGCGACAGGCTGCATGTGACGAAAGGTGGCCACCCGGCCGTGCCAAAGCAAAACCCATCGAAACGCAAACGCCAACTCGGTTCTCAGAACGTTTCCTTTGATCAACATCGACAGACCTTAAACGCCCCGAGGACAGTCCAATCGTGGTGGTTTTGGTTGGAGATGGTCGGGATCGTATGGAGGTTGCTCTTGTTGAATCATCGTAGGTCATGCTGATGGTCAATCGCACGTTGTGATGTTGGTGTGCAGCGCTCCTGGGTCTGAAATGACAACAGATCCTACGACAGTAAACTAGAAAAAAAATCCTTTGTCGATAGGGAGATGACTTTATTCCGCAATATTTCTGTTCATACAATAAATTCAAAAGCCGACGGGTCAATAGTTCTCCAAAAAATAAAATTCTTTGCATACGCGTGTTTCGCGGAATGTACATGTTATTTTTTCTGACTTATTCTTTGTAATGAACAAAAAGTTGCTTCATTTAAAAATGTGATAATTATTTCCTATATATCAGAAACATTAGACTCACCGCGGCCTCGAAAAGATCCATTGTTTTCAAATTTGTCGAAACTAATAACGTGGAAAAAAACAATTGTTGTTTCTACAAAGATGTAAAACAAATTTGCATGTGGTGGTGGTGCCAATTTGGTGCTGTGGAAAGTTATATATTTTGTGTGCACATAAATATTTACAAATTGTTTCAAGTTAACAAAGTTTATTTCAACAAACTTCATGAAGGCTTGTTCGACGATTCATACACTTGGGCCTTTGTAGATAGAAACATTCGATTCATCGCTTTCGATGTTTGCACTTCCAGCAGTAAAATGCTCGTAAGCAAACATATTAAAACGGCCCAGACGGTAAATGACGAGCAGTTATGGCTGTAATTTAACGCCTTGTAAATATCATTGGTTATTGCAACACATGTTGTTGTTGTGTCATCGGTCCCGTATACACTTGCGTTTTCATGTTGACTTAAACTGATCGTGAAGCTATAGCTGGCTTTGTCACACACAAGATGTGAATCATTGAAAATGCGTGCGTTTGCAAAGCCCTAAAAACATGTAATCACGACATAAAACACCAAGGGTAAGCTAGACCAAATTCCGCTTTCCTACTTCTGTGGACGTTATAGATTTACTTCATTGCGACACCTAGTGTGGAAATGTGATTTTATCTTATAAGTGAAATATGTCATATTTGTGCTGCTGATAATGGATACTGTTAATGTTAATGATGGATGTCAAATATACCAAATACTACGAAACACTAAACCAAATAGAACTCTTAAGACATGTATGTGAATCTCCCGACAGTCTTATGGCAACAAAGACCTGGTATCTGAGTTTTAAACAAGTTATAACAGAGTAAATCTCTTTTGTCTTTCCGTTGTTTTTGTAATATATATTTTGCCTATAATTTGGCATACCGGTAATATTAAAAAACAACGCTGTTTTAAAACGAAATACGTGATACAATACAAAGAGACTGAGATGAAGATCTAAGGTCTGTAACACTGGTATACATTCTCTCAGTTGCTGCAGGCTGGTAAAAACGTGAAAGCACAAACAACTCTGGCAAGGAAACCAGCACAAACACCGATTCAGAAGCAAGAAAACAAAAAAAAATATAAAAGCACTAGAATTGCGAACGAATCTGAAAAAATGCTCAACGGCTGGAAAGCAGCTGTTCAAAAAACACGAGGCACAGAAAGTGTTTTACCCGGAACGTGGCGGGGGTATTTCCCGAAGGCATATTAAAACACTGCACTAGAACAGCTATTTTACATGAGATAAAACCTAGCCACTTATACTAATTGTAGCCTTCATTTTCGTGGCACCACTTATCTTCGTAAATGTCTGAAAGATGTCTAAAGCAGAAGAAAATCTACCAAATTAATTTTTGGCCTTCTATTATTTAGTTGTTATTAAACGCTTTGCGAACAATCTTACAGAAAGTAATTGTGTTTACACGTCGCAGTAGCGGTAGAAACAAGTACAGCATATGTGACTTCATCAATTCATTATTGATATAATGGTACACGTAAATTCCAAGGATAAGTGCGTGCTATTGAAAGGTAGAGGTTCAAGTAAAGAGGTTTATTTGATTTTTGTTGTTTGGACAGTTTAAGAAACTCGGATTAACTGATACTACATGTATGTACCTTGATAAGTGCTACATGATAAAAATGAGGATACTGTGTGCGTTGGTGTTCCTAATGACGACAATTTTGGTGTCTTCTGTACAAGGTATTTTACTTGAGTAAAATTTGGTGTGTTTCTATAAATTCCTACTCATAGCACAAAAACATTTTATTTTTCCCACTGTAGTTGGAGAAATTCAATTGGAGTCAAAGACAGGGAAGCAAGTTGCTGGCTCTATCGCTAAGTTGTCTATAGCTGTCGCCAGGGATGTGTACATGGTTAGTTGGATAGTTAACAACCAGGTAAAAACAACTTTTATGTTGTAAGATCATTTAAACTCGATATTGCGTATTATACGAAGACAGTGGGATCTTGTTCATGGCTAATATCCAACCCAACCCCCTGTACAAATCAAGCAAACGAAAAAGAATTTTTGGAACGTATTTCACTGGGGTATGATGGAACGTAAAAGAATATTAAATATGTCCAAGTATTGTGCTGCAGAATCAGTTATACTACCGATCCAGTGGTTTTGTATTTAAACATTACTGTGAAAGCTGAAGACAACGTCACTGTCGCGTCAGTTGTTGACACGGGCTACGTCGAAATCGACAGCCTGACATACGTGGTTATTGCAGGTGAGTTGTTGTTAATATTTTTATGTACATGTTTGCTAGTGTCAAGTTCACACTTCAAGAAGATTTTATAGTAACAAACATTTCTTGAAAGCTTTTACTATGAAATGCATTTCTTCATTGGTTAAACTCTCATCATATTTTATATAAGAACTGTTGCGTTCATATGGAAAAGGTGACACTGTCCACTTGTCTTCTTGTAGTTGTGCAATTCCGGTGAAGGTTGTTGCATAATAATCGAAAGGACGAAATACTTTTTTTAATTATGGAACGCCTTTTTGGTGTACACTGACATTTTTTAAGCACCTAAAATGCAAGACAGTTTTCATGTTTCCATGAATGGGTCAAGTTGATACACAAAAAAATATTTTGATTTAAAGCTTGTCCGACATCACAAGCTGACAACGTGGTTGTAAAATCATCAAATCCTGTATATGATGCAAAAGGACTGTTCACGTGTTCAAATATTGGAAAGTTATTCTACAGTAATAGCACAGAGTTGATTGATGCAAACACAACTTGTTTAGAAAATGCTGAGTGGTTTGGTCAAGCAAACTTACAATGCTGGTCAGGTTTGTTCCTTTGACAGTGACTTTGATTTGACCCGTACACATGTTTTTTTTTTTTTTTGCAAAAACAATATTCGACTTTCCACCAATTTTGTAACAAGTCACGTAATCTGTGTTTTACTCGTTGCCTATGAAAAACAAAAATATTTGAATAAAGATTACGAAGTGTCATAATCATTTGAATTCCAGCTCCGTCAGTGAATTTAATGACAAACTTAACCAACAATAAGGGATTGGAAAATGAAGTCGCAGTGTTATCATGTCAATATGTGGATACCATTCCTTACGGAAACTCTACAATTTATTGCACTGGAAATAAATCCATAAAAGCTACAAAGGTTGATATTTTTTTGTTATTTTTTTCCCGGCATTTTTATTGAAGAAATGCATAACCAGTATAACGACGCGGTATTGATGTTAAAATATGTTTGCAAATCTTGATAATGTCTAACTTATTGCAGAACAGCGACTATACGGTTGTGCTTACTCGTTCATTAAATGGATTGAATGTGTCATGCCAAGCAGATACTCCCTTCACACAAATGTACCCTAACACTGGGCTGTCGGATATAATTTATTCGGAAGTTTTATGTACGAATGTACTTACAACAAAAATTTCAGCAACAAGGTGTTAGCAGTTATGTATAATGTCGAGTTTTTTTCCACATTTCAGATAAACCATATGACGTGACGGCTGCTATTGAAGACAACATTCCATCAATGATAACTACCGGTTTAACAGCGTTCCTGAATTCTAGTCAAACTGTATCATTTTTATGTCTAAGTAACGCAAATCCAACAGCAAATTGTATATGGATGCACAACGAAACACAATTTTCTGCAAATTGTGTTACACATGTATATATAAACAAACCTGCGCACGTTTCATGCTTTGCTAGTAATGTTTATGGAATTTCGTTAAGTTCGACTTTACAGCTGGAAGTAGTGAAAGCTAACAGTAAGTAAATGGGTATTTCTTTTAAATTTTGGTCTGACAATCATGTTTAAAACAGGAATTGTAATTCTTTCAAACAACAATAACACCAATCCTAAAGAAGGAGAAATATTGAGTTACGAATGTAGTATCGAATATCAAAATGAACTTAACACGACCATTACTTGGATCACCCCTTCTACAACTTTACACGGAAACAAACTTGATTTTCAAAATGTGTCTCGAAACGATTCTGGAAAATATGTTTGTGAAACGGTTGACGACTTTGGATCATTTTCGGATATCTTAAATTTGGACGTTTTATGTAAGTGACATTAATGAAACAATTTACACTAAATTATGCGAAAATCGTATTTTCTATATCATGCATTACGTATTAATTGTTTTAGATCACCCCGAAGCAACAACAAGCGATAAGGTAACTTGTCTATGGAATGAAGTAGAAAACAGAACCTGCAGGTTTAATTATACTTCCAACCCTCCCACAAGCAACTTCACTCTGTCGCAAAACAGTAAATATAAACTTAAATTCATTAGAGTGGTTTTAGTTGCTTTTTTTGTTTTTTAGATACCAACACAAATTGTTCCAAATGTTTTGTACAAATAATTAGTGAAGGTTATCAAAGTCTTGTATTATTGCTTGAGGCAAGTTTTGTGATATTCAGTAGCAATAACTTAATTCTTCGTATTTCCTTTTGGAGGTTTTATAATCTGTTGGTATTGTGTACATGTACCGTTTTTAAAATGATAATCTATGGGAAACAATACAGTAAAACATGAAGGTAACAAATAACTTCTAAATTATATTCATGTTAAGTCGACAGGTAAAGGGCGAAATATATACACTGCAAATATATTCCAGCGAGTTTCCAAAACATGTTCTTGATGTCAAGTTTAATGTTTTCGTATATTCGAACTGAATCGTGAATATTCGAACTGAATCATCAAACGACCATACAATTTTCATTATTGCTGTATGTGCTTGTGTCGGAGATTTGCTGGTGCTGGGATTGACTGGAGGAGTGATTTGGTACCGAAGAACGCGTGGAAATGTAACAACAAGCAAAGGTTTTTATAATAATGTTTCTTAAACTTTGCAAATCCCACGAATTTTCGTTTACGAATTACTAGGCATAAATCCTCATGTTTAACATCCAGCCAATAATATTTACAACAAAATAAATTTGGTGAAATTGCAATTGTGCCTATGTAAACGCTATAACGAGTTTAATGATTTTATGTTTGGTCGATTATATAAGATATCTCATTTTTTGTCTTAGTAGAAAATGAAAATAAACATGTGTACGAGAATGTAATGTTTGATTCAACTCCCCGCGAAAACGTTTATGGTAAACTTATCATCTTAAATTGGATCATTTTCAGTTTTATACGCTATTTTTAAAACACAGATACAGAAATAAACTTTCATATATTGATAGTCAGATTGTTCCTTAAGATCCACAATACACGGAAATCAATTGAGTGGTTCAATTGCCAGCATGTTAAATAATTAAAAAAAAAATTAATGCAAAACGGACATTTTATAGTCCTTACCTTTAGTGTTGTCCCTACTTTGATTTACAATTATTTGCAAGTGTACAATGTTTTTTTATGTGCCAGTGTAATAAAAAATGTTGTATACGGGGCTGGTCGTTTTGCTATGTATTTTTATTCTTTCTGACAATGCATTTGCAATTGAAGACAGACGTTAGTTTATTTGAATGCCAGCTTCGGTTTTGATGACATTCAAAATGAAGTGCAGACAAATTAATTTATTTTTGCATTTCATCATTTTTTCGAAAACTTGTTTTTGTTTTTATTTTAGCTTTTCATCTTTATTATTTCCACAAAAATTACACTTTCATATACAGAATACGACGTCTCCAGCTGATCTGTTGCTTGCTAACATAAAAAATAAAAAAGTTTTTTAGTAATTGTTGTTTCAAGGGCAAAGTATCGACCCCCAGTAATAGCAGTGTTTAGGTGTAGATTCTTCCAACCCTTTTGTAACGACTGAGCAAACAATCAAAGTGAAAGTGTTTTTGTGTATACTGTGACGTCATAGCCTTTAGCTAACAAGATCTGCTGGTAGGTTGCTGCGTCGATGAATTCAGAAATCGTGCTCCTGGTCTTTGCAATGAAAAATTTATTCACATTTGATATTGAATGCTTTGGATAAAAAGGCACAAAAAAAATTTAAATTATTGTGAAAGATTAATAAAAACGATTTACAAATGTGGTCAGTTAGCACCATTGCGACATTTATATCCTACAATTACTTCACATAACTTACATATTATCTCCATATCCATTGTATCGAAAGGGGATACCGACTATAAATTCAGTCCCTTACAACTTAAACTTCCACTAAATAATTGAAACGAAACCTCCACAGTTACGAGTAAAGTGTCCCATTGTAGTTTGTTGCCACAATTGATTAACTAGGTGACAACTTGACCATAGGACTGCTCACTAAAAATAAACATTACATACGGTGAATTTCTCATGTCGTTACAGAAAGGAAATATTTTTAATGTTGCACACAAATAGTCGAAGATAAATGCTTGGATTTGATGTATGACCCAAATGTGGATGTTTTTTAATATGAAACTAAAACCGGACCATTAGTGTGTTAACATGCAGTTTTTATATTAGAAAGTAGTAATTTGTTGTAAATCAAAATTCATCATATTCCCGATACATATATATTTTTTTGTACAAGAGAGGTAAAACATACTACAGACTTCGATTTTTATGCTGTAATCTTCTCTATTGCGACATCTAGTTGACGTCAGTTATAGAGTGGGGGCAGTACTAGAATGTCAATCATGTCACAAAAACCAACACTTACGTAACATTATACAAATATATGTTCAGAAAATTACTGTTTGTATGGCAAACAAGCAAAGCGATGTGACGCGATGTTCACATTTGTCCGCTTGTGTGTACTGTGTAGTTGTAAAATGTTCTGCAGTAAGCATAGGACACACAACCCACAATCGCAACTGTAGAAAATAAACTATATCTTTTTACGATACATGGAAATTGAAACATTATCAGCCTTCTTAGTTCTAAGAGTTTGTCTTCCATTTTTTAAACCAGACTGGGATTTGAACCTCCTGTTCTCGAATCCCGATCAGGTTTTCTACTTGGTATATGAGTCGGGCACCAGACAGGTGTTGCCAATCCCACGGTTTCCTCACTTAAGAAAACTTTGACTCAATGTCAACATCTGGGGAATGTAAATGCGGTATCTAGCAGTGGTTTACAATAATTAGGACAGCTAAGCAAATTTTACATGAAATTGTCATGTGTAATATTGCAGAGACTCTTCGGGCAATATTATGAATTTCCAAGGAACTTTAGATTGTCATGCAACAACTTTTCAATCTAATTAAGAGTCTTTTGTATTATTATTATGCCTGGAAGCATCAACAACGAATTGTCACATGCAATTTTTCTGCGCTCCTGTGCTTTATTTTGTTACATTTTTGCAAAACGTTGTTTTTGCTGCATACAAACTTGCTGTTTCCCATTTGAGTCTAACGCCAACAACAAACTTGAAACCCAGGGTAATAGCTGTTCCATCAATTTATCATATTTGCACTTCTCATAGTAAAAGCAGATGTCGGCTACCATTCTACGTCCTTGACGAAGTAACGTTATTCACTGTTTATTTACAAATCCCACCGTTGGACGCAATGCCCTAAACGCCCTGTTCGTTTTAAAAGGTCCACAGACTTAGAAGAAAAGAGATTTGCTTATCGAGGGCCGTACGAAGTTGAAACGGAAAGAAATATATGTTCTGTAAGAGAAGTTCGTTTATACTTTTCCTGGGGTCCAACACTTCAAACACACCAAGGCTTGACGATGAAATCGCAAAATTTGAATTCGTTAAATATTGTATGCATGATAGTTGCGACAGTTCAATGCTTTACTGCAAATGCACAACTAGGTACTTGGTAGAATAGAATTCAAAAGTTTTGTTTGTTCAAGCTTTTCTATATTTTAATTAGTTAATCATATAGCTTTGTTTTTTTGTCAGTTCAAAGGGAAATGGCTCTATCCTACAACACTTCAGTTCAGACGGTAAATTCAAAAGCCGACTTGTCAATTATTCTTCAAAACACAGCATTCTTTGTATCCTGGAGGATCAACGGCCAGGCAATTTGGAAATGGACTACAGTTAATATAAATAATAACAACATTGTCTTTAATTGAATTTACGTGTGTGCCAAAGAATATACATGCTGTTTGGTGCTGGTTTTTTTTTATAATGTACAAACACTTAATCCATCTTAATAATTTAGGATGTTGTATCTTGCTTCCATCAGTTAAACGCATCCAATGTTGCGTTAAATTTATTGCCGAGCATTTATGAATTAAGGACCAGCGGGAGGTTAAGTATTGAATTGAAATTAAGCATTAGTAGTAGCACCATTGCCATATTTGTTACCCAACAGCTATAATCTAAACTCATCTTCCATTGAGCTTTATCTCGGACTGCAAAACATTGAACTTGTGGACAACGGTACAACAATTAACATGTACTCTGGTTCCCCCCCAACAAACTTAGGTTCTGTGACGTTTCAGGTAGCGGAAGGTAGGTCTTCTTTTTTCGCTATTAGCCTTATTATTGTACAGTGGTAGATTGTTTTGCTGGCTACTGTCAATTTTTAAACGGTTATGGATTTTCAAAGCGAGCTTGTATGTTATCCCATTGTTTCTACTACAACAACTTAATGTTTCTTTCAGAATGTATTTGGATAAATGCAGGAAACATAGACCCCGAAATTCCAAAAGGTTGTACTTACGAAAGCACATGTTTTTTGAATTGTCTGGAAAGTTATAATGGCTCTGCAAAGGAAGTTTGTGGAGGCTGTGGTGAGGTGTATGTTGATCCTGCAGATAACTCATGTGAAAAAAGTAAGTTGCCTGAGTAAACTTTCCGCTAAATCCCATTTTAGCATTCGCTGCAAATATCAACCACTTTAAAACAAAATATTCTGACGATGTCTTGCAGTAACCTGCAGCACCGAAAACCTCCCACTAAAATCTGGGTGTGTCGTTGTATCTGATGAAATTTATTACAATCAAACAACAATTGTTAATTGTGTGAACGGGTATGAAGAGTACTTATGCAATATTTACGGCCACCTTGAATTGGTGTCGTCATTATTAGGTAAGTTGAATAGTGAAAGTAAACGCAGGAGATGCTCAATTATTTCTAAGGCTTATGCACTGAATTGTTATGTTTATGATTTTTGGTACAAAATTGTTTTTTATAAAGCTGAATATGAAGTGACAGTGAAAAGCAGTTGATGAAAAATCGTGAAAGATTTACACACGACAAGCAATAGGTTTTTTCCTGCGAAATTTAAAGAGCGAAAATTACTTTCCGAAATTACGTTTTAATTAATTACCAATAAATTATTCCTGAAATGCAATCGGAGCTTCGAAACCCAGCATTGGTCCTAAAATACTAAAGTATGACCCGAATGTGGATTTTTTTAATATTAAATTAAGGCGGACCAGTATTGTGTAAACATACAGTTTTTATTTTTCGACAGTTGTATTCTGTCCATATACATAAGTAAACTTTCCGCTAAATCCCATTTTAGCATTCACAGCTTTAACCACTTTAAAACAAATTATTCTGACGATGTCCTGCAGTAACTTGCAGCACCGAAAATCTCCCACTAAAATCTGGATGTGCCATTGTATCTGATGACATTTATTACAATCAAACAACAATTGTTAATTGTGTGAACGGGTATGAAGAGTACTTATGCAATATTTACGGCCACCTTGAATTGGTGTCGTCATTATTAGGTGAGTTAAACATTAAACATTTGCTAATGTCATGAATTTTTATATTTATGATTTTTGGTACAAAATTGTTTTTTATAAAGCTGAATATGAA
The DNA here is from genome assembly GCF_947561715.1 of Ascidia mentula. Taxonomy (NCBI): domain Eukaryota; kingdom Metazoa; phylum Chordata; class Ascidiacea; order Phlebobranchia; family Ascidiidae; genus Ascidia; species Ascidia mentula. The sequence continues at coordinate 2,027,383 of NC_138569.1, forward strand.
ATGGCAACAATTCAACTTGTAGCTGGCTCAACAGCGCTAATCAGTGTAAAAGTGAGTGGCATCAACTTCACAGCTCATTGGAATATCAACAACCAGGTATGAAACTGATTTTATACTTTAGAAACACGATTATTACTTTGTCAATTACTTCACAGCCTGTTTCAATTTGTGCAAATGAAAATGGTGAAGGTTTGCAGTATAACACAGTCGATAATAATTATACTGACAGGGTTGTAACGAGGTATGTACATCTCCAAACAAATTGTGTTTTCCTTTTGACAGAGCCTTTACTTTTACTGTATTTGAAACTTTACCTTGATACTTCTTACAGTTTGGACTCCACATCCACATCAAATGTCTACAATGCTAGTCTTAGTTTATCACAAGTTACAATGAATGAGAATGATACGACCATTACCCTGCACGCATTTCAAGAAGGAACAGTTGTTGCAGCAAAATCTCTCGAAATCTTTGCAGGTTCACATAATTATTTAAGATTTTTAAAATAATCATCAAAAATATCAAACAATGTGAAAAGTAAATAAAAACTGGATCAAAAAACCAAAGGCCCCTGGCAAGCTGTCGATCGCACACCGTATCAATAATAATGTATTAAAATCCCAATACAGCGATCTTTAGACAGCTCAGATGGATTTATTAAGAGAAAAATATATTTCGCCTAAAACGGCAAATATCAAACAAAACCTTTTTCAAAGGGGATGTGACTACGGAAGTAAATGTTCATTTGATTGCGTTACGCCTTTTAAGTATAAATTAAATGGAATTTGCCAAGGAGATGGAAGTGTTTTAGTTACTCAAGAATGCGGACAAAGTGAGAAATTATTTGAAAGACTTTGAATTTTGCACATATTATATTTTCTACAAATTTTAAACGAAAAGTACTTGTAATTATTCGCACTCAAACGTTTAAAGGTTTGTAAATGACAGAAAAGGTCTCTGCATTTTGGATCCTTAAATTTAAATTATTTTTAAACAAAGTGTGTTGGAATAGATTGGGACGATTGGAAATGGGCAACAATGTTGACCTGCGTTGTTTTTTCCGTCTTGTTTACGACAACATTTGTCATTTATTGCTACGCTGTAGGAACAAGAGTTCATGGTCGTTAAATGGTATGTTTCAGAAATGCACATCTGGTCAGTGTATATTACAGGTTTTGTGACCATTTTTTGTTTGATTTTAGATTGAATCCCTGGCAAACGACAATAGTTCCCAAAACTACAAAAATAACTTTTTCTTCGTGAAGACTTGTGTGCATTAATCTTACTACGAAATATACCATTGTTTGCTTATAAGTCCTATTTCGTGTGGACAAATTTCCCTTCTCGTGTATAAAAACAAAGACAATGCAACCATTTAGCATAAAAAAATTATTGTATTTCAAATGTTGTTTCCCATTTCGAGATAAGTGTGTTCTTGTTTTAAATTATTCACATCAGCCCAGGCATTGTCGATACGATAGCAGTGTCCGCCAAATAGGGACCTGCGCATTGGTGCGAACCTGCCAAAGGGGTTTGCATGAAATATTGCTGCGTAAACATTCCTGGTAATCTTGCCATTTCATTCTTTGTATTATATTTTAGTTACAGATAATGAGAGAAGGAACCGGAAGATTCACTTTTGAATTAAGAAAATCCACTTTTGCGCTATCACGTAATTGTTTTGATATAAAATGTATTACACAGCTAATCGAAAAGTGGGTTGACTGCAACGCTAGAGTTCCCAAGAAATGTGCAAATGTTTCATTAGCTACTATTTGATTACAAGCAACAAAACATTACGAGAATGGGAATCAACCAAAACTAAGCTAAAAGAAAAGAATGCGACAACTTCGAATTGTTTGACCTTTAGGGTTTGTTTGCAAACTTAACCCTGCACGGTTAGGTGGACATAAAAGCTTTTCAAATACAAAAGGCCATTATTTCATAGATGCTATTATCTACCTTCTTTATCGCTTGTGTGCAATCAAACTTATATCAACTTACTGTGCCAATTAAATTGCTACCGATGGGACAAGTTGCAAAATTATCTATAATTCGATTTCCTCAAGCGGAATAACGGTGATATTTAATTTGCCACTTGAAGTCGCTACCGAGCTAAATTTTCAGGCATATTTATTCGAACTGTACCATGCGTTTCAAAACTCCAAAACGTGCTAAAATAGGATTTTTTTTAGGGGTAAATACAAAATATTTGCGAATATTACATTAAAATTATTATATTCGAACATCTGGTTGTAAAAAAACATTGAAAATGTTGATAAGCGCTTTCAGCAAAAGTTACGTCAATTTTATTGTTACCCTGAAGAAGTCTCGCCGAATGGCAGACGAAACGCCCGTTACATTTAAAATGTACGTTTTTTGTTCCAGAATGTTTCCAGTTCGTTGAAATAAGTTTTTTTTTGTGTTGTATGCGCACCTAATGCTGACGGTTTTAACACGACTGAGCAAACAATCAAAGTGAAAGTGTTTTCGTATATACAGTGACGTCACAGCCCTGAGCCAACAATATCTGCTGGTAGGATGAGGTTATGAAACCAACAGAAGAAATTAATGCTTCAATGCGAAAGATTGCTTTGTCATGAAGTACACTTATCGTTAAATTTCACGGAGTACTTATAATATAATTTTAATTACTCAGTATCCTGTAATAAATTCAGCACCGTGCAGGAATGTATGAATTTACGGACAGAATGAAGTGCTACATGCATGGCACAATACAGAATTAATACTGGAATAGAAACAACAAAACTATGTTTCTTGCCACAAAATTATTTTGGATAAAATTACTTGTCGCAATGATCAATCAATTAAATCATTTGAATGATTCTATTTCCATTTACACTTGACTATTGACTGGCGACATCTTTATTTCTGTATCTATAAAAAAGATGTGTACTGTGTGATTTATACCGAGAAAGCTAGAAAAACAAATAAGTACAAACCATAAAAGTGTTCTTGTTCTTGATGAAAATCTGTGTTGACGTCAGTGCTTGTAGTGTCTGTGCAAAACATACATCGTAGTACAGCAACGGTTTCTTATTTTATCAAATTTGTTTTAAAAAGGTGAAAAAATTCATTTCAATACCTTGATATTTTTTCTCTGTTTGTGGATAATTTACGTACATTTGGTCAATATGTAAATTTTCTGCAAAAATATTGCCTCACATGTAAATACCATTACATCAAATAATTAAAATGTTTTTTTTGCAACACCTTTCTTCTTGGAAATTTCTTGTTTCCTTTTGTGATAAAGATATGCAGTTACCAATCCCAGAACAACAACAGCCCCAACAGAAACACAAACCGCGATAATTACTGTTTGTGTGTTGCCAGGTCTACTTTCATCAATTACAACTTGAAACAAGGCTTGAAGTTTTTCGTCGTCAAAATCGTTTGACCAAATATTTATATCATACGCCTCAGATTTGCCTGTTGACTACAGAAAATTTATTGCTGCAAATACCTGCCAACAGACTATTCTCGCCAAATGTTTTCAAATATTTGTAAAGTAATAATTTGTATTTATATTGTTCTTACCTCCAATATAAAAAAAAAAGTCTGCCGATAGGAATTATTGATAAAGTAGCAGTGGTCACAAGTAGTTTTCTCCCCTAACAATATATGTCAACTAAAGATCAAGCAATCATCAATTATATCAATTTGAACCTTTCTCAAATAAGGAAAAATTGTCGGCAGCAGGATTAGAAGTAAAGTCAAATGTGCAGCTGTGATTCGCCACGTCACTCCAAGAACAATAAATAACTGTATCAGATACAGCTTTAGGAGCATCTACACGACAAATTATGAACATATCACATTTATGAAAATTTTCAGAAAAGCAATCCAAATTGAAAATATGAACTTTTTACTCACAAAAAACGTCCAATACAAACTGCATGAAATACGATCCAAAATCATCTTTTGTTTCACAAACATATATCCCTGAGTCTGATATTGATAAGTTAGCAATCATTATTTGAGCGTCATTGACAGTTGAAGTCGGAGTGAACCACTTTATCGTCGTGCTCAATTCAGTTTGGTAAGCAATGTTACATGCTATTGTAATTGGTTTTCCTTCTTTTGGAATCGCACTTGTTGAAACTTGAGGTTTTCCTACAAAACATGACATTTAAAGCACATCCCACACATCTCTTGTTTCTTACTTTGATCGCCAACTACTTCGATCTGCACTGGCGAGTTTTCCGCGTTCCCATATTCGTTGCTGGCATTGCACATAACCATACCACTTTGTGTGAAATTATACTTGGTTTGACAAGTTGTCGAAAAACATGTTTGGTTGAAGGTCCAAGTGCAGTTGGCTGTAGGATTTGAATCCATATGACATAACAATTCAACTAACTGAGTTGAGTTAAGCAAAAAAAAATTTCCCAGTTGTTTTATAGACGGATTGATATTCACAACGTTGACTGAAGTATCTCCTGGAGGATCTACAAAGATTCATTCAATTATATCGCAGAGTTATGTATACAATACTTCACACCTAATAACAATTTATTCGTGTTGATTACTTCAGTTTTCTAGATAGGATCATAACGAATTAAAGCTGTTAAAAAAGTGACACATAGGATTCTTACAAAAAACTTGGAGAACGATTGCTTCTGATATGCCAGTATCATTGTAGATCTCGGTAAAAGGAGTGTCTGCTTGACAAAATAATTCGACATCCAATTGATTCCGATTTAAATTGAACAAAAAAATCTCTCCCTAAACATAATGTGTGAATATTCACAAGTGGTGGGAAATTAAACGTAAACCGAAAGCATACTTTGGATTTTTTGGTGCCATTTGTACCGAAAAAAAATACATTTGAATCTCCGACAGGAAGAACATCCATGTAGGTGCATGAGGCAGACACTAACATTCCTTCAACCCCTTCATTGTCAGTCAAGTTTGTCGTCAAGTAAACTGACGGTCCTGCAGTAATGAAAAATATGTATATACAAAAAACCTTATTTCCCATTTACGTTTTCCAAAAAAATTTAGTTTTAATCAAATACTGACCTGTCCAACATTGCAAATCTTCCTGTCCCGACCACCGAGCGGATGCCAAACAGTTTGTGGAAGAATTAAACAATTTACTTTCGTTAGCGTAGAAAAGTTTTCCACTGTTTGCACATGTGAAATTTCCAATACTTTTATAGGTTGGTTGTGGTGATATAAGATTCACACTTAGATGATATCCCAGAATAAGCGGGCAGTCTAAACAATGTAATAAATAATTTAAATTTCCTTCGTGTCAATTTTATTAATTTAGGAAACAATTATTATATTTTAACATGTTGGTTTGCATTTGCAAAACGGAGGGTTGTCATTGAAGAACACAATATTGTCTTACCTTCTACAAACACATTTGTCCCATGCTGAATTGGGTTAGTGGATTCGCCATACCTTATTTCAACGTAACTTTGATTCATAGTTTCATTAAGTGCATTTACTTCCAACGTAGTTGTTACACATTCCCCACTTGATTTAAATGTTGTATTGTAGATAGATAAATTAAACGAAGTAAGCACTATAATAGAAGGATAAACATTCCATGTCGCCGAGTCTTTGAATCCATTTGACAAATAAACGTTCCAGGTATTGCTTTTTGAGAAAGTACTACTGTAGGTAATTGAGTAAAGTGTTCCTGTGTAGCCACTTGCCCACGTTGATCGGTTTGGTGATAGCTTGTCTTTTTCACCATCAACTGAATAAACTTCTGAAACTTTTTGATTATCAATCGTACCAGCAAACAAGGGTTATATGTTACCTTGTCCAGCTTGTTCTATTGCGTTCAATGTCACTAAATGAAGCAATAGCCATAAGTTTACATTTTTGCTCACTTCCATGTTGTTTGGTTGCATGTGTCGTCCGATGGTGCCAAGAACCTATTCACAACCGTTCACCGTTTGCTGTATTGCGCAAACACATTTTTTTGCTTGTGACTAAACACAATTCTACTTTTTTTTGTTGGAACTGGGGTAAAGAATGTTGTTCCAGATTTTTGTAATATGGAAAGAACAATTTTCGTTATTTGTATTTATTTATGCCGTACTTAGCTTATCAAGTCGATACTTTGAAATATGTTGCAATACACAACAAATCCATCAACCTACTCCAAGGAATAATTGATTAAACTAATCGCCTCGAAAATGTTTTCTGAATGCAAGATTTTTATGGATGGAAGCACCCAGACCAAAAGCGGTGAAAGAAATAAGTTACTTTGGTGTGTAGCTAATGAAGGTTATCAGAGGTAAAAATTATTACATATTCAGTATGCGACAACAGATTAATGCAAATTAGTTTTAGTTATTTAAGTGGGAAACGGTGCACAAAAAATTAAAAAATGCAGAATAGTTTTTAAGGTTCCGTTTGGCGATGTATTTGATAGTTTTAGCTATAAAATTTTGGTCAGCATGTGTAGATAAAAACATCCCAAATCGGGTTGCAATGGTATTTATCGCGATTTAAACTAAAAATTTCATGAAATCGGTACTTGGTACTTATGTCGGGATATGAAGTTTTAAATTTTTTTTAAATTTTATTGCCATATTGAATAAAGCGTTATTGCCAAACATAATATACAAATTTACTAATGTTCAATTTGAACTAACAACGATTTTTAGTGCAAAGGATGAATTAAGGACATGGGACTGATAAGAGAAATCGATAGTTGCTCCTGTTCAACTTTTAATGAACCGAATGTTGTGTTTTGAGCCACGTGAATTGAGGTAAATTAAAGAAACCATAGGTTACGCACAGTTTTACCGTGTATGTAAAAAAATACATAAAGCCACGGTACAACCTCAAATTAAAGTTAACAGGAAAGGTTTTGTTCAAAATGGCTCAAATAGGCCCCAGAAGAGCTAAAATATACCTGGGATGCCACAGGGCTCACAAAATAGCTTGCTTGCTATCAGAAAGTAGTTTGTTTGTAAGCAGTAATTTAATTTTCTTATAGTTAACATACAATTATTGAGGGAAGCAATATTAACTCAAAATGGCATTTTTTGCGCTTTTCAATTGAAAATTCGCTTTGTGTTACAACGTTGACAATGTTGGTTGGAAGTTAAGGGGTGTCATAGGTGAACAACGCAAATTACAATACGTGTCAACATATTTTACACTATGCAAAGGCGAACGCACATTATTGAAATAATGATTAATATTTCGAAAACACGTTAAAAGGAACAATAAAATTATTGGGGTGCACGAAAGGTTATGATGGCATTTTAAAATGACGAAACATATGAAGAACATGCGTGTCAATTTACATCTTTGACAGGACAAATTTGGCAACCCTCTATTGGGTACTCTGGAGTTATATTTTTGTCATTTCATAGCCGTTGGGAATCAAGGTTCAGAGGTTTGAAATTCTTGTCGGGTGTCCTCAGAACATCCTTTTTGATTTGGGTTTGAGTTTGGTTTTCCATTTGTTTTTGGATCAGCTGTACCTTTAAAGCAAAATTTACTTTTTCACTTCAACATGATGCTGGTTAAATTATACGTAACCTTCTTTGGGCGAACTACACACGGTATTGTTTCTTTTCATTATAAGAAACATAACTCCAAGGCCAACAATAACACCCCCAAGTAAACAACCAACTCCCAATCCAATTTCCTCTGTTTCATTTAGGGTACCTTGTAACATTTTTTTTCAATTACAATATGTGTTTCGGTTTAATAGCAAAATGATAAACCCACCTGCCGGTACTGCTCTTACTTGAACGCCTAAAAATACGTTTTTTTACAAAAAAAACTGTAAAAAAACAAACCATAAGTTACCTTGGCATTCTCCAACAATTAAATATGTTCCATTTTGTTGACAAAGGGCAGTTTTATGTCCATTAGAACATCCAACTTCAACAACACATTGGTAACCGCACTCATCCGGAACATTTGTAATATTCAAGCCCGTGCCGTCGCAAGCTGAAAGAATATAATTGTGGACATATTTTTAGAACTTGTTCATATGCTTTAGCTCCTTTTACCTTCGGAAACAATTATTTCGACTTCTCCTAGAAGTGTCGTATTAAATGCCCAAACACTAATAGAGGAACCATTATCTTTGTTATCAAGAGATTGAACTTCCAGCTTAATTGTAACAACGTCAGATACCTCAAAACTGGAAAAATAAATAAAGTTTGAATTTTTTGCGAACATTCACAACATTACCTGGCTCCTTTCAGAAAATTTAAGTGACGAAAACTAAAATTATGTCAAGATATGGTAAACATATTCTAACCTTAACAAAGTTCTGCCCTGAAATTTGCCGGAAACCGAAGACCATTGACCCATATTGGACGATGAAAAGTATTGGAACTGACACATAACCTATAACAAGGGCATTTTTCTTAATATCGTTTTTGTTTTTTATTTATTTTTACTTGGTCGTCTGTTTTCCAAGTAACTTCAAAATCATCTACTTGAAACGCAATGGAGAAAACTGCTGCGGAACCAGCAACTTGACTACCGGTGTTACTTGATTCCAAAGACAGAGTGCTGTTTTCTGTAAAATAAATAATTATGCTATCTTGCATTCACTTCACAGTATTAGAATTACAAAACTTAAATGCATACAATGTTTTCATACTTATAACGCATGCTACATCCCATTTGCCAGAGCTACTGCATTGAGCGGCACCGGAATCACTGCATTTAACAACACTTCCATAGTCATATGAAGGACTTGAAGCCACGCAGTTTTGTCCACAACCTTCAATAACTCCGTCCGTAACAAAACATTCCACTAGAATAATGAATTATTTAGTATAATTATGTTGGTGAAATTATATTTGGAAACAGTTTGTTGCTGATGCTGCCAGGCACATTACTTAGTAATTTGGGGCTCTTGTGGCAAAAAGAAAACTTGTTTGAACGACGTTTCAGTCGTTACGTCATCAACCAAAAATGTCATCCAAACAAGTTTTTCTTTAGGTCCGAAGAGCCTTAAATTACTAAATATTTGGAAACAGTTTATTTGAACATTGAGTTATAATATCTTTCCAAAGTACCAGGAGCGCAAGTACTCTCTGAAATAGTGTACGTTCCATTTTCTTGACATGTTCCATTAACAGTACCCTGATAACCCTCAATGCACTGTAGGGCACAAGGTTTTCCCAAATCGCAGTGGTATCTACTGGTTGTATCAACATATGGACACAATTCTTCACAACCCGAACAATCTATGATAAAATATAAGTTGTCGTTTGGTGGCGCTATGGTGTCTAGTTTGACTTACCATCAACCACAATAAAACTTATGCTGGGAAGTAGTTTGTTTCCAAAGGCTATGGCGCCAAGTAAAATAGTTCCATCCCCGGACTCAAGTTTGCCGAATGTTAGTACAAAACGGACTACTAAACTGTGTATTTCAACACTAAAACAACTGGTTAATATTCGAAGAAATACACATTGAATTGACACATTGAAGAAACGTACCTGGCATTCGTTCTTGAGCTGAGTATATTTTCACAGGAACTGCTGTTTGTAATTAATGTATATTGACATGATGCTACATCCTGAAAATTCCTTAGTTAACTTAATAACTACCCGTTTTTAGTGTTTGCTGAAAGTAGTATTTGTGTATAGCTACCGTGCTGTTGATTGTGAAAACCACTTCAAAATTGGCAGGAGAAATTCCATAGGAAATCGTAGCAGTTGAACCAACAACTCTTTTTCCTGTTGGATCTTGAGAAGGCATTTCTGGAAGTTTCAATAAAAACTTTAAAAAATGTCCACCTATATTCTCCGTACCTGATTTATTTAAATAAAAAAATACCTAAAAACTTTACAACATTCCAATTGGTACTGGGTTCACACCAGGCGCAAGCGTCTACATTGCTGCAGTTGGCTCCAACAAAGTCTCCACATTTTTTTTCGGTTACCGAAGAATCGTAAGGCACACATTCAAGCTGTAGGTTGTCTACTTGACAAACCACTAAATATGTATAAGTGTAATGTATTATTGTTTTAAGCTGTGCATCTATCAGCAATAGAACAAAGCAACTGTAACAGTTGCGTTTGTCTTAGTTTCACATACTGCTATTCAATTCACCACAATTGCGTAACTAGACTTTTTTGAATTTGAATTTTCTCTACCGTTTTTACAGTTGTTTGTTATATCATATGTAGCATCCTGCAGACAAACCGCTGTTGCATTGCCGTAGTAACATGGATTACAAGCAATGGTTGAAATACAATCGAAACCAATACAAGGTTCAATAGATGTAACATTATAGTATTCTGAAGTGTCATTTTCAATGAAACAATCTGCAAAGAAAAACTTCTCATTCAAAAAGTATTGTCGTATTTTAAGTGTCTGTGAGTTGTGAAATTAGCTACGTTTGGCTGATCAACATGTTTAACGTCAATTGAACAACACTTTTTGTTAATACTTTTATTAAAATTATTGTGGAATTTTTAACGCTTCCCACCTGCAACCACTTCGAACCTTAACGTGTCGATAATGGTAACAATGCCACTGTCATAAAATGTCACTGCCACAGTTACGTTGCCATCTTCTTGGAAAACCGTCATGTTAAGATACATGATACTTTGACTTGTAAAGTTGTAGCTAAATATAAATTGTTTCTGAATTAAAATGTCTATAATTCACCCTTATAAGTAAGAATAATAAACGTGCCTAAACGTGGTTCGGTTTTCGTAAGGAGAAGAAAGATTCTGACAACCGACATAATGCTCGTCATTAAAGCATTGGACCACATCCTTTATAACACAAAGCAGTGAGAATAATAACATAAATTTCATCCACAAACCTTTTCATACACTTTTACCTTATCGTTTATGTTCCAAAAGCTAATAAAGATGTTCGAGGACAGACTGATGTTCAATATGGCCGTCGAACCATTGAGTTGTTTTCCTGTCGTAGATTCTAGCTTTATGACGTCAAGGTCATCTGTGTTTAATAACAGCAATGTTTTTTTCTTTGTAATATCCAAGCCTGACATACCTTGTTGATTACATTTCCCACAATTGAAACACACCAGAAATACCGCAAGGTAACAAATAACCTTCATTGCCCAACGTTCGAAGGCCTGGAAATTACGAACACTGAAACACCATATCCTTAGTCCAAAAACAAAATGGAACACAGTCGAAGGAAAAAAATGATATGTTTGAACATCAGCGTTTCATGTCTGTGCAGTACAGGTAACATGTTCCTGCCACAACGATGGTTGTGATTTACATTAGTAACAAAGGATATCAAAAACGTACAGTGTCAAGGTTATTTTTATTTATGTTTTGGTAACAAGGTACGACATGTTTATGAAAATATGTTTTTTTTATGTTAATGGTGAAGAAGACAAGTTATCACCAAACCGATCAACGTGGGAAACAACATTTAAATCAAGTGGGAATTGTGCAACAACTACATTGGAGGTAAATGCAATTGATAAAAATATGAATATGTTGAATAGGACATGTCCAATTAACAAACCAAATACAGCATGGGATAAATGTGTTTGTGCAAGGTAAGACAATATTGTGATATTCAATGACAACAATAAGTAAAACGTATTTCTGCGTATCTAAACAATTCCCCAGCTATAATATTTAAACCTTCAACAAAAAAGTGTTGTTAACAGCGGGGTTCGGCAAGTATTCTTTATTTTGTTTAGACTATCCGTTGAATGTAGTAAACTTTTCTACACCAATGACACCTCCATACACTGTTTGGCATCTGCTCTGTCATATAAGGTATAAAGGTTTTGTGCAAATATTTTTCATTAATGCAGAGCCTTAGTTTACTTGACGACTAATAATGAAGGAGTGGAAGGTTTGTTAGTGTCTGCCTCATGCACCTATATGGATGTTCTTCCTGTCGGAGATTCAAATGTATTCTTTTTCGGAACAAATGGCACCCAAACAACAAAAGTATGCCTTCTGTTTACGTTTGGCTTCTAGGCACATGACTCTGACACGAGTATTGTTACTTTCAATGCTACATCATTGAAAACACATTTGCAAGACAAACGTATTTTGATATTAATCTAATACACACTTTAATACACTCACTCACAAGCTCTTCTGGCAAACGAGAATTTACTCGGGCGATGTTTTAATCATTATGATCGAGCTGTATCAGGACAAAGTGCATAAATGCAAACACCACGCAAGATATAAGAAAGCGTAAAAAATGCAAAAGGGGAAGAGGAAAGAAAGCAATGGAATAAAAAACTGCGCACAAGCTAAGCCTTTTAAATCTTATGTCTTTGCCTAAACATTTTGACACGCTGTATATTATTTGTGATAAATTCGATTATTTTGCGGAGTCAATATAAGGTACAAATAACTGTTTTGAGGTTTGGTTTCGTTTTTTTCCAGAAAAAAACAAAAACAAACAAGCCAGCTTTGTAAGCATTTTTTTCAACTAATTATAGTCCAGCACGACAAATAATTTCACTTGACAGTTGCTTACTCATTATTTGCAGTCGCATGTAACTTGACAACAAATATAACGAAAATAACTTCTTGCATTATTTCCTGCTTCTTGTGTGCATTGTTCTAGTTACTCTCAGTACGATCTTTGTATTTTTTTGAAAAGCAACATTTTCATAAAAACACAAAGAATGTACTGAGAGCAACACTATAATAATTACACCTAACGTTTTTGTTTTCTATTACAATATTATGTACGTGTAATGTATCGCATTGTGTAAAGTTATATTTGATGAAACCGCTAAATTTCGTGAATATGGAACATTTGTCGTCAATATTGAGGACAAAATAAAACTTTACCTGGTCTATTGATTCCAGGTTGAACACTAATGACAAACATATTTGTAAGTTGTTAACGCAGTTCTTTCGAAATGATATCAAAACTGTAATATATACTCACGGTATATGTTGTAAAAATATGCATTTGGCAGTTTTATGACATTTATGTGGTATTTGACACAAAAGCTGTGTCTACTGGAATATGTTGAAATAAGTGATCATAAACACTCCCATTACTGTTGCGAGGTTTCAAATCTTAGCTGTCGTTACCAGTGGAGAGCACATAAAGCCAGACAAATAAATAACTTCGGCAAACCTACTTACGTCAGACATAGAAGGGCAGGGGATCCGGTTCATCGTAAATTTAGCAAACGTCCCGTACCTGTTTGTATTGCTTCGTTGCCCGACTTCCACGGCAAACAAAGTCTGTGATTGCGCAAACGCTCGTCGCAATCCTGTTGTCATTTTGTTGCAAAGACTTTCGTTTTTAGTCGCAATAAGATAATTTAGCGCATTTTGTGTAATATGAGCTATGTTATATTCCAAAGTACACACGCAAGCACAATATGTCGGTGAAATATTCGTGGTTTTGATGTCACAAGGAAATAATTGACCGTTTCTCTACTGAACATGTAAGATATCAGACTGCTGGGCAAACAAACCAGTCGGCAGGGTAATCAGCACCCTATGCTAGTTGACAGCAACTTACCGGGCCGCTTTGGGTAACTGCTTTTTCCACCTAGTGTCAAATATTAGATATTAAATATTATTTAGTTGATACTAGGTGGAGAAATAAAGTAATCTTTGCAAGAAGACGGGTACGTTTGCCGGTAACTATAGTCGTAAACAACTTTGTACACACAAAAAATGTACACGAACAGGTGTGACTGTAGATTTGAATTGTCTCACATCATTTCGGATAAATGTTACCATTTTTCAATTGATCATGTATCACTTTTATTCTCGCAAATTCGTTTGTCTGCGTAGTTTTTTCTATACATGTATTTTGATTTTCATCGGACTACGGAAATTATTTCAAACCCCACGTTTATATTTATTTAACCGGCAATTTAATGCATAGGATCGATCTCCGATCTAACAGTGTACCGCCTTGGGGACTTTTTTTGTTCATACCGCTTTTTCCCTGTCGAAAGTATAAATTGCTGAAACATAACAATACCGAATATGAAAATACGCAATGATCACAAACAACCACAACTTGCTGTGTGTCAAAATTATTTCCAACATTAGCTACACTACATGAGCAATAGTTTATTGCTAAAAACAGATAACTAATATATTGTGATAAAATAAATATTTCGTCCTATCACCATTAATTTTGCATTAAAAAAATTTTGAAAGTTCATCTTTCAGTAAATTGTTTTTAAAAACCATAACTTTCTATGACAAACAAAAATTGCTTTAAACTCATTGGGCGAATTCCACATCAACATTTGTATTTACCTTCCTTTGGATATAAAAACTTCTTCAATATGATAAATTGGATTTTTTATACATAAAATGTTCTGTAGTCATCCGACTAAACAAAGGGATATTAGGTACATATTTCGTTAAACGTATTTGTAGACGAACTAAATGTAAGTGAATTATCCTCAAAATAAACCAAACAAATATCAAGATACTTATCCACATTTTTTTTTATATTTTTTTGTGATTTTTTTGTGAAATAAAAAACTATAGAATGCCGTATGTTTTACACAGAAACTATATACGCTTGCATCAACATGGATTTTAATCAAGAACAAGAACATTTTTATGGTTGGTTCTTTTTTGTTTGCCTTCGTGGCATAATCACAGCAAAGGCTTCGTTACAGATTATAACGCTCCACGACGCTGATGGCGCGGACGCAATTATTCTGTGGGACTGGGAGGTCCAAAGCCTATTGCCCAAAAATGGCCTGAATGTTTCTCCCCAGGATTCACAGTTTATTATCTGCCTGTAGAAAAAAAATTCCCAATCCGGTGATTAGCTTTGATGAGTCTCAGTTATAATAGTCCTATCACCGTCTTGTCAATAGAAGATCGAACACCGAAGAAAGAACCGAACAGTCTACAGAATAGCCTTGCATCGTATACAGAGTCGAATTAACAGGCGCACATAAGTATTAATAATTGAAATCCGATTGGTTGATTTAGTCACGTGATGATATGCACCACCTGGGATAATATAATACAAGAACAAGCATACAAGATAATAAAAACATGTGAGTAATCGTCTGCTTTAACGTTGCTCGAAACAGTAGCAAAGGAAGTGGTAAACAGGAAATTATGGGTTTCGCTCGGGAGTCGATAAGGCATAATTGGGTTATATTCGTGTAAAGCAGGGTAAACAAGTTTGCAGGCAATTAGTGCAAGCATCCCTGCAACAGTATGCCATTACATGACGTGGCCGGTGTCGCTAAACTCGGAAAATAATTGTTTTCCTTAACCACAGTCATTTCGTTATGGTGACCTTGTGACGTAACAAGCATCTACTATGCCCTCTTCCTTTCGGCAAATAGAAGGTTTGAAAAGTTGTATGTTCAGCCGCAAATTTAGTATGTGATAACAATATTCCATTCAAACCAAGATGCGAAACTTCATATAATCAGGTTTGGATACAATTTTAAAACTGTTTTATGGACAATCGGGATAGTAAATAAAGGTGCTTATTAAACTTGACCGACCTCATTCTACCAGTTGGAGAACTGCAAGGTGAAATTAGCAAAGAGCTTAAAATCCACAGGCAACTTTTTATAGATATAAAAATAAAGGCAACGCCAGTCAGCAACCAAGTGTACATGGAATGGAAATGAATGAAATGATCGCTTATCAAGATAAACACATTTAAGCTGGCCAGACACATTTAAGCTGGCCAATAAAATCACATAAAAACACAGCCGTTGCGTAGAAACTAGTAACGAGATCAAATCACGTGAGAAAGCAACCGTTGCTATACATTTAATAATGAGATGCTGGACAAGACGCTACCTAAAATGCCTTAACACAAAAAAAACATGGAAAGAGATTCCGGACGTTAATGACGAAACTGGCTGTTGTGTGACCATTGATCATATTTCCATGAATGCAAACGTTGCTATGTAACGTAACATTACGTAACTTCATCAAAGGAATAGATGGTGGTTTGGTTTCGTGGACTCCAAGCTTGCTCCCTGCTGATCGCCGGTAGTACCTTGTGAACAGTTTCTGTTGAACGCTATCACACGCCGCCGTAATGGGATGAGTGTTGAATTGCTATTTGATTTGAAAGTTCATATTTTTCAAAGATCCATACAAGTGCTTTAAGTTCATGTATGTACCTAGTTCTCCAATTGGATGTTGTGCTTTTGAAGTTCCTTGTCGGTTCGAATTGGCAATGAGATTTATTTTTATTAACATCTTTGTTCCGTTATTTGCTCATGCGCATTTGTAACGATGTTTTCTTTTATAATTTAAACGAGCATTGAAAAAAGACATTTAATTCTTTATTGCATTGCAGTTCTGTTAGAACTGTTTTTAATTTTTGTTTTATCACTTTTTTGTTCCTTTTGTCCACTGCAAAAAGGGTGGCAGCATTCTGCTGAAATAGTTGTGCAAAAAACGCAAAAGTAGTATATGCATAACCATTATCCTCAAAGTCGATTTTTGGAATAACCCCAAGTGTGAGCCATGTCACACTTAATACTTCCAAACTGGAGGAGATCTTCCTAAAAATAATTGGCTTACAAGAGTTAGGCGTCCCCTCGTAACTTAACAAAAGACCATAGATTCATGTCACAAAAACATTAGACCATAACTAAATCAAATCAAAAAACATTAGACAAAAATGCGGCTTATACACAATTCATAACTCAATCATATGGAAGTTAGATTAATCAGCAGTTTTATCCTTCAACTAGCCATAACAACCCTGGATAAAAAAGTGTTTCATCATGCAAAGATCGATAAAGTTTACATTTGTCTTGCGGTATGGGATCATCGAAACCAGGGATGTGCAGGGTGCTAGTGGCCGTTTGTTTATATTTGGGATTCTATTCAAATAAATTTTGCAACCGCTTGCAAAAATTTACAACCCATCTTACAAAGTTACAACCCGAATCTACCAGAACTTTTCCAACAAGCGTCGCCGTAATCACCGCAATTAAAAATGTGTGCCTAAAAAATTGCGAACAGTGGAACACATTCGAGGGGAAAAAATGATCTGTTTGCTCAATAACGTTTCATATCCCTGTACAGTTCAGCTAAGAGGTAACATGTTTTGTGCACTAGTTTTGATAATTTGCACGCAACAAGATGGATGTCAAAGCAAAAATGAAATCTTTGTTAGCAACTCTATTTATTACGATTGTATTAAAGAAGAACATTCCACAAGGTAAAATATACAATTTATTTTGTTTCACTATATGGAATATCGTCGAAGTCATTCTTATTTAGACTTAGATTACCAGATGTACGACATGTTTATGAGAATACGTTTTTTAAGTTAATGGTGAAGAAGACAAGTTATCACCAAACCGATCAACGTGGGCAAGTGGCTACACAGGAACACTTTACTCAATTACCTACAGTAGTACTTTCTCAAAAACCAGTGCCTGGAAAGTTTATTTGTCAAATGGATTCAATGACACGGCGACATGGATTGTTTATCCTGATATGACAGTAGTGCTTACTTCGTTTAATTTATCTATCTACAATACAACATTTACATCAAGTGGGGAATGTGTAACAACTACGTTGGAAGTAAATGCACTTGATGAAACCATGAATCAAAGTTACGTTGAAATAAGGTATGGCGAATCCACTATACCAATTCAGCATGGGACAAATGTGTTCGTGCAAGGTAAGACAATATTGTGTTATTCAATGACAACCATACGTTTTGCATATGCCAACCTGTTAAAATATAATAAATAAATAAAATTGACACGAAGGAAATTTAAATTATTTATTACATTGTTTAGACTGCCCGCTTATTCTGGGATATAATCTAAGTGTGAATCTTATATCACCACAACCAACCTATAAAAGTATTGGAAATTTCACATGTGCAAACAGTGGAAAACTTTTCTACGCTAACGAAAGTAAATTGTTTAATCCTTCCACAAACTGTTTGGCATCTGCTCGGTGGTCGGGGCAGGAAGATTTGCAATGTTGGTCAGGTCAGTTTTATTGGATTTATACTAACTTCATTTAGAAAATATAAAATAAAGAAAAGGTTTTGTGTATGTATATATTTTTCATTGATGCAGCGCCGTCAGTTTACTTGACGACAAACTTGACAAATAATGAAGGAGTGGAAGGTTTGTTAGTATCTGCCTCATGCACCTACATGGATGTTCTTCCTGTCGGAGATTCAAATGTATTCTTTTTTGGAACAAATGGCACCCAAACATCAAAAGTATGCCTTCTGTTTGCGTATACTTTCCTACGAATTGTGAATATTCTTACGACAAAAATAATTGTTTTTTTGGGTTAAAATGCTTGGGAACTTAAAGACTGTTATCACACATCATGTTTAGGAAGAAAGGTTTTTATTCAATTTAAATCGGAAACAATTGAAAGTAGAATTTTTTTGTCAAGCAGTCACTCCATTTACCGAGATCTACAATGATACAGGCATATCGAAACCAATCGTACTCCAAGTTTTTTGTAAGTATCTTCGAGTCATTTTCGACATTGTGATTGTAATTGCAATATTCAAGTAACATGAATGATCATTAACCACTTTCAACATATTTTTATTTTTGTTTGGTGTGTCGAATACATATCTTTGGCAAAATTACCGAATGAATCTTTGTAGATCCTCCAGGAGATACTTCAGTTAACGTTGTGAATATCAATCCTTCAATAAAAAAACTGGGAACAAAATTTTTGCTTAACTCAACTCAGTTAGTTGAACTGTTATGTCGGAGTGATTCAAATCCTACAGCCAACTGCTCTTGGACCTTCAACCAAACATGTTTTTCCACTACTTGTCAAACCAAGTATAATTTCACACAAAGTGGGACGGTCATGTGTAATGCCAGCAACGAATATGGGAACGCGGAAAACTCGCCAGTGCAGATCGAAGTAGTTGACGATCAAAGTAAGAAACAAGAAATGTATGAGATATGCATTAACTGTCATGTTTTCTAGGAAAACCTCAAGTTTCAACAAGTGCGATTCCAAAAGAAGGAAAACCAATTACATTAACATGTAACATTGCTTACCAAATTGAATTGAGCACGACGATAAAGTGGTTCACTCCGACTTCAACTGTCAATGACGCTCAAATAATGATTGCTAACTTATCAAGATCAGACTCAGGAATATATGTTTGTGAAACAAAAGATGATTTTGGATCGTATTTCCAGCATTTTGATTTGGAGGTGTTTTGTGAGTAACCATTTCTAAAATGTGGTTTGGGGCGGTTTTCTACATTTCCTTGATGTTTGTGATGTGTAGACGCTCCTGAAGCAATATCTGATGCGAATATTTATTGTTCGTGGAATGAAGTGGGTAGTCACAGTTGCAGTTTTAACTTCACTTCAAATCCGACAACCGATAATTTTACATTGTATAACAATGGTACGTATAGATACATATGATAAAAGTTTATTACTTTCAAGTAATTTTCCAGGAAAGAAGATATCATGCGACAAATGCTACTTTACCAACATAAGTAATGCGGAAACATTTTTTTTATTATTAAAGGTAAAAACAATGATGTAATGTTGGTGGGATACAATGTTGAACAAGTACGGAATATATTGTGTTTTGACTAGCTTTCAGTCAGGTGTTTAGGGCAATATGATTATGTTTTGGAACATGTGATCGATCGAAATGTTATTTTCTGTAGTCAACAGGCAAAACAGAGGCGTACACGTTAAATATTTGGTCAAACGAATTTGAAGATGAAACACTGGAAGCAAAGTTTCAGGTTGCGATTGATGACGAAAGTGGAGCTAACAACACGCAAGCAATAATCATTGCTGTCTGTGTTTCTGTCAGTGCTGTCATTATTTTGGGATTGTTTGCTGCATATGTTTTACACAGAAGAAAGCAAATCAAAGAAAACGGTAATTTCTTTTTTTATTTACTGAGAATAATGTTATGCTTATGAAATTGTTGTTGGGACACGTTTGTAAATTTTTGTCAGAAAATCAACAGGACACAATCTACGTGAATTACGCTACCAGGCTTTAAACGCAGCTTCACATTAAGTTGATTTGGTATTTTACATCACGTTTAAATGTCAAAATTATTTCATCACTAGCAAAAACAAAAAAGTTAAA
The DNA here is from genome assembly GCF_947561715.1 of Ascidia mentula. Taxonomy (NCBI): domain Eukaryota; kingdom Metazoa; phylum Chordata; class Ascidiacea; order Phlebobranchia; family Ascidiidae; genus Ascidia; species Ascidia mentula. Next base: position 2,047,421 of record NC_138569.1, read on the forward strand.
ATGAAGTGTATTTATTCACATTTTATTTGGAAAAAGTAACAGAAAAGGTGGACGCAGTAAATCCTATTCACGGAGATGGTGATAACATTGAGGCCTTACCGGATGCTTTCACAATCCCCTTAGCCAACTCACTTAAAAACGGTAAAAAGCAAGAAACAGTGAATGTAAACATATAAAAATTTATTTAATTTTGCTTCGTATCTTTGCCAGCAATATTTTTGCAGCAAAACATGTTGATGGTGACAAAAATGGTTTACATATATTTTAGCAACAGTGATAACGCTTTATTGTAGAAAAAGAGGAACAACTTAACCCATTGTATATATCATCTGGTACCCAAGACACTTATTCCGAAGTCCAAAAAACAAAGAAACCCAAATGTGGTACATTAAAAGAAATTAAACTGATATGTGCCACTTCCTAGTTTTGTTTATTTTGTGATTTAGAAAAAGAAGACAAACTTAACCCTCTTTATGGATCGTATGAGGACGAGAAAGAAGAGAAGACAAATCCGCTATATGGTTCCAATTACCATACATCCGCATTGCACGGCGAAACATATGCACAAGTTAACAAACAAAAATTGCCAGAAAACGGTTAATAACCCAAACAATTAGTTTAAATAACTGTTGTGTATTTTTTCTTATAAATCTTTTCGCTTTATTTTCTGGTAGAATTAACTTTTAGGCATTTATTACTAAATTACACAGTTTGCTTTTCCAGAAACACCTAAACCAAAGCCGCCTAAGCCACCAATCAAAAAGAAGCCAAATCTACAGACAAAACGTATAATCCAAACCACATATTTGATACAAAATGTATGAGAATACATTTTTTTACACAGATGTCTGAAGGACCGGCAGTGTTCGTGTGCGGCTCGGTTTTCATACAAATTTCATGTAAGGTCCCTTTGAAGCAGTCGTCACGCTGTCTACGTCAACTACTTTCGTTTTATTGTGTACATTTTTCATTGCACTTGAAAAACTAAAAGAGCTTAAAAAATACCTATTTCTTATGTGCATGACAAATTTCTGGCAATCTTAGCTATATTACTGGTCTAATTATTGCACATTTCTAAGTGGTTTAAAGTTTTTCAACTGGTGTATGCACAGCGAATTATATCAACATTACAATGTGTTTTAGTTTGTCGATTATTGTACAAACTACGTAATTTTATTTTAGTTTATATCCACGTTTAACGTTTTGTAAAGTTAACAAAAAATTTTTTTGTCGTTGGTTATACTTGCGTGAAATATAAACCTTCTATATAAGCAATGGTGCTATGTGGAACATTTGAATATTGGTACACCCGTGATTGAAGTATGCTGCACCTGTACATGTTAACGTGTAAAGAACGTTTTTAAAATTTTTACAAGAGCTGGTAAAGCATGCACCACGGAATTTCCCACATGGTGTATCCAGCAAATTTATGTTTTTTCTGAAAAATCAGACTGTTTGGATTAAAAACCTGTTTAGTAAATTCTTACAAAAGTCGGTAAAAATTTAAAATGAAAGTAGTGCTCATAAGTAAACACTTTTTTGAGTGTTGCGAGCTCTCAAGTCTCAGCTGTCGTTATCAACGAAAAATAAATAAAGACAGACCCGTAAATAACTTTGGGGAAACCTACTAACTTTAGGAGGGGAGGGGTCCGGTTAATGGTAAATTCAGCAAACGTCCCGTACCTGTTTGCATTGTTTCGAGGCCGGCTTCCACGGCAAACAAAGTCTATCATTGCACAAGCACTGGTCCAATCCGGTTGCCATGCTTTTTCAAAAACTTTCGTTTTAAAAGTTTACCAAACATTTTATGATACTTCAACTACTTTCATTTTGCTTAAAGTTGTACTATTTAACGGAAGACATTAATAGGGAATCCATAGGCTATTTGCCCAAATTCCCGTTGCTTTATGGTGTTTAACGGACCCGTAGATTTGTATCTTGCGAACTTGCTAGGACAGTTTAGCGTGACACATGCAAATTTAATGGGGAACATTTCATGTATCTGTAGACTAAAAATAAGTAGGTGATATCTGGGTTGTGTTGTGGTACGAAGGAATAGTTACAAGTTTTTTAAATAACTGCTGTACATGTATCAGTGTACTGAGCAAACAAACCTGTCGGGACGCTGAGCAATCAGCACCCTTTGCTAGCTACCAGCAACTTGCCGGTCCTCTTATCTTGATTACTTCTATCCGCACCAAGAGTCAAGTCTTTCGAAGAAAATTTAAGCTGTTGCAAAGACTTTCGTTTTAAAAGTTTGTCTTCGAATTCGTGACCATCGGCTATTTCAACAACTTTCATTTTGTGTTAAAAAATTTTTCATTGTCTTTTGTCTTGTTTAACTCCCAACCAGGTCTGGTTGGTTTAATACGTGATGACCATATGGAGATAGTTAAGCGTAACCCACCAATTTAAGATATAAACGCTTTTGTTACAATTTATTCTAGCAGCAGTGAATGCTGTTCCATGATCGGCACATAGAGTATACAAAACGTAAAGAAAATACACTTGTTTTGACATTTTTCACATCATATTTATAACCCAAAGCATGGTAAAATGTCGTTGTAGGTTTGATTGGGTTGATAAAAAGTGAAATAGTACCGCGTTTCTAAAGTGTATGTTGTGCATGTATTAAACTGTTATGTAAACAAACTTGTCGGAAGGTTGAGCATTCAGCACCCTTTGCTAGTTACCAGCAACTTACCAGTCCTCTTAGCTTGATTACTTTCTATCCCCACCTAGTGTTAGGTTTGTCAAAGACAATTGTACTACAAAATATGATGTTTGTTAGTTCCATTGAATATTAATGTTATGAATTTGACTCTCGCACGTTTGTTTCTCTATTATGTTTACCAGGTTCGTTTAATATATGTGCAATGATTTCAAACCGAACTGCTTACTTTGGCAGTGCATCGTGCACACAGTACCATGAACAGATAAAAGATATGTGGCTTTTCTTGTGTATATCTGAAGAAAAGATCGTCTAAACAATGTCATACATTAACAAGTGGAAAACTTTCATTTACTTTTGGTAATTATTTTCTTTTCAAATATTTGTTATAGAAGTCGACGTTTAAACACTTGCTCTTTGTTAGTTGAAATGAAAAAAATGTGTTATTTAAATTCTCATGAAGTTTGGTAAAGAATAAAGCGAAAGTAGTGCACAAAAGTAAACACGTTCGACCTAGTGTTGCCAGTCTCGCCAGTCGTTATCAGCTTGAGAGCAAACAAAGGCAGGCTTATAAATAACTTCGGGGAAACCTACTTACGTCAAACCTGGGGAGGGACCTCAGTTAGTCGTAAATTTAGCAAACGTCCCGTACCTGTTTGTATTGTTTCGTTGCCCGGCTTCCACGGTAAACAAAGTCTGTGATTGCACCAGCGTTCGTCGCAATCCTGTTGCCATGCTGATGCGAAGACTTTCGTTTTAAAAGTTTGTCTTTGATCTCGTGACCATCGGCTAATAAACAGTACAATTTTTATTTTTTTGTCTTGCCTAAGTCTCAACCAGGTCCGGTTTGATATGTGATGACCACATGAAGATCGTTTAAGTATAACTTGCCAATTAAGACAATAATACTTTTGTCGCTAGCATTTTTTCGGCAAACAAAGTGTAAAACATTAAGAAAACACACTTATATCAAGTTATAACACATAATATTAATCCGAAGCATGTGCAAAAAAATTATGTGCACATAATGGTTGTAGTTTTGGTTGTAATGAAAAATGTAAGTAGCTACGCACTTACATTTAGCTACGCAAGTACCTGTTGTACATGTACCAGACTGCTGAGCAAATAAACCAGTCGTAGGGCTAGGTAATCAGCACCGGTTGCTAGTTACCAGCAACTTGCCAGGCTGTTTAGAATAATTGCTTTCTTACTCCACCTAGTGTCCAGTTTTTCGAAGACATTGTCGAAAACAACTACAAAATATACAATGTTATTTCGTTCCATTGAATGTAAATGTTACTATTTCTATCCTCGCACGTACGTTAGTTCATTGTGTTTAATAATTCTTGCGTTTGTCCATTTAAACGGCAATTAAAACTTAAATCGCATTAAATGTACGTAATATTTTTGATAAGAGAACCGCAATAAGTATTTCAAACATATTTATTTCGCAACCGATAGTTTATAGTAGACTTAAACTATCTGCCAATACATATTGTACCAATTTCGAAAACACACATTTTTTAGCAAACACTTTTATGTCCTTTACCTAATTATATGTCAAAATAGTGATGGTTAATTATTTCAAGGAAATGGAACTTGTAACGTTTAAAACAAGTTTATATTTTACGCAAACAGAAGTAAATTTGCAATATTGTCAGCAAGATTATATTTACTTCTAATAATTTATTTTTAATCAAGTTACGTTTTGACTTACTTAGTAAAATTTTGCTGTGGGAAAATATTAGTCGTTACGCAAGTCGTAATGTAGAACAGCGCTCCGCAACCTTTTTACCGTGACGTCGTACTAGGTTTCGAAATTCGGCGGCACACCTCAACCATACTTTAAAGAGTTATGACGTCACAATATAATTTCGTTGTCATATCAATGAAGTCTAATCATAAAGTCTGGGCCAGCTTTAGCGACAAATTCAGCTGTTATAACAAGTTTGGACAAAAATAGAAAGCTAATCAAGTTTTGAAAAAATATTGTCCGGTTGTGGTTCGTCCCGCGGCACCTCAGTGTGTGCGGCTCATCGATTGCAAAGCACTTTTTCAGACTACTGTTGAACATGGGTATTATGTATTGTATATTTCCATGCTATTATGTACAAAAAAACAATGAAACTTTAGCATATGCGTGACCAAGTAGCTCTACGCAATGCATTTCCTGCATCAGGAAATTGATTCTTACTTACATTAATTAATAGTTTATCACGTTTTCAAAATTTTAGACTACAATATATATACACACCCTTCCTATCTAATTAAACAACGCGCACAACGAAATATAACGCACAGCTGTTAATAACGAAATAAACCATATTAATCAGAAACAGTTTTGTTACCTAGACCTCACTCACTTAACCTGGAGTTTGTGGACTGGCACCTTTTTAACAAAATAAGAATTAGGGTTGCGAGAATTTCCAACTGTCGTTGATCCTGTGCAAAAAATCTCGTTCGACGTTTCCATGACAATGACAATGAACATATGTAACTGGATAAATATAATGATTACTTTCACCTTGAGGCCATAAACTTTATTGTAAAAAAAATTATTGTTCATCTGTCAGTCAATTGTTTTCCTAATGGTTACGACAATCCAAAATTGTCTTTTATTTACAAGAGGATTTTAAGGCTAAGAAGCGTTTTTAAATTTCTGCTTGCCTTATGATGAACATACATGGCTGGGATACTTCCGCATCAAAACTGTAAAAAAGCTTATGTTTAAAGAACGTCTAAGTACGAATACATTCGAAGTAAGGTGCTATTTGAAGTGATGATTGAATTTTGCACATAGCCTTAAAGTGTTACATTAAATTTAAGTTCTCATCGATGTTAAGCAAACTTTTGTTCTCTACATTTCATAACTGTCTTGTGACAAGATCTACCGTAAAACAGGGCCTTGTTGTGTGTGTGTTTGTACATTCGGATTTCAGAAACAAGGAAAGTTTTGTAGGGCAAAATACAGGACCAAAACACTTTCGTTTACCTCAAATTGAAGGAATTTGGAAGGTCTTCCAACGATACTGCCAATGATCATCCATCGCCTGGTAGTTATGTTATTCTCTTGCGCCATCTTGAGGATGAAATTTGCTATGACATATCACACAAGGTTGACAGATTAGTTAGAAAACATTGAAAATAAATGCGGTAAACTAAAAAAGCAATAAACTTCAAGATTTCTCTTGGTTTGAAATTCGATTTGCAACGTCTTGACATACGTGCATATTTCACCCTACAGAATGAATCAGTTATTTTTAAGTTCCTCAAAATTACGACTAATGATCCAAATTAAATGTTTCCTTGCATCACATATGAGTTCAAAACGATTTACGCTTTCTGTGGCTATCTGGAAGTACAATATTTTTAATATTAGCTACTAAAGTAACTCCAACCTCGAACAATTGCATTTCGCCATATGCCCTTATGTAAATATCAATTATATTCTTTTTTACATTCACCTTATCACAATAAAGTTTATCGTAAAATATTGTTCATCTGTCAGCTAATTGTTTTGGCAAATTCAGGATGAGGTTCCGTTAGCACATCCACGACCGATGTATCTCCGACTTGTCAGCTTATTTGCAGGTGTGTACATGTTGTTGACCTGAAAAATAAATAAAAACGCGGTCTGCAACTATCAAAAAAATAAATTTAGCGATTAGCTGAAAACCTCAAACTAAGTTTTTGAACAAATGTGCAACTATAACTTTTCGTTTTCTCTTTAAACTTCAAAATGTTACTGCAACGTTTCTGTGTTATTTCTGCATCCATTTTTAAATCCATCCAGCTTAATTTACCAGCCATCACTTTGATTCATTCTGTGTTGAAAATTCAGTTTTTCGCTTCTGCTAAGATTGTTTACCGACGTGGTTTCGATATGATAGGAAACTCTATGCAAACAACTCGCATCGCCTCGCGTAAAACTTTAAAACACAGTTTATAATACGCAATAAACTTGTACCACACCGGAACAAACACACAGTTAATCCTCTGTTTAGTCCTAGCCGTTACATAGGATGAGCTACGTCATAAATGTAGTTACAAGGCCGCCATATCATACGAAAACCGTGTTTATGGGGGTTGATTAGTCGAGTAATTATTCAAGAATCGCCTTTTCCGAGGTCCACGAAAAACAAAAACAATCTTAATAATCATTAAATACAAACAATTTTGTTTACCGAGAACTTGTTCACCCAACCTACTTTCCGGAAAATAATTGCGGTTGCGAGTGTTTCCAACTATTGTTGATGCTATACAAAAATATCTGTTATAGTTTCCATGAATGACCATATTTAACTGTAGCAATACAATGATTACTTTTACCTTGTCACTTGCGTTGTAAATTATTCTTCATCTGTAAGACAATCGTTTCCGGGGCTCTTCCAACGATACAGCAAATGATCATCAATCAACTGACAGTTCTTTAAGTCTCTTTCGACATATTGAGGATAAAATTTGCAGTGTTAAATTACACAATGCGACAGTCCAGATAAAAAAGTTTGTAGAACGCATTTTAAAATAAAAAAATAAATAAATAAAAAGGCATTCAGAAGGTCGTTATTCGATTTCAATGCCGAGTAATGCAATAACATTAAAAGTTTTTCATGTTATATATATTTTTAATTGGTTTAGCAAAGATCTTAAAAGGGGAAGCAGTTCTTACACAATTTGCAATTTAACAAAATTAAGCAAAAAAAAACAAAATTGGACCCATTATAATAGGGTCTAAATCATATTCAGAAAACTGAAAACCTCCACCTCTTTGTAAAGAAATCTGCACCTTAATGATTTATTACTTTACGACCATTGCGTTATTTCATGTATAAATCAAACTAAAAGTAACTTGCCCACTAAGTCCACTAGACACCAGGTTTATTCACCGCGCGTTTACAGTACCAGCCTAAGATTTCTTCCATCATATTTTTAATCGCTGTAATAGAAACCACAATGCAAACATTTCGTATGAAACCATTGAAATTTGTAAAAGATAGTTTATCACATAATAAATCTTTACAACACCAAAACAAAACCACAATTAAACATTTGTTTAGCCTTCGACGTAATACAACAGCAGATTTTGCGTTTTGTATTGTTAAAAATTTAGTGCCAAAGACTGAAAAACAATTTCAAGTTATAGTCTGCTTTAATTTACGATACATCAACAAAGTGGGTGAATAATTTATTGCCTAAATCCATGCTTTTATCCCTTGCATTACATCTGAATCTATTTATAAAACATATCTACAATATCCCGTGAAACCATTTTACTTTTTATAAAAATGCCAAGTTTCTTATTATTGTTATTGAGGAACAATGTGCTAGGTGTACATTATATTAGTTCACGGCCCCCCACGCTCAATGTCATTTTACGTTTTGTTTGAATTTAAGGTCGTCACTGGCACCGTTAAGTTCGTTGACGCTAAATAAACCCCAGGGTTTGCGAACCCCTACGTACAATCTCATAAAACTCTTTGCCAACCGCTCTGCTATAAAATGACATTTACTGCTCTTGCGCAAACATTTTGCAATGTGCGTTACGACAATATTCAGTAAACAACTGTATGAAATCACATGATCAAACAACTGTATGAAATCACAAGAAAAACACATGATCAAATACATCGTCTCGTTAAGGCGGTCATTTTTTAGTTTTAAACACTCCTTCAAAGGATTCAAGGGGCTCTTCAACATAATCATATGAAAACAAATCACATTTCATTAATTAGTGTCCCCTGTTCTTAAACTTCAAGTGTAGCACCGGTGTGAGGTGCATTTGCAAAAGCCCTGTTATATTTTTAACAGCTAAGTCAAGAAACTCCATATGCAATTAAATTGTTTTGTTGTTATTTTTTTGATACAAATACAAAATGCGATAGAAAACATTTGCCGCGGATTTACGTACGTACTCGGCAGGTATAGACATGATTTTGAAATGATTAAATCACCAATTGCACAAAATTAGCTTGGTTTAACCATATTAAGGTAAATGTTGTCGTAAACTCTTGTTTCACTGCCTCGTGCATATCCCATTGGATGCTCTATTCAGGATTGTCACGGTGAAAGTCGACACTGCTCTCACAATAAATATACTGCCTTAAGTGCAAGCATTATGCGAAACTGCGCAAATAAAATCCGAATATCCGTTCTTGCATTCTAGTCTTTAAACACATTGTATGTGGGAAGGGATTTAGTACAACCATGTCGATGTTGAGCGCTAAAAAGACCGGAAACGGAAAACAGAAAACCTGAAATTGTCAAACAACTATCCCACTACGCCTTTTTTAACCGGCGAAATGCAGTTATTTCACGAATTGGCTTCAATAATATACAGCGTTGCCTTAAAACCATCATTATTATGAAAAAAAAATGATATTATGAGAGTTAAGAATGATGTTGCTAATATTTATTCTTAGTGTTTGAAGTTCTATGAAAGATGACAAGAAGCAAATTAAATAATTTCGCGTGTTTAATTAAACGAAATATATTCACTCCAAGAGGTAACTGTTCCCAACCTTATTTTAATGCAACCCTAATTTTTTTTAAATCTTATTTTGCAAATTCCGCTACGCAAGCATGAAAGTCGTGCGTTGAGTGTGACGTAACAAACAGTAAGAGAAACGTATTATAACCGATAGTTGTAAATTAAACACGTAATTGTTGTCTTGACTTTCCACTAACGAACAAAGAATTATAGTCGACGCTACTTCGTTACCCATAGGATGGAAACACAGCAAAAAAGTTAATCCGCTAATAAAGCTTTAAAAACAGAGGTCGAGTCAACAGATACCAATGTATGCAAGGGAAAATGTGTTTCACGTTGGTTGCTGTTCATCTACACAGGTGAACATAAACATATGTTATTCGGGGTTGTAACTTTGAAAGTCGTCACTGCTTCCATAATAATGTATTGCCTAAATGCCAACGTTATGCGAAACTGTGTTAAGGAAGTCGGAGTATCCGTTCTTGCATTCTTGTCTTTAATTGAATGTGGAAAGGGATTTTTGAAAAAATCATGTTGACGTTTCGCGCTGAAAAGATCGGCAACAGAAAACCGGAAATTATGAAACAGCGTTGCCTTCATGTGGACACACGAGGGATCAGTTACAAAAATCTGAACTTTGTTACAATTGAAAAAACCCATCATTATTGTGAGTGTAAAGAATGATGTTGCTAATATTTATTCTTAGTGTTTGAAGTTCTATGAAAGATGACAAGAAGCAAATTAAATAATTTCGCGTGTTTAATTAAACGAAATATATTCACTCCAAGAGGTAACTGTTCCCAACCTTATTTTAATGCAACCCTAATTTTTTTTAAATCTTATTTTGCAAATTCCGCTACGCAAGCATGAAAGTCGTGCGTTGAGTGTGACGTAACAAACAGTAAGAGAAACGTATTATAACCGATAGTTGTAAATTAAACACGTAATTGTTCACTTGATTTTCCACTAGCGAACAAAGAATTATAGTCGACGCTACTTCGTTACCCATAGGATGGAAACACAGCAAAAAAGTTAATCCGCTACTAAAGCTTTAAAAACAGAGCTCGAGTCAACAGATACCAACGTATGCAAGGGAAAATGTGTTTCACGTTGGTTGCTGTTCATCTACACAGGTGAACACAAACATATGTTGCCGAAGAAATTGGGCAGTTGTATAATACGCAAAATTATCAGGTCGACGACCTTAAACTTTGTTTTTATGTTTTCAGGACGCAAACTGTTGGCGTACACTATTGGTGGATAACAATGTGTAATTCAATGTTGGTTTTTGAAGTTTACGATCTTCCAAATAGTGGTTTACGACGCCCGACGCACAATCTCCTAAAACACTTTGGCAACCGATCGGCAATGAAATGACAACGTTATGCGAAACTGCGTCAACAAAGTCGGAATATCCGTTTTTGCATTCTAATCTTTAAACACATTATATGTGGGAAGGGATTTAGTAAAAACATTTGACGTTGCGCGCTAAAAATATCGGAAACAGAAACTGTATCCTGAAATTATGAAACAAATATCTCACTAGGACTTTTCCAACCGGCGAAATGCAATTATTTCACGAATTAGTTTTAATAATATACATGTGGGCACGTGAGGGACCAGTTACAATTATCAGAGCTTTGGGACAATTGAAAAAGCACCAAACGTCATGAAAAACCATTGGATTTACATTCAAACTGTAGGCAAAACATATTAAAAATTAAAGAAAGACCCATAAGTTGCGGTTACATATGTAATCGAACCACAACATGTTAGGCCCGGTCCAAACCCGAAAATTTAATTGCAGCCTGAGTTTCGACCGGGCGTGAAACTACGAGACAATCGTATGAATGCGAATTCAATTGTTTAAAGTAGTTTGTAAACATGTCAAATTTGTAAAACATGTTTAAAGGCACAAAGGAGTGATAAAACTGATGTCACCAAACTCAGATTTTTCCGATGTAAAAAGTATAGATTTACGATGAAACTGCGGTTACCGGTAAATCCACCGAGATTGTTGAGTAAACATGTGCAGTGCGGACCCTAAACAACAAGAACCTTTTCCTTAAGTATTAAAACCGCATCGTTAAAACACCTTTATGTTATGGTTCGCAATTGTCGGCATGAAAATAATAGGTACCTCCCGGTTGGGATAAAAAAAAACAAATTAAAAACAATGAATAGGGGTGAATTAATCGGTTCGAATGCTGTTTGAATGCACCGGTAAACCATTTCCTGGAAATATCCAGACAGACCAGTTGCATTCAGTGGCCGCAACTTTAGGCAACAATATTATTTTTCTAAAATTCCAACAGTTTTTGGATTAAAGAACATATATTCTAACTCAGAAGTCAATTATGATGAAAACCTATGATATAAGTTATGATGTGGTATTATTTTTTCAAAAAAAACTATTAGACTTTTTCATGAATCTTTTATTGAAATTGGTTGACAAATAAGGTACATGATGATAATTTTTGGTCTGCATTTTCGTTTCCATATTCCCCAAAAATCCTTATACATTACAGAGATTTGAAATCTGATAAATAAACTCCAATTGGCAATGTTCTTTCATCTTCGACGGTTTGTCAAATTATCAACATCATAATGTAGGCTATATACTGTTCATTCTAAGATTAGATTTGTGTTCATTGCGTTTTTGGGCGCATCATAAGGTCCAAAGAAACAAATTGTTATCGCTGTTGGATGCCGAAAAATCTTGGTTAAAAAGTTTATGAAATAAATCGAATTTTTTTATCAAAAATGCAGCGTGTTTACGTTTAACCCTGACCGATGATATGAATCAACACACAGTCATTGTGGGTGTGTTCGCCCTTATCGCTTTTTTTTCACTTCTTCTTTCTTTTGTAGCGTTTTTTGTTTATGTGCTACAAATGTGCCGTCTTTGTTAAACTTGTATTCTTCCTCCTGATGAAGGCTGTTGCATAACAGCCGAAACGATGAGAAACGAAAATAAAGTAAAGTTTGCAAGAAGAGCAGTATTTCAGCAATTTATTCCAAGTTTTTTAAATTCTGCGAAAAATGACAAGAGGCAAATTAAATAATAGGTTTTGTAAATCCAAAAGGCTACTGTGCCCACCCTTATTTCAAAGCAACCCGAGTTCCCATTTGCAATTTCCGCGACGCAAGCATGAAAGCCATGCAGTGAGTGTGACGTAACAAACAATAAGATAAATGTCATAAACCGATAGTCATGAATTAAATACGTAATTGTTCACTTAACTTTCCACTAGGCAACAAAGAGTTTAATTCGATCATACTTTGGGTCGCAATTCACAGGTTTGAAACACAGCAACAAAGTTAATCCGCTAAAGCTTTAAAAACAGAGGTCGAGTCAGATACAGATACCAATGTATGCAAGGAAAAATGTGTTTCATGTTGGTTGCTGTATATCTACACAGGTAAACACAAACATATGAAGTATTTGGGCAGTCGTATAATACGCAAAATTATTAGATCGTCGACCTTGACGTTTTAATTTCGTTTTTAAGTCTTGTCATGACGCGATCTGTTGTTCTATTGCACAGACTATTGGCGGATAACAATGTGTAATTCAATGTTGCTTTTGGAAGTTTACGAAACGCAATAAACCCCTAGGGTTTACGACCCCCCAACGCATCATCTCATAAAACTGTTTGCCCACCGCTCGGCAATGAAATGACATTTACTGCTTTTGCGCAAACATTTTGCGATGTGCGTTACGACAACACCAAATCAAACAACTGTATGAAATCTTTCACGAAATACATGATATTTCAAACACTTTGTTTCGTTGAAGCACAAGCTTTGTTTGTTGTAAACACTTCTTTTGGAAAAAAATTAAGGGGATGTTTAAACATGATAGTTAAATCGCCAATTGCGCAAGATTAGTGTGGGTGAACCATAAGGATGTAAATGTTGTCATTTTGTTTTTTTGGTTGCCAAGAGGTGATGGATTCAAAAGCTGTTTGGCGGCGGCGTCGTTGTTTGTTTGTGAACTTGTCATAAACGCTGGAATTCGTGTTTATCTGCCATGCGCAAATCTCAATGATTGCTCTATTCTGGCTTGTCAGCGGAAACCTTGGCCGTAAAAGTCCTCCCTGCAAAAAATCTGCTCCTCTTGCAAACGTAATGCGAAATTGCGTTTCATCCCCTGAGACTACTGAGCAAACATGTACTGTGGCCCCGCAATCCAACCTGCACATTTACATTAGGTACGCCAACCGCTTCGTTAAAACACATTTCGATTATGATTTATAATTGTCAGTTCAAAAACTAAACAATTAACTTTACTGAGGGCAACACTTCTTCAAAGTGCAATTTGTAAATAATTTACGTTGATGAAACAAATTGTTTTTTGTGTCAAATTTCGTGAGTTGAGGTCAATGGAATGATTCGACTGAAAATGGCACACTATTTTCACCTAGGCATCCAAACAAGCGCGTGATTTGTGCTGAAGTAGACGGAAAGTTTGTTTCTTTCAATTTTGGAAACTTCATTTTTCTAAATTTAATATTTTTTGCGTGCTGTAATAAATCATTTATTTCATTTGAATATACAGGTAAATAACATAAAAAGACCAAACATCTGGAATATTTGAAAGTACAAATACAAGATAACCGCCACCGATCATAATCACAAAAAAAACAATTAAAAAAGGAAAACAAATTACTCATGTGAATAAAATCTCATTGTTAATGCGATGACTTCAACATCTTCTTTGTATTTTTCAAACCTACAACATAGAGAAGAAAAGTAAAGTAATGTGAGATTACCACCTCAGTAAATTACCTTATGTACAAACTGCAGCCAACCATTTTCCAATACAAAACCAAATCAGCATTGCACTTATTGAAGGAACACTCGAAGCTGAAAAAAAACATACAGTAAGGCAAGAAATCCGAGGACATTCAAACTTAGAATACATAAACAAATCGAAAATACATCCAAGCCAGAGTTTCATAAACAACGAAACAAACAAACCTGAAACTGTTAATGGTAAATTTCCAACGAACGCATTTTTGTTCACGTACAAAGACATCACAGTGTTATTCTCTGTCTTAGTAACCCCGGAGAGTTCCAGTTCAAGAAGGTATTGATTTGAAACTTTAGTCAAACTGAATCAAAAATTAATGTTGCTTAACGCTTAACACATTTAAGAATAAATATAGTCATTGCGGTGATTTGCATGGTTTAGTTTTGTCTAAAATAAAATATTTTTGCTCGGGCTTGAACTTACTGCCTTTTATTTTCCACTGCACGGTGTAATTGTTTCCATCAACGTATAGTTTCACCCAGGCTGATTCGGTTACATTTACATTCTGTGTTTGGCCATCTGATTTTGCAAAGTCAACTGAAAATATCACAAAAACCTTCAATAAATATTCCATCCTTAAACACAATGAAACCTCATTATTCTTGTGTTAGTTGCGTCAAAATGATCCAACCTTTAACTTAAAGTATACCACTGGTAAAAGGTTGCAAAATTATTTACATACATTTGATGGTTTATATCCTACCTAGAAACGAAGATATAGGTTCCACGATGTTGATTTGAATACAACGTAACCACACGTATCCGTTGAGGCATGTGAATTGAGTAACATTGCTGTAACCAATAATGGAACCTTGATCTGTTGAGCAGGTTTCCGGCAACACTGCGTTATTAGTGTTGCAAGTAACTGCAAAACAAACGGTCGTTTATCGGTAAGTTTGATCAGTATAGTTTAAAACCGTTTCCTCAACTGCTTTTGCAACTGCCACTTATGTTTAACCGTCCATCCTTTTGGCATTCTCCAAATACATCTCCTTCATACCCAATCAAGCAGTTTATTTGAAAAGGACTGTCAAATTTAGTTAAATCCGCCGAACCTTAGCCACCATAGTTTCAAACATGCGTTTTCGGCAAGCAATAAAATTCTAAGGACAGACGCCAATTTAGTTTTCATTTCTCGTTTTGTGCTGGCATCTAATATTTGTTTGCAAAACTTCAAGTCGCTTGATATAAAAATGTTGAAATCACAGGCGGACAACTGTCAAATTTAGTTAAATCCGCCGAACCTTGGACTTTTATCAACAAAACATGTTGCATTGAAAGGAGAAGGATATTTCGTGGACCCGCCTAAAAGAAGACATTTGGAATCATCAATATGCCGTCCCTCCTTTCACTATAGTTTACTGCATCACCTAATAAGCTTCAATTAAAGTACAGTACTTCACTCTTGAGAAACAGACGAGTGTTTTTTGAGGGGAATATAACGGCGTGGTCCCTGACTAAGATGCGAAGGAATTCAAACGGGATTGGTGCGGTTTATAATGCACAGTAAACGCCCAAAAAACACTTTCACTTCCATTTACCCTGTAGTATTAAATTTCGTTACTACAATAAATTTTAGTGGAAACGCATCCTTAAAACATAAATATTTCGAATCAGCCGACTGTGCTTTGGTCACAACACAAACCTAATGACGATCAAGGATAATTCATTTATAGGTCCAGTTTAAGTAGGGCTTTAGTTACCACCTTAGAGACTTCGCAAGCAAAAGACTTTTACTTTCCTTTTTGCTTCCAGGGACATATGGTGCTAGAACTGTTTTTTCACGAACGGATTTTTAAATTCTGGTGAAAATTTTCTGTTAATCTGTGGCATTTCTTATCAGACGGAAGTTTTCTTGGACAATCCTTTCTGCAAATCGAATTGTTGATGCTGGCACAACTATGTTTCAATTAACAAACATCATTATTCATGCCCAACAAGCGATAAATTTGCGACCATAGGAGACACTTTGTTGACGTTTCATGGTAACAGCAAGTACAGAAAAATGTGCACAATATAATGTTCAGAAACTACTATAATTTTTCCGTTAAGCGACAATAATAAAAACTGATTGGTGGTTGGATCCGTCACTGGATATTCTGAACTCGACGTAGTGAATCATTTACTGTTGTCGAAATCATAACTTCGTACAAATTGTCACTACCGCTTGTCTTCTTTAAATAATGTAAAATATTCAACAAATGTTGGTCATTGCCGTTAAATCGCAAACATACTTTCATTAGAAGGAAAAAAGTTTGTGTGATAACTTGTTTCGTCAATATTGCACTTGTTCGCTGGTGGATTGGCCGTGAAGGTTACAATACACAATTCGTTTTCACTTAGCTTGTTTCGTTTACAACAACAAATCAGATTTGTGATGAACTTCCCATACAGAGTTGTTAGCCACACACGATGCAACAGTCGAATATTTAAAAACATGGGATATTAGACAATCATCGTTTACAAAATCAGGCCTCCAAGTTAAAATATACAGGCTGATTTTGAGCTGCCATAACTTTCACACATCATATTTACCTTTTGTAAAAAAAGTAATTTATCGTCAAAAAGGTTTCAGGCGCAAGTTTTGTTGAAAATGGTCAATCTAAACAAACACATTTGTTTTATAACTTTTTTGATAGAATCCCTGACGTAAGTTTAACTGGGTGACGTTCCCAAGACATCATTCTCCCATTTGCTTGTACTGTGGTTGTTTTGGTTCAAACACACGATGAAACATTTTTTGTTCCTAGTACTACATTGCCCCAGTGAATAAGTTAGAGAGATTTCTTGACCAAGAGTGAAAAGTGAAATGCCGGTTGATTTTTGAAAATGATACATTTTTACGGCATTTTATTGAATTTAGTTTTTTTTTGTGTGTAAGAGGTTAGCTTAATGTAGATCTGTTATTTTAGCGCACACATTGTTAAAAAACTTATTTTATATTTTCTAGATCATGTTGTTACATTCAAGTTATTTCAATAGTTGCGGTAGTAGACAAGAACCAGAGGTAAAATTAAAATCCGAAGAGATTAAAGAATATACTGTTTCGTGTGGAATGGTAAGTCAAATCATCAAATCAAATCATGTTTATTTTTGCGAGAAAAGCAACTACGCGACGAACAAAAAACAAGGAAATGAAATGGCATGGGCACCGATAAAACCATAAAGGTTATCGAGTCAGACCCTAAGTCAATAGTATTTGTTTCAAAAGAACTCTCCTTCTGGTAGATTTTATTGTACGTTTTTGTCTGCCTTTGAATAGACTTCTTTACAGCAACAATAAAATCTAACTTTTTTGCCAGAGGGACAGTTCTTTTATAAAGGTACCACGGACTTGACCAGTGTACAGGATCACACACACGAAACAGTTTCTGGTGACAACCGTAACACTCAATAGCACATAAAAAGTATAACCGCCTTATATTAAAACGATATACATCTTTTATATTATCGTTTATATTATTGGATCGGAATAATCAAGAAATGTTGCTTACTTTCGATTGACGTCACATGTGGCAACAAATCGCTTTTTATTTGCTATTTAATGTTGCTACACTTACCAACACAAAAAAAATTAAGCTTATGAGCGTCTCTAAGTGGCAAAATCATTTTTACCGAAATCACGCTTGAGAAAATCAATCATTGACAAATATAACAAACTATTTGGCACCGCATAAGTTTGGAGGTTTATGAGCCATACAGACGGTAAATTAGTAACAACCACATATCAGATCCTTTAAAATTAATCCAGTGTTTACTAAACGTTACATGTAAATTAATCAATGTTATTTTTTATGTTAAATTCCGTCCAATTCTAACTCTACTCTACCAAGTAGCGTATTTGAAGTAAAGCATTGAACTGTCGGAACTACCATGCATTCAATATTCAACGAATTTATATTTTGCGATTTCGTCGTCAAGTCTTTATGTGCTTTTTGAATTTGGACTCCTGGAAAAGTATAAACTAACTTCTGGTACAGAACATATATTTCTTTCCGTTTCAGCTTCGTACGGCCCTCGATAAGCAAATCTCTTTTCTCTTACATCTGTGGACCTTTCATTAGGAACAGGGCTTTTAACAACTTCCCTAGATGTCGCAATTGAGTCTAAGTTTCCTTAAGTAAGGAAACCGTGGTAGACAAACCTTGGGCGGGAGACAGACAACACCTGCTAGAGCGACCAACACATACACCAAATAGAAACCTGATCTGGATTTGTGAACAGGATAACCAAGGTTCAAATCCCAACCTGGTTTAAAAAATGGAAGACAAACTCTTAAATCTACGAAGGCTGATAATGTATCAATTGCTATGTATGTATCATACAAATGTATAGTTTATTTTATGCAGTTGGAATGGTGTTTCACTGAATAATGAGGGTTGTAGTGTCAGATGTTTACTGCAGAACATTTTGCAACTCCATAACACACACAAGAGGACAAACGTAAACATTGCGTCATATCGCATTGCCTTTTTGTTTGTCATGCAAACACTAATTTACTAAACATATGTTTGTATATTAAAATTATTAAACGTGTCGTATCAGTCTTTAAGTTCGTTTGTATAATGGTAAGTGTTGGTTTTTGTAAAACAATTGAAACAATCTCGTGCTGCCCCCACTCCATAACTGACGTAAACTAGATGTCGCAATTGTGCTAACTAACCACATTTAACTGTTATACTTTTTCGAATATCTTTATCAATAATTTAAATTTTTTGTTGTGACGTTATATCCCAAGTCTTCAATAAAATATGCGAATAAATTTTTCATTGCAGAGACTAGAAGCTCGATTGCTGAATTCATCGCCGCCGCAGCAACCTACCAGCAGATATTGTTAGCTCAAGGCTGTGACGTCACTGTGTATACGAAATCACTTTCACTTTGATTGTTTGCTCAGTCGTCACAAAAGGGTTGGGAGAAACTCCACCTAAACACTGCTATGACTGGGCGTTGATACTTTGCCATTTAAACAATAATTACGAACAAACCATTTTTTTTATGTTTAGCAAACAACAGATCAGTTGGTGACGTCGTATTCCGTACATAGCCGGGTAATTTTTGAGGGAATAACAAATGTGAAAAGCAAAAAACAAAAACTAATTAAAAACTAAAAATTAAAAAAACGAAAAATTGATGAAATGCCAAAATACAATAATTTTTCTGCACTTTATTTTAAGGGTCATCAAAATTGAAGCTGGCATTCAAATCAACTAACACGTCTTCAATTGCAAAACCATTGACAGAAAATATGAAAATACATTAGCACAGTGATCAACCTTTTTGTGGTTGCGTACCACTTGGAGGTAAACAATTTCGACGTGTACCACCTAGTTGAGTGTTACAAAGTAGCCTAAGTGATGAAGTAACAAATATTTTGGGATCACTTATGTATTTTTTTTTCAATTCGAACTATATCCGCTAATTACGATAAGGTGCCCCCGGACCATCTAGAATGCCGTCGCGTTCCACTAGCGGTAATCGTACAACCGGTTGGGAAACACTGCTTTATCAAAACGACAAGTCCCGTATAAAACAATTTTTTTATTAAACAGGCACATAAAAAAAACTGTAAAGTTGCTAATTTACAACGCGAAACAAACCACATCACACGACAATAAGACAACATTTTTAATCTATTAATGTAACCAAGCTAAATATAATTGTAAATTAAAGTAAGGACAACGCACAAAGAGGAAAACCACATCTGCAAAAAGCTCATTTCTGTCTCAAGGACGCTCGGTTGGCAGCTCAACCATTCCCACAACTGACTACCAGGTGTGTAAAGATAGGCATAGTAATAGATGAGAACCAAAAAGAGAAAACCACTTTGACGAAACAAAAAGTAAGGATTATGAAATGTAAGTTTTTCATTATTTTTTTATTTGCAATGATGTAACATCCCGTAAATAAAACTTAATTGATTTCCATGTATTGCGGATCTGAAGGAACATTTTGCGTGTCAATATCTGAAAATTTTATTTCTGTATTCGTTTGAATATATTTGTAGCATTTATCTTTCGCCTTCTCCAGTCGACTTTAATTAACTTTAATTGATTACTTATTTGGGGCTTTAAAATACTTTTTTCCTGTATTGTTGCTCATATATTATCATTCAAAAAACAAAGATTTTGAAACATAATTAGGAAATACGAATATTGAGTTCATCCTTACCATCGTTACATCCTTACATCCTACTTGTACATTTGTGTTTTAAAGTTAAGGAAAAGATTTGTTAATTTATAGCTATTAAATGTCACCAAACTCGCCTCAAGTAACAATACAAAACTTTGATAATCTCCATTAATTCTCTCAACAAAAGATTTGGAACATTTTGTGTTGATATGTAAAAAATAAATAAACAAAACATCTCACATCAATTTAAGTTTACGTTCACCGTTTCGTGACAGAGTGAAGTTGCTTGTGAGAGGATTGAAAGCGTAATTGGAAACCTGTTTTCTACTTCATCCCATAGTGTGAGCAGTACTTGTGAACAGTGACGGTCAATAAAATAAAACAGAGGTTTATCTTGTAGTGCGGTACCAGTCTTTATTCCTGCCACCAAACGGTAGACCTCACCATATGCTGTATAAACGCCAGGTGTCGCTAAAGAGTTAAATTTTTTAAGTGCAAGCACCATGTTTGAAAAACGCTTGTAATTGTATAAAATTGTTTTGTTACTGGAACGACAAATGCCAACCCATAAACGTACAATGCTTTCAGTTGGAAAATTAAAACCACGCAAATCAGTCACAACAAGTAATGTAACTAGATCATTTTTTGTGTTACTTTGTTTTGTCAAAAATGTAGCAAGCAGTCCGGTACACAACTACTGCAAATAAAAGTTTTTTTTATATACCATACAACAACACGGAATCTTTTTGTGCGTGTGTTGTATGGTATTGTTTTGCAACCACCTGTTGGATTCTACATTTTACGGGGCTACGCAGTGATATTTCATGCAAGAGCATGATTGGCAGGATAGCCCCACTGCGCAGGTCCTTGCCTGGCGATCACAGCTATCGTATCGCGATCATTAGGTTTGCAGGCTTGGCAGCCCAGGCATTGCAGCCTAATTGGATAAGCCACTTTTTCCTGACAAGTCGGAGCAAGATTTGAAAAATCAAGCTTCCGGTGAGGTTTGAACTCACGACCCTGGGCTAACCAGGCCCAACGCTCTACCAACTGAGCTACAGGAGCTCATTGGTTTCACGGGGTATATTGTGGCCAAGGTACACTGGTGCGCAAGCGCACAATTTGCCAGGCAACCTTCACGTATACGTAGGGGATCTCTACCACCGTAGCAGATAACGCAGTAATATTTCATGCTAGGGCATGATTGGCAGGATCGCCCCACAGCGCAGGTCCTTGCTTGGCGATCACAGCTATCGTATCGCGATCATTAGGTTTGCAGGCTTGGCAGCCCAGGTATTGCAGCCTAATTGGATCAGCCACTTTTTCCTGACAAGTCGGAGCAAGATTTGAAAAATCAAGCTCCCGGTGAGGTTTGAACTCACCCTGGGCTAACCAGGCCCAACGCTCTACCAACTGAGCTACAGGAGGTCAGTGGTTTTACGGGGTATATTGTGGCCAAGGTACACTGGTGCGCAAGCGCACAACTTGCCAGGCAACCTTCACATATACGTAGGCAATCTCTACCACCGTATCAGATAACGCAGTAATATTTCATGCAATGGCATGATTGGCAGGATCGCCCCACTGCGCAGGTCCTTGCTTGTCGATCACAGCTATCGTATCGCGATTTTACGGGGCTAATTACAGCAACGCAAGTGAGTTGGAACAACCCACGGTAACGAAAATGCGTAAATTACATTCATAACTGCTTGGCATTAACCGTCGGTGACATACTGTTCTGTTTGCTAATCAGTATTTTATTGCGAGAAGTGCAAACGTTGAAACTAATAATGTTCAGAACAATAAAGAACACTGCGTAAATTTTAGGCGACGACATGTCTGCAAACAATGCGACATTGAGGAAATTTACTTGTGGTTTTGCTATGGCATTTTACCTCGGAACATTCGAGTTGTGGCGTTGTTTTATAAAAAGTGTTTGGGCAAACCTTACAATTTTTCCTACAGTACCAACTAAATGATTTCAGATCTTTGCATAGCGAATTACTTAACGTCCACAGAAGTACAAAAGCGAATTTTGGTCTTGCTCACCCTTGGTGAAATACATGATTTAAAAGATTTAGCAAAAGCACTAAGGCCAGCTATAGTTTAACGATCATTTCTAGTCAACATGAAAACGCAAGTGTTTACGGGACCGATGACACAACAACAACATGTGTTGCAACAACCATCATATTTACAAGGCGTTAAATTACAATCATAACTGCTCGTCATTTTCCGTCAGAGGCGTTTTAATATGTTTGTTTACGAGTATTTTACTGCGGAAAGTGCAAACATCGAAAGTACGCAGTCGAATGTTTCTATTTATAAAGTCCCGCTGACTTCCATTCTCCTCTCCTACAAACAAGCAAGTGCCTCCATAGTCGGTATATGGAGGGCCAGTGTAGAAATCCACAATCGTGTTGTTAATTCCACAAGACTTCATGTATAGTAAAGTTTGACATTACCCACAGCACCACCTTGGTTTGATTGCCACAAACTTTGTTGCATATCTTTGTAGAAACACAAAGGTCTACGCTTTTGTTTTTGGTTCATTTAAAAACAATAGTGTTCTTTGTGGAGACCGCAGTTTGTCTAATGTTCCTGTTATATTTTGAGAATAATTATAACTCTGCAGCTCATGAATAGGAGACTTCGTGCGTGTATTTTCTTTGGTTTTGTAAAATTTATAAGAAGAAGTCAGTCCGCCAACTAATTGCTACTCCATAAATAAAAATCCCCCATAAATGCTTAAATTGTTCGGTCGTCGGTAATCAGTGCGATGTAGAGGTCAGGTGATATTCTAATTTCTTTTTCACCTCCTTTTAACTGTGCAAAGGCGTATACGACAATTTACCGACTCCCTACAACAGGACGTCGAGTGTCTGCATCGCGATCAACTGGAAATTTTATTATTCCGATGCTGATTTTTGACGCCGTTTGTCGTCTGTCACCCTGCACCCCAATGACATCATAATTGTTAAAATATAACAGATGTGTCCTCGGTTCATCGACAGATGTAATAATAAAAAGCTTTGATTGTAATACACTTTATTCCATTGCTATAATTCGGGAACATATGTTCAATAACTGACGAGGAAAACAACATTTTAAAATTGGCCGAACGACCGCATTGCATGGCAACATATCCTACAACAAACATTCATGTCGGGTCGTTACTACACAAGAAATACTTTCTTTCCTTGGCCATCCTGGCTTGTTACTCCGAAAAACAACGAAACAACGCTGAAGTGCGTAATCATCAGGCCGATTTTCGTATCAACGCGATGTGGTGCAACGTCCCGATAGTGTGTGCATTGCGTAAATCTCCACCAGCTTTTTGACATTAACCACCAGCTCTGACTGAGGTAGTGTTTGCCATCAAGTTTTTACTATGGGAAGTACAAACACTGCAAACGATCAGTCTGTTTTTGTGAATAAATGGGAAGTTTTTTTTCCCCGTCATAATAACAATCAAGCTTCTCGACCAAAACTCACCAATAGTCTTGAAAAATATGCGATAGTACGATATTTATGTAGCATGTTTATTGCTTTTGGTTTATAATCCTCAATAACTGTTATGTAGGGTTGGACTTTATTGCAGAGTGGTTTCATTGTGCGTGCATTAAGTTCGCAAGTAACTCCCAGACCTGCTATAATTATAATGAGGTAAATGATGTCAACCAACATCGTTATTTGTTGGTAAACTTGTCATAAACCCTTGTTTCACTGCCTCACGCATATGCTATTGGACGCTCTATTCAGGGTTGTAACTGTAAATGTCATCACTGCTCTCACAATAGTCGACCATACTTTGGGTAGCTATCCATAGGTTTCAAACACGACAAAAGGGTTAATCTTCCAATGATTTAAAAACAGGGGTCAAGCCAAAATAATACATGCAAGTAAAGGGGAATGTGTTTCACGTTGGTTGCTGTTCATCTACACAGGTGAACACAAACACAATGTTTCCGAAGAAATTGGACAGTTGTATAACACGCAAAATTATTAGGTCGGAGACCTGAGCGTCTTAATTTCCATCTTTAGGTCTTGTCAGGACGCAATGTGTTGTTCTGTTGGCACTAACAATTATTGGAAGACAATGTGTGATTCAACGTTGGTTTTTGAAGTTTACGACACGCAATAACTCCCCGGGGTTTCTGACCAGCCACGCACAATCTCATAAAACTCTTCGCCCACCGCTCGGCAATGAAATAACTGCAATGTGAAAAAAAAATCCCGGTTATATTTTTATAGTTAATTTATAAAAATCCTTTTTTAAGGATAGGATGATGAATTGGAAGCGTTATTTAGTATAGACTTTTGTTTCCACATGAACGGAGCAAAGAGACGTTTATTCTATAGTTTATCGCGGTATTTTTTACCGATATTTTTTAATCCACCTTTGTCACAAAATCAAAACATTGTTTGAGGGCTTGTATAAACGAAACAATGAGATGTTTGTGTCGTAATGAACATTTTTGTGATACAGTAAAACTAAAAACTGCCATATGAGTTTGCTGGAAAGCTTGCACCATGTCTGTAAATTCCTGATATCATCCCAGCACGGCGCACCACGGTTCCTTGGCAACTACAATTTTTTAAAATTACGTTGTTGGTTGTAACGAGTGGCTTTCCCCTTTTCAGGTCCAGACTGATGGTGAATCTTTTTATCTTTGGATCGTAAAATTTACGATATGCCATAAACCACGAGAATTTGTAGATACGACCCTGTTGCACGATCTAAGTAAACACTACGTTGTCGGACGTTTGCTCTCTACAATATGTGACAATGACAGCTATTGTGCAAACGCTTTGCGATTACGATGGCATCCCATGTACCAAAGCGATTGTTGTGTTTCTAGGAAAACGTAACGCCTAATTGTTTTTCGATTGCCAGGACGCACAATCTCAACAGCGACTTTGTTTCGGTTGGCCTTTGTTAAAACCGTGACTAACATCATCAATGTTAGTTTGCAACATTTATGACGAGCTATTAACCCCTGGATAGAGTTTTACTGCCCTCTCTACCGAAAATCATTTACTGCCTATCGAAAATTGCCTGTTACGTTCAACAAGGCTGGGTTTAGTGTCTCATCGCATGGAGGAAAAATTTGCCGTTTCGCAACAAAGACATTAAAACAGAACAAGATTGTTTCAATACTGCAACTCTAAAATTACTATTGAATTTTTCCATGTAAAAAATATAGATTTACGATGAAACTGCGGTTACCAGTAAATCCACCGAGATTGCTGAGTAAACATGTACAGTGCGGACCCTAAATAACCAAGACCTTTACCGTAAGTATAGAAAACGCATCGTTAAAATACCTCTATGTTATGGCTGGCAATAGTCGGCTTGAAAAGAAAACAATTTTGTTTGGTAGAAGCGATACTTTTCCGTTGATCACGCCACCGAAAAGTGACGAAAATGCAGCAAAGTGCAAATTCAGGCTCAAATCCCTCTTCGTGTTTTTCGAACGTAAATTGCCAATCAAATATTTCACAATGAAATGCGCTTGAAAGCATCAACATGCAGAGTTCTGGTGTTATTACATGATTATAGTCATAATAGTCAGAGCATTAAAAATAAATAAAAAAAAAATACAAATCTTGGCATTACGAGGCCTTGAAGGAACAAGAACCTTCTATTATTCAGATATTTGTAATTTCCTTTAATTGTACATTTTTTATCCTGTATATTTCGGCAAAAATTAAATACAGTTCATTCGATATACGCAGTATTTTTACCCAACACAATATTATCCTGAAGTCCGCTTAATAACTGCTACAGTAATATTTTCACGTTTATGTCATATTTTATCAAAATAATGTTTTTTTGCTAACCTGGGATAAAAACGTGCCGGTTATTAGGTTACTTTTATAATTACGTTGAGTTTTAAATGTAATACTCTTTGCCAAATCTTTTCTCTACAACTGTATGAATTATTTACAGTTTTTAGATACAATGAGAATGTTACCAGTTGCGCTGGATGTAAGGGTGCTGGTTTGGTCGCACTGCTCGCCGACTACCCAGCCTGTAATATATGCCAGCAGTGTTATGGGTCTATTAGGATTGTTTCCATATCTTTTGTTTATTAAAAACGGCTAAAAAATGTTTCTTTCCCAAACCATATTGACAGCAACGTACGTTCTTTGTAAATAATTTTTTTAGGGGGTTTTGTTTCAATACGTGTTTATATTCGATTACATATTGTCCACCGTGGTAGTGATACAGAAACAAGCACCTTCTGTTAACCATTTTTTAAGAGTTTCATTGTAAAGTGTCAAGGTTTCAAAAAATGTAAAAGCAAAATGTGCTCGTCATTGTAACAGCATTGTGTTAAAATGGTTGAGTGTGCAAATTTAAATGAAAAGTTACCTAACAAACTTATCAACACCATCCAGAGACGCGACTGTTGCAACAATCCAGACTTTGACTAATCGCGGGCATAAAAGTAAATACATTGCGCAAACAAACGGAGTTTATACTACCGCTGATACCATGCGCGGAACGACGTTACTCTGTTATTTACTGGGGGTATTTTGGTTGCATCTGTTTGATTGGTGTGCTGATTGATACAATAAAGCAACAAATGTCTCCCTTTTTTGTTTTCCGTGCGTAACAAAACATAGCCACAATTTTGGTTTTATTTGCATAAAGAATTTCAGAGTATTTCAATCATCATAATCCGTAAAAACGAACAGTTTAATGCCAAAATTAAAATAAGTTTACACGAATGCATTTACAATGTAGCGATGGAATGTTTGGAAGCGTACTGTCTTCGTGCTAAGATGTATTTGATTCATGTTCAGTCAAGACGTGTTCGGTCGAAACAATGGCAAATCATTATTGGCTTTCTGCTGATATATTGTGACACGTCGCATGAAGCCATTATTTCCCCTTGTCTTATCTTTGGAGTATTGGATCTAGTTTCGCACCGAACTGATGGCGGTGGCTGCATAGTAATCACAAAGTGGAAGTCTTGCTTGGCTGTTTGCCCTGCAAGATCGTAGTGAATCAACAAAATTACACTAATGAGACCTATTAGATCGAAATTTGGAACTGTTTCTAAAATACAACCGTTAGATTCACAGACACAATTGAAACCATGAGTGAATTAGACAAGACATTCTAGTTGAACTGTTTGATTTCCATAGTTGATTCAAATAAACGAAAGTGACACTGTCGCTGTTTTTGACCAGAACATAATGTTGGAGCTTTTTTTCGTGTCAAGCATTTTATGGCTTTCGAATTGAACCTTATATACAGCTAAATGTAGTGCATTTCTGATTATGCTTGGAATGTAACGTCTTACAAAACACTGTGATGTACGCGTTTCTGCGTCTAAACCCATGACATAAATTTGTGAGCATCAAGGCAAAGTGGCTCTTATACCAATACAAGGAAATGTGGATTCTGTGTGAATGCTATCCCTAACTACTAGCACCGTTTCAAATAGCAAACAACAGCATATTTACCCAACATCACGATGATATGGGGAAAAACAGTGTCTTAACTTACGAAATCTCATATCAAAATTTGTTTCCGTTATGATGAGATCAGTTGTTTCACCAGAGTTAAACAATAAAAGGTACAGCACATGTTTATGCTATTTACATCTACATACTGCAATGTTTAAACATCTTTGTCTGAAACAAAGACAAAAAAACGACTTCAAGCACACACTTGAAATGAAAATAGTTGTATTCACGCGACTGCGAATTCATTATTTATAATGAAAATCAATACATTTCCACTAATATATTGCAGTGGAATCATTATCAATATTCAAACGCTGAAACATTTTACTGACACTTTATCAAAAGAAAACAAGACGCAGTAGCTTTTGATTTATACTAAATTATTATAATTATTGCAAGATTTTAGAAAATTTTAACCCATTATCTTATAAACAATTAGTTGCCGATTTCAATCACCAATTCGGAATTAACCACAACAAACTCATAGTTATTACCAACATGGGGTGAAATAAAAAAATTTAGTGAACAAACTCATCATTTCAATAAAAATAGGGCGAAATAATTTACAATAACACCGTAAAAATGTTAATTAAAAATCGAAAAAAATTATTTGTTTATTTCCAGGCATATTGGAATTGGAAGCACAATCTGACCTTTACAGAATGTAGAACAAACAACTAAAACGCAACATAATTTGTTTCAGTGAGTAGAACATCTTCTTTCCATTTCAATGCCGCCTTGGCTTTCCTTAATGCAAAAATAATGCCTTTATGTTGGATTGTTACCAAAACAACACAATCATTTCGACATAATAACCCTGTGAGCAAATCTCTAGTTTAAAGAAATATTTTTGCAATTTATTGTTACACAGAACGAAAGGATACCAGCGAAACACTCAGGCTACTTCTAAGTCGCATATATCTTAGATAATTTAAGACATTCATTGATTAATGAGAAACAAATTTGTAATACGACAACATATGTAAGCAAGCACCTCGTCGGTGCAGCAGCAAACCTTTCTTTTGTCTCTGCGGCAGCAGCAGAACCAGCAGCCAGTAGTTACCGTTTCATCCTTTTAACAAAAATACATTTATTTCTTTTTTACATATAACAAGTCAAGTACTTAATCGGTGCAGCAGCAAACCTTGTTTGTTTCTTTGGGGCAGCTGTGGCATCCAATAGTTACCATTTCATCCTTTAACAAAAGTATTTTTAATTTTTTTTAAATATAACAAGTCAAATACCTCATCGGTGCTGCAGCAAACCTTGTTTATCTCTTTGCGGCAGCAGCAGCATCTAATAGTAACTTTTACAACCTGTCAACAAAAATATTTTTAATTTGTTGTTTTACATTTTACAAGTCAAGTACCTCATCGGTGCAACAGCAAACCTTGTTTGTTTCTTTGAGGCAGCTGTGGCATCCAATAGTTACCGTTTCATCCTTTTAACAAAAGTGTATTTAATTTTTTTTACATATAACAAGTCAAGTACCTCATCGGTGCAGCAGTAAACCTTGTTCGTTTCTTTGGGGCAGCTGTGGCATCCCATAGTTACCGTTTCATCCTTTTAACAAAAGTATATTTAATTTTTTTTACATATAACAAGTCAAGCACTTAATCGGTGCAGCAGCAAACCTTGTTTGTTTCTTTGGGGCAGCTGCTGCATCCAATAGTTACCGTTTCATCCTGTTAACAAAAGTATATTTTATTTTTTTCACACATAACAAGTCAAGCACTTAATCAGTGCAGCCGCAAACCTTGTTTGTTTCTTTGGGGCAGCCGCTGCATCCAATAGTTACTGTTTCATCCTGTTAACAAAAGTATATTTTTTTTTTTACATACAACAAGTCAAGTACCTTATCGGTGCTGCAGCATACCTTGTTTATCTCTTTGCGGCAGCAGCAGCATCTAATAGTAACTTTTACAACCTGTCAACAAAAATATTTTTAATTTGTTGTTTTACATTTTACAAGTCAAGTACCTCATCGGTGCAACAGCAAACCTTGTTTGTTTCTTTGGGACAGCTGTGGCATCCAATAGCCACCGTTTCATCCTTTTAACAAAAGTGTATTTAATTTTTTTTACATATAACAAGTCAAGTACCTCATCGTTGCAGCAGCAAACCTTATTTATCCCTTTGCGGCAGCAACAGCATCTAATAGTAACATTTACAACCTGTCAACAAAAATATTTTTAATTTGTTTTTTTACATATAACAAGTCAAGTACCTCATCGGTGCAGCAGCAAACCTTGTTTGTTTCTTTGGGGCAGCTGTGGCATCCAATAGCTACCGTTTCATCCTTTTAACAAAAGTGTATTTAATTTTTTTTACATATAACAAGTCAAGTACCTCATCGGTGCTGCAGCAAACCTTGTTTGTCTCTTTACGGCAGCAGCAGCATCTAATAGTAACTTTTACAACCTGTCAATAAAAATATTTTTAATTTGTTTTTTTTGCATATAACAAGTCAAGTACCTCATCGGTGCAGCAGCAAATCTTGTTTGTTTCTTTGGGGCAGCTGTGGCATCCAATAGTTACCGTTTCATCCTGTTAACAAAAGTGTATTTAATTTTTTTTACATATAACAAGTCAAGTACCTCATCGGTGCAGCAGTAAACCTTGTTTGTTTCTTTGGGGCAGCTGTGGCATCCAATAGTTACCGTTTCATCCTTTTAACAAAAGTATATTTAATTTTTTTCACATATAACAAGTCAAGCACTTAATCGGTGCAGCAGCAAACCTTGTTTGTTTCTTTGGGGCAGCTGCTGCATCCAATAGTTACCGTTTCATCCTGTTAACAAAAGTATATTTTATTTGTTTTTTTACATATAACAAGTCAAGTACCTCATCGGTGCAGCAGCAAATCTTGTTTGTTTCTTTGGGGCAGCTGTGACATCCAATAGTTACCATTTCATCCTTTTAACAAAAGTATATTTAATTTTTTTTACATATAACAAGTCAAGTATATACCTCATCGGTGCTGCAGCAAACCTTGTTTGTTTCTTTGGGGCAGCTGTGGCATCCAATAGTAACTGTTACAACCTGTCAACAAAAATTTACTTAATTTTTTTTATATACAACAAGTCAAGTACTTCATCGGTGCAGCAGCAAACCTTTCTTCTTTCTCTGCGGCAGCAGCAGAACCAGCATCCAGCAGTTACCGTTTCATCCTTTTGACAAAAATATTCTTAATTTGTTTTTAGTCAAGTACCTCTTCGGTGCAGCAGCAAACCTTATTTATCCCTTTGCGGCAGCAGCATCTAATAGTAACTGTTACAACCTGTCAACAAAAATTTACTTAATTTTTTTATATACAACAAGTCAAGTACTTCATCGGTGCAGCAGTAAACCTTTTTTTTTTCTCTCCGGCAGCAGCAGAACCAGCATCCAGTAGTTACCGTTTCATCCTTGTAACAAACATATTTTTATTTTTTTACATATAACAAGTCAAGTACCTCATCGGTGCAGCAGCAAACCTTTCTTCTTTCTCTGCGGCAGCAGCAGAACCAGCATCCAGCAGTTACCGTTTCATCCTTTTAACAAAAATATTCTTAATTTGTTTTTAGTCAAGTACTTTAGTCAAGTACCTCTTCGGTGCAGCAGCAAACCTTATTTATCCCTTTGCGGCAGCAGCATCTAATAGTAACTGTGACAACCTGTCAGCAAAAATATATTTAATTATTTTTTACATATAACAAGTCAAGTACTTCATTGGTGCAGCAGCAAACCTTATTTATCCCTTTGCGGCAGCAGCATCTAATAGTGATTCTTACAACCTGTCAACATAATTTTTCTTAAATAATTAAAGATCAAAATGTGGTCCTAAGTAGGGATGCACAGAAGTTCAGTTTGCCAAGTTTTTTCGGCCGAAACTAAGGCTTTTGTAATTATTCAGTTATTTTAGTGAAAAACAATTTACTAGAATGCTTTACTAATTTTAATACAACCCAGTAATTACTAATTGCACAGTGTTGGAGTCTTTTTGGTGTTATAGTTAGGTTTTGTGTCATCACTGAGTAAACATAACATAAATCCTACATTAGTAACTGAAAACAAAATCAGAATATAAACCTTTTCTACTTTGCAGCAACAACATCCAATAGCAATTCCACCTCCAAAACCTACACAAAATCCGAGAACCACAATTGCCCAAATCCAGTTTCCCCATCCGCCTGAAACATGCATGTAATGAAATATAGTAGATAAATGCGTCATACAAATATTTACAAGAAGGTAACTGTTCGCATTTCGTGGTTATCGCATACTGCCCGTCACTCTGGCACACAGCAGTGGCCTTCTCCTCCTTATTATTTGTGCAATCAAATTTACATGATTCCAAGTATCCACATTGATTTGACGAAGCGTCAATTGTTGGGGGAAGAAGTTCCTTCGAGCACTCTGTTTAGAAAACATGTTATAAATTTATCAATCAAACTCCGTAATATTTTTTGATCATTTCACAAAATATTAAAGAGTCATGAAAAACCGCAGTTACCACACCTTTCATGACTTTGATTGTTCTCTCGAGAATAGGCCCTTCCCCGTTAACGTACAGCGAAATCAAGGAGTTGTCGTCTTGCATTGTCAAGTTTTCCAAAGATATGTTGACAAGACATTGGCCCTCGGAACATGCGACGCTTTCAACATGATATATATTCATTTATTTTAATGGTCTTTTGAAAACCTGACTGACGTAAACAATATCCTCCAAGAAAAATGACATTACATACCTTGCGTACACCCTTCCATTCAACGTTACATTATAGTCACATGGGTAAGGTGTTATGCAGTCTGCGACAGTCTGCAGCAAAATACATTAATTTCTCTCTGCAACATATCTATCAAAATTAGAGTTATTCGAAATGGTAAAAGCTGCTAACTTTGTGTATCCATAAGAATACATAAATTAAGATTTTGGTTCGAATTTTAGTAAGATTTGACTAAATGTTACTAAAAATCGACCAAAATCTTGATATATTCTTTGAACGGCAACATTAAATACTGGAAATTTGTACTTATTCCGAAAATGCACTACAAATCATATTAAAAAATAACGTTCTTTTGTATACCTAGTGGGTAAAGTTACCTGATTGTTAATTTTCCAAGTAATGTTAAGATTAGTTCCCTCAGCCTGAACGCTAACTAACGCTGTTGAATTGACCACTTGCTGAATTGTTGAACTTTCAACCAGCGTTTGACTTGATACTAAAAACAAGAAAAATAAATAAATGATGATGTTGTTACACTTTTGCAGTTGCTTACCTAGAAACGAGGAGTACACTTCAAGTAGTCCCTTTTCGGTGCACGTTGCCATGCCGATTCCATTAGTGCATGAGAAGTCAACCAATTCCAGATAAGTTGGTGGCTGACTTGAATCAACTCGGCATGGTAAAGGTAATGTTTGAAAGGCGCACGCAACTGTTGCAAAAAGGTTCAAGTTATGTTTAAATAGCTACATGTTAGAAGTTATTAAATCGGACACAGAAACCGAAAAAAATATAAGTTTTTAGGAAAAAGTTTTGTTAGTACAATTTTTATGTCATATTCGACCTTTGGAACAGCTGTTTTCGGTCATTAAAAAAGATCCATCACTCAGACATATTCCAGTTGCGCTTCCGTTCCATCCATTCCGGCAGTCAAAATCTTTCTTGCAATCAAAACCACAACCATTGTAAAGAACTTCATCAAGACCATTGATATTTGTGGTAGAACAGTCTGCAAAACAAGTATAAAATGAAATTACTGACATTAAATGTGGAAAGAATTTGGTAATTACATCCAACTTCAAAAGATACAGCACCAATTGGATTGAGTGATGACCCTTCGATCATTTCCATAACTGTGTTGTTGTCGTTTTCAGGGTCAAGGAAATGAAGTTCAAGTTCAAATGTTAGCGCTGATTGCAGAACCTGTACCCTGTGAGATGTTCTTGCATACAGTATCTCTATCTTTTTTAGGTTTAATTTTTCCTTAAACGTTTTTTTCATTTTTGATTATCATTTTTAATTATCATTTTTTAATTGTTTAATAAACCTACTGTTTCAGAACTGTGTTTATCAGTTACACAGTTTATCTGACGGATTGGTAACGATGTAGATTACCACTCGCCAAATTATATAATTAAGTACATCCACATACTGTTCTGTAATTCGAGTTTGGTATGTCGAATTGATAGAATAAGATGTAATACTAGTATCACCAGATGTGAATGAATATCCAATCACGTCCTAAAATTAACGAAATACGGATTTTACCATGTGAATAAAAGTAAAATAAGATTAATTTCAACAATTTACACGGCTTACATATCATCTATATACATTTAAAGCTTGCAGTCTAATCATTATTTTCTCACCTGCGTATTTATCCGCCAAAACACAAAGAAATTTTCATTTTTAAGCGATATTGAAGCAATAGCACTAGAATTAACTGTTTGCAATCCAGTGGAAGAAGAGTTTAGCTTCATTGCATTTTCAACTGCAAAGAATTAAAGGTGTATAGTGACGCCAAAAACTTTTTACTCGTTTGAAACGGTTTAGATAAAAAATGGCAACAACAACATCAACAAAATGACTACGTACCGGTCTGACATTTTACACAACAACATGCTAATGTACATAAAGCAAGCATCAACAGCCTACTCCACTTCCATGTCTTTAGAAAAAGATGCATTCTTGTGTTCTCACCTAAACCTTTCGAGTCTTGGCGCACTTGCAATACGTTTAAATATGGACAAGTCCTAACAAAGACTTAGTACATAGATTGTTACAGCGCAAGCACAGACTAGCGAAAAAGGCAGTTGCGACGTGTTATTTGTTTATCTGTGTGTGGGAAGGCCAATCGAGCGATCAAACCTAAGGCTTACGTCAGGCAGGAAACTAGAATTTTTTTAGGCATCCAGATATAAATGTGTTCCGAATAATAGCAACCAAACCAGTACGGAGAAAGAAACGAGAAGTGATACCGTATTTACTCGATTGTAAGCCGTGGCTTATAAAGTTTTTTAACCTACCGTTTGTAATGCTTACAAGCACTGACATTACTTATAGCACCTACTTAATTACATCATTTAATGTCATTTCGATATTAAGTGTAACGCATGTTCAACCTGCAGTGAAAGCTCTTGCGAAGTAGCTTTGATCCTGCCGAGCTGCAATGTCTTGGCTGCGATGCCAAATAACCTAACTGTCGAATTGCGATACCTGAGATCGCCAAGTAGGGCAGGTAAAATGATGATACAGAGCCTTATACTTCTGATTTATTAACATTTAAACTGCAACGACGCGCGAAAAATTGCGCAAAAAATACAATTCAAATAGGTCGCACAATCAAAGTTCTTTTTACAATAAAGCTATCACAACACGATTGTAATTGATGAAAGAAACATTTTCAAAATGTATATAGGTGCGTTTGTACTGTTTCTGTTCACGTATCAGGTTTTATCACAGAACACAAACACAGGTAAGTACATGTAACCAAAATATTACAAACATTTTATATTTTGTTGTTTATACTTAATTTCGCCGAGTATTATCAGTTTTGGAAACGAATCTTTATCGTTTGCTTCCAGATTGTTTTAATCCAACCGACCCATGGATTGTTCCAAGTCAACTCGATTGGTCACTGAATTTTAAAGGTCTTCTTTATACATACAACACGAACGTACAATCCAATACATTGGTTTATACAATTACGATCAATATCACTGGGGTCGACCAACAGGTTGTCTATACAAATACTTGTGAGAAGACCGAAAACTCACTCAACACCACATCATTTTTAACGGAATGCAATCGAACGAATGGTTTTGTACAAATTTTGTTGATGGCTTTTCGGCCTCTAACTTTAAAGGAAAATCAAACACAAATAACTTTTGCGACTGTTCCCAGCTATTCATGTCAATTTGTTATCACCGTTAAAGGTAACTATGGTTTATATCACATATCCTACTATAAGAAATTTAGCTGTTTTTTGACAGAATGTCCAAATGATTTGGAAGGAAACCTGAAGGTTTCTTCACAAAATTATTCCTATCAATCTGACGGGGAGTTTTATTGTAATGGAGTTGGGAAGTTGTTTTTCCCATCAAACTCAACACATCTCACCAACAACAAAACTCAATGTTTGGAAAACAGTCAATGGGAAAACTCTCACATTGTTGAATGTTGGAAAGGTAAATCTAATAAATATTCTGATTTTTGTGCCCTGTAACTGCACCAGCAAAGTAAAATCGTTTTTTAGCACCCAAGGTTCAATTGGAATTTAACACTCCAAGTTGCCCAAAACATGGAAGCGAAATTTCGATGTACTGCTCGTATGAAGATACAATTCCAAAAGGAAACAAAACCATTTATTACTTTGAGGACAACTCAACCACCGTTCAAAAAGTAATTTCTAACACTTATGTATAATGTAACTTATATCTTTGCATTTAAATTTTTATTGCAGGACGAATCAGTTGTTTTTCAAACAACCATCTCCCAACTAACGATTTCTTGCCAAGCTTTAACACCTTTTACTGAAATTCGCAACGAAACTGGACGATCACAAAATGAGACAGTTGAAGTATTCGGTAAATTTTTGAGGTTTATTTGTGCTCTCATTTTCTGAATATTATAACGATAATATTCAGAAACACCAAGTAACGTGAAGGTTGTGTACAAGGACGACGAAAATATCGTAACAACAACAACAACTAAAGTATTACTAAATAACAAGCAAACTATCAATTTGAACTGTAAAGATGCACATGAAAATGTTTACAATTGTTCATGGACAAATAATGAATATACTTTTTCTAATGTTTGCGAAATTCAACATGAATTTCAACAATCACAAACCATTTCATGCAATGCAAGCAACTGCGTTGGATTTAACAAGAGCGGAAAAGTACAATTTGTTGTGGTTGAAGAAAGTATGTATTAATTTGTTTTGTTCTGGTGGTTCGGGGGTATATTGTAATTTTCATTAACAACTGATTCAACAGGACATCCTGTAATTGACGGCAATGACAAACCAGTTCATGAAGGAGAATCGTTGACGTTATCGTGCGACATAGTTTACGAGAAAGAACTCAACGCAACATTTAATTGGACGACGCCAATTCATTGCCAACAAAACAAGACATTATTTGTTGGAAACATAACTCGACATGACAAGGGAACATATACTTGTACAGTGTCAGACATGTTTGGAATCACTTCCAACAAAACATTCGTTGATGTACTTTGTGAGTTTTATCAACATCACATTGTTTTAACAGCCATAACTATGTGGTTTTATACACAGATCATCCTTACAACACCCGACTGTCCGCACAAGCATCTAAGAACGTTGTTATGGCCGAAAATCAGATTTTATTAAATTTTGCCCAAAACGTTACAATGAAATGTGAAAACGATGCCAATCCAAAAGCTGAATGCAAATTTGCCATCGGTGGCAACAATTACGTTCAGAGCTCGTGTGAAATAACACGAAATTTCAATGAATCATCCAGTATAGCATGTATGGCCAACAACAGTATTAGAAATGTTGGAATTTCTTCACCTGTTCAAGTGCTTGTTTTAGATAAAGCACGTAAGAACCTTCTGATATGCTAAAAGTTATTAAAATGTTGCATTTATAACAAGTAGTTATAACATTAACTGATATTTTATGCAGGATTATCGGAAATTACTATTTCGGCTTCCGTTGACAAACTTGTTGTGGCAGGAGAAAGCATTGATCTTAATTGCAGCATTCCCTATCAAGGAGCACTAAATACTAATTTTAGTTGGAAGATTCCTTCTCCTAGTCGCAGACTTAATTCAAGCAGCCCATTATTACATTTAAAAAACCTTACAAGATTTGATTGGGGAAATTATTCTTGCCATACAAGTGATGATTTTGGAGAAGCAAGCAGCAACTACCTTTTGAACGTTTCGTGTAATTGTGTATTATTGTTTGTTTACCGATGCTTCAATTCCTTTTTTTATTAGTTCCTCCGGAAATGTTAACTGGAAACACAAACTGCACGTGGGCTGAAGTGGAAAACAAAACATGTTCGGCAACGTTTACTGCAAATCCCCCTGCAGACACGTTTTCTGTTTCTTGTAATGAAAAATTATGTACCTGCTCAGAATGTTACTTGATTGCAATTAATTCCGTTCCAAACCAGCAAAGCTTTTTGTTGTTGACTGAGGTTGCTGCTATATTATTTGCAAAATGTTGGACACTAATTTCGAAACACAATTTGTAGGTAACAGGTAACAGCAAAGATGTGTATATTGTTACAATATCTTCTTCCACAAATCAAGCACTTATCCTTGAGTTTGTGATTTTCGACGGTCCTGCAGACGTTGGATTTACGAACCAGATAATTGTTATTGTTGCAAGTGTGCTTGGGGGAATGGTTGTCTTAGCGGTTATTACCATAACCGTTGCACTTCTATGGCGTAGAAATGTTCGAGCAAAACACAGTAGGTTTTTGGATGAAAATCTTTGAATTTGTGTAAATTAGTAAAATCGTAACTATCTTATTGATGTTTTAAAATGAAAGAGAGATATTATTACTTGTTACTTAGTAAAATTGTCTGAAAACAGTTGCATGCTAATTTTTTTATCAGGTCATAGCAACACCAAAAAAGCGAGGGACAACCCTGTATATCACAGTAACCAAAATTCTGAACAAATATCTGATGAGTTCGGTTCAGCTGGTAATAAATAAAGTCGACAACGTTTGTAGACTGTTTGGTCATATAAGCGTTTCTATATACACAAAAACCTTTATAATTTTTTCCTTTCGCAATTTAGGAACGGAAATGCGCAATAATCCAATTTATTCCCAATACAATGAATCTGAAACATATGCTGAAGTGAAAAAGTCCAAGAACACAATCAAAAGTAAGAAGATAATTTTCCTTTTTTTGTGATAACATTTTTTAAATTATTTTCGGTTGTAACTACTCATGTTTTGCCTGTTTTTTTTTATCATCATCAACAAAGTGGGATCAACATTGTCAGAGAAAGAAGAACGAACAAACCCAATCTACAGCACATCTGATTTAGGTCTGTCCTCTGGGGAAGCTTCAACTAGTCGTGGTATCTGTACGAAAAACCTTCATCAAAGTAAAAAACATTTATGGACCAAAACCGATCATTTAGTCAGCAAACCCAAACACTTTTTTTGTTTGCAACAAAGAACAGGACTGTGTCGATTCCATAAACGTCATAAACAATCACCAAACAATGGATGATGAATATGCTGTTGTCGACAAGACAAAACAAAAACAAAAAAGTAACATTCAGTTTGTTTAGTAATATTCACATTAAATTTTCTTACGTAGTTAAGAAAGAGGAGAAGATTAACCAACTCTATGGGTCATGTCCGTTGTTGGAATATAATTTGCATTCAAGTGTGGACTTAAGTCTTGATTGCATATTACCGGATGACCCTAGGAGAGGATCATCGAGTCAAGGTGGCAATAAACGCCCATGTTTAATACATGTAAAAGTATACATTTAAAATAATTTTTAATTTAAATGATATGATTGCAGAAGTTCCAAAACGAATTCCTGTAAAACCGTCGATAAAAGAAATCTAACCTGCCAAAACGTAAAATAAACAGTATAAATTTTAATGTTCCATGCATTTTAACTGAATATGTTCAGGAAGATGAACCCCCACATGTGCAAGGCTTGGTAAATGTCACTCAATAATCATCACAGATTTGGTATTTTGACTGCTATTTTGGAAAAAAAAACATGTTCGAAGGATTCGCAAGTTGGACGGGATTTCCCGGTCGACATTGAAATTATTTTGAAATCACTTTCACTTTCAGTTTTGTTGTGTACGCTTGGCAGAGCTAAAGTGACTTTATTTGTCATTTATTGACCAGCAACTTGCTAAGACACTTTAAATGTTGTGTACTCATGTGTACAACGATATGTATATAGTCCAATTTTCGTATCAATAAATAGTAGGTCTACTGCGTAATTGTTCATACTTGTTTTATATACAGCAATATATACATAACAATATAACATCAATTTTGGAAATCGAAAACAAAGGTTTTGAGGGACAAAGTAATTTATTACTATTATTATTATTCATATTAACATAACCAGATAAAAATAGTCTTTTATTCGCAGTGTAGTTATCAGAAAACACGCGTAATGTCAGTTAAAGAAAGTTCAACGAGAAGTACGAGATTGTCCTGTGTCTACATGCCCTATGAAGGCAGACAAATTTTGACAGATTTTTTGTAACTGTGTTTATCATCGCCGCTGGGTTCTTCTAGGCAATAGGTTTACAAGAACCAATCAAAACTGAAATACATATGGTCAAAGCATTTCTTACAACAAGATACCTAACATACGCAGTTAATTTTTGATTTTGCAATTGTGACATTGAAACTTTTGCGCACAAAAATATACATCTGCACACAAAAGGATCTCTACTTCAGGAAAAAATTCGCGTGTAACTGCAAGAATGTTAAGGCCATGAAACACGGATGAACAGTCATCACCAATGCGTTTAACGAACGGCGATAAGCAAACGCACACAATACAAAGATCTCGGACCAAAAACAAGTTTTTCAATGAAGATCAAACGGATCCAAACTGACGTTGGCAAAAGCTGTACATGTGTCAAATCAGCCTGGAAAAGTTGATTCTAAAACGCTGTCAGTAGGCCAAAGCTTGGGTGGCCCAAGATTAAAGAGCTGTTTTTATTTTCTGAATTAAATCATATTAGTCGCGCTGAGCACTTTCGTAAGTTGTATCCAACTCTTTTTACCGGAAAATTTCAGGAAGCTGTCAGAAAGCTGCAAAGAATTGCAGAAATGGAACGGTCTGGTGTTATATACATATACTAACCCAGTTGACAAAGTGGTGTTTAGGTATGGTGGTAGTGGTTCGGAAGAAAAAAGGAAACTAAACAGAGGTGTACTTCGCTACAGATTAATGCTATCCGCTGTAGATGAATCTTTGTAAAAACTGTCAAAAAGAAAATGTTTATTAAACTTGACGCTAATTCGGGTTTTTGGCAAATTTCCTTGGACGAAAATTTAAAACTTCTCAACGATCTGTTTATCTCTACCAGAGGCTGCTTTTCCTTCAATAGACTCCTCTTTAGTATATCGCTAGCGATGTGATGTACGTATTAAAGCGGACCAAAAATAATGGTACGATGCACGACATCGCGCACGCCGTTTACCCAACCCCTGTCATACGCCTGAATTAACTATGACGGAGATTTTCGTCACTGCGAAGTGATATCACCTCACGTAACACCGACTTCATGCATCGTCCGTGGCGAAAGTGGTGAACTGAGGCGCAACCGAAGGCACATTCACCAGTTCCCACAGAAGAACAGCCGCATACTTCGCGTTCTGGTCGAGTAGTTAAAAATCCGCAACGCTTTGATCTGTAGCGCAATAATGTTCTGTGCCGATTTTTTTTGCCTCTGTGAAAGGGAAATGTAGTGTTAACGTTTGTTTTTGGCGGCCGACATGCAAACGATTCCTGTCGATCGAATTAAGCCCGCTGAAGTCGACCAGACGGAACCGGTCGCAGTTGCGCGACCACCGCGCAGGGACAGGTAGCCGTTATCCTGCGCATACTCAATATTAATGTGTAATTGTTTGTTTATTTTCCGCACTGTACGTTTCTGTAAGGGGGTGGTGTATCGACTACTGCGTATTTATCGAAACGTGGCACGTGACATGCGTCGATTGCTTTTTTCTACATGTGTCTCGATTTATGTTGCTCGTTAAAGCGCCCTGTCAATCTGATTTGTTGGCGTCTGAATAAACATCGTTAAAATGTCATTACCTATTAAGAACAGTAATCATATTCATTAGAAGAACATTCATAAATTCATGTTATCTTAGATAACCTTGTTTTTCGCACAAAAGATGTACACAACAAACAAAACAAATGTACAAACAATTCCGTTAGCTACAGACAGATGGCCACTGACAATTCCGTTAACTGCAGACAGATGGCCACTGCATCGACCCATAAGGTCTCACCAGTGCTGTTGATGCTTATATAAATGTAAGGACAAGATCAGTAAATCACCGATGTTTTTATATATTACACTTACAAAAAATGTTCTTTTGGAAGCAAACAACGAAAAAATAGATGCAAAAATAAAACTGGAAAAATACCAAAAAAGTTATTTGTTGCTTGATATTAGTACATGACACAAACGATATTGATATTTAACACAAACGTTTCAACTGATGTTGTTCTTTCTTGGAATTGTGGTTTCGTAGTTTTCTAAGAAAAATAGTAAATTGTCTACCGCAAAATATTGTAAGAAACGTAAATTGCATGAAAAGCTTACGTTTTAATTCTGTGTGGTTTTTAACTTCTAAGTAAATGTGATCCTGAAACTTGTTTGATGAATTATCGTTTATCTCGGTATCTTTAAAAAAATATCAATTAAGGCTTTGAGCGAAAATGAGCCAATTTGCAAAACTTACCATAGACAGGATTTTCTTCATTTGTTTCCAGTGGTTTACATCTTTCACCTTCAAATTGTAACTTTGGTTCTTTCGCTTGATTTAAAAAGTGAAAAAGTACTTTATGAAATTTCGGTGTGGAAAATCCAATACTAAACCTTTTTTTTTCGAAGATCTTCTCCACAAGAAGAAAATGAGTACAATTAAAATGATCAATAGAATTCCACCCGTTACACTTGCAGCAATAATAATTGTAGATGATCCGGAATTAGAATCGGGGTTGGATATTACAAAATCAAGGGTCAAAATTTTCGACATCGTAGAAGATATGAACACTTTATAATACTCAATTCCTGTCCCACCAGTAGGCTAATAAGGTAAAATAAACATTTTGTGTTTCAGTCACAAGTTATGCAATAAGCGTAATCGCAAAACTGTGTAAGTTGCAAGGTGTTTAAAGAAACCAAAATTTATGAAACCAAATAGTGTCTTACCAATGGAATAAAAACAAACTTCTGCTCATTGGGAAGTGAAGTTAGAACAAACGAACAATTCGGGCATTCTACAAACACTTCGATTTTTATAACAGCAAACGAGTCAGCGGGTGGGTTGGCTGCAAACTGAACTGCGCAAATATTATGTCGAACCTCATTCCAAGTGCAGTTTGTACTTCCATTGATTAACATAGGAGCAACTGAAACAAAACAACGTTAGAGATGAAAAAACAACCTGAAGGAGAAATAAACATAATTGATACATAGGACGTCGACGAAGTAGTTGGCACTGCCTTCGGCAAAGTCATCAAACGTCATGCATGAGTAATTTCCCCAATCATGTCTGGTTAAATTTGTTAGTTTTAGCAAAGAATGATTTGCATCAACGATACGACTTGTGGAAGGAATTGTCCACTTAAATGTCGTATCCAGTTCTACATGATAAGGAATACTACAATTCAAGTCAAGGTTTTCTCCCGTAAAGGATGGCCCATTTTCCAAAGACACAATTTTAACTTCGTTGGACCCTGAAACAAACAAAAACTACAAAATCTGCCATTCTTGCATCGCTAAATATTTAAGGTAATAAAGTTACACTTAGATTTTTACAACGTGTAACCTAACAGCTGCAAATTTGTTACCTTAATAATGCTGTACACATAAACATGATAACGCAAGCAAATCAAAACTACTTACGAGTGTTATCCAAAACAAGCGCTTGAACAGGTGAAGAAATTCCAACATTTCCAAAACTATTGTTGGCCATACATGCTATACTGGATGATTCATTGAAATTTCGCGTTATTTCACACGAGCTCTGAACGTAATTGTTGCCACTGATGGCAAATTTGCATTCAGCTTTTGGATTGGCATCGTTTTCACATTTCATTGTAACATTTTGGGAAAGATTTAATAAAATCTGATTTTCGGCCATAACAACGTTCTTAGATGCTTGTGCGGACAGTCGGGTGTTGTAAGGTTGATCTGTGTATAAAACCATATAGTTGTGGCTGTTAAAGCAATTTGATGTTGATAAAACTCACAAAGTACATCAACGAATGTTTTGTTGGAAGTGATTCCAAACAGGTCTGACACTGTACAAGTATATGTTCCCTTGTCATGTCGAGTTATGTTTTCAACAAATAATGTCTTGTTTTGTTGGCAATGAATTGGTGTCGTCCAATTAAATGTTGCGTTGAGTTCTTTCTCGTAAACTATGTCGCACGATAACGTCAACGATTCTCCTTCATGAACTGCTTTTTCATTGCCGTCAATTACAGGATGTCCTGTTGAATCAGTTGTTAATGAAAATTACAATATACCCCCGAACCACCAGAACAAAACAAATTAATACATACTTTCTTTAACCACAACAAATTGTACTTTTCCGCTCTTGTTAAATCCAACGCAGTTGCTTGCATTGCATGAAATGGTTTGTGATTGTTGAAATTCATGTTGAATTTCGCAAACATTAGAAAAAGTATATTCATTATTTGTCCATGAACAATTGTAAACATTTTCATGTGCATCTTTACAGTACAAATTGATAGTTTGCTTGTTATTTAGTAATACGTTAGTTGTTGTTGTTACGATATTTTCGTCGTCCTTGTACACAACCTTCACGTTACTTGGTGTTTCTGAATATTATCGTTTTGATATTCAGAAAATGAGAGCACAAATAAACCTCAAAAATTTACCGAATACTTCTACTGTCTCATTTTGTGATCGACCAGTTTCGCTGCGAATTTCAGTAAAAGGTGTTGAAGCTTGGCAGGAAATTGTTAGTTGGGAGATGGTTGTTTGAAAAACAACTGATTCGTCCTGCAATAAAAATTTAAATGCAAAGATATAAGTTACATTATACAAAAGTGTTAGAAATTACTTTTTGAACGGTGGTTGAGTTGTCCTCAAAGTAATAAATGGTTTTGTTTCCTTTTGGAATTGTATCTTCATACGAGCAGTACATCGAAATTTCGCTTCCATGTTTTGGGCAATTTGGAGTGTTAAATTCCAATTGAACCTTGGGTGCTATAAACCGATTTTACTTTTCTGGTGCGGTTACAGGGCACAAAAATCAGTATATTTATTAGATTTACCTTCCCAACATTCAACAATGTGAGAGTTTTTCCATTGACCGTTTTCCAAACATTGAGTTTTGTTGTTGGTGAGATGTGTTGAGTTTGATGGGAAAAACAACTTCCCAACTCCATTACAATAAAACTCCCCGTCAGATTGATAGGAATAATTTTGTGAAGAAACCTTCAGGTTTCCTTCCAAATCATTTGGACATTCTGTCCAAAAACAGCTAAATTTCTTATAGTAGTATATGTGATATAAACCATAGTT
Organism: Ascidia mentula; assembly: GCF_947561715.1. Lineage (NCBI taxonomy): Eukaryota > Metazoa > Chordata > Ascidiacea > Phlebobranchia > Ascidiidae > Ascidia > Ascidia mentula. Next base: position 2,092,296 of record NC_138569.1, read on the forward strand.
ACCTTTAACGGTGATAACAAATTGACATGAAGAGCTGGGAACAGTCGCAAAAGTTATTTGTGTTTGATTTTCCTTTGAAGTTAGAGGCCGAAAAGCCATTAACAAAATTTGTACAAAACCATTCTTTCGATTGCATTCGGTTAAAAACGATGTGGTGTTGAATGCGTTTTCTACCCTCTCACAAGTATTTATATAGACAACCTGTTGGTCGACCCCAGTGATATTGATCGTAATTGTATAAACCAATGTATTGGATTGTACGTTCGTGTTGTATGTATAAAGAAGACCTTTAAAATTCAGTGACCAATCGAGTTGACTTGGAACAATCCATGGGTCGGATTGATTAAAACAATCTGGAAGCAAACGATAAAGATTCGTTTCCAAAACTGACAACACTCCGCGAAATTAAGTATAAACGACAACATATAAAATCTTTGTAATATTTTGGTTACATGTACTTACCTGTGTTTGTGTTCTGTGATAAAACCTGATACGTGAACAGAAACAGTACAAACACACCTACATACATTTTGAAAGTAATCTTATGTTGTTCTTCAACTATAGTGGAAAACTGATATTTGTATTAGAACCAAATTTATTGTTAATGATATAATTTATAGCACGTTCTTTATCTGTTTAATAAATAATTTAGTAGGGATGCACCGAAAGTTCGGTTTGACGAATTTATTCGGCTGAAACTAATTTTTTTTTTAAGGGATCTCACATTCTCGCAGACGCATGCATGGTGCTTTTAGTCGGGTTTTTCAGAATATCGACGTGCGTGTCTGTAATAGAGGTAGTTGCGTTACGTTACTAAAAAATTGTGTAATTTTGGCTGTATACCGATACAGTTTTAAATGTTGTCGGGTGGTAACAAAAAATGTACGGCGCACAAAAATGAACACCTACAGACGTTGGTACACATACCAAAAAATTTTAGCTTGTACAATATTACTATAACATAGACATAGTTAGAGTCTTTACTTTTCCGAACAATGTGATGTGTTTGGTAACAATACTTCGAATTTGACAACAATTAAATATAAATTATTAATCAGGCCATCAGAATGTCAGTACATTATTTTTGATATTACCAAAATTGAAGAAGAAAACTTACAATTTTTAAAATCGTGGACAATGGCTCTGTTTTTCTAAATTGAAATTACTAATACAGCCCAAGATCTTCAGAAAAAATTTCGAATTATTGCTCTTAATCATAAGACATGTGTTTATACTTTAACCCACTTTCGCTTTACGCTAGTGAGTAAATACAACTTTTATTATGCGGGCCTAATCATTTACAGAAAATGTCTTTCACATATATTCCTATTTAATTAATCCCATCACATTACTGGCTAACCGTTTTGTACAAAAAAAACATGAAAATGTTTCCCTACTAAAATAACTACTGGAAGCTAGTTGTCCATATTGCATTCCCTGGTCTTTTGTCATATTTGTTAAGATCAGTATATAATGTTTGTTTATGGTAATGTTTAATGTAAACAATCAACTTTACAGCATAACATATCAAGTATAATATAAAATGTTCTGCAGAAATCTCACATACTAGGCATTCGTCTCCAGAAAATTTGCATTAAATACATACCTAATTGTCAATTAGTTTTCAGGCGCTAAAAATTAGTTCATAAGTAAAGCTATGTGAAAACTCTTATGATTAAAATTATCTTTTTGGAATAGGTTGACTATTGTTAATTCAAAAAAACTAAACCTCACTCTGTACCGATCGATTAACGCAATTTGACCCCAGTGAGTCCCAGCAAAATGATAAACTGTGTTTTTTAGTTGATTATTTTTTAGCTTTAGGTAAGTTTTTAATAGTTAAACGGTTAAATGTTTATGTTTTACTCTCGCCAGATGTTACCAATACGGAAATGCGCAGGGTGATTATAGTCTCCTGTTGAGACCCAAATGCATATAAAAACAAGTCCATAAAATGAATTTGCTTACGTCTGATAGAGAGAAACGGTTATTCATCATTAAAAAAATTATTAAACTGTGTTTAGTATCCTTGCTATGCTTACACAGCAAACAAAGCGTCCATTAAGAGACTTTCGTTTTACGTGTTTGCGAGAACAATTTTGTGTTACTTTGTTATTTAAAGTTGTTGCTATCCTTCTATCCGCTGGACGAAGCAATCAGAACCCAGTGCCTGACACCAGCAATTGTCTAGTCAGCCAACTGCGACAGTGACACCATTACTCGATCTGGTTTTACCCATAAATTACATGTTTTATCATCAATAATGATCAACAAATGTTTGTAGTCGAATATTATTGTGTTTGTTGAATGTTTGTCTAAAGTATAAATTAACAGCTTTGTAACGAATCATCTTGAACAATTTTACACCAGAAAAGTGTAAAGGGGTGGAAGCAGATACAAGTATCAATTACAAAAAAATCAATTTTTAGGGAAGACCGGGAATGTCCCTGACACGGGGACACCCTAACTAAGGTATTTTATGATGCAATTAGGTATTGTTTAACACGTTTACAAAAGCTATATGTCTCAATCACACGTTAACAGGAAGCTTAGATTTATGTCATGTCTGTTTACAAAATTATAATCAAAAAGTATTCAAGTTTTTCAATTTGTATGTTTGTGGCTATTTTTTTTATCATCTTTAGCAATATTTGGTTGAGCCATAATGGCGAGAAACCTGGCTGTAATGACCAAATTTTGTATGCAAACACTTCCTGGTCGTGGCTCATGTTGCAATAAACTATAGTCACCTCAGGCATATTGTGCGAAAAAGAATCGCAACAAACAAAACTAAGATAAGTCATGGAACTGGCAAAAATACACGTTTTCCAATTGAAGTACAAACTGCCGCCGAAAATTATGTGAGACCGACCGTTTCAAGCACTGTAACTCCAACTTCACTATACATGCTGATGCTGTCACTCATTGTAACTTTCTAAATTGACCTCCTGGCTTAAAAGATACGTGGATTTTATTTTAACCGAGAAGGACAGTTCTTCTAAAAAAAGGGGCTACGACCTTGAAATGTAACTCCTGCGCCACATCGTAATGCTTACGTGAAGCAATCATTTCGCGCTGTCTGATTTGAAAAAGGGACCATTTTTCTACTTACGTCACACGATTTATCGGGTCATCGATGTCACAAATTTACTTTCTGTTTCACAAACGACATAGAGATGATGTTACTTCAATTCCAAACCAGCGAGCGCACGATTAATTATTTCAATATTTATTTTTATTTATCTATTGATTGGAGAAATGTTTATTGAATGGAGAAGAGAAATACCAATACATTACCTCAGGTGCAGGGAAATTTGCTGTACCATAAAAAACTTACCGTAGATAAGTTTATTTTTATTTACGTGTTATTGTTGTTGAACTTACGGGCTTGCTTAATCATGTTCCACTTCAGGTATCCAGGATATGGAAAATAATATGTACATGAGAACATAAAACCCAAACAATGAAAGCTTCCACCTCAGTTTTAATCACGCTATATCTCCACAACGCATTTCTTGCACGAAGTGACGTTAATGCTTTGCTGCGTTTTTTCACCTCGCCGAAACCTCCCCAGTGTTCGCCGTCGACATTTCGGAGAAACGCAAACGATTTTGAAGAATCTTACTATTTATAATTTGTATTTGAATATACACTTGAACATGGCAAGTGAATTTACAGTTTTCCTTTATTAATAGCGTTTCAGGAAAGTTGGATAAGTAAACGTAACTCTTCTTCATTTAATTTTATACTTTGATATGTTAAGTTGGCAGCAACTGGTAAGTCTGAAGTTGTTAATTACCGTTGCCTCGCGACTTGGGCAGCCTAATCAGCCACTTTTTAAGAGCTGCAAACAAACGTACAGCGTAAAAAATGTTTACGACAAAGTTTAATTTGAAAGGTTGAAGTCAGTTTATGGCAATTATGTGAATGAACCTTTTTGTGGCTTTGTTATTTAAGACAATATTAGGCCTCTGCTGTCCAACCAACTATCTATTGCTAGTTACTAGCAAAAGTCAGTCTACTGCGACAATTACTCTGTTACACCATCTAGTGTAGGAATCAATTTCACACATTACTTAAAGCAGCTCTTCTCAAAGGGATCGCAAGCCAATTTGCATATTCAATAGCTACGTAAGTACCTCGTTGCATGCTGATTGACTGAATCTTTTGAGGTTTGATTGCTACATTCATGTTGGTTGGTGCTTTTATTACCTAAACCATTTCTAATATTTCAAATTCTTCCAGTACTAAAACTCACACACGATCGTCTATGTGGCGGAAAATTATAGGAATTAGTATAAACTCTTTGCATAATTCCAGCGAACTTAGCCATACATTTTTTTCTGTTATGCAACAAACACGGAGCGGTGGTATAGTTTTGGTCACTTAAACAGTTTTAGTTTAGATCGAACTAAAGGAAAATTATTCGTACGAAAGAAATATTTGTTAAAACCTACTGTCAAAAAAGGTCACTTCTGCTAACTTAAAAATATAAAATAGTTTTAGTAGTATATGACCACGCAAATTAAGCACCCGTCCCAAACAGGACGTTTGAATGCTATGTTAACACCATTTTATTGAAATCGCATAGAAAATGATTAAGCAATCGTGGAATCCACTGACGCACCATCAACCATTACGCTATTTGACCAAAACGACTACATTTAGCCTACCTGTCAACCACAATGTCTAAATTTCAGCAATATGTTTTTGTTAAAAGAAAATATTGTACGTACTTGCGTAACTTTCGTAGTTGACTGCCAAACCAAACAAAAAAAAAGCATTGTTTCGCCTTGTAAACACAACCATTTTCACTTTGTTTGTTAAACCATCGTGTCTCGGTTTTAAAGCACAAAAAAGAACACTTTATTTTTTATACTTATAGGCCGTTAAACACATTCATATGCCGTTAATCCTTCAGGTTACATAGAATGCTGTGTTTTGAAGAACAATTGACAAGTCGGCTGTTGAAATTATTGTCTGAACTGAAATGTTGTAGGTCAGAACCATTTCCCTTTGAACTGACGACCAAGGGTATAACTATTGACTAACTAATTAAAAAATAAAAACTAACAAAACTTTCTAATTCTATTCTACCAAGTACCTAGTTGCGCATTTGAAGTAAAGCATTGAACTGTCGCAACTATCATGCATACAATATTCAACGAATTTAAATTTCATCGTCAAGCCTTGATGTGTTTTTTAGTTGGACCCCTGGAAATGTATAAACTAATTTCATTGCTATTTTGTTTGCCAGATAATGTTACGTAAGTGTTGGTTTTGTAAAACAATTCCATAACTTCCCACTCCGTAACTGACGTAAAGTACATGTCTCATTAGAAAAAATTACAGCATAAAAATTGAAGTCTGCAGTATGTTTTACCTCTGTTGTACAAAAAAATCTGTGTATCTAGAATATAATGAATTTTGTATTCGCTGCAGACAGATGGCAACTGTTTCGACCCAAAAGGTCTCATCAGTGCAGCTGGTGTGACTATAAGACGACTTTGCTGACCAAACGGCCAAGCAAAGACTTCCACTTTGTGGTGACTATACAATCACCGTCATCCGTTGGGCGCCAAACTAGGTGCAACCAAAACGGAGAAAACAAGGTGGAAACACTATGGCCAAGCAAAGCTCAACCAATAGTGCCGTCAGGCCCCGTGTCACAATAATCATATGATAAGCAATATGGAGCAATAATATGAATTGTGTATTCGCTGCAGACAGATGGCCACTGTTTCGACCTAAAAGGTCTCATCAGTGCAGCTGGTGTGACTATAAGACGACTTTGCTGACCAAACGGCCATAATGAATTTTGTTTACAACAAATTACTACTGTCAAAAATAATAAATGTATACATTGTTAATGACGCTGCCAGGCATATTTTTTTGCTGAATTTAGCAATAATAACTTTATCTTTACACACTACTGGTCCGGTTTTAGTTTCATGTTACAAAACATCCACACTTATGTCGTACTTTAGCAAACGTCAAGTCCAAGTATTCTCTTAGACTGTTTGTGTGCAACATCAAAACATTTCCCTTGAATGGACAAACGACATGAAAAATTCACCGTATATTATGTTTTATTGTTAGTGAGCAGTGCTATGGACGAGTTCTCACCTGGTCAATCAACATGGAGAACAAACTACAATGGAACACTTTACTCTTCTGCATTAACTATGGAGATTTCGTTTATATTATTCAGTGGAAGTTGAAGTCCAAAAATGGAACAACAGATACAGCTTTATGTGGTTGTAAGGGACTGGATTTGTAGTCGGTGTTCCCTTTCGATACAATAGATATGGAGTCAAAGTTGTAATATATATGTTCCCTTGTGTGAGTCAATTAATTAAAGTTATGTCGCAATGGTGCTTACTGACCACATTATATGTAATACGTTTTCACAAATCTTTATCAATAATTTAAATATATTTGACGTTATATCCCCCCAAAAAAAATTATTGCAAAGATCAGAATCTCGATTGCTGAATTCAACGCCGCAGAAACCTACCAGCAGATATTGTTTGCTCAAGGCTGTGACGTCACTGTGTATACGAAATCACTTTCACTTTGATTGTTTGCTCGGTCGTCACAAAAGGGTTGGGAGAAACTCCAACTAAACATTACTTCCATGACTGGGGGTCGATACTTTGTCTTTAAACAGGCACATAAAAAAGCATTGTAAACTTGCAACTTTATAAAGCGAAACAAACTGCACAACACTACAAAAAGACAACATTTTCAAGCCAACAATGTAACCAAGCAAAACCAAATTGTAAATCAAGGTAAGGACGCCGCAAAAAGAGTAAAACCACATCTACAAAAGCTCATCTCTGTCTCAAGGACGCTCGGTGTACAGCACAACCATTCCCACAATTGACCACCAGTTGTGTAAAGATGCGCATAGTTATGATAAGAACAAAAAAAGATAAAACCACTTTGACGTAACAAAAAAATCATATTGGTATCTAAAAAAGTATCACTCATATGATTTTAAGTTTACGTTTACCGTTTCGTGATAGAGTGAAGTTGCTTGTGGGGGGATATGAAGTATAATCAAACCTGCAGGTTCTGTTTACTACTTCATCCCATAGCGTGAACAGTACTTGTTTTTTTTTAACACACTGGGATTTGAACCCAGGACATCCTGACCACAATTCCCTACCAGGTTTTTTTCTTGGTATACGGGTCGGGCGCTTAAACAATGCTGCCAATCACCCGCCATAAACCAAAGGTTGATCTCGCAGTGCGGTACCAGTCTTTATTCCTGCCACCAAATGGTAGCACTCATCATATGCTGTATAAACTCTAGGTGTCGCTGAAGAGATTTATTTAGTGCACACACCACATGTAATTGTGTAAAATTGTTTTGTAACTGGAACGGCGTACAATGCTTTTTGTTGGAATATTGAAACCGCGCAAATCAGTTACAACAACCAATGTGACTGGATCATTTTTGTCGTAGTTTGTTTTGTCAAAATTGTACCAAGCTGTCGCCGACTTGATTTGTCCGGTCAGCAGAACTACAGCAAACTAAACAATTTAGTTGGTTTTATTTATTTTTGACTGCCTAAATTTGAAGCAATATTACGATATGTCTGCAAACAATGCGACATTGAGGAAATTGTAATTGGTTTAGTGTATTTGATATTTTTGACATCCGTCACCAACATTAACAGTATCCATTATCAGCTTGGCAGAACGACCACATATCCTACAACAAACATTCATGTCGGGTCGTTACTACAAAAGAAATACTTTCTTTGCTTGGCCATGGCCTGCTACTTCAAAAATCAACGAAACCAGGCTGAAATGTTTTATCATCCAATTTTCGTATCAACGCTGTGTGGTGCAACGTCCCGATAGTGTGTGCATTGCGTAAATCACCACCAGCTTTTTGACATTAACCACCAGCTCTGACATAGGTAATGTTTGCCATGAAGTGTCTTACTGTGGGAAGTACAAACAGTGCAGACGATCAGTCTGATTTTATGAATAAATGGGAAGTTTTTTTCCTGTTATAATAACAAACAAGTTCTCGACGAAAACTCACCAATAGTCTTGGAAAATATGCGATAGTAGGATATTTATTTTGCATATTTATTGCCTTTGGTTTAGTATCCTTAATAACTGTTATGTTGGGTAGGACTTTAATGCAGAGTGGTTGGATTGTGCGTGCATTAAGTTCGCAAGTAACTCCCAGAACTGCTTTAATTATAATGAGGTAAATGTTGTCAACTAACATCGTTATTTGTTCGTGAACTTGTCATAAACCCGGTTTCACTGCCCCGCGCATATGCTATCGGATGCTCTATTCAGGGTTGTAACTGTAAAAGTCGTCACTGCTCTTAAAATAGTCTTCCATACTATGGGTCGCTATCCACAGGATGGAAACACAGCAAAATGGTTAATCTGTCAATGCTTTGAAAACAGAGGCCGACCCAAATAAATGAATGTATGCAAGGGAAAATGTGTTTTACGTTGCTTGCTGTATATCTACACAGGTAAACACAATGTTTCCGAAGAAATTGGACAGTTGTATAACACGCAAAATTATTAGGTCGACGACCTGAGCGTCTTAATTTCGCTCTTTAGGTCTTGTGAGGACGCAATCTGTTGTTCTGTTGGCACAGACAATTAGTTGAAGACAATGTGTAATTCAACGTTGGTTTTTGAAGTTTACGACACACAATAAACCCATATGGCATCCTGCTCCAAATTAAACTATTGTATTTATTGTTATATTTGGGAAGTGGTAACGATTAATATTAACCCTTAATGGTGATAACAAATCCACAGTTAGTGTTAGCAATAGTTGAGAAAGTTATCTGAGTTTCATTTTCTGTTTGGGCGGGTGTTTTAGCAGCAAATAATAATATTTCTACAAAACCATTATTTCGGTTGCATTCCGTTGAAAATGTGGTGAATGTTCGGTGGTCTATCATTTTACAACTTGGATCATAGTAATACTGTGCTGAACGCTCAGTGCTATTGATTGTTATTAAAAACCCAAACTCGGTTGGTCCGTCCGTGTAGTAAGTGTAAAGAAGACCTCGATAATTCATTGACCAGTCGAGTTGACTTCCATTAGGTGGATTGATTAAAACAACCAATGGGTATAAATGATAAAGTTAATTTTAATGCCAAGAATAATACTGCTCAGAGAAAATTTTGTAAGAAGAAACAACACTATCATAGAAGGTGTGTTTTGTCTCTACTTGTGTTAGTGTTCTGTGATGAAATATATTTAGAAACAATACACAAACACCGGAAAACTTTCAAAATTTCTTTTTCTTAGTTATATTGGTGTAGCAATAGCATTTTGAACCGTGCCTTGTATGTAATGTCAAAGTTGCTCATTTGGTCCTGAGACATTTTTTTGCAAAGTACCCTGAAAGAAAAACGTAGCGAACAAGTTATAACTATAGTTTTGAATCAAGTCTGAGGAAGAAATACATTGCGACATAAAGTTATTTATCTGGCCTGAATGTTTGACTGACTCCAAAGCACGTGTCTATCCGGCACTACGTGGTATTATATTCTTAACAATTGTGAATTGAATATGTAACGTTTCTTTTCAAAAACTGGAAAGAAGCTTATATCACGAACTAACCACAAACGTAGTTTGTCATCATTGTTAGGTCTGACATTATTTTTCATTCTGCTTAATCAATTTCTTTCAATAGTCGTTTGGAGCACATTCGCCGCAGTATGAAAAAAATCTAGGTAGACAAATTTCTTGTGCCTTTTTTTCATTCAAGGTTTTTTCTCTACTTTGCGTTCTTCGCTACCCTGCTTTTTCACTACATTTGAAGCGCTGTTTGCACTGCGCACAGTCGTTGTTCTGACGCTGGTTAGCCTGATTTTATGAAGTTTTTATCGATTCGAAAAGTTTGATAATTGAAAATTTAAGATCAATTCGACGTACCAAAATCGAATTACACAAAGGTATGTCAGGTTACTAAATTTTGGCTGGCAATACTATTTCCATGATAGATTGGATCCAAAGATCGATGTAGCAAACCAAATTATATATATAAAATATTTGAAAACGAAATATAATTGGTACAAAGCTTAAAGAAAAGATATAATAATAATACAAACAACTACCACACCTCACAGCGTAATGGTACTGACAACAACCGTTACTTTTGAGCTTGAACTTCAGCGCCTTGTGGAGGATGACAACAACACAGTAATACAACTCTATGGCGGGTCATCATTAACTTCACTGGGCTCAGTATCTTTTGACGTTGGATGTAAATTTAAAATTTCATTACTTATTTGCTGTCAGTAATTTTATTAAAAGCTTGTATTGCAGACTGCTCTACTACAAATATCATTGGTCTTGATGATAATCTATACGATGGTTGTGCTTTTGATTGCGAGAAAGATTTTGTTTGTCGAATTGGAGGGAACGGAAGCGCAACTGGAATATGTCAGAGTGATGGATCTTTTTGGATGACCGAAAACAGCTGTTACAAAGTTCAAGCATGACATAAAATTTGTCTTGCCAAAACCTTTTTCATAAAACTTTATTATTTTGTCGATTGCTCTAGCAGATTTAAATTTAACGTCTAACATTTAGCTATTTTAACATAACCTGAACCTTTTCTCAACAGTTGCGTGCGCCTTTCAAACATTACCTTTTCCATGCCGAGTTCATACAAGTGTGTCTTGTTTTCTTTTGATAAAGTGTCGGTAAAATATTTTAGCGTTTGAATATTGAAAATGGTTCCATTACAAAATATTAGTTAAAATGTTTTTATTTTCAATATAACTGGTCAATGAATTCGCAGTCGCACAACTATTTTCGTTTCAAGTGTGTGCTTGAAGCCGTTTTTTGCCTGTGTTTCAGCCAATGATATGGCAGTATGTAGATGAAAATAGCATAAACATGTGCTGTACCTTTTATTGTTTCAACTTTGGTGAAACAACTGTTCTCATCATAACGGAAACGAATTTTGATTTGAGATTCGGTAAGTTTATGACACTGGTCTTTCCCATTTCATCGTGATGTTGGGCAATCTCGTTCTTCTCGTTGCACTGTAGTTTATCAAATAACTTGTATCAACTGACACGACGCGTGTTTTCTGATCAATACTGTTATCTTGTTTAAATACGTTAATAATAATATTAAATTACTTTGGCACCCAAAACCTTTGTTTTCGATTTTGAAAAGTGAAGTTATATTGTTATGTATATTGCTGTATATAAAGCAAGTATGAACAATTACGCAGTAGACCAACTATTTAATGACACGAAAATTGGACTATATACATATCGTTGTACACATGGTACACAATATTTAAAGTGTCTTAGCAAGTTGCTGGTCAATAAATGACAAATAGGTTTTTTTTTGGTCGGCGGTTTAAGAGGAACTCGTTTTGGAGCTTCTGCCATCATATCGTTTTAATTATAAAATCAATTTAACTATATACTTGTACATGTATTAAATTTGGGCGTTTATTTTCACCCTGACTCGACGATCCTGGCCTAGGGTCATCCGGTAATATGCAATCAAAACTTGAATCCATACTTGAATGCAAATTATATTCCAACAGCGGATACGACCCATATAGTGGATTAATCTTCTCCTCTTTCTTAACTTCATAAGAAAATTGAATGTGTGTATTACTAAACAAAATGAATGTTACTTTTTTGTTTTTGTTTTGTCTTTTCAACAACAGCATATTCATCATCCATTGTTTGATGATTGTTTATGACGTCTATGGAATTGACACAGTCCTGTTCTGTTTTGTAAACAAAACAAAAAAGATTTTGGTTTGCAGACTAAATGATCAGGTTAGGGCTTTTCGTATAGATACCATGACTAGTTGAAGCTTCCCCAGAGGACAGACCTAAATCAGATGTGTTGTAGATTGGGTTTGTTCGTTCTTCTTTCTCTGACAATGTTAATCCTACTTTGTTGAAGATGATAAAAAAACGCGCCCGCTGAAGTCTACCAGACGGAACCGGTCGCAGTTGCGCGACCACCGCGCAGGGACAGGTAGCCGTTATCCTGCGCTTACTCAATATTAATGTGGAATTGTTTGTTAATTTTCCGCACTATACGTTTCTGTAAGGGGGTGGTGTATCGACTACTGCGTATTTATCGAACCGTGGCACGTGACATGCGTCGATTGCCCTTTTCTACATGTGTCTCGATTTATGTTGCTCGTTAAAGCACCCTGTCAGTCTGATTTGTTGGCGTCTGAATAAACATCGTTAAAATGTCATTAACTATTATGATCAGTAACAATCATATTGATTGGAAGAACATTCATAAATTCATGTTACCTTAGATAACCTTGTTTTTCGCACAAAAGATGTACATAACAAACAAAACAAATGTACAAATAATTCCGTTAGCTACAGACAGATGGCAACTGACAATTCCGTTATCTGCAGACAGATGGCCACTGCATCGACCCATAAGGTCTCATCAGTGCAATTGATGCTTATATAAATGTAAGGACAAGATCAGTAAATCATCGATGTTTTTATATATTACACTTACAAAAAATGTTCTTTTGGAAGCAAACAACGAAAACAATAGATGCAAAAATAAAACTGGAAAAGTAGCAAAAAAGTTATTTGTTGCTTGATATTAGTACATGATACAAACGATATTGATATTAACACAAACGTTTCAACTGATGTTGTTCTTTCTTGGAATTGTGGTTTCGTAGTTTTCTAAAACAAATTAATAAATTGTCTACCGCAAAATATTGTAAGAAACGTAAATTGCATCAAAAGCTTACGTTTTAATTCTGTGTGGTTTTTAACTTCTAAGTAAATGTGATCCTGAAACTTGTTTGATGAATTATCGTTTATCTCGGTATCTTAAAACAAATATCAATTAAGGCTTTGAACGAAAATGAGTCAATTTGCAAAGCTTACCATAGACAGGATAATCTTCATTTGTTTCTTCATTTGTTTCCAGTGGTTCACATCTTTCACATTTCAATTGTAACTTCGGTTCATCCACTTGATTTAAAAAGTAAAAAAGGAATTTTTCGAAGTTTCGGTTGGGAAAATCCAATTCTATACCTGTCTGTTTTGAAGATCTTCTCCACAAGATGAAAATGAGTATAATGAAAATGATCAATAGAATTCCACCCGTTACACTTGCAGCAATAATAGTTGTAGATGATCCGGAATTAGAATCGGGGTTGGATATTACAAAATCAAGGGTCAAAATTGTCGACATCGTAGACGATATGAACACTTTATAATATTCAATTCCGGTCACAGAATTCGGCTAATGAGGGAAAATAAACATTTTGTGTTTCAGTCACAAGTTATGCAATAAGTGTAATCGCAAAACTGTGTAAGTTGCAAGGTGTTTAAAGCAACCAATATTTATGAGATCAAATAGTGTCTTACCGTTGGAATAAAAACAAATTTCTGCTCATTGGAAAGTGAAGTTGGAACAAATGAACAATTCGGGCATTCTACAAACACTTCGTTTTTTACAACAGCAAACGAGTCAGCAGGTGGGTTGGCTGCAAACTGAACTGCGCAAATATTATGTCTAACCTCATTCCAAGTGCAGTTTGTACTTCCATTGATTAACATAGGAGCAACTGAAACAAAACAACGTTAGAGATGAAAAAACAACCTTAAGGAGAAATAAACATAATTGATACATAGGACGTCGACGAAGTAGTTGGCACTGCCTTCGGCAAAGTCATCAAACGTCATGCATGAGTAATTTCCCCAATCATGTCTGGTTAAATTTGTTAGCTTTAGCAAAGAATGATTTGCATCAACGATACGACTTGTGGAAGGAATTGTCCACTTAAATGTCGTATCCAGTTCTACATGATAAGGAATACTGCAATTCAAGTCAAGGTTTTCTCCCGTAAAGGATGGCCCATTTTCCAAAGACACAATTTTAACTTCGTTGGACCCTGAAACAAACAAAAACCACTAAATCTGCCATTCTTGCATCGCTAAATATTAAGGTATTAAACTTACATTTAGATTTTTGTAACGTGTAACCTAACAGCTGCAAATTTGTTACTTCAATAATACTGTACACATGAACATGATAACGCAAGCAAATCAAAACTACTTACGTGTGTTATCCAAAACAAGCACTTGAACAGGTGAAGAAATTCCAACAATTCCAATACTATTGTTGGCCATACATGCTATACTGAATGATTCATTGAAATTTCGTGTTATTTCACACGAGCTCTGAACGTAGTTGTTGCCACCGAAGGCAAAAGTGCATTCAGCTTTTGGATTGGCATCGTTTTCACATTTCATTGTAACATTTTGTGCAAAATTTAATAAAATCTGGTTTCCGGACATGACAACGTTTTGAGATACTTGTGCGGACACTCGTGTGTTGTAAGGTTGATCTGTGCATAAAATATAAATGTTTAATTAACACTGCTGCGTTAACATGATGTTAGTGAACTTACACAGCACATTAATGAATATTTCGTTAGAAGAGATCCCAAACAGATCAGACACAGTACAAGTATATATGCCATTGTCATGTCGAGTGACGTTTTTAAGAAATAATGTTTTGTTCTGATGAAAAATTTTTGGCGTCGTCCAATTAAATGTTGCGTGAAGTTCATTCTCATAAATTGTGTCACATGACAACGTCAACGAATCTCCTTCTCGAACTGGTTCGTCATTACCGTCAATTACAGGATGTCCTGTATAATCACTTGTTAACGAAATTACAAATATCTGTGAGCAAAGCCACTTGAACAAAAAATAGTAACTTTGGTTTATACATACTTTCTTCAACTACCACAAACTGAACACTTTCACTTTTGTCAAGACCAGCGCAGTTGCTTGCAATGCATTGAATGGTTTGTGATTGTTGAAATTCATATTGAATTTGGCAGACGTCAGAAATGGTATATTCCTCATTTTGCCACCAACAATTGTAAACAATCTCAAGTTCATCATTACATTTCAATTTAATAGTTTGCTTGTTATTTAGTAATACGTTCGACGTTGTTGTAACGATATTTTCATTGTCATTGTACATAATCTTCACGTTACTTGGTGTTTCTGAAAATGATTACAAAAGTTAATAAGAGAACAAACTTCTCAAGGACGTTACCGAAAACTTCATAGGTTTTATTTTGTGATCGACCAGTTCCGCTGTAAACTTCGGTAAATGGTGTTAAAGCTTGGCAAGAAATTGTTATTTGGGTGATGGTTGGGTCCAAAGTAACTGATAAGTTGTGGTGCTGTAATACATAAGTAAATGAATATTCATATGTTACATGAAATATAAGAGTCAGTCGTTACTTTTTGAATGGTAGTTGAACTGTCTCCAAAGTAATAAATGGTTTTGTCTCCTTTTGGAACTGTATCTTCATAGGAGCAGTATATCGAAACTTCGCTTCCATGTTTTAGGCAACTAGGAGTGCTGACTTCTAATTCAACCATGCGTGCTGCAAACAAATATTATTTCGTTGGTGCTGTTACAGTGCATAGATATAATCTTATTATGTATTTTTATTTTACCTTTCCAACATTCAACAATGTGAGAGTTTTCCCATTGACCGTTTTCCACACATTGAGTTTTATTGTTGGTGAGATGTGTTGAGTTTGATGGGAAAAACAACTTCTCAAATCCATTACAATAAAACTCCCCGTCGGATTGATAGGAGTAATTTTGTGAAGAAACCTTCAAGTTTCTCTTTAAATCTTTAGGGCATCCTGCTCCAAAAGAAACAACTCTGTTTATTTACTATATTTGTTAATGACAGTGGTAACGAATAATATTAACCTGTAATTGTGATAACAAAATCACAGTTGATGTTAGGAACAGTATAGAAAGTGATCTGTGTTTGATTTTCTGTTTGAGTGAGTGGCTTAGCAGCAAATAATAATACTTCTGCAAAACCATTATTTCGGTTGCATTCCGTTGAAAATGTGGTTTTCGTGTTGTTGTCTGTCTGTTTACAACTTGTGTCATAGTTATACTGTGTGCCATTGATGTTTATTACAAAGGCAAACGTATTGGATTGTACGTCCGTGTAGTAAGTGTAAAGAAGACCTTGGTAATTCAGTGACCAATCGAGTTGACTTGGGACAACAAATGAGGTGGATTGATTAAAACAACCTATGAGTATAAAAAATTAAGTTAATTTAAATACCAAAATTGTTACAACCCAGCAATAATTTTGTACGACGAAATAACACACTAAGTTAGGGACTATTTTGTATGCACTTACTTGTACTTGCGATCTGTGATGAAACCTGATGGATGATAGAAAACAGTATGCACACAGCTAAATACATTTGAAGTTTTGGTCTTTTTTCAAATACTCTGCATGATTCGTTAATACCTGTATGATTACAAAAATGTTCTACATTTCCCCAGTTTTTATAATTATGTCATTAAAAAATCAATAATTATCTTATTTATGTTCGAAAATGTAACTTTGATAGTGTTGATGCATGTGAACGCACAATTTATATTTATGTTTTTCAACAAAATATTTTCACAAACACTGAAACTGACTTTTTTTTCTCTTTTTCGATGTCCTAGGATATTAAAAAAAAGGATGAAATGCCTAAAAGCAATTCTAATTGTCAATTAACCTTGCTTGCACAGCAAACAAAGTTGGTGCAAGTTAGTTCCTGTATTCATCGAAAGAACTTTTTTGGTCGTCTGATATGTTTGCTGGAGGCTTCAATATGACTTTCGGCATGACAACACAGAACGACGCAAACCCATTACAAGCCATTGTCTTTCAAAAATTAAAAAAAAAATCTTTTAATGTGTTATGTATTTCCAAGCAATGTTACTTTCCTGCGCGATATTCGTGTCTGTTTTTTTTTATATACAAGTGTTTTAGCTCTCTGTACTCGTATATCGAATGTGTTATTATTAATGCGTGTGTCTAATTCATCAACTGACTGATCTTGATTTAATAAATTGTGGCGTAGGTCAGGTTTTTAAAGTCAACTAAAGTCAATTCACGTGCAACCTTCTGTTAAATGCACTAATCAATTAGGATGTTCTTATCAACTGTTAATTTATATAGTTAAGACCCAGATTTAAGCTGACATTCGGCATATTGGTCGCAACATTTAATGCCCCGAAGCGAGCTTTGCGTTTTCACAGAAGTTGGCAAAGTGGTAGTTTCGGTAAGTTTGATAATAAATAGGCGATAATAAAGTTATACTATCCAAATATCCGCTGGACGAGGCAATTATTTTTACCCATAGATTCTGTTCTTCATCATCAATAATGATGAACAAATGTTTGTTTTTGTATATTAATGTGTTAAAAGAGGTGAAACCTAATAAACGCATCTATCAAAAAACATTCTTTAGGGGATATACCCTTGACACGGTGACACCTTAAACAACGTATTTTATGTCGCAACAGCTTCAGCAATTGTTGGTTGAGCAAATAGTGTGTCATCATGTGGTCGGGGATACTTCTGACAACATACCAAAACATGGCAAGAAACCTGGATGTTTTGCATGCAAACACTTCCTTTGTGGCGCATGTCGCAATAAATTAGTCACCTCAGGTATATTGTGCGAAAAATAATCGCAACGAAAAAAACTAAGATAAGTCATGGCACAGGCAAAAATATGCGTTTTCGAATTGAAGTACAAACTGCTGTCTTATAAAATTATGTGAGACCGACCGCTTTAAACACTGTAACTCCAATACAATAATAGATATTGTTGTCTACAGGTCACCACAACGTAAAAACCTGTTTTTCTGGCGATTTAACTAACCACATGCCTGGGTGGTATTCACAAACAACCCGAAAGATTGCTCTCCTACAGGTAACTCGATAAACAATACTAGATGAACTTCACTACATGCTGATGCTGTCAGTCATTGTAACTTTCTAAATTGACCTCCTGGCACAAAAGATGCGTGGATTTTATTTAACCGAGAAGGACATTTCTTTGAAAACTAGTAAGTTTAACCTTAAATGTAACTCCTGCGCCACATTATAATGCTTACGTGATACAATCATTTCACGCTGCCTGATTTGAAAAAGGGACCATTTTTCTACTTACGTCACACGATTTATCGGGTCATTGAGGTCACAAATTTACTTTCTGTTTCACAAACGACATACAGATCATGTTACTTCAATTCCAAACCAGCGAGCGCACGATTAATTATTTCAATATTTATTTTTATTTATCTATTGATTAGAGAAATACTTTTACCATCTTGTCTTAGCATTAACCATTAGCGAATTGTTTGAACTTTAATTACCAGTACATTACCTCAAGTACAGGGAAATTTGCTGTAACATGAAAAACTTACCGTAGATGTGTTCATTTTTATTTACGTGTTGTTGTTGTTGTTGAACTTACGGGCTTGCTTAATCGTGTTCCACTTCAGGTATCCAGGATATGGAAAATAATATGTACATGAGAACATAAAACCCAAACAATGAATGCTTCCACCTCAGTTTTAAGCACGGTATATCTCCACAACGCATTTCTCGCACTAAGTGACGTTAATGCTGCGTTTATTCACCTCGCCGAAACATCCCCAGTGTTCGCCGTCGACATTTCGGAGAAATGCGAACGATTTCAAAGAATCTTACTATTTATAATCTGTATTTGAACATACACTTGAACATAGCAAGTGAATTTACAGTTTTCCTTTATTACTAGCGTTTCAGGAAAGTTGAATGAGTAAACGTAACTTCTTCTTCATTTAATTTTATACTTTGATATGTTAAGTTGGCAACAACTGGTAAGTCTAAAGTTCTTAATTATCGTTGCCTCGCGACTTAGGGCAGCCTAATCAGCCACTTTTTAAGATCTAAGTGCAAACAAATGGACAGCGTATAAATGTTTACGACAACGTTTAATTTGTAAGGTTTAAGTCGGTTTATGGCAATTAATTGAACCTTTTTGTGGCTTCGTTATTTAAGGCAATATTAGGCCTTTACTGTTCAAACACCCATTGCTAGTTACGAGCAAGAGTCAGCTACTGCGACAATCACTCTGTTACACCATCTGGTGTAGGAATCAATGTAAAACATTACTTAAAGGCTGACCACCAATATATATTTATGGATGTAAATTACTTTTTATGTAATAAATGATTTCAAAATAACAATATAAATGCAACATGTAGGGGTGTCATGCACAAAATGTCACAATAAAAATGTTGTTATTCCTAACAAATTCGATTATTTCGGAGTTGGGTGCTTTGTTTTCTCATCAAAACGTGGCTAATATACGAGTTATCAACATATCAGAAGCTACCACTTTTTTTGGTCAAGGCCGATTTACAAAATCCATGACATAACAAGTCGAGCCGTAATTAAAGAATAAGCGGGAAAACTTTTGCATTTTGCATCGTCAACTTCGGAATTGAAAGAAAACGCATATTTATATTTCTATCAAAATAAGTTTCGCGGGTAGAAAATGCCAAACCTTTTTTTCTGTCCACTGTTACAATAGAAGTAGCACGTCACAAAGCATTCATAGAGAAGCACAGGGGTAAATTTTACGGTTGAGTGAGTACATGCATGTACTGTTGCTTAGGCGAATTTGAGCGAGTTTCCGACAGTTTTAGTGGGGTTTTGAATCAGGTAGCTTGGCGCCAGGTGCCGTGGAAAAAACAACTTTAGGGTGTATTTCCAGAAAAATAAAATAAGTTAAGAGCGGTTTATTGGGAAAGAACAGTCAACAGGACATTATTGCAGAGAAACTTAAAAACACGATTTCTTTGGTTTCATTTCCATATAGGTCCTTCAGAATGGCGGTCTCGTAATTATCTGAACAGAATTGTAACATAATATACTAAAATACCGAACATAAAATTAACTTGGCTTTTACAGCAACCCACGCTGCTTGCTTTCGAAGTTGAGTCAGAAATCTCCAAGTAAGTATGCTCTTGGTGGTTAACATTTTGGTAAGGAGTTGGTCGTATTTCAGTATCTGCAATAGTTTTGCAAATAAAAGCAGAAGAAGGCAGATAATTCAAATTTACCGTAGAGGCTGTTGTTTTGGGTTGAACTATTTTCAACGAATTGTGGGTTCTTCAAACGATGTGACTCCTTTGGAACTGCAACGTAACGTAACAACGCTATTTACATGGCCTATTACCAAAGGTAATTTGATTGAAATTTTTCACATTACAAGGAGCTAAAGTAAAATTGCAGTATGTCAAGTGTTTTGATCAGTAAGTTTGGCCGTTGGCCTGAAACAAATCGTTCACACGGAAGCCACTGAGTTGCAGTCTGTTCTTCCTTTTTTTATGTGATTTTGCTCGAAGAAACATGGCAAAGACAGTTACTAAAGCAACAAATATGATTCCTCCCATCACACAGGCAGCAATAATAACTGCTTCGTTATTTGATACATGACCGATTTGGTCATTTGATATCTTAAAACTCACAACAAGACTGTGTTCAACGGAAGAGTAAAATATTACTTTGTACACTCTTGCTTCTTCTGTGCTGGTCAGAAACACAGATTTTATCATGTTTAAGTGTGTTATGAAGTTTGAGACATGTTTTTACCTTTGGCAGAAAAACAAATTTTTGCGTGTTTGTTTCGGTACTTTGTTGCAGTGAGCAATTTGGACAATCGTAAAAAACACCATCTTCAGAAATGTTAAATTCTGCAATAGCTGGGTTAGAAGTTAGAAGTACGGCACAAGTCCCGTTTTCAACTTCATCCCACGTACAATCAGTGTTTCCACTCAACATTTCTGAAAAAACTAAAAATTTGTGCTCTTTTAATCAACCTAAACAAAACAAAAACAACAACGTACATAAAACGTTTAACAAATAAATGGTGTACGTTTGATCAAATGCATCGAATGTCGTACACGAATAATTCCCCCAATCAAATCTTGTCAAAAATGGCAAAAACAACAACGGTTTAGTTTCGTCAAAATCTCGATCCAAAAATGGAATTTCCCATTTAAAGTTTGTGTTTAAATCTGTCTGATATGGAATACTGCAGTCCAAGGAAAAATCCAATCCTGCATAAACGTCACCCTCTGTTGACGGGGTGATTATTGCATCATCTGATCCTAGAAATGTACAAAGTTATACTCTAGAACAAAACCTTAAATGTATTTTTTATCCAATCGATTAATAATACCTTAACATACCATAAGTAAACATCAGTAAAATCAAATACAAGCAATGAAACCCTTACTTTCTTCTATAACAACAAAGTTGAATACACTGCTTGAACTATTTCCAGCACAGTTGCTTACAACACAAGAAACATTTTGAGATTGTTGGAAGTTATGGTCAGTCGTACATGATTGTGAATAGATTAATCCATTGAAAATCCAACTAAAACTATAGTTCACAACACTTCTTTCATGACAAAAAATGTTCAACATTTGACTTCCATTTAGGAATATGCTTGAACCAGATTTCAAAGCACTTCCGCTGCTATTTATGAATATACTTACTTCACTAGGGACATCTGAATATAAAATACATGTATCTACATTTACGGTTATTATATAGGACAAGAATAGCACATTTGTTAAAAATCCAACAAGTTTTACCAGTAAAATGTATAACTTCAGTTTGTGATCTTCCAGTGTCATTTTTAATTTCTGTGTAAGGCGTCATAGCTTGACATGAAATTGACAAATTGTCATAACTTTCATGAATATCTATTGATAGAATTTCACCCTTCAAACAGTATACGAATTCTATGAAATTTATTTGCACAGTGACATTATATTGGAGTTATACCTTATTGTGTGAATAAAGGTATGTTCCAATATAGCAATAGCTTTTGTTTCCAACCGGAATTGCATCTTCATATTCACATGAAACAATTAAAATTCCACCATCATAAGGACAAGCGCTCATGTTCAACCAGACAGTTGGTGCTGTAAAGGGCAAATAAATTTATTATTTGCATCAACTTGCTCGTTCAAAAAACACATAACGACATTTGTACATAATTGGCAGTTTGGTATTGTCACTACTTTTGCTGCATCTACCATGCAGTAAATTGTCTGCCCTTAATGGGTTTTTATACAGAGTAATAGCAAATATCCTCTCACCATTCCAACACTGTAGGTTTTCTTGTCCACTCCATTCAGCCATTTTCATACATTGTGTTCTATTGTCAGTTACATGGGTAGAATTGGAATAAAATAATTCACCACCATTTATACAGAAAAACTCTCCAGTTGATTGGTAGGAATAGTTGTTAGTATTAACCATCACATTCTGGTTTATATCTGCAGCACAGCCTTTAGAAATACTGCTATTAGAAAACGAAAGAGCAAACATTACGAAATGGTTGTTTAATTTAACTAAAATGTTTACTTAATGTTGAATTTAACTAAACCTCTAATAAAGATTACCGGCAAACTGACTCAACACTATATTATGATTATAATTCAGGGTTCGAATTAGCAGTTCGCAATTCGCAAATTGCGAACCATTATTGGAGTTGTTGCCAACCGTTTTTGGAAAAATTTAAAACAATAGGTTTCAAGCGTAATGCACAATAAGCAAAATAAGTATAGAAACTTCGGTTGTAACGTTTTGCGATACATTTTTTTCCCGCTAATTCGATCCCTGTAATTACCTTTCACAATAATTTTGAATGAGCAAGATGTATCGGTGCCAGTTCCAAATAGTAACGTCACGGTTGATTGGTTTTGATGTTCAGTGAGTGGAAGTGATGCGTAAAGTGATATTGATGGTAAACCGTTTTGGATTGCGCAACTTGTATTGAAATTCGTGGAGTCCACTGTTCCTAACTTAACACAATTTGAATCATACACCGTCTGTTCCACGGTGTGACCATTAGTTTCCACTTCGACAGTGTATACGCCAATGTCGGAGTGAAGGTTTGAAAATGTGTAGAGAACTCCTTGATATTGCAGTGACCAGTCTGCATTTGTTGGCCAAACATTGACATTCAGCGTTTCAAAACAACCTATTGCGATTAAAGTTACTATTCCATGGTAAAAATGCTCAAACTGACTTACTTGAAGTTAAACCGATGGTATTTACAATTATTGCATTGCACAAGACAACGCACAAAAGTAAACCGACAAATTTAGCTTTGGTCATTGAAAGAATGTTGTATCAATATCACAAAATCACTTTTGTTGTTTCAAAAATCTGTTAAGAAGCGAAATGAAGAAAAACATTTAGGGTATATGGAGCACATATTGCTACAACACAGAAGAGAATGTTAGCAGGGGAATAGTACCTCAATCATGTATTTCTAGAACGATCTGTTTCAGTGGCACAATGCAATGTTTATGCCAAATCTAGTCCAATAAAATAATTTTTGACAAGCATGTTGTGTGCCACCAACTGTTTTCTGTTGGTGTAAACATATTTTTATTTGCTCGTCTCCTTAAAGGAAACAATCGAAAGTAGTAATGTCGTCAAAGTTAACTTTCGGACAGACAATTTTCTTCGTCCATATACCAAATTATCGCCTGGTTTATTACCATAAGAGCAACTTGTTTTACCAATCAAGACTATATTAGCTAGGCTGTGTGGCTTGATATATGCCACCATACACTCTCAAATGACGTCGAAAGAATAGCGGCAATGTATTTATGCACGCGATGATGACACGTTATGGTTTGACGCGACTGTCCGGAAACTTTTAACAGTTTGACTATACACTTGAGCCACAAATCTTTACCGCCGATAACTTTCCCATCTTTAGATGGTAGAACATACATTTACGACTTTCAACGATTACAAGGTTTACCTTAGTCAACAAACACATTAACACTTATTTCAAGCTCAAGTGAACTAAATGGTTGCCTGAGGCTAAAGCTTGTGTTTATCAAGTGATGTTTACCGTCCCTTAAGTAAAGCTTTAACTATCGTTCTACAGTCTCTTTGCAAACAAAAAGACTTTCACTTCACTGTTTGTTAGCAAATATATCAAGTGCGAAACGCATTTAAACGATCAATAAAAGGACTTATCAGCTACGGCATGATTTATTCGGGCTAAGGGGAAGGAACAATGTATCCAAACTTTGCTCAAGTGGTCAGTCTGTCCAAAGTGGTGGTTCTCAACCTGCGGTCCGCAGACTACTGTGGGCCAGTAGAGCGTTGTCAGAGTGTTTGTGGCAACCTCTAAATACTCACACCAAACAAAAAATGCATTGTGACGTGCACCCTAAAATTTTCGAATTATCTGAACGGACCGCGACTACTCTGACGTCATCAAACAGGGTCCGCCACGACAAAAAATGGTGGAAAACTACTTTTCTACAACCTTTTCATCTGTCTATACTACTGACGCTTCTTTTTAACCATTTCACTTGCAATGACGATAACATGGAATCGATATCTCATAATGTTAAACCGAACGAATTGCATTGTATTTGAATTACTGTAAGTTGTGACGTCACGTTTAGACAACATATTACGCGTTACATTGGGGGCACTCCAAAATTATGATCCTAGTCTTAAGGCAAGCGAAGATGTACACAATGTGGCAAGGCGTGCGAGGTTTGGCGAGTGGGGTTCTATATTTTTGCACCCTATCTTTAATGATTAACAAAGAATTTCAATTGCTGCTTTTAATGCAATTTACCAAAATATTATAGAATATTTTATCCTCACCGGTTTGGAAGAATTCCAGTCAAAAACTCGATATTTTCAACAGCATTGACCGTTCAACCAAATCCCGCCCACTGGAAATTAAATGTTTTATTTTTTACCAAACCGGGATTCGAACCCTGGATTAGTAGTTCCCAAATGCCGAGGCACCCTGACGTGACAATTGTAAGTTTCAGGGGTGACGGGAATTTTCGTAAGGTTTACTCTGGAAATTTTTAACCGTGTGGCTTCTTCGTGGTGTAATGCCTATATGCAGGACACTTATTCGTATTATTAGAATAACCACGTTACTAAAATCAGATAGGAAGGCTGATTGCAACATTCGTGGCGGTCGCTCAATTGTTTGCAGCCGTTGGGTGTCGCAAGATCTTTACAAGGGAGTCAAGAAAGGTTGGGTACCACTGCCATAGATATCCTGGCAACGAATTTCATGACACCTAGTGGATATTTCGTTTCTTATTATATAACATAAAATCTCGTTTTCTTTAATGTGCGTTATTAATTAGTGTCCAACACACACTTACCTTAATTAAGTAGTAACACTGGATAACCTAATTTTGAGATCCGAAGTAATGGGAGCATACCCTTGGAACTGTACTTTGCAAATCGCATAAACATTGTCAATATAACATTGTAATTACATAACTTATGGCACTGCAATGTCTGTGTAATAAAGGAAACGTATTCTAATAAAGCTCATCGCAGAGAACAACTCGCTGTAGATCCTCATAAATGTTCATGACTCAATTTTCTGCTTTTTTGGTATCGTCGTAGTTACCTACATGAAGATAACAGAAGTAAAGACAAAAAGTATTCTCACAGAGCAAAATTATTCACCTCCGCCAGTGTTTAAACTGTCGGATCCAACCTCCATATATGTGTGAGATGCAAAGTTGTTTTAGCCAATTGGAAGAATCTCAGTGTCTAAACAATGATTTACTTAAGTTTAAAATAACAAGGCGCAAAAGTTGAATAGGCAATTGTTCGCTTAACTTTCTACAAGTAAACAAACGTCTTTTTCTATAAAGTTTGCTTGTTGCTTTACAAAGAGAAGTCGAGTCAATGGAAATCCATGTAAGGAAAAATGTGTTTAACGTTGGTTGTATATCTACACAGGTAAACACTAGCAAATTTTGCAGAGGAAAACGGGGGTAATCGTATATTACGCAAAATTATTAGGTCGGCGACCTGAGCGTTTTAGTTTCGTTTTCAGGAGACTATTAGTGGAAGAAAATGTGTAATTCAACGTTGGTTAAAATTTACGACATGCAATAAACCCCCACATAGTGGTTTACACCCACAACGCAAACCTCACAAAACACTTGAAACTGTTGCAGTTAAGATCGAAATTATAAAACATTGACTACTCTTTTATACATTTTGCGATGTTGGTTACGACGAGGTTCTTGCTTTCTTGCGTTTCAACGCATTGTATGTGGGACGGGGTTTAGTAAAACCATTTTGACGTTGCGCGCTAAAAATACCGGAAACGGAAAACAGAAACCTGAAATTGTCAAACAACTATCCCACTACTTTAATAATATACGAAAAATACATATATATTTAAATACCCCTGAAATAGTGGTTTGCGGCCCCCCACGCACAAACTTACAAAACACTTTGCCAACCGCTCTATATAATTAAGTCACAGACTCCTACAAAGAAATTGCAAATAAAAGTTTGACTAAAGTAGTAAAATTAATTATTGTAGAAAATCTTAGCCAAGCGCAAGTCGCCAGTGGTAAAAGTCATTGTGTTTTCCAGTAATAGTTCAGAATTCTCCCTTCGGTTGATAAGATTTAGTTTCTCATAACCACATGAGACACACACCAGCCGTTGAAATTTTACTGGAACGGCATATCGACATGAATCATTTTCCCTTGAACACTGAATGGAATCAGAAACTTGAAACTATTAGAGAAATGTTCTGCTTGTCTAAACGTGCACAGTAACGTAGATTTTAAGTAAGGACAAAGTGGTGGTTCTTTACTGTAACTTACATCATTACTGGTTTGTTTTCAGTTTTTTGTCAGGGTATAGAGAGTTCCATGACGGTTTAGATGTCGTCCTAATCGAAAGGTTGTTGATATTAGTTGATATACACACTGCCAATATTTAAAATACGCATATTAGAGTTGAGTGTGTCCTTTTTCTAATGATAGGATGATGAATTGGAAGTGTTATTTAGTGTTAACTTTTATTACCATACGAATGGAGACAGACGTTTATTCTATAATTTATCGCGCGGTAAAATTATATCCACATTTGGCACAAAATCAAAAAAATAGTCGAGGCTTTGCATTGAAGAAAGCAATGAAAAGTTTGTGCGGCAATAAACATTTTTGTTCTTGTTGTGACGTCACAATAACATTGTCCGGTAAACAACTACCATGGTGAGTTTGCAAGAAATCTCGTAGTGTGTCTGCAAATTCCCAATGACATCTTAGGGTGCCGCACACTATGGCTTTTTTAATTTACGTTGTTAGGGATAACGACCGGTGGCTATAATTCCCTTTTCAGGTTCAGACTGCTGGTGAATAACAATCTTTTTATCCTCGGTTCGTAAAATTTACGATATGCCATAAACTCCTAGAATTTGTGGCATACGACCCCCTTGCACGAACTATAAGCAAACAACAGTACGTTGTGACAGAGGTCGTTTCCTCTGCGTGTGACAATGACTGCTATTGCGGCAAACTTTTTTGATTACGATGATATTCCAGGCGCCATACAGCGATTCTTGTGTTCTAGGAAAACCTAACGCTTGTTTATCGGTTGCTTGGACGCAAAATCTCAACAGTCACTTTGTTTCGGTTTGCCTAAAGTTTGCAACATTTATGACTTGCCGTAAATCCCTGGATAAAGTTTAATGAACCTCTCTTTAACCAAAGAAACACATTTATTGTACCTCGAAATATACCAGTGTCAAACTGCGTTCAACAAGGTAAGGGTGGGTGTACTTGGCACAGACTAATGGTGGATAACAATGCGTAATTCAACGTTGGTTTTAAAAGTTTACGACCGGCAATAAACCCCCAGAAAGTCCGTTTACACCCTCAACGCACAACCTCATAAAACACTTTGGGATTGTCGCAGTGGAGGTCGCTAACCGCTCTGCAATGAATTAACATTTACTGCTATTTGCGATGTGCGTTGCGATGACGTTCTTGTATGCTAGTGTTTCAACACATTGTATCTGGGAAGGGATTTAGTAAGAACATTTTGACGTTGCGCGCTAAAGAGTTCGGAAAAAGAAAACAGAAACCTAAAATTATGAAACAACTATCCCACTACGCCTTTTCCAACCAGCGAAATGCAGTTATTTCACGAATTGGTTTTAATAATATGCAACGTTGCCTTATGAGGGCACGTGAGGGCCAGTTACAAACAACCGAAATTTGGGACAATTAAAAAAAAACATCATTATTATGATAGTTTTAAGAATGATGTTGCAGATATTTATTCTTAGTTTTTGAAGTTCTATGAAAAATGACAAGAGGCAAATTAAATAATTCGCGTGTTTAATTACCCGAAATATGTTCACTCCAAGAGGCAACTGTTCCCACCCTAATTTTAAACCAACCCTAATTTAAAACGAAAAAACTAGTTTGCAAATTCCGCTACGTAAAGCATGAAAGTGGTTTGCGATGAGCATGACGTAACAAACAATAAGAGAAACAAATAAAACGATAGTTAAAAACTGAACACGTAATTGTCACTTGACTTACCCTTAACGAACAAAGAGTTTTAGGCGATCCTACTTTGAGTAGGTATCCACAGGTTGGAAAAAAAACAGAAGAGTGAATCTACCGATGCTGTAAAAACAGAGTCAATAGTCAATAGGTCGAGTCTACAGAAATCATTGTATGCAAGGGAAAATGTGTTTCACGTTGGTTGCTGTATATCCACACAGATAAACACAAACAAATAAGGCCGAAAAAAATGCGCAGTCGTATAACACGCAAAATTATTAGGACGACGACCTTGGCGTTTTAATTTCGCTTTTAGGTCTTGTCAGGACGCGATCTGTTGTTCTGTTGGAACAGACTATTAGTGGGTGATAATGTGTAATTCAATGTTGGATTTTGAAGTTTACGACTCGCAATGAACCCCCAGGGTTACGACCCCCTTCGTACAATCTCATAAAACTCTTTGCCCACCGCTCGGCAATGAAATGACATTCACTGCTCTTGCGCAAACATTTAGCAATGTGCTTTACGACAATATTCAGTCAAACAACTGTATGAAATTGTTCAAGAAAAAAACATGACACTTCCAAAACATTTTTCGTTAAAGCAAAATTTTGTTAGTTTCAATCACTCTTTCCAAGGATACAAGGGGCTCTTCAACATGATCATCTGAAAACAAATCACATTTCATATCTTGGTGTCCCCTGATCTTTAACTTGAAATTTATTCTACAATTTATCGCTCGTAAATCCTATACCGGTATTTTTTAATCCAACTTTGTCACAAAATCAAAACATTGCTTGAGGCCTTTTATAAACGAAACAATGAGAGGTTTAATGTTTTTGTTGCTGCCAGGCATATTGTAACTTAATAATCTGTTCTTCTGGCACATATAAAAACGTAACTTTATTCACCGACGTTTCGCCTGTTATACAACAAGGCTTCCTCAGGGCCAATGAGAGGTTTGTGTCGCAATAAACATTTTTGTCCTCGTTACGGCATCACAGTATAACGTTGTACAGTAAAACTAAAAACTGTCATAGTAAGTTTGCAGAAAGGCTTGCAGCATGTCTGCAAATTCCTAATATCATCGTAGCGCACCCTTCAAATTTGCGATATGCCATAAACCCCTGAAGTGGTAGTATACGAATCTGTGGTACGATCTAAGTAAACACTACGTTGTCGGACGTTTGCTCTCTACAATATGTGATAATGACTGCTATTGCAAACGATTTGCGATTACGATGACATTCCATATGCCACAGCAATTATTGTGTTTCTAAGAAAACGTAAAGCTTGTTTTTCGACAGACATTGTGTTTTTTGTTTGTCTCAAAAAGTTGTTAACTTTTTCTTAAATTTTCACTGGTGATTGGTTTAAAACATTTAGGACTTGCCATAAACCCTTAAATAGAGTTTTACGATCCTCTACTAAAAAATCATTTGTTGCTTCTCGCAAATGTCCGCGAATAGGCGTTCTGGCTATTCTTTGTGTTGATACAATATTTGGAGCGCAAACGCATCTAACCACATCAAGATCTTAAAACTGAAAAAGTTTTCCAATGTATGTTTCAGTCAAGCCCAAAATCGCGTTGAAATAATTTGAAGCATATAAACCTTTCTCAGGCACGGTTTACCACGCACAAATTAACAAAACTCAGTTTACTGTGCATACTGTGCGGTCAAAAGTGACCTTCGGTAAAGATTCAAGCATCTGGTAACTAGCCTTTCACATACTCGCATGCAGTCATAAGTTACATTTATACACAATTGTGATTGGACATCATATTTTAGGCTTGAAAGCAGTTGTTGTACTATGATACATCCTTGCAAAACGTGTGACAATACTGACGTCACCAAATGTGCTAATTTTCTCTAGTAGAGGTTTTCAGCATTTTCACAAGAATTGTGAAAGAAAGCGACAGAATGTGAAAGAAGGCCTTATTTTTTAAACCTTTTATTTAAATTTTTCTCAAGTTCAATGTTTGTCCAAAGCACGAAAAGTCGGGCCCGATTTACCATTTTGTACAGCTACTGTTCGTACAAAGGGCTTTGCTGTCGTTAAATCCCCCGAAACTACTGAGCAAACATGAGCACTGCAGACCCTACATAACCGGTACTTTTATTCCAGATGAAATAAAACACATACATTAAAAACATGATGCACAATTGTAGATTTAAAACAAAACAATTAACTTTGCTAACGGTTTCTCTGTAGTGCAATGTGTACATGGTTTACTTGCGAAACAAATTATTTGAAACTTGCGTTACGGTTTGTGATCAGCGGTGAATAGATCGGTTCAACTAAAATGGCAAAGCAAACTATTTCCCGGGAACATTTAAACATGTGTAAGTTTTATTTTCAATTAGGCGAGATGCTGGTTGTACTCCGTGAGTGCACTTTAAGGCAACGATATTTTATTTAAAACATAAGATTTTTTGTTAACCCAAAGTTTTGGAATTAAAATACCAATGTTCTGACACAGCGTTCAACTACGATAAAAACTGCGTTATTATTTTAAGCGAGAAAGTTTTCATCAATTTATGTTTAAATTGATTAAAAGGAAAGACGCATGAAAACAATACAACAAAATATGGGCCAAACGATTCCAATTTAAAAGAGAACTAGCAATACAAGATAAACAGTCATTATGACCATATAAAACAAATCATGACCGGAAAATAAGTTATTTACACGTTTAAAATATCATCTGATTCTCAATGTGATGGTTTCACGTCGCCTTTTGATTGTTTAAACCTACCATTTCAAAAAATAATTACAGCTTTATTGAACTATAATATCAGTAAACTTACCTCATATAAAGCCATCCATCTTCCAATACAAAACCAAAATAGTATTGCATTTGACAAAGTAACGCTTGAAGCTATAACAAAACATTTACCGGTAAACAAAAATCATCGACACAATGAAGATAGTTAAAGTCAAACTGGCATTTTCGTTCCCGGTTTTATGGCGTAACCATGACACGTAACCCTAAAACTTCCAATACACTAACATAGATTTGAAATGTAACAAATACGTTCAAATTCGGAATGTTCTTTCGTTTCCATGATTTGTTAAATCATGAACTCGCACGCAAAATGTGTTTTGGGGGGGAAACTTGCTTTTTTAAACTTTTTAGACGGACCAGCTGACTGAAAAGAACGTGCTGATTTTGGTATTTTTATCGGTTAGATTGAAAATTTCATGTTGTAACTAACCTGATGATACTGTTATCGTT
Source organism: Ascidia mentula (assembly GCF_947561715.1). Classification (NCBI taxonomy): domain Eukaryota; kingdom Metazoa; phylum Chordata; class Ascidiacea; order Phlebobranchia; family Ascidiidae; genus Ascidia; species Ascidia mentula. The sequence goes on from NC_138569.1 coordinate 2,123,804, forward strand.
AAACTTCTGACGAGTGTGTTTTTATTTACATACAAAGACATCTCAGTGTTATTGTCTCCTTTAGTAATCGAAAGCAGTTCCAGTTCAAGAAGATTTTGATTTGAAACTACTGTCAATCTAAAAAAAAAGAACAATTGGTAAGTTTTACAAATGTAAAAATAGAAAAGAATATCCAAACAGTGACAACATGACCAAATACTTTGTCGAAACATCTACACACAAATGTGTGCTATAAACTAACTTATATGTTGTACGTACTTGGACTTGATCCTTGCGTTGTAATCTCCAGGTTTCACATCACAGGTATGAGTATTGGAATCGCACTCTGATACTATCTGCAATACATACAACTCAAACATTTATGATGCAATTGAGCGCGCACTAGTCATTTATGCGCGCCATAGTGTTGTAAGATATGTAAACCCGTGGGAAATAATTAAATGACTAAAATTGTATAACTCTTTTATGGGAGGCGATGTATCGCAAAAAGCCAGACAAAACAAATTGCTAAACGATGGATAAAAGTTCGATTCAACATTTTGGATCTACCCCAATTCAAAATAAGGACAACACTTCAGGAAAACGAAAATTTTCTCATTGGCGTGGTCCCAAACCAGCTCGCGTGCCAACTTGAAATCAATAGCGTGTCACATAAGGAATTTGTTCCCAGTCTTGTTCCCCCTGCATTAGGGCATTATTTTATTATTATAAACTTACCGTTTTATTTATTTTCCACTGCACAGTGTAATTGTGTCCATCAGTGTATATTTTTGCCAAAGCCGAATCGCCCACTTTTATGTTATGTATCAAAATTTCCGATTTCTCCGAATCAACTGAAAGGTTATTAAATTCAAACTGTTGCATTCAAAACAAACTAATTCTGAGTTCTCCAAAAGTTAGTGAAAACAAATCTGCCAATCAAGATCGAAGCTTAATAACCATCAGGGTTTGTGTAGGGCAGTGATTCCCAACCTTTTGTGGTTGCGTACCACTTGGAGGTAAACAATTTCGACGCGTACCACCTAGTTGAGTGTTATAATGTATCGTAGAGGATGAAGTACCGAACATTTTGGGATCATTTACGTTTTTTTCAATTCGAACAATATCCAAAAATTACGGAAAGGTGCTCGCGTACCACCTAGAATGCCGCCGTACCACCAGTTGGGAAACACTGGTGTAGGGTAAACAAAACTATTTTTTAGCACTTGTGAACACACGTTAATTCCCACAGGAACAAAAACTAGACTTTATATCAGGTATGTTTAGACTATATATCCTACCAAAAACAGAAGATACACGATCAAAGGAATCGGTTTGTACACATCGTTCCCACACGTAACCATTAAGGCAATCAAACCGAGTAACGGTGTTGTAATCGACAATGGAGCTTTGATCATTGGTGCAGCTTCCCGGCAACTCAGCGTAACTAGTGTTGCATGTAACTGAAAAGCGCATCAGCGTCGTATTTTGTTGAATTGTTACGTTTGGATAAAAACATTGCTCTTTTTCGTAACTGGTTTCGCAGTTTCCACTTATATTTTTTACCGAACCATCCTTTTGGCATACACCAGATACAAATCCTTGTAACATTTAGCTATTTATAGTTGTGTTTAAATATCTAAATGTTAGAAGTTATTAAATCTGCTACTGCAATCAAAAAAATGATAAAGTTTTTTGGAAAAGGTTTTGATTAGACAAATTTTATGCTATATTCGACCTTTGTAACAGTTGTTTTCGGTCATTAAAAAAGATCCATCACTCTGACATATTCCAGTTGCGCTTCCGTTCCATCCATTTCGGCAAACAAAATCTTTCTCGCAACCAAAAGCACAACCATCGTATAGATTATCATCAAGACCATTGATATTTGTAGTAGAGCAGTCTGCAATACAAGCTTTTAATAAAATTACTGACAGCAAATAAGTAATAAATTTACAAAATTACATCCAACGTCAAAAGATACTGAACCCATTAAAGTTAATGATGACCCGCCATAGAGTTGTATTACTGTGCTGTTGTCATTCTCCACAAGACGCTGAAGTTCAAGCTCAAAAGTAACGGTTGTTGCCAGGACCAGTGCGCTGTGAGGTGTCGCAGACAAAATAACAATCATTTGTTTATATTATTATTATATGTTTTCTTTAGGCTTAGTACCAATTATCTTTCCTTTTTAAATGTTTTTATATGTATTATTTGTTTTACTGCATCTAGTATTGTTAGCCAAAATTTATAAGTAACCTGACATACCTTTGTGTAATTCGATTTTGGTACGTCGAATTGATATTCTGAAAAACCACATTTGGGCTGCCTGCTGTGTAGAAGTATCCAATCACGTTCTGAAATTTAGTCAAAAATATATTTTAAATTATTAACTAAAACACAAATACTCTTCAGCTATTTGATTTATTTTTTATCTCTATCTTATATTTTCAAGATCACGTGAATTTTTGTACAGATACACATATTATCAAAATGATTTTACCACCGCATTTATCCTCCAATACACGAGAAAATCTTCATTTTTTAGCGAGACTGAAACAGTGGCGCTGGAATTCACTGTTTGTAATCCAGTAGACGAAGATGTAAGATTTATTGCCGTATGAACTGCAATAAATACACAATTATTTGCCATTTTATATCTAAAAATCATGGCAATGGCGACAAAAAAGCGTACCTGTCTGACATTTTACGGAACAGCATGTGCATAACGCAAGTGCCAACATTTTACTCCACTGCCACATTTTGACCATCTTAAATTTCCAGTTATCAAAGTTTCGAATCGACAAAATCTTCATAAAATCTGGCTAACGTAGCGTTAGAACAACGACTGTGCGCAGTGCAAACAGCGCTTCAAACGTATTGAAAAAGCGGGGTAGCGAAAAAAGCTTGAAAGAAAAAAGGCTCAAGCTATTTGTCTACCTAGGTCTGAGAAGACCAATCCAACAGAAAACCCAGAATGTGCACCGAATGATTATTGAAAGATATTGATAAAACAGAATGAAAGACAATGTCAGACTTAACAATGGTGTATCAGAGACAAATTACCCTTGTGGTTTAGTTCGTGAATGTAAGTTTCTTGCCAGTTTTTGAAAAGAAACGTAATACAGGCTCCATTCACAATTGTTAAGAATATAGGCTAATACCACGCAGTTCCGGATTGACACACATTATTTGGGGTCAGCCTAACATCCAGGCCAGTCTAATAAGTTTATGCCGCAATGTATTTCCTCCACAGACTAGACTCAAAAACATATTCATGAACTGCTCGCTACGTTTTTTTTTGAGTTTCTCAACCAAAAACCCATGTTTGCTTTTAGGCTACTTTGCAAAAAATTGTCTCAGGACCAAATGAACAACATTGATATTACATACACGGCACGGTTCAAATTGCAGCTTTTACTTCATCAAAATAACTAAGAAAAATATATTTTTGAAATGTATTACGGTGTTTGTATTCTGGTTCTGAACATATATTTGGTTTCATCACAGAACACTCATGCAAGTAAGTACAAAAAACAGCTCTTATGATCGTGTTTTTGCAACGTACCAAATTTCTGCAAGCAGTACTATTCTTGTCTTGGAATTTAATTTCATTATTTATACTCATAGGTTGTTCTAATCAATCCATATCATGGATTGTTCCAAGTCAACTCGATTGGTCACTGAATTTTCAAGGTCTTCTTTACACTTACTACACGGACGTACAACCACAGGCGGTGTCTTTTTCAATAAAAATCAATAGCACTGAGCGTGTAGAACAGTATTTGTATGATACAAGTTGTGAAAGTATAGGCAGCACGACATTCACCACATTTTCAACGGAATGCAACCGAAAGAATGGTTTTGCAGAAGTGTTATTATTTGCTGCTAAGCCACTCACTCAAACAGAAAATCAAACACAGATAACTTTCTCGACATTTCCTCACGCTAATTGTGAATTTGTTATCACCATTGAAGGTTAATGTTGTTCTCAAAGAATGTCATTTACAAATATGGAAAAGAATTAAATTGTTTATTTTGGAGCAGGATGCCCTAAAGATTTAGAGAGAAACTTGATGGTTTCTTCACAAAATTATTCCTTTCAATCTGACGGGGAGTTTTATTGTAATGGAGTTGGGAAGTTGTTTTTCCCTTCAAACTCAACACATCTCACCAACAACAAAACTTTGTGTTTGGAAAACAGTCTATGGAAAAACTTTCACATTGTTGAATGTTGGAAAGGTAAACAAAGCATAAATACATAATAAAATGAAATCTATGCATTATAACAGTTGAACATATTTTTACAGCACCAGAGGTTAAATTGGAAGTCAGCACTCCTAGTTGCCTAAAACATGGAAGCAAAGTTTCGATTTTCTGTTCCTATGAAGATACAATTCCAAAAGGAGACAAAACCATTTATTACGTTGGGGACAATTCAACTACCGTTCAAAAAGTAACGACTGACGCTTATATTTCATGCAACATTTGAATATTCATTTACTTATATATTGCAGCACCACAACTTATCCTTTACTTTGCAACCAACCATCACCCAAATAACAATTTCTTGCCAAGCTTTAACGCCATTTACCGAAGTTTACAGCGGAACTGGTCGATCACAAAATAAAACCTATGAAGTTTTCGGTAAGGTCCGTCAGAAGTTTTTTCTCTTGTTAACTTTTGTTATCATTTTCAGAAACACCAAATAACGTGAAGATTATGTACAACGACAATGAAAATATCGTTACAACAACATCGAACGTATTACTAAATAACAAGCAAACTATTAATTTGAAATGCAACGATGCACTTCAGAGTGTTTACAATTGTTCATGGCAAAATAAGGAATATACATTTTCCAACGTTTGCCAAATTCAACATGAATTTCAACAATCACAAACGATTTCATGCAATGCAAGCAACTGCGCTGGATTTGACAAAAGTGAAAGTGTTCATTTTGTCGTGGTTGAAGAAAGTATGTATAAACCAAAGTTAATATGTTTTGTTCGGGTGGTTTTGCTCGCAGATGTTATTTTCGGTAACAACTGATTATACAGGACATCCTGTAATTGACGGTAATGACGAACCAGTTCAAGAAGGAGATTCGTTGACGTTGTCATGTGACACAATTTATGAGAAAGAACTTAACGCAACATTTAATTGGACGACGCCAAAAAATTTCCATCAGAACAAAACATTATTCATTAAAAACGTAACTCGACATGACAATGGAACATATACGTGTACTGTGTCTGATCTGTTTGGAATCACTTCCAACAAAACAGGTGTTACTGTGCTGTGTAAGTTTCAAAAACATCATATTACCCTATCTGTGATAACTAAATGTATTTTGTTTTTATACACAGATCAACCTTACCACACACGTTTGTCGGCACAAGTGTCGCAGAACGTTGTCGTTTCTGGAAACCAAATTTTATTAAATTTAGCCCAAAATGTTACAATGAAATGTGAAAACGATGCCAATCCAAAAGCTGAATGCAAATTTGCCTTCGGTGGCAACAACTACGTTCAGAGCTCATGTGAAATAACACGAAATTTCAATGAATCATCCAGTATAGCATGTATGGCCAACAATAGTGTAGGAAATGTTGGAATATCTTCAGCAGTTCAAGTGCTTGTTTTGGATAACACAAGTAAATAGCTTCTGATTTGTTTGCTCTAATAAACTTATTAAAATAATTTGTGTGAGCTTAAACATAATTTTATTTCATACAGGATTATCAGAAGTTACTATTTTTCCCTCTGTTGAGAAACTTATTGTGACAGGAGAAAGCATTGATCTTAATTGCAGCATTCCTTATCAAGGAGCTCTAAATACTAATTTTAGTTGGAAGATTCCTTCTCCTAGTCGCAGCCTTAATTCAAGCAGCCCATTATTACATTTAAAAAAACTTACAAGATTTGATTGGGGAAATTATTCTTGCCATACAAGTGATGATTTTGGAGAAGCAAGCAGCAACTACCTTTTGAACGTTTCGTGTAATTGTGTATTATTGTTTGTTTACCGATGCATCAATTCCTTTTTTATTAGTTCCTCCGGAAATGTTAACTGGAAACACGAATTGCACGTGGGCTGAAGTGGAAAACAAAACATGTTCCGCAACGTTTACTGCAAATCCCCCTGCAGACACGTTTTCTATTTCTTGTAGCGAAAAATTATGTACTTGCTCAGAATGTTACTTGACTGCAATTAATTCCGTTCCAAACCAGCAAAACTTTTTGTTCTTGACTGAGGTTGCTACTATATTATTTGCAAAATGTTGGACACTAATTTCGAAGCACAATTTGTAGGTAACAGGTAACAGCAAAGATGTGTATATTGTTACAATATCTTCTTCAACAAATCAAGCTCTTATACTCGAGTTTGTGATTTTCGACGGTCCTGTGGAAGCTGGATTTACGAACCAGATAATTGTTATTGTTGCAAGCGTACTTGGAGGAATAGTTGGTTTGGCGGTTATTACTATAACCGTTGCACTTCTATGGCGTAAAAATGTTCGAGCAAAACACAGTAGGATTTTAGATGATTTTTTTTTTATTTTTGTAACTTAGTTTAATTGTAACTATCTTATTGATGTTTTAAAATGAAAGAGAGCTATTATTACTTGTTACTTGGTAAAATTGTCTGAAAAAGTTGCACCCCAATTTTTTTTATTAGGTCATAGAAACGCCAAAGAGGAGAAAGACAACCCTGTATATCACAGTAACCAAAATTCTGAACAAATAGCTGATGAGTTCGGTTCAACTGGTAATAAATAAAGTCGACAACGTTTGTGGACCATTTGGCCATATGAAAACTTTCTATACTTGAAATAACGTTTATAATTTTTGCCTTTCGCAATTTAGAAACGGAAATGCGCAATAATCCAATTTATTCCCAACACAATGAATCTGAAACATATGCTGAAGTGAACAAATCCAAGAGCGTAATTAAAAGTAAGACGGGAATTTTCCAAATTTCTGTGATAACATTTTTGTAATTATTTTCGGTTGTAACTACTTATGTTTTGCGCGTTTTTGTTTATCATCATCATCAAAGTGGGATCAACATTGTCAGAGAAAGAAGAACGAACATACCCAATCTACAGCACATCTGATTTAGGTCTGTCCTCTGGGGAAGCTTCAACTAGTCATGACATCTGTACGAAAAACCTTCATCCAAGTAAAAAACATTTATGGACCCAAACCGATCATTTAGACAGCAAACCCAAATACTTTTTTGTTTGCAACAAAGAACAGGACTGTGTCGATTCCATAAACGTCATAAACAATCACCAAACAATGGATGATGAATATGCTGTTGTCGACAAGACAAAACAAAAACAAAAAGGTACCAGTTTTTGTTGTTTAGAAATATTCACATTAAATTTTCTTATGTAGTTAAGAAAGAGGAGAAGATTAACCCACTCTATGGGTCATATCCGCTGTTGGAATATAATTTGCATTCAAGTATGGATTCAAGTTTTGATTGCATATCACCGGATGACCCTAGGGCAGAATCGTCGAGCCAAGGTGGCAATAAATGTCTACGTTTAATACATATAAAAGTATACATTTAAATTCATTTTTTGATTGAAATGATATGATTGCAGAAGCTCCAAAACGAATTCCTTTCAAACCTCCGATCAAAACAAAACCTACCCTGTCAAAACGTAAAATAAACAGTATAAATTTTACTGTTTCATGCATTTTAACTGTTTATGTTCAGGAAGATGAACGCCCACATGTGCACGGCTTGTTAAATGTCACTTAATTATCATCACAGATTTTGTATTTTGACTGCTATTTTGGAAAAAAAAACATGTTCGAGGGATTCGCAAGTTGGACAGGATTTCCCGGTCGACATTCAAATTATTTTGAAATCACTTTCACTTTCAGTTTTGTTGTGTACTCTTGGCAGCGCTAAAGTGACTTTATTTGTCATTTATTGACCAGCAACTTGCTAAGACACTTTAAATATTGTGTACCAATGTGTACAACGATATGTATATAGTCCAATTTTCGTGTCATAAAATAATTGGTCTACTGCCTAATTGTTCATACTTGCTTTTGTATATAGCAATATACATAACAATACAACTTCACTTTTCAAAATCGAAAACAAAGGTTTTGAGTACCAAAGTAATTTATTATTATTATTATTAACGTATTTAAACAAGATAACAGTAGTGATCAGAAAACACGAATAATGTAAGTTGATAAAACTTGTTTGATAAACTACAGTGCAACGAGAAGAACGAGATTGCCCTCTGTCTGCATGCCCAGTGAAGGCGGACAAATTTTGACAGATTTTTTGGAACTGTGTTTATCATCGCCGCTGGGTTCTTCTATGCAATAGGTTTACAAGAACCAATCAAAACAGAAATACATATGGTCAAAGCATTTCTTACAACGAGATACCTAACATACGCAGTTAATTTTTGATTTTGCAATTGTGACATTAAAACTTTTGCGCACAAAAATATCTCTACTTCAGGAAAAAATTCGGGTATAACTGCAAGAATGTTAAGGCCATGAAACACGGATGAACAGTCATCACTAATGCGTTTAACGAACGGCGATAAGCAAACGCACACAATGCAATAAAGATCTCGGACCAAAAACAAGTTTTTTAATGAAGATCAAACGGATCCAAACTGACATTGGCAAAAGCTGTACATGTGTCAAATCAGCCTGGAAAAGTTGATTCTAAAACGCTGTCAGTAGGCCAAAGCTTGGGTGGCCCACAATTAAAGAGCTGTTTTTGTTTTCTGAATTAAATCATATTAGTCGCGCTGAGCAATTTCGTAAGTTGTATCCAACTCTTTTTACCGGAAAATTTTTTTTTCAGGAAGCTGTCAGAAAGCTGCAAAGAATTGCAAAAAATTAAACGGTCTGTTGTTATATACCTATAGTAACCCAGTTGACAGCGTGGTGTTCAGGTGTGGTGGCAGTGGTTCGGAAGAAAAAGGGAAACTAAACAGAGGTGTACTTCGCTACAAATTAATGCTATCCGCTGTAGATGAATCTCTGTCAAAGTTGTCAAAAAGAAAATGTTTATTAAACTTGACGCTAATTCGGGTTTTTGACAAATTTCTTTGGACGAAAATTCAAAACTTCTTAACGATCTATTTATCTCTACCAGAGTCTGCTTTTCCTTCAATAGACTCCTCTTTGGTATTTCGCTAGCGATGTGATGTACGTATTAAAGCGGACCAAAAATTATGGTACGATGCACGACATCGCGCACGCCGTTTACCCAACCTTTGTAAGGAAACATACGCCTGAATTAGCTATGACGGAGATTTTCGTCACTGCGAAGTGATATCACCTCACGTAACACCGACTTCATGCACCGTCTGTGGGAACTGCTGAACTGAGGCGCAACCGAAGGCACATTCACCAGTTCCCACAGAAGAACAGCCGCATACTTCGCGTTCTAGTCGAGTAGTTAAAAATCTGCAACGCTTTGATCTGTAGCGCAATAATGTTCTGTGCCGAATTTTTTTGCCTCTGTGAAAGGGAAATGTAGTGTAAATTCTATGTAGAAAGCTACAAGGTGACGCACATACAAGTATAAACGATAGATGCAATGTGAAAGTCTTTCTCGAGCTACTTGGCTTGGCGAGTAAATGCTACAGTTAAGACGTCCCAAAAAATGTTTGTTTTTGGCGGCCGACATGCAAACAATTCCTGTCGATCGAATTAAGCCCGCTGAAGTCGACCAGACGAAACCGGTCGCAGTTGCGCGACCACCGCGCAGGGACAGGTCGCCGTTATTCTGCGCTTACTCAATATTAATGTGTAATTGTTTGTTTATTTTCCGCATTGTCCGTTTCTGAAAGGGGGTGGTGTATTGACTACTGCGTACTTATCGAACCATGACACATGACATGCGTCGATTGCCTTTTTCTACATGTGTCTCGATTTGTGTTTCTCGTTTAAGCGCCCTGTCAGTCTGATTTGTTGGCGTCTGAATAAACATCATTAAAATGTCATTACCTATTAAGAAATCACATTCATTAGAGAACATTCATCAATTCATGTTACCTTGGATAACCTTGTTTTTCCCACAAAAGATGTACAACACGAACAAACAATACAAACAATTCCGTTAGCTACAGACAGATGGCCACTGCATCGACCCATAAGGTCTCATCAGTGCAGTTGATGCTTATATAAATGTAAGGACAAGATCAGTAAATCACCGATGTTTTTATGTATTACACTTACAAAAAATGTTCTTTTGGAAGCAAACAACGAAAACAATAGATGCAAAAATAAAACCGGAAAAATACCAAAAAGTTATTTGTTGCTTGATATTAGTACATGATACAAACGATATTGATATTAACACAAACGTTTCAACTGATGTTGTTCTTTCTTGGAATTGTGGTTTCGTAGTTTTCTAAAACAAAATAATAAATTGTCTACCGCAAAATATCGTTAGAAACGTAAATTGCATCAAAAGCTTACGTTTTAATTTTGTGTGGTTTTTAACTTCTAAGTAAATGTGATCCTGAAACTTGTTTGATGAATTATCGTTTATCTCGGTATCTTTAAAAAAATATCAATTAAGGCTTTGAACGAAAATGAGGCAATTTTAAAAACTTGCCGTAGACAGGATAATCTTCATTTGTTTCTTCATTTGTTTCCAATGGTTTACATCTTTCACATTTCAAATGTAACTTCGGTTCATCCACTTGATTTAAAAAGCAAAAAGGAATTTTCCGAAGTTTCGGTTTGGAAAATCCAATTCTATACCTGTCTGTTTTGAAGATCTTTTCCACAAGATGAAAATGAGCATTATTAAAATGATCAGTAGAATTCCACCCGTTACACTTGCAGCAATAATAGTTGTAGATGGTCCGGAATTAGAATCGGGGTTGGATATTACAAAATCAAGGGTCAAAATTTTCGACATCGTAGAAGATATGAACACTTTATAATATTCAATTCCGGTCACAGAAGTCGGCTAATAAGGTAAAATAAACATTTTGTGTTTCAGTCACAAGTTACGCAATAAGCGCAATCGCAAAACTGTGTAAGTTGCAAGGTTTTAAAGCAACCAACATTTGTGAGACCTAATAGTGTCTTACCGTTGGAATAAAAACAAACTTCTGCTCATTGGGAAGTGAAGTTAGAACAAATGAACAATTCGGGCATTCTACAAACACTTCGTTTTTTACAACAGCAAACGAGTCAGCTGGTGGGTTGGCTGCAAACTGAACTGCGCAAATATTATGTCTAACCTCATTCCAAGTGCAGTTTGTACTTCCATTGATTAACATAGGAGCAACTGAAACAAAACAACGTTAGAGATGAAAAAACGAGCTCAAGCAGAAATAAACATAATTGATACATATGACGTCGACAAAGTAGTTGGCACTGCCTTCGGCAAAGTCATCAAATGTCATGCATAAGTAATTTCCCCAATCATGTCTGGTTAAATTTGTTAGCTTTAGCAAAGGATGATTTGCATCAACGATACGACTTGTTGAAGGAATTGTCCACTTAAATGTCGTATCCAGTTCTACATGATAAGAAATACTGCAATTCAAGTCAAGGTTTTCTCCCGTAAAGGATGGCCCATTTTCCAAAGACACAATTTTGACTTCGTTGGACCCTGAAACAAACAAAAACCACTAAATCTACCATTCTTGCATCGCTAAATATTAAGGTAATAAACTTGCATTTAGATTTTTACAACGTGTAACCTAACAACTGCAAATTTGTTACCTTAATAATACTGAACACATGAACATGATAACGCAAGCAAATCAAAACTACTTACGTGTGTCATCCAAAACAAGCACTTGAACAGGGGAAGAAATTCCAACATTTCCAATACTATTGTTGGCCATACATGCTATACTGGATGATTCATCGAAATTTCGTGTTATTTCACACGAGCTCTGAACGTAGTTGTTGCCACCGAAGGCAAATTTGCATTCAGCTTTTGGATTGGCATCGTTTTCACATTTCATTGTAACATTTTGTGCAAAATTTAATAAAATCTGGTTTCCGGACATGACAACGTTTTGAGATACTTGTGCGGACAATCGTGTGTTGTAAGGTTGATCTGTGCATAAAATATAAATGTTTAAATAACACTGCTGCGTTAACATGATGTTAGTGAACTTACACAGCACATTAATGAATATTTCGTTAGAAGAGATCCCAAACAGATCAGAAACAATACAAGTATATATGCCATTGTCATGTCGAGTGACGTTTTTAAGAAATAATGTTTTGTTCTGATGGAAAATTTTTGGCGTCGTCCAATTAAATGTTGCGTGAAGTTCTTTCTCATAAATTGTGTCACATGACAACGTCAACGAATCTCCTTCTCGAACTGGTTCGTCATTACCGTCAATTACAGGATGTCCTGTATAATCACTTGTTAACGAAATTACAAATATCTGCGAGCAAAGCCACTTGAACAAAAAATAGTAACTTTGGTTTATACATACTTTCTTCAACTACCACAAACTGAACACTTTCACTTTTGTCAAAACCAGCGCAGTTGCTTGCATTGCATGAAATCGTTTGTGATTGTTGAAATTCATGTTGAATTTGGCAGACGTCAGAAATGGTATATTCCTCATTTTGCCACCAACAATTGTAAACAATCTCAAGTTCATCATTACATTTCAAATTAATAGTTTGCTTGTTATTTAGTAATACGTTCGACGTTGTTGTAACGATATTTTCATTGTCATTGTACATAATCTTCACGTTACTTGGTGTTTCTGAAAATGATTACAAAAGTTAATAAGAGAAAAAACTTCTAACGGAACTTACCGAAAACTTCATAGGTTTTATTTTGTGATCGTCCAGTTCCGCTGTAAACTTCGGTAAATGGTGTTAAAGCTTGGCAAGAAATTTTTATTTGGGTGATGGTTGGGTGCAAAGTAACTGATAAATTGTGGTGCTGCAATATATATAAGTAAATGAATATTCAAATGTTACATGAAATATAAGCTTTAGTCGCTACTTTTTGAATGGTAGTTGAACTGTCTCCAAAGTAATAAATGGTTTTGTCTCCTTTTGGAATTGTATCTTCATAGGAGCAGTATATCGAAACTTGGCTTCCATGTTTTAGGCAACTAGGAGTGCTGACTTCTAATTCAACCTTGGGTGCTGCAAACAAATATTATTTCGTTGGTGCTGTTACAGTGCATAGATATCATCTTATTATGTATTTTTATTTTACCTTTCCAACATTCAACAATGTGGGAGTTTTCCCATTGACCGTTTTCCAAACATTGAGTTTTATTGTTGGTGAGATGTGTTGAGTTTGATGGGAAAAACAACTTCTCAACTCCATTACAAAAAAACTCCCCGTCAGATTGATAGGAGTAATTTTGTGAAGAAACCTTCAAGTTTCTCTTTAAATCTTTAGGGCATCCTGCTCCAAAACAAACAACTCTGTTTATTTACTAGATTTGTTAATGACAGTGGTAACGAATAATATTAACCTTTAATGGTGATAACAAATTCACAATTAGCGTTAGGAGGAGTCGAGAAAATTATCTGTGTTTGATTTTCTGTTTGAGTGAGTGGCTCATCAGCAAGTAATAATACTGCTGCAAAACCATTATTTCGGTTGCATTTCGTTGAAAATGTGGTGAATGCCGTGTTGTCTATCCTTTCACAACTTGTATCATACAAATACTGTACTACACGCTCAGTGCTATTGATTCTTATTGAAAAAGAAAACGTATCGGTTTGTACGTCCGTGTGGTAAGTGTAGAGAAGACCTTGAAAATTCAGTGACCAATCGAGTTGACTTGGAACAATCCATGAGGTGGATTGATTAAAACAACCTTTGAGTATAAATAATGTAGTTAATTTCAATACCAAAATTCTGAGAAAATTTTGTGCAAAGAAACTACACGATAATTTAAGGGCTATTTTTATATGTACTTACTTGCATTAGTGTTCTGTGATGAAGACAGGTATATGTTCAGAAACAGTATATAAACACTGAAATACATTTGTAGTTTTAGTTGTTCCTCAAGTATAGTGGTTGGTTTTCTTAACACCTGTGTATATATATCAACATAAATCACAATATTTAATGTTGATTTATTTAGCCTCGAAAATGTCCTCTTAATCCCTGCATACATGAAACAATTTTCTATGTAGCAAACATGTTGTTGGGTGAAAGAATCCACAGGGGTTGATAAAGAAAACTTTTATGTCTCCATTACACGACAATAATAAGTTTAGAATTATGTCATGTCTATTAACAAAATTAATGAGAAAATCAATTTAATGTAATGTATGCGCAAGGCTCTGTGTTAGCTACCCTAATTGTTGGTTTGCTGATGATGATTTTGCCCAAATAACAGTAATAAGGCTATTTTCCAACCAAACCGAAAATTGCGAGAAGGCAAATAAAGTTTTAAACACAATTGTCGGACCTGGATGTAATGAAGGAATTTTGTATGCAAACTATTCATAAATGATCGGCTAGGATCCAACGGCAGACTGTGATTTTTCGTGAGGAAATCACCTTTACATGGGCGCCAGACTCGATAACCCCTTCTATCGGTGTCCATGTCTCTTGTGCATTGTTCATGTGCGTAGTTGGCATTTTTGCGCAAAATAAACATGATTTTGCTTTAAACACTGTAAACTCCAATAGAATAGTAAATATTGCTGTCTACAAGTCACCACAACGTACAATTATTTTAGCGGTTTAACTATGTTTGGCTTGAAATATCGCCCTCCTGCAGGCAACTCAACAACCAATATTAAGTATAGTTTAACTTAAACTTAAAAACCTAATGCACAAACCTTTAACTTGAAAATGCAACAATTCTCATTGTCTTGCTCCTGCGTCCTTCTTTCATACAAGTTACGTAAATTTTATGTTAACTGTAAAGAAGAGTTCTTGCTAAATTTAATGCCCTACGATTCAAAACGTAATTACTAAGACACAATGTAATGCTTACGTAATGAAATCATTACATTACTAAAGCGTTATTCTGCAGCGCCGCACGGTAAACTGGTTAATGATGACTGATTTGAAGAAGGAAAGAAGAAAAGATTAAACTACTTAATATGTTCCTTTGTAAATAAACTTTCAATTGTTCGTACGTCATGTGTTTAATTAGGATTTATGAGGTAAAGGCGACACAAATTCACTTTCACTTTGAGAAACGACAGAGATCAAGCACCAAGTTATTCTTTTACCAAGTGGGTAAAATTTGGTGCAAGTGCCAATGGCCCAAAAAGTGAATGTCAACAAGTAATCTAATTTTTGTTTAAAGGTATTTTTTTACAGCTATTGATTGAAAGGGGGTCACTTAAGTTCGAAACAACTGAATGCGTCATTAAACATACGAATATTTATTTCTACCTAAGTATTGAGGTTCATGGGTTACCTTATGTACCATGTTTGACTTTTATACACAAAAATGTACCCTGTCACAATCAAAGCAATAATTACAACGAGAACGTTGATGAAGACAGAACAGCATGAGGTGTATGAATAGCCTACTTACATAATTTGCTTCAAAAGCAAAAAAAATTCAGTTTTTTTATTGTTAAAGGGTAAAGCTTTATCTACCTCTCTGCGGTCACTTTACAAACAAAGTTTCTTTCACTTTATTGTTAGTTAGCAAATATATTAAATGCCAAATGCAATCAATCACAAGAACATACAGTCGATGTTTTGGGGGTAAGGGGTGATAAATGAAAATTAGGTTCCGCGAAGCCAATAGCTTTACAAATAACGATAAATCCAAAAATTCAAGAAGTGGTTAGTTCTGATTTATGCAGTGATCTCAGCCGGGGGGCCGCAGACCGCTGTGGGTCCGTCGAGCTTTCTCAGGGTGTCTGTGGCAACATCTAAATACTCACGCTATATGTTTCATAAAAATATATCGAAATGTTTACATATTCGAACTCGCGATTAGTCGTTTAAAACCAGGCTGACTCGACAGTCCGAGGTACCATTTGTAACTTCATGGGTGCCAAAAGCTTTTCTTTAAGTCATGCAGGGCACAAATTTGTATTATTTTAATAACCACGTGTGTAGAATCAGATAGAAACGTTGATCGTGGCGGTCGCTCATTGGTTTTCTTCTATTGGGTTCCGCAATATTTTTGCAAGTATCTAAGGGTGCTGTAATCCAAGAGAACTACCCTAGATATCCTGGCCGCAAATCCTAATAAGATTTTCTACAAGGTGCTTATTTCAACACTCTATTGACATCTAGCGGATGAGTAAGAAATGTAGTTTCTTTAATGAAGTGTTCATTTAGTGTCCTAGCACTTATATGTGAGCAGCTTTCGCTTTGAACTGTACTTTTGTGAATTGCATACCACCTACCGTTGTCAATATAACATTCTATAAATACACAACTTATAGTACTGCAATGTCCGTGTAATAAAGGAAACGTATTCCAATAAAGATCATTACAGAGATCAATTCGAATGAACATCCTTATAAATACTCAGGACTTAAGTTTCTGCTTTTTTGGTATCGTCGTTTCGTAGTTACCTGCATGATGATAACAGAAGTAAAGACAAAAAATATTCTCACAGAGCAAAACTATTCACCTTCGCCAGTGTTTAAACTGTTGGATCCAACCTCCAAGTATGTGTGAGATGCAAAGTTGGCTTGTTCGCCAGTTGGAAGAATCTCGGTATCTTAGCAATGATATTCTTCAGCTTAAATTAACAACGCGCGAAAAACTTACCGTAGACTTGTTCATTTTTATCCATGTGTTGTTGCTGAACTGGAAGGTTGACATATTCCTGTTCCACTGCAGGTTCTCGAGCTGTGAAAATAATATTTGCATAAAGTAAATACCTTATAGATCGTGTTGTACTACTTTTGGTTTTTATCATTTGTCTAGGTAGTTTCTGGGGTTCTTTGTGGCACACATATCAACGTACTGTTTGTAGCGACCTTTACCATACCTAATTAGTTGTACCGTAGTTAATTTTTAACTGCGGGGCAATTTTTCTAACTTCACGTCACCTATCTGTCATATGCTTGTTATTAAATTCCACACAAGCTAGGAGCAATCACGACACAAGTTTTCTTGACTTGTAAAACCTGTCCTGGAAATTTTGCTCGTTTTTTACAGTACTTTAGTTCATGTTACAGTCAAATCACCCGGAGACTTTAACGAATATCTTGTGCAAAATGTATAACCGTCAAATGCCCACAAAAAGGGTTATGATTAAAATAGAAATTTTATTAAAATACCATTTTTGCCATTTAGAATCCCTTTGCGACGCAGCCACACACCAAGAGCTGCCATCAATGTTACCAGCACCAATCCACCAACAACGCTCGCAGCAATCACAACATCGCTGTTATTTATTGGATCGCTGGATATTTGGAACATAACATGAAGTGAAGCACCCATCGAGGAACGAATCAATACGTGGTAGGATCCTGTACCACCAAATACCTACAATACATACATTGCACAAGAGCATTATTTGCATTATGGACATCTTACCTCGATAAGAAATACGAAGTTTTGGGAGTTGAGCCCTTCGGCTTCAAACCGACAATCGGAACAAACAAATGGATTTCCGTTTAAAGTAATGGTGAAGTTTATTGCTGGTGGGTTTGAAGTAAAAGTGACAAGACATTTACGATTTTCCACTTCACTCCAAGTACAATCTGTATTTCCACTCAACATTTCCGGTGAATCTAAAACACAGTTTATTTGTAATTTTAGTCATGTCAGTTAGAAATAATTTACATAAAACGTCTAAATTGTAGTGATTCCATGATTTTCCGAAACTATCGCTGGTGGCACAAGAATAATTTCCCCAATCATGTCTTGTCAAATTGGTAAGTTGTAGTAATGCATTATTTGTATCAGTGCTTCGACTCGGTGCGGGAATTTCCCATTGAAACTTGGTGTTTAGTTCTGCTTGGTAGGAAATAATGCATTTTAGTTCGAAATCCTCTCCAACGTACACTGGGCCATAAGCTTCTGGAGCAATGTGTGCTTCTAATGTTCCTGCAATCAGAACAATACAAGTGTATCATAAGGATTTCACACGGCATCAACAGGAATCGTCAATTAAAAGAAAGCAACCACTATAGTGACGATATTGAGCCATATTTCATATTCTTTAATTCCAAACATATGTTTTCAGCGTATAAGCGACATGTTTGCAAAATAACAAGCAGACGCAATGTTGAGATATTTACTTGTTTTGTTTAAAACAACCACTTCAACTTGAGCTGATTCCCCAACTTTTCCGATACCATTGTCAGCAAGACAGAGAGCATTTCTTGATGTTTTGAAATGATGGAAAAACTGACAAGTGTTGTTTTGACAAGTCGAATTTCCAATTAAAAACGTGCAGTTTGGCTTAGGGTTTGCATCACTTTTACACAACAATGTAATATCTTGTGGTGAATTCAAAAGAATTTTGTTGGTGAAAACTATGATATTTGGTGAATCTTCACTTTTCAGTAGTGTAGAATAGGGTGGATCTAATAAAAACCACTAAAATTTAGGTGGTACTGCAGTTGGTAAAGAATCTATGATATATACACTTACAAAGTACATCAATGAAACTCGTAGTGGTGTTACTTCCAAACGTGTCAAAAACTTTACATGTATATTTGCCTCTGTTGTATCGAGTAATGTTGTTGACTGTTATTGTTCGGTTGTTGGTAGTAAGTAGTGGAGTTATCCATTCATATGTTGCGTTGAGTTCATTTTCATACAACACACGGCAAGTTAAAGTTAAAGTACTTCCTTCAACATAACTTTGTTCTGCTCCGCTTATCACTGGACTCCCTGCAAAGAAAATATAATTGACGTGTTTTGATAATACGCAACGTTTGAAGATACTCACTGCCCTCCACTACAACAAAAATAATATTTTCGCTAGAATTGGTTCCAGCACAATTGCTTGCAACACACGAAACATTTTGGGATTGTTCAAAGTTAATTGTTGGTTTGCATGTTGAGGAAAACCAACCAACATCCGAACTCCAGGTACAATTATAAACTTCACTTGACTTGCCTTCACACTTTATGGTGAGATATTGTTTTCCCTTTAAAAGCACGGTAGAGTCGCTTTTTTACAATAATGTTATTCGCTGTCACAGAAATAGTAACATCACGAGGTGCATCTGCGCAAACCAGAAACGACATTTTTAATAAGGTTGTATTGTCAAACTGTGGTTGATTATACAGTCATAATACTACCAATTAGCTGAATTGTTTGGGTTGGTGATCTACCAGTGTTGTTGAAATTGTGAAGTTCGGTGAATGGGGTCCCAGCTTGACACGAAACATTCCTTGCATTGTGTTCTGGCCCCAGTTTAATGTTCACAGAAACATTCTACAACATTTTTAGTTAATAATGCTGGAACGTGTAATTCATTACATTTAACCTTTTCAAAAGAAAGAAAGGAATATCCAAGGTAGTAGTTACTTATATTGCCAATGGGAATTGTATCTTCGTACACGCAAGATAAACTCAAAACTCCACCAACATGTGGACAGGATCCGATGACCAGCGAAACAATAGGAGCTGCATACAAACAAACAGTGCGCTTTTTCGAAGGACTACTTTTGATGACTAAACAAACACTGATGAAACTTTTATTTTTAAAGGCTTATCTGGAATTTGTCAGGTGACATTTTGTGTGTGAATATAAATTTTCGGTTGTTCTATTGTCAAAAATCGTTGATAAATTTCACAGTAGCTTTTAGAAACCATAAAAATATTTTTTCGATAGTTAAGGTCGAAAGATTCATTGTTTCAGAACACCTCCAAATATTTCATACCCTGTGAGCAACTTTCTGAACAAATAACTTGTTCCGAAATGCTTGCTTGCGCATTCAGCATAATATACAGTGTAGATTTAACATACCTGACCAGCATTCCAAACCATTACTTCCCGACCACTCAGCTGTTTTGGTGCATGTGGTATTATAGCTTGTTAGAAGCGTAGAGTAGGAGAATAAGTAACCTGTATTATTACAGTAAAAATTCCCGTTGGATCGATAAGTATAGTTGTTGTTTGAAATTACGCTTAAACCGTAATGAAAATCCGAAGCAGGACATCCTAAGGAATAAAAAAGTATGAATAGATGTCAACATTGCATATGGCTGATTAATTTTGTTAACACAGAGGGCCGTAATAATGATCGCAATTTCGGTATATTTGTTATTTATTAATAATTATAGTTACACATTGCATTGACCTTTCACGGTTATTTCGAAGTCACATATTTTTCCATTATTAAATTTCACTGTTGAATGATTCTGGTCTTCAGTCAGTGGGAGATTGGCGTACAGTGAAATTGTTTGGGAACCACTGAATACGGTACAGCTTGTATTATAGAAGTTGTTTGTAGTGGAAAGATAGAGTTGTGTACAACTACAATTGTATCCGGCGTTAAACATTATTCTTTCCATATTTCTAACCGATATTGTCGCTGTGCTGTACTTTGTACATGGTGAAGTAAAAGTGTAAAGCAAACCCTGGTATCCCAGTGACCAGTTTACATGGGTTGGGTAAACAGTATCGTTGGAAATGCTAAAGCATTCTGAAAAACAAAAAAACTTCGGGAAAAGGACTACGTAAAGAAATAATTTGATTTCCATAGTCCTTACTTGATATATTTCCAAGTACTTGAGGCAACAAGCAAAAGAAAACTGGAAAAATAATAAAAATTATCATTTTTGCATTTAAAAGTCTGGAAACAAAGAATTCGTCTTAACAACGACCACACTGGTAAAAGTACACAATGGAGGATTGTACACTGAACAAACTGTTAACATCACCACAACCTCATTGCGTAAATTTAAAATGCTTTAGTTGTTGTACTTGCATAAATATTATGGTCGCCGTGAGCACCGGTTGTGTTTGTGTAATTTTCTGGTGTATTGGTCGTATGTCTGTACCGTGGCCAGCCAACGTGATTATCGTTATAGATCCACACACAAACCGTCACTATAGTATTTAGTTAATATTATACGTAGTATCGTTTATTTGTACTTTTCGTTTACACTGCTAGTTGTGTTATAATATTGTTTGCTCTGTCACTCTGATATCCATAGATTTTAATGCATTTAACAGTTGTGGCGCAAGTTGCTATCATGTGCTAAAAATAAGAATCGTAACAAACATATGATTAGTCATGAACAGCAAAAAATACGTTTTGCCATTTAAGCACAAACTTTGAGCTAATAAAGTTATTTGAGTCCAAACATGTTAAACGCTCTTTTCTGACCATTATCACTGGCCATCTGGCTGGCATTCAAGTCGATCCTAGATGAAAACGAAAGGCAAAAATATTGTGCAATTTACTGCTATTAAAAAAAAATTTTCCCTGTGTATAGCTCGAAACCAACACTTATCCTAGCAAAAGCATAGCATAATAGTGCTACCTTTGCTGCCTGTCTTTGTATACATTGTATAGCTACAGCTATAGAAAAACTGACCCCTTGACATTACTTTTTTTTTACCTGAGGTTTCCGTCTTCTATCCGGGGAGGCTAAGGCTGCTCTGAAGAAGCATAACGACAGAATTTCTAATAATAGTAACTGTAATGGGCTGCGACCGAGAAAGAAAACACACCTGCGCGTTGTTCCTCAGCGCCTCACGGTAAACGGGTTAACAATGCTTGAATAAAGAGGGAACCATTTTACTGCTTCAAATGCCCCTTTC
Organism: Ascidia mentula; assembly: GCF_947561715.1. Classification (NCBI taxonomy): domain Eukaryota; kingdom Metazoa; phylum Chordata; class Ascidiacea; order Phlebobranchia; family Ascidiidae; genus Ascidia; species Ascidia mentula. The sequence continues at coordinate 2,145,467 of NC_138569.1, forward strand.
TAAATAAATCTTTTATAGGTCTTACGTCACATGTTTAAACACGTTTTTTGAGCATTGACGTCACAAATTACTTTCTGTTTCAGAATAGTTTACGAGGTCAGACAAAAGTCGGTGAATTTTTCCAATAAAAATTACATAAACAAACCAGATTAACAACCATCTACCAAAACAGCATATTATATTTTCTACCACTGTTTTGGACAACTTGCTCAAATAAATAAATAAACGAATGCTTTTCGCAGATATCTTACGCACTTTGCACCAATTTTCACATATAACATAATTTTGTCATAATAATTTAGCGTCATAAAACACCAGAAAATAAAAATAATTCAAGAGTAACATGTGTGTATATTACTTCGTGCACTGGCGTTAATTCTGCGATAGCATTAGAATTAACCGTATATCCAGTCATCAGCTAGCGGGAGTGCAAGATTTGACGTAGTCAATTGCTACTAATTACTTAAGCCTACAACACTTCATCCTTTAGGCTCCCATTGGTTCTGTTGCGCTAAGATGACCAAAGGAAATTAAATTTAACTACTTTCACTTTAGCTTGAGCTGGCTGAATAAAACTGATGTGTCGGCAACAATGCCACAGTAGGTTTGGGACAAAAGAACCTGACACGTAACTATGCGAAAATAAACACACTGTGTGTTCAAAATGTTTATTGCTGATTTTGGACAAATGAAACGAGATTGCGCTGGAACTCCCATTAAAATTGTAATAAACAGTTTATTGCATGCGAAATACTTGTTCTGGTGTTTGAACTTTATATCGCTGTGGAATAGTAGATGACCTCTGCACAATACAAAACAAATAGTGTTTCAATGTCTTACAAACGTTCGTCATACTTACGATTGTTTGCTTCAGTTTCCCTTGGTTCAACATTCTCATATATATGCACTGGTTTTATTCGAGTGTCTGTTAAACATGGAACGTCATTGTGACAATAATATGCATGACGTCATAACATCTACACTTACCGTACAAATTATCTCTATTTGTATTATCCACTTCAAGATCGTCGTTGACGCCGACTTCACTATCTGTGAATTTAAGGTCAAAGCGAAAGGCTTCCATTGTTTAAAGCATAAATTATCAAAAAAATTTTTTAGCAAAATTTACCAAATAGCTCCATGAAATTGCATGAAATAATGTAAACGCTTTATTCAAAAAGTCAGCTCTACAATTTCTTAATGGATTTGTGATGTAAATACATTACACGAATATAAGCACAAGTACAGGAATTTGTAACATTGATTTAACAATCGTGAAACCATGTATTTAGAAAACGTCACACTGCCAACACGGTTTTCTGTGTGTGGTTATTTATGACTGCGTCTTTTAAATCACCGACTTATCTATTTGAAAAGATATAGAAGTTTGTTACCTGACTCTTGCTCGGATGCTGCCTCATTCCTGCGCTTTCGTCTCTGAAGAAACAAGACGAGCACAATTAACAACACTAAACCCACAGTTCCTCCAATCACGCCTCCAACGATGGTGGCAGTCTGGTTGCTCGTCGATGGTATGATGGGAGTTGCAGAAAAGGTAGGTAGTTCGGTGAATCCCGAACCGCTAGATTCGCCACTCATGTAATAATCTGGCAGACAAACAATAGTAAGTAACATGCTAAATTCATTAGGTCTTGTAACAAGATTCCAAATGACTTGTAAGGCTTGCTATAGGTACAATACTTTCGCGATGTTTAAGATAAAAATTTAAACGCTAAGTTTGAATTCTTTTTTATCATATACAAAGCAATTTAAACCGTTCGATAGCTTAGAAAGTATACAAACAGATAGAAATTATTGGTTTATTACCTTTGTAGACAGTAGCTGGTGCTACCTACAGCAAAGAAGCATAAACAAGTTGCCAAACTTTTTAATTGGAGAAAGTTTCTTCCTTTGCAATCACGAAGCTACGTGGAACCGACTAACATTTATTAAACTGTACTAGGAAATAATTTCTACAGATCGGAGAAAAAAACGATTTTTTTAATACATTTCCGTCTCGTTTTAACGCAATGCCATATAGGCTGCCCTTACTTTATCCGTTTCCTCGACTCACTGAAGCTTCATCTCTATTTAGGCTAACACCGTCGTTTGCTCTGCAAACACATTGCTTTTCGAGGTGTTCTTTGTTATGGGGTTGTTGTAACCTCGTAAATTCTCTCGACAATGGGTTTTGTAGTCACGCTATTGGAAACAGTTACCTGGTACAGCTATTGCGACCTAATGCAAAATACAAAGATTGGATAAAGGGATACAACTGGCATTCTATCATGCTTTACAGATGTCGTTTACTAATGAGGCATTTCAGCATCTTCGAATTTTATTGCACAGGAATATATACAATGTAGCGTATGCTTGCTTGCATGCAGTCATGTGTATCAAAGGAACCAAAATTCTTTCAAACAAATGAACTTTACTGAAACTTTACATTATAATAAAAATGTACATTTTCGCACAAAATCCCACACAAAACCAGTAAAGTCGTATCATTTTAGCTGTTTTCAGTAGAATCGTCAGCGCCCGGATGTGCTCCATTCAATGGATCATCTAATAAAAATAGATGCAAAATTAACATGTGGTAAATATATTGCCGATGTAAAAACAATTACAACACCGGATCGGTGAACCAAGTCACCCTGGTAGGCTGTCGATCGATACCGTATCGGTAGTAACTGAGTAAAGCCTTTTTAAACCAATCTGTTAGACAGCTCTTTGAAAGATGATGATGCCCTTTTCAGGGCGAAATATATTTTTCTAATAAAAATAAAAAAATCTTTCAAAGAGCTGTCTAACAGATTGATTTAAAAAGGCTTTACTCAGTTACTGGTAAATATATTAGTATCATTTTCCAACCTACCTTATCTCCGTTAACGCTTGATTCACTGTCTGTGCGATTGTGATCGGGTGAATCATCTACAAGGGTTAAAATTCGTCAAATATCACAGTTGTGTTTGTGGTAATACATAGACGAGCATAATGATCTTGAATCTTTCTGACTACTGTTTCAGCAAGCGATTTTTTAAACTTAGCACCTTACTAATGGCCCGAATGGCCCAGATATTTACATTTGCTGGTGCTGGATTAACAATACTGCAACAAAATTTTGCAATGCTGATTTTTACAAAATTTTTGCAATAAATAATTAGGAAAATACACAAGTTCAAAAAAATATAACATAAACAAACCCTAAGGCAACCTTCAATTTCTTTCAGAAAAAATCATAAATAATTATGATTTTTTTGGTTTATAAACCAAATATTTTAAATTGTGTAAGAAAATTTAAACCTTTACTGCTTTGTTTCTTTTCCTTTGCCTTGCGATGTTTGTAAATGATGAATATGATGACAACAGCTATCACTCCAACTACCACAATTCCACCAAGTGCGCTCCCAACAATGATACCAGTCTGATTGTGCAAAAAAGAAATTGGTTCTTGATTATTATGAATATTTTCCTCTCCGCTAGCTTCGTCTGGCGTAACAAGGTCTGTAAAAAAATTGTTAATTTGTGGTAAGTGCATTTAGAGAATTAGTTTCACGGAAAGTCAAAAGCTGAAAATCAAAGCTAACATACTACAAGCAAACGGAAAGTCAAAAGCTTTTAAACACTGCTGTGCTCATTATCGATGCTGTGAAATAATTGACTTGTCGCAATGCCGCAGCTTTAGTTGCTTTTCTATTCAGTGTCATAACTTTTTCGCATCTACGAATTAATTTTCTGCCCGAAATATCCACTTTTGGTTTACATTCTCTTCATAACAATGTACGTTCTATTTTACAGCCAAAATTACAAAAAAATAACAATCACATTTTTAATTTAACAATCACAGTTTATTGCCCATACGCGTTTTAAAATACCGTTGCAAGGTTAATCAAGGTATTAAGGAGGTATAACAGAATAGGTAACCAATATTACACCTTAAATTATGGACGTTAGCATTCGAAAACGGATGGGCCGGCTTTAAAATCCCGGTCTTTTGTATATCTGCGCATTGTAATCTTACCTTCATCGTCAGCGAAGTCCGATGCCACCTGAAGGAAACCAAAGCACAGAAGGCAAATCACCATTAGAACGTTCATTTTGAAGCTAATTTTGCACCAGTATAATTATCATCTTAAAACATGGTACAAAAACATGCATTTAATGGGTTTTGTCTTTTTTTCGATTTACTCTTTGTTTTTTTCGATTTAATTTGGACAACTTTGATACAAGCATTCAATATATATACTTGAATAGTTTCCATTGCACTCTTAAAATTACTAAGCTGGCTCTATCTTGTTGTACTTGTTCCATTCAGGTACTGTATTTTGCGGTTTTACGTCCACTGGTCGGAATCGAATTCGTCAAACTACACAGACCCAAGCAATGAAGTTTGCACCACAAGCGGGAGAGATTATTGAGGATTACCTTTTTTAGCACCAATCTCGTAAATTGATTTATTGCCACTTTTTGTACAATAGAAACGAAAGGTCCTGCACTTTCGTTCGTGGCAAATTTATATGTTTAAAGCTACCCTGAAAAGATAGTTTGGAAGTTGACTTGCTTGAACCGTTTGTACGGCGTAATAAACATGATATTGTAGAATAATGTATACCATCACTTTGAAGCTTAAACAGGGCGACTGAAACAACAGTGTTACAGTACTTTCTCTTCCCTACCACTGTGCTATTTTTGCTCTCTTCTGATGTCATAGCTGTTGACTCTTAATAAAAATCTTGAAAATCCTTTCAAGAAACAATGGTAAACAATAAGGTTCGAGTATTTCTTAACATTTTAATGTTTAAACCTGTGACTGCAGGCATATAGAAGAACACCTTAATGTGAGCGCATTGCCAGTGGGTTACGAGATGATCTCTTCTGCGACCTACCAAACAATGTTTACCTGGGACAAATATTATTATCACCAGGAGAGCAACCTACACTTAATAATTGTTGCAAAATTTTGCCCACCCGCGGTCCCTTTCCCCTTATTACCAATGCTACAAACGTCAAGATGCTGCAGTTTATACAAAAATGTTTTGACTTTCACTGTGCTTTGCTGAGTAAATAGGTGGTTTCACTGGAGCCTCGTAAAACGCGTTAACAATGGGGTACAGACAGGTAAAGTCGCGGTAGGCGGTCGTGACTCCAGGAAACCAACCCCACCAACTTTCCTTGTACAAAAGCAATACTACAAAGGCGTTTACTATATAACTTCTGCAAACTGTTAAAGACGTAATTTTAATCACATTCGCACAAATCAACTTTCATTTTTGTATATTTAGTTGTCTAAATGGACTCTTGACCTATGTCAAAAAAAAATTAGCAAATCTTCAGCAAATCGGTATTTAGTGAAGTACAGTAAACACTTTTGAAGGTGTATCACGTGGTACGAATTTATAATTTCCACATCATACGAGTTTTCTAAAACTCATGACCAAACGCAAACAATCGATTAAATGACGTCACGTTCCAGTTAAAAGTTTATTGCCCTCAGCTGGTAGACGTAGTCTTGACTACACAAACGTGACTTTCTTACGTAGGAAAAACTTCTCGTAAAAGTGTTATTGTCGGGTTAAAGGAGTGAAAGAAAGACGCGCTGTATTGTTAGGGACAGCCAACCAGGAAATTAAATGCTGTATACATTCCGCAACTAACACACGGAACTAGATGGTGCTCATACGCTTTTAAACAAAATTAATCACATGCGCGAATAGGAGAAAACTTAGTAGGGAATAGTTAAGAGGCGACAAGAATGTGAATGCACGTGAAGCAAAAACTATTTGCGTTGGTGTATTCCAATTATTGTTGTTTCATAATTTTCTGCAAAGTAAATTTAGTTTCGTTGAACAAAACTACAACACCCCACGACCAATCATAGAAAAAGGTACCTGTTTTTGGTGGATTCCTGATATTCCTGGGTGTTGGAACTTGACTGTCGTTGTTGCCAACTGGCCGGATTTCAAAATCTACAAGGCGTATTTCAAGTCACACTTATTCATGAAATATTTTCAGTAATCTACCGTAAAAAGACTCGTTGAAAGCTTTTTCATCGTCGTCAAATTCTGAATTATCAAAGCTCCAATCATCATCGTCATCATCTAGTTTCGTAACTGCAAACATAACATAAGCCAGGTCACGCACGAGCAAGTCGGTTCGAATTCGATAAATCGATAAAAGGCACAGATTACAAGATTAAATTTTTCTGCGGAAAATCTTTGTAGAAATAAAAAACAAAAGAGCGAATATTTAAAAGTAAAAAAAAGATTACCAGAAATGGGTTCATTTTTATTCTGATCGAATTCCATGTTTTCGTAATCCTCCTCCTCATCAAGCTTTAAAACTACGAACGTAAAATCGCTGTAGTAACAAAAGTAATTAGATTTAAAATTAAAACAAACGTTACCTAAATCAGGTTCCTTTTTATTCCCATCAAAAACCATGTTCTCGTGATTTTCCTTTTTCTCGAGGTTCGAAACTGGCAACAAAATATGGGCGCTAACATGTATCGAACATCACTAATGCCACGTGTTGTTTTCATAGACGCCATTTGTTTACGCACGATATAAATTTGAAATATCTTTGCAAATTTTTAAAACACATTTGAAACATTGAGAAAAAATACCTGGTTTATCATTGTTAGATGTTCTGCAACAGCATGCAAACAGCGTAACCACAAGAGCAATTGCTGCAATCCCACCAATAACACTTCCAACAATGATAACGATTTTGTGCTTTGGCAAATTAACTTCACTTTGCGGATTCGATACATGGAATGTTATCACTAGTGCGTCATCAAGACCGTTGAAAATTAAAACGTGAAAGCTTGCATGTAGTCCTGTAACCTGGGATGAATATTTGTGTAAATAACGTCGCCTTAAAGCAGAAAACGTATGCCTACCGTTGGCCGAAACACAAAACTTTGTAAATGATATTCATTGGTTATGTTTTTCAAATAACAATCTGGACACGCCAATAATTCTCTGGCCGTGGTGATGGAAAATCCAGTCGCTGGTGGGTTTGATGTAAAAATAATTTGACACTCTCCGTTTGTGGTGCTGCTCCATGTACAGTTTGTGGTTCCCTGTAGCTTCTCAGGGGGAACTGGAAGATTGTTTTATCATGAAACATGTATTTATTTATAATAATTACGTAATTAATCAGGTGTTTACACAAAACATCCAGAAAGAATAAACTACTCGTTTCCCCAAATATATCGGTCGTTCCGCATGAGTAATTTCCCCAGTCGCGTCTGTTCATATTGTTCAACTGCAATGTTGGGTTTCTTGTGTCAACCTCGCGGTGACTGGGTGGAATCTCCCACTTAAATGTGGTATTAAGTTCCAGTTGATATGGAGTTGTACATGTCAAGTTGATGTTGTCCCCAGCTTGTACAGGCCCCATGTTTGAAGACATAATCACGGATTCTTCCGAACCTTTTAGGCCACAAACAGGCATTGTTATCATATGTTGCACAGACTGTTGCACGACTGTTAACCTAACTCAACATACACCATATAAATAAAAGTAACAACGAGTTTATAAATATTAAAGCGAGAAAGACGTTGCAAAATTGGATGTGTCTCGCCAACAAATGGACTGGTGGCATATAAAGGAATTTCACTAAGAGTTAGAAAATTGCATTTCAATTATTGATGTTGTTTAACATTATCGTTCACACTTACGGTCTTTAATAACTTTGACGTGAACAATTTGACTCGAAGTGTTTCCGGCACAGTTGTTAGCGGTACACGAGATGTTGTCAGATTGTCCAAATTCATGTTCAATGTAACACTGTTCGAAGAAACCTGTATCTCCAATCCACCACGAGCAATTGTAAGTTCCACTATTAGCTGTTGTACAATTAAGCTGTAAGGTTGTATTCCCATTCACCAACACAGTTGTCTCATGTATTACAACATCGTTGTTTTGTGAAATTTCTAACCCAACTCCGATCGCTGCCTCTGCAATTAATACAAAATATTGGACGTTTTTATATTTATTTGTACGCAGTGAAATGTTTAGTAATACCAAATACGTGTAGGGTGGTGACCATTGATCTTCCTGTATAAGTGAAGATTTCAGTAAAGGGAGTGACAGCTTGGCATGATACATTTATTTCATTATGTTTCAAGCTGATATTCAGTGATAAATCCTGACTCTGCAAAATTGTAAGGACCATTACAAAATAAAAACAGAAATCATCACAGTAATACCTTTTGTGTTATTGATGAATTATTCCCAATGTAAAATAAACTTTTATTTCCCGTAGGTAATACATCGTCGTACACACAAGATAAGTTTATGATTCTTCCCGGTTGCAAACAATCAACAGAATCCTCACTAATTTGCAGAGACACCTCCGGAGCTGTGAACACAATGAAGTCAAACTCGACTGGCAATATTTTCACAATCCTGGCTCTACTGTTTATTACACATCGTTACTTCGATTTGAGGTGATCGTAAAATTCGTGAAATGATCATGTGTACTTAAAATTTTATTACGTATTTTGAGCACCGCAGGTTTCCGTAAATATCTAATACAAACAAACATAACACCATGGCCCACCTCTCCAACATTGCAGGTTAGTTGATCCCATCCATTCAGCATTTTCCAAACACGTAGTTTTGTTGCTGCTCGGTTGGGTCGAGTTGTCGTAAAACACGAGTCCTCCATTGTTACAATTAAACAAGCCGTTGGATTGGTACGAGTAATTCTTTGAAACTACCTCCAATCCATCGTGCAATTGAGTAGGGCATTCTGTCAACATTTTTTGGTGTTTTTAAACAGAAAAAGGCGAATTGATAGCGCACCTTTCACTTGGAAGTTGATTGTGCAAGAGGAATAAAACCATTCATCGAAATATGTTATCGTTGTTGCATTCTCCACATTTGTCAGCTGATCGGCGGCAATTATTGAAATGTTGCCGACAGAGCCATCGCCATGTAAACCGCAGGACGCATTAAACGAAGAAATAGTTTGGTTACTTCCGAAAAGTTTTTCGCAGTTGTAGCTGTAACTGAATTTCTCAATATTTCCATTTGATTGGACACACAATTCATAATAGTGAGCTAAAGAATACATGTGAGGAGTAAACGTGTAGAGGACACCCTGATAACCAACCGACCATATTTCATGTTTCGGAAATACTTCTACATATATGTGCGTGAAGCAATCTGGATAAACGAAAAAGGCAATTATGACTATTAAGATATACTTGACGTATGCAGCAAAACTTCATCCAGTGGTATAACGTTTACCTGAATCAAACGAGAATGCATCTTCTATCCACGTCAATTGAAGCAATAAGAAAGCATTAAAGAAAAACAGATATACATTCATTTTGTAATGAAACGTTCTCAGTAACGGTTTTGACTTTGATAGAGTTTCATATGCAATTGGAGACCTCGTTCCCCAACATTAAATCTCAACAAAGAAGCTGCAACGCGAATTAACAAGATAGTTTGGTCAGTCCCTGGTCATAAAACTTTATGGTCTTTGTCTGAAAGGCATTTTTGGGGAAATTTTACTTGTCCGTTATCTCATTTCTTGTTGATATATTCACACGCCTAACAACCCACAATGCAAAATAATTTTTACGACTAACTATTATTTCGTACACACGAAACACTTTATTACTTTCTCTTCGTTAATGATGTTTATCAACCCTAAGGAACGGAAAAAAAGTTGTATCCTCTCCTTTCGTATGTTCTCAAGGTGATATCCTCTCTCTGCTCGCCTTTTCTGTTTGCAACAAACTCTGTACGCCAATACTGCTAGCTGCAGTAAAAAAGTAGACAACTTTTTGAGAATCTACTCCTATCCGAACTTGTGGTTTAACTACTCCTAAATATGCAACTTTCCCGATCTCCCACTCTCTGTCTCACTGCATGGAACTCCCACTGAACAGAAAGCTTTCGTTAGTCGGTATGACGTACAGCCATTAAAGACTCATTCAGGTCGTTACAACTTTCGGTCAACAACAGCCAGAAGACCATAACGGCAGTTAAAGAAACTTTCTGTTTTCCCGTGTATTAAAGATAGGTTCAATACAAACAAATCCAAAATACATTTCGACTGAGTGAAGTTATGGGTTGTCTGATCCCACAAACTCTGTTCACGGTCCTTTATAAACATTCCTAAAGAGCAAAATCACAGTCTGTTTACCACTTAAACACAAAACAAGAGGGAAGTCTTTTGGTGTTCGCAGTGCTAGGCTACGAAGTAACTCCTTTTTGGAGTGTACAGTGTTGATATCTATGTAGTAGTAGCGTAATATCGATTTCACGATATACTTTTCATGCGAAAAAACGAGCAATGATAAAAAATGATGCTCATTTTATGCTGTGTAAACTGGGGTGTCTCCAACTAAAGCAGCATACAGGGTTATCAAGTCTGAAAACATGGAAATCCTATTTATTTGCTCCAAGGTTTACTAAAATGCGAAATAACCATGTTTATCTTGTGTTTCAAAAAGTGGTGAATTATAAATGTGGTCTACAAAGGGATAAACGTGTGTACAAGACAACCGAATTAACAGTGAGTTAAAAATCAAATTTTTTTCGGAATAATCCCGATGATCGTCGTTTCGTAAGCGTCTGAACACAAAAATAATTTAGATTTAGTGATGCATGACAGAAATCTGATAAAAATCTTTTTCGTGTCATTTACCTCCACTTGATGCTGAAACGTTTCGGCCGATGTTAATGTACGTGGGTGCAGAATTATTTCCAGTGCCTAAATACAAAAAATTTCAAATTTACTGCTAGGTATTAAAAATTTAACCCATCTTGCCACTTTTACCTCCATTCATCGCCGAATTGTGACCAGTAACATTCATGTACGTGTGGATGGGATTAACATCAGTCTCTAAGTAAGAGGTTGAATAGCATTTTGATAGCTAGTAGGGATTAAAATACTCACCATAAACTACTTCATTAACTTTGTCAACAGCGCTATCATCAAATACGTTATCATAAGTACCAGAACGTTCTCTTTGAGTGTATTCGTTTCCTTCAAACGTTTCAAAAGCTGCAACAAACTTAACCGAATCAATAAATACGAACACTATTGATTGATAAGGTGGGTTCAATGGGATTTCGATCCCATTGTTGTGTGATGTGCTGGTAACCATGAAGCAATTTAACCAATACTCATCACTTAATTGGAATTACCTTTCGGTGGTTCCGAGCTCTTTTGGGGCTTCTTCGGTCTTGATCTTAATCGAATGACCATCACAACAACAATACACGCACCAACAATGGCACCAACCACACACCCAATAATAATTCCAATCTGGTTGTTTTGCTGGGATGGATGGTAATATATCCTAAATATTACTACCAGATCCTTTGACGTTTCAGAAAAAATTACCACTTGATATTTTTCGTCCACTTCGCCAGAGCCATTCTACGTAAACATCGAAATAAAAACCAGGAAAACTTATCCCTTAAAGCAAAGTATTACCGTCGGTAGGAACACGAAAGTTTGTGAGTTTATTTCCGAGGATGAGTTTTTAAAATAACAATCCGAACACGGGAATGAAATCCCGTCCTTACTGATGTTGAACCTGCTTGCTGGTGGATTGGAAGCAAACGTAACAAAGCACGTTTCGTTTTCCACGTCGCTTGGTTCGCATTCCGTATTTCCACTGACTTCCTCTGGAGGAACTGTAAGTAACAGAGACATTGTATTATAACCAGGCACCATAACGGGTTGACGAGAGTTTACATAAAACGTTTGCAAAGTATTTGATTGATATTTGCCCGAAGTTATCGATTGTTTGGCAAGTATAATTTCCCCAGTCGTGTCTGGTGAGATTGATTAACTTCAACACTAGATCGTTCACATCCACATTTCGAATCGTCGAAGGAATTTTCCACATAAACTCTGTGTTTAATTCTGTCTGGTAAGGAACGCTACAAGTCAGTTCAAGATTCTCTCCGGCAGATGCAAGTTCACCTGACGTCGGAACTATTTCAGCTTCACGTGCTCCTGAAAGACATGTTTTTTATTATTTCGAGGATATGACATCTGGCTTTGAATTTTATGTATCGACGTTTCTCCTGCTAGGCAACGAGGCTTCATCAGGATTCTGTTGCGCCAGTCAAAAAGAAACAGAAGGTTAACAACCCTTCTGGCACAACCTGATGAAGACACCCGTTGTATAACAGGAAAAACGTCGGTACCTAAAATTCAGAAATAAATGTTGTCAGAAATTACAATTTGCCTTGCAACAAGAACTGCAGATTGATTTTTTATATCTCATTAATGTGACAAATTTATTTAAAGAGAAACTTACTTGTATCATTTACTACAACAATTTGCCTTTCCAATGACTTTTCGAGACCAACACTGTTGTTCGCAACGCATATTGCTTCGGTTGATTCGTTGAAATAGAAATTAATTGCGCAATATTTGCTTTCGTGGTTGTTTGCGCCAAATGTGAAATCACATTGAGATTTAGGATTCGCATCATTTTCACATTTCATGGATATATTTTGAGAATAGTTTAGCAGAATTTGATCACCGGCGATCACCACATCTTTGGATTCATTCAGCGTCAGTTGCGTGTGTTCAGGTTGATCTGTAAGAACTCTACGTCATAATATGTTCCTATACACCAAACCATCTGGCAAAGAACTTACAAAGAATATCAAGAAAAACTGTATTTGATGTTGTTGAAAAATCATCTTCTGCTAAGCATGAATAATTCCCTGCTTCAAATCTCGACACATTGTTAATGGAAAGAGTATTTCCGTGAGACATATTGTATGGCGTACACCATTTAAACGTTGAATTTAGATCCTCTTCGAAGGCAATATGGCAAGTTAATGTCAAAGAATCCCCTTCGTGAGGCTTTTTGTTTCCAAATATAACCGGTAACCCTATATGCAGTGTTTGTAAGTTTGGTATTAATTCAATTCAATTTTATTTTGTATAAAAAAAAACTTGAACACGTACAAACAAAATACATTCAAAATAAAATGAATTGGGAACCGACAAAATCATAAGGGTTAACGAATCAGGTGCCTGTGCTAAAGAAACACTTACTTTCCTCTATAACCACGAATTGAAGGGTTTTGCTGGGTTCTGACCCGACACAATTACTTGCATTGCAAACCAACGTTTCATTGCCTGCAAAATGGTATTCCATGGCACAAGATTGTGATGTAACTTCTGTACCATTCCTCCAGGTGCAATTGTAATTTCCAACAAGACTACTTTCACATTTTAAACTAACTGTCTGACTTCCGTTCAGCAAAACACTTGAACTTGTTACTACGATGTTTTCACTGCTATTAAACAATATTTCGACATCTTTTGGTGCCTCTAAAAATACAAATAAACAACTTGAAGAGACGGAAAATCGGTTAAGGCTGCTTAAATTACCAAATAATATAATGCGTTCAGTTCGTGAACGTCCTGTATTGTTGTAAATTTCAGTATATGGTGTCACTGCTTGGCATGAAACGTCGGTTTCATTGTCTTCCGGTGTCAACTTCATCGTTACGTTTTGACCCTTTGTGTAAAGCAGATTAACAGTAAAGTAGATTGAGCTCTAAGTTTATTTATGCACCCTCAGTTTTGTAGTTGAATTATGTTCGCCATGGAAATATATGCTTTCATTCCCCATAGGAATTGTATCTTCGTAAAGACAAAACAAATCTATTTCATCACCGATTGTAAGACAGAAGGATTTGGAAATTTGTAGCCACACGTTGGGAGCTGTAAAAGCATGCAATTGTTGAGCTACGAAAAACTGGAAATTAATTACACAGAATAGGAAAGTCAAAGTCAATATGCTAATCATTGTTAAGTTAGTTCACTGAACATGAGCACTGCAGTGCTCCAAATGTATTTTTAAAAAACTCTTTTTTTTTATAGACACTAAATTTGAATCTTAATCCAAATCCGCATGATGGCAGCAATTTTCCTACAGGAAATCATTTGAGCTTGTTACCGTTCGTCATCTCAGTAACCATGTTCTTAAACTTACTTTTTGCGAGTTTAAAAGAAAATCGTTAACGTTTTAAAAATCAGTGAAACACAAACGTACAAATGGGAGGTCGTGCATTTATGATCGTCATGAAATCATAATTTTGAAGGCAACAAACAAAGTGAAACTGTTCCAAAGCAAGAGAACAAAGCCACCCAAGTGCCGTCAAATTTAGTAAATTGCAAACAGTGTACGCTGTTTGATAAGTGGAATAGCATCTGTGCAACCAGCCGAACAGGCGTCCTTAGTCACGAGCTGCACTAATGAGACCTGATTGGTCAAAACAGTGTGCACTGTTTGGAGATCACGGATCTTGTAACCCACGACTTTCCAAAAGGTTTTAACAAAATGATCAAAATTACATTGTAGGTCGGAAAGTTCAAATCGTAATAAAGAGAAATGAAAATCTATAAAAAATCAAAAAAATGATTTGAGGAATATCGAAACTCACCATTCCAGCACTGTAAGCCCTCTTGTCCTTCCCATTCCCCCGTACTTAAACATTGCGTTTTGTTGTCATTCAGTTGGGACGAATTACTGTAGAACAGCAGACTTCCATTTCCACAATAAAACTCTCCAGTCGAGTTATAAAAATTGTCACTGGAGTCAATCATCAGTCCGTCATGTAATTCCACGGGGCATCCTGCAATGTAGAGGATAGAGAGAATCAGAGAAGAAACATAGTTTCTTCTTTAAGTAAACGTGAACGTGAAGTGGATGTAGCTCTACATTTTCACAAGTAAAGTATTTCAGTTTAGTAAAAACTGTAAAGGCAAATGCATGGGAAGACATTCTAAAAACGAATTGCGTTAAACGACAGATGATTGGCCGTACATTCACACCATACATACTTCAACGACTGAGAGCCCTTTTGCCACCAACCTTTGTTTTTGTATACTGCTTTGTATAAGTCTGACGAATTATTAAACTTAAACTAACTAGTGTTCAACAATGTGCACTCTGCTTGTTCCATAGTATAGAAGTATACCCACTTGAAATCATCAATACCGCATATTTTATAAGATATTCAAATCCAACCTTTAGAAAAAAACTTACCTGTGGAATTTGATTGAGATTCAATATTCTTTAAGCTCGCGTACACGAAAAATATTGAGGCCCAAATCCGCATGGCGATTGCATTCAGTATCTTTACAGTGACATTTTCCTGTTACCACTGGACAACATAAGCTTAAGGTTCTTATCACACTACTATTAAAACTGCGAAAAAAAGTAAACGCTTCGGTTGCTCAGTGAAATCCGCATAAAAGCAGTGGTTTCTCATAAAAACGTGTTTCCGTTGTTGTGGTGACAAATCACACGAAACAACCCCAAAACGAAAGTCATCCACCTGCAATAATTTGTAATATACACAGCAAATAATACAACGAAGCAGTCCGTCCTCCATAACGCGGTCGGGACTAACCTTTTAAAATGCGGGATCGATTTAAAAAAATAATGCGGGGCCTGTATTTCACTGAAGAAAAGGAATATCGCACTTTACGACAGCAAAATGTAGACAAGAGATTTATTGTTGCTTAGTCTTTATTTTAAAGCGTGGGTCGATCGGATCAAGAGTGTCGGCTCTGATGTCCGCGGTCTACACTTTTGCCCAATGGGAATAGTGATGAGGGGAGGCTAACACGGCACCTCGAACTAAATTGGTTCACAGGTCATGTATCCGACCTGATACGTCCAACAATTGTCATTAGATGCGATTCTGAGCTCGAATAAAGTGAGTTCTCGGACAACATTAGCTCATTCCAATATCGTCCAAGACCTGATTTTAGGAATATATGTATGTTACAACGGCAACATCTCAAAACTTAAACTCCTGGAAATACGGACATGTTTAATTCAAAACCTTTTTACTTAACTTTAATGAATCCGACAATTTAGACCTAAAACTTCAAATTTTTTGGATTCGAGTGTACAGAAAACACACACCACCAATAAGAAAAATAAAGAAGGCTAACAGTACAGAAAATGCACATTTTAACGATATAACAACGCTATATTTCAGTCTGGTGCGTACCAAAGCATTTGACAATTTTACACCTAATCTGTTAATATTCCTTATACGTTATATCTAAATATCAAATGTGCCGTATCAGTCTTCTTTCCAGGAAGTGAATTCTCCTGGGTCTGGCATTCTTTAAGACTGGCTTTTGTCGTGAAAAATGTACACAAGCTTTCGCAAATACCTCATCAGGTACAAATAAACACAATACGATACAAGAAAACAAGCGCAAGACAGTAACCAAAAGTCAATCTTCTTAAAGAGTGCCAACACCAAGAAAAACTTCAGTACGTTATGTCTGTCGCCTCTGTAGAGTATAGACAACGTATGTCAAGCGTTCCTTGTCTAAAAGGAAAGCTCAGGGAAGGTTGGATCGACCAAGCGACAAATTGTGTTCGCTCCCTGCAACAATAAATGGTTTCAACAAATATTATTATGGTTGTAAATGCGGTTAAATATTATCCTTTGTGGATTATGTTCGATTTTTTGCCTTTGACACTGATGTATTATTATCTATAAAACCACATTTCGTATATTGAAGCAGTAAATAACGGGAATCTGTCTCAAACCGAAAGCTGTTGAGCAACCCTTCCATGCAAGGTCAGTGGTTCCCAACCTTATTGTGGTTGCGTACCACTTGGAGGTAAAACAATTTCGACGCGTACCACCTAGTTGAGTGTTCCAAATAACTTAGGGGATAAAGTAACGAACACTTTGAGATCACTTACTATTTTTCAATTCGAACAAGCCTATATCCGCAAATTACGGAACAGGTGCTCGCGTACCACCTGGAAAGCCGTCGCTTGTACCACTAGTGGTACGCGTACCACCGGTAGGGAAACACTGATCTAAGTGAATCGAATGGAATGGAGAAGCATGATTCTTGGTGACGTAAACCTGTGGTTCTGAACCTTTTTATTGTGAAGCTTAAATATCCCCGACAATTTCAACATCCGGGTGATTTACCAAAATATTAAATAAACTGTGACAGATTGATAAAAAACACAATACAAGGTATAACAAGGCAAATGAAATGACAAGAATTTCCTTCAATTAGAAATTAGCTGCTGCGTTTTTGGCAAAATTCATGTCAAACGTCGAATGAGAGGAATTTTATTTTTACGTAAAAAACGCGAATGGGCGGTGGACAAACAATGTTTCGATGACCGAACAACATTTATTGTCATAGAAATATGAAAAACATGGCGCCTGTTTGTGTCGATTTAAACTTAATTTACACAGTCTACGCAAAACGTAGTATTTAAATACAAGCGTGCTTTTCGGAAACCTGAGACAGGCTATTCAGATGGAGAAATTTTGCGGGCATGTGAACCTGTTTCTCCTTCAGCTTCAACTACTTTTGACTGACAGAATTTTCGGAATTGATTTTATTTTTAAATTGGCGTCAAGGTTATACATCGCAATAAAAGTGGATAACAATGAACTAAAAGCTGACATTTTTTAATTAAGTTTCATCCGTGCATGGCGTCTTGCCGGTTAGCGAACCAGACAGAGACTGTCAGAGATGAACCACAATAGAACACTATAATTGACTTATTGCTTGTGCATAAAATATATACTTTCAAGACTTTTTGTCGATTGCAAACTGTTCGCGCTTTAGTTGCTTTTAAAAGTTGAATGGCATTTAACAGCTTGACAAACTCTGCCATGACCTCTTGTGATCAAACGATCAGCTCTGGCGCTTGTGTTTCTGCAACTCTTGTTGTTTAACAGGTATTTGTGAATCGCATCTGAATTCACTGCGTTAATTTCTCCTCTTCCATTAAGAGCTTTATTATACAATTATTAAGAACAGAAATTTATTATCGTTTAGAAATGAAGCGGGGGGGATATGTTGAAGAAGACACGTCAGTAAACGACACTTGAAGAAACCACTTTGAACATGGAAGTCACTCTTGGTTAAAGGCAGCTTGTGGAGTGAAGAAATTGCAATTGACAATAAATATATATGAGCAGTAAAGCGAAGCAAAAATACTAAAATCGTATTTTTATGGTAATTCCACTAATTCTGTGTTATGCGAATGTAAAGGTATGTAAAACGTGTTGAACGAAACGGGCAAGCGGCCTACAACATTGGAAATAAAACGATTAATTTCAAAATAAGGACGAAATTCAGTTTATATTGTAGGTAAAAGATCAGCGCAAGCAACAAATAAAGCAACAACAGGTAATTAACCGTGAACCCCATAGCTGACCAAAGGATTATGGTAGTTTAAATGCATTAAATAACAACAACGTTACAAAATTATCTCGGCAAAGATAAGAAGTTTTTTCAGGATTCAAACACAAAACACTCATGGAAAATTAATTAGCAAAACGCTCGACACTTACTGTACTTCTACAATGTCATTTAAGGCGGAAAGTACTGCAAAACATCACTACCATCTCATGGTTTGTTGCACAAGCTGGAATTGCAAATTACAAATTTCTAAACAAAAACACGACATGTAACAAGTTAGTTCGCGAGGTAATACTAAAATAAAAAATGTAAGACCTGAAAAAACATTACAAACTTCACACGTGTTGGCCCCCAGATCACGATATTTTCACAGAAGGTCGAAACTCAACGAATTTTGTGCAATTTGAGTACTTTGATCAGGTACGGTTTGTGGTTAGTAATAGTGCGCAATGTGATTGTTTTCAGCAACAGTAATATGTTCAAATGACACAACAGTATTGTGTAAATAGGAGGGGCATTTGCATATGTTCAGATGCACCATTTTCAGTATAAAACTCATCACATTTAGTTTTGGACGAAGCAGGTCTTTTGTGCATGATCTGTTTTATGATATGTATGAAGCAGGCAGCGTACAAATAGGTGCAATGGTACCAATGTTTGCAGAGAAAGAAGAAGGAATATTTGTGAAGTTTAATACTTACAATAAAGGGAGAAATGGAAACAAGTTGTTATAAAATCACATGCGAATCCAAGGTTCCTAACAAGTCGCAGCGGCATCATACGACTCGATCTGATCACATTAAGGTCATACAACGTTCTACACTAAAAACCACTGGTCAAGCAAGTAATACATTTTGTGTTACATGAATACACTGTAAGGTAGGGGGTGCACACCACAGGGTACACACATCAAATTTGGCACCCGAATAGTAAAAAAATGCACGCCGGGTGAATTAAGGCTACACAATGTTAGAAAATGTTTGTTGTTTCAGTGTAAGATCCAACAATGTTCATGCATGCTGTTTGCAAAAGGTTTTCAAGACAACACCTCTAAAAAAGGCACACTTAAATATTTGGCACATGGCGACATGTATCGTTGTATGAGTTGCGTAACCTTGCACTTCAATTTTTACAGATACAAATATACAAATAAAGTGGAATATAGCCAAAGGTTATAAGTTCTCTCCATTACAAGCAGTGGTGAGATGTGTTCAGTTTAGCAGGGCTATATCTTCCTTTGCCTTTCCTCCTAAAAATTACACATGTCAATTCACATGATCAATTGTAAACATGAACCTGTTAATCCAGATCCAGTTTGCCTGACAATAAGTATCCACAATGCCAGATGAAAGAAATATGATTCTTTTAAGCTTAACTGTGTTTACGTAGTTTGATAAAGTAAAAATCAAACATCTTTTTGACTATTTAATAACAACAACAAATGTTTCTGTAACCGTTAGCGCGGATTACCCAAAAAGCATTATTAGACAATACACGTATTAGTCAACAATGTGGAAAACAATGAAACATTTAAATTGATGAAGTCTAGCTATAATGCAGGCAAAATGTTGGTCAAAAAAAACTCAACTTCTTGTCAGAAATTCGATTGAGAATTTCATTATGCCTAACAGCAATAGCAGCACAAAATATGTAAGTAGTGGTTTTACAAACACACAATAAAAGCTAAAAATTCTACCCAATTGTTGATCGAAAAAAGATAAAAAACAAAACTTTCAGAAATAGTCGATGTTTATAGAAAATAAACAATTATCCTGTCCTTTCAGTAAATTATGTAAACTTTCTTTGAGACTCTTTTATTGTGCTGCAACACTTTTAAAAACTCACAAAAACAATATATACATGTCAAAAATTCTTGTAAACCAATTGATTCCTTTAAAGATTAAACTAAGTATTTCCATGATTTATAATATTGCTTTTTCATGATCGTACTTATTACAAACACACAACTATGTTTTTAGTCCTTACCTGCACGTCGCTTGCGACGTCGTATGAGAAACACAATGATTGGGACTAAGACTATGACGGCAAAAGCTCCAAAAACAATACATACAATCTTCCAGAGACTCATGCCATTATTCCCTTTACAGACAACAGCATAAACAACAAATGTTAAAATAATTACATTGTTCAGTTGGTTGCAAACACACCTATCACAATGATATGAATTATGACTACATATCAGTTAAAAAATGAAATATTTAATGTTACCTTTGACATCAATACACAATAAAGATTCCACCTGGGTTCCATCACTTTTAATTTCAGTGACTTTAAAAACATTTGCAGTTGTGCTTACATTTCCTTCACAGACTTTGATCACTTTGTACAATATACCTTCACCAACACTGCAAAATATTTGTTCAACATTAACATGAAAGTAGAGCAGCTTAAATCAAAAACTTATGTAATATATATATTGTTCCAGTAGGTTTGGAAAAACTTTAAATATAAGTAGAATCAAAGAAAATTACCCAGAATGTGCAACTATTTGTTTCAAATACAGAAATGTAGCATTGTTTTACACCTAAACAAGAAAAAATGTATCACAAAGACAATGCGAAAAATTAAAAACATATCTGAAACTGTTTCTATACAACAACAAACTTACCAATCAAACACAAAGTTTCCCAAAGTCAGATTAGTGTAGGAATTTATGTAGTTACATTTAACAGTTTCTATATTGTCCGTGATGGTGACTGATACGCCAGATAAATTCAGCGGTTGACAAAACCAAGGTTTGCTATTCAGAGTAATGTTGCAAGCTTGTGTTGTACATATTAATACAACAACAAATATGCATAATTCAATCAAAGGCATATTTGTATTTCAAAGATCTGTTTCCTGCACAACAGTTTTCACAAATTAAAATACCTGGTTAATTCTTATTGCATATTTGCCACATTTTTGTCTAACTCTCAAGTTGTTTGAAATCTTTGACAAAAAAATGCTAATAACTACACGTTTTTCCACCAGAAGGATGTTAGTTGACAAAAAAAATTATGCGTAATGTTCGCAGTTCGCGTTCGCACGTGCTAATTTTGTCCATAGATATCATAATCATATACAAGACATCGCCATTTCTACTACCATAGAATACTGGAATTTCATTCGAATCAATTTATGTGGTAATATTAACTTAGAGTTTTGGCCCGCTAAAAAAAAAGACAAAATCGCATTTAACCCAATGCATTTTTCATTTTGCGTAAAGTGTTACTCATGTGTGACGAAAAGAGTTTCCATTCTATGTTTTAGTATTCTATGCTACTCCATTTATTTATTTCTCAGATCAAAAAACATAATATGCCAAAAAATGGGCGTAAAAAATTTGGGGGGAGAGTAAGACAAAAAGTTTTTTCTATGCGCTTTTCGCGTTATTGATGCCAGCATATGGACCTGCTCACAAAAAATTACGTATGTATATATTCCTATGGTTGACTGGGCAAATAGCCAGTTATCGACTCATTATACTAAAGTTACTGACTCAAAAGTTTTAAAATGCACGACGCAGGTACTGTCTTTTGGTTGCTAAGAAAGCAATAAGTAAAACTGCTACCGTTTTATATACAATCTTGTACATTCTTTTTACATATTTTGCTACGGCCATGGCGTGATTCATCGCAATGATCGTGTTTATGGGCGCCGGAAGACTTTGGAAAAACTTAAGTTTCTTAATTTTAAACAAACAGAAATAGAGTTGAGCGTCAAGCAATGAAACAATATCCCTGTAAGATGGAATTTAAGAATTCGCAGTAACCATGAAAGTATACATATTTGAAAACGCGCATTCAGATAGTGTGGCTGATTGTTCACAAATTTTTTAGTAGTGCTGAAGATTATGGCCAGACCAGCTTATTTATATTCAAACCTCTGTCTGTAAATTTTGGTAAAACATAAATATGAGTGCTTTTATCGTTTCATGCATAAAGAAATATACTCACTTAAAAAATAAAGGTTATACAACTGAAAATTGCCCGAATTTCAAAATTGTTTGTTACCCTTTAAAACAAACCCGCAGGCAACTGTGGCTGCTTCGTGTGGCCAAACAACACGAGAGGCTTATTGTGAAATAAGCTATATCTAGTCAAACTCTAAAATAGCCGGCGGCATGAAAGTGTTAAAGTCATGCACGGCAGGTTAAACCGTTTAGAGCGAGACGCATTGTCAAACAGTGCTTTAGAAATCAGATTGTAAATATTCGTAGTTTTTTTAATGAGGTGAATATTAGTGGATTTTCGATTCAAGGTATGTCATCGCAGTTTTAAAACCAAGCTAAAACTTGTTGAATTCAAATTACTAAAATATGTCAACTTCTCGTAGGTAACACGATGACAATAATATTATTTGTCAATCACAGCTATCGCAGGTTGCCTGACAAGTTGTGCGCTTGCGCACCAGTGTACCTCGGCCACAGTATACCCCGTGAAACCACTTAGCTCCTGTAGCTCAGTTGGTAGAACGTTGGGCCTGGTTAGCCCAGGGTCGTGAGTTCAAACCTCACCGGAAGTTTCAATATTGAAATCTCGCTCTAACTTGTCAGGAAAAAGTGACAGATATAGCTAGGCTGCAATGCCTGAGCCGCGAAGCCTGTTAACATAATGAATATTGTCACATATGTACAAATATGTGCTAATAAACACAGTGATGTTTTAAAAAAATCTGCATTGTAAAGTGGATTATCTCGGCTTGTTTCGCCATCTCGTAAATCTGTATGTGAATGAGTACTTGGTAATAAAACAAGCAAAACTTGAATCGCATTTTAATCAACACATCCAACATTTGATTTAGTAATGAGCTCATTGCTGCTAATCAGACCAAGGAACAATCTTCAAATGGATACGGGACTTGACGGGACAGAAATTAAACCTCAACAGCGAAATCAAATAGGAGGGAAATTAATCCCCTGCTACGTTTTGCTGAGGAGACTTGTTCCAAATCACAACGCAGCAAAACCTCACAAGTGCACTTTCTGTTCAAAATCCTTCAGCCGGAAAAGCATGTTGGACACACACATTCGAATCCACACTGGAGAGAAGCGATTTAAATGTCCAGTTTGTGAGAAACCATTCGGTACAGGAAGCGCCCGAAACAGACACGCTTGGACGCACACCGGAGAAAAACTTTTTCGTTGTGACTTCTGCGAGAAAAAGTTTGCAACTAAATATGCGATGAAAAGACACAAACAAATCCACACTGGAGAGAAACCGTTCGAGTGCCAGATTTGCCAGAGGGCCTTTGGAGACGCATACGCTTGTAAGAGACACGTCCTGACCCACACTGCAGAGAAACAATTTCGGTGCGAATTCTGCGAAAAGTTTTATGCAACCCGTATGGGTTTAACTTTTCACAAGCGAATTCACACTGACGTGAAGCCGTACAAGTGTAATATGTGCGAGAAAACCTTCACTCGGCCTTGTTACCGAAACGCACACTTTTTAACTCACACTGAGAAGAAGTCCCACAAGTGCAAGTATTGTTGGAAGTCCTTTAATACTGCGAAGGATAGGCGAACTCACATTGTGATCCACACCGGGGGGGAGCCCCTGAGGTGCGACTTTTGTGAAAAAACGTTTGCGAGAAAACGTGAACTGAAAATCCACAGACGAATTCATACTGGGGAAAAGCCGTTGAAGTGTCATATGTGCGATAAGCACTTTAGCAATCCAACCGCAAGGTCAATTCACATTCGAAACCACACCGGAGAGAAACCACACAGATGCGACATCTGCGAAAAATGCTTTAAAACAGCTTCGGGTTTCCAGACCCACCGCCGAACCCACACGGGTGAAAAACCGTTCAAGTGTGACGTATGTGAAAAATCTTTCTCAAAGTCGAGCGCGCTGAGAAGCCACTTTCGAACGCACACTGGAGAAAAACCCTACGAATGCAGTTTGTGCCCGAAAAGATTTGCACAGGATGGCAATAGAAAAAGACATTTACTCATCAAACACAAAATATCAAGTATAACTTTGCCTGTGGAGACCATAGTATAATCTTTGTAATCTGAATTCACTGAACATTTTCTTGAAACAGGTCAGGTTACAATTACGCCTTGTTCACTCAAGCTTATCTTCATTACCCGTGTATTATTTATGTTGTAGCCCATTAATAATCGTTTTTAATTTTAATTGCGCGTCAGAAAATATTAGTTTGCTTTGTTGATGCACAGGTGCATGTACCTGTTGCGGTCAAAAATGTGTTTTTCCTGTCTGGTCATGTTACTAAACGTCGTTGTCGTTGCAATATCACGAACCGAAGTTACATGTTTGTTGCCTCACTGATGAAGTACAACAGCAATGAAATATTGTCCACTTTACCACTGAAAGTGTTCGGGTCTAAGGTGCAAATTTCCATCCCTTTAAGTTTCAGGAACAGTTTAGGTTGTACTAAGTTTGTATAAAACAGTGTCGTTGAAAATGTGCAAATTGTTGTTATTTCGTAGCTGTTGTTACTTGCGATATAAATTGCTTGGTGTTGGTATTTCGATGAATGAAGTCACAGGTCTACACCGCCCGTCTTGTTTTGCCTATACGCCTAAATCCACAAAGAAAACAAGAAGCAAGTCACGTGTCTATCAACATTGTTTTATTATGGTTTTAACTTTCTAACCTCGCATAATATCATGACTTTATTCACGAGGTACAAATAGCACAAGTCCGTTACACAAAAATAGTTTTGTGTAGCATAAATGTAATCTTTGTTATTCTCATCTGCAACGAAACAACTGCGAGCTTAATATACATCAAACGATTATTATTTTCCGAAAATATACCAAGAAGTATAAAGTGTCGATACAACTCGGGCTATAATTAAAAAACTTTCAAGGACACAAGTTTAAAGACGATTTGTAGTATTTTGTGCCGGTTCAGTTTCGCCAAAAACGTTTTCCATTTCATTGAAAATATTTTCTATCGTAATGTTACTCAAAGCAGGGGAGGTAAGAATATCAGCCTTGTAATTAACATTCGGTGTAGCGTTGTTATGCATACAAAGCAACAGTTCCAGGTCATTGTAATCAATAAACAATAGTGTCAATATTATAAACAAGACAGTCTCTGTTAGCAAAAGAGCACCTACCACATAACAAAATAAGTTTATACGGTTTTCGGTAAAGAATGTTTGTTTTGAATATCCTAAAATTAGAGAGCAGAATTCCATTGAGATGACATTTCGCCACAAGTAGGAATTAGAAAAACGATAGGAGATAGTATTAGAAGTGGTTCTTGTACAGGTCAGCAAGGATTTTTTTCGAAATGTAAAAACTGAGGTTAGAAATGCGTATATAGAACCTTTTTGATGTTGGTCGTCATTAATGAAAAACCTCAGCAAAGTTTTACAGACTTGTTGTTGGTTGTTCACTGTAGGTTGTCTCAGTTTTATATGTGTTTGTATGGCTACCGAAAATCTGGCTACGCTTTTCTCCATGTGCTGACTTGTTCGCTCCCAAAACAAATTAACTAGCCACAAAGTTAATAAATTCCAGAATAAAATAGTATTTGCTCCATTATTACTAGTTGTCTTTTATCTTCATTATCTTGAAAAAAAGCACACATTCCCAAAACAACAGTTAGGAAAAATATTTTCAAATGTGTAAAAAGTATCTGCATCTTTTCCCACCATGGTTGAATTTTGTTTTCCTTCAACACTCCAGGCTTCAGTACAATTTCTGCTAATTGTTGAATAACCATTTTTTTAAATCCACAGACTTGTTATCTCTCAAAACTTTTCGTTCCTGGTGAAGTGTTGAAACAAATATTTGTGGCTTTGCGTCAGCTATGTCTGAATGCTGTAAAAAGGTTTGTCCGTATCGCATTACGGTTTATTGTGATGTGATTGTATATAATACGGGCTGCATTGTTTTGACTGATTCACTGAAAACAATTGATGTATTTTGAAAATGCCTACACGTCGTATATTGCCCACACAAAACGGAACACCACTAGTGTTGTTCGGCATAAAAGTTCTGACTCAAAGGTTGTTACGGAAACTGAATGTTTTTCCCGCAAACTTATTCTGTTGCTCGTACGACTAACATCACAGAAAAAGAGACAATTCACCTATTTACAAGCAGAATTGGTTGGTTATAATTATGCCTTTGCAACTTTTTTAATACCACAAATTTCATACACATTAAATTTTTAAAATTCAAATAGCACAATTAATTCACATCAAAATGAAAAAGTTTTGTGAATCATAAAAAATAACTTCGGTATTCGCATTTGCATCGAGACAATCACTCACTTATTATGCACATGTTTTCCAAATTAAATATACACAAGACGTGCGCGCTAGAGAAGGCTATAATTAAAAACCTTTATCCAGGGACGCAAGTTTAAAGACGATTTGTAGTATTTTGTGCCGGTTCAGTTTCGCCAAAAACATTTTCCATTTCATTGAAAATATTTTCTATTGTAATGTTACTCAAAGCAGGGGAGGTAAGAATGTCGGCCTTGTAATTTACATTCGGTGTAGCGTTGTTATGCATACAAAGCAACAGTTCCAGGTCATTGTAATTAATAAACGCCAGGAAAAACATTGTGGACAGGAAAGCCTCTGCCATCAAAAGAGCAACTAAACAGTTAATTTGATATTGATGGTTTGCGATTTCAAGCAAATTCAAAATGCTGCCAAAAAACACACATAACAACGCAGAAATAAGATTTCGGAAGCCGTATAAGGTGGAAAAACAAGTCGAGACCTTTGCAACGGAATTTCTTTGAAACAGAAAGAAAATTATTAAGAAGCAATAACGAAAGCAAGTCATGAAAATAACAACTTTCAAAAGAATTATGACCTTCGCTAAAGTTAAGAAAACTGAGGTTAGAACTGAGTAAGTAGCAGCTTTTTGATGTTGGTCGTCATTAATGAAAAACATCAGCAAAGTTTTATAGACTTCTCGTTGGTTGTTCACTGTAGGTTGTCTCAGTTGTATGTATGCTTCTATGCCTGCTGAAAATCTGGCAACGCTTACCACCACGTGTGTACTTTGCGACCAGATAGAATCGACTAACCATAAACTAAATATATGACCCATTAATAAGACCGCTACAATACCCAATTCTCTTGTTGGTAGTTTTTCTTCTCTGTATAAGGTAAGTAGTGTCATCACAATGGCAAAAATAAATACTTCACATTTAAAAAGAAGTATCTGCATCTTTTCCCACCATGGTTGAATTTTGTTTTCCTTCAACACTCCATGCCTTAATACAATGTTTGCAAATTCTTGAATGTCCATTTTTCTTGAAAAATCTAATTACACAGACTTATTATTTCTCAAAACTTTTCGTTCCGACTGAGGTGTTGAAACAAATATTTGTGGCGACAGAATTGCGTCAGCTATGTCTGAATGCTGTAAAAAGGTTTGTCCGTATCGCATTACGGTTCTATTGTAGTGTGATTGTATATAATACGGGCTGCATTGTTTTGACTGATTCACTGAAAACAATTGATGTATTTTCAAAATGCCTACTCGCCATTTGTATTACAACACAGCTTCATTTAATTCAGTATGTACCCAATCATTGTAATTAATTTATTCAAACTTTGGAATAAAGTTTTCAAAGAGAAATCAATTTTGCTATGGTTAACCTTGCGTAATCGCCAGGACTTCGACTGTATGCGGACCGTGTATAAAGTGTTGGACAATTTCTAATCTTGCAATTTTTCGTGCGGCCACACCAATATGTGTGAATTTTGCTCCAACGAAGCTGGGAGAAAATAGTAAATGACAATAACAATAACAGACAGTTGAGCATGGAGATATGGCAAATTGGCAATAGTAAGTCAAGTGCCTGAAATGTCAGAATGTTTTAAAAGTATACTTATGCTGCAGCTTATGTGGGGTGATACGCAGTTATTTACACAACTGTAACTGCATGTGACAATTTGCCATTTTGCTTTTGGTGGTACGTGCTTCATTGGCATATTTTGTAAGGTACAACATGCATTATAAAAAATATGTTTCCATTGTGATAGTTTTACAATAGCATACTTTAACGATATTAATTCAGCTACTATATTTATTTATGATTCTCATGCCCTTTAGTATGCTGCATTGTTATTTAATTGAAAAAGCCTATGTATCTGAATACAAAAGTATTGTATACTGTAACCCTAATTGCCTTTTTTTATCCATTGCTTACTGAAACTGGGTGCTCATATTTAATTCCTTTAATTATTGTCAAGCACTTTGGCTGGGTGCAATAAATTTACCACACAGCAGAAGCACAATGATATTCAACTAGTTATTTAGAACACTGTTTATCTATTTCTTTCTGAAAACAATGTTAAGGTGCAAACAAAATAGCCAATGTAATGGTTGTGAACATCATGCTACAGACATTTCGATTGTTGTACTACAATCATTTTCAGTGTAAAATTTGTTTTTCCCCTTTGTTTTTATCACTAACACAGGCAACTCTGTTCGACTTTTAATCTCAACAATTTCGCTTATTCAACTCCCCCCTTTTTCACTTATGCAACTTCACCAAACCATTTTGCCTGTTCGCCTTCATTTTGCTCTAAAAATGATTGTAGTACAACAATCGAAATGTCTGTAGCTTAAAGTTCGCAACTATTGTGTTGACTATTTTGTTTGTATTGAAGATAAATAAAACCGTCAGTTATATTATAAACTGTAAAGGTAATATATGTAACTTTATTTATCCGAAGTACAGCCAATATACATTTTAATATTAAAGGGAAATTTTTCGATGTTTCCTGCACCATTTTGTCAACAAGTACGTGAAACAAGTTAAAAGTTATATCTTATACTTGTTGTAGGCTACCTGATATCATATGCCTAGAATTTACGGCAAAGGTTAAAGCACACTTTAGTTTTGCCCTAATATGGTACTGAAAGACACGGCAACCAGCATAACAAAGATATAACATTGGTTCATTTATTTCATTACATTATTTTTTACAGCAAATTAATCTTGTGAAAGATGTTGGAAAGGTACTGCTGAAAACAACATCACATACATTCTCTGTGTGTAAGATAAAAGCTACTTCACAGTAAAGAACTTGTATACAAAAACATCTGAGAAAGATAGACGAGAAGTCAAACAGAAAACCATTACCTGCAACATTGCTGTTATTGGAGACTGACAGAAGAAGCATATTTACACCGGAGGCAACTTTTAAATGCATTTATAGTGACCTATTATGACAAGCTCTAAAGACACAAGAATGATCTGTAAAAGAAATACCTTTACCTTCCCATTTCATTCAAAAGTGTTTGATAAAAAGGCCTCCCAAGTACAAATGCTTTGTAAAGGAAACACCTTCGAGTTCCCGTTCAGTTTAAAAGTGTTTGACGACAAAGGAATTTTAATCAGTCAACTTCTTACAGACAAAAAGACATTTAAGTGCATTCAATGTGATAAAGCTTTTAGCCAAGCAACTGCACTTGCATCACACATTCAAACTCATACTGGACAGAAACCGTTCAAGTGCATTCAATGTGATAAAGCTTTTAGCCAAGCAACTGCACTTGCATCACACATTCAAACTCATACTGGACAGAAACCGTTCAAGTGCATTCAATGTGATAAAGCCTGCAGCCAAGCGACTGCACTAACATCACATGTTTGTACTCATACTGGAGAGAAACCCTACAAGTGCAACAAATGCAACAAAGCATTTAGTTTTCCAAGCGGTCTAAAGAATCACTTTCAAATGCATACAGGAGTAAAACCATTCACGTGCAAGTATTGTTTAAAAGAATTCCGGTTGAAAGTTTATTTGGTTGCACACGTTCGTATTCACACTGGGGAGAAACCTTTCAAGTGCTCATACTGTCCTAAAACGTTCAACACAAAAAGTCAACAAAATACACACGTTCGAGTTCATACTACAGAGAAACTTTTCCGGTGCGAAGTTTGTGGAAAATGTTTCCAAGCACGCCAACAACTGAAGAAACACGAACGAGTCCATACAACAGAGAAACATACTGGAGAGAAACCGTTCAAGTGCAGCATTTGCGATAAAGCCTTCGCTGTGAGAATACTTTGCGAAGAGCATTTTAGAATCCACACTGGTCTGAAATCATTCAAATGCCTCGTATGTGAAAAAGGTTTCAGTAGTGAAAGACTCCTTACGGCACATAGTCGAAATCACAGTGACGAAAAACCCTTTAAGTGCACGTTTTGTTCAAAATCATTCACACAGAAAACCAATTTGGACACGCACGTTCGTTACCACACAGGGGAACAACCCTTCAAGTGCACGTTTTGTTCAAAATCATTCACACAGAAAACCCACTTGGACACGCACGTTCGTTACCACACAGGGGAAAAACCCTTCAAGTGCACCTTTTGTTCAAAATTATTCACACAAAAAACCAACTTGGACACGCACGTTCGTTACCACACAGGGGAAAAACCTTTTAGGTGCAAATTTTGCGAAAAATGTTTCAGAACGGGATCGGATATCCAAAAACACATAAGAGTTCACACCGGGGAACGACCTTTCAAGTGCAACTTTTGTGATAAAGCTTTTGGCAGAGCATATACACTTGAATCACACATTCGAACTCATACTGGACAGAAACCGTATAAGTGCAACTACTGTGACAAAGCTTTTCGAGTTATGAGTACTCGAACAGCTCACATTAGAACTCATACTGGACAGAAACCGTACAAGTGCAATCACTGTGATAAGGCATTTAGTTTTTTGGGTGCTCGAAATCTCCACGTTCGCACTCACATGAAAGAAAAACCGTTCAAATGCAGTCTTTGTCCGAAAACGTTCATTCGGTCATGCAGACTTAACAAACATCTTCTAATTCACAAAAAATGAAAAACGTTCATTCCTTTTGTGGTTGAGACATAAAGAACTATTTTATTATAGCTGTTGTACAATCAATGGCTTGTGTAATTCAAATTCGTTTTTGATGTTTTTCGTTTATTTGTTGCAATATAAGCAGCTTCCTTAATAAAAAGAACCGATTTTTAGTGGCCGATCTCTTGTGCAATTAGTTGGTGGAATTAGGCAAATACGAAAACATTTTGTACATTTTACAAACCGGGCGACTAGGTTTCTTGAGAGAATAAAATAACGCAGTGGCGAAATCTTAGCGTAATTTCTTTCCTGTCAGAAGAAAACTAGTCATTTGGACAAGCGAAAAGTCAAAAATAACATTCTTTTTTTACTAAAGTAAATAGGTTTTTTTCCTTTTTTTTGCCAGGAGATTGAACAAATCGGCAATTCATTACGTTTCATGGTGAGCAAAACTCTTGTCCAGGTTTTGGTTCACAAGCTTTGTCGTTCGCACAACGCACCAATATGTGTGAACGTTGTGCACCAAACTGAGTGAACATAGTGCTAAGCTGCT
The DNA here is from genome assembly GCF_947561715.1 of Ascidia mentula. Lineage (NCBI taxonomy): Eukaryota > Metazoa > Chordata > Ascidiacea > Phlebobranchia > Ascidiidae > Ascidia > Ascidia mentula. The sequence goes on from NC_138569.1 coordinate 2,177,035, forward strand.
GGCAGCCAAGCGAAGAAAAAACAGCAGGTACAACGTGTGTGCGTAGTATACTCTTTGGTGTGAGGTGTGAATGATGTTGGCTACTTACGCGTTTTACTACTTTCTTGAATGAATGCTGCAGTTAATTTCAGGCTTACATCAAATTAGGTTTATTGGCAAGATAAGGATTTTAAACAGTAATAACTCAGGCAGTTTTGGGTGACTATTTAGGCAACATTTAGACAAACAGTTCTCCCAACGTTAACAGTATGACGTTTTAGTCTGAGTCTAAGATTGTGCGCGTTTTCTTGTGACCCAGAAACCGGTCGTGTTAGAACCACGCTTTACTTTCACAAAGGTAAACGATTGACCTACTTCACAGTGCTTTGTTGTGCCGCCGTTAATGTTTGGATTTGTAGTGCGTTCTTTAAACGTCTACACAAAATATTAACACTGCCGTATATCTGACTCCTGATAAAAAGGCTACTCTCTAAACCAAAGTCAATCTGTCGGTTTAATGCATAAATAACAGTCGCACGAATATTACAATAAAACGTTACAAACCACGCGTACTAAAATGTATGTCTGTTTGGCTTGAAAATTATCGACTTAATGTCTTGACTTAATAACTCTAAAATGACTTTCCGTGACTCTATGTTTCTCTATATTTCTATATGACTCCATGTTTTACCCAAAGATGTGTGGCTTATATAGAAAACGCATACAGGGTCGTTTGGGTTCGGACTGATACGTGACTCATTTAAAAAGACAGCTGTGTTGATGGAAGGGTCACGTAATTTGAATAGCCGGATATTTAGCTGTCTTCCGTGCATACAATAAACATCGCGTTATCCGCCGTATGTTGAAATGGGTTCGTGGCGTATTACTCGACGTTAATAAAAATACAGATGCCACGTAAACACAACATAACATACGAGAAATGTGACGTCAGATACAGATTTACAACTGCTTGCAGACACGTGGGTTTTGGATAACGTCTTGTGCAAATGTAACAGCTATTATAGTCGGGAAATACTACTATACCGAGTCACAAAGTTTTTGCCCAACTTGATCCACATACAGGTCTGTGTAAAGTAGAAATCTATGCGAATTTTAATTGATAAGCGTGAACAGGGCAACCACCGTTCAAAACGTTGTAACTTGTCGTGCAAAACAAACTAAACCAGTGGTTTTCAACCTAAACCCTTACAACAGTAAATCATGTCACATTCAGGTGTTAAATCAGTAAATTTATAAATATAATCTTAACCAACGTAACTGCACGTCTATTGCAGAAGCAAATCTTTGTACGTTGTTTCATCACACATAGACCATTGTGAGTGATTGTTGCATCACAAACTGGCTGTAGCCAAAATTTGCAAACTAATGTTATGACTAAACAAATGTAACTGATGACTTTAGCGGGAGTGTTGAGCTTTGCGTGATTTCACTGGTTGAAAACCACTGTTTTAATTATTTAATCCATGCGTGGTGGTAATAACGTGTAGTTTTATGGCATGTATTTTGTTTATTACGGCGTTTAGGTATTTATGCAACAACCTTCTACATGTTGTAATTCTTAAATATGCACAAACAACGCGGTAAAATGACAATTTTCAGATGCGTTGTTTGTGCACATTTAAATCCTGAAGACGGTTGTTGTATGTTAACCGAAACACCGCAAAAATTCTACGTCTGGTCGTGTCACTAACAAATATTTGTGTGTTTGCTGTGATAACTTTATGTAGTCAGAATTTTTCATATTTTGTAGCCAAACTGTGTAGTTAAATTAATGCAACAGAAGAAAAACATTGACCCTGTGACGTCGTTTGAGTGCCGATTAACAATAGACACTTACTAAAGTGTTCAGAACGGAAAATCATCCAGATACACTTGAAACATGCTTGAAAGGATGGGGAATGACGTCATTTAAATGTGCTTGAGCTCACTGAAAAAACATTTTTCTTTTGTGAGCGTAAGTTGCGAGCAAAATTACTGGACAAGAGTGTTCATATTAAAAGTGGTCCAAACACATTCGAAAGGATGTCCACCGGAGTGACGTCATTTACATGCACGTATTGTGAAAAGATTTGCAAAACAAAGAACAAACTTACCCTTCATATTCGAACTCATACCGGAGAGAAACCTTACAGATGCGAATTTTGTGAAAAAACTTACGCGACAAAGGATCAAGTTAAAGTCCACAAACGAGTTCATACTGGGGAGAAACCCTTCTCTTGTTCGATTTGCCCGAAAGCATACGCGAAGAAGGCATCACTCGACATTCACATCTGCACTCACACCGGAGAGAAACCTTACAGATGCGAAATTTGCAAAAAGTGTTTTGGAACAAAGATGCATATGAAAGTCCACAAACGAATTCACACCGGGGAACGACCATTCAAGTGCAACTTTTGTGAAAAAGCTTTTGGCAGAGCATATACACTTGAATCACACATTCGAACTCATACTGGACAGAAACCGTACAAGTGCAGCTACTGTGACAAAGCTTTTCGAGTTATGAGTACTCGAACAGCTCACATTAGAACTCATACTGGACAGAAACCGTACAAGTGCAATCACTGTGATAAGGCATTCAGTTTCTTGGGTGCTCGAAATCTGCACGTTCGCACTCACATGAAAGAAAAACCGTTCTAATGCAGTCTTTGTCCGAAAACGTTTATTCGGTCATGCAGACTTAACAAACATCTTCTAATTCACAAAAAATGAAAAACGTTCATTCCTTTTGTGGTTGAGACATAAAGAACTATTTTATTATAGCTGTTATACAGTCAATGGCCTGTGTAATTGAAATTCGTTTTTGATGTTTTTCGTTTATTTGTTGCAATATAAGCTGCTTCCTTAATAAAAAGAACCGTTTTTTAGTGGCCGATCTCTTGTGCAATTAGTTGGTGGAATTAGGCAAATACGAAAACATTTTGTACATTTTACAAACCGGGCGACTAGGTTTCTTGAGAGAATAAAATAACGCAGTGGCGAAATCTTAGCGTAATTTCTTTTCTGTCAGAAGAAAACTAGTCATTTGGACAAGCGAAAAGTCAAAAATAACATTCTTTTTTTACTAAAGTAAATAGGTATATTTCGTTTTTTTTTGCCAGGAGATTAAACAAATCGGCAATTCATTACGTTTCATGGTGAGCAAAACTCTTGTCCAGGTTTTGGTTCACAAGCTTTGTCGTTCGCACAACACACCAATATGTGTGAACGTTGTGCACCAAACTGAGTGAACATAGTGCTAAGCTGCTGGCAGCCAAGCGAAGAAAAAACAGCAGGTACAACGTGTGTGCGTAGTATACTCTTTGGTGTGAGGTGTGAGCACGTGGGAATGATGTTGGCTACTTACGCGTTTTACTACTTTCTTGAATGAATGCTGCAGTTAATTTCAGGCTTACATCAAATTAGGTTTATTGGCAAGATAAGGATTTTAAACAGTAATAACTCAGGCAGTTTTGGGTGACTATTTAGGCAACATTTAGACAAACAGTTCTCCCAACGTTAACAGTATGATGTTTTAATCTGAGTCTAAGATTGTGCGCGTTTTCTTGTGGCCCAGAAACCGGTCGTGTTAGAACCACGCTTTACTTACACAAAGGTAAACGATTGACCTACTTCACGGTGCTTTGTTGTGCCGCCGTTAATGTTTGGATTTACAACTGCTTGCAGACACGTGGGTTTTGGATAACGCCTTGTGCAAATGTAACAGCTATTATAGTCGGGAAATACTACTACACCGAGTCACAAAGTTTTTGCCCAACTTGATTCACATACAGGTCTGTGTAAAGTAGAAATCTATGCGAATTTTAATGGATAAGCGTGAACAGGGCAACCACCGTTCAAAGCGTTGTAACTTGTCGTGCAAAACAAACTAAACCAGTGGTTTTCAACCTAAACCCTTACAACAGTAAATCATGTCACATTCAGGTGTTAAATCAGTAAATTTATAAATATAATCTTAACCAACGTAACTGCACGTCTATTGCATAAGCAAATCTTTGTTGTACGTTGTTTCATCACACATAGACCATTGTGAGTGATTGTTGCATTGTGAGTGATTGTTGCATCACAAACTGGCTGTAGCTAATATTTGCAAACTAATGTTATGACTAAACAAATGTAACTGATGACTTTAGCGGGAGTGTTGAGCTTTGCGTGATTTCACTGGTTGAAAACCACTGTTTTAATTATTTAATCCATGCGCGGTGGTAATAACGTGTAGTTTTATGGCATGTATTTTGTTTATTACGGCGTTTAGGTATTTATGCAACAACCTTCTACATGTTGTAATTCTTAAATATGCACAAACAACGCGGTAAAATGACAATTTTCAGATGCGTTGTTTGTGCACATTTAAATCCTGATGACGGTTGTTGTACGTTAACCGAAACACCGCAAAAATTCTACGTCTGGTCGTGTCACTAACAAATATTTGTGTGTTTGCTGTAATATGTAGTCAGAATTTTTCATATTTTGTAGCCAAACTGTGTAGTTAAATTAATGCAACAGAAGAAAAACATTGACCCTGTGACGTCGTTTGAGTGCCGATTAACAATAGACACTTACTAAAGTGTTCAGAACGGAAAATCATCCAGATACACTTGAAACATGCTTGAAAGGATGGGGAATGACGTCATTTAAATGTACTTGAGCTCACTGAAAAAACATTTTTCTTTTGTGAGCGTAAGTTGTGAGCAAGAGTGTTCATATTAAAAGTGGTCCAAACACATTCGAAAGGATGTCCACCGGAGTGACGTCATTTACATGCACGTATTGTGAAAAGATTTGCAAAACAAAGAACAAACTTACCCTTCATATTCGAACTCATACCGGAGAGAAACCTTACAGATGCGAATTTTGTGAAAAAACTTACGCGACAAAGGATCAAGTTAAAGTCCACAAACGAGTACATACTGGGGAGAAACCCTTCTCTTGTTCGATTTGCCCGAAAGCATACGCGAAGAAGGCATCACTCGACATTCACATCTGCACTCACACCGGAGAGAAACCTTACAAATGCGAAATTTGCAAAAAGTGTTTTGGAACAAAGATGCATATGAAAGTCCACAAACGAATTCATACTGGAGAGAGACCATACAAGTGCAGCATCTGTGACAAAGCTTTTACTTCGGCTCACACCCGAAACAAACACGTTTTTATCCACAGTGGAAAACCGCTGCTGTGTCACATTTGCAATAAAGCTCTCCGTGATACTTTCAGCCTTGATGCACACATTCGAACCCACTTTGGACAGAAACCTTTCAAGTGCGCACTTTGCCCCAAATCATTCAAACACAAGGGCGAATTTAATGTACATCATCGAGTTCATACTGGAGAGAAACCTTTTAAGTGCACGCTTTGCCAAAAAGACTTCAAGCACAAAGCTCAACTAGTAATACACAAACGAAGTCACACTGGAGAGAGACCTTTTCAATGCAAGTTTTGTCCAAAATCTTTTAAATCTTCTGGGGAGGTCAAAATCCACGAACGAAAGCACACTGGAGAGAAACCCTTTAAGTGCAAGTATTGCGAAAAATGTTTCGGAACATCATCAGAAGTGACAGTTCACAGAAGAAATCACACTGGAGAGAAACCGTACAAGTGCTCTTATTGTCCGAAGGCCTTCAAATTAAAAGGTCAACTTGTCCACCACACTCGGGTTCATACTGGAGAGAAACCTTACCATTGCTCGTATTGTGAAAAACGTTTCATAACCTCAACAGAACTTAAACTTCACGAACGAGTTCACACTGGAGAGAAACCATGTAAATGCGATATATGTAAAAAATGCTTCAGAACTTCCCGTCAAGTCAAGACCCACAAGTGCAAACCACACTGAAACCTTTTAAGTGTAAAATTTGTGAAAAAAGTTTTCAAGAACTTTTTGGGAAGTCACGATCCACAGAAGAAACCATACGGAAGAAAAACCTAGCACGCTTGCTATATGTTAAAATTCCTAAACTGCATCCGATATGTCAAAATGCACGAACGGTCTCATTACGGAAGGAAAGGCTATTTAAGTGCCACAAATGCGACAGCTTTTACCAATGCACGATCACTAACGAGGCGTTTTCAAACTAACTGAGTACCAATTACAATCGCAGTTTTCATTATTATACCTGTTTAACGTATATGCTAGTGATACAAGTGTAACCTTATATGTGATTTCCAAAACGTCATAAAGATTTTCCGCGGTAGCGTGTGTCTGTATCATTTGCTGACGTATGTCTAACACTTTGTATAATAAACATCGTTTTAAACACCCTGAAACGCAACGATACACTGTAATACAAAATGTTCTTGTTTACGTTTCTCGTGTTGCGGTTTTTGGCTCAGTAGTTCTTAACCGGTGGCGAAATTTCCATCAGTTTCAAATTATAGGGTTGTAGTTGGGTATTTAGTCGGCACCAAAATATACAAAAGTAGCAAGTGTGCATCGCTTCAGACATAAGAATATAATTATCCAAGGTAGCATCACATATGCACTCTTGTGTAAGACATTAGTTATTTGTATTTCCAATCAATTTAAACAATGAAAGTCGACCAAGATCGTTTCGAATATGCTTCAAGGCAAATTATATTTTTACATTTTTGCGGAGAGTCATCAAGCCGAATTCAAACTTCCAACCCTACTCTGGACTTCGTAGAACGCAATGCTAAATACTTATAACTTCCTGTTCAACACAGCTTCGTCGTTTGCAAGCCAACAAGCCGCACCATACTGTGTGGAAATGAGTTCAAATGTGCGACTTCAGTGCGCCAAACCAAGTGAACGCACGTGGATCAAACCAAGTGAACGTTTGGATCAAACTGAAGAAGGTAACAGTTGCAGTGGGGGTAACAAGCATGCGGTTATGACGTTCACTTGCTTGTTTTTTGAACCGTTTGGCCAATTATTAAATAACTTATTGCAAGGCAGTTCATAAGCAAAAGATTTAGTTTAATTATTATTCGCGTTTCAGTTCAGCAGACACTTCAGTAAAAGTTTCTTATTGTGTCGTTTTAGGGAGATTTATGAGTAATTTCTTTTCAGTGTACATCTTCGTTTACCCAAGATGCTGCGCGATAGATGCAAGTTTTTTAAAAGTAAATGTTACTATTGAATACTGCATTTGAAAGAGCTTAATTTACGTATTATTGCAGATTAATGTCATGTGTGTGCGCTTCTGTAGGTAGTGCTGTAACAAGTATAAGATCACAGAAAATATCCTCATATGAACGCAAACACTTCACAAACTGAGAATATTCGGAGGAAAAGCAAACGCCGCAGATAACTTTTTCCGACAACCTCCCTTCAAGACGGTTTAAAATATAAATTTAATTTGGATCAAACTGAATTTACAAGAAAGCCCTTGAAGACATGTTCGTACGACTTTTAACGGGAGAGAAACCTTTCAGATGCGAAATTTGTGAAAAATGTTTCACAAAAAGTGCCACCGTCAAAATCCACCTACGCACTCATACTGTTAAGAAATCATTCAAGTGCAATGTATGTGGTAAAGCTTTCAACACAAATGCCAACCTTGACAAACACGTACGAATTCACACCAAAAATAAACCATTCAAGTGCTCATTTTGCTCCAAAGGTTTTCGGCAAAGCGGAAATCGCGACGTACACGTTCGAATTCACACTGGAGAAAAACCATTTAAGTGCCCGTTGTGTTCCAAAGGCTTTCGACAGAAAGGCAATCGTGACGTACACATTCAAGGTCATACTGGAGAAAAACCTTTCAGATGCGAAATCTGTGAAAAATGTTTTGCAACAAGTGGACGAGTGAAAGCTCACAGACAAACGCACATGGGGAGTCGTTTGCAGACTTACAAGCAAAAGAACACTGCCGAGAAATGATAACGTCCACGGTACAAGGTTTGCAGGTTGACATCGTACTGGCAAGAAACTTTTTCATTGTGAAATGATTGAAAATGTTCGGGAATAAACTTATTTTCAATTTTACGATTTATAAAATTAAACAAAAAATCATGGAAATACATAATTCAAGCCTTTTAAGTGCACATATTGTTCAAAAGAATCCAGACAGCAATCTCATTTAATCACCCATATTCGTTTTCACACTGGGGACAAACCTTTTCAGTGCACTTATTGTGAAAAAGGATATACTAATCATGCGCTCACAATGATAAGGAACCATTAAAGTGTGGGTACTGTGCAAAATGCTTTATTTCGGCCCGTAGACTCAAAATCCACAAACGAAATCACACTGGAGAGAAACCTTTTAAATGCAGCATTTGTGATAAAGCTTTTACCAATTCTGCTGGAAAAGCGAAGGTGATTCCTCATGTTGGGTATTTTCCGGTTAAACTATACTGATGTTTTCCAAACAAACTTCTCTTGGTCGCGAAAAGACCAATTCATAAAGAGCACAAAGTTTTTAGTTTTAAATTTGTTACTGCAATGCTCATGTTCAGTCAAGCGTAACCGTGGGAACAGTTTTTTTTAGGTACCCAACACGAGGTGGATTGTGTATCAACAACACCTGAACGCCGAAGGAAACCATGGATCAAGCTTGGTATAAACTTCTTGTTCCACTCCATGTTTTAAGATGTGCCGTCGATGTAAAATTAAATGAAGTTTATTCGGAGAAAGTGTTTCAACGTGATTATCAGGGCTGAAGAGTATTCAAACGCTTTTGAGATATTTCTTCACTTTACTGCACAGAATTGTTCAAGTGGTGTTAAGTTACACAAATATGACCAAATATTTTCACTCTAGTCTGGATATAAGAAATTGCAGTAGATTCTTTATTTCCATTTTTTAAATACAATTAACACAGACACCCGTGACTGTTTATTAGAAAAAAGAAACTCTGACGTTAAGTTTCTATGATTAATATTGCAAACATTGCACAAAGGGCTTCTCTCCAGTATGAATTCGCTTATATACACTGCGAGAAAGGGTGGACTGATAAATGATTTCTCAAACGTATGTTGCACTCATGCGGTTTCTCTTTGACATAAATTCCCTTGCTTTCCGGATTTTCTGTCATTTTTGTCGCGCTTCTTTCAGTTTAATAACAAAAACGATCGTGGCCAAAAAATGACTCTGTTTTTACTTTTAACAGCAGCATGTACGCAAGTACCTGCAACTGCAATCAAAATACAAGTTTAACATTTAACAGACTGTAACGCCCCGCTTATTCTGAATCGTTAGAAGTGGAATTTCAGCTATAGAGAGAGCAATGATTTGTTTAGTGACAAAAACTTTTTTCGATCACCTTTCTATGCACAATATGCGCCATCTGCTTTAACTGCTTACGTCATATGGTGCGCTGCACTAAATGGAACCTTATGTCGCACAAACCGCACAAAAGTAACGTATGTGATGCAAGCATTTAATGATTCAGGACTTCTTGCAGAGCACGTCTAAATTCACGCAGAAAATCAACCATTGAAGTGCGCCACATGTGAAAAAGCCTACAAGGCAAATAGAGCAGTTGGGATATTAAAGTAATATCAGTATTGCATTTGGATGAATGGAGTGCAGCATTCTATGTAGAAAGAGTAAACGAAATTGAAATTTATGAAGCACTATGTAGTCTAGAGTAATGTTTTAGCTGTGGAAAAATGCGTGTTGTTATTCAGACAGCATATTTATGTCCATTTCTCGTTTATTTAAACATTTGTAAACATTCAATGCAAAATATAGTGTTATTATGGTTAAAGTCAAGATTATTGGTAACCAACCTTTTGTGAAAGTAAATTAAACACGCTGTACATTGGCACAGTTGTATCCGACCGCATATTTCTCGTATGTTATGTTGTGTTTTCGTGGCATCAACTGTAATTTTATTAACGTCGAATGATACGCCACGAACCCATTTCAACCCATACGGCGAGCGTGTTATTCATTCGTTGCACGGAAGACAACTAAATATCCGGCCGACCTATTTCGTGACACTTCCATAAACGCAGCTGTCTTTTAAATGAGTCACGGATTGGTCTGAACTCAAACGACCCTGTATGCATTTTTTATATAAGCCACACATCTTTGGGTATAAACAGAGTCATTAAGTCAGTCATTAATTCATTCATTAAGTCATTCCTTCACGCATTCGAGTCTGGTTTTCTAACTGTCAATAATTTTCAAGCCAAACAGACAGAGACTTTAGTACGCGTGGTTTGTAACGTGCGACTGTTATTTATGTATTGAACTGACAGATTGACTTTGGGTAAGATAGTAGCCTTTTTTTTATCAGGAGTCAGATATACGGCAGTGTTAATATTTTATGTAGACGTTTTAAATAAAGCCCTACACAGTCAATATAAAAACTATAGCTACACAATTGCAACTTAGTCAAGTGCAGATTCACAAATAACAATGTTTTGTATTTAAAAAACAGGCAAAAACTTTAATCATCGAATTCCAAGAAGAAAACACAAAACAATTGGAAATGGAAGACTTTCACTGTGCGATTTGTGAAAAGTCGTTTGTCGAGAAAAACTCACTGGAAAGGCATAAGATCACTCACAAAGAAGATACTGCTGGAGAAAAACCTTTCAAGTGCACGTTTTGTTTGAAGGTGTTTAGCCAGAAAGGACATCTAAGCAGACACATTCGGACTCATACTGGAGAGAAACCTTTCAGATGCGATTATTGTGAAAAGTGTTTTTCATCCGCATCGGATGTCAAAAAACACAAACGAACTCATACCGGAGAGAAACCTTTCAAATGCATGTTTTGTTCGAAGGTGTTTGGTCATAAACAAAGTTTACATATGCACATACGCATTCATACCGGAGAAAAACCTTACAAGTGCACAAGTTGCTTGAAAGTTTTTTATCAGAAAAGACATCTAAGCACACACATTCGGACTCATACTGGAGAGAAACCTTTTAGATGCGAATATTGTGAAAAGTGCTTTTCAACCACATCGATACTCAAAACTCACAAACAAACTCATACTGGACAGAAACCTTACAAGTGCACGTTTTGTTCGAAGGTGTTCAGCCAGAAAGGACATCTAAGCACACACATTCTGACCCATACCGGAGAGAAACCTTTTAGATGCGATTATTGTGAAAAGTGCTTTTCAAACTCATCGGACGTCAAGAAACACAAACGAACTCATACCGGAGAGAAACCTTTCAAATATATGTTTTGTCCGAAGGTGTTTGGTCGGAAACAAAGTTTACATATGCACATACGCATTCATACCGGAGAAAAACCTTACAAGTGTACGAGTTGCTTGAAAGTTTTTCATCAGGAAAGACATCTAAGCGCACACATTCGAACTCATACTGGAAAGAAACCTTCTTGATGCGGATATTGTGAAAGGTGATTTACAACCACATCGGCACTCAAAACTCACGAACAAACTCATACCTGACAGAAACCTTTCATATGCACGTTTTTTGTCCAAAGGTGTTTAGCCAAAAACGAAATCTGAGCATGCACATTCGAATTCATACCTCGGAGAAACCTTACAAGTGCTCATTTTGTTCAAATGCATTTCATCGAAAAGGACATCTAATTGTACACTTTCGGACTCATACTAGAGAGAAACATTTCAGATGCGATTATTGCGAAAGTGTTTCATAACTGCCACGTATTGAAAATCCACAAACGAATTCATTATGGAGAGAAACCTTTTCACTGCACAGTTTGCCCGAAAAGGTTTAACCATAAAGGAAACTTGTGCAGACACGTTCTTACTCCAGCTGGAGAGTCACCTTCTTAGATTTAATTATAAAGGTTACCGGACATGTTAGAATTTTTTTAACATCATCTGTGCATGCTATTGAATTTTGAGCAATAAACTACCTATGTTGGTTAAGCATGTTGCTTCAGTAGTAAATTCTTACTCTCCGCAGCTTCATATAGTGTGAGGGAAAAAAGTCTTTCATCTCTGGTTGTCAAAACTGTACAGGTAACGACGCGCGTATTATAAAACGTGAAAAGTGGGAGTTTAATTTGAGGGAGAGAGCAATAGTTTGTTCGATAAGGGACACAAAAAAGGTTTTTCTTTGTAACATTTCTAAGCATAATATCCCCCATCTGCTTTAACTGCGTACTTCATAAAGCGCCCTGTACCAAATGGAACGTTGTCGGACACTTCCGGATATACGAAACCTTTCTAGTACCAGCGTTGTTAGAAAATATTTGCCCAGAACTGCAGTCTAATCTCTAACGTTCGTACCCATGCAGGAAAGAAATCGTACAAGACTAACGTATGTGATGCAAGCATTTAATGATTCAGGACTTCGTGCAGAGCACGTTTAAATTCAAGCAGAAGATAAACCATTGAAGTGCGCCACATGTGAAAAGGCCTTCAAGGCACATGTGGCAGTTGGGATATTAAAGTAATATCAGTATTGCATTTGGATGAATGGAGTGCAGCATTCTATGTAGAAAGAGTAAACGGAACTGGAAGTTTATGAGGCACTCGTCGACTACTGGGATATAATTACAAAAAATAACAATTTATATCTTACTTTTAATTTGGTTTAAGAAGGAAGAATAGTTTAATTTACAAAAACAGAATAAGTAGTTTCAGGTTCGGTCGTTGCTTAAAAATAGTTTGTTAAATAATTGTACATAACATGGCGCTAAATGCCCAATTATTATCTGTTCTGTTCAGTTGGTCTTTTTGCCAGTGAACACGCCGCTCCAACCGGTATGAAAGTCATCCGTGCGTAATAACAACGACAAAGGACGAATGCACGGTGGAGATAAATCATTTAAGTGCAGCATGTGACAAAGCGTTGAGAAACATAAAGAAAATAAAGTTTGCCAGAAGGGCAGTATTCAGCAATGTGACAAAGCTTTTTACATTTCGAACGAAGCATATCAGAATTCACACTGGAGTTACATGCTTATCAACATACTGTTTGTAAATGTCACAACCATCATTTAGCAGCGATGTCCAAACGTAGTTTTGTCTAGTAATTGCAACCATCATTTTGTCGCCTCGTGCATTTGTTTGATTGAACCTGTGTAACATACGTGATACGGGTTATAGTGACGTGGCAACAGTTAGTGAGAAAAAGTTTTTGAACATCACATCATAAACAACAATTTGATGTGATGTTCAAAAAGTACACGTAGTTTTCAGTGTTAGTCATTGTGTTTATGGCTTTGCCTTGGTCCACATTCCACTTGTGACTAATTTTTATGTTGTCAATTTCGCAATGTCTTGATGGCAGAGATTTGCATTGCGAATTTTTGTATTAATACATTCATATAAATAGACTGAATGGTCTCGGGTTCAATCGTTGTTTGAAAATTGTGATATAAATAATTGTATTTCACATGGTTCTAAATGCCCAAATCCTGTGCTGTTTCGCTTTTTTGCCTAGCAACACGCCGCACCAAACTGTGTGAAATTTACGCCAAACTGTGTGAGCCAAGCATGGAGAAGCCAAAGCTAAATAACGTGAGTCTTACGTAGCAAAATATAATTTAGCATATTAGGTAATAAGAACCAGATTTCATAGAATAGTTGGGAAACCTCTCTCCATTTTATTAATGTCCTCAAATTTTTTGCTCTCGATCAATTCATTCCATCCCAAATTGTGCAGGTTCGCTCACTTGTTTTTCGGGTCAATCGATCTCGTCTCTCACGCGATATTCTGTTGCGCGGCCCACTTAAAGGCGTCAGGTTTCCTTTCTGAAAAGCCCATTCCCTTCGGGATTGTCCATCCTTTGTTAAATGTTTGCTGACTGTTACTCCATCGGCAATCCTTCTTCTATTCAGAACTCCTAAACCGCCTCTCCACCGCGTACATAAAGTGTTTAACTTTCTAGTGTAAATCACCTCACGTTGTAGCAATGTGAGTTCGCATTGTAGAAATGAGTAGTTATTAATGCGTGTTTCTATTTCGTTGAATGATTAATTTTGAAAAATATATGGTGACGCAATTCTTTGCAAAGGGTTTTGAAATATAGTTAGGTTAGGTAATATTTTATATCACTTGGACTCAAGTGTAAACCGACACTTAGGTCGCAACAGTGTAAGTTGTGGTTCGTTTATTGCCAGGTTGCACAGCAGTGTTTCTTAATTTGGTGATTGCTTTTAAAAATTTACGGTGGTGGATAATAAGTTACCTGTGTCAACAGTAAGCTCGCAAATAACTTGCACAAAACAAAAACAAAGGCTTGCATGATGGTTCAACCGATTAGCAACAACCACTGTTATTTTAGCGAATGGACTTTTTAGTGTTTAGAGGGAGTGTCTATAAGTTTGGTAAATAGGTTGTTGCTTTGGCAAACTTCCATGAGGTTTAACTTGAAGTAAGAATGCACAAAAAGTGATAACAACTATGTGTAGGTGATATAAACCGTCTTGTGCAGATTCCTAAGTAACAACCTCGTGAATACTAAGTAACGATTGTGGGATGTAATGTAAATGAAAACACGAAAGAAAACCAATAGCTAGCAAGAAAGAAATTGGAAAACATGGAAAACTTTCACTGCAACATCTGTGAAAAGTCGTTTGTGACGAAAGACTCACTGGAGAAGCATAATATCACTCACAAAGAAGATAATACTGAAGAGGAACCTCACAAGCGCACGTTTTCGTCAAAAGTGTTCAAGAAGAGCGGAAATCTGACGTCAGGCATTCAAATTCACTCGGGAGAGAAACCTTTCAGATGCGATTATTGCGAAAAATGCTTTTGGACCGCAACGAAACTCAAAGACCACAAACGCACTCATACTGGAGAGAAACCTTTTAAATGTACATTTTGTTCGAAAGCGTTCAACCAGAAAGGAAATTTAAGAAGACACATTCGAACTCATACTGGAGAGAAACATTTAAAATGCACATTTTGTTCCAAATTGTTTGACCAGAAAGGAAGTCTGAGTACACACATTCGAACTCATACCGGAGAGAAACCTTACAAGTGCACATTTTGTTCGAAGATGTTTGGTCAAAGAGGAAATTTAAGCACACACATTCGAACTCATACCGGAGAGAAACCTTACAAGTGCACGATTTGTTCGAAAGCATTTCGTCAAAAAAAAAGTCTAAGAGCCCACACTAGAAACCATACTATCGAAACACCTTACAAGTGCACGATTTGTTCGAAAGTGTTCAACCAGCAACGAAGTCTGACTACACACATTCGTATTCACACTGAAAAGAAACCTTTCAAATGCGATTATTGTGAAAAGTGTTTTTCTTCGGCATCAGAGGTCAAAAAACATAAACGAACTCATACTGGAGAGAAACCTTTTAAATGCACGTTTTGTTCAAAAGCATTTTGTCAGAAAGGAAATCTAAGCATACACCTTCGAACTCATACTGGAGAGAAACCTTACAAGTGCACGATTTGTTCGAAAGCGTTCAACCAGAAAGGAAGTCTGAGAATACACAATCGTATTCATACTGGAGAGAAACCTTTCAAATGCGATTATTGTGAAAAGTGTTTTTATGCGGCATCAGAGGTCAAAAAACATAGACGAACTCATACTGGAGAGAAACCTTTTAAATGCACATTTTGTTCGAAGGTGTTTGGTTGCAAACCAAATCTAACAGTCCACACTCGAATTCATACCGGAGAGAAACCTTTCAGATGCGATTATTGCGAAAAGTGTTTCTCAATCGCATCAACATTCAAAGACCACAAACAAACTCATACTGGAGAGAAACCTTTTAGATGCGATTATTGCGAGAAGTGCTTTTCATCCGCGAGCACATTCAGAGCTCACAAACGTACTCATACAGAAAGGAATTTTGAAAATGCACTGTTTATTCAAAAATCTTTACCCGGAAAAAATAACTAGATACATGCGATCGTACAACGAAAGTGGACGAGACACGATCACACTCATACTGGGGAAGAGAGCCATATACAAGGGTTGCCGGGTCAATTTGAGCTGTTTGGGGAAATTCTGCTAGAATGAGCTTTGAGATGAAGTTAGCACTGAACATTTAATTCTTTTAGCATCAAAATGTCACAGGTCTCGTACACTAACCGTTTAGTGGGACACCAAATTATTTCATTATCGTGCATCTAACCATTCAGTTTTATTCTTTTCTGTGTAGGTTCTTGCATTATCCGTGTTGTGTAGCTTACTGCGCATTTTTCGCCTCTAGTATGTAATTGATAACAGTGGTACATGACGTCACCATCCACGCGAGCCTTATTAGCGATGGCACTGAGGTTAGGCCCATATAATCATTGAGTTCTTGCCGAAAACTTTAAACATTGGTAATTCGGTTATCCAAGGCATGACTTTTTTACTAACGATTATTAATAAACAGAAGTGTACGACATTTGTTGTTTGGCTGCTGTGCCTGTAAACGAGCGAATAACAAAGTAAGCTGGTAACCCATACTGGGCAGGAAACAAAAACGTTTGCAGTGTTCATATAGTGTGTGAAGCAGCGGATCGCACACTGAAACGACAGAAGAAAATGATTCAGGTGGAGTTGAAGCCTTCCTGTAAAGCTCCCGCAGCTCTCTGGTGTCCTTCCAGCAAACACAAATTTTGTTATAAAAAAAACACTATGATAATCCTTTTTACTGAGTTTGTTGTTTCTCGTGATCTAGGCTGATGCACGCACGCTTTACGGTTAATTAGTTGCCTTCAATTCAGAAACTTTTCAATTATATTTCAAAAAAAGCTCTTGAACAATTTAACTTTGCTCGGCCTGCTATTACATCGTGTGTTTCAATCAATAAATAAGTTTGCTTACGGAGTCAAAGTTAGCAATTAACAGCAAAGAACACGCAAGCAGACTTCAGTTTTAGTTAAAGCAGCCGAGCAAATACATTCGTACGCTGCAATGTTGTAAAGCATGGTGACAAGAAGCTTTAGAAGTGATGTTGTAACATGGTTTTATCTAGTCATTGCAACCGCTTGTGTATTGCCTCGTGTCTGTTTTTGATAAGAAAACCCTTGGAACTTGCCCATTTCAGGCTCTTAACATTTCATTTCCCCTTTATCTTGTAATCGGCGATCCACGTGTTTCATTGCAGATAATAACCACACTACAAAAATTCTTTCTCTTTGCTTGGCATCTTCAACCTTTAAATATGGCCACAATTTATACCTTTTTCACACGTAGAACTTTCCGTATACACGATGAAATCTTATCTGCACACCAGCAGATACGAATACGCAATTGGTAATTTGTATAGCGCATTATATCCAGTCAAAGTGTTGCCAGATAAGTTTGGGATTCTACGTAGAGTAAATGTTAAGGCAGGGGAAAAATATAATCAACTTGCTTTATTGTTGGCAGAAGTATCAGACTAAACTTTACGTTGTAACTGTGAGTTGTGGGATTACTGCTTTATTTGACGCTGCGAATTTTTTGTCTTAACTTGTTTCTGTTTTCGTGACGTATAATTGTTGTGGTGATGAACTTAGCGAAAGTAAAAACGGAATGGAAAACAGTGGCTGTATAGGCATAGAAAAACCTTGTAAATGTACATCTATTCGAAAGTGTTTAAGCATAGAGGTTATCTACGAAAACACATTCGGACTCATACTGAAGAAAAAACTTACAAATGCATAATTTAGGGTCATAAAGGAAATCAAACAACACACATTAGGACTCATACTGGAGAAAAACGTTTCAGATGTGATTATTGTATAAAGTGTTTTTCAACCGTACAGGTTCTCCAAGCTCACAAACGAATTCATACTGGAAAAAAAACCTTTTAAATGCACGTTTTGTTCGCAAGTTTTTAGTCACACAGGATACCTAAGCAAACACATTCGAACTCATACTGGAGAGAAACCTTTCAGATGCGATTATTGCGACAAGTGTTTCATAACGGGAAAGAAATTGAAAATCAACAAACGAACTCATACTGGGGAGAAACCTTTTCCCTGCACATTTTGCTCGAAAAGGTTTAACCATAAAAGAAATTTGGGCAAACACGTTCTTACTCGTGCTGGAGAGTGACTATAAATTTTGGATTTTGGAGTTTTTTATCATTATTCGTGGATTGCAATTGAATTTTGAACAATAAATTACTAATGTTGTCAAACATGCTACATGGTGCCATGTCATAAAGTGTTAAAAATGGGAATTCAATTTGAGAGAGGTCTATTATTTGTACGAAAAGCGACGAAAAATAGAGTTTGTCTCGGGGACTTTTCTAAACACATTTTGCTTCTTGTGCTTTAACTGCGCCATGTCTCAGCCATGCATGTTTCAAACAAATCCCCTTCTTTAAACCTTTCACTTGCAACACATGTGAAATTGGATTTAGCGGATCAAGTAAAAAAATAGCAGCGCAGGTTATAAATCGCTCTGCACGAAAAGGCAGTGGAAGTTTTACAGGAAAGCTGAACTCCGTCTGCATCATTCATCTCACCTGTGTTTGAACTGAGTGGAAAATTAAGTCCGAAAACAAAACCTCCAATCGCACCTCTAAAACTTCTTTGCCTGATACCTTTATTACCGTCGCACTTTATGCTTCCAATACAACATCTGCTCGGTTCATGTATAATAGACACTTGCACATTTAAGAATGCATAAATGTTAGTACATGATCAGTATGAAGGTTCAACAGCGATTATATGCAAAGTGAGCTACAGATATGGACCGGTAAGAAACAAAGCTATTTTCTGTATATTCTGTTGTGAGTCATTTAGAAGCTAGTAGACAGAAAAAAGGTTCCTATATTAACGTTTTATTTGGGAATTCGGTCCTGTGCAGTCCGATAGCGCAAAAATAACGCGAATACAAAGAACTTTCCTGCATAAGTTGGCGTTGTAGCAAATAAATTCTAGCGTTATTATTATTGATAAATTCGACAAAAACCATGTATGACTATATTCCGCGCAGGTCATTTCACAACTGTTCACAGTTTGCTTTATTGTTAGCATATTACTCTCACAAAATATGTAAATGCATTCGATTCAAAATATTTTATTTGTGTGCGGTTGCCTATGTAAGTTATTTAAAGAAAATTCCTAATTGCATTATTTTCGTGTGGATCATGATCAGATTTTAAGTTTATTGGAAATAACAGAAGTTCAATGAAGGTTTCAACAAAAGCAGAAAATCAAAAATCATATCCCAGAATCTATGACCGAAGTCATTCTGATGAGAAATTATTCAGATGCGAATTTTGCGAGAAATGTTTTGCAAAACGTTGGACTGTCAAAAGACACAAAAGAATTCACACTGGAGAAAAACCATTCAAGTGCAATGTATGTGAAAAGGCTTTTAGTAGGAAGAGTTTTCATAAAGAACACGAACGAACACACACTGATGAGAAACCATACAAGTGTAGATTTTGTGACTCTGCATTTAAAACGAGAAGTCATCTTGAAAAACATTTAAAAACCCACCCAGGAGAGAAACCTTTCAGATCTGAAATTTGTGGATTTCACACCAGAGAAAAACCCTTCAGATGTGAAATTTGCGAAAAATGTTTTGCAACAAGCTATTAAGTCACAATTTACAAACGAATACACACTGGAGAGTTCCCATACAGGTGCAACGTATGTGATAAGGGCTTCACCAATTCAAGCGCCCGAAACATCCACATTCGAATTCACACTGGAGAGTTGCCGTGCAGGTGCAACGTATGTGATAAGGGCTTCATCAATTCGAGCGCCCGGACAATCCACATTCGAATTCACACAGGAGAGCTGCCATACAGTTGTAACACATGTGATAAGGGCTTCACCAATTCGAGCGCTCGAACCAAACACATTCGAATCCACACGGGAGAAAGACCTTATGATTGCAGTGTTTGTTTGAAACGATTTGTAACCACAAGCACTGGAAATAGTCAATCAAGCCGCTGGTCCAGACACTTTCTGACACTTTGAAATAGTCATATGCTAACTCTGGTCCAGACACAACTCACAATTGACAAATGTTACGTGTTTACGTAACAGTCAGACGTATACGTCATTAAATTTCGGAATCTTTTAAACTTGAAATGCGGTAAAAAATAGGAACGCGCATTCGTCGGCGACTTCATTTCAAAGCCTATGGTAGGATCGCATATCGTAAATAATCGCACGCGATGCAGATGTTCGTATGCGATGTGTTCAGTAAATATTCCCGCGATTGTGTTGTGGGTCAGTCATATTAACGGCGCCAGGAAACTGTATGTAAAGTGCCCTTTCCTGTTTGCTGACCGTTGGCCTGTATTGTCCACACCTTGTTGTTAACCGTTGATTGACAAGCGCTGCCGTCTTTTCTGATTAGTTGTCTATGATTTGTGTACCTTCTCATGTACCGCCAGTCAATTTTCACTTGCGTTTTGACATCTCTGAACTTGTATATCGAATGTGTAATGCGTGTATGTGTAATTCTCTGACTAATTTTGTGTAATAAATAGTGTCATAGTTTTACATCAGGTTTTCAATTAAAGTCAGGTTAGGAAACACAATAATTGAAACTCACGTGTGACCTTACGTCAAAAGCACTAATCAACAGGATTTTCCCCAATTGTTAATTAATATTGTTAAGACCCAATGTTAAGCTAAGATCTGGCATACAGGTTGCAACAGAGATAAACCATTTAAGTGCAACATTTGTGATAAAGCTTTACCTCTTCAGACAATCGAAGGGTACACATTAGAATTCACACAGGAGAAAAACATTATAGAATGCATTGTTGCATTCAAATACATACTTATCAACATATTGTTTTTCAATCGAACTTACAAACAGTATTTAGAAGTAATGTTTAACCGTAGTTTTATCTACTGACCTGAACATTCAGTTTGTCGTCTCGTGCAGTTGTTTGATTAAGACTCCCCGCTGGGAAGTTGGCACGCTTGGTGTTAACGACCTTCCGTTTCCCGTCTGTTCCGCCGACGCAAGCACCCCTCGCAGATAACAACCACTCCGTAAAACCTCCTATCCCAACTCTAACACTTCTTTTTTTTCCCTTTGTCACTTTAACCTTTAAATATTGATTCATTTTTCAACTTTTCCACACACAGAACTTTTCAAGCACTGGGATTCACCCCTACGTACAATAGCAGATATACGAGTACGTAATTACCGATTTAGTTATATTTGGTGTGTTTGAGAAAGGCCGCACGAATATTAAACAGCAAACTGCAGATACAAATTTAACAACCTCTGATGCGCAATATGTCGAGACAAATTATGACCGTTTTGACGCATTTTCAAAACTGGAATAAATATTAAGAATGAGGTTGCAAAGTAATCAATTTGCTTTAATGTTGGCAGAGATATAAGACTGACTTACATTTGCGCTGTAACTGTGGATTGTGAGGTCATTGGCATTAGAAAAGAAATTGAACCATCGGAGTCCAAGGAGAAAAAACTAAACAAATTGACATGGAACAGATTCACTGGAAAATTGGCGAAAAGTCGTTTCAAACGAAAGACTCACTGGAGAAGCATGAGATCACTCACGATGAAGTTAATCCATTTCGTTGCGAAAAAGTCAAAGAGAAATCTTACAAGTGCACGTTTTGTTGGAAAGTCTTCAACCAGAAAGGAAATCTAAACATACACATTCGAACTCATACTGGAGAGAAACCTTACAAGTGCACGTTTTGTTCGAAAGATTTCAAGCAAAGGGGACATCTGAGCGCACACATTCGGACTCATACGGAAGTAAAACCTTACAAGTGCATGTTTTGTTCGAAAGTTTTTAAGCAAAGGGGACATCTAAGCATACACATTCGCACACATACTGGAGAGAAGCCTTACAGATGCACGTTTTGTTTGAAGGTTTTTGGCCAGAAAGTAAATTTAAGCAGACACATTCGCACTCATACTGGAGAAAAACCCTTCAGATGCAATTTTTGTGAAAAGTGTTTTTCAACCACATCGGTACTCCAAGTTCACAAAAGAACTCATACTGGAGAGAAACATTTTAAATGCACGCTTTGTACCCAAGATTTTAGGTATAGTGGACAACTAAGCAGACACATTCGAGCTCATACTGGAGAGAAACCTTTCAGATGCGATATTTGCGAAAAGTCTTTTATAACTGCATCGGATGTCAAACAACACATTCGAACTCATACTGGAGAGAAACCTTTCAAATGCACATTTTGTTCGAAAGTGTTCAACCAGAAAGGAAATTTGAGCACACACATTCAAACCCACACTGGAGAGAAACCTTTCAAATGCACATTTTGTTCGAAATTGTTTAGCACGAAAGGGAATCTGAACCAACACATTCGAACACATACTGGAGAGAAACCTTTCAAATGCACATTTTGTTCGAAAGTGTTCAACCAGAAAGGAAATTTGAGTAAACACATTCAAACCCACACTGGAGAGAAACCTTTCAAATCCACATATTGTTCCAAATTGTTTAGCACGAAAGTAAATCTAAACCAACACATTCGAACTCAAACCGGAGAGTGCTCAAACCCTCCCACAACGGTCACCGCATCAATTTGAGCTCGGCTTAAAAATACTGCTCTAGAAGGAACTAATGGTAGCGCTGAATATTTGATACGTTCTGCCCACAAATGTGTCAATGTTGTACAACAACCGCAGCAGAACACTAAACTGTTTATTATCGTTATCTATAACCGTTCACTTTAGTTTCTTTTTGTGAACTGTTGTTCTACAATAAACTTCCTATGTTGGTTGGAAATTGTTGGAATAATCGTACTTTACTTGGTTCCAAATGCTCAATTCATATCTCTCCTGTGCAGTTGACTGTTTGCAGATCCACACACCGCACCAAACCGTGTGATAGTTATGTGATGAAGCTTTCAACAAAGCAGGATATCGAACGAACTCACAACCATTATTTAAAAGTGATGTTTACCGTATATCTGGTCGTTGCAACCGTCAGTCGGTAGCCTCTTGCTGTTATTTGATATGAACATCGCAAGAAAGTTGGCACGTTTTGTATTATCATCCTTTCACAACCGTGGATTGCGATATCAAAGGCATTAGACAAGAAATTAAACCATCGTAGTCGAAGTAGAAAGCAAATAGAAATGAAACATGTTTTCTAACATCACCTGAAGACTTCTAAACACAAAGACTTCGCAAACTTGCCACAAGCTTGCCCCAGGCGCTCTTCACACTGTTTGGTAAAGTGCGTTCACGAAGTTTGGCGCCAATTAGGTTGGTTCTCCACTGCTTTTGTTACGTATATAATGTCCATTATTTCAAACAATGTTATGCAGTATTATTCGTTGTGTTTTTGGCTTGGTGTAGTGCTGCATGGAAGATACTTTTACACCGGGTCACAAAGTTTTTTCCAAACTTGATCCACATATAAGCCTATGTAACATAGAAATCTGTGCGAATGTTAACGCTACGATTTCGTGTAGTATTTCAACTCAAATTTATAAACAAAAATAACAGGCTGAGGCCCTGTTCACGCCTAATCATTAAAATTCGCACAGATTTCTGTTTTACACATACTTATATGTGGATCAAGTTTGGAAAAAACTTTGTGACCCGGTGTAGTAGTATTTTCCGTGCTGCATGCGGTTCCTTTAACCCTTTAGAGCCCCAGGGTCACCAGTGACCACATGACTATAAAGACCCATGCAAGAAAGGTTGCTTGTTTTTTAAAATGTTTTGCCTTTAAAGCCCAGAGTCACCCCTTTGCCCTGGTTTGCATAAAATTTTAAAGGCGGTGGATGTCGCTATAGCGATTTTTTGATTGACACAGCAAGCACATCGGAAGAAAACACAAAAGTGCGTTTAAGCTACATCTAAATATATAAAAAAAAACGAATTTGCAAATAAAGTTGGTAATCCTTGAGCTAAGGCCCTGTATAGTATCTGTAAAAAAGTTAGGTATTAGTAGCACATATTTTTAAGAAACGGCACACCTTATAATTTCATGGGGTCGTGTATGGGACATAGGGCATTGGTGACAATCACAATGAATTTGTATGTATCATGTTTTTAAGCTTTTTTATGAATATTATTACATAACAGCATCATATTGTACTAGAAATAATACGTGCATCGTCTATTCTATTATCTCGATTTCGGATCAGGTTTTTATTTTATGCATGGTAATATAGCTATTTGCGTAGGTTATTTCAAATTTTATTGGTATAAATAATCATTGACCATAAAAAGTTTACAAGTATCGCTTTTACAACTTGTGTAGCATCAGCACCGACCTAAATAAGGCATTGTTTAGCTTTGAATACTGATATTACATCTTGTTTGCCAGTAATTGCCGATTTCTATGAATGCACATTTGCGTGTTGCAATCTCATAGACTCATACCGTCTGTGACGCAATAATAAGCGACCAAGTTTTAAGTGATAACGCAACGTGGTTCTGTCCTTTTTGTGTCCAAAAATTGGTTGTTTGACCAAACATAGTAACCTATTACCTCGATTTCATTCCGGTTGTTACTTGTGCTTCTAAAGAAATGCATAGCTACGCCAGTTTTAACAATATTATAAAGTTTTTCGAAAACTAAGAACGTATACTGGATTCCTATAAAAATCATGTATACAGCCCACAGGTAGGGTTTATTACGGTACATGTATAGTTTTGTAGGGTATGGTTGGTATCAATGGTACTGGTTCAATACTGACTTGAAAGTGATGTTTGCAGCTCCAAGTTATCCAAGTAGGCTATTGAAAGATTTTTATCACTTCTATGCTTCCTTTAATTCATAATCACTCGTAACTATGTAGATGTAATTTTTGCTATTATTAGGAAAAGAAGAAATGAAATCTGAACTACAAATTCTCACAGTTTCATTTTTTTGTGTAAGGACACCTTTTCAGCCTTCCTTCGCTTTCTCTGGTGTGGCTTTTTTCCACAACAGCTTGCTGGAGGTATGGTATGCACATTGAAAATAGGATTTCTGCTGTTAGGATTGTGTTTCATGTTAAAGGAGCATAGATTTTATCTTTAAAATATGGTTTATGCTTTACCAAGGCCTTTTGATCATATATTCTGAAGATGATGTTGTATTTTTTTAATGCAAACTTAAACGTTTGGAAAAATTCCAGGTAAGTTGGAGTGTCAGACCTTGTGTGGAAAAAACTGGTCCAAGAAATAATGGATGCTTTTGGGTTGAATTCTGAGTTAATTAAATGTTTTATCCACACACAAGACAGCTCTGGAATAACAGTAAAACCTATTTATATCTAAAATTAAATAAGCAGTTTCCATCGGGAGTTGTTCTCACTGCAACTTTGGATTTATAATTTGTCTTTTTTCACACCATTTGAGGAATAATCCAAATTTATGCTGTTTATCGCCAACTGTTTGTTTGTAAATGTATGATTGAAATTTTTTAGAAGCAAATCCTCTCTCTGTGGCCAATATTTTCTTTGAGGCAGTTTCATTGCAAAAAACAAATTATATAAACCAAAACAATTTGCTGTAAAAAGATGTCATGTCACGTTGAACCTGGTTTACTACAACCTACTAATATCTTCCTGAGGTTAACTAACTGTTTAGTTCTTTTGGTACACTTTTTTTAGATGTTGTGTTGTTCATGCACTTATTGAATTTTGTTCCTTTGTTAGGAAGACATTACATGTGTTGCAAATGTCTCGTGTTTTTCTAAGGTACACTTTTAGATGCAGTGTTTTCAGTTACAGGTTTACAGATTTCTTAGATTTTGTTCCTCCAATCAACTTGCAAGACATTACACAAGTTTTTCCATTTTTTCAAAGACTAATTTTGATGAAAAATTGTAGATATGAGATGGATCTTTCATAAAATCACGAATGATTGGACACTTAAAGGGGTCATTTTTCCAGAAATACAGCCCGATTTTTTTGCTCCAATTTCAACATAATTTACAGCAGCACCCACCAGCAAGTAACTACCTAATTTAAACAGCCCGAAAATTCGCCATGACAACAGCACGCATACGTGCGCTCATTCAACCGTAAATTCAACTTGTTTTCATAGAAATACCAATATGCGTCCTTAAGGATAAAAATAGCAGTAACAGCCACAATAATAGAGGTGCCTTTTTGTTTGTGTTGCGTGTATTTGCAGTGATACAAATTAACGTTTTTCCTAGCATGTCAGTTTATTACACTTGGCAAACCTCCAAAACCCACCAAATGGTGAAAGATGAACAAGACTAGGCCTTATACTTTTATGTATGTTTTGATACATGATGGGCATTGAACTTGCATTTCACAATAAAGTTAAAAACATGATATCAAACACGTAGATAGACAGTATATCAAAATATATTTGACTGAATGCACAAGAACTGCATTTTTTCATAAGAGGTCTTGTTGTGTTTTGGGATCCAAGTTTCTGATCACATGGCCCCTCTGAACCCAACCTGCAGAAAAGTTTCCCCGCCAACCCGGTATATTTAGAGGAACCCCTGCTGCATGTCGCAACTGTTTGAAGTTAGTCATGTACAGGAATTTAATTGTTGCATAAAGGCAGAAGCCTTGGTACTCTCAGGTTCAATCATTGGTTCAAAATGGTGCATTAAATAATTGTACTTCAAGTGGTTTTGGTGTTGTTTTTTTTGTGGATAAACACGCCGCACCAAACATTGTGAAAGTTATACACCTAACTATGTGAAATTTGCGCGCCAAACTGTGTGAGCAAAGCATGGGGAAACAGCAAAAGCGTAAATAAATAAATAAATGGTTGCTTTGTTGCCAGGTTGTAGAGCAGTGTTTCTTAACCTAGTGAGTAGTTAGTTGGCCGTAGGGTAAATGAAAATTTTGCCAGTGTGAACCCAAAAGGAACAGTGAGTAATTAATCCTTACCGTTGTTTTTTTGTGCTGTTTGTAATAGAGTAATGGGATCTGGTGTACTTTTAGCACCAAACCTAATTTCTTAACTATTCCGAGCACTGCTAACCTAATATCTTTACACGAATGTTAAATGACACCTTACAAGTCACCATACCAAATTTGAAGAGAACTGCAGATACAGATCAGGTAACTTCTGATTCGCAATATGCCGAGTCATATTAATTTGATTCCTCTCCTACAATTGCATTAAATATTGAGACAGATGTTGCAATATATTCATTTTGCTTTTTTGTTGGCAAAGATATAGGACTTACTTACCTTTAAGCTGTAACTGTGGATTGTGAGATCATTGGCATTCCAAAAGAAATTGAACCATCGTAGTCCAAGGAGAAAACACTGAACAAATTGAAATGGAACAGATTCAGTGCAAGATTTGTGAAAAGTCATTTCAAACTAAAGACTCACTGGAGAAGCATGAGATCACTCACAACGACGGTAGGCTAATCCATTTCTTTGCAAAAAAATTAAAGAGAAATCTTACAAGTGCACGTTTTGTTCGAAAGTCTTCAACCAGAAAGGAAACCTAAGCAAACACATTCGGACTCATACTGGAGAGAAGCCTTACAGATGCAAGTTTTGTTCGAAGGCTTTTAAGCAAAGGGAGTGTCTAAGCATACACATTCGGACTCATACTGGAGAGAAGCTTTACAGATGCAAGTTTTGTTTGATGGTTTTTGGCCGAAAATATAATTTAACCACACACATTCGAACTCATACTGGTGAAAAACCCTTCAGATGTGATTTTTGTGAAAAGTGTTTTTCAACCACATCGATACTCAAAGCTCACAAACGAACTCATACTGGAGAGAAAACATTTCGATGCACATTTTGTTCGAAATTGTTTAGCACACAAGGAGGTTTAAACCAACACATTCGAGCTCATACCGGAGATAAACCTTTTAAATGCATATTTTGTTCAAAAATGTTCAACCATACAGGAAGTTTGAGTGCACACATTCGAACACATACTGGAGAGAAACCTTTCAAATGCGCAGTTTGTTCCAAAGTGTTCAACCAGAAAGGAAATTTGATTACACACATTCAAACCCACACGGGAGAGAAACCTTTCAAATGCACATTTTGTTCCAAAGTGTTCAACCAGAAAGGAAATTTGAGTGCACACATTCAAACACACTCTGGAGAGAAACCTTTCAAATGTACATTTTGTTCAAAATTGTTTAGCACGAAAGGAAATCTAAGCCAACACATTCGAATTCATACTGGAGAGAAATCTTTCAAATGCACATTTTGTTCGAAAGTGTTCAACCGGAAAGGAAATTTGATTACACACATTCAAACCCACACGGGAGAGAAACCTTTCAAATGCACATTTTGTTCAAAATTGTTTAGCACGAAAGGGAATCTAAACCAACACATTCGAACTCATACTAAAGAGTGCCCACATCCTTCCACAACTGTCACCGCATCAATTTGAGCTCGGTTTAAATTCTGCTCTAGAAACTAATCTGGGCGATGTATATTTAATACTTTCTTCTCAAAAATGTGTTAATGTTGTACACCAATCGTAGTTGAACACTAAACTGTTTATTATCGTGCATCTATAACCTTTCAATTCATTTTCCTTTTCGTGAACCGCTGTTCTATAATAAACCACAGATGCTGGTTAAACATGGTGCCTTATTTACCAACATCCTACTCACCGCAGCTTAACTGGATGGCCATCGCAAAGGGAATTAATCTATCTTGTAAAATAGACATAATTAGTGCTAGTGTTTGCATATGAATGATAGTTGGCACCGCATTGGTAATGAGAACAGTTTTACTCAATATTGTTAACTTTAGAAAATCTAGAAAATAATGGACTTACAAGAGAAACAAAATTGTTTTGAAAAGTGGCAGTAACAAGAGTCATAAAGCGTTAAAAGTGGTATTTCAGTTTAGGAAAATGCAAGAATATTGTTCTTATAAAACACAAAAAATATAGTGTACTTTTCCAAGTGCAATATGGATTGGGTCATAAACAATATACTAGTTAATTTGAAGTCGTTGTCCTGTGATGGGTGTCATCTTATTCGTGTGCTGCAGGTAAGTATGTCCAACGTTCTTTACAACATTTCTTCCGTCACCTTTCTCTTTTGTCACAGAACTTGAAAGTTCATTTTGCTGCAATATGAGCAATGAGTTGTATTGTTCTCATTTCTTCAAGGCTTAATTTCCACCTATTTGATATCACGCAGTACCACAAACAAATAAGCTGACATGCAAAGTGACATGCTGAAGTTTTGTGACACGTGAAGTGACATGCTTGGAAAAAGTGACATATGTCACCGTGTGGCACGTGTCACGAAAACGGTTATAGGGCCTGTTGGTCTCTGCTGTGCATATTTTCAAGAAAAGTTATCAACATCCTAAAACGGTACCTAAATGTTTTAAAAGCAACAAATGTGTTAAAAATTTAGCGGTTTAAGCAATTCATTCACTGATGTAGTATAATGCTGGAGATAATGGTCACCAAAAAGTTTCTGAAAACTTTAAATATTGGAAATAACATTTAATTTCTTTATCAAGTTAAAATTTCTTGACGAACGAATGGGAATGAGAACTGAAGCAAATAAGTAGTGCAATTATGAAGGAAACTAAATGTATGACGTCAGGGAGTCCATGTAAACGAGCTGCTACCACCTACGGTAGTTAAAATCATAACGAAACCATTTATTTTATGCATTTAACTTTGGTGAAAGAAGGCAAAATTTTTTGACTCACAAAAACAGACTACGCAGTTTCAGGTTCATTGAAAAATACTTTGTGAATAAGCGTACTTTAGTTGGTTCAAAGTGCTCAATTAGTAGCAACTGTTTGAAATGGTTTGAAGTCAGTCATGTACTGTCATTTGTTTGTTGCGTGAAGGCAAAAGCCTTGGTACTCTCAGGTTCAATCGTTGCTTCAAAATGCCGTATTGAATAATTACTTCAAGTGGTTTTAAATTCTCAACTATTATAAGCTATGCGGCGACGTTTTGAAAAAAATTAACTTGCCGCAACATAGAGCTAAGTTGCGGCAAGATAGCTAAGTTGCGCAACAGTGTGCCGCAACTTAGCTTTATCTTGCAGCAAGTTAATATTTTTCAAAAAGGCGCGTCGATGCCATTGTGAAAAATCGCTATCTTGCGGCAAGTTAATTTTTTTCAAAGCGGCGCCCCATAATAAGCACTGTGGTGTTGGGTTTTTGTAGTTTAACACGACGCACCAAACATTGTGAAAGTTATCCTCCAAACTATGTTAACTTCGCGCCAAACTATATGAGAAATTTGCGCGCCAAACTGTGTAAGCCACTGATCTCTATTGGTGTAAGCTGAGAATGGAGAAACAGCGAAGGTGTAAATAACCTGTGGTTATTTGTTGCCAGGTTGTAGAGCAGTGTTTCTGAACTCAGTGAGTGGTTCGCCGTAGGGTAAATGAAAATTTTGCCAGTGTGAACGTAAAAGGAACAGTTAGTGATTAATTTTCAACTGAAATACGTTTGTCTGGTTTTGCACAACTCCTACAACTACCACGTTTACAAGAACCTGGTCAACAATTTTTTAGCCTGCTTAAAGAAAAATTACACCAATTGAAACATTTTTATTTTGTGCAATTAAAAAAAACACAAATGAACAAGCAATACGAGATATGATATGAGTAGTCATGGTTCGGCATTAATGGATATTTTGATCATTATGTTTACTACTACTTTAACCACTGGAATAGATTGTTATGCCGAACTGGTAGCCTATTCATCCATGTTGTTAAATTTATTGTCTTCGTCTTGGAATTTTTCTGAACAATGCTGTTGATTTTGCAATAAGTGGTGAATAAACACAAAAAAATGTATATGCATAATATTGAAGAGAACCTTGCAAACAAATAAGAGCACATATTTTAGACAAATGTACAGTAGCATGAAATAATACAATGTATCACATAAAGCATCATATCACATGCAATTTTCAAAGCTAAACAGTAGATGATACAAAAGATAACTATACTAAATATAACAATTCAACCCTTTGGAAATATGAGCAACCTTTGTTAGGGTGTGATCAAAACAAGCAACATTTTCTTACACTTGTTTATTGTCAGTGGATTGATGTTCATATTAAAATGAAATGTACTTTACTTTAAGATAGAAGGCAAACTTGCTCAAAGTAATTCAAATAAAGCCATTCGAAGTACAGCTCCAAAATATATTGAAATCATGTCTTAATACACATTAGTTTATTCTACAACAAAAAAAGCTGTTTGGTTTTTAGGTAAATAGGCCAGCCAGAGCACATTTAAAAATTTTTTGAACTACCTGAACTATACAAAAGTTGGAAGATGTATCATAAGATAGTTTATTCTCTCACCAAAAGCAATCGAAAATAAAGAAAAAAAAATATTACACATTTTATTAACTGGATGGGCCAGCTTGGAACCAAAAGTGATTGTCTAGAAGCTGACCCTTGGAAGTAACATGCCATATTATGAAGGTCTAACTTATCATGATAAGTTAATTTTGCCCTTTTACATAATATGTTTTTTCAAAGTGTTAATTTACCTAAAGATGTTCTTACTACTTTATGAAACGATCAAGATTTAACAAATTTATATTTTGCTTGAAGGTAAATGTCTTGGTAATTGATGTTTTTTTGAAAAAAAATGTTTGTGAATAATTTTCGAAACAAATTAAACTCTAAAAATACTCTGACCCACATCAAACTTCCACTTACAACACCCATACCATCGACCCGGAACATATTTCCAAAGCTTGCTGACGTGAGCCAAATCAAATTGATGAGCGTTATGTAGAAAATAACAACTTATCATGATTATTTAGACATTAATTATATCTTCCAGCTTTTGCATAGTTTAGGTAGTTTCATTTAGCAAATAAAAAAGCTGTTCATGTAGAAAATGTAAATTGTGCTCTGGCAGGCCAATTCACTCAAAAACCAAACAGCTTTTTGTTGTAAAATCAACTAAAGGATATTTAGACATGATTTCAATATATTTTGGTGCAGTAATCCATGTGGTTTTATTTGAATTACTTTGCCTGCTTTCTATCTTAAAATGAAGTACATTTTATTTAAATATGAACACTCATCCACTCACCATAAACAAGTGTAAGAAAATGTTGCTTGTTTTGATCACACCATAACAAAGGTTGCTCATGTTTTCAAAATGTTGAATTGTTATATTGCTATCGTTATCTTTTTGCATCATCTATTGTTTAGATTTAAAATGTGCTTGGTGTGATATGATGCTTTAAGTGATACAATGTTGTATTTCATGCTATACTGTATATTTGTATAAAAAATGTGCTCTTATTTGTTTGCGAGGTTCTCTTCAATCTTATGTATATCCAGTTATTTTGTGTTTATTCTGCACTCGTTGCTAAAAATCATCAGAATTGTTCAGAAAAATTCAAAAGAACCCAATAAATTTAACAACATG
The DNA here is from genome assembly GCF_947561715.1 of Ascidia mentula. Taxonomy (NCBI): domain Eukaryota; kingdom Metazoa; phylum Chordata; class Ascidiacea; order Phlebobranchia; family Ascidiidae; genus Ascidia; species Ascidia mentula. The sequence goes on from NC_138569.1 coordinate 2,209,131, forward strand.
AAAGCAAACCAGTTCGCCTTGACAATCTATTCCAGTGGTTAAATATAGTAATAAACACAATGATCATAATATCTACCATTGGTACCAAACCAGTAACTTCTCATTTCATCTCTCGCATGGCTTGTTCATTTGTGTTTTAGTCAATTCCACAAAATAAAAAGGTTTCGTTTGGTGTAATTGTTCCTTTGTAGATGCAGGCAAAAGTTTTTGACCAGGACCTTGTGAATGTGGTAATTGCGGGAGTTGTGCAAAACCAGACAAACATGCGAGCTCTCCAGCCCAAAGTTTCTCTCTCTCTCTGTGGAAGCCAACGCGTTAGCCCGTGAGCGCGCTACGCTCGCGGCAGTTTCTGTGTGGACCCGGCCTACGTTTTGCACCATTCGATTAAGTTTAATGGCATTTACGGTAAGGCACTACAACCACAAAACGAATATGTTATTTTATTAAAATTCACGACGTCTGACAAGTAATATACATTGCCACGTGCGAGTTTTGCTTAATTGTTTTATGCCTTAAACTACGAAAAAAACGTAAACGAACATCATGTACTTTTTCGCAATACTAAAACATCATTCTCTTGCTTTGGCTCTTCAACCTTTAAATATTGATACATATTTCAATTTTTCTTCACGCAAATGTGGTAACTTCTGTTACGCAATATGTCGAGACAAATTATGACCGTTTTGACGCATTTTCTAAAGCTGGAGTAAAGATCGGACAAGAGGGCGCAAAATAATCTATTTGCTTTATTGTTGTCAGGGAAATAAGACTGACTTGCATTTACTAAACAAATTGACATGGAACAGATTCACTGCAAGATTTGTGAAAAGTCATTTCAAACTAAAGACTCAATGGAGAAGCATGTGATCATTCACAACGACGGTAATCCATTTCGTTGCCGAAAAGTTCGAGAGAAATCTTACAAGTGCACGCTTTGTTCGAAAGTCTTCAACCGTAAAGAACATCTAAGCATACACATTCGGACTCACACTGGAGAAAAACCGTACAAGTGCAGGATTTGTTCGAAGGTTTTTGGCCAGAAAGTAAATTTAACCACCCATATTCGAACTCATACTGGAGAAAAACCCTTCAGATGCGATTATTGCGAAAAATGCTTTTCAACCACATCGGCACTCAAAGATCACAAACGTACTCATACTGGAGATAAACCTTTCAAATGCACATTCTGTTCTGAATTTTTTCGCACGAAAGGAAATCTAATCGTACACGTTCGAACTCATACTGGAGAAAAACCCTTCAGATGTGATTATTGCGAAAAATGCTTTTCAACCACATCGATACTCAAAGATCACAAACGTACTCATACTGGAGATAAACCTTTCAAATGCACATTTTGTTCAAAACACTTCAAGCGAAGGGAATATCTAATCACACACAGTCGGACTCATACGGAAGTAAAACCTTTCAAGTGTACGGTTTGTTCGAAAGTATTTGGTCAGAAAGTAAATCTAACCACCCATATTCGAACTCATACTGGGGAGAAACCTTTCAAATGCACGTTTTGTTCGAAGGTTTTTGGACAGAAAGTACAACTAACCACCCATATTCGAACTCATACTGGAGAGAAACCTTTTAGATGCTCATTTTGTTCGAAATTGTTTAGCAAGAAAGGAAATCTAAGCCGACACATTCGAACTCATGCTGTTTGAGCTTGGCTTAAAAATACTTCTCTATCTAGAAGGAACTAATGGTAGCGCTGAAAATTTGATACGTTCTGCTCACAAATGTGTTAATGTTCTACACCAATCGTAGTTGAACACTAAACTGTTTATTATCGTACATCTATAACTTTTCAATTCATTTTCCTTTTTGTGAACCGCTGCTCTTTAATAAACCACGGATGCTGGTTGATCATGGTGCCTTATTTTCCAACATCCTACTCAACGCAGCTTAGTAGTTTGTGGGACAATATTGAGTCTTGCATTTCGGCTTGTCAAAAGTACTCACGCAACGACCCGCATGCGACATGCATGTGGATATGAAAATAGTAGGGTCTGTACTGGATGGCCACCGCGAAGTGAATTAATGTATCTTGTGAAAGAGACATAATTGGTACCAGTGTTTGCACTTAATGTCGTTAATTTTGAAAAATCCGGAAATTAATGGACTTACAAGAGAAAAAAATGAGCTGTAAAAAGAAAATTTAAACGTGGGCTAAACTTATGGCAATACAGTAGTAAAAATTGTTTTGAAAAGTGGCAGTAACAAGAATCATAAAGCGTTAAAAGTGGTATTTCAGTTTAAGAAAATGCAAGATTTTTTCTGGTAAAGGCCCGTATACACTACAGACGATTCCGTGTTTGTTTTATTGTGCGTGCTTGCTGAGTTGAGATGTTCGACGAGCAAAATTTCGGGCACAGTGGGGCACAGACCGGCATACATTGATACGAGAGTGCAAGGCGACTGCTTTAAAGGAGAGGACATATATTATTTTAGTTGTGGTTGTGTGATATGACCGCGTTTGAAATGTGAGCGATTGTTTTGTTCAATTATACCATCTTTGTTTTCATAATCTGCGGTGTTTGGTTTGCAGGGACTCGGGTTTGCAGACAGAAAACACACCGTTTATCTGACTCCTAAGACTATCAAAACATCTACCAAGAACTACCTTTACCACTTTTTAATCGAAACATGAAACGATAAAAAAAAACATACCTTGATTCAAAACAAAAAACGTTAATATACAGCGACGAGAGCAATACTTCAATTGCTTTTGTCTTAGTCTCTCGCTCAGAAATCTTATAAGTTCTCTATATGTGATAAGGCTATCAAATCTTCAGTTAATCAAACAAAGCTTACCCAACTTCACAATTTAAAAAGTCAATAGTTGTGCATTGCTGCTTGATTTAAATATTCTTTTCAACTTGTTTTTGATTGGAAATCACATCCATTATTCAGAAGTGATGTTTGTCTGTCTTTTCACATAGTTTTCACATTGGAGAGTGTCCACACACTCATCTTTAACGGTTACCTGAATATTTTGAACTGGATTTGACTTTTGCAATCCAGAGCGAGCTAGGCTAGCTCTGAATATTTTATACGTTCTGCATTGAAATGTGTCAATGTCGTTCACCAACCGTTGTAGGGCACTAAGTTGTTTAAATGTCGTGCATCTGTTACGTAACTACTTTTGACAATACGTGTGTCTAATTCATGTTTAATTTCGTAACAATCTAATTCCAATGCAGTAATAAAGAGTGATGTATTTCGTTTCATCACATTTTAATTAAATCAGGTTTGGGAACACAAATTGCGTACGACCTTTCGACAAATGCATTGAGCAAGCAGAATTTTTTGCCAATTGTTGATCAATATTGTTAAGACCCAACTTTAAGTTGCCACCTGACACATGAGTCGCAGGAAAATCTAACCGTTTAATTGGTCTCAAAAATATGAAAAATATTACGCGTTCAGCTGTATGTTCGTTAAAAAGGTTAATTAATCTACCTTGAAAAAGAAATATATCTAGTACTCGTGTTTGTATGTAAAATAGTTGGCTCCGCAATTGTAATGTGCAACAACAAATATTTCTAAGAAAAATCGAAAAATACTGGATTTAGAAGAGTTTGGCCCAACCTCGTAAGAAAATGCGCCATTAGAAAATGTTTTGAAACGAGAGCAAAACTTGTGGCACCACAGTAGTGAACATTGTTTTTGAGGTGTCAGCAACAAATATCATCAAGCGTTAAAAGTGGTAGTTCTGTTTAAGAGAGAGCAATTTTTTTCTTACAAGGGACAACAATTGAGTGTAACTCGGTGAGTTTGCCAAACACAATATGCGTCAGGTCTGTGCTGTACATGTTTCGAACAAGTTGTAAAAAACTTCAGTTGTCCAAGTTTGTTCAGCGGTTGAAGTGATTGAACAATTGACGCTGCAATTCTGGAGATAATCGTTATCAAAAAACTTTGAACGCCTATGACAATGCGGCAATCCAGCGTGGTAGCAGCATAATCTTTTTACACAAAACTGTTCATGAGCTGAAGCGTACGTTTGTTGTTTGCTTGCTGTACATCTTTACTAAGTCCTACAAGGGCGCCACAAATTATGTTATTTAGCTCCATGAGCAAACCAATCTGTGTGAAACTTACACGTTCGTACCCATACTGGTGAGTAACCGTTCAAGTGAAACACATGTGATAAAGCTTTTTTAACTACACAGGACATCGTGCAAAGCACCTTCGAATTCACACTGGAGATAAAACATTCATGTGCGACACTTGTGAAAAAGCCTTCAAGGCACATGACAGCCTTGCCACACACGTGCGAATTCTAATCAGTGCTACATCTGTGGTACAGCTTTAAACACTTCAGGCAATCGAACGACGCATATACGAATTAATACTGAGAAAAACATTAGAAGGACCACATTTTTATCTCGTCATTAGAACCATCAGTTTGTTGCCTCGTGCAGTTGTTAGATTAAAAACCCCCCGCTAGGAAGTTGGCGCGTTTTGTCTTCTCGTCCGCTCGACGCAGATAACAAATCATGCCGCAAAAATCTCCAATCGTAACTCTAAAACTTCCTTCTTTCTCTTCCTTTGTCACTTCAACCTTTAAATATTGATTCATTTTTCAACTTTTCCACACGCAGAACTTTTCACGTACGGGGATTCACCCCTACGTACAATAGCAGATATATGAGTACGTAATTACGGAATTAGTAACGTTATTGTCGATACTTCTGGTGTGTTTGAGAAAGGCCGCACGAATATTAACCAGCAAACTGAAGATACAAATGTGGTAACTTCTGTTGCGCAATATGTTGAGACAAATTATGACCGTTTTGACGCATTTTCTAAAGCTGGAGTAAATATTAAGACTGAGGGCAAAATATTATCAATTTGCTTTATTGTTGTCAAAGATATAGGACTGACTTACATTTAAATTGTAACTGTGGATTGTGAGATCATTGGCATTAGACAAGAAATTGAACCATCGTAGTCCAAGAAGAAAAAACTAAACAAATTGAAATGGAACAGATTTACTGCAAGATTTGTGAAAAGTCGTTTCTAACCAAAGACTCACTTGAGAAGCATAATATCACTCACAACGAAGGTAATCCATTTCGTTGCGAAAAAGTTGGAGGGAAATCTTACAAGTGCACATTTTGTTTGAAAGTGTTTGGTCATAAAGGAAATCTAAACAGACACATTGTGACTCACACTGGAGAGAAACCTTACAAGTGCACGGTTTGTTTGAAAGCGTTTGGCCGGAAAGGATATCTAAGCAAACACATTCGAACTCACACTGGAGAGAAACCTTACAAGTGCACGGTTTGTTTGAAAGCGTTTGGCCGGAAAGGATATCTAAGCAAACACATTCGAACTCACACTGGAGAGAAACCTTACAAGTGCACGGTTTGTTTGAAAGCGTTTGGCCGGAAAGGAAATCTAAGCAAACACATTCGAACTCACACTGGAGAGAAACCTTACAAGTGCACGGTTTGTTCGAAAGTGTTTGGTCAAGCAGATCATCTAAGCAGACACATTCGAACTCATACTGGAGAAAAACCTTTCAGATGCGAATATTGTGAAAAGTGTTTCTCAACCACATGTGCACTCAAAGCTCACAAACAAATTCATACTGGAGAGAAACGTTTTAAATGCACATTTTGTTCGAAAGTTTTCCTCCACAAACGAAATATGAATACACATATTCGAACCCATACAGAAGAGAAGCTTTACAAATGCACGTTTTGTTCAAAGGTGTTTGGCAAGAAAGTAAATCTAACCACCCATATTCGAACTCATACTGGAGAGAAACCTTTTAGATGCGATATTTGCGAAAAGTGTTTCATGACTGCAACGAAATTGAATGTCCATAAACTAACTCACACTGCTGGAGAGAAAGTTTTTGAATGTACATTTTGTTCGAAGATGTTTAGCATGAAAAAGTATCTAAGCAGACACATTCGAATTCACACTGGAGAGAAACCTCACAAGTGCACGTATTGTTCGAAGGTGTTTGGTCACACAGGAAATCTAAGCAGACACATTCGGACTCATACCGGAGAGAAACCTTTCAGATGCGATATTTGCGAAAAGTGCTTCGTAACGTCATCGAAATTGAATATCCACAAAGTAACTCACACTTTTGCAGAGAAACCATACAAATAAACATTTTGTTCGAAGATGTTTAGCATGAAAAGGAAATCTAACCACACACATTCGAACTCACACTGGAGAGAATCCTTACCAGTGCATATATTGCTCGAAAGTGTTCAATCAGAAAGGAAATCTAAGCGTACATTTACGGACTCATACCGGAGAGAAACCTTTCAGATGCGATTATTGCGAAAAGTGCTTCTCAAGAGCATCGATACTGAAAGCCCACAAACGCACTCATACTGGAGAGAAACCACACATATTCAAGATTTGTTTGGAAGTGTTTGAACAGAAAGATATCTAAGCACACACGGTCGGACTCATATTGCAGACAAATCAGGTTTGGATGTAAAGGACTCCGAATAGACGCATGTTGGAGAGAAATCTTTTAACTTCTCTATATGCGATAAAGCTTTCAAAACTTCAGTTAATCAAACAAAGCTCATCCAGCCTCACAATTTAAAAAGTCAATAGTTGTGCATTGCTGCTTGATTTAAATATTCTTTTCAACTTGTTTTCGATTGGAAATCACATCCATTATTTAGAAGTGATGTTTGTCTGTGTTTTCATCTAGTTTTCACATTGGAGAGTGTCCACACACTCATCTTTAACGGTTACCTGAATAATTTGAACTGGTTTTGACATTTCCTCTCCAGAGCAAGCTATGCTAGTTCTAAATATTTTATATGTTCTGCTTTGAAATGTGTCAATGTCGTTCACCAACCGTTGTAGGGCACTAAATTGTTAAAATGTCGTGCATCTGTTGTCGTGCAACGTAACTACTTTTGACAAACCTTCGTCTTTCCACATCTCCCAAGCTGCCACTCTCCAGTGTAGACTCGTATATCGAATGTGTAGTTATTAATACGTGAGTCTAATTCATGTTTAATTCTTTACTTATTTTGTAACAATGTAATTCCAATGAAGTAATAAAGAGTTGTGTATTTCGTTGTAAGTGTAACACATGTGATAAAGCCTTCAAGGCACATGACAGCCTTGCCAGACACACGTGCGAATTTCTGATCACTGCTACATGTGTGGTACAGCTTTAAACACTTCAGGTAATCGAACGATGCATATACGAATTAATACTGAAGAAAAAGCATTAGAAGGACCACATTTGTATCTCGTCATTACAACCATTATTTAGTTGCCTCGTGCAGTTGTTAGATTAAAGACCCCACGCTTGGAAGTTGGCACGTTTTGTCTTTCTCGTTCGCAGATAACAAATCACTCCGCAAAAATCTCCAATCGCAACTCAAAAACTTCCTTCTTTCTCTTCCTTTGGAACTTCAACCTTTAAATATTGATTCATTTTTTAAATTTTCCACAAGCAGAACTTTTCACGTACGGGGATTCACTCCTACGTACAATAGCAGATATACGAGTACGCAATTATGGAATTAGTAACGTTATTGTCGATACTTTTGGTGTGTTTGAGAAAGGTCGCACGAATATTAACCAGCAAACTGAAGATACAAATGTGGTAACTTCTGTTGCGCAAAATGTTGAGACAAATTATGACCGTTTTGACGCATTTTCTAAAGCTGGAGTAAATATTAAGACTGAGGGCAAAATATTATCAATTTGCTTTATTGTTGTCAAAGATACAGGACTGACTTACATTTAAATTGTAACTGTGGATTGTGAGATCATTGGCATTAAACAAGAAATTGAACCATCGTAGTCCAAGAAGAAAAAACTAAACAAATTGAAATGGAACAGATTTACTGCAAGATTTGTGAAAAGTCGTTTCTAACCAAAGACTCACTTGAGAAGCATGATATCACTCACAACGAAGGTAATCCATTTCGTTGCGAAAAAGTTGGAGAGAAATCTTACAAGTGCACATTTTGTTTGAAAGTGTTTGGTCATAAAGGAAATCTAAGCAGACACATTGTGACTCACACTGGAGAGAAACCTTACAAGTGCACGGTTTGTTTGAAAGCGTTTGGCCGGAAAGGATATCTAAGCAAACACATTCGAACTCACACTGGAGAGAAACCTTACAAGTGCACGGTTTGTTTGAAAGCGTTTGGCCGGAAAGGAAATCTAAGCAAACACATTCGAACTCACACTGGAGAGAAACCTTACAAGTGCACGGTTTGTTCGAAAGTGTTTGGTCAAACAGATCATCTAAGCAGACACATTCGAACTCATACTGGAGAAAAACCTTTCAGATGCGAATATTGTGAAAAGTGTTTCTCAACCACATGTGCACTCAAAGCTCACAAACAAATTCATACTGGAGAGAAACGTTTTAAATGCACATTTTGTTCGAAAGTTTTCCTCCACAAACGAAATATGAATACACATATTCGAACCCATACAGAAGAGAAGCTTTACAAATGCACGTTTTGTTCAAAGGTGTTTGGCAAGAAAGTAAATCTAACCACCCATATTCGAACTCATACTGGAGAGAAACCTTTTAGATGCGATATTTGCGAAAAGTGTTTCATGACTGCAACGAAATTGAATGTCCATAAACTAACTCACACTGCTGGAGAGAAAGTTTTTGAATGCACATTTTGTTCGAAGATGTTTAGCATGAAAAAGTATCTAAGCAAACACATTCGAATTCACACTGGAGAGAAACCTCACAAGTGCACGTATTGTTCGAAGGTGTTTGGTCACAAAGGAAATCTAAGCAGACACATTCGGACTCATACTGGCGAGAAACCTTTCAGATGCGATATTTGCGAAAAGTGCTTCGTAACGTCATCGAAATTGAATATCCACAAAGTAACTCACACTTTTGCAGAGAAACCATACAAATAAACATTTTATTCGAAGATGTTTAGCATGAAAAGGAAATCTAACCACACACATTCGAACTCACACTGGAGAGAATCCTTACCAGTGCATATTTTGCTCGAAAGTGTTCAATCAGAAAGGAAATCTAAGCGTACACTTACGGACTCATACCGGAGAGAAACCTTTCTGATGCGATTATTGCGAAAAGTGCTTCTCAAGAGCATCGATACTGAAAGCCCACAAACGCACTCATACTGGAGAGAAACCACACATATTCAAGATTTGTTTGGAAGTGTTTGAACAGAAAGATATCTAAGCACACACGGTCGGACTCATATTGCAGACAAATCAGGTTTGGATGTAAAGGACTCCGAATAGACACATCCAAACGCATGTTGGAGAGAAATCTTTTAACTTCTCTATGTGCGATAAAGCTTTCAAAACTTCAGTTAATCAAACAAAGCTCATCCAGCCTCACAATTTAAAAAGTCAATAGTTGTGCATTTCTGCTTGATTTAAATATTCTTTTCAACTTGTTTTTTATTGGAAATCACATCCATTATTTAGAAGTGTTGTTTGTCTGTCTTTTCACATAGTTTTCACATTGGAGAGTGTCCACACACCCATCTTTAACGGTTACCTAAATAATTTGAACTGGATTTGACATTTCCTCTCCAGAGCAAGCTATGCTAGTTCTAAATATTTTATATGTTCTGCATTGAAATGTGTCAATGTCGTTCACCAACCGTTGTAGGGCACTAAATTGTTAAAATGTCGTGCTTCTGTTTTCGTGCAACGTAACTACTTTTGACAAACCTTCGTCTTTCCACATCTCCTAAGACGCCACTCTCCAGTGTAGACTCGTATATCGAATATGTTGTTATTAATACGTGAGTCTAATTCATGTTTAATTCTTTACTTATTTTGTAACAATGTAATTCCAATGATGTAATAAAGAGTTGTGTATTTCGTTGTAAGTGTAACACATGTGATAAAGCCTTCAAGGCACAGGCCGGCCTTGCCACACACACGTGCGAATTTCTGATCAGTGCTACATGTGTGGTACAGCTTTAAACACTTCAGGTAATCGAACGACGCATATACGAATAAATACTGAAGAAAAGCATTAGAAGGACCACATTTTTATCTCGTTATTACAACCATTATTTAGTTGCCTCGTGCAGTTGTTAGATTGAAAACCCGCGCTTGGAAGTTGGCGCGTTTTGTCTTCTCGTCCGCTCGACGCAGATAACAAATCACGGCGCAAAAATCTCCAATCGTAACTCTAAAACTTCCTTCTTTCTCTTCCTTTGTCACTTCAACCTTTAAATATTGATTCATTTTTCAACTTTTCCACACGCAGAACTTTTCACGTACGGGGATTCACCCCTACGTACAATAGCAGATATATGAGTACGTAATTACGGAATTAGTAACGTTACTGTCGATACTTCTGGTGTGTTTGAGAAAGGCCGCACGAATATTAACCAGCAAACTGAAGATACAAATGTGGTAACTTCTGTTGCGCAATATGTCGAGACAAATTATGACCGTTTTGACGCTAAAGCTGGAGTAAGGATCGAACAAGAGGGCGCAAAGTAATCAATTTGCTTTATTACTGGCAGAGGTATAAGACTGACTTACATTTACGTTGTAACTGTGGGTTGTGAGTTCATTGGCATAAGAAAAGAAATTGAACAATCGAGTCCAAGAGGGAAAAACTAAACAAACTGACATGGAACAGATTCAGTGCAATATTTGTGAAAAATCGTTTCAAACTAAAGACTCACTGGAGAAGCATGAGATCACTCACAACGAAGGTAATGCAATTCGTTGCGAAAAAGTAAGAGAGAAACCTCACAAGTGCACGTTTTGTTCGAAAGTCTTCAGTAAAGAACATCTAAGCAGACACATTCGGACTCATACTGGAGATAAACCTTACAAGTGCATGTTTTGTTCGAAGGTTTTTAGACAGAAAGTAAATCTAACCACCCATATTCGAACTCATGCTGGAGAGAAACCTTTCAAGTGCACGTTTTGTTCGAAGGTTTTTGGACAGAAAGTAAACCTAACCACCCATATTCGAATTCATACTGGAGAGAAACCTTTTAGATGCGATTTTTGTGAAAAGTGTTTCATAACCACATCGGCACTCAAAGCCCACAAACAAACTCACACTGGAGAGAAACATTTTAAATGCACATTTTGTTCGAAAGTTTTCAACCGTAAAGAACATCTAAGCAAACACATTCGGACTCACACTGGAGAGAAACCTTACAAGTGCACGTTTTGTTCAAAGGTTTTTGGTCACAAAGGAAATCTAAGCACACACATTCGGACTCATACCGGAGAAAAGCCTTTCAGATGCGATATTTGCGAAAAGTGTTTCATAACCACATCGGTACTCAAAACCCACAAACAAACTCACACTGGAGAGAAACATTTTAAATGCACATTTTGTCCGAAAGTGTTTAGCACGAAAGGAAATCTAAGTCGACACATTCGAACTCATTCGGAAGTAACACCTTACAAGTGCATGTTTTGTTCGAAAGTCTTCAACCGTAAAGAATATCTAAGCACACACATTCGGACTCATACTGGAGATAAACCTTACAAGTGCATGCTTTGTTCTAAGGTTTTTGGACAGAAAGGAAATCTAACCACCCATATTCGGACTCATACCGGAGAGAAACCTTTCAGATGTGATTTTTGCGAAAAGTGTTTCATAACCACATCTGCACTCAAAACCCACAAACAAACTCACACTTGAGAGAAACATTTTAAATGCACATTTTGTTCGAAAGTGTTTAGCACGAAAGGAAATCTAAGTCGACACATTCGAACTCATACTGGAGAGTGCATCAATTTCAGCTTGGCTTAAAAATACTGCTCTAGCAGGAACTAATGACAGCGCTGAATATTTGATACGTTCTGCTCACAAATGTGTTAATGTTGTACACCAAACATAGTAGAAGCACTAAACTGTTTATTATCGTGCATCTATAACCGTTCAATTTACCGTATTTTACGGACCATAAAGCGCACCTGATTATAAGGCGCTCTGTCAATAAATTGCTTTGATTAGTTTTTTGTTCATACATAAGGCGCACCGGGCTATAGAGCGCAACGTATTTTAAGAGTATGGGTTACCGTATAAAGTTTATTTGTATAATAATAGTATTGGTACTGGTTTTGAGTGTAGGCAATAAAGCACTACTTGATCCATACATTAGGCGCATCGGCGTATAAGGCGCACGATCAATTTATGAGGAAAAAAAAAGATTTAAATTGCGCCTTATGGTCCGTAAAATACGGTAGTTGCCTTTGTGAACTGTTGTTCTACAATACACCACGAATGTTGGTTGAAAATGTTTCAGTGAATAATCGTACTTTACTTGGTTCAAAATACACAGTTATTATCTGTCCTGTGCAGTCGACTGTTTGCAGGTCCACATACCGCACCAAACCGTGTGATAGTTATGTGATAAAGCTTTAAACAAAGCAGGATATCGAACGAACTCACAAACATTATTTAGAAGTGATGTTTGCCGTATATTTAGTCGTTGCAACCGTCAGTCTGTAGCTTCATGCAGTTGTTGGATATGAAACTCCGCAAGGACGTTTTGCGTTATCGTCCATTCAATTCCCTTGTTTCGCCGACATACTTCATGACGCTAATCCCAACTCTAAAACTTCTTTCCCTTTCTTTGACAGTTCAGCCTTTAAATAAGAATACAATTTTTATACTTCTTCACACGTAGAACTTTTCACTCCTATGTACAATTGTTTGTCGCGACATTTCGTGTGTTTTGAGTTCGGCTGCACGTTAATTAACAAGGGAATTGCAGATACAGATCTGGTAAATGGAACATGTTTTCTAACATCACCCGAAGGCTGGCAAACACAAGGACTTAGCAAACTTGCTACAAGCGGAAGAAACTTTTACACCGAGTCACAAAGTTTTTTCCAAACTTGATCCACATATAAGCCTATGTAACATGGAAATCTGTGCGAATATTAACGATACGATTTCGTGTAATAATTCATGTTAAATTTACAAACAAACGTAACAGGTGGTGGCCCTGTTTACACCTAATCATTAAAATTCGCAAAATTGACCCAGTGTAGTAGTAGTATTTTCCGCCACAAGCGTGCCCCAGGCGTTCTTCACACAGTTTGGGGAACTGCGTTCACGAAGTTTGGCGTCAATTAGGTTGGTTCTCCACTGTTTTTGTTACGTACAAAATGTGCATTATTTCAAACAATGTCATTCAGTATTATTAGTTGAGTTTTTAGTGTAGTACTGCATGTAACAACAGCTTGTTGTTTAGTTATGTACAGGAATTTGATTGTTGCATACAGGCAGAAGCCTTGGTACTCTCAGGTTCAAAATGGTGAATTAAATAATTGTACTTCAAGTGGTTTTGAATTATTCACTCTTATTCGCACTGTGGTGTTGTTGTTTTTTGTGGATAAACACGCCGCACCAAACATTGTGAAAGTTATACACCAAACTATGTGAAATTTGCGCGCCAAACTGTGTGAGCTGAGCACGGGAAACGGCAGCCAACGCGTAAATAACGCGTGGTTGCTTTGTTGTCAAGTTGTAGAGCAGTGTTTCTTAATCTGGTGATTGGTTCGCCGTAGGGTAAATCAAAATTTTGCCAGTGTGAACGTTAAAAGGAACAGTGAGTGATTAATTTTTTTATACTATTTTTTTGTGTTGTTTATATGAGAGTAAACAACTTCAGTAATGGGGTCTGGTGTGCTTTTATCACCAAACCTAATATCTTAACTATTCCGAGCACTACTAACCTGAAACTTAACACGAATGTTAAGTGACACCTTACGAGTAACCATGCCAAATTTGACGTCATCGTCTGTGACGTAGTGAAGTTTACAAGTGTTCTAAGTTTTGCTCTCCATTCGCGCTACGCCCGTCGATTATCTTTAATGGCATATTCGGTAAGGTACAACAACCAAAAATGTTATTTTATGAAAATTGACCACGTCCAACATATGCATTGCGTCGTGTGACTTTTGCTTCTCTGTTAAACGCCTTAAACAAACACGCCAAAGTAGCCCGCTGTTAGTGCGAAAAAAAAACGTCAACGAACATTATGTGCTCTTAGCACCACAAATTGCCAGGATCATAAAGCAAAAACCATTAATCCAATCGAGTCCATCGTGTTATCCTCCGAAAGGCCTGTTCCTTCAATCTACTCATCCCCTCACAAGAATCGGTTGATATGTCGTCTGGAAGGTCTATCCTTCTTCTTTAACATCTACCAAAAAGTCACAAACAAATTCATAATCGACCCGAAACTTGCATCGATCGAAAGACATGTCCTTCGTGGCAAAGCATTTTTAATTTCTATGTGGTAGAGGTAAACAAACATTTAAGAATCACTGTAGTCTAGACTCTAGAGTAATGTTTAAGTTGTGTCGAAATGCGTATTGTTATTCGGGCAGCATATTTATCTCCATTTTGCATTTATAGAAACTTTTGTAAACGCTTCAATGCAAAATATAGAAAAAGGTGTCATAAAGTTTTGAGTCAAAAATAAAAGAACCAACGTTTTGTGAAGGTTGAAGGTTTGTTAGACTGACAAAAAATAGTCACTGGCCCTGATAAAGTCTGCAGACGAAATGTCGGAAAAATACAATATGTTAATTTTATGCCAGAAGATCGGTCTATTTTAAATTGTATCATGCCTGGCAGCGATAGTAGTACAATATACATTGATGACATTATACATTGGAAACTATTGCTATATATTTGCAGCTTGGTTGAGTGAGGAATCCTAAGCATAATGTTCTGAATCCTAAGTAAAAATGTTAGCTTGTGATGGGAATGGAAACACGAATGAAAACCAATCACCAGCAGGCAATTAATTCTAACATCGCAATTTAAGAAGAAAACACAAAACAAACATGGAACACTTTCGCTGCAAGAATTGTAAAAAATCATTTCAAAGCAGAGACTCACTGGAGAAGCATAAACTCATTCACAAACAAGATAATGCTGGAGAGAAACCCTACAAATGCACGTTTTGTTCAAAGGTGTTTGGTCAGAAAGGAAATCTAACCGTACACATTCGAACTCATACTGGAGAGAAACCTTTTAAGTGCACTTTTTGTTCGAAAGTGTTTAGTATGAAAGGAAATCTTTTCGCACACATTCGGACTCATACCGGAGAGAAACCTTTCAGATGCACGTTTTGTTCGAAAGTGTTTAGTCTAAAAGGAAATCTTATCGCACACATTCGAACTCATACCGGAGAGAAACCTTTTAAGTGCACTTTTTGTTCGAAAGTGTTTGACAAGAATGAAAGACTAAACATACACATTCGAACTCATACCGGAGAGAAACCTTTCAGATGCGATTATTGTGAAAAGTGCTTTCCAATCGCATCGAAGCTCCAAAAACACAAACGAATTCATACTGAAAAGAAACACTTTCAATGCACATTTTGTTCGAAAGTGTTTAACCGAAAAGAAAGTCTAAAAAGACACAATCGAACTCATGTCGAAGAGAAACCATACAAGTGCACGTTTTGTTCGAAGGTGTTTTGTCAGAAAGAAAATCTAAGCAGACACATTCGAACTCATACTGGAGAGAAACCTTTCAGATGCAGTTTTTGTTCCAAAGTGTTTGGTCAGAAAGGAAATCTTATCACACACATTCGAACTCATACTGGAGAGAAACCTTTCAGATGCGATTATTGTGAAAAGTGCTTTTCAACCACATCGACGCTCCAAAAACACAAACGAATTCATACTGGAAAGAAACACTTTAAATGCACATTTTGTTCGAAAGTGTTCAACCGGAAAGAAAGTCTAGACATACACATTCGAACTCATGTCAAAGAGAAACCATACAAGAGCACGCTTTGTTCGAAGGTGTTTGGTCAGAAAGGACACGTAAGCTCCCTTATCGGAGAGAAACCTTACAAGTGCACGTTTTGTTCGAAGGTGTTTGGTCACAAAGCTTATCTACGCAGACACATTCGTACTCATACTGGAGAGAAACCTCACAAGTGCACGTTTTGTTCGAAGGTTTTCAGCCAGATAGGACATCTGAGCGCACACCTTCGGACTCATACCGGAGAGAAACCTTACAAGTGCACATTTTGTTCGAAGATGTTTGGTCAGAAAGGAAATTTAACCAGGCACATTCGGACTCATACTGGAGAGAAACCTTACACATGCGAGTATTGCGAAAAGCGCTTCACAAACTCAACAACACTCAAATTTCACAAAGGAACTCACACTGGAAGAGAAGGAAGAGAAAGTATTTCGCAACATCCTCCCAAGTGAATGTCCACAAACGCACTCATACTGAAGAGAAACCTCACCAGTGTACGTTTAGTTCACAAGGGTGTAGCATGAAAGGAAATCTAACGACACACATTCGAACAAACTCTGATTTGTAACCTGTCCAATAGTGTTTTGCTCGAAAACGTTCAAATGAAAAGGAACCTTGAACAGACACCTTCGTGCACACACAAGGGAATGCCCATCTCACCTACAGATCAACCTACGGTTAACAGATTAATTTTGGTCGGGTTTAAAAATTCTGCTATGCGTACCACTTATATCTAATACGTTCTGTCGCAAATTGTGTCAATGTTGTACACCAATCGCAGTAGAACACTAAATTGTTTGTTATCGTGCATCCAACCGTTCAGTTTAGTTTCTTTTTTGTGCAAATTGTTACATTAGCAAGGAATAAACTCGTGTAAACAAAACATGTTCCCGCAACTTGTGTCAGTTACGGCCAGTTTATGACATCATTCGTGGATTACTATTAAATTACAAAATCGCTACCTTAATCTCTAAGAAAATTGTTACCCTTGTATAGGTTATCAGTTCAGGTGCTCATGGTGTTACCGTAATGTTATAACTCTTGGTCAAAAAAAAAATTTCAACATCATAACATAATCGGCAAAATATCCTGTACCTTTATCCTACACGAAGTTTGCAGTATATATCATTAATTGTATGGCTTGTCCTGCATGTGGCTAAGTGTATGGCTTTTCCTGCAACTGTTTATGTTGTCAGTATATTCAGAATTTTTAAATTTATACAAACAGACTAAGCCGTTTTAGGTTCGTTGCTTGAAAGTTTTTTACTGAATAATCGTACTTTATTTGGTTCAATTATCATTTGTTCTGTGCTGTTAGCTCCTTTGCCCGCCAACACGCCGCCTCAAACTTTGTGAAAGTTACACGCCAAACTGTGTGAAAGTTATGCGCCAAACTGTGTGAAAGTTACACGCCAAACTGTGTGAAAGTTACACGCCAAACTGTGTGAAAGTTATGCGCCAAACTGTGTGAAAGTTATGCGCCAAACTGTGTGAAAGTTATGCGCCAAACTGTGTGAAAGTTATGCGCCAAACTGTGTGAAAGTTATGCGCCAAACTGTGTGAAAGTTACACGCCAAACTGTGTGAAAGTTATGCGCCAAACTGTGTGAAAGTTACGCGCCATACTGTCTGAAAGTTATGCGCCATACTGTCTGAAAGTTATGCGCCATACTGTGTGAGCCAAGCAAAGGGAAACAGGCGAAGTACAAATAACGTGTATCTTACGTGGCAACGTAACATAGCATTCAAAAAGTGATATTGTTCACAGAAATTGCCAGATAACGTAAATATCGTTAGGTGTCCGCTCTCCCTGTTATGATAGCCTTAGTTGTTTGAACTCCAGTCTGTTGCATTCTATCCAAAAGTTTCCAGGTCCGGTTACCTGTTTTTCTTGGTCAATCTATTTTGTTTGTCACGCGATCTTTTGTTCGCTCAGCTTCTCACGCGATCTTTCGCAGTTCGGCACTCTTAATTTCCTATCTTAAAAGCCCTTCCCCTTTTTAACACAAATTGTCCATCATTTGTTTGCTGGCCGTTAGTCTCTGGACAATCGACCTTCTTTTCAGAACTTCTAGACCGCCTCTCTCCAGTGTAGATAAAATGTACGACTTTCTAGTGTAAATCACTTTATGTTTTAGCTATCTGAACTCGTATATCTAATGTGTAGATATTAATACGTGTGTTTAATTCGTAAACTAACTAAATTTGAAAAATATGTTATAGCGTCGTAATTAATTGCAACAGGTTTTCAGTTTAATTCAGGTTAGGGAATTTTGATATTATTAAGACTCAACTTTCAGTTGTCAACCGACCCATATTACGCAACAGTGTGGTTTGTGGTTGTATTGTTTCCAGGTTATAGAGCAGTGTTGCTTAAATCTTAATGTGGTGAATGGATCGCCGTAGGGTAAATGAAAATTTTGCAAGGTTTAACAAAAAGGGAACAGTTAGTGATTAATTCTTACTGTTGCTTTTTGTAAAAAAAGAAAAATTATCAGTACTAAACAGCAGGCAGCCTGTGTTTACAGTAAGCTTGCCACTGGGCTATGGAAGGCATTCTTAGGCCGCCTTGTCAAGTGTGTTTCATTTCAAAGTGTAGCGATAGCAACGGTTGTGCATTCACGTGATTTGTGCCCTTTGTGTGATATGGTTTCCCAGCCATTTTGCGGTCACATTAATCTCAAGCGATTTAGTAGCTAGTTTCAAAGTGTTTGGTTTGGTCGCTTAGGGACGTTAAGTTTTCTCATGTGACTGTCCTTTATCGTCTTTCAGTAACCGACCTTTCTCTGATCACCGTTGCCTGTTAGTTTGCTTACATTGTATTCTTCAGTCACAAACAGCTCAAGTTTATTGGTACAAAACGGACCAGAGGGATGTTAGTTGACAAAAAAAATCGCTAGTTAACAAAACTTTGAACGGGCGTGACTCGGCCGCCTTACGAGGTGGCGACTTACTTTTTTCACACAAAGATAGATCACAGGCTGAACTTTCCAACGAAAGAAAAATCAAAAACAAATTTGCATTAATTTTCGAATATGAATATGATATGCTTGCTATGTCATAACCATAAGTAAACATCGATTCCCGCTGAAATCCTTAAGGGTAGATATTCTTTGGTGTCTGTACTATTTAAAAATAGTAAACTTTTTCGCGAGAAAAAACGCGCGCCCTCTCAAATTTGAAGAATATTTTTGCGCAGGTTTTATAGGCAAAGCCAATACTCAAATAACGCCAGGAACGCAATTAATAGCCACTGAGTTGCGCAGCAAATCCACAGGCGTAAGTCGCATTGCCGAATACGCTGATTGCACGGCGAATCTAAAACGTCGTTTTGTTAGGTTAGCTTTAGGACACATGATGATATAATTACACAACATAATGTATGTGTATAGCTTGCTGTGCATTAGTAGTGATAATAGTAGTGCTTTTGGTTCTGCTCAATTCTGTCTGAGCGTTTGGGCGTAAATTCACTCAGTTTGGCGTTGGTATAATTGCGTACGTTAATTTCGTATCCAAAATTGTTCATGGTAAATAAATATTGGTGGAGTGTTTGCATCGAGAGTTAATTAAGTCAGGTTAGGAAAACACATCAATTAGAACTCACGTGCGATCTTATGTCAAATGCGTTAATTAAATAGGATTTCCCATCGATCATAAATAATATTATTAAGACCCAGCTTGAGGCTCCTATTTGACATATAGGTCACAACACTGCTATCACCATGTCATCAGACACTGTTATCATAGCACAATGACTACAGAATGTTCAGTAAGAATGCATAACTTTTAGGTAATTGAGATTTTTTCATACTATACAAACCATATTTATGTCCATTTCGTGTCTATTGAAACATTTGCAAACTTTTAATGCAGAATATTTGTGAAAGTGTCATAAAATTCAAAGTCAAGATTATAAGTACCCAAGATTTTGCGAAAGTAAGTTAAAGGCATTATACACTGGTTCTTTCTATTAAAAACTATTGTTACACAGTTGCAGCCTGGTGTAGTGCCGAGTCCTAAGCAATAAAGTTCTGAAACCTAAGTAATATTGCTGGTTTGTAATGGAAATGGAAACACGAATGAAATCCAATCGCTAGTAGGCAAGAAATTAAACCATCGCAATCCAGGAAGAATTCAAAGAAGAAATCATGGAACAGATTCAGTGCAAGAGTTGTGAAAAGTCATTTCAAACTAAAGACTCACTGGAAAGGCATGAGATCACTCTCAACGAAGGTAATCCATTTCGTTGCAAAAAAGAGAAACCTCACAAGTGCACGTTTTGTTGGAAAGACTTCAAGCATAGGGGGCATCTAAGCGAACATATACGGACTCATACCGGAGAGAAACCTTTTCGATGCGATTATTGTGAAAAGTGCTTTTCAACCACATCACACATCATAAAACATAAACGAACTCATTCTGGAGAGAACCCTTACAAGTGCACGTTTTGTTCGAAAATGTTTAGTCAAAAAGGAAATCTAAGCACACACATTCGAACTCATACTGGAGAGAAACCTTACAAGTGCACGTTTTGTTCGAATCTGTTCAGCCAGAAAGGACATCTAAGCAAACACATTCGGACTCATACAGGAGAGAAACCTTTTAGATGCGATTATTGTGAAAAGTGCTTTAAAACGGAATCAGAACTTAAATATCACAAACCAACTCATACTGGACAAAAACCTTTTCAATGTACGTTTTGTCCAAAGGTGTTTGGACGGAAACAAAGTCTAAACACACACATTCGCATTCATACCGGAGAAAAACCTTACAAGTGCACGTTTTGTTGGAAAGCGTTTAACCAGAAAGGAAATCTAACCACTCACACTCGAATTCATACTATGGAGAAGTCTTTTAAATGCACATTTTGTTCGAAAGCGTTTAATCGGAAAGGATCTCTGACTGCACACGTTCGAGCTCATACTGGAGAGAATCGTTACAGATGCGATTATTGTGAAAAGTGTTTTTTCACCGCATCGATACTTAAAGACCACAAGCGAATTCATACTGGAGAGAAACCTTTCAGATGCGATTATTGCGATAAGTGTTTCATAAGTGCAACGAAATTGAAAATCCACAAACGAGTTCATACTGGAGAGAAACCATTTAAGTGCACATTTTGCTTGAAAAGGTTCAACACAAAAGGAAACTTAAGCAGACACATTCTTACTCATACTGGACAGTCACAATCTTAGATTTACATATAACGGTTACCGGACTTGTTAGAATTTTTTTAACATCATTGTTACGTATTTTTACGTTACATAGCAACGTTTGCATTCATGGAAATATAAACTATATGGTCACATAACAGCCAGTTTCGTCATCAACGTTCGGAATCTCTTTCCATGGTTTTTTTGTATTAAGGCATTTTAGGTAGCGTCTTGTCCAGCATCTCATTTTTAAATGTATAGCAACGGTTGCTTTCTCACGTGATTTGATCTCGTTACTAGTTTCTACGCAACAGCTGTGTTTTTATGTGATTTTATTGGCCAGCTTAAATGTGTCGCCTTAGAGAAGTCCTTCCTCCTTCATTGTTTTGTGTGAGAGTGCGTCTTTTGTTAACTGTTCGCTGACCGTTAGTCCTTGGATCGCCCTTCTTTTTACGACACTGTGTTCGCTTTGTTTCCCTCCGGTTTAAATAATGAAACGTTTCGTGTGCGTTCAGCTGAGGCGGAGCGGGGCAGCGCAGCTGTACTGTGCTCTCCTCAGTTCGTAAATTCACTTAGTTTGGCGTTGGTACAATGGCGTTTGTTATTTTCGTATCCAAATTGTTCGTGGTAAATAAATATTGGTGTAGTGTTTGCATCGAGAGTTAATTAAAGTCAGGTTAGGAAAACACAACAATTAGAACTCACGTGCGATCTAATGTCAAATGCGCTAATCAAATAGGATTCCCATCAATCATAAATAATATTGTTAAGACTCGGATTGAGACTCATATTTGGCATAATATGTCGCAACAATCATCCGAGCACAGATATTGAATTTTTAGCAATAAACTATCATGGCTGGTTTAAGCATGGTGCTTCAGTAGTAAATTCTTACTCTCCGCAGCTTAATAGTGTGTGGGAAATATTAAGACTTTCATCTCTGGTTGTCAATACTGTACAGGTAACGACGCGCGTATTATAAAGCGTTAAAAGTGGAACTCAGCGTGAGAGAGAACAATGATATGTTTGATAAGAAACAAAAAAACTAGTTTCTTTCTACGCATAATATGCGCCATCTGCTTCAACTGCGTACGTCATATAGCGCTTTGTACTTAAGGCCGCATATCAGTATTAAATCCCAAAAATCATGTTTTGAAGGCTATCAGCATTAATACCCATACTGAGTGATTTACTTTTTTGACAACAACAATTCCTGTGGTCAGTGACCCATGAAGATCTACTGGTACTATTCAAAGAAAAAAAAATTGATTGCAGCTGCATCCGGGAAAACACAGCAAGGATCTGAGGAGCCTCCAGGAGGATCTTTTGTCCTGTAGGATAGCAAAAACAGTTCCAGGGGGCAACCAAAGCAACTTTACTGTAACAATTATTTTGCCATTGCGAAAAAAAGGGTTAAGGCCAACATTAAATTGCAAATTGGATAAGGTTTTTGTGATTCATTTTTTCGCAAAACCAACTTACATTTTTTGCAGCCTATTTAGCTAAAATAATGTCTGGCTAAATGCCCCCTGGGGGGCGCTTTAAGCAACTATCTTGCAACTAATTTTGACCTGAATGCGTAGACAAGAGGCAGGGCTAACATAAAATCACAAATTAAGGTATACTTCTGTGATTCAATTTTGAGCTACATCCCCTTGAACATTTTGATGCTTTGTCAACTAAATTTTTCACAGCACCTGTCACCAAATGTCTAGCTGACTGAGAAGGGCTAAAATGCACTAAAACTGCACCAAACACGCTGAAAGTCGCCCTGGCTAAAGCACGTGACTCTCTGCTCATTTAACCCAAAAATTTATTGCAATGCATCACCGGTTGCTTTGTGACATCACTGAGTTTCTCTATGACAGGGGACAAGACAAGAAATTTCCCGCTGGAAATACTTTTTTAACAGAAATACTGATATGCGGTCCAAATGGAACCTAGTCGGACACTTCCGGATACACGAAACCTTTCTAGTACCAGCGTTGTTCGAAAATATTTACCCAGAACAGGAGTCAAATCTCTAACGTTCGTATCGCACAAGAGTAACGTATGTGATGCAAGCATTTAATGATTCAGGACCTCGTGCAGAGCACGTTTAAAGCAGAAGATAAACCATTGAAGTTAGAGACTTAAAAGTGCACGTTTTGTTCGAAAGTGTTCAAAGGAACTCTAAGCAGACACATTCGGACTCATACCGGAGAGAAACCTTTCAGATGCGAAATCGCGAAAAATGTTTTGTCATGAAGTCACAATCCACAAACGAAATCACACAGGAGAAATGCCATATAGGTGTAACATATGTGATATACGCTTCCGCAGTTCAAGCGCCCGAACAAAGCATATTGGAATTCACACTGGAGAAAGACTTACGTGTGCAGTGTTTGTTCGAAAAGGTTTGTTTCGATAAGCTGAAACGACACGTTTTAACCCACAATAAATAAAATTGTTCGTTTGCAACAAAACGTCCACTCGGACCAGTCAATAAAACAGACACTTTGACCTAACACAAGAGAATACACGAGGCAACATGTTGTCGAACCAACGATTTACATTCCAACACACACTGGAGATTGGAAGGAATGTAGATTTGTTCCGACATTATTGAGCTATTTAAATAATCCCTTCCTTACACATTTGGTTATTTAGACAGTTAGTGGCGAATTGATGAGCTGTTCTCCTAATAGTCTCGTATTTTGTGTGGCGAATTGACAATTGAGCAACAACTTCTTTGCCGTTTACATGCATTCGTCGCTATTTCCGATTGATAGAAAATAAACACATTAATATTCTGTGTAGGATTTTTATTGAAGTTGTGGAACTTATAAAACAGTGTAAAAACAATGAACGAAATGCATGGGAACTCTGGATACTCGTTCAAACCGAAGGAGAAAAACAAAATAAAACATGACGGTTAATAAAACCACGCATATACGTATATAAGGACATTTTGTTGTGTTGTGTATTGAAACAACAACAGTCAAGTTTGCCGTCAGACTTGTCACACATATTCACAACCAAACTTCTACATTTCAAGCAAGACGTGTGCGTTGCTAGGATACAGTGATTTTTAACTCTGATTGGTGCTCACTCAACCGTGCTTACGGACTGGCGAGGATTCAGAGCCGGGTTCCTCCAAGTTTGCTCTTTGCTCCGTGTTACCCTCTGGGGCACGGTGGTTTCCCCTTGATGGGTTCGGTTGCCCCTGAATTTGGGGCTGAACCCCACTTCTGTCAATCTCTGTCCAAAAATCCGCATCTTCTTGTTGGGCGCGTTGCATTCGTTGTCGATTAGCTAATTCCCTACAAAACACATACAACGGATAGTACATTAAACGGCTACGTAAAAGTTTTAAACTTGAATATGCCAAGTACATTTATCTAAGTGTCAGTGATATATGAAATACACTCAAAACATTTCTAAGTACGATAAATAAATAGTGTACGTTTACCGTCGAAAACATTATGAATTTGTGCAAAACAAATTCACAATCACCTACTACGTTGTACTATCGGATGCTTAGTTTCAATGCATTCCGCCAAGTCAGCAATTATATGTAGAACCACAATTACAAAAAATATATATTCCGTTATCCACGTATCATCGAAAAGAAATTTAACAAAAATTTAAATGCAACCATTGTTAATAATCCTGTTTTCTGACAATGTGGCGATACGTGGATACCGATACGGGACTGGCGATATTTTTGGCCAGGAGTTAAATTTGTTACATTAAAAGCAGCAAAGGTAATTACTATCGGCCACATATACCTCTGTTCATATTTAACATTACACGGGAGCCAGCAGACGTCTTTGGTCAGTTGGTCAGTGAGATCGCGCGCCAACTTCTGATACCCCTCGTCAATAATCTGAAGATAATCAGATCCAGACGAGATGTGCTGGAGTTGTTCCATACTCATTCGTTTCCACTTATTAACGACTCCAACCACGTATATCTGAGACGTCACATTCAATGTTATGAAATATTCCTTTGAGTTTGAATAACACGCTTTGTTCTAACCTTGACTCCCTTTCCTTTAAGTGCTTCTGACGATTTCGTGACATCATCCGTCGCCATGCCGTCTGTGATGACGATTATTACATCCGGGACGTTCGGGCGGTTTCCCGGGGCACGAATGCTGTCGTTATGGAGATGCCACAGAGCCTTCCCAGTCAAAGTACCTGTAATGAGATGCAACATAAGTGTTACGTTTGTCACCGTTTGTCTTGTGATTAGTAATTAGGGACCTCAGAAAAGTATCGTCGATATGCCGCCGATATATCGATTGATGTTTAACCATTCGTGATTTTTTTATCGACTTCGCTGGCTCGTTCTGATATTTTGCACATTTATTGTGAGTTCGAGTAGGAAAGAAAAATGGTTTGGCTGTCATCAAATCGTCATAAGGGATGTTTAAGGAAGTGTTTCGTATTCCAACGAAACAATTCTGAACGTAATATGCTTGGCGTGTAATTCAACCACAATACTACCCACCTCCACCATTGTATGGAATCTTCTTCAGTTTCTTGCGTAGTTCATCCACGTCCTGGTAATCCCCGACCAAAATTTCATTTCTTTTATCGAACCTTTTGTTGTATCGCGCCACTCCAACCCTCATATCGTCCGGACCAATCACAAACGAGTCGAGCTAAAACATGAAGTTGAGTTAGTAAAATTACATAGGTAAATGATGGAAACAGGTTGTAACTTATTACTCCAATATTGGGAACAAGGTTATGCTCTATGCTACAAAAGGCTTCGGGTTGTTTTCTGTCTTAGTTTATAATAATAGAATAAGAATCGATTTCGCCTACATACTGAAACATGTTTTCGAAAAAAATCATTGATTAGGTGCCGATGTTTAGATGGGAAGAACGTAACCAGTCAGCAAGCTGATCTGATGACTTACAAGGTCGAAACAATGGCCCTACCTGCAGCGCACATAAAGACAACAGCTAAATGCTTGCCAGATTTTACTAGTAATAAAAGAAAATCTTGGAAACTATGGGACTTGGAACTGACAAGTTTGATACATATCTTGTAGTGAATTGTATTTTTGTGGACGGATCACTCACCAAAGCAAGAGTGAAGTCGATTAAGGTCTTCCAGTTTCGTCTTCCAACTGATGAGGATGAATCGAGGAGAAAGAGAAGATCAACGAGCGCATGAGGAGGACACGGAAGATCACAACAAGGAACTTTGTCCGTCCACGTTTGACTGGAAGTTTTATAGAGTTTTGATGCTGAGACTTAATGTAAAATCCAAACAAGTAGGTTTTCTTGTTTTATATTTATTATCACTGGCCGCCAAACCAACTGGTGCTGAAAACTTTTCTTACAGCTCAGAAACTACTTATACTGCAAGTATTTCTGAAATATAAAAACACTGGTTTCCAAATCGCCCTCCACCACACATAGCTTTTTTAATAAAATATTTTATCGAACATTTCCAAAAAAGCAACGAAACAATAAAAGGTGACTTACTCTCGTTGGCAAGTTATACGAGTAGGTCCACCGGCTACAGCAAGACCTGACGGACACGTGAAGTCACAGTGATCATCGATCTTGTAACCCGTGCAGTTTGCCACCCCGCCGTTGACAAGACGAAGTGTGGGAACGGGACAATCTAACAATATTGTTAATGTCAAAAAGCATCACGAACCAAGCAATGCATGGCACATGTTATGAAGTATTTTATTTCATGGTCCGATGAAGATATACACACTTATTCCAACAAGTAACAGTGGCTCACTTTTTATAACGCATCTTGTAGGTTCATACGACGACCAATAACCGTCAGGCATGCACCTGGTGTATTGCGCACCATGTTGCTCGAATCCTTCAGCACAAGCGTATCTACAACGCGACTGGTAACGATTGCCATCCGTGCACTGGAGCAAACCGTTTTCTGGGGCCTCCAGGACTTCACAGACCACTTAAAAAAAATGCAGAATCAGTGTTGATTTCTAAAAAAGTGAATGTATTGGTATTATTTAGTGGCAATTGGTAAAATTTCTCATTATGAAGCCTGCTAGGTCAGTCTTGCATACATAAAAAAACAAAAAATTCATTTAATATAGGTTACTTTTTTTTAGTGCTTAAAAACACTAACAGAACAGCAATACAGTAATACAGTAAGCAAAATTGCATGGACACCGATGAAACCTTAGAAGTTATCGAGTCAGGCGCCCATGGTGTTATGTGGAAATCGTTGGTGCAAAACAGTTTAACATCATCATAAACAGCAATATCCCGTACCTTCTTCATCACAGAACCTGCCAAGCCAGCCTGGCATGCATTCACATTCGAAATCGTTAATTAGATCATGGCAGTGAGCGCCGTTCATGCACGGGTCAGGAAGGCAATCGTCTAGTAAAAGCATAAAGCAGCGTAGTATAAATGCAAGTTATTATGCGTTTTACCTTGCATTTGGGATTACCGCATGATTATCAAAATATTACATGTTATTTAAAAAAAAAAACTATTGCTTCTGATTTAAAAACAATTTCATCCTTTCATAGTTATGATACAACTAAGTTACAAATCTTTCCTTATTTGAGCAATTAAATGCCAACGCGTTAGGTTAAGTATTGACAACGTGTAAGCGTGAACTGCGGCCTGAATAAAATCAAGCAATAAAGCAACACTGGAATCTTACCAATCTGTAGGCACGCTGGCACTGGTTGATTCCACTTTCCTGATCTGCTACATTTAATTCTTGACACTCCTGTGTTCATGTAACCTTCCATGCAAGTTATTTTGCACGAGGATCCGCCTTCGAATCGCTTCGAACAGTTTAAAATCATCCCTTCGTCATCGACTGGTTCGCAAGACCCTGAAATAAAACGTAAGCTGCGTAAACGAATGCCCGTTGAATTTGAGGAAATCAAATAAAGGAATCTTACGAAACAAATTTAAAGTCAAACGACATTGCGAACAACTATTTTCACCACCACATGTATTTACAACCTCAGGCAAAATAAACTTGGTGCACACACATTTATCGATGTCGCTAACTATCAATACATTAGTAATGATTTACAGATTTCTTTCCATAAGTTAGATCAAAGCCACATGAGGCGACAAAGAGTCACAACTGCTTGTTAAAAAATCAAAACGCAAGTCTCAGAAGTCTCAGACAATCGCGTGTTCGAGTCGAGTATCTTTTCGTTATAGCAAAAACACATAATTAATAAGTTGATCGCCGTATTTGGAGGTTTGCTTTTTCTGAGGCCTGGTTGCTTGCAACAAACAAGTTCGCCTAATGCAAAGGTTTTGAATAGCTGGTGTGACCAAGTAGTACATTGTGTGTTGTATCTTAATCATATTTAAACATAAAGTAAGCATGGAATCGTGTGAAAAAAATTTTTTCTTCGATTTTGTTCAAACCGATCAAGATCAGGAACATTCACATATACCTCAGAGGACCATTAATTTGTACTTACGAAGTTGGAGACATTCCGGGAGTTCCGCCGACCACCGACCTCCTTCCTGACAAGTCGCATCTTCTACACCGGCGACGAAAAATCCTTCAGCGCATGAATATGAACATTTGGATCCAATTTCGCGGTCGTGAGAACAAAAAACGTAACCGTTTTCAAGACTGTCTTGCTCAGGGCAATAAACTGTGGGAAAAACGTTGAAGGTCACGCATTGCAATGACATTTTTGAAAATTGTCTTGAAAGTACATAAGTGTTTTTTTTATCAGCGTTCATGTTCCGTCGATTTAAATCTCCTGTTTGGTTTCAATGAGATTTTCTGGGTGCCGACGCATTCCAAAAAGGTGAAGTAAACGATCACGCATTCTCAGACTCTTTAATTTAGGCGTTACATCGATGTGCTTGTTATCATCTAAGCTGCTTACATAAAACCACGAAACCGTAGCTTTGTCACCAACGAAATGTGTCAGCAACGCCCTGTTACGATTCCTATGTAAAACACACAATTCAACTACTTACCAGGTGTGGGCAAAGAAACCAACTCTGGAGACCTAAAAGGGTCGAGCCAACCAAGCACGTGACCACAGACACTTCCCGGCCCGTTGCACAAATCCCCCTCACAACAGCATCTGTGACGTAACAATACTATGATAAACCTGAAAGTATCTTTCCTGTTTGAGATAGCGGAATCTATAGCTAGCTTTATGGTAGGCAAGGACCGTTTCCCGTTTGAGATCTTATGCAGTCTGCAGCAGCTGACAGGGTATACGAATATGCAGCCCTTCACATCTCTATAGGCAGTTTTTTATGCCATGTTTGTACTGCGTTGCTTTTCAGCGATGCATATGAGTTGTCGAAATATTCGTATCAGTAATAACGGGAGACTTTTTTTCACAAAAGTAATCTCTTGCCAAATATTTAGCAGGAACTCACCTGCAAACATCGGGAGGATCAACATTTCGGTCGCGGTCCGGGTTGCACTGCCCTGTCGCATTCTGTAAACACACAACATCCACTGTTAAGTCGGTTCGGGCTTGGTTTTGTTTTATCAACATAAAAATCCTGCCAATAGAAACCATGAACAAAATTTAGGCGTTTTAGATTCAAACGAATGGGACATAGTAAATACTATTACGTCGCAGAACAAAATTTGATGCTGAGGTTTGTCATTATTATCAAATTCTTTTAGCTAAAATGTCGGTTAAGTTTTCATGGGTCAATAAACTGCACCTGTTTCTCGTTGTCATTGCAAGCATTTGGTTGTTTGCAAACCAAGGTAGCTCTGTACATTTCCGGGTGAAACTCCAGGGTGTTCGTGATGGCATGTTTCCGTATCTCGTTTAAACAACCGCTCGCCTCCGGCGGGCACTCCACCCATTGGTCACATTCGTCACGTGACCTAGCCTCGTAGCAGCTGTAGCAACGTACCACTGAAACGTAATTAAATTTAAGGTAAGCTGTTGTGCAACATTTTTGACTGTTAAAAAACATTACATGTGCAGAAATATATTGTGTGGTGGACAACCTTAAACACCTTCAAATTGGCGAGCAAAATATATTTAAAAAGTCTGTAGTCTGTATTTGCAATTTTTAAGGAAATGAGAAATTACATACGTGTAGTAGTGGGATCAGAATAGGCTGTAATCGAATCCCTTCCACCAGTGCTTGCTTTCAAACTAAGCGTGTAAGTTGTTCTCGGCGTTAGACCGTTTGCAGTGTAAGATCGAACACTTCGATCCAATGTCGTATCTGGAAAGCAACATAAATATATCGATGAGGTTTAACTGCAGATACCTTCTTAGCATTGAAGTGCATATTATTATGTACGTTGATATTCTCCGACTTACAAGATTGTAATATTTGGGTGTGATGCCATTGCACAAATGATCAGTTCATCAGTATGACGAAATAGTATTATCTTTTTCAAATTCTCATCCATATAAGGCGATAACAAGCCCGCACGTTCGCAAAAATACCTGGCGTTGTAATAGTTATTCCGTGCCATGCTAATCACCTTGTGATCCAGAACCCAAATATCACACGTGTTGTTATTTTGCGAGATAAGGAAGCAATCGTTAATTTAAGCGTGAAATGAATTGGCCGGAAAGTGTGGCCTCGGTTTAACTCCAGTTTCGCACGTGCTGGCGATGAAAAGTATTCTCATTTTCAGATGCCGTGCCATGGCAAAGAATGTCTTTAACTCCGATATAAGTTTTGATTTTTTACATAAAGTTTTGGCTGTCTGAGTGGCAACAAAAATAATTATTATGTTATGAAATATAATTGCTGGGCATGTTACGGCCTCGGTTACAACATAATGACAACTTGGCAAGTGAAACAGAGAAACCAAAGCAAATAATTTGAAGTTGATAAATAAATGCGGTGGCTTGCCTTGGTGCCAGAATACCTGTGTTATGACTACAACCTATGACATACACAACTCATCCCTGCATCCTATGATCGCTTACGTAAACATGTTATCGTAGTTTTGTTTGCCTGTAATTGCCAACTATTCAGTTGTAACAACGACCGCGATGACCACAAAACCACTAATTACAACATCGCTCATAATTGCTGCCCACGCACATGATATTTCGCTCGACTTACCGACGATCGTGCGACCGTTTGTGTCGTCACGCAGCGTCACAATGAATCTTTCCTGCGATTTGGCAGTGACGTAGGAGGGTACGAGAAACGCCCACGTGATGCTTGTTGCGTGAAGTTCGGACACCACGATCTCCGCAATCCCTGGTACAGCTGGAATGAAAACAAGCGATACTTTTGAACGTTTCATACCAGCACACTTTTGAGTGTAGGCGTTTTTTGAGGGAATCTCCACAACTTGCGCTGCCAAATCGAGTATTATCGCTTTTAACACGTGACATTAACCGGCAATCAGCAGCGTACAAAGTTTTTTTAGTCGGTTATGTTAAGTAAATGTGGATGTAAATACATCTTGCAGAGCCTTCGCGTTGTACAAACCTTAATTTTAACAAATTAAACTTCTATGGCGGCCAAACTTATTCATCAGTGCGCACAAATTATGTAAACCAACCTGTTGTAACGGTCATATTGACTCTTGTCGACGTCGCCCTGATCTTTCCCGAACCTTTCACTGAAGTCCAAGCACTGATGACGTATTTGGTGGCCGGCATAAGTTCGGGGATTACCCGGAGTCCCGGTCTATTGTAGGAAGAAATGCGGATTTCTTTTGACACCGGATCACCGAAACGTCTGCGAGAACATTAGGATGCTTTTTTTATTTGAAAAAAATACGTGCGGCGTTCAGGAAGTTTCGACTCTTGTATGGACAAAGTCACGTTATTAGTAATGTGATAATTACTGAACAACATGTAAAACGAAAGTAAATTTAACTTTGTGTGTTTGGGGTGATTCACATTCAAAAGAGTTTTGTTCTATAGTAAATGGAGGTGAAAAAAGCGGCAAAGCCACACATGCTGTACTTGTAAATAGGTCGTTTTAATCTATGGTAATGGAGGAGGAAAACGACGAATAAAACCTGAAACAAAGTAAATTGATCTTTTAGGCGCAACATGAGGAAGAACGAACCTGTAACTAAGTTCGTACGTGTCGACTCTATCCCCGTTTCCAGGTCTCGACATCCCGACGAACACAGACACCGTGTTTGTGTCAAACGAGATCAACTTCATTGAACTCGGAGGTCTCGGTCCTTTAAGTTAAATTAAAATAATAATTTATGCGGTATTGATATGGCATTGAGTTCAAAATGGATATCTTAGTCACAGCTGAATAGCAACCGAAACGTTGATGTTTACAAATATTATTGCGAGATGAGATATATCTTGCATTAATTAACAGTTTTTCGTTGGGCTCGCATGGATTAGGCAACGTTACTTTCTAGATTACAATGGGAGGAAGGTCTAAGGTAGTGCTTGTGGAACCACGTTTAAATTATACAACTGGCATTACAAGAATAAAAAAAGCTGACATCTTACTGGTGTAAAATGAATGAAATATTTTCTTGGAGTAGATTGATTGCTTGAATTGTGCTCGGACGGTGATGCTGCAACGATAACATCGATTTAGTTTTCGTGGAATATTTACAGTGACGTAATAGGTTTGGATTTTGCAGGGGAAGATTATTTTGCTGTGCTTTGTAACTCAAAGTATTTGATACAAATTCAAAATGTAGACAGCATGATTTATTTAAAGACGGCGAAGTTTTACGATTAAGTAAAATCTTCGCAATTATGTTGTTGGTTAACGAGTGGCGTAATATGATAATTATTGGACGAACTTCGACACTGTCAAAAATTCCATCAATAACAATAACTTATATTTTGCTGTTTTTTTAACCATAGGTTACCCGATTTATGATGTATTTGCTGTCTTATCTTGTCGTAATGTCGCAACAGTTACAAGTTAAGTTCGTGCATTCTCACCTGTACTTGGTTCCAGCTGACAAACCACGAGCCAAGAATGCGATCGTTCCGTTAGGGAGATTGTGATCGAAATTGATCCCTCGGATGGTGTTGTTACGGACGAACACGGGAGCAATCCGGGAGTTTTTACTCGGGAGGACCCGGACGTTGAAGAAGGAGGCGGGATGACCTTTGATGTCTGAGGAAAGATTCAAAAAGCTTGAAAAATGTGTTTTTGCTTATTTGCCAAGTCGACTGAAGAGTGCTTCTGGTGAAAAACCTTAGTTGGTCGATATGTTTATGTCTGCTCTGTTGATTTAACTCCATTATGTTCAAGCTTAAGCCACAAATAGTAATAATGTTGTCATAAAGATGTGAGCACTTTCGTTTCGAGGGTGACAAATATGCTTTGACGCTATTTGGATAAAGGGCTTTGTCCACAATATACGATCTAACTTCCCAAACAATAAGAAATAGTGTAAAGGTGCACTCCACAAAATAAAAAACCAAGCTTGTACCTGTAAAAGTTATAAGGGCCGCGTCAGGCCCAAGTAGGAATACCGCCACGTCACGGATGGCTGGTTGCAAAGGACGCCACTTAGGCAGCATTTGATATTTCGGTTTGGGAAGAGTGCTGTCTTCTTGTAAGTACAACCTGTATACAAATTAATGCACATTCCACAACAAATAACTTTTAACTGGCGTGTTTCAAAGACATTTTGTTGAGTTTTTCACAGCTTATAGGCTCTGTATTACTGTTTATTCATTATATTTCTGTAAGCCTTCTTTTAATTCCACAGAACACCGTCATTTGAAGTAATGCAAAAGCATAACGAACTCACTCGTTGTTGCACAAATTAGTATCGCAACAGGATCGGCACAAACTCGGTGGAAGATTGAAGGAATTTGGAAGCGAACCTCCAGTCAACATTCCTATGGCAGCGGGCTGACACTGTCTGTGATTCTGTTGCAGGAAAACAAACAAACAAACAAGGTTTAATATATGTTGAATCGTTAAGCAATCCATGGGGTTGTATCTCCGGCTCGCAAATGTTGATACCATAAAGCTCGTAATAAGATCAAAGATAAAAAAATATAGGGGGTTCCTTTTGGCTTTTTAATGGTAAATTCAAATCTCTCTCAGGACAAGATAAATTATGTTTAGTTTGTTCAGGTATATCAGTAATAGTAGTAATGTCACTACGATGCCGTCATATAATCAGCATGGTTTATCGGCAAAAACAACATTTTCAACACTTTTTACCTCTCTGCTCGCCGCGGCGCACGTCCTTCTCTGCTGGCATCGTTTCGTGATTCTCACAATTCCATTCTCGAGTCGAACCAAATTCATACAGACAGAATCACCACCGCACATTCGGACGCTTTTGCATTTCGAGTTTGAATTGACGCTGTTGCAGGTGAAGCATCTGATACCTAAGTGTGCGGTGATGTTATGTTACGGTGAAACTGACCACTCATCCGATTTACTATAAGTCTGTTTTGAACGGGGCGAAAATTAGTAACTTTTTCCATGCGTTTTTGTGACACTAAAACCACATTTAGATTCAGTTTAACCGAAGTCATGATGAACGAACCATACAAGCATAGATATAAATATTTTACACAAGAAGAAATGATTAAGGTTTATTAAACATCGCCAAGGGCGGTACTTACCCTCTGTCGCAACCGCGCAGAACGCCAGAAGCAAAACTGCTCCGCAAAACTGTGAGGATAGCATGAGGAAAATACCGACAGTATTCCTTGTCTTCTTCAACAAAATATAAAACTTTCTTTTCACAGAACAATAAATATATCTGAAAAGTAGGAAAAGATTAAGTGCGTATTCGTCACAATATACAAAACTCTATACAAAACAAAAACTTTGATTAACACAGCAATATATCTAACCACCTAATGCATCCAGATGAGTTTTAACCCTTATCCTAAAACGACATTCGTAGAAAACAATCGCCATCCCGTTATCACAGTAAACAGGTATCGGATAGTAGCAAACATTCCGTTTTATTGCAACAACATCTCTTAAACACAAGACTGTGTATTCCTCGCGTCGATCTGAGAGCGATTCCCACAATTCGGAGGCGTTTCGCTGTTTTCAAGCGACGAGTTCTTTTTTCCCGTTCGAGAAGTCGCGCGCTCGTGAATGTTACGTCACAGTGTAGCGTCTTGGGGTTCGATAATTGCGTACCGATGTCGTGACAACACCCATAATTGCCAACCTAAGGTTGTAACAATGTAATTTCGAACATAATTGGAAAATGCGTTGGATCGAAAGTGATAGCATCGCGTGTTTTGCAATAGAGGACAAAAAACATGGAAAATATTGATATTGTGCTTCTGCATCTGGGCAGGAATAAAAGTTATCATAAAATATCATGTTAAAACTATTAAAATAACACTATGCGACACAATAATTAACGCCCCTAATTTTCCATATTTTATTTCTTTCTATTTGATCCAGTG
The DNA here is from genome assembly GCF_947561715.1 of Ascidia mentula. NCBI lineage: Eukaryota > Metazoa > Chordata > Ascidiacea > Phlebobranchia > Ascidiidae > Ascidia > Ascidia mentula. The sequence continues at coordinate 2,244,354 of NC_138569.1, forward strand.
GTGCTGAAAGTTCGTTTGATTCAAAAGTATGACTTACTTTATATTGTTTGCAGAATTTTTTTCAAACTTATACAGCTAGAATTTGACAAAAACACTAACCTCAATGATTTGATTGCTACAATTCCATTTGTCATGATCATTTCTCTTAAAAATGTCATCAACGTGATAAAAAAAATATATTGAAAAACGTTTAGGGCAAAATTAAATTAAAATCCGCCCGGTAATGACTGCGATTGACGTATGTAATGTTGGAAACAATTCCCTTTGAAATATAAACCTCGTTTGGTTTTTGGCAGTTGCACCTCTGCTTAAAATCAGCGTAAATCCCAGACAAAACATTGACATCCCACCCAAATTCCTCGCCCAAAGCGATTTTTCTCGGCAGTTCCAAACGAAATTTTTGTCCTAATCGGACTTATTTTTTACGGAAAAAACTTTGGTTGCAAAGAGAAGGCGACCAACCTTTGATTTAATCAGACTTGTAGAGGTTGATGTACGTTTTTAAATGCGTATGTTTTCACCTTTTGAAATAAGGACTCGACGACAATAGTGATTCGTGCCCATGGGTTGCAAGCGTTGCAACGCTCAATTGAATTCAACATTTTTATCCTTTTTTTAACCCCTATTTTTTTATATGAACACCACAGTACGATTCGTGCCACATTTCACATTACACGTGGCACAGGGCCATTATTTAACAAATCTTGGACCCCAATCAAATTGCAATGACGTAATTCACCATTCGCCATATCATGTTTTTATGTGCGAAATCGGGTGTAACCATTATCTGCACAACAACGCACAGAGAGGGTTGGAGCCAAACACGCTTCAATGCAAATAAATAAAATTGCTCAATCGAAGCGTTGACAATGATAATCGCGGGAAATTCCGCAAGTGTTGTTTGTGTACTGGTTTGTCTTCTACAGTCGCTATTCTGGAGACACGTGAAATGCCCTGTTACCAAATGTATGCAAAGCCGCCGCACTTACACGAGGTAGCCACCTTATTCATGGGTAACACTGCTTGTTGATATACATTTGACCGAACACGTGGCGTCAAATGCGTAAAGATGCGGCGCCAATGTTTAAACTTGGAACTTAGATATTGTCGAAACCTTTACATCAGCTTCGAATCTTAAACATCGGAATGTCAAAGATTATGTTTTGGGCGTTTTGTTATTTTGTGGTGAAACTCTTTCCAAGTAGTCTTTAAAATAGAAATCTCTGGCCATTCTCTATCAAACGACGTAAAAAGAAATTATTTGAACCTTGTTGAATTTGTAAAATGTAAAAATTCCCATGTTATATCGGAATTTTCCGAAAAACGAGACCCACGAAACAAAATTTTGAAGATACAAATAAGTACACGCGCCAAGCTTGGAATATAATTGTTTTGGTTATTCGTCCCGCTGAGCGAGTGTTGGATCCAACTGGCGAACAAAGTTGATTATCACATGACTTGTACTAATGTGTTCTGTGGAATTGCCGCAATGATTGCACACATTTGAAAGCCGCAAACGTTTCTCACATTAATTCACTTCGCAGGAAGATTACGTGGGCGAGCACTGAAGCTTAAAGGAAGTTGTTCGGATTTCACGGCGCTGATTTTGCACAATCGAACGAAATCTTTTCCCCGTGGCGACGTAATGTTATCTTTTTGATAGGAAACAACTATGGGCAAAGCCTAAGTGTTCCATACAGTGTTGAACATCTTCCCACTCCAACAGCATTTACTTCCTCAAGCAGTTTTTAGGAAACTTTAAACGAAATGTCGGATTTGTGTTTGTGACATTAAACAAATATTGTCTCCCAAGTTTGATACCCAAAGGTTGACGGTGACTGCATGTATAGTCCCCACAAAGTGCAAGTACTGCTTGGTTATTCAGATTGTTGTAAGTGACCTAAGTTGTACTGTTAGTACCTCTCATACATCGAAAGAGTGGCCCTGTCTGCAGTTTCCCATAAAAAATATACATTATAATATTATCATTACTATTTTGTGACTATGCCGACACGCGCCTGTTTAGAAAGTCAATTAACATAAAACAGCCTAAATATGGATTCATTTTAAAGGAATAGGCTATTTTGGAAAACAAAACGTGTCCGGTGCACACGGTTAAGGGCTTCAAACAGAACGTTTTCTTCGTGGAAAATCGCGTTAAAATAAAAGTGAAATAAAAATAAAAACACGTTCACCTTTAATCTGTCTGCAATTTGCTTAAAGGTCAAACCGATTTTGGTATGAATTAATGCGGCAATAACACGAATCTTACGGCTGATCAAAACGTGACTGAGACGCTGGCAAGAAATGGCACTATCCAGCCAGTTATTTTCAACCTTTGTATTTAAACTAAAATGATTTGGAATCCAGCAGCCCAAAGAACCTTGCATAACCCAAAGCGTGCGTCAGAATTCCAGCATATTCATTTGGAGTTCAAGACAAGAAATTACAATTCCGTGACCGCATAAAGTTTATCCAAATAGCTTTTGGCAGAAATCCCACTGTTTAGACGCAAATTAGACGCTTTAAACCGTTATTATGTGTTGCTATGTTGGTTGTTAACCTTTCGTATTCATAAGATTGCGTGCAAATGCATTTTCTTCATTGCTAACTCCACAAACGTAAGAAAAAGTTGCGTGGAAGAGGAATGTCACCAATTCCTTATTAGCTTGAGGGCATGACCGTATTTGAACTGTTGGCAACACATAACAACGCAATGCCCGGTTTCTGCATCTTCAAATATATTGTTGTCACTACGGTTTGAATTGACATTTTAATTGCTTGTTGTTTATTATGCATTGTTATTTTTAATCTAATTTACTTTTGACAGAGTTAAAAGGAGATCTTTATTTCAATCACAAAATATCAGTCCATATTTATGAATTAATTTACTTAAACGGAGGCAAAAAAGTGTAAAATAATGAGAGAAACCTTTCCAGTCACACGCAAATTGTGGAAAAACCCACCCGGCCTCGCACAAGTTGTCTTGTAATGCCGTGAGATTAGCAGGTGTTGAAAGACGATTTGAATTGATAAGGTTAACAATGCGACATCTGCACTCCGTCATATCGCGTGCAACCAGCATCCAGTGTTTTAACGTGAGGTCTTAGTTAAGTATGTGGAATTCATAATACGACGCAGGGATTAGAACCCGCTCCAATGATTAACTTGGCAACATAACTATGCCAAGTTTAACGTTAAGCTTTCGAGCGACCAGTATGTAAATCCTTTCTTGAGTTACTTTTTTAAGAGCGTTTGATCACAAATGACTACAAGTAAGTTGTAATCATGACTTGCAATATTGGCTTGTGGTGTCTGAGAGGAAATAAGATAATTGTGCGTTCCACTTGCAACATACCCATAGATAAAGTCTATGTAAATATTATCGGTTCGAGTAAAAATCAACTCTTGTTGATTCAAGATTTTCAAGATCTATATAAGGAAACCCAATATGACGTCACGTAAAATATTTTTATTCTTGTCTCAATACAAGACACATTTTATTGCCCAGAAATCAGAAGCAAAATGAGTTGGAAGTGATATTTGTGACTCAACCGTGCATCAGGACAAACCACCAACATCATACAACAGTAATTTTTCCACGCGTGCGTTAACCGTCCGTTCTTGGTGTGCACGCCCGCCTTCTAGATCAATCCAGCGTCGATCGTCATTAGAATCCGCGTCATCACCGCTGAGGCATGTCCGAAAAATCACCGGTAACTTCTTCGCAACTGGGGAGGGTTGTAGAGGGGGATGTCCCGCATACGAGATTCGCCTGTGGTGCAAGTTTGTTGAGAGTTTTCGAAAAATGCACCACTATCTTATAATGAGGCAGTACACACGTTGTATTTTGCACACTGCAATAACTACACTGTACATTTACTTTATAGTTTTCTCGTCGTTGCACACCACAACAAACGGTCTGTACCAAAGGTATGTCCAGACATATGTCTTACTACCACCACCATGTGGTAACTTAAATCTTAAAGCATAAAATGTAAAGCAGGGCAACCCTGCCAACCCAAACAAAACTGACCAATTCAAGTTTTAGCATAACTACCTCAATTTTCCTTGCAGCTAATTGAGCTTGCGCGATTTCAACAAGCGCTTCCTGTATTCGAGCAAGTTGTTGTTCACCATTTCTCATGAAAACCCGCAGACTCTCTGCTGCCTCTTGGTTTTCTTTTTCCAACTGCATTAAACCTGCAGCCTGAAAATAAAACGATTCAGCAACATATTATAAGCAAGAGTCACACCAAGCAGCACTGATGACCTAATAGGTCAAACAGTGGCCATTTGCTTTTAACTCATATAAGTTTTAGTTACAGTTTCATGCAACAAACCTATTACAAGTCCAGTACTGTGCATGACTTCAGATATATTGAATATAATGGTGATGCAAGGTAAAATATCAAAAACAGTTGACATACATTGTGAAAGGTCTTTACCTGGAGTTCAGAAGTGCTATCTTCACTTGGCAACGAGTCGATGAGAATGTCAATATCTTTTGCAGTTCTCACAATGTAATTGGTGAACAAAGCAATTGTTTCTGAAATCATCAAACCATGTTTACTAGTGTGCTCATTTTCAATTACAAAATGCATTGATAAAGTTTCATCAATGAACTTCATGGACTTTTAAGAAATATTTTTTAAGAGCTTGCAATGCAATTATTATAGCTGACAGAAAAGTATTTTTAAAAAACATACATAGCTAGTACCAAGCATGCCATAAACACAAACATATATTTACAAAGCAAGTAACCCAAAAGGTTTACACAAAAATTTAGCTTTAATTGAACTAAAAGCGTTTAAATACAATCCCCTACCATCGTTAGTTACAGCAGGTGGTTTACTTCCAGCTTTTTCCAATCCTGCAAACGTTCCAGGGGGAGCAGTTTGCTGCAGAATTCCAATGCTGTTGCAAAAGTGTTCTGCCAGCTAAAAATAAATGAAAACGTCATAAATCTCGGCACAAACATGCAGTTAAAGTTATGTGCAACCACAAATATATATATATATATAAATACCTGGTTCACGGCATCTTGAAGTTGGGTCAATCGATCAGACATTTTAACTTAAATAAACAAATTCTACACAGTTAAAGCTAAAAATACTTGAAAAAAAAGGTGGAACTGTACACTAAGGCATGTCTATATATTTTTTAATAATGGGCGATACATTATGCACTCCACATGTTTTACTAGTTAAGAAATTCCATAAACAGTAAATAAGAATTTGGTCAAAAACCAGAACGAATAATAAGTGTTGGTGACTCAAGGTGTTTTGCAATTCATTTACTTTAGTAAGTTGTTCAACAACTGAAGCACAGGCAAACACGGTTAAAAATTGAGATAACCTGGAAATAAAACAAGACGAAAACATAAAAATGCATAACTATGAGCAAACAAAACCTGTTAAGAATGTCCTCTACCACCTAATATCAGTCCATGGCCACTGCCAGTAGAAGCATCATTGGATGAGGTCTTGGGTTTGACTGAGGTTTCTGTCTTTAAATTTCTTTGTTTGACAAAACTATCCAACAGACTGTATAACAAAGGAACTTTAGCCGAAATCTCTGTGTCATCAACATTAAGTTCTTGACAAAGAAACTCTCTTTGAAGTTGAACCTCTGGCTGCCCAGTTTCAGCAACAAGCACAGAATCCGTGTATTTGTATTCATTGAAGATCAAATACTCTCTGATGAGGTCATTGATGAGAAGATTTTCATTGCTAAGTTTTGGTTTTTCGCTGGTTGGATCGTCCAATGCTTTGAAAACCTCAGTTCTTACTCTTGCCTTTAGTTCACCCATAATCCCTTTGCTTTCCAGAGTTTCTGTCAGAGCTTTCTTCAAGGCATCAACTGTAGCCATTGTGCAGGGTCCAATAAATTGGGGATTTTACTTATATAAGATGCACCAATTGACGCTTAAAAATTTGAAAAACTTGCTAAATTTTACCGTGACTAAATATGATATAATTGCAGATAATTGTACAATGAACTAATTTTTAATATTCGTAGATCTAATAGCAACGAAGAAATCCCATATATTCAAAATAAAATATTAAAAATCCTTCGATATTCAAAGTTGACACAAGTCCACCGCACGGGGATTTTTTCAACTGTTGAAACTCTAACCACTTATGGCGCTGTTAAAAAAACAAAAAAATCAGGGTCACTGTACAAAATCTGTGTTGTAAATGTAAAGTTTGCTTCGTGTTGGCAGTAAAGACAGTTTTTTATCTGTTAAGGAGAAAAAACACTTGTACGTTGTTTTTAATGATAGTTTCACATTCCATCTCTAGTGAAAAATTCTGTCACCGGGTCATAATGTCTTGAATGTCAACCGAAAATGTTAGTTTTTGTGAGAAATCGTTTGATCTTGACTGATGAACTTTACTTGCATTGTAACGTGAAAAAAAATCAGGCCAACTCACTGACACAAAATGCATCGTCTGAATGCACAGTTCTTACATCTCAAATGTGACAAGCAAATTGGCTGCTTGGTACCAATTCTTACCACTCAAATTGAGGATCTAATGTTTGTATTTTATTTGATGAAGTAATGCCGTACAAAGGTGAAGGTGAAAAAGTGACCAAAGACATCAGCTAGGCAAGTTGAAACAGCCACCAAGCGGCGCTAAAGGAGCCAAACAACGAAAGATAAAAATCTGCGATATGTACACGGGGTCGATGGGATTACTACGCAAAAAACACGGTGACATATGGGGGTAAATGGCTTCATTTTAAACCGGCTAGGGTGCTACCTCTAAAACTAAGGGGGTTCTAAGTAACAGTGGTGATACCCGTGCTGTCCGCTCACGCCAGGTGGCGCTGCGGAGCCAGCAAATACACAAGACGTGGTTGGTCATTAGGCGGGTGGCTAGTGGCTTACAGAAAACACGCGAAAATAAGATAGATACAAAACAAGAGGCACCGAATTACGAGTGAGAATATGAATAATTACAAAAATTCATCTTATGTGCAAAGCAATTCGTAAAAGGCGTTTTTTTCTCTGAACGAGAAAAGCATTCTGAGCCGAGAAATTCGCGCAGAAATTAACACTGATGCCCGCTTGGGGGCGCAGAGAACAAAGCAAATTATTGCTACTTTTGAAAAAATATTAAAACGACTTTCCGGTGCGGAGTTTGCGAGACCAAAAACGGTGACAAATTGAAGAAATCGTTCGGTTAGTCTCTAAATGAGTTTGGGAACTTGGTAAAATGTGAAACGAATGAAACTGTTGACATCGAAAACAACATGTACAAAATACAAACGGGTTAAATGCACTTTGCCGTTTCGCAAGTAAAATTAATACTTTAATGTACGTAGCAAAAATGGTTGCACACATTAAAACGGGCCATTATGGCCGGGAATGCACTAAATATAAAGCAAGCAATTGTCAATATGTTGCTGCTGCTTTAAACACGGTAGAAATTGACCCTCAGAGCTGAGTGAGACTCGACCAACTCAGGTTAAGGTCGGTGATATCGGAAAAGTGGGTATTTATGCGAGAAAAACTACCGCTGCCACCACTGAGATCCAACAGCTTGGTGAAACTGCTATCCAGTGCTTCTACTTTGACTGGGGTGGTGAGAAATTGGTTCGAACCACAGGCTTGATCAACACTGACAACGTGTCGAGAAGTTACATCGGCAAATGGAACGCGGTCTGCAGGCGAAAGGCCCACGAAATGCCGCGCGGCGGTTGTCGGCCGATCTGGTGTCTTGAAAACTGTGCCCATTATATCCTGGAGGAACTCGGAATGGAGGTCATCGTCCCTGGAAGATGATGGTATTGGGGAAGGAGTTCGAAGAGGAGTTTGTTCGGTTGCTAACCAAGCCCCGGCAGGTTCGTCGCTGTTGCCATGGGGACAAACGTTTTCTTGATTTTCGTCAGGTTCGCACGAACTTCTTGAAAAAATGTGAAACAAAAATAAACAACGTTAAGTTAAAAAAAAATTTCAATGAAAATGAAGTCAAGACAAGAGACAGTCAAAGCTCGATTAGACAAGAGACACAATCTTCTGTTTAATTACTGCCGTTTTCAAAAAGTGACATCTAAATCATCTTTGATATTAAATTTAACTTCATTCCTTCGAGATCTGACCCAGACCTACTTGTATTTCAACGATTTCTTCCACTTTTCCTTGCACAGTGGGGTCGAAGTTGGCAAATGCGACGTAATTGCCGATGACGTGGCGTGTGCGGCTTTGGTGAGGTCACCAGCCTCGCTTTTCACCCTGCGTATTTGCTGAGATACGGGAGTGGTTTCATTCACTCTCCGAATTCCCGAAACACCAGTGTTCGATTCGTAACTCGATTCGGGGGATCCCCAGGATCGGCGCCGTTTGCGTGCAGTCGAAACCTTGGGGGAAGATTTGGAAATATTCTGCAACAATGAGACAGTTGAAACGAAAATGCTTTGTTTTTTATTCTGGTGCTGAAGGCCACTTAAAAAAAAGTTTGTATTTTCGGGGCTAAGTACGTGGACCACCATTACATAGAGCAGTATTAACTGAATGCTTGTCCAGGTTGCTAACACTGCAAAAGTGTGATGACTGAGAAAAACGCGATTTCCCACAAGAAGATGTTTAGTAAAATGCCAACCTGGGATAGAAAGTCCTTGAAAGGTGACCCAAGGTCGTTGAGAATCTCACTAAAAGTTTCTTCAGATATCCCCAAGTTTGGAGGTTTCGATGCTGCTTGATTCTTTGTGTTTTGTTTGTGTAACTTCTTGCAGAGGAGGAATTGGGTTCCGGATGGTGAGAGAGATCGTTGTTGCCGAGGAGATGGGGAACGAGAGTCACTCTCACTGCTCTCCTATAAGTTTTATTGGGGAATTTATGAGTTGAATGTAAGTACTGGCTGCTCAGGGAAATATAGAACATCACAAAACCTATTATGCTTGAATTGAAAAGGTGTAATAGACAAACAATATAAAAGAATTGTGTAAGCTGCTTACAGATGGCCACTGTTTCGACCTAAAAGGTTTCATCAGTGCAGCTGGTGTGACTTTCAGACGACTTTGCTAACCAAACGGCTAAGCAAAGACTTCCACTTTGTGGTGACTATACAATCACCGTCATCCGTTGGACACCAAACTAGGTGCAACCTTACGGAGAAAACAAGGTGGAAACACTATGCCCAAGCAAAGCTCAACCAATAGTGCCGTCAGGCCCCGTGTCACAATAATCATAAGATAAGCAAAGTGGAGCCAATATAAAAGAAAATTGACGGAATATCAAGTAACAGAATGGTTGTGTTGATTTTGTTTTATGCGAGAAAAGCTTTGGTTAAATTGTTTTGACTCCAACTTCAGTTACCTTTAAAAAGTGCAGTGATGAATTGAGAGAGTCATTTAGTGTTTTAAGTGGTTCCTTTCTTGACTTTTTCTGGCTTCCTGACTTCACAACCTTTTGAACAAAAGTTATTTGTCACAAGGAAAACATAAAAGCACCGAAACATATTAGCTTGTAGGTCCTGGTTAGTATCACATTTAAACAAAAAATACACACATTTGCTTGGGACAACATTGGACTGACATCTTGATCCAGATGCAGTTTGACCATTGTAGGTCGCTCTGATGAGCCTAAACGCAACAGAGTTTAGATTGAGAATTATTTCAAGCATAACACGTGGTATTTACTTGGTGTCATATTAGTGTGCAGGGCACCTGAAGGGGTAGAATGGCTTATATCTGAATGAAATCCTGAGTCAGCAAAAAATGAGGTCGACGTTGCATCATGACTAGCAAAAAGTAAACATGGTAATGATCAAATAAAATAGCACAAGTTTAGGGCATGAACTTGACAATGAGTACCTAACGCTATCAGAATCCATTTGTTGGTGAGGTGATGCTTCTTGCTGTGGTTGTGGGCTTGTCATCATGCCACTGTCAGCTTGGGTCTGCAACGAAAATAAAAATTCACTGCTTTTAGAGGATGCAAAGTAGTTAAAACAAACACTACAAGGTAATTAATTCGTACAAACTGTTGGGCAGCAAAAGGTTTTGTTCACTTCTCACCTGTATGAGAGGAACGGGCAATAGGACGTAAGGTCTTGAACATTGTGGAAGTCTTGGTAGAATTGGTTTCTGTCCTGGAGGAACTTGTTGCATCGGCCAAACTTGTTGAATGGGTTTTGGGTTGCAGTCTTGAAATGCATGCTGGGCACCTCCACGCTGCAGCAGATACAACATGCAAAAATATCGCAAATTGTATTCTGCACTCGCCAAATTTAAGACATGGTTTTGTACTGCGCCACATTGTGTCTTAATCTTTTATCCCAATATCCTCTCAACGACTCAACCCCAAATAAAATAAGAAGTTAAGATATATGAAGGATGGACTTACCAAACTATCCAATGTCAAAGGCCTCATGTTGAGATCAGCCCTCAACGTCCAATAAGATGCTTTTGATCCAGCAGCCACTTCTCGCACAAATATATCGTGCAGTGATAGGTTGTGGCGGATGGAATTTTTCCACCCTAATATTAGCGAAATTTATAAAATTCTGGCCCAAACCCAAGGAATCATAAATCAAAAGAGTAATCCAGTCATCTACAACTTTATCATTCTACAACTACCTGGTTTAGCGTTTTTAAAGTAAGGAAACTTGTCCTCGATCCATTGGTATATTTGCCGCAAAGTCATTCTTCCAGTGCTACTGCTGTTGATTGCAAATTGGATGAGTGCCATGTAGGAGTAAGGAGGCCTTCCTCTCCTATCCCTCTGAAATACAACAAATGTTAAAAAACATTCGATACTTTTGATCTTATTTTTGTGTTAAATCATAAAAAAATATGTAAAAAGTATGTATATACACAAAATTGTTTGTAAACTCCCACCTCATATTTTCTTTCTCTTTCCAATGGAACTGGCATGAAGTTGTTTACACCCATTCTGCCCAGCCATGTAATATTAGTTAGACTGTCATCAATAGGTGAGTGACCAAAGTTGTTTGTAACATGCATCTGCTGATTTGGGTTAAAATACTGGAAGGGTTGCCCTTGTTGAAAGCAGTCCCCTGAAAGAAATACAAATATGTGAAGAAAAAAAACGTACTTTGTTACTGATTGTGAATAATCACCCTACGTGGAACAATATTGCCAACAACAAAAATCGACAATTATGCAATAAAATGACAAAAAACAATGTGCTAACCTGTTTGCTGCATGAAGGTGTTAGGAAATTGCATTCCGCCACTGTATTGCCCTTGGATATATCCAAATTGATTAGTACTGGGGTATATACATTGGGCGCCTTGATTCAAAGTTGTATCGCCATAACTTAATCCATTTTGGCTCATCATTTGTGTTGGAAATGGACCTTGCGCTTGATTTGGCATAAAACTGTTCGGGTAGTCTATTTCATTCTTAACAAATTGGTTGTTTTGGTATTGTAAATTGCCAGAAAAGAACTGTCCTTCTGGTTTTGGGGATGGATGACACATTTCCGGTGATTGACTGACATTTGTGGGTAAGTTTTGAACATTTATGTTGTTCACCCACAGGTTATTTGACTCAGTTTTGATATTTGCAGCACTAATAGAAGTTGTGGTTGCTGATATGCTTTGTTGTAATGCTTCAAATGAAGTTGGTTGAAGAACTTTTTCCACTTTAACTTTTGGAGAGCTGATTTTACCTACACTTTTGGGTTTCATTTCAATATCTGTGAGACTTTTCAGGCGTGGGATCTTTTTCGGCTTTTTTATTGCATTTGAATGTGTCTGAATGTTTCCACATGAGTTTCTTCTCAATAAAATGATGGGCCTGTGTGACTTAACCTTGGTCTTTAAAGACACCACAGCCCTGTTTGGCCGTTTTATGTCATCTGAAGATGACTCCATCATCTTTTCTCTTGCCTTTACGATGATGGGATCCTCATTTTCCATGTTTATTGAAATAGTCTAATAATGCAACTTTAGTAAAATGAAATGTTGTGGATGTTTTTTCCATCCATGCATCAGAATTATAGGCAGTGTAAACACCAGCAATAAGTGTTATGTACATTAAGACTTAAGTGCTTAAGTTTGAATTCAATCTGTAAATATCCAAAACTACATTAACAAAACTAAACAAACTAATACAGTGCACCCAAATTAATCTGTTTGTCACAAAAGCCAATCTTTCAATTCAACTAAAAGCTTAAAATTGTATAATTATAATACACGTACACAAAACACAAATGCTTTGATCGTATATTGCCCCTGTCTGGGTATGCGGGCAATGCAGCTATTTTGCGAGTAACTTAACTCAACTATTCAACCTGACTTTCCTCAAAAAATAAATTAAAAAATGAATCACGAATCAAACAACATAAAATTAGCTAACTCATCATCCAGGGCTTACCTTTGAGCGCAATAAACTAATAAATATCGCACCTTTCGATAAGAAAACACGAACCTGTTCAGTTGCCACTCTCTCAGTTCAAATAAGGTGCCGACTTTTCTGTCAACCAATCAGAGGCCGAGTTGGTGAAGGGCTCTCTCGGCCGTCTCTAGTGCGGAACTGGCGCAGTCGGGCAAATCAAAGCCACTTCTACGGGTTTTATAGTGGCAGCTGCTGTGCGGCACAAAAGACAAAGTCACGTAAAGTGAAAATACAAATGTTCATCGCGTTCACATCATAATTGCATCAGCGCTCCACTTGGCTGTCACGGGCGCCTTGGGGTCTATTGTATTTTGACATGCAAGCTGCTTAACGGACATAGAAGTAATGGGTCGTAAAAAGTATGAATTGTCAACTTATTATTGCGGGACTGTCGTTTTTTAACTTGCTGGTAATCCAATTTAAAAGCACCGCAGGTTTGCAGTTAACAAAGGTTTATTTTTTGCAATAAACTGAACACTAATTCGGGACATTTCGGTTGCACATGCCCGGAAAAAAGAAAATTAACATTTGTGATAAGTCAGAACAACTAATTTCATAATATTAATGTTTCTTTTGAATTCCAGTCATGTGAATTTTTCGCACAGAGCAGTCCCCCCCAAAGTTGTCTGAGTTGTTGTATGATATTAATATCTGATTGGACTTATTTGCAATCCAGAATGAGCAGAAGGAATGTGTATTTGAAACAGCAAGATAGTCGTTTAACGGGACACAAAACTTACAATAAATGCGAAGACTTTTATAAATTAGCTACTTCTACGCCCGAACAGTGCGCCGTAAAAACAGAGCAATCACCTTAAAATCTGAATACTAAATAGCAAGAAAGCGGAAAAAAGGGGAAGGACACCAGCAAGCAAGCAGTCAAGAAAATTCGGGCGTTCGTTGTTGCATTTTTTTACCTACTTTTTCAAAAAAAAAGATTGCATAATACAGGAAACAAGTTTATTTGACTTTACACATACATCGCTTGAATTCCAGATATTTTTTGTTCTAAAGGCTGTGTTGCAATTGCCATGATTTAAAACTTGTTGCGTGGTTTGCATGAAAACCTTCGTACCCACAGAAGCAAATGAGCAAACGAAGATTCAATGCAGTATCGCAAAATATTTCAATACAGTTTCCAAGAAATTTGGACGCCTTTCAGAGTAGCGTCTTGCGGAAAATGGCATCGCTTGTATAGTACGTTCGCTTTACAAACCAACGAAAAACATGGAAAATAAAAATTGAATCGAAGAAACATCTTCACCAGGTTAACACACCGCAAGATGGCGCCAATAAGCTTGCATAACATGTCCCATAAAAAACGGAAGCACTTTATCAGCATCAGCCTCGCCATCAGAGTGCTCAAAATCACGCGTCGAACTGGGGGGTTGTGGAAGTTTACGAGCGGTTGTCGGAATATTTACAATAGGAAGTGGGATATGGTTTCACAACGGGGAGGGTCGATCGCTGCAAATCGAACGGTTTTACGATGTCTTAACGTTGGGGGTTAATTATATTTTGCCTCTTAAACTAATCAAACAACCGGAGTGAAAACTAATTTCACCAACAACAATGTTAGTTTTGTATGCGACCACTCATCATACTAGAAAAAATACTACTTGGTTCGCTTGTATGAATCCGCAATTTATGTGTAAAACATTTGAAAAAATAAATTAAGGTGAAGTATTGTTAAAACAACACTAGCGTGCATTGAACCGCATAGGCATGTTGGCAATGAAGATTTTGTTGAAAAAGCAGCAAAACGTCAAACCCGAAAAACTATCTACTGATACCAACGACAACAACAGACGATGGGTTGAGTTAAAGCTAAGAGCAGCACGGAACAACGCAAAGGCTCTGCATGAATCACCAGCATATATTGGCATACAGCAACTAAGCTTTAAATAAAATTTAACCTCTTGCTGAGTATACAAACCGGCGCAAAGAAGCAACCGATGCAGACGAAAATAAAATAATTGACTATCTACCGACCGTGTACACTCAACGAATGTTTAAAGGGGAGTGCGGCATGTAAATGCGTTTTGCCTTGAATTTTTCGGGAGATTAGAGCTGGTAGGCTCGCGTTAATTTCCGCAAATGTGCCGAAAATCAAACCACACAACGATTCAAATACAACCAAATGGACGACGATTTTTCAAACATTCTCTCACACTCCCCTTTAATTTGTCAACGAAAAACGGAAGAAATTCATTGATTTAATTCCTCTAGTGCCATTGTCTCTGTGTTGCGACAAACGACACCCTCACTCCTTCGCATTCTGGCGCCAACTTTTCATGGTGGGGTGATTAACGTATCACAGTGTAAGGATGGTCCTCTGAGCGGATGAGCGATGAGTAATATTCACTGCAATGCTCCTTGTAAGTTGTCAACCCAACTTTTCGCGGCTTCTTCGTTCTCGGCGATGAAGTAATATATGCGTTTGGAAACATGAACCTACAGATAAAAATTAGGTTATTATCGCGAAATTCAGCTGAGGTTTATTTCAAAAATCAATTTTTTTTAATGAGCGAGAAAGCTTGCATGCATCCTTTTGAATAAATTTAAATGCTTTGGATATTTGCAATTTTTATTATATTTGTTTTTGCAATTTGATGAACATTACTGTTAGAAGTGTTTAAAATATTTGTTTTTCAGTTTTTTGGAAATACGTTATTCGTTCAGGTTTGTGTGATTACCTCAAGAAAGGCGTTTTCATCGGTGTCTTTGGGCGCACTAGAGATTGGATCCGTTAATTTCACTGATTCAAGGTCCTTAAGATCAATGACACTTTTGCAAACGGGATCACCCTTCGTTTCGTATTGACGAAGCTGAGAAATAAAAATATATAAAATTAGTATGTTCATATCGTATATAATACTAATATATTAGGTAGATAAATTAAATGCCAAAAAAACAAAAAAAAATGCCAATTTTCGTCCGAGGAAAATAATTCACGCCCTTTTTCCACAAAATTTTGCCATTAAAATACGACCATACATAAAAATTACCGCTAAATAAAGATAGTTCACCTCGTGTTTGGTTGTGTCGAGCACGAAGAACCTGAGCTTCCAGTTTCTCATCAACGCCCCTCGTTTCCACAGTGAACCTTCGTATGTTCGTACCTGGAATGCGAAACAAAATGTTAAAGTTTATGTTTTGGTCTCCTCATCCGCATGTAATTGGATAAATAAAAAAATAAAAAATTAAACAATTGTTGCGAAATGAACCCGATAAAAATGTTCATATGTTAAAGTAAATTTTTTCTGATACAACAAAAACAACAAAAACATTATATTTGTCAAACCTATAAAATAAACCACAGTCAAATCCTATTGCACATATTTAGTGTGATTAATTTGGTCTAGAGAAGAAAAAATAACATAAAATGAAAGAAATCAGCCTGTGCAGTTTGTTGTAAACACACACTGGCGTTAATCGTCTGTTATTCATATTCAGGTTCCCGGAATAATTGTGGCTTGTGTAGAAAATACACGTTATACCTCTTGTGTGTTGGCTTGGAACTGATCGTACAACGATGCTGTGTCGAAGACATCTCTGCTGTTCTGTGGAGTCAAAGTACGACTGACGTCATCCAAACCCGTGTCCGATGAGATGCTCTCCTCCCTGATGGTGGCTCTCTGTGACGTCATAAACAAACATAGTTATCACCATGAAATTTTGTAAATCATTCGTGAATGTTTTCTGACTTATTCCCATTCTCTATGAAGTGATTATGTTTGCATATTTTTTGCTCCAATAGTGGAGGTGATGCGTATATATAGTAAAGGGTTTTAAGGGGGATTAGTGGTTTTCAATCTCGATTCTTTGGTTATAACGAAAAATTATCATTTCCAAATCATATATCGACAACAGCGCAAATTCTAAATAGCAGTGACAAAACACGTTGCCTATTACTGTGTAGACAACTTGACATATAACTAACAATGGTGAAATTATAGCAACATGCAGAAGCATTTGCAAAAAAACATGAAAATGTAAAGTTATCCGTAAGAAACGGATTTTATAAAGTCAACTTAATTGCTCAAATAATGACAAGTGCCTACTAAAACAACAAAGTATGTTTAAGTGCAGCAATGCATGTTTTGTTGCCAAAAAATATCTTGTGTTGTATTCAGCAACTTTTGGCTAGAAGCCCCTCAACATTAACCTACGCATGAAACCAATAAAAACGCATGCACATAAAACACATAACAAGAATTGAACACAGGAAAACGCAACGTTCATGCACACGAAAAACGTAACAGCAAATCACGCAATTCCGCCGAACATAAAAAGCAAAATTAGGCTTTTTCAACAAACAACTAAAAAACCAAGCATTCCTGTAACGCATACGATTTCTATACCAATAGCATAGGTGACGCGGGTATAGCGCCGACAGTGGACGTTGTGGTCTTGCTTCGTGGCCGGAAAGGAAGAAACTGCTGAGTCTGGATCAATTCCGAACCCTGTTGACGAGTTTCGAAACGGTTGAGCTTGTGCGCATGCGCAAACAAATATTCGGCGACCAATCAGAAGGCAACGCGATATTTTTCAGCGCGCCATTTATTTTGCAGTGCAGATAAATCATTTCTGTTGTGGGTTGGTGTAAGTTTACAACTGGAATGGTTGTACATAACTTTGTGTGGTATTTTAACCAAACCAGCTATTAAAATTCTTGCAATCTGTGCTTCAACCAGAAAGGAAACCGCTATATTGCTTCAATATGTGTTTGAGACTTTCTCAAAAAAAAATATAATGTGGCTGTTTCTAAAATATCAGAATAGCTGTCCAGTATTTCGTTGTTGGTTCAAATATGAAGGATTGAAATGATCACAATTACATCTTGAAACTGTGCTGTTTGTTTATAGGAATAATATCAAAGATGATAAATAAAAAGTTTGGTGATGGGGTTAGTTACAAATAAATGAATTTGCATCAGCTGTTACGATGTGACTGCAGTGCTTCAACAAAAAAGTTGCAATTTGTACGGATTTTAAACATTTGCCTTGTGGTTTTTTATAATAAATCTGATTTTTTTGTTTGTGATAAGTCGATAAATCACGAAATTTCAATCTGGTTCGCACTTACAGTCAGACTAAAGACGAAGTTTCTTGGGCGCTGGAAACGCTTGGAAGGAAAAGAAAGTTTTAATAAATATAAAAAAACAAACGAACCGAACGTTCCGACTGAAGGTCATGGAGTAATATTTAAGGCAAGGGAATAGTTCGAGTTTTCGAAATACAAAATTAAATCAAATTAATGTTTCTTCTTTTACGGATATTCATTGTATGAATATCCATAACTTGTTGTTAGCCAACTTGCAAACTTCCATTATACGATTTCAGACGAAACAAAATTCATCATTCTAGAGGCAACGCGTTGCTTTCAGCGCGCCATAAATATTTAAACGGAAACAACGCAAAGGAATCTCTAACTAGCTGTTTGACCTGTTGAAGGTCGATTGTATGTGGGTAACGAAACGTCGATCAAATAATTAGTTTGCGTTACCTTAGAAGAGCTTGAATATTGCCTATCTAGCAGGTTTTAAATCATCTTGCAGAATTAGCAACTAGCATTACATAATTGTTTGCAAGGTAGTTTCGATGACGTAAATTGTTTGCGAAAAGCAAATCAAGAAGTTTGATATATCATCGAACTTGGTCGAGTCGCTAAGACCAACATTGTCCTATTTTTAAATATTTGCAATTTTCGCCATAAGTTTTACTTTGTTTAACACTTGAATAAACAGAGGAGCAAGACCTTATTGTAAGAACCCTTTGTTCCACACAAATGTTAATATAGGTTCGTAGCTTGGATACACAATCAACACTTCCCGTTAAAAACCCACACATTACTTCAAGCATAAAGCGGGTAACACTAACAGGCAAGAGACCAATGAGATTTTGCCACGTCACTGCACAATCAAGGTGCAAACAGCGATAACGATAAGTTACGATTTACCTTCGCGATAATATCCTCTGTCTGAAGTGTGTGGAGGGATCTGATGTCCCGCTGAGCTTGTTTTGTTTTCTCAGCAATCAGCCCCTAAAAAAAGGTAAACACGGTTTACGGATGAGCGCACTGTATTGTCACGTACACACGGTTTCACACGGAGCTTGGGTGTAAAATTTCACTTTGATTTATTCCTATTTACACGGATATGACAATGTACACATTCCGCACCTCGCGCAAAATCATGATAAGCTTCTTGCAAAAATTAGAAAAAAAGGGCATGGTAAAATTACATTGACAACAAAAAATAGTTTTAAACATCGATATCATGAAATGGCCTCATTGCATTGCAGATAATAATCCTTACGTGAATTGCACAAGCGTGTGTGCTTCTGGCATTTTAGCAATTCACATTCCTGTTTACAATCTGTTAATCCAAATATTAGTGCTACCGTTGTATAAACGCACGAACGTCATGTTGAATGTTGTGATCATTTTGGAAAAGTAAAAATATGCAAAATGCAACTTACGGATGATGGTTGCGACGAAATGTTCAAAGTCTTCCAGGTTTTCTGCCAAGAATCGTCATCCTTCCCCAACTCTTTGTCCAGATGCTGAATTTGCTGCAGGAGAGTTCTGCGAAGAATCATTTACAATTACTCGGTTCAAAGTGGAAGGTCAAATTAAATACACAGTAGCTTGGGATGTTTCATACCATATTCATACTTGAAATGACATCACAGTTCCTACAACAACCCTATCTGTCACCAATCTTATGCCCAAACGTGTTGTTCGAGTGCGATAAATTGTCAGAAATCATTACCAATGGTTATTAGTAGATTTTTGAATCTAATGGTTATAAGGTTTACAGGCTTTGCAGTCCGGGCATTGCAGCCCAGCTGAATCAGCCACTTTTTCCGACAATTTGGAGCCAGATCTGATCTTTAGGCTGCGAAGCCTGTAAACCTAATGATGGCGATGCGATAGCTGTGATTGCCAAGTGAGGACCTGCGCAGTGGGGCGATCCTGCCTATCATGCCATTGCATGAAACATTACTGCAATGTTTATATTAACAAACGCCAGAACATGGCTGCTGTTGAATGAGTTCGGGATTCACTGAAAGATAGCTTGACCGGAAACGCGAAACATTAGAAAACCCACCTGATCGAATCTGGCTGCGCGTCTCTCGTGTTGTCATAGCAACCGTTGATGACGCGTCGTGCGGTCGCACCTCCCCAAACCTCGCTCGTCTGAAGAAACAACAACTTTAATTTTCTTATTATCATCGAATGTTTATTTTGTACACGTCATAATGCCCTTTAATTCACGTATTTCCAGCTTTATGACGTCAACTGCTAGACACGACTTTTTAAATTTCATGCTTTAGATCACGGTTCCAATTTAAGGTTTGGTCATTACGTCATCTCCTACCTCTGTTGCCTCTTGTTCGTTGTGGCTCGTCCCACTGCTAAGTTCACCCAACAAACCGTCATAAGCCGGACCTTCTCCTAACGACTCGAACATGTAGTAAGGCCAGATCTTCAATCTACTTGCAGCGCTCACAGGTCTTAATACCTGCAAGCAGCGTTATACATTAGTTATACGCAATTGCAACTGTTACAAACAACGATAATTGTTTATTTAATTGTATGATGAGTTTTAACTTATTTTAAACTTGCCTTGTTGCAAGGTTGGTCTGGGTAGAACAGGGGGTTGAGGAAGACGGGGGATCTTTTGTTGCAACGATAAATATATTCCCACAGTGACTTGATTGTTCGGTTTCCGCGCGTTGGCGAAACGGAATCTAATCACAAAAATATACATTATAAAAGCTGACAGTTCGAAATTAACCTAAAAATCATTCGAACAAAGTGGCCAAGAATTTTCGAGGAGGCAAAAGAAAACAAAAAAAATCATTTTCATTTTAGTTTTGACATAGAAATCACTTCAGTCATGGGTGCTTGTCTTTCACATCACAGAAACAAACAAACAAACCTGAGGAAATTTCGGACCCTGCAGAGGTAAGAGATTGTCTTCCAGGAGATTTCGAACTTCTCGATTCGCGTTGTTCGAATAAAATGCCGGCTTCGAGTCGTTCGTAGTCGGAATCGAGTAGAAACGTTGTGAAGCGGTTCGACACCGAGTGGTAAGCGAGTACTTCAAGAAAAGACGAGTTGAACTCGAACGACATCGGAAATTGTGCGAAAACCTGTAAAAAACGGGTTGTAACTGAACAGGAAGGTTCATTAAGATTATATGATGGCATTACGATATAATTTGGACAAGCATTTACCTCTATGAAAATTGACTCACTTAGCCTTCTTATTGGAATGTGTTATTCACATGTGGTTTCCATATGGAAGAAGGGTTTTAAACTGATCAACTGCAGAAAGTCATCATATAGTTACCTGGCCGGACAAGTCCGACTTTGGTCACTGTACTGATTAAGTCGAAATAGAGACACAATCCGCAGTTCACTTATTATTATTGGAAATATTGCTTCTGCGAGTTTCCACCAAAACATATTTTGCCATCTCCTACTCATATAAAGACCAACCTGATAAACAGCATCGAGAAACTGCAGGAAGACGGGGGTGAAACCGCTTGATTCAACGTCATTAAAACGATTTCTATGGCTGAAGCGATGACCGAACGACAACCATTCCTTCTCAACCAAAACTTGGAAGCCTTCGATTGTTCTGGAAAAAAGCAGCACAGATACAATCACCAAAATATTTAACACTAAAGTATGGCATGTTATTCGTTCTGAAGCTGATAAAAATATTTAGTGGGGAATATATGGAGTCATTGAAGTGATTAAAACAGCTAAAATCAGTTCCGTCATATCATATTATCACCGTTAAATTGTATCCGCATTCGCCAACAACAGACATGGGATGATATACTAGCAATTACACATACCTGTAAAACGGGTCAAGCAGCATTTGTGCAAGGGATGAAATTTGTGGAACCGAATCACATCCATCGTCTATAGCGATAATAACTGAGGCAGCCCGTATGTCCATCACATCAACCACAACACCTGCCGCTCGAAGGAGCAGTGACACCTGAAATGGTGAAACATATTAAACGATATAGTGCATACCTATTGAACAGGTAAAAAAAACAATTTTTTCTTTTATTTTCAAGATAATTACGCCTTTGTAAAGGCTTTAGATACAAAATACGATTAACACATGACATATGCAGTATATAATAGCATGAACATTTAAACAAGTTTCACAAATTTGGATGAGATTTTGGTGTTCTTGCTTGACAAAACAAATAGTGCTAGTGCATTTTGTTCCAATTTGTTTCTACTTAAAAATCATTGTCGACCAACCTGTTCCAACCACCCACTGTCCTGGACCCCCTTCAAATGGCCGTGGGTCGTGTCCTGCTTCTGTTCTTGTTCAGTGCTAGTGGTGGTAGGGGGAGGATCAACAGGTAAGCAGGACTTCAACAAAGCTTTGTAAGAATTCCGCATCTGCTTTGGCTCAGGAAGATCGAGAGGAACGAAGAAAATCTTCCCTTGTTGCTCATTTTTCAAATTCTGTTCATAAAAATACAAGAAAATTGAGGAAATCCTGAACTCCCTTTATTATCTCGGACCTATTCTAGATAAAGTGATTTAAACAAATAGTAAAAATGGGTTCTTATGTTAAATCAACCAGCTCAGTTTGCAGACACACAGGCAAAATCCACATATTTTGGCGATATCGGTTTTGTTTATGAGATCAAAATAACAGAGTAATAACTAGATCAAGCAGTACTGTGGACAGGTTGCAAAAAAAGACTTAAAACCTCTCGCTCCAGGTGACCAATAAAACACCACACATGTATACGTCACACATTTATATGTCACACATTTATATGTCGGGATTATGAGGCCAAAAGCTTGCCACAAAAATCAAAAGAACATCAGAATGGTTTGTTTAGGTTTACGACCCAGGAAACGAAGCAGGTAGGTACGCAGTATAATTTTCCCACTATAAAATAGTTTTATTCACCTTTCGTAACTTGGTGTTGCACAACTATTGGACAAAGCACCATGGAAACCAATAAATGACACCGGTTCGAAGAAACTTGCCGGTAATTATTAGCTGTAAACCACCGGCATTTTTCGATATAAAAATACCTTCGCCCATTAGGTAATATCTCGACCCAACCCGTGACCTCCTTTGACGTCACTATGATGTCACAATTCCGACAACAATGCATGCCGGTGACGAGGACAAAGATAAGAGCGTCCTTCTCAATAATTGGAATTCGGGTCATCAAGTATGAGTCACATGTGGGAGTTTTGTGAGGATACAAAACTATGCGGCCGGCCAACACCGAAATGTTCAAAGTGTAAATAATCAACTCGTCGCTTTTCCCCGGCAACGTTTGGCAAATAATTACAAAAACTCGCAAACGCCACAACCCTAGTCGTAAACTGGAGTGAAATTAACTTGCGGCTCCCGTATGTCCGGAAATGTGGGATAAAGACTTTCACACACACCGGGAATACATGGACCCGCCTATCGTTAAAGCTTTGTGTGTAAGAAGTTCGTTAGGTTCATGCAGGAATTTACGAGAAAGCGGATCGATTTAACAACATGTTTATCGACCTGACGAAGTGGAAAGTTTGAGAAGCTGAAAGACAAATATTAGCAAACAAACATTCGCCAAATCACTGTCGCGTCGAGCGGTGTGTATAAAAGAGGGGAGGTTGGGGGACGAGATCATCAGTTTTACAGAAGAAGATACGACAAAGATCACTGAAGAAGATGAAGATTACAATCTGCTTGTGTTTTGTTCTCACATCGTTGGTTTTCTCTACAGGTGGAGCGGGTTCAGTTATCCGACAAACGGATGTGTTTGTACAGGTTTGTATATTGGCAATAATATTGTTCCTATGTATCTATAATGTTATGTTGTTTCTATCTATAAAAATAAACTGAAAACTTTCTATCTGATACTGGTCCTTAGATCAGAATTTGTCTGAAAACTTTTCAATCTGTGAAATTGTGACTATTTCAGTTCTCACTGCAGAAAAATCACTTTTCTGGCAACTTTTCGTTGTTCAAAAACTTTAACAAAATATTTCTCCATTTAAGCTTGAAGAAGTCTTGACGTATCCCAATCAAGCTGGCCTTCTGCACTGCGACTACAGCATCTCAACCGGTGAAGAAAATCTACCTGTAACCGTGCAATGGTTGATGGGAGACGGCCCAAGGGAAGCGAAACCCATCTTTTCTTGTACTGGTTACAGTAAAGATTCCCCATACTGCGTTACGAGCATCACCCTCGATCCGAACTTTGCTGGACGCCTCTCCCTTTCCGGTCCAACTCCTTCCTTGCTTGTCATGCCGGTAAGGTTACCAAGGGGTTTGATTTATTACCAAAACGAAATCATGTAAAGCAATAGACAATAATGGCCAGTAATCTGGAGACGGTATGGGTCCCTTCAGTGCAGAAAGTAACTGGTGACGGACTTATCGACCATCCGTTTTTTTTAATGTTTTTTTGTTAAGCTTTTTGTATTCAGAAATAAATTTTTTAAGACCTACTCAAAAACTACAGTAAACATCGTTTGACGAGTATCATACTTTGAAGGTGCACGCAGAAGACAACAGGAACATGTGGTGTCAAGTGTCCCTGGAAGGAGAAGTTGGGAAAGAGAGCATGGAACTCGGTGTCGATATCAAGTCTGTTGTTTTGAGAGTGCGGGATAGCCACGAAATGCCGAAGATGCATTCAGTGACGGTTGATAATGGCAACATTGTGACGCATGAGGGTGAGGAGGTTACCCTCAGTTGCACGTAAGTTTAATTGTTTTTACATTTTCATTCGAAGACGATGGTTTTGTGCGATATGTGGGAAAAATTCATACCCTCTTATACCTGTGGTTGGTAACATTATAAACGCTCCGGTTCACATATTATGCAACAAAATTAATGATTTCGCGTTCAAATGCGCACGCCAAACTATCTTGACCTGTTTTAGCCACCACCTGAATTTTACGAGTAACTTCCCGGACATTAGTACTTTTTAACCTTAACAATTCAAATTAAGTAAAAATTTTAATGACTTGTCAACCCAAATGCGCTCACTAAAATATGTTGGTCTTTTTTGGTCGCCACCGCCCCATTATATGAATTTTAAGTGTAGATTCCCGGACACTTGTACTTTTTAACCTTCACCTATTCTCTTACAACAGATGCTCTGGAAGCCACTGCGGTGATGTGTATTGGTACAAAGGTCCGGTGACGTCAGATGGTCAATACGACATGGTTTATTCGAGAATTTCTGGATCCCGACCAATTCCCACCTCTTACACTGCATACGGGAATTGGATCGGACGGAGTCACTTGTCTGGTGAGAAACCCTTAATCGCACTTTTTTGATAAATGAGTCCGCCAGAATTACTAATCGTCGGCTGTAACGATTCTTCAAACCATAGCAAACATCGTAGACATCTTTCTACTACTGGAACTGGTCACTTTTTTCTTCTTTTTCGGCGATTTTTTTCAGTTCCGGGCTGTTCAAAATGAATTTCAGTAATCTCACCTCCAGTTATAATTCACCTAAATATCTAAAATCTTTTTCTGGAAAACCCACAGTGGTTTGCATCTTGTGGCTGCACAAGTAACCAAACTAACTATCGGTTGCAGCAGCGCTCGCCAATAGTACAAATTCGAAAGTTTTCTGTGACAAAAATTGTGTTCAAACGTCGTCAAGTGTGACATTTTTTTAATGTTTCAGGCGATTCTCTGGTGATTGAGTCGAGCAGTTTGGAAGATGCTGGGAGATATTGGTGCGAGGTGAAATGCATATCTTACTACGGAGTAGGGGAAATGTCGACGGACTCTAAGTCGGTCGTACTCGAAGTCCACGATTCCGGCTCGAATGTTGCCAACACCTTTAGCTGCCTCGACCAATACGACGGCCTCTACAGTGACCCTGAGAGCTGCACTGGTTACTACGAATGCTACGGAGGCCAAACCTTCCACAAGTCTTGTCCTTTAGGCACAGTTTTCAATTCGGAACCTGGTGCCATGTACGCGTGTGATATGGCAGAAAATGTCGCCCCGCCTTGTGGTAACAAAGTAAATTAACAATACTGGTGCTTATATAGTGGTACATGCTGTTAAAGTGTAGTAACGCGAAGCAATTTGCCTCATGCACAATTTTGTAGTTTCTATTTAATAATTATTTGCTGTTTGTGTTGCGCATGTGTTTTCCGTGTATGTCGTAATTTAAGCGTTTCGTAGTAACGTTTGTCAATAAAATTCATGCTACTGAAAGCAACTCACTCATTTTGTCAAAAAAAAACTTTAAGAATTGAGATTTACGAGAAAACCATCGTAATTAAGAAGCACTTTTTACACAAAATCCGTTAGGCATTCACGTCCCGTAACCATAAACAACATTATTAGTATTCAACCAAATTATTGTATAAGCACATCCTACTCTGGGTTTCAACAACCTTACATCAGTCACCATTATAGTGTTTATGTAAAGCAGGAGAAAAGTTAAAAGGGCTGTGTGACGTCACAACCTCTCAAAAAACTCTCAAAAAACAGCTTCTTTGTTTCAATCATTTCCTCAACACAAATTAACAGTCAACCAGTGGAAATATTGTTAAAAAAAACTAACAAAGTTTAAAACATATTTTAAAAAACAAATTTCAGCCATTCCAAACCAGTATTGTTTTCCAACTAAGGTTTTAGCGAACATCCAGCATCAGTAGCATAGATTGAACAAAACAAAAGTATCAACCAGACAACTGTTTAACACGACATTCTCTACGACAATGTCAAACGCACGCATTTTAACGACTGCCTTACCTTTATTTGGGCTTTGTCCCCGAGTATGTATAGACTCGCACTTTGTGACGATTCCTTAGAACTTGAACTTTGAACAATCGTCCCATTCCCATTGGGATGAACCACCTGCCTTCGACTAAGCTGTGTCACAAACACGCGGGCATTAAAATCTTTTAACTAAAAACGAACCCAACTTTTTCCATAATATTTCGGTGTTTTTGACAACATAAACCAATTAATTTGCACATTTTTTAAAGTAACTATGGGGAGAATTTATGCTTATGTGCCAAAGATGAATTTGGTTCTGCTGTCTTACTGGTGTGGGATATTTATATGATATTAACAGCAAAACCAAATGCAAAATGAAAGTATGTTAAACTAAAGCTCAAGATATGTTGCAAACAAAGGTTCATCGCAAACCCGAAAGAGAACAAGAGAACACAAAATAAATGAAAATAATGCAAAATACAACAGTAACACTCGTGACATTGGAATTCTAAAAAATAAAAATAACTTCCACGCCAAGCAGTCATACTCACGATTGGAGTTCGGTTAATTTGATCAGCAGCCGCTTTCCCGTTCGATCTTCCAAACGTCCCCCATTTCTTACCCTTGGCAACTCTCGTGGATTGCGTCATCGAAGATGCGGTGATTCCCCCGTGCGATTTGGGGGAGAGCTTATGCTGTGACGTCATTTATATGTCGTCATGTTTCAACGGAACAAATAAAACTCAGGCAAATCCACATATGAGTCATATGCTGGGCAAGACAGATAGCAAGGCGTACAAAGCAAAATATCCCAATGCAAAATAAAAGGGGTTACACCGTTATGACGTCATTACCTCGTCATCGACGCTCGACATACTGGATGTGGAATCGGGACGGAAGAGGGAGTGAGGACGACTTTTGGGAGGAACGAGAGAGGCGATATTGAGGAGGAAACGCTCTTCTTCTGATGAGGATCCGATCGTCCCTTCGTCTGATACTACGTCATAATGGGAACATATAGAATAAAGTGACGTCATCGGGAATTATTTCAGTGAAAGTTCGTGACGAATTAGTCGCGTTGATTTTGATTCGTAGCAGTGAGTAAACAATTAATATGGAACAAACATCTGAAACACTTGCGAATTACAAAAAACACATTCTGAAAACAAGCGAAAAACAGACGAAACGAAAACGGCCAAATTAATGCAAAGCGCCTCCCGTTCCCCACTTCAGTGTTTTGAAGCAAATCAATTCAACTATAATTCAGTAACCAGCTATCATAAAACCCACTTTGCCGCCGCTAGCAATTTTGTTGTTAAACCCAAGCGACCAGCTTCAGAGCGCAGATGATTGGTTCAAACTGACGCCAACCTCGCAAGCTCCATCACCCCACCCAGCGGCGAACCTATACCCACCCATCGTTACTCACACATTGGTGCTGACTGACCATGCTTGAAGAGAGAGTTGGCCGTTCGGGAACGGATGCCGCTAGAGCGCAGCAGAGCAGCCTTGGTGTGCGGGTGCAGCCACACGATGGCGGGGAAGCGCCCATGTTGGTGGCAGTGGGCGATCGATTTGACTTGATCGTCTGTAATTTTCATGGGGACGATCAGACACATTGGGTAACTGTGGAGAAAAAAAAGTTTGGTTGAATGCTGGTTGTTTGCTTTGTAGCTCAGGTGTTGCACAAAAATCAAAACACATTTTCAACTTGAAATACTTTCGGAAGCAAACTTCATCTTTCCAATAATTTTTCTAACTAAAAAATTAGCAGCGTATTAAACAGTGCACCCGTCCAAGCATTTTCAACAGACCAATAGACATATTTGAAAAAAATCTACCCAAGCTTAAACTGTATTTTTCCATCAACTTTATGTATACGTCACAACTACGTAAATATGCCGAAACGTTTCATTGTAAACATATAAGACCAATATCACGTGACTCACGTGCGACAGACTCCGAACATTCGGTTGATTCTGGAGAATCGATATTTGCTGTCGTTGGCCTTAATTAAACCCAGCCTCCGGTATTCGTCCTCTGATGCTCGTTGGATGAGACGGTTGATCGTGTCTTTGTCCGAAAGAGTTTTCGTCATCGTTTCGTTGATCGCCGGCATTCTGGTTAACACACACTTCCATGGTTAGCTTAGAAAGTTATGACAATTGTTTTGGAACTTGCAGTCAAACGCACGCGGTCAAAATATTACAAAAATAAACAAACGCAACCAAATCACGAAATATAGGGTTTCCAAATCTTTTTGTCCTGGAAACCCTGTAGGGTTACTTAAAATGTCAAGAAACTCTCTGAACATTAGAAATGGGATGCCAACAACCTTTGCTTAAAACTACATAGTAACTCATGAAATCCTAAGTATAATTTAGGAAACCCTATGGTTCCGCGGAACAGACATTGGAAATTGCCGTCACAATGTATCGGCAACTATTGACCAAAGAACAACACAAACAAGCTCGTAAAAACTAAAAATAACACCTAACAGTTATACTAATAAGTGGATTGAAGCATCACCGACCTGCCCAGGGTGGCTGTTGACCCGGTAACTTGGTTCTGGCCAGTACTGGCTGGATAGTAGAGGGTTCTGGTTTTGTTGTCGCTCAATATCAGTCGAGATATTCTGTTTCCTTTGTTTAAACCCGCTTTCCGCTTCGCTTGTTTCATGAAGGTCTTCGCTCCTCCCATCCGACTGCACAAAAGTTAATGTGGCAATTAAGGCACTTTTACAAATACTACACTATGTGGAAAGTGTTGGTAGAGCACCAAAAATACCGGGTTTAAATTGTAGTAAGCAAAACTAAACTGAAACATTAACTAAAAGTTACTGGGCAATTAAAATCAGGTGAATAACAGGCGAGACGTCGGTGGATAAAAGTATACGATTAAATGTGCCAAAGGACAGATTAATTGAAACAAAACATGTATGTTAAGCCCAAAATAGGACAGACGAACTTTCGATGACACTTTAATTCAAAATCGGGAAACTTCAGTCCCCGAAATAAACTCCATAGTTTACCTGACGTTCAGTGTGCTCGTGCTGCTCAACGACTCGGATTTGTTTCGCATCCGGGACCCCTGCACAGTGGGCGGGAAAAACTTTGAATGAACCGCGGCAGAGATTGCGAAAGATCCTTCTATGTTGGTTGGGTATCGGAGTGTGTGGAGTTCAGACTGAAGATGATCGCGTTCTTCTGTGGTGACTTCCTCATCAAACGCAAGCACCAGGAGTTGGAAAGTGCTTGAACGAAGTTGTATCCCATGCTGCGGAATAGATGAAAACTGGTTTTACCGGAGACAATTTATATTTCCTAAACGACCTACAGAGGTGCGATGTACTTGGAAACATATACACAGGAAATTCAATTAGTTTTGTTTAAAAATAACGACGGCAATCCGTATTTTTGTGACTGCATTTTTATTTTATAGAATTAGAGGCTAATCCAGCTAGGCTGCAAAGTCGATAAACCTAATCGCGCCACGATAGCTGTGATCACCAAGTAAGCACCTGCGCAGTGGGGCGATCCTGCCTTGTCATACAATAGCATGAAACACTGCGTTTATATAATTAAGTAATATTAACAGCCAACAATTCCATACACATGACCGGGTTAGCTTGAAATGGTTTGAACGTAGCAGAGATAATTGACGCGCACTCACCTGCAGGGAATTGTCGATTTCCGACACATGAGAAACGTCATTGACATTAAAAGTTTTTACTTTGAACAAACTGGAAACCGGGAAAGACCTGATGACAACTTGTTCCGCAGCTGAAAAAAGTTAAGATTATATTTAATAACGAATGTGAGAAGCATGGAATAGACCAAAAAGTGCCGCAGTTAAACACAGAAAATTTTAAAGATGCTTCCACTGATGCGAAACTTTCTGAAAAGCAACATTTGAAATTGTTAAAACACAAAACAAACACAAAGCCGACGTAACCAAATAAAACTTCCTTCTTTTCTTCGTGATTATATATGTTTGTGACCAAATGTATTTATATATTTTAAATATCCCTAAACCCTTGTGGTTTTATCAGTGCCCACAGCATGTTTCACGTTTATTGTTCATGTGTGCAGTAACTTTATACCTAAGCATACCTAATGCGTCGCACGGGGTCCCGATGAAGATCACCCTGTAGGTAGTAACAAAAAGTGCTCCCTCTGCTGGCAGGAGTGCGGGACCTCCAATCTCACCTCCCACAGCCGTGGATCGGCCGTCCGGAGCGAGATAAGCTCTCAAAGCTTTCTGGACAGCAAGTGATTCACCGACCAACAAGCTCGGTTGAAGAAGTTTCGGCTAAAAACACATTCGGTTTAGGGTATTTCCCCGGTAAAGAAAAGCGGTACGATCAGTTGTTTTGAAGATTAAAGGACATTATGACCAACTCTGTGTACATATGGGTTTACCTTCTTGATTGGAGGAAGTCGTTTGCTCTCTCTACAAACATCTTGCAGTGATTCCATCTAAACATAGAGATTTGGTCATGTATGGAGAACAACAGTTTCAACAAAATGGCGTTCTAAAGGCTGGCTCTTATTCACAAATCGTTTCTATTGAACGTGTTTCTTGAAACCTTTACAATTTAACGATAAATTTTTTTTTTTTCAGCGCTAAACATAAAACAGAGTAACAAGAAACAAATAAATAATTGTGTCAGAAGAACATACTATTAAAATATAGTATGCCTGGCAGCAACATATCAAATGCAAAATCATGAACGACTACTTTGAAAACAAGTTTAAGTAACTTAATATTAATTCACTCGTCTGGAAATTGTCGCAGAAGCAAAACAACCACACACCTGCATATGCACTAGCAATGGGACTTTGTTGATAAGGGTTTTGGTGTGTTCGTTACTGATGTAAGCTTCGGTGCAGACCCTGTCCACAAAACGAGAAACGAACTTGGAAACGGTGGCTGCGATGTCACTACTGTTGTCTTGTGATTCGTCGAATCCGGATTCACCGTCCACGCTTCCATTATCCGAACCTGTCAAGCTGCATTACAAAGTAAATGATTGAGTTTCTGACACCAGAACCCGAGTGATAAAATGCAGTTAAAAGTTACGTAAATTAAGGGAAGTTGGTTGCACATTGAATACCGAAGTAACCTGGGTGTTTAGCCAACATACTGTTCAACAACAAATAGTTTACCATTTAGTATATATTCATAATTAAATCATTGCAAAGAATGTGATAAAACGCATTTATAAAAGAGCTTTGCGGACTACATTGCGATAAATAGGTGGCGGTAAGGAAAATATTAATGTTAAAATGCACCATGGTAGCTATACACCTTCCTATGCCAGGTTTAAGGTTTGGTAGCGATTCACAACTAATTGTTTGCATTGAATATAGCAAAAAAGTAGGGCTTTGGTGTATAAGGCATTGCAGAATACGAAAAACACAACTTTTCAACCTGCTTGTGAAAAGGCTGTTACTGCTGCTCTCCTCTCCAACCGCCATCTTCAGATATTTTACTCTGTTGTTCCTTGAGGCATCGAGAGGTACCAACATAAACACCATCCTCTGAGCGTTGTGCATTGCTTGACTGAAAACCACGCCTTCCTCCGAGTCACAATCTTCCTTCTGTTGTGATTTGCTTCTGTCGTCCCACTGTTGAAGCTGGTGAACAACACTTTTGTTAAGGCTGAAAGTTTGTGATGGTGAATTATCAGTAGGATGTGACAGTTTATGACATTTTCGGCAAGAAATCCCGCAATCACCATGATTAAGTAACAAGCATGAAGCATCTATGTATAAACCGGTCGTAATACTTAGCAGATCATGGGTTCCTTTACACTTTGCTAACTTTGGCAAATTTAAATCTTACGAGGTTGCAAGACGAAAAGCGGAATAAAAAAACACGTTCTTCTGGTTTTTAACGAAAGGAAAGTAATTCTTTTGCAACCTCGCTGACTCGGATACAAAGACCCCATTATCACCTAACAAACCCCGAAGGCTTAAATCATACAAGTAGCATTAAATACATAACTTGGGTCAAAGCCTACGCAAGTTTCAAATACGAATCACCACACCTCCATTGCAGCTATCTCCATGCATAGTTGGTTGTCTCTCTTCAGGTTTCCATCGCGCAGCGCCATTTTGGCGTTTAACAGTGGAGATTTCGTCGGTGAAGAAATTCTCGAATGCTGAATTCAGGTTTAAATATTGTTACGTTGTTAACTTTGATATAAAAAAAATGGTTGCACGCAAAAATTAGGGAACTAGGGTTGTGTTTGTAGGGATTACTCTGTGGGTAATCGTGTAAAAGTGGACAATTAAATGTTTGTGTAAATTATGGGCAGATGTAAATGATTTTATAATCGGTTACTTTCACTTCTCATCTACCTTCTTAATTCGGGTCATATTTAAAATGATTGGATTGACATCAGCAAAAAACAACATTTATTAAAAAAATTAATTCAGTCTCACAGCAAACTTCAGATACGGAATCAAACTCACTCTGGACGACTTTGTTGCCGCGACTTTTTCCAGTTTATTCACGTAAAGCTTCTGAATCGCGTTTTGAATATCGTCGAAAAACGCGTTCTCCCAGAAAGTGCTCGAACTCCACACGGGATGTTCCTGTACCACTGTGTAGATGAACTGCATCACAGTGGGTCGAAGTTTCTGGAGAAAACACAGAAGAATTTGTATCATATTTACTCAACATATTCATTTTCATCATTAAACATATCTTGGTGATAAACAGGAACAAAACAAGTATTTAATCAATTTAATCGAAAGTTGCACCAAACAAGGATACTGAATCTTCACTTAAAATTGGAGTTAGGTAACTTTTCGTAAATTTAAAATCGTTTGCAAAAATTCGCAGATGTCAAATCACTATGGGGACACGCACAGAAATACGTTCATCTAATACGGGATACAACTGTAGCAGCGGTCCCCAAGGGACTACAATTCGAAATCTCGTAGTTTTAATTAAGAAAGTATGCAGGAAATCAATTTGTATCTTAAATGGACAAAGTAGGTTTTATTTTGACTCAAACGCTTAATAAATCTTAATGCATCTCTATTTCAAAAACGAAAAATTTGCAATTGAAAAAGTGCATTATTATTGTTTTGCTTACGCAAAAATACCAAATAAGTCGTGAAAAAGATATTAACATCGTGATAGATGAAATTACAATTCAACGTCAATGTCCCTAGAATGACCTGAACTTGTACACAGTAACTTTTACGAACGTGAACGTCGATGTTGATGAAGTGAAACAAATAAAATCCACCTACCCTGTAAAAGGTTGTGATGACGGGTAAAATATCAGCAGCAAGCGTGTATTCGTCCAACTGACCGCTGGAATCCTGTAAAAATATAATTTTCACATTTCAAAATAAAGAAATGTAACTACTCTTAATCAAACCAAAGAAACGTTCTTTCTGAAAAACGAAGATCCTCAACTGACTGAGATATGCATAGAGTTGTTACACAAAACATGTACCTGCAAGGCGCTGTTAATGAGTCTTGCAATGTAATCGAATTGTTGGTTGTCAAGTTGTGGGCGGGTTTTCGAGTAAGTTGTTAGTTCTTGTATCAGTGCGTTCCTCGCCGATCTACTCTTCAACGCTCGCAACACTGGAAGTAGTTGAAAATATCTATTTACTATGACGCAGATAGGCGTGGCTGCTTTCTTTAACGTCAGAATGACAAAAAAACAAAACAAATAAATTAAGTATTCTTGGAAAAATTTTGTTGGCAAATTATTTCTTATGTACCCGCTTGAAATATCTTCTTAATCTCGAGGGTTTTGCTGTCGAATATGAAGGAAAGACAATTACGCAAAACCTCCAGTCTCCGACTGCTTGAAGTTAACGTTCCATTCCAAGACGAAAACGAACCTGACGACAAATAATCACGTGTTTATATCATATCTGGTTAGGGCGACCCGAAAATTTGGTTAAAAGATTGCACATCAGAAGTGAAAATCTCTTGTTCACATTCACGTAAAAATTTCCTATTTTTAACGGAGCGATTTAGAGCAGTGTGGTCTGACTCTGTTTAGTCGCGAATCACAACAAAATAGACATAAAACCACACTGCCAAGATGGGCAACAAAAAACACAGATTTAATGGTAAACAGTTCTTAATGACAACAAACAATGCCTTGTCACACACACACAAAGTCATCACAATGAAAATGTTCGGACAAGAAATCACGAGGCAACCAAAACTTAAATCGCGGGTCAAAGTAATTGAAACATTGACTTAGAGCCGTGGTTTTCAAAGTGGGTTCCAGCGCCCCATGGCGTTTGCATAAATGAAATGGGCGCTGTTGTGAATGGAAATTATAGTTTGAGAAACTTGTGTCGTTGAATTTGCCTCGTACATCGCATTAATATTATCCTTTCAAATATCCAAACTTAATTTGTCACAATTGTTCGCCAATTTAGGGCTGGTTTTTAAATCACCAAGCTCTTCAGGGGGAGAAATGGTGAAAAAATATAGAGAAACACTGATTTAAAGCATGTATGTGTGCAATACCCAGCAGTAATAAATCTAATATCTTGCGGTATTATTAATTTAAACGCCGAAGAAAGTCAGTTGACGAGGTACAATTTTAAAGTAGGCATATTTATTTTCCTAAAACCAATTTTCATCCTTGTTTTTCGCCACATAAAAACATTCCTTCGATGCACTTTCACCATTCAGCGAATCAAATCAAACTGACAGAAGAAGGTGGCAACATATTAGATGTCAAGACCAAGACGTCGACCCCCAGTCGGCAACTGATTAACCTGATTAACCCTAGCACCGTCACATCAATAGACAAATACGTCAACGACCTCTCCACACTTACTTGGCTTCGATCCCTCGGGTACTCGCTTGGGTTTCATCGGGGAACGCTTTCGCACGTTGTCTTTCTCATAAGTCGCCCTGTTTTCCTCCATAAAAGTTTGCACTGCGGTCGCGCTGATTTTGGGGAAGTTGGGTTGAGTGAGACGCTTCATTGATCCCTCGTTCGGTTTTGGGATGCGCTCACTTAAAGCTATGTGGTTCGGGTTTTCCTGCAAATGCACAACACGGCGTTGTAGCTTTTATTGCAATGGGACAATGCCGGATCAACCAGTTAAGAAACTGGTCGCCAATCAAGAAGAGAATTCAAATTTGTTTTCAAAGAGTATCACGTTATTCCCTTTTGCTGTAACAGAGATATTTAAGATTTTTCAAGCAAACTGCTGCATCAACTTACATTCATGTAAAGTTCTGATGCAACTTCCTTAACATTCTTAAGGGCTTCTTGCACGTTGGAAATATCAGATTGTATTCGGTCAGGGGTCTTTGCAACAAGCTGAACAAGCAAAATATCATTGAATTCATCAGGAAAGTTATAAAGAGCTCTACCTTGTATAATTATCATTGATCCAAACTGTCAAAGAGTATTTGTAAAAAAAAGGTAACTGCCGAAGTTATACACACACCAACCTCATCAAATAGATGGAGTTTCCTGAAGGGTGGTCCATTATCTTGCACAAATAAACTAAATGCCTGACTCTCCAGAAGTTTGGGGACAAACTCGATTGACATGGGAGTGATGACATCAAATCCTCTTGCAATCAAGTATTGTTCCTGTCAAAATAAATACAAGTTAAACTGTCACAGAAGACGGCAGGAATCAGCTTGTGCTGCTCGGTGTTGACTGATAAATCTCTCTGTTATGTATCAGTAATATCCAGAAAAAGTACAATGGAGCAATAAACAAGTAGTGTTAGTTGTTGTTACTGTTTCAGTGATTGATAGTTACCATGAAAAAATGCATTTCAAGCCACTGAACTGAACACTCAGTAAATCATATATTACAAACTAATACATAGCTTTTCCAAAAAGTCTTGTGCAATGACAGTAATAC
The DNA here is from genome assembly GCF_947561715.1 of Ascidia mentula. Taxonomy (NCBI): domain Eukaryota; kingdom Metazoa; phylum Chordata; class Ascidiacea; order Phlebobranchia; family Ascidiidae; genus Ascidia; species Ascidia mentula. The sequence continues at coordinate 2,280,364 of NC_138569.1, forward strand.
ATGGGACAGTATCATACCTTTTGAAACCTTATCACAGGTTTAGGGTGAATCCTGCAAACTTGCAAACAAGATCGATAACCCATTAAAAGTTGACAGAACAGTCGCAAGAAGATAGCACGAATTTCCTTGTCCTGATAAAAGTGAATTGTTATGAAAGCTCATACATGTTGTAACTGACATGTTGTTGTAGATGAACCTGAACAGACTAACAAATGACATTTTCTATGGCAGTCAAAAAAATGTTTAGTTTTGTGATTAAACAACCAAACATTAAAAAATTAAATTGAAATGGGTTTTTGTTAATACATAATCCATAAAAGTCAACAATGGTCACTCTAATAATACATGTATTTGCCAATTACGTAAAGTAATCAAAATTATCATATTGGCCTCAAGGGCCACACATATAAGCTACAATTCTGAAGAAATTGTTTAAAATTCAAAATAAAGATCCATAAATGGGACTCAATAATTACATAAATTTAGGGATGTAGTTGAATAAGTGTTGTTTGAAAACAGAAAATAGGTTTTGACAACCGGGTATCATGATGAAATATGAATCTGGCGTTCTTCTGGTGAAAAACAACAAATATACACCTTTTCTTAAAAGTATTGTTTCACAAATTACTGTGGAGTCTAATGGAAAAATGTGATAATGTATTGGTCATAAATTGGCACAGAAATAAGGAACTGTAGCATTGTGAAATGTGATCCATTTTTGTAGAGTGAAGCATTTAGGAATGGCTTGAAAAGTTCACATTAAAATATAAGACAATCAAAGCACATGCACTCACAATCAAACACACTATGCCGAATCCGAATTGCTGACTCTTTACAGCTAACAAAGCCATGCACCCTGTAGTGCATGAAACAACGTCAGTCATTCCCCAAAGGGAGAAGGTCTGAAAGGGCGGAATCTCTGAGTCACGCATTTAGAATCGATTGCACGACGGCATAATGCGCTCGACTGGAAGTTTCAAATCCACACATCTCGACTTGTTTTGCTCAAAAGCAGCGAAACAAGCTGACGAACCACACGCACCGGTGGGTGCACTCGACCGTGTCCGCCGGGCGAAACACGTGATCGCAAGGGAAGCGGTCACCAGAAATGTCCGGCATGCGAGCGACGAGCGTCGTACAGAGCTTGCGGGTATCTTAAGTCATAACGGTAAGAATGTTGTCGGTGTACCGTAATGGTTTCAAGATACGGACGGCGCTCGTGCGTCCAGTTTACTTGACAACATTCAAAGTCAAAATCAAGCGCACTTTATTTAATTTTAAGCACAAACATTGTTCGTGAATTACTACATATTTCTCATCGTAAAGTATTGAAAAATACTGAAGCACTTAAACTCGACCCGTTTCTGGACCAAAACGTAAAACATGGACTAAACATTTTGGACTTGACATGGAAAAAAAGTATTAGGGCGGATATTTGTGCGCAAAGATAAACCCAGTCAACACTAACAAAACATAAGCGGGGAATTCTGCATGTAAGTACTGAGAAGTTCCCACTTGGCTGAAAACGTAGCGAAAAGCTGCCATGCACCAGCAGGAGGGAAGGAGAAATTATCGACGGCCACATAAGAGAAATAGAATTATTCACACAAGTTGGTTGAGTCAGAGATATATTTCCGCGTTGGCAATCGTTTGTGTTTTGACGTGCATTGCGTGTTGGATTCAAGCAGTGCTTCTCAAACTTTTTGGGATCATGGAACACTTGGATCATTTGTATTCATTAGCGCCACTCCTAAACCTGTTTACTTTTAAATGAAGGGTTCCCTCCTTAAACAAAACTACAGGCAATAGCCACCTATAGGTCATTAATGTAATACGGATACACGACAGCATTTAATGCAAAGTATGGGGCTGTTTGCTTGAACAAATTGTCTAATCCTGGGCTGATTGTCCGAAAAGCACACCCTCACCCTCCATCTCAGTTTTCAAATGTTGTTTACACTTTTGCCATGTAACATACTTACACAGGCAAGTTGCAGTGGTAACGTACAAGCGCTTGCACATTATTTCTTATGTATATTTTGAACAACACATGCCGTAACTTTTTATGAAATATTGTGAATTACTGAAACTTCGTGGCGCACAGTTTGGAAATCTCTGGTTTTGGAAGCACGTGTTGCAAGGCCAGGCGAATGCATGGGTAACAATATCTAATGGGTAACAATATCTAATTAATGTTATCTAAAGCAAAACTGTTCCAAAACGAGTTTAATGGGAGAGCTATTTTCACATAACGTATGTTACAATTTCCATAAGACTAAGCAATCTCACTTAAACGGCAAAGATAGCGACCCAGTTTGCATAAAGCAATCAATCCATATAACTACTATCATCGTTATCAGGAACCGGTGGTGGTACTGGTTTTGGGAGCGAAGTGCTAATCATTAAGCCGCACTTAAACATGCCGCAGAACCGGAGTCGAAGTTCAGACCCGATAGTTTCGTCATTACTACAGTGCCAACACCAACCGAAAACAGCTGCCAGTAAAATGATAAAGGCGTGTGGCCTTGTTTTCACCAATTTCGACAACAGATCTTTTTCTGTGAAAAAACAGGAGATAAAAAGATAGAACAAGTAGCGTTGGAAATAAAGAGCTCAACTTGACCAACAACGAAAGAAGAATTTCGATGACGATGTTGCACGTGTTATCAAAAGGTCACCCTTCAAACCCAAACGTACAACAAGCTGTTGGCAATCGCGCAGTTCGCGTACCCCTAAAAAGGACATCTCGTGGAAGTTGTTTAAGAAATCATGGTCATACTCCGAGCAGAAACGTCATTATTCGGTTGTGATACACCAAAATCAGAGGCTTACAACCACGTTTTGGTTGCAAATGGTCTTTTTTGTCATAGAATTTGTCTATTTTGGGGGCAAAAAATGACAACAAAGAAGTTAAATTAATGGGGTAATAACCGGAATTCATTACACAATATTTAGTTAGCACGTCTTTACCCAGAGCATATCATTTCAACCGACGCCCGAGTTAGGGTCTTGAAGGTCACTTGATAATGCGTGACCACTATGATGTCATAACTCCAACGTACAAGCATATGTTGGTAAGCTGAAATTAAAGAACAAAGGGTCTACTGCCGCAGCTTCGCCCAAGTGGTAACTAAGCCTTTGAAAACTATCTCGAGTCCTAGGTATGCGTGAAACCATTCAAGATGTGTTTTAGGTGATACATTGGTACCGAAGAAAGCCAGACCGTAAACATAAGTGAGCCAATACATTAACTTTTACACTGTCCGCTACATCCTACATGTATGTGTGTGTGGGAGTTTTAACAATATTTAATGTTCGAATTCCGCAAATTTACGTTTGTTTGAAAAGCTTTGACTTGTTGTTATTCAGATATAACTTCTCCGCTTGATTTGAACAGAAATAAACAAGGAGAAATTGAAGGAATTACAAAGGGGAGAAGCATTCCGCAAATCTGCGAAACTTAAATAAATAAAAAACAGTTTTACTTTTTACCATACGACGTCATACATAGTGTATTGACATGCATTCACCACACAATGCAACTTAACGGGAAGCAAAATATGTCGTCACTTGCCGTGGTATGACCTCACGCTGTGTTACACCTACAGGGTTACAACCACATTTCTCTGCCAAATAGCTAACAAACTTCATTACGCGTCAATCAAGCGTGGTTGTAGCGTAGAGGTTCTGTGTTAGTTATGTGAGAGATAAGAGTGATGTTTATCATGGCGCAAAGTGTTGACAGGCCATGAGCCTGCTACATGCCCCACATGTCCACAGATACATTGAAATCGAGTTTAGTCTGCACAGTGCCAACACCCAGCACCTCAACCACACACTATAACTTATTCAATTCAGCAAGTTGAATTTAAGATTACAATTTAGGTATCCAAACACTTGTTTAATAATCCAACAAGCAATGGTAAATGTAATATATTTTACCACAAACCATAAAGCTAACAGAAACAAAAACAATCAAAACCCAAACCAGTGCAATGCACCAACATAAACCCACAATATTATTTAACTATGCGTTTGTTTATCCTAAAACCTTTCCAAACATCATAAACATTTTCACCCTACCAGTCTTTCTGGTTCTGATGACTTGGTATGTTCAGGGGGATAGGCATAATCTGCAACCACCAGATCTGGACAAAGTACCTGAAAATAAGATGAGATGTTTAGTCAATGTTGTACATTCAAAGTCATAAGGCTGTGATGAAGCCTATGGTCTGAAACCGAAGTGCTTGTTTTGGAAATACCTTAGTCAAAGCCTCCACAACACTTGTATAATATGGTTCTGGTATCATTGGTATCGTTACACACTCAGGTATGGAAATCACACCCCCATCCAAGTCTACAGTGATCACATCAAGCTGCAAAAGTATTAAGGTTTATTATAGTGAGCTGCATACAGATGACCAATGTTTCAATCTAGTAGGTCTCATCAGGGTAGCTATGATGGGACTTTGAACAATCTTGTCAGCTAAATAGTCAAGCATGACTACACTTTGAGGTGACTACAAACATTATCGGCTCTATTGTATTGCTTCGTAAGGTTGATTATACCCAAGTGCACAAGTTTGTGGCAATGACATGTAGTTGGGGTTACATTAGAAATTATAAAGCAAATACACTGGAAAGGTTCATTGAAGAGTGAAAACACTTCATTGGTAATCAGTATGGTGACCACTAAACAAACATTGCTAATGTTACAGAAATTATCTTTTAACATTTTTAACAATAGGAATCTCACTCATATTTTAATTTAAATTTACAGTTCAAGTTGCAACATAAACAGCATTATGGCATTCAAAAAAAACTGGAGATGTTATGTATGTACTCACGAGCTCATTTAGATCGCTTTTGAATGATGCATGTACTCCAATCAGAAATGGGGTTGGCGAAGAAGTACACTCCAACAAGTGCTTTGGTAAAATGGGAATATAGGGATAGCTGGAAATAGGATGTACATGAAACTTACACAATCATATTTACTTGCAAGCGTGTAGCAAATTATTATGAAAACTGTACATGCTCACTTTAAGAATTAATTGCTGGAAAGTAATTATATAAATAACTTGCTACTTAAAAATTTTTTTCAGTATGCACCCTATATATACATGAGGGGTTTAATGTAATGCATACCTGTATGAGAAAGGATACATCAGGGCTACAAGTGCATTGCATGCCTCAGTGAGACGATTGTAACTACACGAATAAAATAACAACTTCTGGTCGACAAGTGCAGCGCACAGAATGTTCATGATGTTTAATATTCCTGGAAATGGGACAGAATTTGTTGAAATCAATACCAATTTTATTTCTACATGTCAAAGAGTTGTGTAGTGACATGTTCGTCGCTCTGAACGTTTATGTCAATAACAGAAAGTTAATAGATTTTTTATGAACACAGCAAAGTCAAACAAGTAACACTAATCAACAGGATCTATGATAGGATCTCTGATCACAAAATATGTTGTTTTTTTCAATCTGACAATAAATCTGTTTTCTTTAATCTAACCAAATTACAATTAATTCTAATTGATAAAGATGATTAGTGAGGATCACTTGACTCACAGTCACAATACAAAGAACATTGAGTCCACACAAGACAATTCAAATTAAAGCACAAACAACTTTTTATTATGTATAAACATACAAAGCAAAAAGCAAGACTTGCTACTCACCCATTTGCCTCAGTAGCATTGTTACAGTTGACCGGGTTATGGGAAGGGTTACATTCTGAGGAACTTGCAATGCTTGTTTATCGGCTGCACCAATAGTAAAGCGCAAAACAGTTGAGCCAGGAGGTGGTACTTTAACCAACAGTAATTTGGCTATAATGTTTTCTAGAGACATGCTGAGGCCTTCGATGTACACAGTGTAAATTAGGCCCAAACAGTTCTGTAAAAAATGTGAGCTGTATGTCTTTTTTCCATTGCCACAAAGTCCATTAATTGTGTCAGCAGGTATTAGTTCTTTCAAAGTTTGTATTGATCACCCATAACTATATTTAGGTGCAAGGTCATAAATGCCACAAGCTGTCATGTGATTGAGATCAAGGATTTAAAAATATAACCTAATTATGCAAAACTACTTTTAAATCTAAATTTTCAAAATGTTTACTGACACATGAAGATTTAACAACTGTACAACTCACTGAACTAAATGACTTGTTACCTTTAACACTCTAAAATCCTTCACATGTGAGAGCAACACCAGACATTTGGGTGCAAACATCATAACATCAGCAGGCTTCTCTGAATGATCTTCATCATCGTCCTGATCTTCATCGTTGCTTGTTACTTTGCACATGGCATCGTCGATATGTTCATCACCCCCTACGTCATTGTCCCTTGCATTGTGATTGCCAACGGAGTTTGATCTGCTTTTATTTTTGTGCACCGGGCTCTTATTGCGGACAGGTTCTGGGAAACAGTGTACAGCACAGTAACACTGTTTTCCTTCTTCGTTGGTGAGGACGGACACATGAAATGTTGGCTGATGCTTTTTGTGAAATAAATACCAACCACCTGGTTTGCAAAACTGAAAAAAGGAGATTCTTGTATTCAGATTGTTCACTGATGATATGATTAAATGAAATAGGTTTTACCTTTGCACAAACACAAGTAAAATGCACTAACACTTACTAATACATTACAGATTACAATCAGAAACAAGTTACATCCACTTACCAACTCAATGCCATGTGTATATGGAACATCCTTCCAGTCAGTTTCAGGAATTCTGGATAAAACTTTACCCCTCAAAGTGTGGCTTTTTTCTAAACAGAGACATAATAAAATACATTGCATAGTGTTTCTGTAACTACACATACATGCAGGAAATGAAAGGATAACGAAGAAAATACAAAATTACAATCAAACATCTGAAACTCACAAAAAACAACTTTTACCTTCATTGTCAAAGTCATATCCAACTACAGCAAAATAATCCACAAGACGTTCCATAGGATTATCAACTGTTTGTAATACCCAAAGCTCTTGCAATTTTTCAACTGTCTGGATTAAATCTCAATGTGATATGTCCAGTGCAGTTGACAGCCCATTGTTCCAAGCACAAACAAACTAATAAGTTGTAACTAAAATTTCCAGTACAAGGCTTCTTGTGTTTGTACAAAAGTTTTGTTCAAGTTTGACGACATTTTAATGCATGTTACTCACTGCAAATACATATGATTTGATGAAATGCAAAGGTAACAATTTGTAAGAACTTTAACCATCACTTTAGCATAACGAAGCAAATCTCTTGAGGTTTTCACAAAATTACATCATCAACAAGATACATATCGACTTGCTGTTTGGCAAACAAACTCTTTACACCCATTTTCCCGCTTCACTACAAACGTATGCCAACCTTCTAACCAACAAGTCGCAAAGTCGCAACATTTATTGTTAGCTGGGTAGGTCCGTCATGCTTCGAGACAACTCGTTCATCTGGAACAGTTTAAATAGTTTACGCCACCTAACGGCTGCCAAAATGCAAGTAATGATACGAAATAAAATGCCTGCGAAGCATTTCAATTATAACGGAATACGGTCAGGATGGACAAAACCGTACAATTTAAACGGACACAGGACCATTTTCGAAGCAGAAATAGTCGACCGACAGACCTAAGTACTCAAATGTTTTGCCCTAAAATTGTCGTGTTTTCGAAAGCCAACTACTATGTTATATAGTATGTACATCCGGATTTTGTTCAAATTTAAATAAAATGAAACGTAACTTATGGTTGATCGTATCATTTTTCAGTCGTCCTCAAAGTCGGTTTCTAATCCATAGCAAACATCAGGGAATCCACGTATAAATCTAACGTGTCCAAATGTGGAGTTGCAATGCATTAAAACAAAAGCTTTGAATGAAAAAGACCAACACTTGTTTGTGTGGAGTTTATACCACAATAGATGACAGGGTGTCAAAATTTGGTCAACATGACTGACGTATCGGTCAGAGATTTTGTGTCTCGTGGAAAAGCAATAATGACCTTTTTAAGAGTGTGAAAATAGCGTTTTGTCAATTGGCCACAGATTTGTCTGAGAGAACAATATTCTGGTACATGAAATCGTTTAGTAATGGGTGTCGCATTTAAAATTCCCCAGTGAATCCTGCGGGCTGTCTTTTAATATCACATTTATTTCTGATGGACGTTGGCAAAAAAAGGAAGGTGTACTGCAGCTAACCTCCACGTATTTTACGTTGAGTATTGTTTTTGTGTTTTTTAACACAGATATGTACGGTGCCATTATGGCGAAATTAATATTTCTGTAGGATTTTAAAATAAAGGTTTTAAACACACTGACGCTAATCGTCAATAACTCTTTGTGAGTAAAATAAATTGGTCTGTGGAATCACCAAAATTTAGCTTGCATCACAACTTTGTTTTTTAAATATTTTGATTGGCTTGCTGCAGATAAAACACACATTCACAAAAACATTGGGTTGATAATAAACCACAGTAACCAGAAGCTTAATAATGAAATATAATTTGTAGTTTTATCGATGCTCTCGTTAGATCCCCTCTGGCACTTTCGTTTAAAGCGCAACTCCAACGTAAAACTCGTGGGGAAAAATCTCTGCTTTGATAAAAACTTTCCTACCGCGCGTAAAAAGAAACATAGACTGATAAGATGGTTGGGAAGAGGCGAAATATGTTTATGCGAGTATTTTTTTGTAAATTACTTTAGATTGTAGAGCGGCGCAAAGCCTTTGCGGTAGAAATTCATCAATTCAAAGGCAAACAACCATATTCATGGGCCCCATGTTGATATTCATGGGCCCCATGTTGATATTCATGTGTCTCCTATACTAGTATGGACCCTGGCACGTCACAAATGTTGCATCCCCCTCTCCTGTCCACTGCCCGGGGAAGTCGCCACAGTTTTTACGAGCATAACATAACAAGCAGAAACCTATGATAAGCGAAACGCTATAAAAGGGAAAATTTACTGTGAAATACCCAAATACGGTTGCTTGTTTTGGGAATTCACACAAACCAATGATTTACGTGCTAAAATATGCTATATCACATCTGGCCTGAATAAAAATGTAATTTTAAAAATTTAAAGCCCTACTTTTGTAACTTGAATCACAATTTAATCGCCACTACACGATTCTGATTGATATTTTTGTTGCAATTAGCCCCCAAATTAAAAAAATTAAAAATTTTCTGTAATGACATAAAAATCTTTTTGTCAGGAACACTTGACAGAAATAAATTATTTTGCAAAATCAAAGCTACAAAAAGTTGTTCGTAATCACCAAAGATGGAACAAAACTTACAATTTTACGACAAACAACATTTCTTGACAAAGGATTTAGCGGTTGGTCACGTGATGCGCGCTAGGTGGAGCTGCAGACAATTAAACAACCAACAGCACGGAAGCGTGACCTAAAGAATGTGGAAGGAATTGGCGATCGTTGAACGCGCGAGGTTGAATTTCGCTTCCCGCGATGTCCTATTTTCGGTCTCTTGTGATTTGTGGCAGTATTTCGGGCGATTTGTTGGCTTTGCTTTTTTATTAAATTTAAGTTTTAACTTGCTGTTAAAATGTATCGCTTGATTCCTAACGACGCGTGGTTTCGGTTTGTTGCGAATTGCGTCAGGTTTAGTTTTGATGTTATTTTTTTGTTTCTGCTTGATTCTTTTAGAAATATGTTTGTAAATTAAAGCACGTTTGAACTTTTTTGACGCCAACATTGAACAATGTGCTATTTTTGTTAAAGAATTGTAATTTAGTTGTAATAAGATCATTACTATATTGGAAGCTCAAGCTGTAGGCCTACTTCGATTGTCAAGTTAAATGGTTTAACTGTTACTTTGATTGGCATAGTAGTTTGTTTGTGTTTGTATGAACCAGTTTCTTATGTTGTTATGCTTCTCATTATTAGGAAACAAAAACAAAATTAAAGAACCATGTTTGGCATAATGCAGCTTGGAGGTTTAAATTAAGAGCAGAGCATTTTGTTTTTTTAATGCCACTGTCACACATGTTTTTTCAGATACTTTATTGGTGTATATATGTATGTATATAACTAAACCATGTCAATGGTTGTTGCCCCACGAGCACCGAGACGCGACAAGTCCGCAAATGGACAACAAAAACAGCCACAAGTATGAGTGTTGATTTCCAAAGACTTTGGTTTCCTATAATTTTTTTTATAAAAACTAATTTTTTTAAGGCCACGGCTGAGCAGTTGAGACTGGCTCAGATTATCGATGGCAATGGCAATAGAGAAGAAGACATACAAAATCAGCTTGTAGAGAAGGTAGAATTTGTGTTGAACAAATGGCCATGTGGTGGAAAGGTTATGTTTCACACTGTACTGTGTTTCAGGTGATGGAAGTTACGGGAACCACAGAAGACAATGCCAGGACAGCACTCTATGACGCTAACAATGACACAGGAAGAGCAATTGAACTGATATTAGAAAATGGATCTTTTGAACAGGTTTATTTCAAAACCCAAGTACAATTCGTGAAATAAAAAGTGACCAAAACGTAACAGAAGTTGCATTGTTGTTTTATGTTTAGAAACTTCCTTGTGATTATATTAGGGACTTGATGAGTATTGTTTGATTCTAGTTATTGTTGAAAATGACAAAAACGATAAATATTTTCATCTATGAAACTTTTTGTTGAACATTTCAGAGTAATGAGTGGGAAACAGCTGGCAGAAAGAAAGGGAAAAATGCACAAACTTCTTCCTCCAAGTCATTTGACACATTCGAGGATGAAGTAAAAGACACAGGTCCATCTGGTGGACGCTGGGAAAGAAATGAGTCTCGTGGAAGGGGCAGAGGGCGTAACACAAACAGACGTAAAGGTTTGTGATGACCTTTGCATCATGTACAAAAACCCAGTGTATTACCAATTTGTCAAAATTGAACATTTGGTTTATATGTATGTGAGATGTTTGGGAAATTGGGCTACCCTTGTAATGAAAAAGTACTGCACTGTGACTGGATGCAGCTATTCTTGAACTCCACTTAAAAACCTCTTATAAGCCAGTGGTTCTTAACCTTTAACCATACATTCCCCCTTTGCCTATTTTAGAACTTCTTATTTCTCCACATAACACAAAACATATGAAAGAGTGCAAAAAGGACTCAATTTCCACATGTTTATTTTAACTCAATGTTAAATTTGCTTTTTGTTTGTGTTGTCAAAAATTAATTCCCTGCATTAATGAAGTCTCTCCTCCCATGGAAATCACTGATATTCAAGTTAAGATTACCAATTATAAGATGTCTATCTTGTTCAGTGGATCATGATAAACCCGCAGACGAAGAAGGAAACAGAGGAAATACAGAAAATTGCGATAGAAACCGAGGAGGTCGCCGAGGTCGTGGTAGAGGCTCCTACAACAGTAGAGGACGCCAACCCGGTAGAGGCCCAAGAAGGTTCCAAGGGTAAGTTTATTACAAAGTATGTCAAGTTGGTCTTTGACTTTTAACCAAGGATCGCAAACATTAAATTTAGTTTCCACTTACTAGAATGAGACATGCAGTTTTGTTGTAGTTCAAATATATATATATATATTGACATGTAGTTTTGAACACTTTCTGTTTAGATAATTTTAAATACAAGCTTTGTGGCTAGTTATATTTTTTCACTGAAAATTTTTTGACAAATGTCTGTGTTTAGAATTATGAAAACGGCTTTTCTCCCAATAATTGTTCATAGGCCACAAGAAATGTACTTTGCAATATAAAACAACGCAAGTGTCAGATTTGTGTATGGTTGAGTTCCAATCGTGTTGTTTCTTGTGAAGACGATACAACCGGGATAAATCAGAGAATGAGGACGGTGGTACTGGGGACTTCCCCAACAACAACTTCGATGAAGGGTTTGGAACTTTCACCAATAAAAGTGCAGAAAATACAAATCAAAATTGGGGCGGGGACACAGAGAATTGGGATGATGTGGATTTGAAGGTTGGTACTTGGTCGAATGACGATTCCAAAAAGCAGACGGAAAAGAAAAATGATTCGTTTGGTGAACAATGGGGAACAGACAGCTGGGCTGACGATGTAAGTCTGTCATTTTTTTTACATTTTTTCTTTTACTATTATCCAAGACAGTGGTTCTTAACATCAACTGATTCTCATGGGGGCGCAAGCTCTATACCCAAACCTAATTTTTTGCAGTGACTTTAATGTCCTATGCTGTCTGTTATATTTTTCTTGCAGTTTCGGAACAAAAGTATTTTACTTTAAATAAAAAATCCGCCAGTGCAGTTAAGGTACTGTTATGTCACAAAGAAACCATTGCATCACAAAATACCTTTGTCATCTGTTTCGTCACAAACCGTTTATTGGTCCCGTAACTTTTTAGTTTAAATTAGCAAGCTTAAATTGTTACATATTATGTTTTTATCGTGTTGCAGTTATTATCTAGCTAGCTTATTTGCGTAGATCGACAAAAACACAATTGCTTTTGGTCTGAAACCTATTTACAGTTTGGGGGGGCGTAAGGCACAAGTCCGTTACTAAAAGGGGGCGTGTTAGAAAAAAGGTTAAGAACCACTGATCTAAGAAATTATTGTTCTCAAAGAAGTAAGACTAATCAGGAAACATCATGTTATTGATTTTTTTTCTCTCGAAAAGTTTTGTACCATTTTTACCAGTTGTTGAGAAGTGCATTCACTACTTCTTGTCTGCACTGTATTTTTTGCATTACTCATTACTAATGAATGTTTGTAATTCTTATGCTTCAGCTCACCGAAACGAAAGTGTTCCAATCACAAAAAGCTCAGATTATTCCCCCGACCAGTGTTGGTAACTTTTCTGTTCCGAATCACAATCAGCCTCAAGGTTCGTCTGCCCCACAATCTGGTGAACGAATCAATCTTGAATCTCTTTTCAAGAAAAATGCAGGTTTGAAAATGTTTGGATTACATGAGTATGTTTGCATGCAATAATATAAATCTACTTTCATTTGAACTTATTCTCTGTCTGTTCTTCCAACTTTATGTGATTTGTTGCAACTTTACTGACATAAAGATGATTGTTACATATTTATCAACTGTCTGCAGATTTGTCAAAAGTTTTGTAAATACTTGCAACTGGCTCTCTGGGGCTTAAATGCTTTGGTGTGGGAATGTAAAATATTTAACTACTGTTCTTAATGTCAAGGTCCTGCAAATGGTTCCAGTGCAACTTACAGTCAAGCTATTGGATCAAATGGTCTTGGTAGTCAAACAGGAATTTATAACACAGCTGATACTTCCCAATCCTCGGCACCCTCTGTGATACAACAATTACAGGGACAGGTTGGTGCTGAGCAATATAGTTGAAAGTTACTGTTTAACTGTCTTTAATTTTTCCTGTTGTAATCCACACTCATGGTAAGTAGAAATAGTTTATGACACTTTTAAATTGCCCAAACATTTATTTCTGCTTGCTAAATTTTTTATTTGTGTTCTTTTTCTTCAAACAGGAAAGAATGTTAGTAAAAGTTAGTTTTGAAAGTTCAAACCAACAGTGGCATTATGTCTGTAATATCCCCCTCCCAAGTGAAAATATTACCAAGGGGAAGAATAAAACATACATAGCCGATACAAATGCTCAAATTCCGTTGTTCCCTTATTTAAATACAATCCCATATTGTTTCGTAACAGAAACCTTAATGTATGCAGGCCAGCTCATTGTTCAGCGATAATAAACCAGTAAATGATATTGAGAGCTCATCCCACTTGTTTTCTTCATATGAGAACCAGTCACAGAGTTCAACTACCGGTACTCTTGGTCAGTACACGTCCACCAGGAACTCTGATGGGTAAGTAACAACACATAAGTAACTATGGAATATGGATTATAACCATGGAAACAGTATATATATGTAGATTTCCATTTGTTTTCATTATATTTAAAAAAATTTATTTCGCTTTTGTTACATTGTTAGAAAAACAATAAACAGAATTTTAATTGTAACTCACAGACCAACGGTTTTTGTGATCACCAGATACACCTGTGTTAAATTATCCTAATTTTTGTCCTTAAATGAGGGAGATTGGTACAAAGATTGTGAAGGATACTTGGCATATAGGTCGCAACAAATGTGGCCTTTCCATTTTTAAGGTCCTTTCCCCAGCTTAATGGTAAAAGGAGTGCGGATGCTAACGATCGCGGTTCATCGTTGCTTGGTTCATTCGGAGATCAGTTCAAGTCACAAGAGAAGCCAGTGCTTGGGCAGATGTCGGATATTTCCAAATCTGCTTTCACGCCCCTGAAGCCGGTGCCTGTTTATAGTTTGTTCACTGTTGTAAAATTCAGACAAAAAATCATAAAATGTAGTTTCATGGTAAAAATGGGGGATGTTTTGTTTCACGCACAACTTACACTGGCAACAAAAACACAATATATCCTGGTGTTTAAAACCTGCTCTCAATTTCAAAAAGTTAATGTGCTCTCTCACAACCTGCATTTTCAAGTGTGTGAAAGTTTCAAAGGAGTGAGGTTTAATTATGAGTTTGGGGAACTATTAAGTTGCTTAAATTGAAGACCTGGCATTGTGCCAATTACCGTCACTCTGCCCACAGCAAATATGGTGATGAATGTGCCCAAATTTAGAAGAATACTGTTGGTATGGTTTTCATCCATTTAGAAAAACAATTGTAAATATGTTTGTTTTAAAGTGGCACGAATGCACAAAATCATTATGTAAAAGTCACTGTTTATGTTTGTAAAACACTTTAGTTTCGAACGTACACTAGTACACAGACATTTACTTGCTTTTAGGGTGTAATGTTGTAAAATTTCTCCTTCAGAATACAAACCAAGGTGGCGCATCAGTAATCGGTTCTGAATACACCAGTTTCTCACAAACACAGCAACAAAGGGAGGCAACAGAAGCAGTGAAAGCTTCAGTGAGTATTTGTTTGTGTGCATCTTTGTGTAGTTATATGTTGTTCTACTTCTTGTTAAACATGTTCACACCACAAATCTATTTGCTATTAAGTTAAGTTTGTGACTTCAATGTTAATTTAATTGTTACTAATGCCTTTAAATATGAATTGAAATTTTACTGGTGGTGAAAGCCATGTTGTGTTGATGTTAAAAAGTTACCCAGGTTCCCATTAATAATTTTGTTTTGTCTATTGTTTCCGAGTAAACAATTTGCATAAATTGTGGTATTATAATATTTCCCAGAGATCAAATGCTGTTTTACAGATGCCAATAATGCATTGTAATGCATCCCTCACCATGGAAAAAGTGTATTTTCTAAAAAAAAAACAACAACAATTCATCATTTTTTTATGTGTCCACAGCTTGGTTTGTCTCCAGTCGCCAACGAGCAAATGGACAGTGATGCAATCCGCTCTGGTCTGCCTGGCAGAACTACAGCCATGAGTCAGAACACGCTGTCATTTGGTGCACCGCTACCCATCCGTCAATCAAAGGAATCCAGAAGAAAACAGCCTCCCGTGAACACCAAGGTGCACATTTTGTTTCCTAAAAGCCGTCACAAAAAATGTTATATTCCCTGTTAATATTAGTCCAACGCTGCAAACTCTTTTGAAAATTTTAGTACAAGCTCAAATTTATCATATTATATAGTTACCACACAACTATACTGGTGAGACCTTATTCAGAAACTGTACAAGTTACATTTTTGCACACAAACCCCAAACAAAAAACTTGAAAAAAAATCAAATAATTGCTTTTTATAGATACGGTATCGATCTACAGCCTACCAGGGTGGCTTGGTTCACCGATCCGGTGTTGTTTATTGTTTTTCAATCAGCAAAATTCAAATAATTGCTTTTTATAGATTCCTGCTGCAGCCGTTGAAATGCCTGGGGTTGGTGGTAGTGGTTACCATGAACTTTCAACTTTTGACCTTCAGTTTGGCATTGATGAACCGGCACCAACGAATGATTTTGGAAATAGCAACAATGCTGTGGTCAAACCTGTACCAGCACAAAGTAGTTTGTTTTCTAAAAGGTCAGCAGTAATATTGAAGTTTAACTACTAAAAAGTAACGCTAACAGAAAACCATATCTACTGCTAATTGATTTCCAAAACATATTTGGTATTCTCTCCTTAATTAGCTGTCATGAATTATTCTCACACTATTTTAATGTACTGGTTTATAAAAAAGGGGCCATAACAAAATATCATAATAGGCTCTAACATTCACATTCTTACAGTGCTGTGACATCACAAGGATCATTGTTAAACCACCTGCCACCAGGTTCCATATCTGACTCCTCCATCTTTCCAAACCAAATGTCTGGTCAGCAGGTGTGCATTCTCAACACATTCAGTTTAACCTTGAATATTTGAAATTAAACAACTATTGTTAAACTAACTTTTTGTCGCAGTCGGAATCGAGGCCCATCCAACGTTCCAGCTACCAAAGTTTACAAAGTGACTTTTCACAAACTGGAAAACAGGTAAATTTAGTTCCTGGACTGAGTTTATTTTCTATGTTCTTGTTACTGAATATGTTATGAATTATTGGGTGAGCATGTTTTTGATGCTTACTAGTGCATTTAAATTTTCTGCAAATTAAATGTTGAATCATGATGTTTTGTTGTAGTTGGGTGCATCTGCTGATAGTTTATCTCTATCAGCTCAACAAGCTAGCGACGCTACCTCAGTTCACACTTCCCAAAGGTTTTCTGAAGGTTTGTGAGCCCAGTTTTCTATGTACCATAGATGTTGTATAGTCAGCAAATCAGGCAACGGGGATTTAAAAGAAATAACACCGTACAACAACCTGCTTTTGAACTGTTAGGATTGTTGTAATGGCACCAAAGCTGCACTGATGAAACCTACTGAATGTATATAAGAATGTATAAATCTCTAATGCAAAACATCCAGTATAATGTCGCACAATTGTTTGTTATTCAGCTCCAAAGCAAAGTGAACCCATGCGAGGACCCCCAGGTCTCACCCACCCAAGTTCACTATCGTCGTCGACCAACTCGTCTGGTCCAACTCATGGTTCCAACCAACAATCTGGAGATCTCTCTGCGTCGTACGGCTCCTCTAGAATGGTTGCCGGTAGCAACATTCCACTTAGTGGTCTGCCTTCGGAATCCACGCATGACCAAGCAAGGTGTGTACAAAACCTCAATATGGTCAATAAATAACATAAGGTTGTGTTTATTGCATCATAGAGCTGCTTTGTGGTAAGTTCCATCCAATAATTACTGTTAAATTTCTAGGTTTACGTTTCATATCTCACAATGTAAACAGTTTGTTTTCAGTGTTGACAGGAACTAAGTTTTTCGCAACAAAGTAAAGTACAAACGTTGTTTTTCAGCATTACAAACCCAGTTCATTCGTACTATACATCCACGTCACACGGTCAGCAACAACAAATTGGAACCGACCACGCTAACTCCGCTGGTAAATTGTTTTTTGTAATTTGCAGCAATTTTCACAGCTTAAAAATTCTTAAGTCTTGAGTTTCAATTTCTAAGTGCTCACACACATAAAAATTGTAAGAACAATAATATGTATCAACCATGTCTTATTTTTGCACTCTGCCATTATTCATCTGCTGTTACCAGCTTTCCTTTAGCACCTTGTGGTACAGCGGGTTGGATCAGTGCTAAATCAATATAATGTCACTAGGTGGCATGTGGTATTTACAGGGTAGGTTATGCATGAGTAAGCAGAACCTGTAGTTTGTTACCACACATTATTTCATTTTTTCAACTAATAGTTTCAACCAACTATGCTCTGGAGTTTAAAAAAAATAGGTTTGTAGTAACCATGCACTATTTTTGTCATACTCTATAGTCATGTACTATCTAATGGCAATATGTGCAAAATGTAATATATGTACTAAACAGGTCGGAGCATCAGGTCACCAGTTCCATCTACGAGTTTACAAGGTAGCCTGCAAGGTTCCCCGATGCCACATATGTCTGTCACACCTTCAAAAGATGAATTATCTGTGAGCAAAAAAAAACGTTCTCAATAATTTTTGTGCATTTTCAACATAACCTCTATAATAATGCCAAAGACTGCTTTAAAGTAAGAGTCTGTCTATGTGATACATGATTAAAAATCAGTACTTTTGCAAACTCAAGTTTTTTTCCATTGTCTATGAAATAAAATAATTGTGTCTTTGCAAAAGAATATTGTTTTAAAGGTGATACTTGACCAGTGGATATTAACACATTAAAGCATGGCATAAAAAGGGACTAAAACTCCTAAAATCATTTAATTTATTCATCAGTCGACCGTTCCATCAACGGTAATTTCATCACTGGCAAGTGGGCTTGGTCAAACCCATATTTCATCTCACACTACTGGGTCATCGGCCACCTCTGCCTCGGCTCCACTCAACATTCCTGGTGCGCCCACAACTAATGCACCAACACTAGGTGGCTCTGGTGCTTATGGATCGATGGGAATGCATCTTCCTTATAGGTATGACCTGCAGATATATTTTAGCAAGTTTAAGATTAATTTGAGTTGACTGTAGCTATGCAATGATTTTTTAAAATCAATTAATCTTGTTAAATTTTGAATGACTTTGTTGCCATGACAATAACACACACAATTTTTTTTTCATGTTGTTGTTTCTTGTCAGGTCACAAATGGTCTGTGCAATACAGTGATTGTAAAGTATTTTCTTCTGAAAAAAATTTATTGAAAACTAGAGTTGCAGGGAGTGATTCTTCTATCATTTGTTTGTTCTTTTTTCCAGTGCGTCACCACAAGCATCCCAGTCTTCAGTGATTCCACCTGTTAGTTCACCTGGCAAGCATCTGCCCTCCAGTGACCTGTATCCCTCGTCTGGTCTTCCATCTTCGTTAAGTCACAGCCACCAACAGGCAGCCGCAGGCACCACTGTTTCAAGCATGATTGGTTTGGCACTTGGCAATGCTGCATTGTCCTCGGTTGCTGGTAATTTATTTCAAGGAATTTCTTATTTTTTATCATGTTCTCTACCATAGAAAAACACAATTTCGGTATTGAATAGTTATTTCTTTAGGAAATAATCACCCTGGATTGTACTCAAAATTATACACAAAAACATAGAATTAATCGATAACCTGCTTTTCTTGCCCATGACTAGTTGTGAAACATTGTTTGTTTGGGTATTTAGGAACTCCCAAATCGTCGACCTCTCTGTCAACACCATCGACCAAAACTGGTCCCCCAAATTTACCATTACCCGGGGTTCCACCTTTGCTGCCAAACCAATACGGCATTCCAATGGGTGCCACTGGTCTAATGACGGCGTATGCTGTAAGTATCACATCTTTGTATTTTGCATTGGCTGAATAATATACTTAATATTTCATAATTTTGTTGCAGCCGGAAGCAGCCCTGTATGCGGGCTACACTGACCCGTTAATGGCAGTTCAATCGAGGATGGTGAACCAGGTGGTAAGTTGAACTTTTTATACAAGTGACATTTTTGAGTCACTGTTCTTTTGTCAATGTTTATCTGAAGTCTGTTTAAAAGTTTTTCTGTTTTACATTGAAACAAACTGATATGGGATAATGGTGTTATGTGTTACAGTTAAAATAACAGTTGATCTTTTTCTAATTGTGAATAACTTGTGTTGAAAAAATGACCAAAACATGGATAAGAAGATTAGGTTTTTTGTTATTATATTTGCAGTTCATATTTTACAACCATCTAATCTACTGTTTTTGCAGCCAAATTATTACGATGTGTCATCTTTCCACACTTCAAGTAATCCATCAGCAAACCCTTCATCAGTTAACAGAGATTCTACGTCAAGCAATGTTAACCAAGGGTATGTTAAGTTAGTATTTGTTGTTTCCAAGTTAGATGTTCCCTGTGCAGGCTTGATCAGGTTTTCTGCATGTTTCTGTTGCACTAAACTTGGAACCAGTCTGCAAAACTATGATTTCTGTTGACTGTTTTTGTGTTTTGTGAAGTACTTTTCACATTAGCCACAGATAACAGAACAATTTTAGTAACAGTTGTCCTGTGTTTTTTTTTAATTGAGGTAAGACTTTTCCTTGTTGAAAACGACATTGTTGTCAGTTGCTTTCGCTGGTGTGTGTGTGTATTAATACACAAGCATATATCTTGTATCTTGTGACTTTTTTTGTTCTGCAACAAAAAAATAAATGCTTTTTGCAGCCCCTTAATAGCAAGTATAGATGTTAATATTGTTTTAGGCATTAAACATCAGATGCCCCTAGTACCTGTTTGTTTTGCAACCTTGAATCAAAGAAGCCCTGATATATTATGTGCAAGTTTCTTATAAATAATCTTTTTACAGGAAATTCAACCATAGGGAACCTTCAAGTCCCACTGTTGGTATGATTGGCGGATCTGTGGGTTCCGGACTTGCTCAGCAAGTAGCTGGACAACACAATGCGCAGATGAAAGGTAAGCAAGCACCACAAATACAAGTTTGTTTGCCAGAAGGGTTTGGTTTGTGTTGAGTGTTTTGGTTGTTCAAGTGATGAGATATTAGACTTTCGCTCAACTGAATTTGTTGTGTCGAGGACTAGGTTTTCTGATGAACAAAAATTTTTTGTATGTAGTTATGCTTGATTTCCATGCAGAGGGTTGTGAGGTTGGCCATTTTCTTAAAGTTATATCAGAATTCCTGCTTGTCTGCAAAACATTCCTCTAGTGCAGGGTTTCCCAAACTTTTTTGGCCGCGGACCCCATTTTGTGAACCTGTTTTTTCTCTGACCCCCTGTCTTAAGGTCACATCATTTTGCAAAGTAATCAACGTTGAAAATACTACTAACTATATCAACAATATTGATAAGTTTAAATTCTTTAGACGCGTAGTAAAAAAAACGAAAGAAAGAAATGTAAACAGCTTTGAAATCATAAGATACAATGATAGTGTAAGAACCATTCAAAAGTAGAGTAATTGTACAATATGCTAACGTATTGTAAAGCTAACGAAACCAATCCAGTTATGAATTACTGCTTGCACACTGTATACAACGTACTAATTGTTGTTTTTTTGGTAACGTTGCTGACCTCGGTTTGGGAACCCCTGCTCTAGTAGGCTACGACGGTAAATCACAATTTGAATTTTGTTTAAAGTAATATCTTTGGTGTCAACAGCATCACAAACTGGTACCCATCAAGCTCAACCTTTTGTGAATCTACCAACTGCACCAGCTGCCTACCCAGGCTACGCAAATGTTTATTACAATGCTTTCCAGTATCCACCTATGTTTGCGGCAGCTGCTGCCACTGCAGTAAGTATAACAAGTTGACTGTGTTATTAATTGTGAGTAAAATGTGTTTATGTTAAATTTTTTGGAAATTAAAGCAATTTTTATCTTGTATTCGGAAAAATTTTGTTGTAATATTTGATTTTCTAACGAGAACTTGCTTTAATATTTTTAAGGTAGTATAGTATATTGGAATTTTCAACAAACAATCTTTTTCATTCCAGGTACCACAGAGTGGGAAACACTCTGTTAATGTGACAACAGCATTTCAACAACACGGAACTGGTTTTGGGAATGCTTATTCAACAGGTACAGGCTTTAAATTTAAGCATTTTATCCTTAAAAATAGGTTTTTGGGAGATATTGTGAAATAGTGGGGATTTGCTTTTTCTTAGAATTGCACAACTGCAGGCTGATATTGTTACAATTTACAATAGAAGTGGAGTGTTGCAGACAACGCATACTGTTTTCACCTTTCCGGTTTCAGCTGGTGACTGCTCTTGCCTACTTAATAACCAAGAGTCTTTGTGACATTACAGTCTATTAGATTAAAACAGTGCGCACCGTCCACAGCTGCTGATTATTTTTAGGCTCATTTGTCCCTAAGGGAAGAACTGTTACATTAATATTTTAGGAAATAATTCAGATTTTTATTTAATTTACAGCAGCTTCAATCAATGCATCATCAGCAAGCAGCTTACACGACTTGCAAGGTCAAGGTTACAACAAGAATCATGTAGTAAGTAAAGTGTCTTAATACAAAGTGCTGCTTGAATGTCCAATGTTATTAGCGGCACAACTCACATGCAAGCAAATGTTAAGTTTACCAGCAAATGCACGCACAGCACTGCTATTTGTTATGGCCGGCCATATATTTACTAAGGCTAGGCCAACTTGTAGAAACTTTAACAAGTGGGATGGTACAATGCTTTTGCAAGCTGACACTGCAGCTTCCTCATAGCTGTAAACAATCAATATTGTTCTTGTAGTCGGCTTACGAAAAGCAACAAGCCGCATTCCACCACCACACCAACACTCCTCCTCCAGCCTTCAACTTGCAGGTTATTTGCTAGCAGTAATTTGCAAAAACGATGGCTTCCGTTTTTGCATGGATTGTAATCAACAATTTATGTGGTTTCCTCAGTTATGTTGTTAAAGTGTCAAATGAACTTATATGATTCAATGCTGTTTTTTGTCATGCTTTTATTTGAATCAAAATCAGACAATTTTCTCATACCGAAATCCAGTCTGGTAAATAACTCTCTAATTCACTGATTTCGTGAGCAAAAATAATACTTTTACTTTGGTTTTGCTTCGAACATCAAAAACAACAAGATTGACCAAAAGTTATTGAAAATTCAGACACTGACAGCAGCAGCGATGGCAGCTGCTAACACTGGTGGTGCTGGTGGTGGAGGGGGAGCTCCCGCAATGAGTCCCTACAACCAATCCCCATTCATGGCCATGCTACCAACTCAACACCACTCTCAGATTCATCTTCATGTGCAGCAACAACATAATGATGTTGGACAAGGGGTTGGATCGCAAAGGACACAGGTTAATGGCTAAGGTTGTATTATATAGAAATTACACTGTTTTGTATTAGTGTAAAATTAAATTCATGTTTTGCTGATAAACCATGTCTGAAACGGTGTATGTCATAACAAATTAGCTCAAAAGTATTACATTTTTTTATGTACTCTTTTAACTCATTCACTATTAAAAAAGCATTTTACTAAAAATACACCTAACTTTCAGAATACCAGCTCAATTGGGAAATCGGCAACAAAGCCTGGCTTCGGCAGTGCTCCTTACTGGGCAAATTAAATAAATATCGTCACCCATGTTTGTTTGTTCGTTTCTTGACTTTTGCTCCACTAGCAATTTGCCACAAGTTTACCTTGTTCGTACCAAACCCCACACTCAGTTCAGTACTTCACAAACCCGAAGCTTTGGTGACATCCCGTCGCCAAGACTGTGTTTATTTTTGTAAAAACGGCTGTCGCTTGGCATGTGCTTTTTGTAGTAATAACTGTGTTGTGCGTGTCTTTTGTATCGCTCCCCTTTTTCAGGAGCTGTTGTCCTGTGTGGATTTCCCGCCCACCTTAGGACCCTTCAAGCCGCAGTGCGCGAGGCAAACAAATAAAACGTTCTCCGACTGATCTTTTTTCTTTCCCCCCCATCCATACACAGCTACGACATTTTTGTGTTGGTTATTCACTCCCAGCTTGTTTGTGTCAAAACGCTCAACATGGCTAAGTTTGGTTGGGCTTTATACATCACTGTTAGTGCTGCCCCTTTACTCATTAACGCAGTAGAATGCAGCTTGTCGGTACTACATGTTAAACAAACTACAACTCTACTGTTCAAGGGCCAGTGTACATACCACACCCAATTGGCACCCCCTACATTTGGTCGTTGGTTTTTGCTTTCATAAACTTCCATCTGTACAAATGATATTCTTTGGAAATGTACTGATTTATTCTGTGCCTGTTAAAACGATCTCATCAATTACCAAAAAGTGGTTGCTTCTTCTTGTATGGCAAACTGAAACACTAGCTGTGTTTTGTGTGATTGAAAGAATTCTCTAGTTTGGCAAAGTTCCACCATGCCATGTGGCACATTGTGATGGCTGAATGTTTACCAGCCCAACAATCTGTTGAATGAACATAAACCACAACAACCTGTACAATCTGTGTGTGATATTGCAAAACAGCTTGGGTCAGTTAATCAGTTAGGCGTGAAGAAGCAAGGTACAACAGCAATGTACCCAAACTGAATCATGACCACCTTTTCGTATTTAATCTGAGTGAGGCCTTGGCATGATCATTTCCCCAAAACTTTAAGCATGTTTACGTATTTTAAAAGGAACCTGCTTCATTAAATACATGGGCCAACCACTGCCCACGGGTAGAAATCGAGAATTGTCCCATAAAAAACTTTTAACACAAATTTCATTGCAAATGTTTTTGCCTGTGGTTACTATATTCAATATCAATTGTTGTAAATGTTAGTTTACAAACTGCAGGGGGTGACACCTCATTTTGAAAATATTTGGCCAGATAGTTTAAAAGTTTGCCTACCCCTATATTGGAGCCATGTACAGATAACAGCAGAGATAAAACAATAAAAATGTAAGATTAGGCTTGTAATGGTTAAACCAAAGGAGGAAAGTTGTATTGTTTAAAAGCATTTCTTTGACTAAAACATGTACAATCAAAATCGAATTCTGTGTTTAAATTGAAAAATATAAAATCAGTATGTAAGAGGCAGTAACAAAAATCTTGAGGAATAAAAAATTAATTCAGCACCGATAACGAAATCGAACGTATCAGAAAAAGGTTTAAAAACTGCAGTAATAATCATCAGATAAGAAACTGTACAAATTCTGCACTAAAACCAATATAAGTGCATAGAATGCCAACCATCAGACCAAAAAACATACAAGATTGCTTAAAATGCAATGTTGTTATGAAGCGGATATTTTTAATTCATGCTGCTGATGTTAAATGGTCAAGTAGTTGATGTTTTGGTTGCACAGAGTAGATCTCCTTATTTTGTATACAGACATCGCAGGCCCAAATAGCCAGCTCCTCCGTTTTCAAGTGAGAATATGCGGCCTCAGTAAGACCTACACATGTGCGGTGATACCATTGTTTGCAGCTTGCGAGGCAACGTATAGCATCCTCGGTTGCTAATATTTCGATAGAACAACTCTTACACTTTTGTGGAAGGGCCGGTGGAACAGAGTGAGGCACAACATGGTGTTCCGCACTGTCTTGACCTGATTTTTCCACATCTGTCTTTTTTTCTTGTGCTTTTTTGTCCGATTTCTTTCGTGATTTAGCAGAAGGCTCACTGTTTTTGGGTGATTTGCTTTCATTTTTGTTGGAGTTTGTCGACATTTTTCTTCCAGACGTACTTGGAGATGGCAGTTGAGCAGGTGGCCTGGTTAAGGCTTTCATCTGCCCTGTATTCTGCAACATATGTCCATGATTTCCACTGGACATCATTCCGGGACCCATGTTCTGGTTTTCCATCATAACACCATCTGGGCCCGGTGACCCTAATGGCCCCATGCCAGGCCTCAAATTGTTCATATGCATTCGTGGAGAACCCCGAAATGGGGGCATTCCTGGACCATAGTGCGGCCTGTTTATTCCATATCCATTGTTGGGCATATTTGGATTTTGATGCATTGGGGGGTGGTAACCTGGATGTGGGTTCATTCCATTGTTTCCATGCATTTGAGGGTTCCAGCCTGGCCCACCAGGAGGACCAGAGTAACGCATCCCATGAATTTCCGACCTCGATGGAAAACCAGGGTAACCGGGCCCAGGCATTCCCCCACCAGGGCTTTGCAATCGGACCATTGGTTGATTTGGGAAAAACCCTGGCCCCATCTTAATTGAATTGGGTGGAGGATCGTCAAATGGGTTTGAGGCAACCAAGTGGGTTGCAGAAGGATTTGGTGGTGGAACAATTTCACCTGAACCTGGTGAGGTTGTACTTGTGTCCTTTGAAGTTGACGAAGTTTTACGGGCTTTCTTTGATTCTTGTGTATCCTTTTTCTTTCCCATTGTTAAGTTTGGCTCATGACAATTTGTGCATGTAAAAATGTACCTACATCTTTCTTTCACTGTTTACCGACCACTAATATCCATTATTCTATATCATAGGCAAATATAAGTAAACATATGACAATTAACATATGAATGCAAAGGCAACTGAACTGCATATGCAAGCAAACAATATGAAAAAACATTCCCAAATCTATGCATTTACTACTGCACCAAAAGCATTCTATTCTTGAGCACACTTTAAATTTTAAACACAGACACTCCATCAAATTCAAAACCAATAACAAACGTAAATCTAAAAAAACATACCTTCAATGCGATAACGTTTTCAAAAACACAACGTTTTAGTTTAGATTTGAAGATTCAGAAGCGGGCGCAATCTGTTCTTACGCACACCTAAAAGCTTTTAATTTGTGGAGGGAAGGCGACATGCCAACATAGACAACTTAATTGTTTTTTCAGATTTTTTTTAAAATTATAGCCCCTACAATTTTTTTCAAACTTTGTTTAATGCAAATTGGTAAAAAGCGAAAGTACTTAATTTTTCCGTAATTATTACTGTCCGTTTTTCGACCGAAAAACAATAAGCTATTAGTTGGACTTTTCTTCGTCAAATCAAAATAAATCCACAACCGATCTGAGTCCATCACATTTATTCAACAAAACCGATGTTTGGCGAGTGACAAAATTTATCTACACGAACAAAATAAAAACAACCAATGATCTTTCAGTGAGCGCCAAAACGAAATTTTCGGTACGAAAAGCTTAAATAGAACTTCAAGTACAAATTAATATTTATGTAGGGTTTTTTGTTGAGCATCCGTGTAAAATGTGGCAATTTCTATTGTTTTTAAACCTTTAACATATACCCACACACACGTACAACATGACAAAACACAATTTTACGTATATCTGTCGCACTGAGACCGCAGATAAATCAAACGATGAATTAGTGGGGACTTCTGAATGAGCTGGAGGCCGGGTCCACCCACGGTGGGCGCAGGGGCGATTAATAAACGTCATTTCTGCCAGTTGAGGAGTAGCGACGTCAAACGCCCAGAAAACATTGAAAACGTGCGTGTGTGAACCAGCGTCACGGTGCAGAATTTAAACGCAAAATAAACGAAAGTTTAATTTTAACCGAAGTTATTTGTATTAAACACTTTTCTTCCGGCTATTAATATAGTGACCACACCAATACCGGACAATTAGTACTTTCACGCGTGTTGCAGAAGGCTTATCACATCTCGTTGTTGCAAATTGAGGGCAAGGCGCAGCAGGGGATTATTAATCTGGATGTGGGTCATTTAGGCTTTGGACGCACTACACAACGACTTATGATTCGATACGAAAAAACGATTTAAATTTACGTAAACGCCAAGATAGACTTACTACCACGCCACGAGCTTACGTCCCCTCGCGACGAACGAATGCAAGCGGGGCGAGAGAATTATATGTAAATAACTACTTTCGCTGCCCACACAACCGCACTCATACTTCAGGCAAAAGTCCCGCGGCGAAATGAATAAAACAACTTTTCAAAGAAACAATTAAACAACACTAAACGTGGTGCGTTTAAAAATCTGGGTACCAGATCACAAATAGTTCCAACGAAAGTTGTTGCCATATAGTAAAATACAGTTGTTGTAACTTTGTACACAGAAACACATTTCAATCACATAGGTTTGCTAACTTAATTATTTGGGCTCGAGCTGTGTGTGAGTGAAAATTGCTTGGTTCATCACCATTGAATAAGATGCATATTCACACAAGGAAATCATCGCAATGTTGTTACATCAGCAGGTCAGGTCTGACTGCCTCTGCAAGTACAATTTCACATGAATTCAAAATAATGAGATGTGAGAGCTGGAGTCTTCAACCCAAGTCCATTAGTGCATATTTTTTTTTGATTTCTTCAGTTTGTCGTGTCTGTCTCTGATCTATGACTATATGCTTGCTTGTGCACTGCTTTTATAAGAGACTGACTGTTAAACAACTTTATTGGCACGAGCTTTCGCGAGATTGATCTCGCTTCATCAGGTGCAGTCGGTCTCTTATAAAAGCAGTGCACAAGCAAGCATATAGTCATTTTTTTTTGAGTTTGTAAACTTTTAAATTATATTCATTCAAGCAGTTTAAATTTAAATAAGCTGCACATACGCGTGGGCCCCAACTGACATACCGATTATTCAAGCAAAAGTTACCTCAGTTGCACAATTGGATAAAGTTATTCTAAACCTGGACTGTATGACTACTTATATTATGATGTCATAACTCTTATAGTTGCGTTGATATGTGCCACTGAACTGTTTTTTAGTTTGATGTGAAGAACACGTTGAGTAGAATTGACTTAGATCACTTATCATATAATTACCTTAACAACCATTCAATGGCGGCATTGACATTGCCATTGCTAACCACCAGAGCTTGGATGTTCGCCTCTCGATTCATGAAACCCATTGAGGTAAGTTGCTCAAGTTGAGACTGAAATCTTGCCTCTGGAGTAACCTGCGACAAACACAGTTAAAAAAATTTATGGAAAAAAATTCATCACACAACTTTGGTACCTGGATATATGCAAAGTACATAATGTAAAGTAAATTAATCCAAGACCGCCACATTCTGTTTCAGATGCAATGCTTGTTTGAAAACCCACTTTGCTAAAAGTTTGATATACACAGCTACATATTTTTAATGGAAAAGATTTTATTATGCAACGTTAAATTTTTTTCGTGTAAATAAGTATGGCAAACACTATGAACGCTGTTACTTTTTCACAAACAATGCTTGTGGTTTCATATCCACCACAAGTTTCAAACACCATGTGATACCAACCTGAGACTGGCCACCACTAGATGGCACTCCTGTGGCGAGTGATTGCATCATCTGACTCAGCAGGTTTGGTGGAATTTGAGGAGTCGTTCCAGAACTGGGTGTGGTCGTGGTGGAAGGAGTTGTTGTAGTTGAAGCTCCAGTTGAACCGGTTGTTGGGGTTGAAGTAGGCATCGACCCCAGACCACCCATCATTCTGAGAAATAACATAGTTTCGTTAAACATCGTGATGCTGTTACTAATGATATTAAGTCAGAAAATGCTTTGATATTGATGGTTATGAACAATGGCACTGAACAATATATTCTGTTAGTAAATTTAGTTGGACATTTCCACAAATATAATGCTATATACCCTGGCATTACTCCCGGTGCTTCCCTTTGCAATGTTTGCATGCCTTGCTGTATCTGCATGAGGGCTTCCATAGCACGAGGGTTGGTGTAGAGGGCCTGCATCTCGGGGGATTGCATGTGTCGAAGCATATCTGGTAGCATTCCCGCCAACTGGGGATTGTTCGCAAACATTGGGTTGTGCGACATAATCTGAAAACATAAAAAAATAATTTTTTGGGCACAAACCAAAACAAAAACCGCACAATAAAACTTGCCCTCAAAATGGGTTGCGAACTGAAAAAGGTTGGGAAGCACTGACCTAAACCACTGTATTTATTTAAGTTTAAGTCATGGCTTGGGAAGATTTTTACCCTTAATTTTTGGTACTGTACAATTGGGGGCAGCTTATATGATTTTTTCAACACCATCACATGCGGCTTACAATTGAGTCAACACAATACCCACTAAAAGCAAAGCATTTTGTATGAAATAAATTGTGGAAAACCTACTTGGGAAGCAAACTCTGGGTTGCTACTCATTGTTTGCATCATATTTTGCATGTAAGGAGCACTCATCATGTTCTGCATCATCGAAGGGTTCTGCGTTATTTGTTGCATCAAGTTTTGCATCGCTGGTGTGTTGAACATAGCTGAGTCAAAGTAATTCTCATTAAATAGGGGATAAAGTGATCATTTATGGGTGTAAAAAACAAACCAAACAATTTCCCTAAAAAAAAAAAAAAATAATTCTGCAAGAAGGTGCAACAAGCAAACAAAATTCTCAAAATGAAACTCAAACTGCTGCTTCTTAATCTGCAGCTAGCACAAATATTTTGGCAAACAGACTATGTATATACCTTCTGGAACAAATTAATAGTGGAAGTTGAAATACCAACATTTTGCCTACCTACTCTAATTTGTGCCAGAAAGTCGGTTCCTAAACTACATTATGCAAACAAATATATCAACAGAAAAGTTTGTTGGATAACGAAATGTTTTCATACTGCCATGGGATTGGTTTCCTGTATTCCCGGTGTTGGTTGTGGTTGTAGTCGTGCTCGATGAACTTGAAGTTGGTCGAGAAGCAGAAGAGTTTTGACCTTGACCTCCACCCCATGGGTTAGGGAGTGGAGATGTATTTTCTGTATTCTGGTTACCATCACCTTTACACAACAAATCAATACTAAAAAATGCTGGTTTGGGAAGTAGTAACATATATGAGTCATAATTAGAAGTTGGCTTGGTGCTTAAGTAAAGGCTGGTAAAACTGGTGTTGACCACAGAGTTATGGTTACAAAGTGCATAAAATTATTGTACAGAATGTAATTCCTGGGAGTAGATGAAACAAGCTTGGATATTTTTGTCATAATTTTGCTTCAGCAACATTGCTTTGACAAACTGTGCAGTGTATTACATAGTTGCATGTGCTGAAACATTTCTGGAAAATACTGCCTTTTTCTGGTTTCTCCGCACTTAAATATTTTGAATTTTTTATACTTGAAAAGAGCAGTAAAATAACAAGATACGAATATGGCTTACAGTATAATTACAACACAATAGTGGCACTTACCATCATTCTGTGAACCAACAAGGGTTGCAAAGGGGTTTGGGTTAAATTGTTCTTGAGCGGCATTAAGCATTGGTTCTTGTACATCAGTGTAAAGTCGACGCAGTGCATTGTAGCCTCCTGGTATGCTTTCCAGGTTACTCATTGCCCTGTGAGAAAACAATTAGGAAATCAAGATATAATTCACTGATATTCCTCAAATTAATTTAGCAAATTTTTTCAACCGAGTAAAAATTTTGTTGAAACATGTGGAAAGATCCATTCCATTACAGTTTTGTTTTTTTTCTTCGTTACTTGGGTTTAAAATAATTTATTTTTGTGGGAACCAGCAATTCAGACAACTTTTCAACGCCAGTGTTCTTAAGTAACTAAGTTAATCACTACCATACAAGGTAAGCACCTGTCCTGATTCCTCATCATTTCTTGAAACATTGCTGGATTTCGAGCAAGTTCCATCGTTTGTCTCATCAACTCAGG
Organism: Ascidia mentula; assembly: GCF_947561715.1. Lineage (NCBI taxonomy): Eukaryota > Metazoa > Chordata > Ascidiacea > Phlebobranchia > Ascidiidae > Ascidia > Ascidia mentula. The sequence continues at coordinate 2,311,325 of NC_138569.1, forward strand.
GTTGTTTAACATATGCGTGATTTCAGGGTTTCTCTGCAAACAATTATTTGTGCATCATTGCGGGGGAAATTCATCAATAACTTGCTATTTCTTAAAAAATTATCAAATTTCATGAACAAAAACAGCGGAATCTTCACATTTTCCAGTATTCAAATCCATGCAGTGATTAATTAATATTAACCTCCATAAGTTGTTGCATTTGTGGATTGCTTGACATTATCTGTCGGATGAGGTCAGGGTTGGACATCATGCTCTGAACCATAGGGTTTTCCATCATTTGCTGTAGAGCCTGAAACAGATTCGTGCATAGATTTTAAATTATAAACCATAGAGGTAGGTTAGGATGACCAAAACCAAACAAAATATGGGAATGGGAAACTAGTTTTAAAATGCAGTCCATCACTAATTTTTACCTGGGGATTGGACATTAATTCCTGTTGCATTCTTCTTTGCATGTCTGCTTGATTTCCTCCACCCATTCCTAACAATCCCTCCATTCCTGGTAAAGACAAGTTGGTCACACAAATAAACAGCAAATGTTGTATGCAACTATGCCAAAACTGCACTCAGATGTTATTTTTGTTTGGGTCCAGATTTCTTTTTATGAAAGCTTTCAACGTATTTTTTCTACATTTCAAAAAGTATAGCCTGCCATGTTTAGTGTTGTTTTTATAAAAGTGCGCAAAAATCACCAATGGGTCAAAAAACAAAACAGAGTTCAAACTTTGTCGACATAATACACCCATTTGTTTGTGACCAATTGAAAAAGCAAGCTATCCTCGAAAAACAACAGCTAATTTGTTCAATTCGACATTTCTTACCACCAAGACCAAATGGAAAGCTTGGGGGATTTTGGCTTGGAGGCTGAGTGGTTTGGGAGCTTGGCGTTGAAGATGAAGTTGTGGTTGGGGAAGTGGTAGAAGCTTGCCCTGCAGGCTGTGATGGTTTAGGAGTTGACTTAATCACCAGATGAATCGTGTGGCCATCCTTAATTTGATGCTGTGAAATTTTATCACCGTCTTTCAAGATTTTTCCAGCAAAAATTAGGACCAGCTGTTCCAACGTACTGTTGAACTTTGTGGCAACAGCACCTTTTAACTGTAGACAAAAAAATGACTTTTAAGGCTGCTATCAATTTTATGACATGTTAGGTTTTATTAAAACTTACATCTACAACAGTGATCTCCGGATCAATGTCAAATTCTTTCTTTTCCTTTGGAGTTTTGACAGTAATTTTTATTGTCGATGAATTTGTAGTTTCACAAGCTGGTGTTTCTTTGTCATCAGCCATTTTTACACAAGTAATTGTTCTTTTTGTTTATTTACAGAGAATAGCTGAAGTCACTGTCTAATGTATTTTAAACAATTTAATTCTGTAATCACACACGCCAGTGACGTCACCATACCAACTGTTAATAAATACTTAGAATAGTTTAAACATTTTTGAAGCAATTTACACTCGCTTATTGTCTTTTACAAATATCGCTAAGCTTTCCCTTACATATCGAATTCTTGAATGAAGCTTGATCAAATGGCACAGTCTACAATTAATGTACCATCCGACAAAATAAAAATAACATACTGCTAATAATAATAACCCACAGTCATTTTACAACTGTTTTCTCCTTGAAAAATGTCCGGAAACATTGAATTTTTATTTAAATAACCAGAATTACTCAAATGTGCATCGTCACCAGTTGTAACACGGCGCCTGACAAATAATTTGTAGTTCAGACACTTGTATTTTTCCATCTGACTGCACAATGTTTCGCAAAAAATTTAAACGAATCTTTGCAAAATACGTAAATGCTTAACTACAAAGTATGGCATCACAAAAACGTTTAACTTTATTCATATGTACCAAATTTGTCATTATTTTATTTGAAAAATTATTTATTTGCTGACTTACATGTGTCTAGGAATGTTGGTAGAAGTTTTATCTTATTGGCATGAAATTTTTTCTGTAAATAGCAAACGTGACTTGACATGAGTACACTGTAACTTCTAGAAATTGCCTCATGCAACTAACTTTTAAGCATACCGTTAAGCATGAAAATAATAATTTAGCCATAACAACTGCACACACCCAAGTTTTTTACTGCTAAAAGCGTTTTTTATTTGTCTTTGTGAATTAATATCAAATCATCAATACCAGTAAATTTGAAGTTAAATTTTAAGACATATTTTACATCATGCTTCAAATATTTTTTATTTTAATTTTCCTCAAATCATGCCCCTCTGCAAACAGCAAAATTATCCACTGAAACAAAGTACTCACATTGACATGTATATTCATATAGTACAAGAAGTACAAATCATAGCTCAAGACATCGAAAAAATAAAACAGCAACAATAGATTAAGCCCAAATTTACAGCATTTTAAATGTCAGAAAAACATGCACATTTTTTTCTATTTGAAGGGTTACCAGAAGACTACTATTTCTTAATAATTCATGTATGTTGTGAAGCTATTAAGTTAAATTTTAACACTGTAATATTACAACACAAAGTACCACTGCAAAAGTAACAAATGGCCACATAGAATCAGGAATAAAGAAAAAGAAACATGCAATCAGTATTCAATGCACTAAAAATGCACCACAGAATTCCAAATTTTTGACAGTTGCAATTACAGAAGTTTACAAGCAATAACAAAATAACTTATTTGTTTTTTGTCTTAATTATTTACTTTAGAGGAACGTTTTATGCACGTTTTTTATTGTTAGTGTTGAGATTGAAATCTAAAATTGTGGTCAAAGTTTAAAAATCATAAGAGCCAATCATGTTGGGTAACAGATGAAAGTTTTTTACATTGCATGCCAGGAGTGGCAAATAAAATCAATTGCAACCCCAGGTACAAAAAAAACAATGCTTTATATTTGATCATTGGCAGAATCATTCAGTGCAACCAAATTTGAAGCTGGAACAAGAGCCCCCACATCATCTGGACTCTCATCCATTGAAGATGAGTGAAATCGAGGTGGGGATTCACTTTCTAAGTTTGAACTTGATGCTCCAGCTGTGTGCTCTGTTACAGACCTCAACAAGCTGTGCTGTCGCAGCAAAGTGCACTCCCCTCCGTCAGCGGGATCAAGGTTGTAAATATACAAGTACCCTTCCTCATCGGCAATCAGCACTCGGGGCATTTTTTGCAGTGAAGTTATTGCACACACGTTCCTCATTGAGCTGAATGGCAGCTTCACAGTTGCGAAATCTCTTCCTTGGCTGAGCACATCAGATACCTGTGTAGGGAGGTAGCTCGCAGAATTAGTCAACACCTTGTTGAAGTAGCCCATCCAGGTACCACTATCGTCAGGTGTAGGGTGTCTGTCAACCCCATTTTGCTCCAACTTGAAAATGTGCACTGTCTCAGTGTTGCTTGAAGCACACAGAAACAGAGAATCTGGACTAAATGCCAAGGAGCCGATTGAGACACAACGCTTAACACCCCTCCGGAATTCAAACAATTTTTGGCCATCAGGTATAGAAAACACACGAATTACAGTTCCTTTGCCAGATGCAGTTGCAAGCTTAGTTGCAGAAGTATTAAATGCCATGGCTGCTAATGGTGAATTGTGGGCGTTAATTGTGTTGACTGCCTTTAAAGTGGTAACATCAAAAATCTGGACTTCCCCAATAATGCTACTGCCTGGATAAGCAAGCAGAGAATTGTCATTGTTTACACTTAAACAACAGAGTCCTTTAGGATTGCTTGGTGTGTCTCTAATTGTGTGCAGTACTTTCATGTCCCTAATATTATGAATATACAAGCTCTCCTCTAAGACAACAACCAATCTAAGACGGTTTAATTTCACCGCCAAAATAGTATTGGAGTAACTGTAATTGCAAATCTCTGTGCCTTTCTTGAAGTGGCAAACTTTGAGTTTTCGGGGTGCAGATATACTGACAATGGCCACAAGGCTGCTTGAAAACAACCTGTCAACAAGGCATACATCTCTAGTTTCCCCTTCATTGTCATAGATGTTTTCCAGGGCATCAACAGAACTTAGTGCGTATAACTGATATCCATTTCTGGTTCCGACAGCAAGTGAAGTGCAGTCCTGGTTAAAGTTGGCAAACAAAATATTGCCTGATATATTTCCAGTTCCATGGCAACCAGCTAAATTGTAGTTCATCATGTCAGCGGCAATTATAATAAATATTAGTAACTCACATTTTACTATGTGGAGGTACTAAAAAACAGAAAGGTATTCCCAATTATTACATGGCCATACAATTTAGGGAAGTCTTCACAATAAATTTTGTGTAGTGGCAAAATTAAATCAACATAAACAATATTACACATAGTCAAAGTAGGTCTAATTTTCATAAATTAGTTACTAAATATTTTTAAAGATTCACAAAAACAAAAACGCCTAAAAAAAACATACGAAAAGACAAATAATTCGCACATGGCAATCTGAGCAGAAAAATAGCCCAAGGCGTTCTGCACAATCAGAATAGGTCCAGAATTTTACACTTGGCCAATGAAAAAATGTTTGAAATTACACCACTTGTGTACGTTTAAACACAAAAATACGCTTTCCTTCTGGAGTATTTTTGAGCAAAATGAAAGTCTCGTGCATAGTAAACAAACAACAGCTTTCCACCGCAGATAGGCACGCACATCTATCACGTCATCTCAGCTGAAGTTCTTTGTTGTTTATGACGCAAAATTACAGGGTAAGCCTTATCAAAAACTTGTCCATTGGAAAAATGCCATGTCTAAAAATGTTCCAGCCTCGATTTTTTTTTTTTTAACGTGCGCCAAGAATTAAAATTCTAACGATTTTAATTTATTGATCAGGTTTGATTTGATTTCTGTAAACCTGCAGTATCGGTCTTCAACAATATCAATAAAAATCTGTAATGGGAAAAAAGATATAATATGTTCTTTAGGACTGTGAAAAACAATCCAATTTTATGGATTTTCGAAAAAATATTGTGTTTGCACAGGGTTTTTCACTAGTGGTCCTTGGCATGCCCCCTTGGCCAAGGGGCATTCTCCAGGGGACACTAGCAGCAGATTCCGCTGTAGAAATTCATAGAAATGTTTTTTTTTCTGTGTATTTTGCTTGCCATCTGCGTTATTTTGAGGATAATCAGGAGACCACGGGCCGATCGTCAATCCTCTCTAGAACACGTTAGACAGACAAGGGGGGTGGGCATTAAAAAATTTTTCGCGCAAATTTCACTCACATTGCGCAAAAAATGCTTTGCCGGTGTAGAGAACAGAAATCCCTTCTCATATCCAAGTTTTTTTATTGAGACATAAAAACAACAATGTTCTGCATATTTATACACTCTAAACAAACACAGTAAAAAACTTTGGGACACATTCTAAAGGCTACATGTAAACATTTGCACTAAAAAACGACACAATGCAAGTTGGCTTATGGATAATCTTCATTTGACTTAATGTTAAATGAACTTTAAAATGTATTTATTTACAAGCTCATGTGTATTCTAAAAAAGGCAAAAACTGGAAGCATGGCAGAATATTACAAAAAACAGCAACTTGATTAAGTCATTCACAGTAAAATTAACGAAACTATGGACTTCAGGCTTCTTCTTGTGCTAAAAGTGGAGCAGTACGTTCAGTTTTATATCCTGGTCTATGGTATTTTGTTGCATTCCTACTAAAGTAATACACAATGCTAATCAACACAAAACCAGCCATCAGGGTTCCAATTGCAATACCTGTAACAATAAATAAACTTAGTAAGAACATGCCAAAACACGATAGGTCGAAGCAGTGTGTCCTGTCTGGAGCTCACTGATCACTATCGTCTTATTTGCTATTCCACAACACATATATCCTTTAACATTGGACTTACCAATAATCTGTGCAGTTGCATGGTGTGGTTTAACCACCAGGAGTGATTGAACCACTTCCAAAGAACCATTATTGACGGCTGGATTTAGCTGAAATGGAAAAAAATAATATTATTATCATCTTAATACTATACACATTTCTTGATCTGAATTAGCCTAACAATATCTACTGTATACTTTGATGTCATCTTTGGGAGCCTAAAAACATGAAAGTTTATCTCTAAATAATTTTGATAATGGCAAATAACTGGAATAATGGTTTTAGGCTTATTACCTGTCTGCTATTATTGCAAAAAAACACACTAGCATACCTGGATTATATGCCCTTAATAGTTAATTGTAACTTAAATAACTCCCTATGGCTATTTTAGTGCACCCAGATGACATAACACACCTCTTTTCAAGGTTGCCTTTATCTGCCACTACACCACATACAATCCTATACATTTTGCAGTATTGGTGTATTTTTTGGAAAATATATAAACAAGTTATATTTTGATATCTTTCACCCGATATTACTTACTCCAGCAATTTTGCATATTAGACCATAGATATCCACACTTCGAAAAGGCTCAGATACAAAGGATTTACGAAAAGCAGGACCCCGTGCAACAAAGAAAGGATGCATGTCCATCAGTGAGTTGTTGTAACCATGTGAGCCTTCTAAAAATGCATTAGCATGGTAAATAATCCTTTCCACGTTATGTTTCTAGTTTAAGATTACAGCTTGACACGCTAAGCTGGTTGTTATGTACAAGTACTGAAGTCTTCAACAATTGTGCCGGCCAAAAGTGTGTTACTTCTGGAACATGGCTTTTTACCCAAAATCAGGGGTGCCAAAACTTTTTGATATTGGCCAATTTTAACCAGGTAAAGAAACCCGTAGGCAAATGTTTATTTTGGAGATTATGGGCAAAAAAATTATGCGAATGCTCGACTGCACATCAATTGTTTCCCAAACTGCTAACAAGGGTAGTAAGGCATTTTTATGAGCTACATTTTTAAAGAATAGTTATTTAAATTAAAAAAAGCCTATTACAAACATTGGTGGGCCATGTTCAACACAATTTAAAAATCAAAACAGTTGTGGGCCAAATGAAATGCCAAGACGTGGCACACTTTGGACACATCTGGCCTAAATGAAAGACCTGTGGTATTGTTTCACAAAATTCTTACTTAGCTTAACTGTGTCATTTGCTTTGTCCACAAGAAACCATCTGTCTTGGGGCATAAGTAGGATTGGGGGAATTCGTCTATTTGATTTGTAATGAAAGTCTGCTGGTATGTTTTTCTTTTTCAAAACTTTTACATGGGGTCCAATACCAACCAGAGATTGAAAGGTATTTTCCACAAACCCTGTACAACATTTATAGTTTTGTTGTAACCTACCCTCATGCAAAAATCTTTTTAAGTGTGACAAACATGTCAATGCAACTAAAATACCAACAAACAACATACCAGTTTTTGGCCAAATTGCTGCCCCAGTGCCATAGTTAATGTAATGATCAATTTCACTCATGTTTAAATGTGGCTTAATGGCAACAGATCTGGATTGATTTAGCGATGCCATTCCATGGTCACTGGTGATGATTATGTTTACATCTTCATATATTCCACTTTTCTCCAACTTCTGGATAAGGTATCCTATCAACAAAAAGTGCATTAAAACAATTTAAACTTCAGCTAACTACAAACGGCACTGGAATTTGCTGTAGTTATTATAACAAATTTTTTTTTTTCAAAAACTTACCAGTTATATTGTCGCATTGGCCGATCATGTCTGTAACTTCTGGTGAATCAGGACCATACCGGTGGCCATAATGATCTGGCTGTGAAAAGTACAACAATGCCAACGTTATGTTCAAGGGGTCTGGTCCGCCGTTGGAGAGCCACTCCACAACTGTATCAACCCTATCTTTCCATGGAACTGAGACATTAAACTTTTCCCAAACTGTGGGCCGTATGTTTTTAATTGGAGCCTCACTTCCAACCCAAAAGTAAACACCAGACTTCCTTCCTTGAAGTTGATTTGTAACCCAGATTGGCTCTCCACCCCAAAATGCACTATCACCCACATCTTCCGAGTTCTTGTAGCTAAAGGATCGGTTTAGAAGAGGATCAAAAAACCTGTTGCCTACAATGCCATGACTTTCTTCAAACAGCCCAGTGGCAATGGCATAGTGGTTTGGAAAAGTTTGAGACACAAAAACATCTTTTATCCATTTCGCTTTAACTCCCTCTTTGATGAGACGATCGAAGTTGGGGGTTGCTGTTCGTTCCAAGTAGTTGTACCGAAACCCATCAAATGATATCAGCAAAACCAATGGATGATTTGCACCACAAACCACCAGAATGCAGAGAACTAACAGCAATATTTCTTTCATGGTTAAGACCAGACCAGTGCCTGAATATAACAGTGTTTATATGTTTGGTTAAATTATTGAAACCTCGTAACGCAAATTGCGGTTTAAACTCTTCCCTTTTTACAGCTGCAACATCACAACACATTTCCGTCGTGCAACTTCATAAACAAAAAAATACCTGCTGTATCCTTCACGTGAAGTCTTGGTGAAGACGAAGTGACTGACAATAAACCTTGCCAAACGGTTAGTAAAGGCACGAGCGATGCGCACATATCCTAACTGAGCAAATATTTTAAAGTACAAGCGTTTAAAAGTCAACATTAATGATAAGACCTCACCTACCAAACAAGCTGTTTGTTTGTAACTTTGTCTGCACCAAGATATTCTTTTTTCGTAAACAACAGTCAACAGCTGATTCAGCGGAAAATTTGCGCTGTGTTGAAACGTTTCAGAGAGATTCATTAAATATAAATACCCTAGAGAATTCCATTCCGCCATATATCACAATTAGCTTGCAATGTAATTTTGGAAAAATTAATTTTCTGTTATTTTCTTAGCAATAATAATTGTTTGATTTTTATGGTTTATAATTTTTAGTTTTGGCGGGAACTTCCTAAGTTTTAAATGGATAAGTTGAGGTAAGGCCGGGTCCACACTCACGCTTTGCGCCGGCGGATTCTTTGTTTGTTTCATTGCCGCGGGCGTATACGCCGGCGTGCGGGCGTACGCTCGGGACAAAGCTTGGAAGCGTGAGCTTTCGCTCACAAGAGGTCGCGGGCTTGCGAGCGCTCGGCGTAATACGCCCGCGACTTGCCGCCGAGCGTATACGCCGGCGAAATCATTTTGATTTAGCTCACGCCCGCAAGCTTTGAAAATGAGTTTGTAGGTAGAAGTCTGGGTGTTGCAAAATGTGGTTTTATGTGCGCCAGTGTATTTATTTCGAACAATGCTTAATAGGCAAATCTTATGAAATGTCAACTTTTGAAACAAGAAGCTGGCGGAGTAATCAAAATATACTTTAGCTAGGAAATGTAGTTTTGAAATGAAAGAAAAACTGTTGGATTGTTGTGTGTTTTGGGTGGTAAGTACTGAATTCATAAGAAGAGTTGTTTTAAGTATATGAAAATGTTTATAAAAGGCATACTATCTCCCACTGACAACTAGGGTTAGATAAAAGCACTGAAATTCTTGCAAAAAGTAATTTCTTGGACTGGCCTGAATTGCTGCTAAGTAATACAACCAAGATATTGCTTTTTTAATATATATATATAAGTAAAACCGTTTTTTTACTAATAACCTGGTGAGGCCTAACATTATAATGATTGCTGACATAAATTTTAACATTTTGTTGTGACTTTTTTCAGAAAATGTTTTAAAATCATTTACTTTAACTACTATCTTTTTATAGATACGTTTAGTAATGGCATTGTCAGGTTTCAGCAATCGAGAACTGTTAAATTTTATCATAGCTATACAGGCACACCCAATTGTGTATGATCCAGGCCATGTTCATCACTTCAAAACCAATCTTGTTGACAACGCATGGGACAGCATTTTATTGGAGAGCAAATTTAGCGGTAAACTTATTTGTGCAAGACTGTGCTTGAAGTATACATTTTTTATAAATATATATATTATAGGTGATGTAGCTGTGGCAAAAAAAATTTGGAAAAGAATCAAAGAAAAGTACAAACGTGAAAAAGATATTATAAATTCTCCTTCTTGGTCATCTGCTTCAAACCACAAAGTTTGGGAGCTGTATTCGTCACTGTCCTTTATTGAGTGTCTTTGGAAAAAGAGAGAGTACGTAACAGTGAACATTCCTGTTTCTACTTGTATGGTCAATAAATATTCTATTCTAGTTTACTTAAATACATTTTTGCTCAGGACTGAAAGTAATGTTACATTTCATGCACCTGTGACTTTGGACTTGACTGCATCTGATATGAATCCTAAAGATGATGAAACTTTTCATTTGGAACCAGGTATAAGCTTTGTTAGTTTGTAAAACTATGATAAAAATAAATACTTTTGTTTGAACACTTTACCATTGCAGTTGTCACTCCGGAGAAACAAAGCCCAAAAATAAAAATTGTAAGCTTGGATGAAATCCGAACATTGCAATCAAAAACAAAGCCGGTGCAGGTCATTAAGTTGGATGCATCTAAAGGTACTAGAATTGATGACTTTTAACAATCTTTGGCAGCTGAAGTAGCTGAATGGATGTCAATTTTTTTAGTTTAGTTGATTTGCAAATGATTTAAGACACTACTTGTACATTTTTTTCTGAAACCTTTTACTTGAATTAACAATTTGTTTGATTTACTTAACTCAAATGCTTGTTTTCTATTTGTAGGAATTAAACAATTACCTAAACCGAAGATACAAGAACCGCAGCTGCTAAAACCTGGCAAAACTTTTGGTAGGCTTTTTTTACGTTTTATATAATATAAAAACTTAAAAGACCTGTTTTGAATATAGGATCACCAATTAAAAAGAAAGGAAAGAGCCCAATTTCACCAAAAAAAGACATGGACAATGTGTTGAAGAGCTGTGCCAGCTATCTGGAACGCTCATCATCATCAAAAGAAGGTGATTTTTGCCATGATATAAATAAACATTTGCAAGTATCTCCACTTTGGATTTGGATAAAAGACCAATTGTATGCTTTAAAGATGTTGGTTTAATAGTATCAGATATCTGGCACTTTTATTTTCCCATTAGCGTTTTGAAGTGATAATGCAGAGGTTTTGAAGTGATAATGCAGAGGTTGTGAAGTGATAATGCAGAGGTTGTGAAGTGATAATGCAACCACTTAAATCACAACAGAGGCAAGTTTATGAACCTCCCAGCAGGTCCTGCTATAATCCGTTATCACGGCCGTCAGGATATTATTAAAAACATTCTCCGATTTCCCCAATGTGTTGTATCCCGCAATGATTTGTATTATATTGGCCCCCTTCATACTGGCATGTCAACTGCGGGTTAACAGGTCAACTGGTTATACTACTCAACAATGTTGTGTCACACAAGTTGTGTGCATTACGTCTGCATGTCACTCCTCAAGTCTGGCCTATAAAACCATTAACGGGTGGTGTTTGTAACATAATTTTATTTGCAAACATTGATTAAAGTGAAAAAAAATGGAGTTCGTTAATAGGTTTAGTGTTTTAACAACTGATTTGTTTTTTTAGACGAAACTGACAGATTTTGCAGCTGTCTAAGTTTGGCTCTAAAAAACGTACCTAGAAAAAAGCGGAATAGTTTGCAACTACAAATTTTGCAATTAGTTTATGATGCACAAGAGTTTTAGTCGTTTCTTGTATTTTTTTTGTGTAATAATGTAATTGTGTACTAACGTAATTCTGCATGCTTTTTTCTGTGTTGATGCAATTATCTGTTAACGTACTTCTTCATGTTTATTGCTGTGTTAGTGCAATTGTGTTTAAACGTACCTGATGTTTATTTCAGTGTTAATGCAATTGTCTTATATCATACTGCCTCATGCATATTTCTACAGTAATGCAATTGTATTTTGACGCACTTCTCGATGCCAGTCACTACGCGATTTCTTCAATTCGCTTTTAATACATTTTGTACAGTGTTTTATTGTTAAAATGTATTTGTCAGGCACTGTGTTTTGTCGTATTTACTTCAAATACATTTGCATTGTTTTACGGAAATTCAATTTTGCAGAAGTAACTAGTAAACGTAACACGAAAAACGTAGTCATTTCGCCACCAGCTGCCTGTTTCAATGTTCACATGCCACTGTTCGATTTCTTCAATTTACTTTTGATACATTTTGGGCAGTGTTTTATTGTTGAAATGTATATTTCTCTATTTCCCAGGCACTGTGTTATGTCATATATTTCCACCATTCAAATAAAATTGCACTGTTTTATTAAAATCGAAAACTAGTTGACACGAAAAACGTAGTCATTTTGCCACGGCAAGCTGCCAGCTTCACTGTTGAAATAGTCGCGAAAGTTGTCACGAACACTATGTGCATTAGATAAACTTCTGCCGCGTAATGATGCAACCGGCAACAAAGTGTTTTTGCTGACAAAACTTCGCCACGAATAGTCATCAGTTTCAGCATGGACAGATTCTACACCTTTTTCAATGCGCAAAAGGTTGTGCAGGACGCAAATAGCCTTTATGACGTGATCCGCATACTTCGGGGCCATCCGGATTGGTGCTCGCAACACTTGAAACCTTTGAACCAATATTCCAACATCTATTATTATAAAGTTGTAATTGGCATCCACAGCTGCCAGGAGCACAATAAAAGTTTTTTTGTAGTTAAAGAAATAAGATCCGGACTTGGCAGGAGATTGAATGGTACAATGTTTACCTGAAATAGTATTTTTACATGTAGATCACTTCCTCCAAAATAGCATAATAAAAAAGACACCATACCATCTATTGCACCAAGGCAATGTGGAAAGTTCCAAGTGCTTTCAAAATCATTTGCAATCTTTTTCCATGCTTTTTTGTCAGGAAAGGGCATATATTTTTCATGAAACACATCCCATATGGCTTCACATGTTTCAATTATAATTTTGTGCACTATTTGTTTGCTCATTCTGTATGAGCATCCTATTTGAAAATAAGAATCACCAGTTGTAAGATACCTGAAAAATAAGGTGAGTGTGACTAATAATGTTTTTCTTTGCTAGTAGGTCACATCTAAAAAATAATGCTACAACAAAAAATGTAACCTTAATGTCACAGCAAGTCTTTCTTGAGGTGATATTGGTTTCCTCCAATTAGTTGTTGATTTCTTTACTTTTGCAGACACACATAATTCTGTGCTTATTTTATCAAACAGATCGGGGCACATTCTGAACGTTCGAAAAAAAAGGTTGGTCTCATCGTTCGCATGTCTCTGTTCAAGTTAAAGTAGTCTCCTGAAAGTAAAATTATGTTGATAAAAGCCCATGTGAAATGAGCACTTTACCTTGACGCAGTGTTTCACGTGTTTGCAGAATAGGATGAACCCAATATCTTCGTTTTCTTTCCATTATCTTCTTTTTTTTCATCAAAATAGCAAACAACAATAAAACAACCACAAACTCTTCACAAACAGCCATTGTCTTGTACATAACAACGCAAATGACCGGTAGCCGCGAAAATGCGCTGGGCGTGAGTGAGGACGCCGATTTTTTCTTTCCGCCAGCGCGCGAGCTCGCAAGCCCAAGGTTTCTCTCTCTGTGTGGACGCCAATGCGCCAGCGCGTGAGCGCGCCGGCGTACGCTACGCTCGCGACAGTTTCTGTGTGGACCCGGCCTAAGCTAAACCAACAAGGTGACGGTTGCCAGTTTGAGATTTTAAATCCGTTGGTCGGCAATTTTTGCATTTGGCCTCAGTTTTGGCTGTTTTTTTGAATATTTGATTTACATATCTATTTGATAGTGATGGTAATTATCACATAAAACATTGTAGTCAGGTAACTTCTGCTGAAGTTCCCAACAATCTGCCTAATTTTTTTGTTCGCGTTGACCCTTGCGGATAATTTTACCCAACACTTGTTAAATGGTCAATTATCACGTCCAATACTGCAAATGACAGTTGTTTGGTAGAGTTATTTGTTGGTGGATATGTTTGAAAAAATACAGTCATACGTGATTTTAGAATGTTAACAGTTCATTATTTCAATAAAAATTTTGTCACAAATTGCAAGTTTCTGGCAGAACCAATGTGCAATGGTAAAATGTGTTTGTGGTAATAAAATGGTAAAAAACGTTTTTAACATGTAGGGTATGACAAAATTTTGCCTATTTGTGTTGTGGAAATACTCCTGATGTATTATGTCCACTTGCCTTTTTTTGTACTAATCAAAAAACAAATGTAAAAGACACAATCATTGTGTGTATCGACAGAACTTGATTTTTATTTAAATAAATCCACAAAAATGTTGCCACGCACATAAAATTATACATACATACAGCAAAATGTTTAAGAAGACAGTTCAAAAAACATACATTTCAACAAAATGATCTTTGCATTTGTGTGCCAGCTTATGTTATTTTTGGAGCTAAAAGTGGAGATGTTCAGGCTGCTTTAAATCCCGGGCTTTTGTATTTTTACTTTACAATTGCCAGTAGCCTGCATAATTGCATGGCATGGTTTAACCAAGAGTGATTGAACCACTTTCAAAGAACCGTTATTTGGAGCTGGATTTAGCTGCAATAGAACACACAAACGGTCAATTTTATAGTAATTATTTACACTGAATTAGCATAATAATAGCTACTCCTACTGTTGGCATTGATCTTTAAATTTAGGCTAACACGAAGGTAATAAAACAGATACATTTTTTTACTACAAGTCTGCTTGGATGTGGTGCACAAAGCCCTATAGGCATAAATGGAAATTCACCTCTTGGTATTTTTGGGCAAGCAAATTATTAACTAAAATAAATGGCATGCTATCAGCTACATAAGGTAAAATTAAAAATAAAGTATCACTTGCTAGGAGTATATGGTTTTGGCATGCATTTTATCAACCTAATTAAATTCCTATATCGTCAATTCACTACCTTAGGATACCAACAAATCATAATATTGTTATAATTAAAAATTCCAAAGAATTTCAGAATGTGCTTATTTAACTCACTCGAGCAATTTTGCATATTAGACCGTAGATATCCACAGTACGAAAAGGCTCAGATACAAAGGATTTACGAAAAGCAGGACCCCGTGCAACAAAGAAAGGATGCATGTCCATTAGTGTGTTGTTGTAGCCATGTGCGCCTTCTAAAATACACTATCATAAAAGCACTGTGGTAATAAAGCAAGCCGTCTTACTCATTCTAACTGAATCATTTGCATTGTCAACAAAAAACCATTTGTCTTGGGGCAGAAGAACGATTGGGGGAATTCTTCTGTTCAATTTGTAATGAAATTCTGCTGGTATGTTTTCCTTTTTCCAAACTCTTACATGGTGTCCAATGCCAGCAAGAGAGTGGTAGGCCTTTTCCAAAAATCCTGCAAAACATTTATGTTTAACCCACATCATGAAACGACAAACATGTCAATGTAATAAAAAAATTCTAACAAACAACTTGCCTTTTTTTGGCCAAATTGCTGCCCCAGTTCCATGGTTAATATAATGATCAATTTCACTCATATTTAAATATGGCTTAAGGGCAACAGATCTGGATTGATTTAATGATGCCATCCCATGGTCACTGGTGATGATTAGATTTAAATCTTCATATATTCCACTTTTCTCCAACTTCTGTATGAGGTAACCTTTTAAACGAAATGCACGAATTCAATTTGGACCAAAGTTGTGTTATTACAAGCTAGTGATGGGCAACAAAATATAACGATTCCTAATACTATCCAAATTTCAATTTAATCAGAATAATATGTTTCAGTTTATGAGGTTCCTGTAAGCTTTATTGCGTTGTTTGGTCGGGTATTTCCTTTTCGGAAAGGTGAATTTATTTGATCCCAACGATTGAAATGTGCAAACACCGCACACAAGCGTTTCTTTTTCAAACGATTTGACATGTTACTAATTTGTTTCGTCGCACATCGAGGCAGGAACTTCAATGACAGCGCAAGCCACAGTTAACTACATTAATGGCCCACTTCTCAACAAAAAAGCTTAAAATAAAACAATGTAGAACGGCGCACAAACAAATACAAACTAAATAAAATGTCACAAACAACGCGCGTACCAATTCAACACTGTAGCCAAAAAGATATTTATTGTTCACGCAAACTACGGTAGAACAACACCTGATAAAAATAGAATGGGATTTGGTATTCGGGTTTCGATTTAGCTATTAGCCTATAGGGTATCATTCTACATTCTTATTGCAAATTGTCCTGGACGTTGCTTGACAAAAATATTTTACTCTTAAAACTCACCAATTATTTCATCACATTTTTCAATCATGTCTGTAACTTCAGGTGATTCTGGACCATACAAGTGACCGTAATGATCTGGCTGTGAAAAGTACATTAGAGCCAACGTTATATTCAATGGGTCTGGTCCGCCGTTGGAGAGCCACTCCACAACGGTATCCATCCTAACTTTCCATGGAATTGACAAATTGAACTTTCTCCAAGCTGCTGGTCGGACATTTTTGACAGGAGCTTCACTGCCAGCCCAAAAGTAAACACCAGACTTCCTTCCCTGAAGTTCATTTGTAACCCAGATCGGCTCTCCACCCCAAAATGCATTGTCACACAAATCTTTTGGGTTATTGTAGCTAAAGGATCGGTTTAGAACAGGATCAAAAAACCTGTTGGCTACAATGCCATGACTTTCTTCAAACAGCCCAGTCGCCATGGCATAGTGGTTTGGGACAGTTTGAGACACAAATACATCTTTTATCCATTTGGCTTTAACGCCCTCTCTGATGATGCGATCGAAGTTAGGGGTTGCTGTTCGTTCTAAGTAATTGTACCGAAACCCATCAAACGATATCAGCAAAACCAATGGATGATTTGCGCCAAAAACCACCAGAATGCAGAGAAAGAGCAACAAAATTTTCTTCATAGTTAAGACCCAGTGCCTATGAATATCAAATCAAATTGCAGATTTATTCTAACCGGTGCACCCCAAAAAACTGCGCGCTATCGCAACATTCCCGGACGTACATGGCAAGGCATTGGAGTGTAAACTCGTAAATCACTTGGTATTCCATGAATAATCGCCTCGCTTGCCAAACTTGCACACGTGTCAGGGTGTTCGACCCTCTGCAACAGAGGCTTCCGTGATCCACATAATTTATAGATAAAAATTGGTGTACTGTGCAATAACAAACGACCATGGCTTTATCAACGAGATTGCGGCTCCTGTTGTTTGTGGTTTTTCCATAGCGCCGTTGGTTTTCCGCTTTTTCATTGTAAGTGGCTCTTTCACTGCATACCAACAAATATCCCTGGACTAAGTAGCCTACTAAGCCTATATAGTTTACCAAACGGGTAACGAACATGAGTCAAGCAGTTTTATGGAAATACTACTCTTTCTTTTCCTGTACACAGTGAAATTAAGAAACAAGCTGTTTGTTTGTGGCAGCGTTGGATTATTACGAAAAAGCGCTGTGGTAAAAAAATGTTTTATTGAAATTTCACAGAGAGATTCATTTCATTTAAATTGCTTGGAAAAATTCATCCATGTTTCAGACAAACGTTGCAGTGGCATTTTTGTTTGATTTTTGTGGTTGCTGTTTGTTGGCAATGGCGGGAATTTCCTATCTTCCAAGTGGATGGAGTTTACGCAGCACGTTTCCAAACTTGTAAACTACGTAAATGATGGAAGATGATTTGTTTTTTGACGGAAACGTTCATCCTGTTGAAAATCAAGAAAGTCACAATGGCGAGCATGAAGGTAAAATTGTAAATTTCCAGTTTTGGGCAAATTGTATTACTTGAAAATACAGAAAAAAAATTGCTAATTAAACCAAACAAGTTTTTCATTTGTTGTGTTTGTGTCAAATCATATTCTGGAAAGTGTACAAGAAGTAATAATAAAAATTCTAATATTTTGTTTTCTAAATTCCAGCCGCAGGTGATGAAAATGTTCCAGAATTAGCTGAGTTGGAAGAAACTAATACAACCACTAAAAAGAAGCGCACAATTAATAGAGGCCCAAAATTGGATTCACGAAGGTGGTCAACACATCTAAAGAATTTGTTGTCTCTGTTTACATGCATGACGTATAAATACTAGATTGGATAGTTTGTACACAACTAATTTGGAGTTTTTTTTGTGGTGTTGTTTGTGGATACTGTGTTTTGTGTAGATATGGGTTGCGTTAAATATAAACTTTAATGACTAATTTAGATTACTTGGGCCAAGAGGACTTCCTGCATTACAAGAGCATTTTGAAGATATATCATTTAAAGGCCAAGGACATGAGGTGAAGTAAGGATTGTGTTTGCAGTTTAGTGATGTACATACCTTTGCCTTTACTAATAGTGTGCATGCCTCAAGTTTGTTCTTTAATGAGGTGTTTTTGTTAAAAATGAATACATTTTTGTAAAATTTTACCCAATGTTTTATATTATTTTTATCCTGGGCTTTTGTTTCCATTGTAATATAAGCCAGTTGGAATCTGTTATTTGAACAGTCCATTATTGCTAAAGCTATATATATACTACTATTTATTGTTGAAATCATTATGTTCAGCTTTGTATTACATGCACATGTATTTATCCAAAAACATGGAAGCCTAAAAAATAGCTGAGTTAAGTCAGTAAATAAAGAAATTTGTAACTTTTGTTGGTTACTTTATAGTTAGGGGTTTAAAATATTGCTTACAGGCTGAGGACCTGGATTTGATCATGTCCAAGCTGGAACATTGGGCTCACCGTTTATTTCCAAAGTTTATGTTCGATGATTGCCTTGAGAAAATTGAAGCACTTGGACACAAGAAGGAAATTCAGGTGGTAGTTTTGTTTATGTAAAGCCATATAGAGTTGCAAATGCCAATAAACAAGAAACATTATTCACAGTAATATGAATATATTCAAGCGTCGTGCTAGCAATGACATCGAATGTATGTTGCTTGAGCTATCCCTCTGCCCCCCCTGTATTGTATTTGTTTTGCAACAATTTGCCTAACATTAGTGAGTGTGCACTGCATGATGCTCCATGTAGACCAAAGAGACCGCATAAATTTTCATCTGGTAAATGTACATACTGAAATACATACAATACTTAGTTGCACTGATTTTAGTTATGATTTGACATTAAATTATAGTCATGATCGGTGTTTCAATATCAAAGTTAAATTGTGTTCATGTATTCGTTGTGATAAGCATGTGATAGATGACTACTCCTGTTGCAACAATAAAGTAGTAGTAGTTCAATGTTGTACAATGAAATTGTGATAAAGGCACAAATTTACCTGTGTACATTTTCATTGCCTTCTTGATAAGTTTTTTCATTTCAATTTCATATACCAAGCAAACAAAATGACAAAATCATCCTGACTTATTAAATAGTTAAATAAATGTTTTTTTTTCTCATAATGACAACAAAAACAACAGAGTGTTTATATTTTCAGACCTGCATGAAAAGATTAAGAATGGGAATGCCACTCATGGATGAAAACATGCAAAGCACTGTCATCACTGAGGGTGGGATATTTTGGTTGCAGCATTTGTAAATTTGTTTGCTCAGAATTTGATTTCAATTTAAAAAAAAAAAAACTTTGTAAAGTTTTTCTAGTGGTTTGTGTTTTGTTGTAGATGGGCCCCCACCAATGGACACTGAGATTTTTATTCCAACCTTAGATGATGATGAAGGAAATATGTTTCCTGACCCTGTTCCTACTGTAGAACGAATGAATGACTCTGGTTAAAAGTTGTCTTCCCTTCTGTGAGAAGGCAATATTATGTGCATTTACAATTTGTTCATTATTACTTGCTTTGCTACTGCCAATAAATATATTTCTGATTCAACAATGGAGGGTTTATGCATGAACTGCTGCTTGAAGTATCTGCGGTGTGGAACCTTTCGGACTGTTCCGGTTATGTTGAGTGTGGCCCAGACCAAGAAAGCAAACATAAAAAACTATTTGTCTGTTTAGCTAATTCAAATTTGCTTTTTCTATTTGTCAAGTTTGTTTGACAAACTAATAAATCAATTGCATAAAATGATTTCCAATCCCCAAAGTTTATTGGATTAGGTTTGTTTTAAAAGCATTATTCCAAGACAGCTTTTATTAACAGTCTCAAAACAATTCACAAAGAATTAAAAACAGACCAAGTCCTACAACCTTATGTAATATCTAGTTTTATTTTTAATTGCTACCAGAGACACTAGAATTTGAACATGCAGGGAGCATTTTGACAGTAAAATGAATAAGCAACACAGTATAGAGCCAGCATTGGGAAAACATCTGCATGAAATACACAAGTAAAATCATAACACACGGGCCTTACACTTAAACACATGACAAATTGGTAAAAACATTTTTGTACATCCTCCTGGGGCTTCACACCACTATGGAGCCATGGAAAGTTTCAATACCACAGATTGTCAAAACATCATAATTTGTGGTTTGCAGCTTTTTCCGCAAGTTCCGAGACCAGTGGTGCTTTTATCTCCGCAATCTAAAATGAAAAATTGGGAGTTCTGGCATTTATTAGTAAAGCCTACACATGGCACATTTAAATTTGGAGCCTTTCTAGAACAGTCTTAACCAAAATTGTACCTGTGAAATTTTCATGAGTCTGCTGTTGGAGTATTTGGACTTCACAGCATGTTGATATGTGTTGGTGTCTGCTGTATTGAGGTTCTTGGCAAGATGGCACATAACTGGTTCCAAGCTCTCCTTTGAATATCTGCTGTAGTGTTCCAACGTTGGGGACTGTAATGTGTAAATAACGAAGTCAAAAAATAGCTTTGAAGTTTAGAAAATGGCGTAAATAATTGTTCAAACTTCCAATATATATCAAACATGTCTGACCCATTCAGCGTCTTCAAGCAATTTGATAGACAATCTCAGTGCTCCTGCAGCCAGTTTTGAAGGTGAAACATGACACATGTCATAATCGACTAAGGACAACTCCATCAGGTACTTTGCAAGTGTGTGTTGGCTGGCATCAACCTTAAACAGCGATCCTTAATTAGTATTTATACACATTTACAACATTAAGTATTTTTTTACCTGTCCAGCTTTTGAATTTCTTCTGAGAAAATGAAGTGGCAAAGGTTTGCCCAAGTTGAAATCCAAAGTTTTCAATATAAGGATTTCCATGCTAAGAATTTGAGCTTGGGTGAATGCCTTGTCCGTGATATATACGTAATCACTGACCTATACAAAAAAAAATATGTTTTTTGTTGCCCAGAGTCTTGAAGTTAATAATTGCTCACCTCAGGAGCATACATTTCCTCATATTTAGATGCAAGCAGCATAGCAGTGACACCAGCTAACTGAAGTTTTGCTCTTGGGACCTGATGAACCTGAACAGCAGTAAATTTGTACAGGGTGTTTTACCACACAACATAAATTCACATACCTGGAGAAACCTGTCCAAGATAGCAATAGTAAGGTAGAGCGTTTCTTGGAGAAGGTTGAATCTGTGATGAACCTGGATGAGCCAATCCACTAATATGCTTCTCATGCGTCCTTTCAGCTGAGTTTCTTTCAGGTAGTGTCGTTGCACTGGGTATTGGGATTCCAGATACAGCATATAGTGATAAATGTCATTGACAAACTCCGAGCACAGTTGTGGGTTTTCTGAATCATTTTCGTCAATGTTTTCAATAGCTGGGTTGGAGCCAATGTCGAACACATTAGTGTCCTTCACTTCTTTTAAAGGTGAGCCCAAGGTCATTTCTTCGGACTCATCTTTCAAAGCCTTCAAGAGTTTGCTGGGTGCTGCTTGTTTCTGAACCAGAGATTTTGTTGTGGCTGGTTTCGCAATAATGTCCCTTTTGACATTTGCTCTTGTTTTGATTGGGACGTTGGATTGTTTTGTGGCCAGAGGTTTGCGAAGATTGGTGGCAGCTTTTTGACGTGGCAATCCACCTTTATCACCCTTGACACCACCCTATGGCAAAGGTAGATAAAAAAAAATAAGTCACTATGTCACTTCATAACAAGCCTGGTTTCTTGAACCTAGCTTGCATTGTATTGTAATTCCTTTATAGCATTATTTGAAACCAATTAAAAACTATTTCACCAGGTTTTATTTATCCTATCTTGTTTCTATTTGCATAACTTACAGGTAGCTTGTTGTCCAAATCACCAAAAGCAGAACGTGAAGTTGGGATGGCTGATCGTTTTTTGATAATGGCACTTGGTTTGGATTCCACAGCCTGAAAAAAAAAGATCAAACACAACATTGTAAATAATTGTTGAAGTACATCACACAAGTTCACCGCCACTACAAAGTTATTTGTAATAATTAAAATATAAATAGGCCTACGTTATTACTACAAACCTGTGAAATGGGTCTTGCAGTAACTGTAGCCATTATTTTTTCTTGTTTGTAGTGAAGGGGCAAAGACTTAAATTCAAGGTGCAGGTAAAACTTAAAATAGTAAAAACCGTCGGCAATCACACGATATTAAACCGGTGAGACTTTGCATCAATTCCTATCTTGGGATGGGCAAATAAAACACGTACTGCAAAAAAGTATGAATTTTTAAGGTATCCTATTCTCAACACATCCAAAATTACGACCACGCCGGCCTCTTTCTCTGTCAAACAAACATAAAAACTGTTAACAGTAAAGCAAGCTGCGACAATGGCTTCCTTGGCATTTTGTACCTCGCGAAAAAACGTTTCTACTTGCTGATTGGTCCGAAAATGCTTTAAATCGTTTCTGATTGGTCACTGGGCGTGCCATTTAAAAACGTCACGACTTTCGTGGCTACTCATGCATTAACAATTACTGGTGGAATGTTGTACAAGTTTTGTGGATGCTTGAGGGAAATTTGACAATTTATTTCCCAATTTTCACAGACACGATTCATGTGGATTTGGTTTTCTTAATTCACGACACATTATTTGACTTTGAAATTTGCAAAAAAATCAAGTTAAATATATCGAGGTATTGAGACCAGTCCTAGGAATCACTTTTTTTGAGGTATCCTAACGTTTGCACTTTACAACGAAAGTAATCATTAAAAAGACCCACGGTTATATTATCATGTGTACTTCTAATAATTTTTCCTGTGTCTCAAGAATCCACTACAAAAGCGGCGCCATAAGATGGGAGGAAGTGTTGTTTGGGATAAAGTCGGATTAAAATTTAACCACAAATTACTGAACACGCAGTAATGTTTCGGGCATTGGCACGAAGGGCTGCTATGCCTGTAAACCGAACAAATTACTGAACATTATTAGATTGTGATGAACCACAATGACGTAGCCACGGAGACCCAAAGTAAACAATCCCCGATGGAATATATGTCAGTCATGTTGATCAATTTTTGAAGCTCAAATTGCCTACTTATTATGGTATAAATTCGAAACCCACTTAAGGCAACTTCCGTGCGCCAGAAAACTAGTTCTTCGCGACGCCCCATATCATAAGAGAACCTAGGAATTACATAGTAAACAAATTATACCATTTAAAATACCACATATATATGGGCTTTTTAATATTCCTTCCTGACGAAAATTTAAAACACTACGTTTTGTGCATTTAGGAAAACCGTACTTAAAGACTACGTTTCTATTACTGCCACGTGTCACAGCCCGTTCTTTCTCTCAGTCGATCCAGCTCTGCTATGTCAAATGTTTTTTTTACACAAATATTAAGTTAACAAAACATATGTCATGGTTTCATGCAAGCACTGTATTTTGTTTTGATAAAACCATAATGAACATGAAGAAACCATTCCACACTGTACTAAAATACATATCAAAAAATGAAAACAACAAAACAAGCAGCATGGTGCAATGTTATATATTTGTGACATCTGGTAATAATCAATCCAACTTTTATATGAACTGTGCACCCTTAAAGCCCAACACAAACTATACACATTACATAATTTTTATGGGTCAATATTAATTTATAACAAAACTTTTCTTTTAAATACAGTTTCACAATTTTTGCAATATGAAAAATATTGTCTTACACACTAAAACACAGGCAATAATCATATGACAACTAGGTACTGGTAGAAAGTATATGAGTGTGAGCTGGTTTAGTAGCAGTCTCTAGGCAGCAGCCAGCTTCGTCAGTTCTCCATTTCTCTGCAGTGCAACTGTCTCCGTGCCACCACCAATGCATTTGCCATTGATAAACACTCTAGGTACAGTACGTGCTCCAGTCTTTTCATGGAGATAGGACTGTATTTGTGCTCCGTCGCTCCGCTGGTTCAGTTCAATTACCTCATATTTAACATTGGATTCTGCAAAAGGCAGTTAGATTAATTACAAACATAGTTAATACTTTTTAAGTCAGTTACATAGCACTGAAAATGGACACAGAATGTGTTTGAATTGTTACATCACAATATCATTTTGGCATTACTATTCAGAATTGCACATTGTAATTTTTTTGCGCTGAAGTATCCAAATGTACACATTCAAAAAACTTAAAATTAATTTAAGTATAGGCCTGCAGTTCAACATGACAAAAACTTGTCACAAGTAAACTTTGTGAACAATAACATGTCACAAGTAAACTGTGTGTACAATAACATGTCACAAGTAAACTTTGTGTACAATAACATGTCACAAGTAAACTTTGTGTACAATAACACGTCACAAGTAAACTTTGTGTACTTGGTCTGCTCTTATTATTAAACAAATACATGTTCAAAACTACAGGTTTCAAATTCAAACTTTGCAAAATAAAGCTTCATAACTTTTCTAATTAAGTAACAAAAGATCTTACCATCTAGAGCTTTTTTTGCCATGGTGCAATAAGGGCATGTTGTTTTAGAAAACACCATTACTTGATTGGATGAAACTTTGTCATCAACCAGTGTCTTTATTTCGTCAGAAGCACTTCCGCCCATTTTGAAATTTATAAAAATATTTTTCTTGCAGTTAACACAAAGCTGTAACTAAACAAAACTTGCTTTCAGCACTTCACAGTAAACTTATTTTGTGCGTATTACTCTCGAGTATAATGAGCCAAACGCACATCAGCACCCTTTATATTGTAAGTAACCCGTACGGCGTTTTTTACATGCGAATTACTGGCTTACATCCGATATTGTGCTGTGTGACACTGCAGGAAAAAGCTCGTCGTTCTTAAAACCGTATGTTCTCGAAGAAAATAACATTACGTCGCTGACAGGCGAAAGTTTCAACAAATGATTAGTTTTTACTAAAGACGTGTGATCGGTTTTGACTAATCACGTGTGATTCGTCGGGAGTTAGAAACAACAAACGCTACGTCATGATTATTCAGCAAGCAATTTCTCCGTTACGCTTTGCTGCACATCATGTCAATGTTTTTGAAAACAATCATGTCAATGGTTTTGTTTTGATATTTACGACAGATTTTCAACAGAGGCGCTGGGTAGCTTTTAACAAAATGGCAAAGAACGAAAAGATCGACTGTGATTCTGAGGCGAATGTGAGTAACATATTTAATCAAAATGCAACCGGGCAACTAAGATCTTCAGTTTTTTCAGTCAGCAGTGCTGAAGAGTCTACAGTTCATCAATCCTGGACCTGCTTTGGAACAATTTAACCCTGAACAAAGTGTACGCCAAGAGCGGAAGCTGAGAAGGATGATTCAACAAGCTACCAAAGGAAAAAGGTAACAAAACATAGGTTGATGAAATGACAAATATATGTACCTGAAGTGAAACAACAATGCCTAATAAGTTTTGAGACTTTTGTGAACTCTTACTATTGTTAATTGGCCCCAGGTTAGCAATTTTTGTCATTTTGCCATTTTACATAGGAGCTTCTTTCCAAGGCATTTCCTCATATTTTTTCAATATTTTAAGCACAAAGAAGACGTTTTATGATGATGGAGGTCATTTGAGTGCAGATGGTCGTGATTTGTGCGATTGTTTGCGAGAAATTTGTCCAGGCTGCTTTTATCCTTGCGAAAAATGCAGAAGCACAAAATGTGGCAAAGAATGTCGCTGTTTACGGAAGTAAGGCCTAATTGGTTGAAGTGTTAGTAAGACTATTTTGTTAGCCAATCTAAACATTTTCTGTAACATTACTGTTGTTGCTGAACAACTAATTGTATTCAAGCTGCTGTGCAGGTGGCATTATACCACAACAGAGGTGGAAGGCGGAGAGAGCAGGGTGTTTCCATTCAAAGAAAACTAAACGATAACTACCTTTTAAATTCCATGAAATTTGTGTTGTCATGGCTACATTCGGTTGGTGAGAGGAAGAGGAACTGAGTTAATCTGACTTAAGAGAATGCCCGAAATTCTTTTTTGTCAATATATATGTCTCCATGTCCAAATGCAGTTTGATTTCAATTTGTTGTTTTTGGTTGTTACCATCAGTACAGTTTCAGCAAAACCAGTTAAAAAGAATGTTAATATATGCTACATGTTTTATTTAAAATAAAGAAACAGAAACTTTTCCAAAAAAAAAATAACAATCACTCAGTTACAAATAGCACATATATAATTTTACAAAGGCAAGCATGAATTTTTGCAGAATGAGAATTGTTTTTACATATTTAATTTGTTGTCTGTGTTAAGCCAAATGCTGTTTATAAAAAAAATATTGTTTTAAATGAAACTTTATTTCAGAACTAATTAGTCATTTATAAGATAAAAAAAGCTAAACAGTTTCAGGCTACATCTGGTTTAAGGCAGCATCAGCCAAGTAACATATGCACCCTAAACACTTACACATGTACACCCTGAAGAACATTCAAAAGTAACACTTAACAGCATGCATCAATGGAAGAATGTACACAACATCACCTAAAAAGGATGTTTAAACACAAAAAAAACATACCACACTAAGTTTCAGTCAGCAATTTTCGCGACGCTGAACGGCCCGATGATGTGGCATTTGTGTACAAATTGACTGCAACCAATAGAAAACATAAAATCAGTGGCCCAGTAATTGCACCTTCTAGCCCATATGAATACAGACCTCCAGCGACGGCCAAACCAGTGACATAAGGATGTCCCCCACCACCTTGCATTGATATATCTCTGTATATAGCAGCATCCACAAACAGGGTTGGGATAAACTGAAAGGTAACAAGACCAACAGCCCTCGCCGGTGAACCTTGCAAAAGCCAAATTTCCAGGGCAGACGGAATACAAACCCAGTAAGTTGTCAGTAATGGTATGACACCAAATATTGCAGCCAAGATAGATGGAATATATACTAGGTTTGAACCAAACATACTGTGATTTACCCACGTAAATATGCCATAAAAGCCAAACATCTTAATGGAAGCAACGAAGACACCACTAACGGCATCCTGCATTGCAGTTTCAAAAGGTGTTCCTAGAGTAAGAGGTCGTATGGCTGAACCAACCATTTCCAGTGGTTTATACTGGGCTTTGCTGCTGGACAGAAGGTAAAACAGTGAAGTAAAAAATATGACAAATGACAAGACAAAGTTTAGGACTATGGTTCCACCACTTAATATTGTGGTAAATACAGTCGTAAACACAGACATGATGAGTCCTACATTGCTTTGGACTATCACCAACACAGATTCCCCAACTGACACTAAGGAAGACACATTTTCCTGGAGCCAGGAGATAACTTCGCTTGCACTGAAAAAATCCACCAATCCATACATCAATCCTGTTTCTGTAACATTTTTCATAGAGCTTTGCCTTGTCAGCCTCCTAATTGGCCTACGTTGTTTAGGAAACCATGTCTGATAAACCTGATCCCACATCCTCAAGGCCTGTTTCTCAGCATTTTTCATGTCTGTTCCATCGACTGCAGACTTTTGCAGTTTTTGTGATATCCATTCTCTACCCTGCATGTAAACTTTGTCCACCAACGAATCCATTGTGTTCTGCATGGTTACATTATCCGGGAGCCATGCCTGGTACTCCGGATGGTTAGACACAGTTTCATTGATTACACTGGTGGCCATTTGTACTGCAAAGACACTTTCCTGTTGCACTTTAAATGCCATAAACACTGTGAAAAATATTCCAACGGTGAAGAGAAAAAGTATGATAAGAATGCTTGTCACTGTGGGTAGATATGATAAAACACATATGTGTAACTTGCGATCACCTTTTTGAATTGTTCTGTAAACAGCTTGAACAACCTTTGGGCATAAAACATCCTTATTCTGCTGAAAGACCTGTTTTCCTGCAGCAACAATGTCACCGCTTGACAAATGGAAAACAGATTGACAAAGAGTGTCAAACAATTCTGCAGATTTTGCATGAAGCAACACTTTCTTGCAAACCCAAAAACTTAATGGAATCATCAATAAAAATACAACCCAAATGTGCATCCAAATGAAAACAACAAAAAACATTGCAAACAACATGTTAAAATATGTATCTGATGGACTTTTGGTGTCACTGTTCTCCAGGAGATGTGCTTTGTCTATCTTATGTATGCCAGACTCATTGAATTCTTCAGTGTCACTCTCACCCTTGCTATCATAATCTTCCTGAAGATGACTTTTTGACAACATTCCAAGCAGAGCTAAGCCAACAAGACAAAAAAATATGGGCACCTTCATTGTCCCACAATTGCTTATGACAAAAACTATTAGCACAGTCCACATTCCAACTGAAATGTATTTCGTTAGTGGTGAGTTAAGGAATAGTCCTGTTACAAAAGAAGTTAGAAGCACAGTACCTACCAAAATGTTATGACTCTCACAGAAGTTGATGGCAGTGGTAGCACTGTACCATGTCCAGTAAACTATAGACGATATAGCAACACCAAGGAAACTGATCAACTGCATTTGATGCAACCCATAAAGAGCAAACAACCCAAAAGTAACAACGAGGAAAAGCTTCCATTTTGCCATTAGCGATGTTCCTATCCAATCTGAGAGTTTTATGAACAGTTTAAATGGTAAAAGCAGCATATCCACAATCATGAGGTTGCCGTTGTCAAGGGTTTTGTTTAGCCATCGTTGAAGAATTGTGTGAAGAGTGTATTTGAATGGAAAAAGAAAAGAGCCACAAAGCCCTGCCCACAAAAGGGGCTTTATAAAGATTTGCAAAACGAAGTATGCACTCACAGCAACACAACATACAATGCTAAACAGTGCAATGGATGCAGTTGTGTACAAAGCATGTTTCAGTGGCTTTTCATCTCCTGGTGGCAAAAGTTGTGCAACACTGTCTATGAACATAGACCTTTGACGTGAAAGCTTAAATGTCACAGGTGTTGATGATATAGATTCAGTTGCCATTTTCAAGGCATTAATATAAATCTGGCAATTTCATTTATCCTTCAAAAACGTAAAGCATAAATTCGTTAAAAGTGTCTGCAAAACATACAATTTTATTGTTAAAATCGAAAAGGTAAGTTGTAACCTGTTGCAGTGTTCAAATTTTATCCTTTTGTATCCTCGTCACTTACCGTTTGGTTTCGTTTGTGCCCCCAATTAGAGTGAGATCAATACACTGTCTCGTCATCTTACACAACGATGACATCATCATTGTCAACAGCTGCTTTTTGCGTAAAAATACCAACAACCACGATGGGGAAGCACCTATTGCGTACCGAACTGTCGTGTTCATCGAAATAATTGTGCAATTTTTAACATACAACAGTGGTGGTCGTTGTCATTAAGTACCAACAACAACATGCCATATCCTGTATATCATGACTGCAAGCTTCCGTGGATGATATTTTCTGTTTGTTCACGATCTGCATTAATCACATTTGTGCAGTCCTGTTTGTCAACAGACAAAACGCGAAGGTTCTTATTTGTTATAACTGCTCCTCTGTTACTCATAAATTATTAATACCCAGTTCTGCTGCGCAGCAATATGCAGAGGTACACTGGGTTTGCATTTATACAATTGGTTTAAATCCGGAACCACGCAGCAACGCTGCATTGTCACTTCAATTACGCTACGTGTGGTGTGAAACCGCAAACATGTTTGCACCACTGATGCTTTTCGATGAAAAACGAGAACCCTTATATCACTAACAGGAAATCCTGATCAAGATGCGACCGCTACCGGCTCTATAAAAAACATATAGCCTACCACACTCATGGTTGTGTTGATTATTCTACCCACTCACAACCGCCCACACATGATAACACTTTTAATTGAAACACATATGATTAAAGAACTAGACAACAATTCATGATTTGACAATTATAAAGTACCACAACATGGCGTTACTGTTAACACACAGTGCTTTTAGAAATTAAACTTTACAATTGCTACATCACAAATCGGATTACAATGAGTCATGCTTAAGACCAAGGAATACAATTTGCTTTAATGCTCTGTTGGCATAATCAGCTGGGAAGTCTTGACTGAAGATACTCCAACACAGCTGCCGAACCTTTTTGAAGAATACTTTGTCTCGGAATTCGAAATGTGTTTCCCTCCAGTACCAGAGATCTAATGCTTTTTAGAAGAGCAAGTTCTGGAGGTACCTGGTTTATACAATTGTTCTTTAGGGAAAGAGTTGACAGCTTTTCCAGTTTAAGCATTTCATTCACAGGAATGTGGCTGATTTGGTTGTCATCAGCTAATAGATTTTCAAGGCTTAGAATTTGAAATAAGCATGATGGTAACTCTGTAAATATGTTACATGCAATGTTAAGTTCCAGCAAAACCTTTAAATTTTCCAATTCTGAAGGCAAAGTATTCAAGTTATTGGAACTTAAATTCAGATGGGTTAGACAGGTGTAGTCACCAAGCCCAATTGGAAGCTCTTTTAATCTGTTGCCGGACAAGTTTAGTACTCGTAATGTGCCTTTAAATTGGTGAAGTGCTGATGGGTACTCCATTATTCCGCATTGTGTAAGACTAACATCACTCAAATGCGAAGAAGAAAAATCATTTAAATTTTTCACCAATTCCTCTGCTTGTAGCTTCGTCGCATGTAATTTTCCTGTGTTTTGAACCTCAGATTTTCTTGATAAATCTTTTTGAAATGGAGATTGTGGCAATGCTTGGTTACCATCATTTGACTGCTCCTTGTCTTCAGTTACAATGCGAGACCGCAAATACTGGAGCACTGCTTGTGTTCCTCTGCTGATGATATCTCTTCTAATGCTTCTCATTGGATTGCCATCCAAAACAACCACTTTCAAGTTAGCCATGTTACCCATTTCAGGGGGAAGATTTGAAATGTTGTTATTTCCAACATCCAACCTCTCAAGGCACTTTAACTTGGTCACAAAATCAGGTACAGAAGTAATCTTGTTATCGCGTAGCTCAAGAATGGCAATTGATGATGGAAGATTATCTGGCATCACTACTAGCCTATTATTTCCAACATATAGTTCCTTTAATGAAGTGCATTTCTCCAGGTTTGGGAAGCTGCTGATGCTATTATTGCGCAAGTAAAGCTGCTCAATTTGACTTAAAGACTCGATTCCTTTGGGAAATGTTGTTAATTGATTGCTGGCAAGGTCAACAAACCTCAGATGCTGAAAATTTGTCAAATCAATTGCTTGAATTTGGTTAAAGGAAACATTCAGATACTTGAAATTTGTCTCCACAGGAAATGACAACTCCGTCAGTTGGTTATGTGATGCATCCAATTTTTCACATTTTCTTAAATTTGCAATAAAACCTGGCATCTTTACCAAGTCGTTGTGTTGGAGAAGGATTGCAAGAACATTCTCACAATTATCCAAACATGGCAAATCTTGCAGCTTGTTGTGACTGAGGTCTAACTTTTCAAGCAGTGTCAGCTCAGAAAGCGATTCTGGCAATGACGTTAACTCATTGTCATGAACATCCAAAGTTCTCAGTGCCTTAAAATTTTTTATATCAGCAGACAATACACTTAACTGATTTGAAGATAGAAGTAACTTATTCAATTCAACTTGATCCCACCAATTTTCTGTTGAATCAAAATTGGCTCCTGTGTCTTTTGGAACGGAGTGTAAGTTCCAAACCGTGTCAGGAACTTCCTTTAAACTTCTGTTTGCAAGGTTTAGGATGCCAGTTTTCCTAGCTTGTTGCAAAACCATTGGTCTGACACCACCCTGCTGCACTTCGTCCGCTCGTTTCTTTCGAAAATTCATTTCTTTGAACCCAGAAGGCGTACAGTTTGGCGACGGTATTAATCACAGTTCAGCCAACAGATGTTTTTATTTCCGAGTGCATATGGGACTTTGACCAACACAGCAAGGCGCTATGGAGTGTTTGGGCAAAATAGCGGAAATCAATAAACCGACCATTAACAAGCGGAAAAATCCAGTCCTAAGGCGATTTTATTAAAGCCAAGAATTTTTTAAGATTCACACCATTTTCTTCTTTTTCACAAGTGAGGTAAAAATCATTTTTTAAGTTTTTGCGGCACTGTGACGTCACAACAGTACATTAATCGAATGGAATTGATCATTGTACTTCAGCTGGAGTTTACCTTAGCTTTACAGTGGAAAGTTAACTTGCGAAGTAGGAACTAGAGTACCAGCTCAGTGTCGATAATTCCCCGAATGTTTCAATTGGGAAGGGCGCCGTGTTTCTTTCTGCGAAAAAGGTTGCATTGCTGCTGTACCTCCAGAACAAACGTTGATACTTGTTTGGAGGGGGCCTTTTTTGCAAGACCTTGCTTTAAAAACGTTCGTTATTTTCTGATAAATTGACAAAAGAAGTTTTTTCACTGCCCAAAGAGACAGATCAGTTTTTATTTGCGATAAAATTTCGAGAATGCCGAATCAAATGTTTCATAATGTCATTGAATAAATATACTGATCCCGGGTCGTTTGGAGAGTGGTTTTCCGTCTAAAAATAATTTGTAATTAGCATCACATAAGTTCTGTTATCGATCAATATTTTGTCGACAGGCATGTATCGAAATTGAAATGTTATTTTAAATTTAGAAAAGTGCGTTGATTTTGTACACATATGCAAATGGCGCCTGTCCGTGAATAAGTTTATATGTACCTAATGATCTCGGGCCTTGGATCTCATTTTGTTGAGAGCTGATTCTGCCATCTCTGCTCTTTCTTCAGCATCATCCAGTTCATGTTGAAGTTTTCTGTACTTGCTCAAGTTGGTATTGGCTTGTTCCTCCTGAGAATTAGGTGAATGTTAAAAAAAGAAATAACTGAACCCAAGCTTGAACGTATATTAAATATAACTTACAGCTTCCTCAGCTTGTCTCTTGTATGTCTTGACCTTGATCTGAAGTTTATCAACGAGATCCTGGATTCTGGTGAGATTCTTCTTGTCCTCCTCACCCTGGTAAGTGATCTCCTTTAATTTGCGCTCAAGTTTACGTTGACCTTTCACTGAATCGCCGTTTCGTCTTTGTTCAGAGTCCAACTCGTTCTCAAGTTCACGAATCTTGGAGAAAATAGTAAGTTGTTATTTAATAATTTATGCGCATATATTTGCCCTAAACTATTCCAACCTTCTTGCCACATTTGTGGTATGATATTTTATCAAGAACAGCGACATTTTTTGAGGAAAAAAAAGTAGGGGGTGCAGGTAGTTACGGTCAGTGCAACGCAAAAGAATAAAATAAGTGAACAACTTACTCTGGTCTCAAGCTTCTGAACTTGCTTCTTGCCTCCCTTCAATGCAATGTTCTCAGCTTCGTCCAATCTCTGTTGCAAATCCTTCACAGTTTGCTCCATGTTCTTCTTCATTCTCTCCAAGTGAGAAGACAAATCTTGTTCCTTCTTCAGTTCCTCAGCCATTGTTGCCGCCTGGATGATTTAAAAGTTTAATCTTATGTTGACCTCAAATGAATCGTATCAGTTTAATTGGCTTACATCAACAATAGCCTTTTTGGCTTTATCTTCGGCATTTCTTTGTTCTTGGACAGATTCTTCAACCTCTGATTGCATGGTTTGAAGTTCACCTTCAAGTTTTCGCTTCTGGTTGATAAGGGCGGTGTTTTGTGTGTGCAGGAGGTTTGATCTTTCACTGCAAATCACAAAAAATGATTATTTAAACGATCTAAACTACTTACATGTATGTGAAACCATCTATATGTACCTGCTTTCAAGCAATTCAGTCTCAGCCAGTTTTCGGCCTCGTTCAGCTTGTTCAAGAGCTGATCGAAGTTCTTCGATTTCAGCTGTGAGAAGATTTCCTCGACGCTCAATTACAGCTGTCTGTTCTTGCAAGTCGTCGGAGTGTCTCTGGGCTTCATCCACTTGCATCTCAAGATCCTATAATGGGTAATATTTTGTGTTGGGTGAACGTTGGTAACATTACTAATTAAAATAATAGTGTTTGTCCTGTAAGGTCCCTGCAAATACAATTTACCTTGATGTGGGCTTGTACAGACTTGGCTTGCTTCTGTGCTTCCGATGCTTGTCTGGTGGCGTGACCAAGTTGTATCTCGAGGTCGTTGAGGTCACCTTCCATCTTCTTCTTGATGCGGACTGCCTCCTGGCGAGCTTTGCTCTCCGAATCCAAAGTGGTTTGCATGGATTCAATTGAACGTTGTTGGTTGCGTCTGTCGAACATAGTATTTACAAACACTCCGTAGAACTTTAAAATGATCTGAGGATCGTGATAATCACCTCTGGTTATCGATCTCCTCCTCCTTTTCTGAGACTCTTCTCTCAAACTCTTGCTTCACTTGAGCAAGCTCCACCTGCAATCGGAGGACCTTCGACTCTTCTCCTTCAATTGCTCCTTCAGCCTCCTCAAGAGCAGCTTGCATCTCGTTCCTCTCGTGTTCCAAAGTCCTCTTTGCCTTCTCAAGTTCATGGATGCTCTTTCCTCCTTCTCCGAGTTGATCGGTGAGATCGGCAATTTCCTCTGCAATGTAGAAATAGCAGGTGGTGCACAAAGAGTTTATCTAAGCAACAAGTGGAGACAAACCTTGCAGGTTTTTGTTTTCTCGCTTCACAGTTTCAAGAGCGTCAAGAGATTCTTCGTAAGCGTTCTTCATCTTGAAGAGTTCAGTGGAGAGGCTGCGTGATTCCTTCTGGGATTGTTCCAATTCGACTTGGACTTCCTCTTGCTTCTGTTTGTGCTCGGAAAGAACCTTAACAAAGTTTGTTGATGTCAAATTAAGCTCGATCGGCAGCAAATATAACCACAATTTATATCACAATCTTTTTTACATTCACAATAAGCACTTTATTAAATTATAGGCTGTGTTGTGTTGAATTTTTGCACAAAATATCCAAGTTTTGTGGACTGCCTTTGTCCTCAAACTAACCTTGTCGAAGTTTCGTTGTTTCTTGTCAAGTGCAGCAGCTGCGGAGTTGGATCTTTCCAAGTCGATTGTTAGATCCTCAATCTCTCCCTGAAGACGGTTCTTGGTCTTCTCAAGACTTGATGCCTTGGCTTGCATGGCTTCAACTTGTTCCTCAGCATCCTGGAGACGGATTGCCAACTTCTTCCTGCAGAAGCATGGTTACGTTAGTTTAGATGATTAACCCAAGTGGATCGTGTTATAAGGAGTGCGAGTAGTTGTCAACGAAAGTATTGACGGATGTTCTGCCTTCAAATAATGTTAAAGGCGAGTGCGGTAACTCAGAATTTGTGTAAGTTTGATATGTTTGAACCTAAACTGCAGAGCAATACTTACTTGGCATCTTCAAGCTCTTCAGTTCTCTGAATGGCGTCAGTTTCGTATTTGTTTCTCCACTGAGCAACTTCAGCGTTTGCCTTCGAAAGACCTCGTTGAAGTTCAGCCTTGGCTTCTTGTTCCTCTTCGTATTGCTCCCGCAAGAGGTCGTTGTCGTGACGAGAGGCCTGTGCAGATAATTTCATTTAAAATTCACAAAGTCGTTTAATTTGATCTAAAACAAACATATATGTCACTTTTAAATTGTAAAAATAATTTGTCGAAAAATCGCCCGGAAGGTATTGTGACATCGCACAAATTTTTGGCTAATCCAATGGACTGTTGAAAGCCATTACAACAACAGGAGTAAAAAGCCATTGTCATACCTGTACGGCATGGGCAAGTGCAGCCTTAGCCTTAGTTTCTTCTTCAACAACTCGCTTCAATTCATCGATCTGTTGAGTTGAGCTGTTCTTGCTTCGTGTCAACTGAGCCATCAAGTGTTCGCGTTCTTCCAATTGTCGGCCGAATTCACCTACAATCAGCAGTTAGTAAGAATTCCAAGGTGTATCTTGCTTTGAATGCGTGTATCAGTTTTAGGCCTTTTCTTACCATTTTCAGATGAAAGTCTGGCCTTGGCAGCGTTCAACTCGTTCACTTCCTTGGTGAAGTTATCGTTCTTCATCTTGGCCTCGTTAAGTTGTTCCTCCAAGTTACGAGACATCTTCTCGTAGTTGAGCTTGGCTTTAGTAACGCTCTCAACATTGGCTGCGAGATCATCAATTTCCATCTTCATCTCGCTCTTTTCCTTCTCCAACTTTTGCTTCACTCGTTGCAAGTTGTCGATCTGCACGAGAAGAGAAATTAAGCTTGGCTTTCTTAGTTTGAAAATTGTGACATGTAAAATATATTTACTTGTTCACTCATTTCGGCCGAAGTGTCGGCATGTTTCTTTCGCAGAGTGGAAACTGTGGCTTCATGAGCCAAGTTGGATTCTTCCAATTCACGACGAAGTTTTGCAAATTCAGCTTCACGACGTTTGTTGAGCTCGATCTAAATGATTTGGTTGTTTAATAAGTAAACTTTTTCAGTACTACAACCCTGATTGAAAGATGGTTCGTTACCTGAGCAGCAGTTGCTCCACCAGCCTCTTCAAGTCTCTCGCTGAGTTCTTCCAACTCTCTGGAGAGATCAGCTCTCTGCTTCTCAACCTTTGCGCGAGCTGCACGCTCAGCTTCCAACTCCTCCTCAAGCTCCTCAATTCTAGCTTGGAGCTCCTTGATCTTCTTCTGGAGTTGAGCCACCAGAGCTTGTTCATCTTCCAACTTGGTAGCAAGCTGGCTGTACTCAAACTCTTGCTTCTTCAACTTCTCTTCAAGTCGTTGTTTGTCGTTCTCAAGATCCATCACTGTTTCTTGAGTGAGACGAAGATCTCCCTCCAACTTCCTCTTGGTTCTCTCAAGTTCCATTCTAAGTTTCTTCTCTTGTTCCAAGGAAGCTTCCAACTGCAAACAAATGCTTCCGTGTTACTTGCATCCCTCATACGTTTTGTCTTATTATTAAGGAGTCAAACTTACGTCATCAACTTGTTGTTCGAGTTTGGATTTTTGTTTTGTCAAACTGTTGACTTTGTCTTCTTCTGATTGAAGATCGTCAAGAGTTTGTTGGTGAGCTTCCTGAAGAGCTTTCTTCTCCTTCTGCAACTTGGCAATCTGCTCATCTTGAGTAGCCAACTCCTCTTGGAGATTTTTCAACTAAAAGAGAAGTTAAATTATAGAAACGTGGACACTTGGCATGGTGTATGAACCCAACAGGAAAGCAATAAACAAACCTTGTTCTCAGTTGCGTGTTTTTCTTTCTCAACTTTAGCCAAAGTGATCTCAAGATCATCAATGTCCTTCTTTAACTCGGAACATTCGTCCTCCAACTTCCTCTTCTTGGACACGAGCTCGTTGTTAAGCTCCTCTTCGTCCTCCAATCGCTCGTTGAGTTCCTTGATCTTTCCATCCAACTCAACCTTGGTCTTGATCAACTGGTCGCATCTGTCCTCACCGTCGTCAATTTGATCTTGTTGCTGTGGAATAAAAACAATGTTTCGGTTTTGTTTTAGGAATGGAGCATCATTTACAACTATCGTTGTCTTGAAACATATTACTTACAGCTTGGAGTTGCATAAGCAAATCGTTCTTCTCCTGGATGAATGATACTTGCATCTCTTCCAGCTCCTTTCGTCTCTTCATTTCCTTCTCCAAGCTTACTTTGCACTCTTCGTAGTCCTTCTCGAGGACTTCGAGTTCCTTTGCAGCTTCTGCGGTCTTGAGGAGTGGCTTGATCTTGAACATAAGCTTCATCCACTCCCACGTTGCCATTCCGAAGTAAGCTCTCAAGTTGGACTGGATCACGCGGCAAGCTTGTCTAGTGGTTGCAGAGAAACAACGTTTATTTGTAAAGATTAATTTATTTGGATGTTTTATGGATAAATATTTTACCTTCGCTCGATCATTTTCTGGTATTCTCTCCTCATGATCATTCCTCTCATGCGAGCTTGCACAAGTTTGAAGATCGATGACAATTTGTTGTCACGCATTTCTTCCAGTTTACCGATCATACCAGCACGGAAGAAAACCTGAACAATATTACCAGACATATTTTTACATAACCACGGTGTTGCCTAGTTTTAACAATTACTAGGGTATTTCTTTATAAATAAAGTTATAGCTCTTTTATTTCCAAAGCATATATTGTTGTAATACTTGTGCCAATATAAACTTATATGTTTTAAGATCATGTTAGAAATACACACGTTACGTTAACTGTACCTTGGTGTGACCAAGCTTGTAGCTTTCATGGTCGATGTCGATGCTTCCGAGAAGTTTCTCTGATGATTTCTTGCTGTCCATGAACTGACCTTCAGGTGCTGCGTTCGGGTTCAAGATGCGGTAACTAAGCAACAAACAACAATTAAACGCTGTTTTTGGAGAGAAAAGATGGTTTGATGATGTAACAAACCGTTGCTTGAAGTCTCCGTATGGAATCCTGTTGGGGAATCCCTTCCTGCAGATACGAATACCTTCCAACACACCGTTACAACGGAGCTGATGGAGAACAAGATGAGACTCCATCATTCCTGGTTGTTTCTGCTCGTTGGGGATCAGACAACGGACGAAGTGGGGAGATGTTGATCTGGGTAAAGAATACGCATCATGAAACATAATATCATATGCTAAAATATAATACACAACGAAAGTATATGTAGGCCTACATGACATTAATGCGTCGTTAGGTAGGAAAAGCATTGGATAAATTTGAAAATAGTTCTTACTTCAAGTTGGTCATAAGGTTGTTGAGAGATTGTCTGTGGAGAGATGAGACTGTGTTGAAGGATCCTCCCTTCTTACGCTTTCCACCTTTGCCACCACCGCTGGCAGCTGAAACAGTTAAGTGTTAAAATTTTAAAGGCACTGAACTTTTGTATCTTTGCTGCTGTTAAGCTCTATCAACAAACCTTCCTCTGGGCTCATGTATCCTTCCCAGATGGTTTGCATCAGTTTAAGGGAAGC
Source organism: Ascidia mentula (assembly GCF_947561715.1). Classification (NCBI taxonomy): domain Eukaryota; kingdom Metazoa; phylum Chordata; class Ascidiacea; order Phlebobranchia; family Ascidiidae; genus Ascidia; species Ascidia mentula. The sequence continues at coordinate 2,350,133 of NC_138569.1, forward strand.
CTTCTTGTAAAGATCGACCACGCTGTTGTTCACTGGATCCTTGTTCTTTTCCAACCATCCAGAAATGTTGTAACCGACCTTTGCACAGAGATGAGTTTAAGCTACAACAAAACCCTTCACCTAAATAATGAGCTTACAGTTCCGGCGTAATGGTAAAGTTCGAAGTGAGCTTCGTATTTGGTTTTCTTGGTTGGTTTTCCGAAAGCTTTGCTCTTTCCGAGATGGTTCTGGTAGAGTTTCTCCTTGAAACTGTTGTCGGAGGCTTTGGGGAACATGCATTCTTCTTCAAGGATCGACATGATTCCAAGTGGCTGTTGAATAATACAGTGATATTAATGTTGGTTATGGATGTTGATTGGAGAAGGATTTAAGTGAAAAATGTATTGACTATAAAATGTTTTCACAAAGAAGTGTATACCTTCTCAATAAGTTCAATGCAAGCAGCCAAGTCCATTCCGAAATCGATGAAAGTCCATTGGATTCCTTCCTTCTTGTATTCTTCTTGTTCGAGGACGAACATGTGATGGTTGAAAAACTGTTGAAGTTTCTCGTTGGTGAAGTTGATGCAGAGTTGTTCGAAGCTGTTGCACTAAACAGAGGAATAAGAATTTCACAAAAAATTCACCTTTACTGAATCATAAAACTATGAGTGAAATCTTACGTCGAAGATTTCGAAACCAGCAATATCCAGTACACCGATGAAGAAGCTTCTTGGCAACTTGGTGCTCAGAGTCTGGTTGATGAGTTTTACCAACCAATCGAAGTGACGACCGAACAGAGCTTTGCTGAGGGCTCCCAAACCGTATGAAACCTGAGAGGAAACGAATTAGGGAAATTGTTTTGCTGGACGAAATATTTCAGTTCTCATACCTGGTTGCATGATTGACCTTTGCTGACGTATTCGTTTCCGACCTTGACACGTGGGTGGCACAAATACTTGACGAAGTCGGCGGAGTTAAGTCCGTACAAGTACGCAACTTTGTCAGCCTCTACAGAAACATAGGGTTTGTTAGGAAGGCAATCACATAAAAATGTTGAACATGTTTAAGTTGACGAACCTTCGGTGCCGTCGGGCTCGGCTTGTTCCTCACGCTGCTTGTTCTTGAACTTCATGTTCTGTTGGTGGAGGATACCAGCCATGAGTCGGTAAATACCGTTGATCTCTTCCTGGCTGAAACCAAGGATGCGGAAAGCTTCCTGGAATGCAAATTTAGTGTAACCATTTTCTTGTTCAGTCAACATTACTAGTTGGTAAAACTTACGTCGGTCAAGAGCAATTCCTGGTTATCATCGAGGTTGTCGACGGTGACAACACCCTGACTGATTGTCTTGTAATCGTATGGGTCCTTGGTTAACAAGAGTTGATCTAACAACAAAATTTAAATTGCAAAAAGTTGTTTCAAGCATTCTTGCATTTAACCCCATTATTCTCACCAATAAGTTCGGGTTTTTCTCCAGAGATGATCTGGTAGAAGATGTGATAATTACGTTCGCCTTCCAACTGGTAGATGACACGAGACTTCTCGAGCAAGTCTAAACAACATCCGGGTCATGTAGATGTTTGTTATAGTCAAATGTTGCAAAGCGAACACAATACTTACAATGCTCAATGTCACCAGATGCCAACATTCCGGTGCTACCGAAGTGAATTCGGATGAACTTTCCCTGTTTTCAACAATGTAAATGTTCAGTATTAAGAGATTCCATCCCATATCACTTTATAATGAAAAACTTACGAAACGAGACGAGTTGTCGTTACGGACGGTCTTTGCGTTACCGAAAGCTTCCATAGCGGGGTTACATTGAACAATTTGATCTTCGAGAGTTCCCTGCAAACAGATCAAGATTAGAGGATTCAACTTAACAGATAAAAGTTTGGGTTTTTGGGACAAACCTTGGATTCATCTTGCTTGCCTCCGAAGGCAGCGACGAGAGCAAAGTATTGGATGACCTTTTTCGTGTTCACAGTTTTTCCTGCTCCAGATTCACCACTAATCGCAATAAATAGATCGGTTATTACGTGATTAAGAATTGTTTCAAATTGTTTGTTTGATCATTACAAATGACACTTACGTAATCAACATGGATTGATTCTCACGATCTGAAAAAGAAAACAGATTAATGAGACATTTGTAAATGGTCGAAACATTTCTATCATACAGATCGTAAACATTTTGTTACTTACTCATCAACATGTTGGCGTAAGCGTTGTCAGCGATCGAGTAAAGATGGGGAGGCATCTCAGTTCGTCGCTTGCCCTTGTAAGCATTGATGACGTATGGAGCGTACACTGGCAACATCTTGTAGGGGTTCACAGTCACACAGAAGAGACCAGAGTAAGTCTGAAACGTAAAGAAGGATTTTGGTATCAGGCAGATGTAGTTTAGTTTGTTAGCGAAAAGCAAGTGTTGAATATGTATGAAGTCTTGTTGTTTGATCAACTCACGTAAATCATGAAGGACTCGTATCGGCTTCTCAAGTTGTTGAGAACGCTAGCTTCGTTAAGGAAAGTCATGTTGGCCATATCCTCACACTTCTCATATCTCGGTGGGTTCATCTCCTGCAAGTCGTCTTCTTTCACCGTCATTTCCTGTCGAACACGCAAGTTTCACATAGAAATCAATTCACTTTTTACAGTTTTTGTTTGAAACTATTTGTTTACGTTATCAGCATTGGACAGCCACCATTCAAAAGTAAGATGAATACGTTTAATAAAATGTTAAACCAACACCCGGTACAGGTTTATGTGTTAGACTTTAGATTACTAAGAATACAATTTCTTACTTTTCCTCCTTCTGTAGCCTTGATCGTACATTTTCCTCCTTCGTCCTTAATCAACTCTCCGACGACGTAAGCGTTCTCCTTGTCGGGAAACCATACGTACTTCTTGCCTGAAATATTGGGGTTCACAAATGTAAAAAGATGAAATACTGCCACACAACTGCCTACAATTTGCGTTGATTTCGAGTTTTGCGTTTACAATAGTTGCCAACTACAAGTTAGCGCCTAATTAGTTTTGCCGCCAGCTGGCAATAGTTCGTAGACATGCACTCGACGAGTTTAACAACGCAGTAATGTTTCATGCAATGGCGTGATTGGTAGGATCGCCCTACTGCGCAGGTCCTTACTTAGCAATAACAGCTATAGTATCGAGATCATGTGGTTTACAGGCTTTGCAGCCCAGACACGCTACCGAACTTAATGTGAGTTTAAATGTAGATTGTTTTTCTGATACTCACCGTCAGGTTTCTTGGTTTGATTCTCAATAATCTTCTCTCGTGTCATCCGAAGATAAGGAGCAGCATCCTGCACCGATTCGTAGTCGAACGATGCCATGGTGATAACTCAGCTGAAAGCATGTTTTATTACGTACAGACGTTGAATTAGGTTTACATAACGTGAGGCGTCGCAGCCAAGCTGGGTTAAAGTTGCACCATATGACAATACCGTCCTGCTGAATTTTCTTTTTTTTACATAAAACTTGCTTGTGATTGAGTTTAAATATTCGTAACCAAACAAGTTAATAGCCATGAAGCAAGTAATAAAGACGATCGCCTTATGTCAGTGTCCAGATAATACATGTTCCTTACCTTAGGCTGTTGTAGCACACAATACAGTTACTGTGGTAGAAGACTGTTGAGTCAACTTGTGATTTGCATTAACGATTCCCGCTTCTTATACCCTTCTGGAAATCTCTCCTTTTTTCTCGTAGTTGAAGGTCGACAACTGGACGTTGTAACACCTAATAAGTTGTCGCCACCTTTACATTTTGCACTGTGACGATACCGCTGTTATCCCCATCACCTATAGTTGGGCGATATTTTATACACGTGTTGGATCAATCTGCAGGACAAATATGGATATATTATGTTGTTGGTGCTGCAAGGCATATATATTTTAATAATATGTCTTTCTGGCACAATTATACGTAACTTTTGTTGTCCGACGTTTCACCTGCTGGGCTGGCTTGAAAAGAAGTATTACGTAGACAAGTCGGGTACGATTTGCTTTTTTTATTTTCTCTCTATCTGTCTCACGCGTGAAAAGCAACTTGTAGCATCTGGTTACACGAGTTTTACAAGGTTACTGTTGTAATTTTGGTGCAGGATGCACAACACTTTGGACGGCATCCGGGGTTGGAGGTGCCCATGGTGTTGCAGCAGATCAGTTTGAAATTTGCAATATTAAAAGCTCATTTTCTTAACTACATAGTTTAACCAACACAAACTTATGTTCACTAGTTTGCGCTTATGTGATGAAAGTTCGCGATCGTTTAGGTATAGGGCAAAACAAACTAGATTGCGACAATTCCCATCTGATCGCATGCGTGAGAGAGATATCCAAAAAAGTGATTTGCTTTCTTTCTTTTTTCGTCGTACACGACTTGCCCTCATAAAGACAATAATTTTCTTTGGCGTACATTCTGAAAGTACTTTACCAACGTTATTTTATCAGCGTTTGCTACAAAACTTGGCCGGAAGAAATAAACAAAAAGCCTACTGTTAGGGTGCAACAAGGTCAGTAATTATCGAAGCAAATGCAATGTATAGAGTATAACATATATCCATATTTGTTTTCTAAAAATTTGCACAATTAAACCCAAATTTTATTGACCGGCGTGGTTTTACAAGCGGTGTTATAGCTTTCCTTTTCGTGTTTGTACGTTTCTTGATGCTTGGTTGTGTGTTGCACCAATACCCTGAGGAAGCCTGGCAAAAACAAGACTTACGTAGGAAAAGCACTGCCCGATCGTCAAGCTCCATCAATATTACTAGTGTTTGCATGTCTTTTGAATGCAGGAACAACTTTCGACGACCTGTATACCCATTTACAGTTAAACTTTGAATATTGAAATTGAAGGTGAATTCAATGACGTTACAACCATTGAAAAACACCTATAGTGACGTTTCAATAATCTCGAAACTTGGCACAATTGCGTAAAGCAGTGATTTTCAACCGGTGTTCCGCGGAAAACAAGTGCTTCGTGAAAGATCATCAGGTGTTCCGCAAAAAATTTATTAGTCTGACTGATGTTCCGTGGAACACGGGTCGAAAACCCCTTTTTTTTAAAAGTAATCATCACTATCACCAATGTTCCAATGTTGTGTAACAATAAGATTCGTTTTGTAATAATAAGAATGTAATTACGCTGGCCTGCTGGTTTAGTACAATGCCGCAGTACTTCCAACAATTTGGTGTTCCGCAAGATTATTTTGATAAAAATAGTGTTCCGTGGCTCAAAAAGGTTGAAAAATACTGGCGTAAAGAATGTGGTGAATAATATTCCAGCCCATGCTTTCTTTCGCAACCCATTTCAACAGTGTTATTGCAACAGTTAATTGTAATAGATCTGTATTTCATTTAGCACAACTGATTGGACTTTGTGTTGTTTGGGAGCTCTGATGTGGACGGGCGCACACAGGCCTGCGACCTGTTGCTCACGCTTCCAAGCTTTGTCCCGAGCGTACGCCCGCTGCAGTAAAACAAACCAAGAATCGGCCGACACAAAGCATGGGTATGGACCCGGCTTAAGACCTTAGGTTTTGTCAAGTTTTAGAAATCCAGGTAATTTTTTATACACGGTCAGTGTAGGCTGCTAAAATTACAATAATTATTTGTCTGGTGGTCGAATACCAAAAATGTAGCGATATTGGTAACGAATTATTTGCTGCATTGATATTTAAGTTAATGTAATATTGAAGTCCGGTAGTGTTTTGTTTGTAAAAATTGAATATTGTGTATTATCCGATCAATAACACTGCAAAAGCTATCTCGTGTTTGTTTGTAGGGGGACCTTTTCATGCAAGACCTTGCTTCAAAAACATTCGTTATTTTCTGATAAATTGACAAAAGAAGTTTTTCACCGCCCAAAGAGACAGATCAGTTTTTATTTGCGATAAAATTTCGAGATTGCCGAATCAAATGTTTCATAATGTCATTGAATAAATGTTCTGATCCGAGGTCGTTTGGAGAGTGGTTTTCCGTCTAAAAATAATTTGCAATTAGCATCACATAAGTTCTGTTATCGGTCAATATTTTGTCGACAGGCATGTATCGAAATTGAAATGTTATTTTAAATTTAGAAAAGTGCGTTGATTTTGTACACATATGCAAATGGGGTATGTTCGTGAATAAGTTTATGTACCTAATGATCTCGGGCCTTGGATCTCATCTTGTTGAGAGCAGATTCTGCCATCTCTGCTCTTTCTTCAGCATCATCCAGTTCATGTTGAAGTTTTCTGTACTTGCTCAAGTTGGTATTGGCTTGTTCCTCCTGAGAATTATGTGAATGTTAAAATAAGAAATAACTGAACCCAAACTTGTACGTATATTAAATATAACTTACAGCTTCCTCAGCTTGTCTCTTGTATGTCTTGACCTTGATCTGAAGTTTATCAACGAGATCCTGGATTCTGGTGAGATTCTTCTTGTCCTCCTCACCCTGGTAGGTGATCTCCTTCAATTTGCGCTCAAGTTTACGTTGACCTTTCACTGAATCGCCGTTGCGTCGTTGTTCAGAGTCCAACTCGTTCTCAAGTTCACGAATCTTGGAGAAAATAGTAAGTTGTTATTTAATAATTTATACGCATATATTTGCCCTAAACTATTCCAACCTCCTTGCCACGTTTGTGGTATAATATCTTATTAAGAACAGCGACATTTTTTGAGGATTTAAAAAGTAGGGGGTGCAGGTAGTTACGGTCAGTGCAACGCAAAAGAATGAAAGAAGTGAACAACTTACTCTGGTCTCAAGCTTCTGAACTTGCTTCTTGCCTCCCTTCAATGCAATGTTCTCAGCTTCGTCCAATCTCTGTTGCAAGTCCTTGACAGTTTGTTCCATGTTCTTCTTCATTCTCTCCAAGTGAGAAGACAAGTCTTGTTCCTTCTTCAGTTCCTCAGCCATTGTTGCCGCCTGGATGATTTAAAAGTTTAATCTTATGTTGACCTCAAATGAATTGTAACAGTTTAATTGGCTTACATCAACAATAGCCTTTTTGGCTTTATCTTCGGCATTTCTTTGTTCTTGGACAGATTCTTCAACCTCTGATTGCATGGTTTGAAGTTCACCTTCAAGTTTTCGCTTCTGGTTGATAAGGGCGGTGTTTTGTGTGTGCAGGAGGTTTGATCGTTCACTGCAAATCACAAAAATGATTATTTAAACGATCTAAACTACTTACATGTATGTGAAACCATCTATATGTACCTGCTTTCAAGCAATTCAGTCTCAGCCAGTTTTCGGCCTCGTTCAGCTTGTTCAAGAGCTGATCGAAGTTCTTCGATTTCAGCTGTGAGAAGATTTCCTCGACGCTCAATTACAGCTGTCTGTTCTTGCAAGTCGTCGGAGTGTCTTTGGGCTTCATCCACTTGCATCTCAAGATCCTATAATGGGTAGTATTTTGTGTTGGGTGAACGTTGGTAACATTACTAATTAAAATAATGGTGTTTGTCCTGTAATGTCCCTGCAAATACAATTTACCTTGATGTGGGCTTGTACAGACTTGGCTTGCTTCTGTGCTTCCGATGCTTGTCTGGTTGCGTGACCAAGTTGTATCTCGAGGTCGTTGAGGTCACCTTCCATCTTCTTCTTGATGCGGACTGCCTCCTGGCGAGCTTTGCTCTCCGAATCCAAAGTGGTTTGCATGGATTCAATTGAACGTTGTTGGTTGCGTCTGTCGAACATAGTATTTATAAACACTCCGTAGAACTTTAAAATGATCTGAGGATCGTGATAATCACCTCTGGTTATCGATCTCCTCCTCCTTTTCTGAGACTCTTCTCTCAAACTCTTGCTTCACTTGAGCAAGCTCCACCTGCAATCGGAGGACCTTCGACTCTTCTCCTTCAATTGCTCCTTCGGCTTCCTCAAGAGCAGCTTGCATCTCGTTCCTCTCGTGTTCCAAAGTCCTCTTTGCCTTCTCCAGTTCATGGATGCTCTTTCCTCCTTCTCCGAGTTGATCGGTGAGATCGGCAATTTCCTCTGCAATGTAGAAATAGCGGGTGATGCACAAAGAGTTTATCTAAGCAACAAGTTGAGACAAACCTTGCAGGTTTTTGTTTTCTCGCTTCACAGTTTCAAGAGCATCAAGAGATTCTTCGTAAGCGTTCTTCATCTTGAAGAGTTCAGTGGAGAGGCTGCGTGATTCCTTCTGGGATTGTTCCAATTCGACTTGGACTTCCTCTTGCTTCTGTTTGTGCTCGGAAAGAACCTTAAGAAAGTTTGTTGATGTAAAATTAAAATCGATCGAAGTTCTTGATCAAAGCAAATAAAACCATGAAGCAGTATTCTTGGCATTTATATTATTTTTTTTTATTTTTTTTACATCCACAAGAAGTATTTTATTAAATTGCAGGCTGTGTTATGTTGAATCTTTGCACAAGATATCCCGGTTTTGTGGACTGCCTTTGTCTTAATACAAACCTTGTCAAAGTTTCGTTGTTTCTTGTCAAGTGCGGCAGCTGCAGAGTTGGATCTTTCCAAGTCGATTGTTAGATCCTCAATCTCTCCCTGAAGACGGTTCTTGGTCTTCTCAAGACTTGATGCCTTGGCTTGCATGGCTTCAACTTGTTCCTCAGCATCCTGGAGACGGATTGCCAATTTCTTCCTACAGAAGCAAGGTTACATTAGTTCCGATGGACCACGTTATACGGGGTGCGGACTAGTTGTCAAAATATTACGTACGTAGGCTTGTAAAAACGTTTAAATGGAGTTCTGCCTTTGAATAATGCTTAAGGCGAGTGCGGTCGCTTAGAATTTGCTTTAGTTTTTTGTCATGTTTGTACTAACACTGCAGAGAAAACTTACTTGGCGTCTTCAAGCTCTTCAGTTCTCTGGATGGCGTCGGTTTCGTATTTGTTTCTCCACTGAGCAACTTCAGCGTTTGCCTTCGAAAGACCTCGTTGAAGTTCAGCCTTGGCTTCTTGTTCCTCTTCGTATTGCTCTCGCAAGAGGTCGTTGTCGTGACGAGAGGCCTGTGCAGATAATTTCATTTAAAATTCACAAAGTCGTTTAATTTGATCTAAAACTAACATATCCGTAACTTTTAAATGGTGAAAATAATTTGTCGAAAAATCGCCCGAAAGGTATTGCGATATCGCATAATTTTTTGGCTAATCCAATGGATTGTTGAAAGCCATTACAACAACAGGAGTTAAAAACATTGTCATACCTGTACGGCATGGGCAAGTGCAGCCTTAGCCTTAGTTTCTTCTTCAACAACTCGCTTCAATTCATCGATCTGTTGAGTTGAGCTGTTCTTGCTTCGTGTCAACTGAGCCATCAAGTGTTCGCGTTCTTCCAATTGTCGGCCGAATTCACCTACAATCAGCAGTTGGTGAGAATTCTATTATCTAGTTTGCTTTGAATCCCTGCATTAGTTTTAAGCCCTTTCTTACCATTCTCAGATGAAAGTCTGGCCTTGGCAGCGTTCAACTCGTTTACTTCCTTGGTGAAGTTATCGTTCTTCATCTTGGCCTCGTTAAGTTGTTCCTCCAAGTTACGAGACATCTTCTCATAATTGAGCTTGGCTTTAGTGACGCTCTCAACATTGGCTGCGAGATCATCAATTTCCATCTTCATCTCACTCTTTTCCTTCTCCAACTTTTGCTTCACTCGTTGCAAGTTGTCGATCTGCACGAGAAGAGAAATTAAGCTTGGCTTTCTTAGTTTGAAAATTGAAATATGTAAAATATGTTTACCTGTTCACTCATTTCGGCCGAAGTGTCGGCATGTTTCTTTCGCAGAGTGGAAACTGTGGCCTCATGAGCCAAGTTGGATTCTTCCAATTCACGACGAAGTTTTGCGAATTCAGCTTCACGACGTTTGTTGAGCTCGATCTAAACGATTTGGTTGTTTAATAAGGCAACTTATTCAGTACTACAATCCTGATTAAAATACGGTTCGTTACCTGAGCAGCAGTTGCTCCACCGGCCTCTTCAAGTCTCTCGCTGAGTTCCTCCAACTCTCTGGAGAGATCGGCTCTCTGCTTCTCAACCTTTGCGCGAGCTGCACGCTCAGCTTCCAACTCCTCTTCAAGCTCCTCAATTCTAGCTTGGAGCTCCTTGATCTTCTTCTGGAGTTGAGCCACCAAAGCTTGTTCATCTTCCAACTTGGTAGCAAGCTGGCTGTACTCAAACTCTTGCTTCTTCAACTTCTCTTCAAGTCGTTGTTTGTCGTTCTCAAGATCCATCACTGTTTCTTGAGTGAGACGAAGATCTCCCTCCAACTTCCTCTTGGTTCTCTCAAGTTCCATCCTAAGTTTCTTCTCTTGCTCCAAGGAAGCTTCCAACTGCAAAACAATGCTTCCGTGTTACTTGCATCCCTCATACGTTTTGTCTTATTATTAAGGAGTCAAACTTACGTCATCAACTTGTTGTTCAAGTTTGGATTTTTGTTTTGTCAAACTGTTGACTTTGTCTTCTTCTGATTGAAGATCGTCAAGAGTTTGTTGGTGAGCTTCCTGAAGAGCTTTCTTCTCCTTCTGCAACTTGGCAATCTGCTCATCCTGAGTAGCCAACTCCTCTTGGAGATTTTTCAACTGAAATGGATGTGAATTTACAGAAACTTGGAGACTTCATGGCATCATAGGGAAGCAATAAACAAACCTTGTTCTCGGTTGCGTGCTTTTCCTTCTCAACTTTAGCCAAAGTGATCTCAAGATCATCAATGTCCTTCTTCAACTCGGAACATTCATCCTCCAACTTCCTCTTCTTGGACACGAGCTCGTTGTTAAGCTCCTCTTCATCCTCCAATCGCTCGTTGAGTTCCTTGATCTTTCCATCTAACTCAACCTTGGTCTTGATCAACTGGTCGCATCTGTCCTCACCGTCGTCAATTTGATCTTGTTGCTGTGGAATAAAAACAATGTTGCGGTTTTGTTTTAGGGATGGAGCATCATTTACAACTATCGTTGTCTTGAAACATATAACTTACAGCTTGGAGTTGCATAAGCAAATCGTTCTTCTCTTGGATGAATGATACTTGCATCTCTTCCAGCTCCTTTCGTCTCTTCATTTCCTTCTCCAAGCTTACTTTGCACTCTTCGTAATCCTTCTCGAGGACTTCGAGTTCCTTTGCAGCTTCTGCGGTCTTGAGGAGTGGCTTGATCTTGAACATAAGCTTCATCCACTCCCATGTTGCCATTCCGAAGTAAGCTCTCAAGTTGGACTGGATCACGCGGCAAGCTTGTCTAATGGATGCAGAGAAACAACGTTTATTTGTAAAGATTAATTTATTAGGAAGATTTATGGATAAATATATCACCTTCGCTCGATCATTTTCTGGTATTCCCTCCTCATGATCATTCCTCTCATGCGAGCTTGCACAAGTTTGAAGATCGATGACAATTTGTTGTCACGCATTTCTTCCAGTTTACCGATCATACCAGCACGGAAGAAAACCTGAACAATATTACCAAGCACATGTTTACATTAAAGTAGATACGTTATTTACAAATCAGTTATAGCTCTCTCATTTCTTAAACAGTGCATATGTTGTTGTATTACTTGTACCATAACAAACTGTCATGTCTTAAGTATAGGTCTGTGCTAAATACACACGTTATGTTAACTGTACCTTGGTGTGACCAAGCTTATAGCTTTCATGGTCGATGTCGATGCTTCCGAGAAGTTTCTCTGATGATTTCTTGCTGTCCATGAACTGACCTTCAGGTGCTGCGTTTGGGTTCAAGATGCGGTAACTAAGCGACAAACAACAATTAAACGCTGTTCTTTGCATAGAAAAGATGGTTTGATGATGTAACAAACCGTTGCTTGAAGTCTCCGTATGGAATCCTGTTGGGGAATCCCTTCCTGCAGATACGAATACCTTCCAACACACCGTTACAACGGAGCTGATGGAGAACAAGATGAGACTCCATCATTCCTGGTTGTTTCTGCTCGTTGGGAATCAGACAACGGACGAAGTGGGGAGATGTTGATCTGGGTAAAGAATACGCATCATGAAACATAATATCATATGCTAAAATATAATACACAACGGAAGTATGTGTAGGCCTACATGACACTAATGAGTCGTTAGGTAGGAAAAGCATTGGATAAATTTGAAAATAGTTCTTACTTCAAGTTGGTCATAAGGTTGTTGAGGGATTGTCTGTGGAGAGATGAGACTGTGTTGAAGGATCCTCCCTTCTTACGCTTTCCACCTTTGCCACCACCGCTGGCAGCTGAAACAGTTAAGTGTTAAAATTTTAAAGGCACTGAACTTGTGTATCTTTGCTGCTGTTAAGCTCTATTAACAAACCTTCCTCTGGGCTCATGTATCCTTCCCAGATGGTTTGCATCAGTTTAAGGGAAGCTTTCTTGTAAAGATCGACCACGCTGTTGTTCACTGGATCCTTGTTCTTTTCCAACCATCCAGAAATGTTGTAACCGACCTTTGCACAGAGATGAGTTTAAGCTACAACAAAACCCTTCACCTAAATAATGAGCTTACAGTTCCGGCGTAATGGTAAAGTTCGAAGTGAGCTTCGTATTTGGTTTTCTTGGTTGGTTTTCCGAAAGCTTTGCTCTTTCCGAGATGATTCTGGTAGAGTTTCTCCTTGAAACTGTTGTCGGAGGCTTTGGGGAACATGCATTCTTCTTCAAGGATCGACATGATTCCAAGTGGCTGTTGAATAATACAGTGATATTAATGTTGGTTATGGATGTTGATTGGAGAAGGATTTAAGTGAAAAATGTATTGACAAGAAAAAATGTTTTCACAAAGAAGTGTATACCTTCTCAATAAGTTCAATGCAAGCAGCCAAGTCCATTCCGAAATCGATGAAAGTCCATTGGATTCCTTCCTTCTTGTATTCTTCTTGTTCGAGGACGAACATGTGATGGTTGAAAAACTGTTGAAGTTTCTCGTTGGTGAAGTTGATGCAGAGTTGTTCGAAGCTGTTGCACTAAACAGAGAAATAACAATTTCAATAAAAATTCACCTTTGCTGAATCATAAAACTATGAGTGAAATCTTACGTCGAAGATTTCGAAACCAGCAATATCCAGTACACCGATGAAGAAGCTTCTTGGCAACTTGGTGCTCAGAGTCTGGTTGATAAGTTTTACCAACCAATCGAAGTGACGACCGAACAGAGCTTTGCTGAGGGCTCCCAAACCGTATGAAACCTGAGAGGAAACGAATTAGGGAAATTGTTTTGCTGGACGAAATATTTCATGTGCATTTCAGTTCTCATACCTGGTTGCATGATTGACCTTTGCTGACGTATTCGTTTCCGACCTTGACACGTGGGTGGCACAAATACTTGACGAAGTCGGCGGAGTTGAGTCCGTACAAGTACGCAACTTTGTCAGCCTCTACAGAAAGATAGGGTTTGTTAGGAAGGCAATCACATAAAAATGTTGAACATGTTTAAGTTGACAAACCTTCGGTGCCGTCGGGCTCGGCTTGTTCCTCACGCTGCTTGTTCTTGAACTTCATGTTCTGTTGGTGGAGGATACCAGCCATGAGTCGGTAAATCCCGTTGATCTCTTCCTGGCTGAAACCAAGGATGCGGAAAGCTTCCTGGAATGAAAATTAAGTGTAACCATTTTCTTGTTCAGTCAACATTACTAGTTGGTAAAACTTACGTCGGTCAAGAGCAATTCCTGGTTATCATCGAGGTTGTCGACGGTGACAACACCCTGACTGATTGTCTTGTAATCGTATGGGTCCTTGGTTAACAAGAGTTGATCTAACAACAAAATTTAAATTGCAAAAAGTTGTTTCAAACATTCCTGCATTGAACCCCATTATTCTCACCAATAAGTTCGGGTTTTTCTCCAGAGATGATCTGGTAGAAGATGTGATAGTTACGTTCGCCTTCCAACTGGTAGATGACACGAGACTTTTCGAGCAAGTCTAAACAACATCCGGGTCATGTAGATGTTTGTTATAGTCAAATGTTGCAAAGCGAACACAATACTTACAATGCTCAATGTCACCAGATGCCAACATTCCGGTGCTACCGAAGTGAATTCGGATGAACTTTCCCTGTTTTCAACAATTTAAATGTTCAGTATTAAGAGATTCCATCCCATATCACTTTATAATGAAAAACTTACGAAACGAGACGAGTTGTCGTTACGGACGGTCTTTGCGTTACCGAAAGCTTCCATAGCGGGGTTACATTGAACAATTTGATCTTCGAGAGTTCCCTGCAAATATTTCAAGTTTTGAGGTTTCATCTTAACAGATAAAAGTTTGGGTTTTGGTGCCAAACCTTGGATTCATCTTGCTTGCCTCCGAAGGCAGCGACGAGAGCAAAGTATTGGATGACCTTTTTCGTGTTCACAGTTTTTCCTGCTCCAGATTCACCACTAATCGCAATAAATAGATCGGTTATTACGTGATTAAGAATTGTTTCAAATTGTTTGTTTGATCATTACAAATGACACTTACGTAATCAACATGGATTGATTCTCACGATCTGAAAAAAAAACAGGAAAATAAGTTTTAGAAAATTGCGTGTTTCTGTGTATTAGTAATTTTTTTGAGGATTAATGAGAAATTTTTAATTGGTCGAAACATTTCTATAACTAAGTTAAAATTTCTTTGCTTACTCATTAACATGTTGGCGTAAGCGTTGTCAGCGATCGAGTAAAGATGGGGAGGCATCTCAGTTCGTCGCTTGCCCTTGTAAGCATTGATGACGTATGGAGCGTACACTGGCAACATCTTGTAGGGGTTCACAGTCACGCAGAAGAGACCGGAGTATGTCTGAAAACGTAAAGAAGTATTTTGGTATTGGACAGATGTAGTTTCGTTTGTTGCTGAATGGTAAGTGTTGGATATGTATGAGTTCTTGTTTGATCAACTCACGTAAATCATGAAGGACTCGTATCGGCTTCTCAAGTTGTTGAGAACGCTAGCTTCGTTGAGGAAAGTCATGTTGGCCATATCCTCACATTTCTCATATCTCGGTGGGTTCATCTCCTGCAAGTCGTCTTCCTTCACCGTCATTTCCTGGCGAACACACAAGTTTCACATATAAATCAATTCATTTTTTACAGTTTTTGTTTGAAACTATTTGTTTACGTTATCAGCATTGGACAGCCACCATTCAAAAGTAAGATGAATGCGTTTGATAAAATGTTGAACCAACACCCGGTACAGGTTTATGTGTTAGATTTCAGATTACTAAGAATACAATTTCTTACTTTTCCTCCTTCTGTGGCCTTGATCGTACATTTTCCTCCTTCGTCCTTAATCAACTCTCCGACGACGTAAGCGTTCTCCTTGTCGGGAAACCATACGTACTTCTTGCCTGAAATATTGGGGTTCACTAATGTAAAAAGATGAAATACCGCCACACAACTCCCTACAAATTTTAATTTCGAATTGGTCCGCGTTTGCAGTAAATGCCTCAAAACTACACATTGGCGCCTAATTGTTTTTGTCGCCAGCGGAAACAGTTCGTAACCATGCAGTTTGTTCAACGGGCGAGTTTAACTACACAGTAATGTTTCATGCAATGACATGATTGGTAGGATCGCCCTACGTGGTAGGTCCTTACTTGGCGATAACAGCGAGATCATTAGGTTTACAGGTTTCGCAGACCATGCATTCTACCGAGTTTAATGTAAGTTAAAATGAAGATGTTTCGTTGATATTTACCGTCCGGTTTCTTGGTTTGATTCTCAATAATCTTCTCTCGTGTCATCCGAAGATAAGGAGCAGCATCCTGCACCGATTCGTAGTCGAACGATGCCATGGTGATATCTCAGCTGAAAGCATGTGTTTATTACGTACCGAAGTTGAATTAGGTTTAAATAACGTAAGGCGTCGCAGCCAAGCTGAGTTAAAGTCGCACCATATGGCAATACCGTCCTGCTGAATTTTTCTTTTTTTTACATAAAACTTGGTTGTGATTCAGTTTAAATATTCGTAACCAAACAAGTTAATAGCCATGAAGCAAGTAATGAAAACGGTAGCCTTATGTCAGTGTCCAGATAATGTATATTTCTTACCTTGAGCTGTTGTAGCACACAATACAGTTACTATGGTAGAAGACTGTTGAGTCAACTTGTGATTTGCAACAACGATTCCCGCTGCTTTTATACCCTTCTGGAAATCTCTCCTTTTTTCTCGTAGTTGAAGGTCGACAACTGGACGTTGTAACACCTAATAAGTTGTCGCCACCTTTACACTCTGCACTGTGACGATACCGCTGTTATCCCCATCACCTATAGTTGGGCGATATTTTATATACGTGTTGGATCAATCTGCAGGACAAATATGGATATATTATGTTGTTGTTGCTGCAAGGCATATATATTTTAATAATCTTTCCTTCTGGCACAATTAAACGTAACTTTTGTTGTCCGACGTTTCGCCTGCTATGCAGCTAGGCTTCCTCAGGAGCTAGGCTTCCTTATTTGAAAGGCTATGGACCCCTATGCAAGAAATACATTGCAAATGTCGAAAAATTAAAATTCGTGGACAGCGAAAC
Source organism: Ascidia mentula (assembly GCF_947561715.1). NCBI lineage: Eukaryota > Metazoa > Chordata > Ascidiacea > Phlebobranchia > Ascidiidae > Ascidia > Ascidia mentula. Next base: position 2,366,583 of record NC_138569.1, read on the forward strand.
CTTATGGACAGAGGAAAATACGTGGATTTTCGGAATAATTGTATTTCGTTCTATGGACCCCTCAATGCGTCTTCTCGGACCCCTTGGGGGTCCATAGACCCCAGGTTAAGAACCCCTGCTCTATACATTGCATTTGCTTCGATAATTACTGACCTTGTAGCAACCTAATAGTAGGCTGTTTGTTCATTTCTTATGGCCAAGTTTTGTAGCGAACGCTGGTAGATAAACGTTGGTAAAGCACTTGAAGTGAGTGCTTTAAAAACACAGGGGCCCAAAACAGCCAAAGGAAATTAATGTCTCTGCGTGGGTAAAGCACTGCTCGATCATCAAGCTCTATCAATATTACTAGTGTTTGAATGTCTCTTGAATGCAGGAGAAACTTGTGCCGTTGGTTTACCTCCAATGAACTTCCGTTGAAAGTGCGTATGCTTTCCCATACGACCCAACTTGAATGTCAACGGACACCCCTTGCGTGTTTCCTTTTTTTCACGATTTTGCGTGAGTCGGTTTGGCCAATGTAGAATGAGATGTTTGAAACGCCGAGCGTAAAGGGAGCTGGCAACCTTAATGACCCAGCATTATCAGCCTAACAAATTTAAATATTTCTTTTAAAAGTCAACTTTATCCCGAGTTATTATTTTACGACGCAAAGTAACACGTTGTCTAATGAGGCAAGTGTTGGTTAAATAAACAACTTGTTATTTCAGACGTATTGTGGCCCTTCTGGCAGCTAGTATAAAATAGATATTGCTGGCAGATGTGATTTCTTTTGTCTGTTCACATTCTGGCCCTTTCACAGCGCAAAAACTTAGCTCCATGTTACGGCAACTTAGCTATTTTGCGGCAAGATAATTTTTTTAAAACGGGGCCCCATAGCAAAGTAACACGTTGCCGATGATGGGTCAAGTGTTGGTTAAGCAACTTTTACTTCAGACGTATATTTATAAAACAGATATTGCTGGCAGGTGTGCTTCTTGTACCAAGTTATACTAAACTTTTACGTTATCGAAGAGATTTATTTTAGCTGTTTAATCCCCATATCGTGATTATGATCGCCTAAATCAGTAACATATTGGGGGATTTTTGCGCGCGCTGCTTTGCGCTTGTTTCAACAAAGTAAACAAATTAAAATTTGCAATTGTTTTTTCCGAAAAAAAGAAGAACACGACAAGAAAATCCAAACTCATAAGTGGTTAAACTTGAAGTCTGTGAAATTGAGGAAAGGCATGGTTGTGGTGGTGGTTGGAATAAGTGGGTAGGTGTCAGTTTTGTGTTGATGTAAAACGTTCCTTCAAATAAAAAAATAGCACTGGTTGCGTATACGCAATGGTCGTATATAGGGTTGTAACTTGTGTTATGTTGTCCGTAACCCTACCAACCGACCATACATGCATAGACTGCAAACCTGTAGCTTACATTATAACAATATAACTTAATTCCGTGTAATAATTTTGCACTTTCTCTCCTGCGAATTTGCGGTGTTGTTTCTGACCAGTTTTTCCTCTCTTGTTTATGACAAGAAATTTTTAATTCTTGAAAGCTAAAAGAACATTGCTTGATTGTTGAATATTTGCAAAGTTTCAGATTTAAATGTTTGGATAATTTTTTTTTCATTTTTTTGTGATAATCATGGCATTGTTTACAACACCTACTAAGAACCAACTTATAAGCAATGCTGGGGAAATCATCAAAACTTTGGTTTTCACAAAAATAGCAGTGCATAGTGTTGAATCCGGATATGCCACTGAAATAAGCTTGGTTGCTGTTCATGTTGATGACATCAATAGAAAAATGGAATCCGGGACTAATGATGTTTGTATGCCAAGAATAGTGGACAAACTTACATTTTGCATTGACTTCAAACTACCAATCAGTTTGCACATGTCCAGTATTTACAATTTAAAAAATGAAGATTTGAAAAATGGTAACAAAAAGGGATTTGACTCTGATGCTGTTGGGATGATTTTTGGATTCTTAGAAAGACAAGAATCTCCTCTGTGTCTTATGTGCCACAATGGCTTTAGGTTGGATTTTCCCTTGCTTCAGTATCACCTAGAAAAGCTTGGAAGGTCAATCAACACAATTCTGGACTCTGAAATGCTTTGTGGTGACTCCCTGTGGACATTCAAAATGTTGGATCATCCAGACCGCAATGTTGGATGCACGATGTTTGATATGCTGTATTATACACAGCATAGCTTGTACGAAAGGTATGTGAATAAAATAGCATCTTCTTGCTGTTCACCAGAAGAATTAAACCTGCAATTGATCGAGTTGATCTTGCACTGTGGCATACCCTTCATGGATCATCTTTGCTGCAAGAAGTTTTCTGATGTCACAGGTTTCCATCGCAAACTAAACGTCCCATTGTCTATTGGAGATATTCTAACACCAACAACAGAGGCTAATTCTTTTGTGTTTTTTGACTTGGAAACCACTGGACTTGTCAAACCGAAAATCACAGAAATATGTATGATTGCCATTCACAAGGACTCCCTGTGTACCACAGACCCCAGCCAGGTGCCTAGAGTTAAGGACAAACTTGTGGTTGTTGTGGAACCAAATGAAATTATAAATGACCATGCAGCTCAGTTGACGCACCTGTCCAACCTGACAATCTCAGCAAGAAACAAAGCAACCTTTGGCACAAACACATCCTTGCTGGTGGCTCAGTTTTTACAGAGACAACAAGGCCCTGTTTGCTTATTGGCCCACTATGGTGATAAATTTGACTTTCCGATACTGCGGTCATATAATATCACCAACACTTCAGAGATTTTCAATCAAATTTACTGCGCTGATACACTTGTTGGCTTGCGTTGCCTTCATGATAAAGCTGCATCAGAAAGTGGGGATGCCACAGAGAAAACTTCCTTCGCATTAAAGAACGTCTACACGCGTTATTTTCCACACACTACTCAAGGCATTTTACACGAAGCTGAAGCAGATGTTGTCAGTCTCATTAAAGTGGTACAAGCAGAACCAGAACTGTTGAAGTGGCTTGATGAGAACAAGAAGAAGTTCATTGAGTAGAATGCAAAATATTTTATATTACTCATGGGCTTTGACATTTTATATACTTAATTTTGTGATTGTCATTTTTATGTAGTTAAAAGTATTTTTACTGTGTTTTAAGCAACCAAGTTGTAGTAACAATTTGCATTGATGTTTTATAATCATGCTACTGTGACTTATTCTGCACTTCCAACTAAAATATGTTTTTTGACACCCCATGTTTTATCCAAACAACATGGTGTAACTTTTTCATTTTTTACGTTGTGTTGTATATTATCTACAAATTATTGTTGCCCATCTCATTGTTCCGCCAAAGCTTTTTGCTGTGAAGTAATTGTCAGGGTTTTGGTTGCTCAGAGCTTTGCTATTTAATTGAAATTGTTGTTTTTATAATTTTTTAAATAGTGTTTATGTTTATTGTTAGCTGGCTCATTTTTATTAGTTGGTTTTAACATGAGTAAAATTTGTGTTGCTTGTGCATGTGACAAGTGTTACAAATGGTGGAAAGACGTCAATTGCCGAGGAACTACAGAAACTGTGGAAGGACAAGTTTAAGTTGATCACAATTCATCAAGATGATTACTACAAAGTATGTAAAATGTGCTACAGCATTGAAACAATTGTAAGCACAGTAGTAGAGTAGTGATTTAAAAAGTTTTCATTGTTGATTTGAATGCTTCAAAAATTGCCATATTAATAAATTTATTGCTTTAGGATGAAGTTGATGTTGCCATTGACCCAGAAAACGGCCTTTTAATGTGGGATGGTGAGTTATAATTACTTCCCAGTTAACAATCCAGTCTAAAGATAACCTGGATTTAATAAAAAAGCATTACATGGCTTAAATTAATATTTTTTATATTTTTGTAACATGTTATGAAACATGCAATTATTTTTTAAATAGTCCCTGAAGCATTTTACATGGATAAGATGAGAGTGGATGTTAACGAAGCCATCGTCAAACTTAACGGCATGCAATCTAACACAATACTGATTGTTGAGGGAATCCTGCTGTTTTGTGACGGGTATAAGAGTCAATTTCTTGCCATGTTTTTAAAACCCTTTTTTATGGAGTAAGTTAGATGCAAATCATCCACAGTTTTTATTAATTTTTGTTGTTTGCTTTCCAGGGATTTAAACAAACTATTTGATCGTCGTTACTTCCTTACTTTGCCGCTGGATGAAGCAAAATTAAGAAGAGAGTAAGAATTATTCTGCACAAATAATTTTAATATGGGGTAACAGGTTTGCTGAAATAACCAGGGAGTTTTGGTTCTTCAATACAATTAAGTTTTTTTTTTAAATCCTGACATTTGTTGGTCAAATGTAGTCATTTGTTGAATGTAACTAGATTGATGAAGTCATAAGGATTTTAACTTTAACAACTTTATTAACATTTTGAATTTTTTTTCAGTTTTTTGTGTGTTCATGTTACAGAATTTTTTTTTATTCAAGTTTGTAAAAAAATCTCACCTGTCTGTTTTGAAATTACCATAGCAACCGGGTGTACGAGCCACCAGATGTCCCTGATTTGTTCGAGAAACACGTGTGGCCGATGTATCTTCGATACAAGGAGTTGACAGAGACACACGTGAAAGATGTCAAGTTTTTGAATGGCACCGACCCGCTCGGCAGCAACGTTAATTTTGTACAAAATGACATAGAATCTACATTTCGGTGAAAGGTTGCGAACATTCCCAACAACCCGTTTATAATTGTTTAATAATGAAGCGAATCATCGTATTTCACATTTAGTAGTCGCAAATATATTGTTTGCTTTTTTCTTGTGATAAAATATTTAGATTCTGGAAAAATGTATTTTAAATTTCATGAACTCCAAAGTAAAAGGTACCAAGAACTGTTTTTCGATGCTCCCAGAATATTCGTTTTGATTGTTTTTTTTTTACATTTATTCATCAAACCATTGCCTCATTTGCGATGTACATACCCGCGGACATTGCGCTTTAAATTTTATTATTTCGCTTTTGTTATTCTTAACATCTGTTCGAGCACTTGACCGGATGCTGGCAACAGTTTACTGTTTCTTGCGGAATCTCTATATGTATTCGATGCAGACCTAAAACGCCATTATGATTTGTATATCTGAAGAAAATAGTATGAAAAAGCAGTGTTTACTAAATTAATTTTTCTGATGAACTATATGCCTAAATGAAGTGATTACCTTCTATTTTACGGCGGTCTTCAGTTCCATAGTAGGTTGACATGGGCAGCTGTGGGTCGATTAGCATATAGCCTTGTCAGTTTTGTGACCTCCCTATTTTGCGGAAGGGTGCAGCATGAACACATATCGATCTTACCACATTTTGCTGCTGGCTGGTTGAAGTATGTGAAATGATGAATATGTTGAGCAAAGCAACATGCCATGTTTGCCATTGGCCATATTAGTAGAAGTTTTATTGCCAAACGGTTTCATTCTAATAAAAAAAACGTTCCTGGAACGAATCGCACAAATATCTCATGCACTTTTCTGAACCATCAGGCGAGTATTTACAAAAAGGAATACGCTTGATGCGAAGCAATTCTCAACAATTGTCTTTAATGCGCAATAAACACTACAACAATAACGCCCATGTTTTCGAAATAATATCATTCTTGTCGATGGACGCAATTCGAGGTGACGACATATCCACGATCAGAATTTCTTGCGCGCAATACCCACAACAGCACATTATAACTTGTAATAAACCAGAACAAAAATGGAAGGGTGGATTATGGCCAGAAAGCTTGTGGTCAGCACTACTTACCCCAAACCAAATTTATCTGTGGGCATGGATTTTAAATAGTCCAGCGATCAAATAAACATAGACTTTAGCACAAAATTATAGTCATGACCAAATGCAACCCGTATTTCTCGTGCAATGAACGTTAACAAAGGCGAATCAACAACTTACAACCATAATTTAACACGCTTACCCAGACAATCTACCAGTCTGGAAATGTTATCATGGCGAAATACGCTGTCGTCACTTCTCCCAAACGCGAGCTGAATTTGCATAACAAAACGTTCACCCCTTTCCCTTTTTTCCCTCCGTCAGCTGATCGGAGCGTGTTCAACCGTTTCATAGCGTTGTGCGAAGAGTGAGTAGGATCTAGTTTGAGGGCTGTACCTCGACTGATGGGGTTACGCTGTGTTGATGATTACGAATCGGCGTGGGGTCAAAATGCAGCACAAGTTCAATAGTGTTTGTCTAATTACGTGAATACGTCACGAAGGGCGCCAGCACTTTCATGTGCTTTGGCTCGGCGGTTGTTTTAGCAAAACAGGATGTATATTTTACTAACTGGAGTGTCGTTCTCTGTCATTTCAGCTGTTTGCTTTGGTTAGTACTTGGTTTATAAATCGCGGTTTGTATCTATCACGTGCGATCGTGCGCCATGGCGTCTTGCAAATGCCGAAAGAATGTGTATATTCTGGCAGTGGCCTTCCTGTGCAATTTCACGTCCTATATGACCTTAGAAAGTAAGTTAAAGTAGTCTACACATTTCCTGGTGTGTCTTTGTAAATGTTTGAGATAGAGATATCGTGTTGTAACCCGTACACAATTTTTAAACATGAAATGACTTAATGACAAGCATATACAGCATGTGTTATTACAAAACTGTGTGCACGCAAATTTTATTGATACTTTTTTATGACGATAATAACTACAACCCATATATGGTGTTTGCGAACTTGATCCGGTAATTATTTGGTTTATATCAGCCAATACCAACTAAAAGCTAAGGAAAAAGCTTGAACACATCCTTTTGTTTTTTATTTAGGCATGCAAAGCAGTTTAAACCGGTCGACAGGAACCACAGCTTTAAGCTTGCTCTACGCAACCTTAGTGATTTCATCTCTAGTGTTGCCGCCTCTAGCAATCGCCAAACTTGATTGCCGGAAGTCGTTGTTTCTCAGCATTCTTATGTATGCCATCTACACACTAGGTATGTGGGAAAAAAATGTCCGGTTTGTGTTTCAGATAGTGTGACATGGCAAACAGTTTTACCAAATAAGAGTAAATATAAATATTTTTTGCGTTTTGTGTCAAAATAGTTTTGCTTTCAGTCGGTTACAAATCGATTTGCGCAACCATGCAATAATTTTTATGATAATAAAAACTCTAACTTACAGCATAATTTATTTTGCAGCAAACTTCTACCCCAAACCCTACGTCCTCATCCCCGCCGCCGTGATTCTCGGTACGGGCGCGAGCGTTATGTGGGTCGCGGCGTTCTATTACGTCATGCAGGTGGCTCAGCGTCACGCCAAGGAAAAGAACAAAAGCATTGAAGAGGTGACTGGAGATTTTTTCGGCAAGTTCACATCTCTAAGCCATTTTTCAATCCTTATTGGAACCGTGTTCATGTCCGTGGTCTTCGAGAGTCTTAAGATCGAAGACAAAGGCAAGGAAAATATAAACACTTTCACCATGAACTCCACGGAAGCTGGTACACAAACTGTACTCAATTTTACCCCATCGACCACAACACCCTATGCGGAAGCTACAACCGCTCCGGGGACCGACCAGCAGCCGACCTGCGGCCTCTACTACAAGCTGAACTCCCCGGCTAAACACAATCAGATTAGTGACGCTGTGATGTACGTTCTTCTCTCCACGTACCTTGCGTTCAACGTGGTTGCAGCTTGTCTGTGCCTCTGTCTGGAGGAGATCAAAGGCACAGAAACGAAAGAGTCTGCAATCGACGAGGCCGTCTGTGCCTCCATGGCTTCCCTCAATAACCCCGGAAGTCCGCAACTTAGAATCAAGGAGAAAACCGCCGAGGATCCTGAAGCGACAGAAAAACTGATGGAAAATGGAAACAACAACGCGACCGAATCCAAGTCGAACCAAGTTATTGAGGACGATCGTTCAGCGTTCAAACTCATCCGATCCAGTTTAACTTTGCTTTTCACGGACAAAACGGCGTTACTCATGATCCCATTTACTCTACATTATGGCGTCATACAGGGCTTTGTGAGGGGAACGTTCAATGCCTCCTGGATACACTGTGCTTTGGGTAAGTTTTACTGGACTATGATAAACAACAATAAATTACAGGTTAAGACTTTTACGGGATTTTAACTTGAAGTTTAAATTATGGGGTAGGACTTTTGTGCGCCAGAGATCAGTAGCTGCGCTATAAATAAGTCTTCGTCTCAAACTTAACAAATGAAAAGCAAGTTTACTGCGCAGGACATGCAATGGAATTTTTGCGGCTGAAACGTTGCAACTAATATTACGCACAACTATGGCGTATTGAATATTTACGCATAATAAAGCCAACAACGTTGATGTAATGCCCCCTCATTGGTCAGGACAGTCTTGTGTATAGGCCTAATGGGCTCATGCAAAACCTTGGTGCAACTAAAGGGCAATCATTGCGCAAACCTTTGAGCTGTTTAATTGTTTGACTTGGCAATTTTATTGCTGTGTTTGCGCTTTTACGATAAATATACCTATGCAGTCAAGAGACGGTCAACATGTTTTCGGTTTGGCTTAAATCTGGTCGTTATATTTGTTTAACAACAACCTTTGATTGCGGCACTTTACGCTTAAGACGTTTTCTGACCATTATTCAACAAGCAGGGAGTGAGCAATAAGAATTTCGTTGTTGCTGTTGGTCTGTAATCACCTTTTCTGCGTACAAAAGAGGTGCCTTCCACAAATTCAACCTACTTTCTGCACTTCACAAACCAGTCCAAGTTACAGTTGTTCAATGGGCACACAGTTGTCAAATGGGCGCACTTTTAAATGGGCACACCGTTGTCGAAACCAAGCACACAAAAAAGAGATATTTAATGGAATAGTGATGGATCTGTTACGAGCTGTACGTGCGTGCATCCGACTTTACGACGCGAGGCGCGTCGACTCGTTTAGGTTTATCGACAATTTAAACAAACATCACCTCCATTCATTCAGGCGCACAGTCGCATAACAGCTGTGTGTTACTGCACGGGCAAACATGTTATTACGAGCAAGGGTCGATTTGAAAACTGACGTCGGGGTCAAACCATTCATGCTGTGTCATGAGTTCCCCCGCCATCGAGTGTGTATAGGCGGCTCGTTGCTCGGTCGCCCGAGATCAAAATATATTGTTCCTTGTTTTGGAGTGGAGGGTTCTTACGACAAAGTCGTGTAAACTGTTATTTGTTTAATGTCTGGTGTCACGAAACAAAAAATATACACGGGGTGCAACAAAATTTCGATTCAAACTGAAATGTAAACTGCTGTGAATGCATGGATGTGTTACTTCATTCTGCATTTGATGATGACTCCGTACTGGCCAAAGGGAGCATTTTACTTTTTTTTGTATTGTTTAATGTAAAGGTTTCTTGTAAAATAAACTGTAAAGAATGTGAAAAACAATGTGCATTAATTTCAGGAATCGAGTACGTGGCTTACGTCACTTGTATGTATGGGGGTGTGATGATCATCGGTTGCTTCGTATTCGGCCAATTGTTGAGGATTACAACTCACTTGAAGATCTTCGTTTGTTCCATGACCTTCGAAGTGATCCTACTCATCATCACCCTCCTATGGGAACCTGCACCGGACGGCCACTCACAAGTGTGGATCTATTTCCTTCTGCCCTTCGGTTTCGGCATCTGCCACAGTTCCTTGTCCAGCCAGCTCGGCAGCGTCTACAGCAGGTTATATAGCGACAAAAAGAAGGCCGGCACCGCTCTGCTGCAAGTGTGGAACCCGATGGGTTCAGCCATCGCATACGGCCTGAGCGGTACCTTGCTGCCTGTGCATTTGGTGGCTCTGGTGATGACAGTGTGCATTGTAGGTACTGTTATGTATGTTGCTGCGGAAAAAATAAGGAACAAACCTTATCGTAAGTGCAACGCCTCCAGTTGCTGTGCTTGGACATCGGAATGAGGAATATTTTTGAAGAAAGAAGGGTGGTTGGAACTTCGCTGGCCTGTTTTGGAGCCAATAAAGCATCACGGTGCCTTCAAGCCCTTGTGGCTAAGCCAGCGAATCTGCAGCAATGACTGCTTAGAAAATTTTGTAATTTTAGCAAACGAATTGAAATACCTGGAGTCTACAGACCATCGCCATTTTCCGCAGTCATTTGCATATATTAGCTAGCCACATTGCAATGTTATATTCACTATTATTGTAAACATGGCTTGCCGTCATGCCTTTTAAAGTGCCAATTGCTTTATCCTCATTTGCATATTAGATCAATACACTTACGCAAATCAGAAAACCGGCTGCTGCTGGGCAGTTTTGCCGAAGATAAACAATGGCTATATTCCCAAAAAAAAAAAACATAAAACCATTTATTGAAGTGCAGAAATGAATTTTCTGCAGCAATGCTTGCAATGCTGAAACATTTCAATATTTGCTCGAAGGCAAGTGAAAATACAGCTGGGATAACGCGCCATAAAAATGCCAACGAATACATCAGTATTGCAAGCTGGTATGTTCAAGTTTGTTGTTGGCGGCTTTGGCGTGAGAGGTTGCTGTTGAATGCTTGTTTGCGGTGTTAGCAAGTCACCTGACTGCGTTGACACAAAGTCAACTATTTAACCTTTTAAACAGCAACCAATTTTACCTCTTTGACCTTTAATAAAGCATCAGTTGTGGGTTTGATTTTGTAAAATACGACCCTAATCCTTTTCAAAAATACTGTTACGGCACGCAAAGTTTTCAAGTCTAGACTGTGTGCAGAAATTAAAATTACAACCTAACAGTGGTTTTCGGTAGTTACAAGTTTATGGACTCGTTTTGAAAATCACAAAAGATTGTTGTAAATTTCGATGACCTGACAAACGCTTGTGGTTCTTTAACCACGTTTCGCTAGAGTTGTAACAGACACAGAAGTAATTGTTTCGACAAAATGAAACAGAATAATTGGTTGTTAAATTCCGTTGTATAGCATTGTTCCCAAAAGTAAGAGATTTTAAGGCCTTGTTTTGCAGTAGCTTGCTAAAATAATGTCGTTTTTATCACTGTCGCCCTCTAGCTGGCTGTGCAAGGTGGATTTTTATTTGTTTCAACATTTTTAACATAAACTTCCTGTCATTCTTTCTGTCTACTCAGCAGTTTAGAAATCAGCAAACAGATATTTTTCGCGGAGAATAATACTGTTATGTAATTCACAGGGGCTCACAACTAAGCACACCAAAAGCAAATGCGTTTCGTTTGCGAATAATGCTACACAAAAAGCATCACAAACGTCAGTCCACAACAAAACGCACAAGGTAGAATATGAACAGAGGCCACACAATTTCCTTGTCTTGTTGATACTTATGACAATGTTATTGTTCTGTGATTAACATTTCAAGCTCTTTTTCAAAAACAAAAATCGTAGATGTTGTTTAAATAGGCGGAGGCCCAGCTGACGACCTATAGTTACAAGTGGTGTAATTTCGTCCTTGGTGTTTGTGATGAAAAGCGATGGGCGTTTGCGATGAGCCACAGGGGACGGTCGTTGATTTAACGCCTCTGGAAACCAAAATGGCTACAGGCGGAGAGAGTATGAAGACAAATGCGATTTTACAGTTAGTTTAACAGCTTAACCTATGTAGTAACCGGCCTAACGTTGTGGTATTGGAACCGCAAAAACATTGTTAACATTACTGGCAAGTTAATATTTTGAAGGGATCAGTTTGGCAGTGGTCGTTTTGCAATACACCACCGTTGCTGAGCGGAGTTTTTGTTCAAGCCAAAGCAGTAACTGCTGCATTCCGGTTCACAGACCGTGGTTCACGAGTGTGCAAAGCTGATTGAAGCTCGTAAAAGTTAGGACACTGTCGCCGCTCCAGTTTAACTGCGCGTCGACGTCAAAGCACAAGCCGCCAGTTCAACACGGTAGAGTCACAGCAAACACAGTCGCCGGTGGGACAAAAAGCGCTGCTACGACATCGTGAAAGCGATAAATAAGGAAAAATAGATAAACGCTGAAGACCGTTGACCCCATTCAGGTGTAATAAATGAGTTCTGGAATTTGCCCGTCTTCAACAGAAGTCCCGTTGTTGTTTCCAGGTGCAAACTGGAAGGTGAAAACGGTTTGACCCTCGTTCTGCGTTTCCTTGACAACGCGCCGGTGGCCGCGTGTGCCGTAATAACTGTCCATACCCTGAACACACAAACTGCACCGTGAAACAAATATGACGTATTGCAAGAAGACGATGGTGACAAATTATCATGGAAACTTGTCCAATCAGATATTTTCGGGTGATCTTTTGCCTGGCTTTGCTATTGCATTGTTCGTATCAGACTAAACATAAACTTACCTAAAGTTGATATTTGGGTCATAATAATTACCCGACATGTTGGGTACAAAAATTTACCCAAAGTGTGTGTTTTGGTGATAAGAATGATTTGTGACCCACAAAAATTGGGTTACTGCGAACTTAATTTTTGCTGGGTTGTTTTCGCATCACAAAACCATTATTGCAAGTTTTTTTTATCAATGCTTTATTTACACTACAGTGTAAAAGTATCACTAGTTTGCCTCCACAAACATGGTGTCCCGTTCAACTAAAGCCTAGAAATGTTAAACACTGTAGAAAAATCAACAAAAAAAGACCACATCGCAAACCAATTAATACACGAAAAGTTTTAAACTCTGTATGACTGTGGTTTGTAGATACTAAAAATAACCGAAGTGTCCAAAATACTTTACTCACGTCTAGTGTTGCCGAGGCGATGTAGTTTAAGTTGGGTTTGATTTCTATGGGCTGTTTAAACATGACACGGAAAGTTTTGTCTGATCCGTCACAACTGAAGCCGGTGTCGTTCTGACCCAAAACCGTATCGTTTAATACAATCTGAAAATAAAGCAAAAAATAAGATAAATTCACTCGGGGTTGCATTATTTCTGTTATGATAAACACTCGCCCATACTGCGACCAAAACTTACGTAACCTTAAAGCTGATTTATTTATATCGCACGACCAACTAATTAGTGAAGACAACGGTTTATACATGTTGAGGTGGGAAATCTTTGGCAATTTCTGGACATATAAATAAAGTAATATTCTTGTGCATAACTTAATTAACCTTACTGAGAGACAAATTAATGCAACAGTCTTTTCGTGTGTAAGGTTATGCCTTAACTGCGCCACCTACCTGTATGTTGACTTGGAAATCAGACGGCCCGCTGATGGCGCCATACAGTCCAAAGCCGACCACATAAATCTTCCGGTTGACGCTAAATCGAATTCTGTCGCTCGTACCAGAGTAACCCCATCTGTGACGTAACAAACGATATTCTTACGTAAGTGTTTGTGGGGTCGCATGAAAAAAGGCAGCAAATACGTGGATACAGGATGCTCCTATTTGTACTTTGCAAAATGCAGAAACGTAGAAGCAAAATCTAGAGTAAAACTAGAGTAAACTTTGTCATTTTTATCAATAAATATCCATAATTTAGTAAGCGTTGGCTTGAAACACTTCTTTGTAAATAACCATGAAGCATAACCATGGAAACAATCCCCTTTTTACCTTTCGGCGACGTCTCGGAATCTTACAACGCTTTGTTCTTTTCCTGTTAAACTGCAACGAGGTCGGTCGGAGAAACGAACCTAAAAACAAAAAACAACACATCAAATTACATTAGCTTGATGGTTTCGTAAAGCAATCCTTGGGGACAAAAGCAGCAGCAATCAAACACTAATTCGTCGTAATTACAAACATAATGTTGATATGTCATTAATTGATCAATTCTTAGATCCAACCAGCTCATAAGGAATTAAACAGAATACGACAATCACAAAAATTTCTTATGTAGGTAGCTTAACAAAGTTAAATGTAAGTAGATATTACGACACAAATACGGTGGAATGCACTGTACCCTGGGTTTGGGGTTGAGGGTATAATACAGGAAAAGATCAACCACTTCCCGATCTGTCAGTAACCCAGACTGGGCCGGACCCTGAGCAAATTCTTCCACTGACATGAGGGGAAAACGCACAAGGGAAATTGCTCCACTTAAAACTTTCCTCTTGTTGTCTTTGGTCGGATCAAGCTCCTGGCGGTGACATTCGGCTTCAGCCCATCTACATGTGGAATTAGTATAATTTAAACTAAATTTAACATTTTTTAGAGTTTATTCAGCATAAACCAGTGGTTCCCAATCTGTGAATCATGAAGATATTTTCTAATGGGTCACATTATGTTATTTTACAAAACAATTTTGTCTTATTTCAAATGAAATTATTGTCAGATATTTAGACCCTAACACAAAAAAAGTTTGGAAACCAATTGCATAATAAGGCATTGCAAATCTACAAAAAATATTCTTTCGGTGATTAACATTTCACACATAATTTGAGCTTTATGTTTACCTTTCCATTGCTGGAAATATGTTGCTTTCAGTTATTCCAAGAGTGTCCCTTTCCAATACTGAAACCAACGTGTTGTAATCTATGTCCGTGAAACCTGAAAAAAACATCCATAAATTACCAAATTTATTTGTTAGAAGACATGAAGAAAACAATTTATGTTAGAAGTAAAGAACAATTAATGTCAGCTTCATATGTCACCACACTGGCCTGCTTACCATCAGCGTTCAAAGCTTCTCTTGTGTTTTTGTCAATACAATCCAAACATAAGGTGGCCAGTTGTGGTTCATCAAACAGTCTCGCTTGTGTAAGAAGCATAAATGCGTTGTCGGGACTCAAATTTTTCTTCAAGAATTCTACACAGTGGGCCTCAAGGGCAGGAACTGCATATTTCTTGGCTGTGTATCTGGCAAAAATGGGGCCCAATGTTAATGGATACAATATCAAATATTCAGGAATTAATAAAATTTAATGTTGTAACTACAAAATAAACTTGGCATTGGCAATCTTCAGGTATATCAAACAAATAGACTTTTCACACAAAAAACATATTGTTCACAAAAACAACATTTGAACCGTTTTAATGCCCTTTAGTTTGCATTGAACAAGTTTCTTGCACAAATTTGTATATTTGAAGGTTATACAACTACCAACTTACAATGTGGTCATGACCGTCTCTGGGCCAATATGGACTTCATCTGTATAAAGAAATCTTAGCAGAGCAAGAAAGGCAGCAGGTTCAACATCGGGCAATTCTACTTCATTGGACTGTGTTGCCAATATGCTATTAAACATAGCATCGAACACGGCACTCCCCACAGATAATATAAACTAAAAGAAATTAACAAAACACTGGAAAAAACTTTATAAATACTTATACTTGTAAAGGATTTGACCATGTTGCGAGGATCAAGAATTTTAATTAAAAATTCAGTTGATTTAGAAACATTTAATATTTTACTGTAGCACAAATGCTTGTGGTGCCTTATCTATGAAACCACAGTCTATGAACGTTTAGTCAAGGCTTTGTTACAAGCAATAAGCCCAAGTTGGTTGAACTTGAATTATATTCAGTCACACAAATAAAATGTTGGCATAACTCTGTGATAGCTTACCAGAGTAGGCAGACGTACACAGATTTGCACTTACCCTATGTGCAGGAATGTGTTGTGAGGTTACTCCTCGACCAACAAGGAAATGCACATCTGATTGCAACTCGTTGTTAAAAAGATACTGGAATCTATCCTTAATGGTGGCTTTGGTTGCTTGCCAGTTGTACATAGGATTAGCATTAGGTCTTAATCCTGGCACTTCATGCCCTAATGGTGGAACAGCTTGCTGTAATGGTCGTCCACCTCTTACATGTTGAGGGTTTGCACCTGTCAGAAACATGGGAGAAATGTAAATTGACATATAAACATGTATATAAGAAATAATCTGTTAATTGTTAACCATACTACAAAGTAACAACAAAATGAAAATCAAAAGCTTGGACACTAAAATGTCTAAGACTTCCACAAATATTAAATCTTCCAAATCTTTACAGGTAACGATTCAGCAGCACAAATATGCCAGAGTTTACAAAACATAAAAACCTACTTCTGTTTGGTACTCCAGCAACTGCCCCAACCACAGGCCTTGCAGGTCCAGCTTCTTCGGCAGGTTGGTGATTTCCCCCAACAATAGCATAGGCTATTCCTGCTGGGGGGTCCCTGGCGTTATTTTCATTAACATCGGCATTTGCACCTTCAGCAGCATTTGCCATGAAAATGATACTACGTGTTACCAGCTCTATTTAAAAAATGTTATGTTTACCTGAAAAGACACAAGCATTGTGATGCGCGTATGTGGTTGCCAATTTAAAGCAGCATTGAAAACAATTTTGATCAAAAAATTTAGTAGCAGTTTTACTTCAAAATGAATAACAATGTACTGCGGTCAACACAAACCAAAAACGTATGTTCGAAATCCACTGAACACAATACACATTTGTGGAACTTTTTAAATCATTTATTTTGAGCTAATGTCAATTTCCTACAATGCACTTTCAACAAACAATATTTAAACTTAAATAATCATTTCCAGTTCACGGGCATAGTCGATCATCTGCTTTGCAAGGTCATCAGAGGGCAGCAAATGGGCATCTTCACTTTGTTTTGCTGTGTGGAAGTGGAAGCATTTGTCAGCCTCTAGTTTCCAATTCTTTTTTGTGACATACTGATTCATTTCAGTCTGATCCTCAAAGTACAACATCCGCAAAGCCTCCTGGTAGGAAATGCTGGTGTAGGACTTCTCCATGCAAGCTGCGATTTCATCCCGTATTGTGTTCAGTAAAATGTCGATAAAGAAGTTGTAGGACTCGGCAGGAACATTACCTTTTGCCAGAAACAGTTTGTTGTAGTTTCCTTCCATTAAATATTGCTCAATAGCCACTGGGTGCTTAATATACTCGTTGTTTTGAATGTCAGCAGCAGGAAGTCGTTCCAGTTCAGTGTGGAAATCAGCTACACGGTTTTGGGCCAGGAGACATAGCAAGTTCAGTCCCAACAGCTCCTGCTTGTATGGAGACTCTAGATGCGTGATTTCTGTTTCGTAATCCAGATAGTAGCACTTTAACTGGGACATGTAACGTTCAAATGCAGGAATGTCTTTTTTCAGTATGCTTAACTGAGCCCCGATTTCCAAAACATTTCTGGCTAAAACAAACTCTTGGTCGCTGTAAGAACTCTTATCGGAGGGCAAAAACTTAAGTTGAGTCAACGCAATTTTTAAGTTACGCAACTGCACGCTACATTTCTCCAAATCCGGAGTTTTCTTCGTGAAATCGTGTTTCAACGACTCGTACATTTTAGCAGCTTCTTGCAAACGGGAAGGCATCTTTTTTACACAGAAAAACACCCGTGTCACAAATAACAAATTTCTCGTTGATGAACAATGATGATCAACAAGTTCCAAGCTGCAGTTCCATAAAAATCATACTCTTTACGGTTGAGTAGTTTTGCTGGACAGGTTTGGATAACAGTTATTTTAAGCTAAATAATTTAAACCAGCGATTTAATGGAGTCTAATGGAAGTTTTGGCTGGTGTATGTTTTCATAAATGATCGAAGCAGACCAATACACACTACAGATATGTAGAGGGACGCAACTGCATTTTTTTATTGGTGCCTGATATCTGGTTGGTATGAATTTGTTGGTAAAATTCCTTACCTGTTTTGCATCTGTGTATTTCGCACGATTGCTTCATGTTTACACTCCGTGATTCCCATTACCAACATACACCAAAAACAACAATCATGTTGGTCCATTTTACGCACACTGCTGTTACAGGTTACACACCATGCATTTTGATTATTAAAGTACAAAAAGTTCAATTGTGAAGCTTAGTTATCTTCTTAGTAGCCTAATATAAACATAATAAGTTATTTACAAACCGAATTTTCGGGGGTGAAGTTTTCCAGCATTGTATGGGCTATTTTGTTCATACTAAAGATGTACAAAACCGTGAGTTATGTTCCTAAGGGGTTATTTGTAACTAGGGTCCATAGAATTCAAATTGTTGAAAAGTTTGAGAACCCACTGAAAAGAACAAACTTTAGTGAGATTGGTCGAGTTTATAATGCCCACTAAGCGAGGAAGCGCAAATACCAACAGAAGCACACGAATTGGAAGAAACAAACAAACTACAATTAACACAATCCGTTTAACAATTCACTAAAACACGACCAGTCGAAATAAAACGTAGAGCTAAGTGCAAAACAAGTATGAACAATTATCTTGCAAAGTGCAAGTTCCAGGATGAATTTCGTGTACAAAGATTATGAACAGACACGTAACCGGGTAAACGTTTTCTGGTTTAAGCGAAGAAGAAAACAGATGACAACACGATAATCTCAAAACAGGCAAAGTTTGCATAGTCTGTCCGCGGACAGATGACAACTGGTGTTTTCGGAGTCCCATCAATAGTTCACTATATGACCACAAACCAAAGTTACGTCAACAACAGCATGATTTCCATTTTCACAAACACTATGAAATGAATAGGTGCGCAAAAATATACCGCTATGTCTTCGAGTAGTTACGAATTGGTAAATAAACGACATATTGTGACGACAAATAGATGTTTTGATATGATGTCGAAGAAAATAATGAAGTACTTTTCAAACACTGATTAAGTATGGGATGAAGGTAATGCAAGACAAATGAATACTCGAGCGTATATGGCGTGTCTAAAATTTGTCAGATAATCCGTAAAATTTGTGTCAAATGACAAATAGAATTTTATGTTTAACTGTAATTCGAAGTGTTTGCGGAAGTATTTGCAAACAATATTACATAACGGAATTGTTGGAGCGAAAAACATTTTCAACAAACACGAAACTAAGGCACATTTTCACATTGAACCAACAAAACAACCAGGTAGTTTCCATTGTGCGTGTACTGCATCAACACGTGGCCCCGAAGATAAAGTTCACGGATGAATTATCCTTGCATAACTGTCCAGTCAAAGGTAGGGTTGGGTGCGTGGATGAGAGAGGGGTAAGGTGGTTCTACAAGCTGCCAAACACCAAGATCCGGGAATTCCTCCACGACTATCGACCCACAGTAAGGAACCTGAATACAAGCAAGAGATCATCAACACACTATGATATTTCTTCCATTTTTTTTTGAATTCGTAGCAGTGAAGGATAGAGATATTTTATCAGGGGGCGTTACAACTCACAGCTCATTGTGATATGAGTAGAAAGCTGTATATGTGGTTTACAAAACACGGTGGCAAGTAAGAGTTTTAACACATTTTGGGGCCCCCTGATCTGGTATATAATTACCTCATTGTGAAACGTTCATTAATTCCCGTTTTTCATAATTTAGTTTTAAAGATAAGCCTTCAAGCGGGAGTACAGGCCGTGAAACGCACCAGGGCCATACGAGTTTAGGGATCACACGATCTTTGCCTTTTACTTAAAATGCGTCATGTAACAGTAGGACACAAAACCATACAGCAAACTACACCAATCTCTCAATCACAAACATGTCTTGACCATTTTTGGGACTAAAAATTAAATTAACTACACGAGTTATGTCGGGCCCCTCGCTTCCACAGATATATAACGGTGGTTAACGTAACTTGATGGTTATGAATTTCCCCCTAATTAACTGTAATTGTTGCACAATGCTATTGTCCATATTCACGTTTAGCCTATGGCTTGCGTCTGAAACAAACCGTGGTGTTACTCAATCAGGAAACTTCATTTAAGATTTCAAAAGCAGGAAATGCCCTAAGTTCAGACCCTCATGCTTACGACAACAAATGTTTTTGGCAAACTTATCAGAGAGCCACAAACCTTTGTAACAATGCTTACGAATTCCGGCATCGCTCTGGGACTTAGTCCTTGAATTTGCCTCGACAAGCTGTCAAGCGAACCGGCATGGCCCACAATCAATATGTCTCCTGCAAGGCAAAACACCTGTTATCATCAGAACACGTGACTAAATATCAACTGAAAAACACTACTGATTAAAAAGGTGAATTTCTTGACACAAGTTTGGCAAAATACACTATTACAAGGTAAGAAATAAATTGTCTTGGCCGCAAACAAACAAACATGAGTGAAAGCAAACTTTTGATGTAGAAGTTCTCATCAGTTCAGCTTGGTGTGATTATGGACGATTTTGTCGACCAAACAGCCCGGCTGCACTGCCGAGACCATATCAGTATGCATTCACATACTAATTCATATTATTGGCTTCATGCTTTTTGAATAACGTTGTGCAACAAAAGTTAACTTAATTTAGTATTACACATCAAGAGAAAAGCTTTCCGTGCCAAAGCCTGTAGTGTAATGCCTTGTTGCTGAAATTTGGTATTTCCAAAATAGACACAGCAAGATTTGCAAGAAACGCAAAATAGTTGCAAACCGCTACCGGATCAACGCCAATATTTCTCTGGCGAGGTGGAATATTGCCAAAATGCACAAACGCTATCTGTGAATCCCGCAAAGCGCGCCTATTTAACCTTGCCTTTTGTTTCCTTGATAATGCTGCTAAGCAATTGGTTTCCTCGTTTGAAGTAATCATTGCACCGTTCGTTCAAAGGTAAATCGTCTGGTTTAAACTTGGCTTTGTACGATTTGTCGACGTTAATACCGAACGTGGCGAGGGAATTGGCATCGAGGAACTTGGGCAATCCACCTGTTGTTGCACATAAAAAAAATATTTCAGTTCCACAGGAGCTAGAAGTACATTGGAACTATATACAAATAAACATGTACATTACAAAAACAGTGGGTTTATTTATTGTCATTCATGAGCTATTTTTTACCCTTTAGCATTAAAAAGTGTTAAAATTAAAAAAAATTTTACCTGCACTCCATTTCATCCACTCGTACAGCCCGAGGTCAATTTTTATGGATTGTTTTCTATCTTGCTCCATACCTTAATGAGTAGCATTCGTGGGACGATGTTTAAAACCAAATACTTTTACTATCTTAAATCAACAAAATATTTGGTCCACACTAACATTTTAGCACTGCCTGGAACCAGCAGTTTCTTAAATCTTCCATTTTGTTTTTTCAAAGGTTGTGATTTAAATTCAAAATAAAACTCAAATTATCATAGTGAGCTGCAGAAAGGGTCACTGATTCGACCTAACAGGTCTCATTAGTGCAGGTATAGTGTGACCTACAAAGATCTTATCAGCTAAACAGCCGACAAGACTTCCACTTTGTGGTGACTATACATTATCGGCTCTATTGCTTGAACATTATTCAATTATGCTTCAAAGTATAATTAAACCAGGATCACATTTAGAAAAATGCCTACACTGGTCAAGGAAGTTTTACCTTGCAAAATAGCTGTGGCTGTTTGTAGGCATCTCAGAGAAGGACTGGAGTAAACGTTTTCAACAGAAACACCAATTTGTTTTAGTGCTTGTCCCGTCAACATAGCCTGAGAATGAAAGTTTTGACTGTACATAAAAATCCCTTAAGTACCACAAACATATGTCATGTAAGTACTTTCATTTCATTTATAATAAATGCTGAAAAGACAATAGCGAATCAACCGTAATGTTTAGTGCCAGCTGTTGCGGAGATAATGTGAATCGACCACAAACAAACATCTTTCTCTATGCCCTTCTCATGAAAAGGCATAGAGACAATAACATGAAAACAAAATCTTTCACATGTTGATTCATTTTAGATCTATTTTCAGCAAAATGTTTTGTTTTTTATAGTTTCAAAGTGGTCTTACAAGCTTTACAATAAACCATGTAAGATGTAAATATTGAACATCATAATGTAAACAAAGGTGGGCCTCATGAACCAAAACCATCACATTGTATGGCTCTATTTTGCATAATTCAAGTAGGGATTTAGTTATGACTAACCTGATGGACGCCCATTTCAGTTATAGGACTGTCATGGTTAAAATCCCTGGGACCACCCAGACGATTTGGTAACTTCTTTGGCATGTTCAGGTTTTTACGAATGTAATTACCTGAAATTATCACATGTAAATCATATTGTCAGATTAACAACTTCACTTTGGGGTATTTACCTTTCTCGTCGAATGACAACTGTATCCATTGCTTTCCAAACGTGACGTCAACTCGCTCACAATGTCGGAAAATATAAATTCTCCTTGAAGTTTTATTGACTTTCGTTAAAACAGGGGTTTGACCTTTGGGTTTCTGAACCTGGGTGGAAAAAAAGTTCGTCTTAACAAATTTACAAGGTATCACATACACTTTTACCCTTTAATATTTCACTTCTTCACAATCCATATTTTAAAGGGCAACACAGTCAATGAAATAATTATTGCTTCTATTGTTTATGCATATTCAAATATGATATACATTCATGCAACAACGTGTGTGTCATGTTGTGTTGCTTGTATGCAGGGCATTTAGTGCTACATGTTTACATATAACTACATTGTGCAGACATTAAGCTGTATTGTTTTGCAAATAACCTGCACCGTGTAGCAGAATGTACATAAGCATTAAAGAGTAACTGAACTAGTTTAATTGACATGATCATACCATTGCATATACATCATCTTTAGGAGGTCTAGGAGGGGGCTCAGAATTGCTTGAGGAGGCTTTTGAATTTTGTTCCTTAGAGTTTGGAACAGAGGAATTCTCTGGTACGGTCGCCATGTCCTGAAATAAATGATAAAAATAATGCAGATTTGTTTATACGAAAAAAAATTATTTATTTTGCACCAGAACATTTTAGTAATGTAATTGTTTATGGGTATTTAAAACTGTTTATTATCTAGTCTGGTTCAACTAACCTTGTGCTATTTGCACTAGTTAATTGCACAAAAGAGAAAGTCTTAGTATATTGACTTATTCCTACCTTTTTAAGGAGGCTTTGTGAGGATGAGTATCCAGATGTGTGGAATTCATCAGCACCCTTTGAGTAGCGCCGCGTTAACTTCGCATCACTTCTTGCTCTCGTGTTTCCGACAACAACAAAGTTTCTGTGACAAAACAATCACACTTTGTACAACATACGCTGACTTTCTTCTGCAGGCATAAGGCATAGCCTATGGCACCAGCAAGAGTTGTGTGGTTACAGTTTGTTTATTTATTACTTGGTGGTTTGAACTTGCGAGTGCAAGCAGGGGGCACTACATATTTAATCGATCAGTTTATCAACTGTATGTACTGGCTGATTTCATAACGATCAATTTAATCTAATTTAAAAAAGGGTTTGATTTCATAAATTGGTGGTATTTATATATATATATATAAATGTTGCATAAAAAAGAGTAAGATTGCATGATATAAAATGTAACTAAGAAGCACATTTATGACACATTTTTTAATTACACAATATTTAACATAAAAACAAAATTTTTCTGTCAACCATACATTTCAAAAAGTGTTTGATATCTTGGCTGTGTATTAGTAAGCTTTAAACAATGCGTTTTAATAGCTGCCCAAGTTCTTAGAAACAACAGGAAAACGCCTCTTTAACACCTGCCCTGATGTAAATTACATGCTTCAAATAATGTCATGCATGAAAATTAGCCTGCAGGCATCCGGTTGTTACAGGGAGAATTTAAACACCCACTACAATTTAGTAAAGACAACTTTCAAAGCCCGCAAATATCCTAAAGTTATCTTTATGAATAATTCAACTCTGGTACATATAGTTTTCTTTGTCCATTTTCTTAGTGTTGCAAGTAGGCGTAAAATTTCATTTTATCTTACTTGTGTACGGTCCACGTATCTGTGTCAGTTGACTTCTCTGTATGAGTTGCAGGAAAAAAACCACTACAGCCAGTCATCCACGACGTTCCGTAAAACCATCCTTCGAAACCTGATCTACAAACAATGATATACTGTTACATGAAACAGAAGCAATTAACATTACACCCATACATTTGCAACACTCACAAGTGAAATATTTTAAATAAATCAGTGTTAAAATTACATTGTTTTTGAAAACATAATGGACCGCATTGCAAGTAGTAAACAAAAAACATTGTATCATAGGAAATACCAGTCACACTCTGTACCTACTTTGATAAGTTAGCTACATCCTCAGGTCCAACAAATACACAGTCGCCATTAATAAGTTGAAGATGATTATCTGATGTTGGAGTGTAGGGGTACAAAACTCGTAAAGTCTTCAAAAAAGAATATAAATTGTAACTCCGACATGTAGAAAATAACACAAGAAAACCCAGGCAAAGAAATTTAAATATAATAAAAATTGCAATAAGACAAAGATTTAGTTGATAATCTTAACAAATAAATTTAGTTAATAAATAACACCCTTAATAATAAATAACACCCTTAAACTCCAATTAACAATTCAAGTAAACACACAAACTACAAATATTATGTCTGACCTCACAATCACCAAACTTGGGGTCCTTGGAATAAAGTCTGATTTCCCAAGTCGATGGTTTTTTTAGATCTACCTGCTTGGCCAGAGTTTCCAATTTTTCAAACTTGTTTGCTGGGAATTTGTAAGCCAAGGTGATGTGTAATTGTTTGTTGCTGTGAGACTCAACTTTTACATCTGCACAAAAATTACAAAACATAGACTATAGGAATCAGCCCAGTTGGATTTGGGGTGACTGGCGGACCCGTCCTCACTTAAATATTTTTAGATGGTAATAAGTTTATGATGCTTTAGATACATCATAGCACTGCAAATCATTATTTTTGCTCTATAAATGTACTATGTTATAGATATTGAATTTACAAGCTCAAACACAAAGGTAAACAGAAGCACATCTTAGAATTCTTATTTACCTGCTAGTTTCTGAGCCTCCTCTGCAAAGTAGTCTGAAAGTTTTCGAAGATAAGTTGCTGCCTGTTCTTCCAGGAACAGCCCGACATAGTTTTGTGTTGAAAAATATTCAAGGTTAAATGTTTGGGGGCAGGGATCTTGGGATGCTCTTTTACAAGCATTCTTCATCGCTCTCACAAGCTTGGATACATTTTCATCTTTGCACTTAAAATATTGTAAGTCAAGTCAACCGGTGAAAACACAAGGTTACATAATCAAACACTTGCAAATAATTACTAACTTTGAAGAATGAACACATTGTGACATGGGGGAAAGAAGAATGTACACCATTTCGACCACAACATAGGGATTTTTGCCAAAACTCTTCAAGTTGCACACCAAGGGGCCCTACAGAAAATTGTGTTAAATACAGAAAGAAAACAGAATTTAAGATACAACTGACCTGCAGGACACGCATATAGGATGAACTCTCTTGGAGTTATTTGATCCAAAGTTGGATCTTTAACATGAGCGAAAATCCTATGTAACAACATTAGAAATTAGGCCTGAATTAAACCTAATTACAACGTTCCAGTTCGTACCAATCACATGCAACTTGGACTCCAGCATCTCCTGTTGCTGCCAATGCTTTGAGTCTGCAAAAGAATACAAGGTATTTAACTTACTATTTTAAGTTAGTTAAGGCTCGCTAATCTTGGAAGACTTACGCTCGTTCCTTGGGGAAGCCCATGCTCGACAGCACCTGCAATGAAGAAGTGTTGCGCAGTAGTGTGTCAGCTGCATTTTGCTGCAAAAATAAAGCTTGTTCCTCACCCATCGTCGACTTAACAAGAAAAAACACGGAACTGCATGAAATAGAAAACTAGCAGGAAGGCGAACGACCTACAGGTTGGGACTTTCCCCAATATTTTGCGCGGAAGCGGAAATAAAATAATTTTTTTACTCAATGATTTTCATCACTCCAACTGATGAAGGTATGAACCAAGTCTTGGCAACAACTTTGTAACCACAAAATATATTTGAAAGCGTGGATTAAATATACTGCTAAATGCATGATTTTGGGTGCAGTATTTGCAAAACATACAATTTAAGATGTTGCTTCAAAAGTATTTTTACTAAGTTTTGAAACTCAAAAATTAAATTTTAGGCGAAACCTCTGCCATACCTCCGTACTTTACACCACAAAGCTTCGAAAATGTTGTTTTGTTATTCTATGGATTGGTCAAATAATGACGACTAACACCTTTACTCTCATGGGATCGTTACAGAAAGCGGTTTTGGAAAATTGTGGCGTGCGTGTTACGTTGACAATTATTATTACGTCGTTTTCTTCTTACAGAAGGTGCTCGTTGCTACTAATACGGCTAAGTTCGACAGAAAGTAAGTTTCTTTAAAATAACGATGGCAGGACGTAGCGCCGGTCGTAACGTTGCGAAAGAAAATGATTTGTCGAAAGTTCAATTTGAAACTTCGGAAGGCGTTGAAGTCATCCCTACTTTTGATTCCATGGGATTAAGAGAAGATTTGGTCCGTGGAATTTATGCCTATGGTAAGTTAATATCCTTGACAACTTGTACAATCAAGACTTTATGTTAATTGTTAACCTATTTCTTTTTTGTTGTGGAATTAATATTAATTGCATGTTTATAGGATTTGAAAAGCCATCAGCTATTCAACAGAGAGCCATTGTACAGATTATGAAGGGAAGGGATGTTATAGCACAGTAAGTTTATTGTTCTGTTTATTTGGGACACCAGATAAGAAAACATTTTGCGCCCAAGAGATAGATCCTTGCAATTTTCTCACAAAAATGTAACTTTTTATTAGAATGTTCATGTTGGTTTGCAAATTAGTGTTTAATTCCTTTTAAGGGCCCAGTCAGGAACTGGTAAAACTGCCACCTTCTCCATCTCTGTGCTTCAAATGATCGACACTCAACTCCGTGACACCCAAGCTCTAATCCTTTCACCTACAAGGGAGTTGGCTCAACAAATTCAAAAGGTACAAATATTTTGTCATGGTTTCGGTCTCTTATGGTTTGGACGCAGTGTGGAAAAGTATTTCAACTAAAACTGCCAGTGATTTTTATGATATTGGTTATAAGTAGAAGTTTGAAGATTAAGTCAACTACCATAATCAACCGGAAAGCAATAATTTACTGTTTAAATATAGTGTCATTGCATGCTAATGTATTTGGCTGTATTGTAACATATAAATAATGCCTACTTAGAGATCAGTGTCAGTAACACATTTTGTTACAATTTCAAATCATTTAAAAACTTGCAGGTCATCCTTGCGTTGGGAGATTACATGTCAGTTCAGTGCCACGCTTGTATTGGTGGCACAAATGTTGGTGAAGACATTAGAAAGTTGGATTATGGGCAACATGTTGTGTCTGGTACACCTGGACGTGTGTTTGGTAAGAGAAGTAGCTAAATATAAAATGTTATAGTATATACTGCTTGGGAAAAGTTGATTACACATAATAGAAAAGGAGAAGCTTTATCATAAAAGCTCAGCCAGTGCTGTGAACTAACTGACTGAGTTGCGACTGAGTGCCCACGAAAACCATACAAGAGAATAATGTTTGTTTAAAATGATTTTTAGCATAAATACTACTTGTATTAACTAAGACCATAATGTTAGATATGATACGACGAAGAAGTCTACGAACTCGCTCAATTAAAATGCTTGTTTTGGATGAATCAGACGAAATGTTGAACAAAGGTTTCAAGGAGCAAATTTATGATGTTTATAGATACCTTCCCCCTGCAATTCAGGTAACCCTGTTTACCACAGCATGCTTTATCCCACTTTGTGTTTTAATCCTAGCATCAGTTTTAAAACCAACTTTGGCGTAGGTTGTTTTGATCAGTGCAACACTTCCCCATGAAATTCTGGAAATGACGAACAAGTTTATGACGGATCCAATTAGAATTTTGGTGAAACGGTGAGCTTTTCGTGATCATATACAAACAGAAATATACTAAACTGTATGTACTGACATAAAAGTCTGCCAGAAACTGAAAGTTTAGCATTGATAAGATTGTCTTTAATTCACCATGTTCTTACTTAATTTTTGTTGGCAGTGATGAACTGACGTTGGAGGGAATAAAACAATTCTTCGTTGCCATCGAAAAGGAGGAATGGAAGTTTGACACTTTGTGTGATCTCTATGATACTCTCACAATCACACAAGCAGTCATCTTCTGCAACACAAAGAGAAAGGTAAAAATTAAGTTTGCTTGTGATATTGAAGTGTACTCGGAAACTTTTTGAGAAACTTTCTGATATCAACAAAATTAGAAGTACAAACAGCAATCACGGGATTAAATTTTGAGTAGATTTTACTTGGAATTTTTTGTTAAATATAACTGGCAGTACATGATTTTTTAGTTCTGTAGCTGTTTTTAAAATGTTGCAAGGGTCAAACTTGTTTCTCATTGGGCCCTCCGTAAGCATTTACCGATCAGTGGCAAATTAATAAAATCAACTTTGATTTCTTCCCAGGTGGATTGGCTCACAGAGAAGATGAGGGAAGCCAACTTTACAGTGACCTCCATGCACGGCGATATGCCACAGAAAGAGAGGACAGAGTTGATGAAGGAATTCAGATCAGGTTCCAGGTAAGAAAATTACATTATTTTATTTAAAAAGATTTTGCCAAAATCTTACCCGCATTTGGTCACAATGACAATCTGAAAAGTTCAAGATTGATGATATTATGTCCTCGCTAAAAAGTTTCCAAAGTAGCTAAGACAAAAAATTGTTTATTTCCTTCTACACGATAGTCTTCACTAAATTTGTGCGTGGTAATTCTAAATAGTACTTTCTCAGTGATTTCGCCTGTCACATTTTAAGTTAATTTTTCTAAAATTCCTGCTATGTTGTGCCATATTTCTCTGTTTTAACACAACTTACTTTTTACTAATAGTCGAGTTCTGATATCAACTGATGTATGGGCTCGAGGGCTTGACGTCCCACAAGTTTCACTGATCATCAACTACGACTTACCCAACAACAGAGAATTGTACATCCACAGAATTGGAAGGTAATCAATTAATCACCTTTGAACCGGTGGCAAAGAGCATCCAGTTCTACTTTTGGGCAGACCTTCATCTGTCATGTATAAATGTAAATTCACATGATATGCCAATAGAACAAATATACCCCTCATATTATTATTATGTTCAGCACGCACAAAGCACTTGCTTTAATACAAGCTCGGTCGGGTATAATATTAGAAAATATATTTCGCCCCAATGAGCATTATCAGTTTCCTGTTCGAACAGAAGTGCTTTGTGTGCGTATTTTAAGATAAAGTCATCCTTTGCCGTTTAATGTTCAAATCCTGATGTTGCTTATGCTACAAGTCATCATTGTATTAATTTATATAATGATCTGAAAACCAGTTCAACAGCATGGATGAGTAAATATGGCGAAACTAATCCCCATTCTTTAAACAGGTCTGGACGTTACGGACGCAAGGGTGTCGCAATCAACTTCGTGAAGAACGACGACATCCGAATTCTCCGAGATATTGAGCAGTACTACTCCACGCAGATCGACGAAATGCCGATGAACGGTAGGTTAACATACAAATATCTTGCGCTACTTTGTATCACTAGCCCAGCATCTTGCAAAAAAATCATTGAAAAAAAACACCTACTGCAGTGTACATTTTGGATGCAGTGTTATTTTTTATTAATGGTGCTAGCTTCAAGTTTTTGTTGTACAAATTAACTTGTTCGTCATTTTTGGATATCAACCACCAAACTTGTTTATGTTTTAGTGGCCGAGCTGATTTGAAGAAGCGTTGGATGGCTGATTCGTATAAATACAACACTCAGATGTCCTCTTGACAGCCAAGCTGGCTGTGTATCTGTTATCAATTGCTGTAAGATAGCAGCCCGATTTTAGAATGTGCACGAATGTGTCCTGATCAGTTGTAGAATTCGTTCGTTTCCAATAAAATCTTGTACATAGGTTGGTCAGTGAATGTGTCAGGGCAGAATTTGAGTGAATGTGTCAGGGCAGAATTTGAGTGAATGTGTCAGGGCAGAATTTGAAGTGATGCAGGGTAAAGTCTCCTTGCTAGCAAACGTTAACACAACAGAGAGAAATAGGATGTCTTGTGTCACCAAACTTGACCTTCAAGACCGCCTTTTTGAGGCGAAATACATTTGCTTTCTCATATTTACTTCTGTTGTTGAATATAGATAAGCTGGTGAGAAACCTGTTAAACATCCGGTTTGTTTTTAGCGTACATGTGAAATTGTGCTGAATTGAACATTATATTTTTAAGCAGCTGTTTGTACTCTAATATCTAGAATCGACCCACAGGCATTTATACACACCGAATAGCCCGCAGCCGTATAAAGTTTATTGGAGTCACAACAACGGTAAACAATAACAGAGCGATGAAAAATATATCGCGACTACAATACATGTGTAAAAAACAACAACATCAGAAGCTGAAGACACAAAATTAAATCGATCCTCATCAGAAGAGGAGTTTAGTCGTCCTCCTCGTCTTCTTCCTCCATCTCTTCCATCTCCTCCGCAGCAGCCATGGCCTCCTCCTGCGCTGCTTTAAGAGCTGCCTCCTCTTCAACACTGGGGTCCTCCGCTTCCGTAATTTCTGGCCCGCTCGGGTATTCCTTCTGCATGGGAGGAGGTGGCACCGGACTGAAATTCTGGGATGCGTATTTGTGTCCGTAGCCGATGTAGATGTTCTCGAATTTCCTACACGAAGAAATGCCAACAAGCGTTAACATTAACCACTCGCTACAAACGACCATGATTACAATGGTAGATTCTCATTTTGGATAAAAGTCTTGGTGGTCACTGTCCTAGGATTGGCAAATTTCATTACACTTTGGTTTGAATTAGGGTTAGGGCAAGTAGGCCGTAGATTGAGATTGGATTTCAACTAAACTCCATACTACCGAAGAATGTTTAATATGTGAAAGTCGTTGACGAAATGAGTTTTTTTCTTGCACAACTTACCGAAAAAATCAGATACCAAAAGTCTTTGTTGTTCATAACACTGAGACTCCTATACTTATTCAAATATAGTTCTAACTAAAGATTGATTCTAAATGTTTATCTTTATATAGCAAGTGGTGCGACTGTAATTTAACAAACCCTGTTCAACTCTGGGTAAGATTTTTAGCAACAATTTTAGAACATAATTCAACCATGTTTCCAAATAGAACACTCACTTTCCGTTGCTGAATGCGAACGATCCCGGCCACAAATTCGACTTCAGTATCGCGATCGCGTACTGCGGAACAAGGTGTGACGTCAGTTTGCAAGTCCACGGAGGCATGTTGTCGATCTCGGCATCCTCCGAGAGGGGAGTAAGCAGAGGAGGTCCAACCTCCGGCTCCGGTTCGTCCGGTTCCTCTCTCTCTTCTTCTTCCTCTTCATCATCAAACTCCTCCTGTGGAAGAGTTAAATGAATTTCTTCCCACGGTCGTGCAGATATTTTTTTAATTTGTTAATGATATTTTTTTTGAAATTTGAGATTTTCATGTTACTTTGCAAGCTTTTTTTACATTGCCACTTTAACAAACGCTAAGCAGAAGCAAACGAACCAAAACTCATGCTCTGAACCACCAGGCTGAACAGTGTGGACTGTCTGCAGCTAATAGTTTACTCTTTAACCGTCATAATTACAGACTACTTTGAAATAAAAAATCCAAAGTTGAGATACTGGAAATATTAAGCAGACATTTCAAACACAACTGTGTTCATTATTAATGCCATTGCTGCATAACCGAATAACTGACTGACTTCAAACATACAAGAAAACTGAATAAACATAAAGTGGTCCTGAAATTGGAAGTAAATGGAGGGTGAAGTTACCTCGCTTTTCTGCACAGGATTGAACCAGACGCACCGACCCTGGGGCAAGATGTGCTGCACATGATGCACCCAGTTGGACATTGAGGGATCGATTAAGTCCCGTAAGGGGATGCCCTCGAAATCTGGGTTCTCCACAAAGTCAGTCCTCCCTTCACCTTCTTCCTCTTCCTCCTCTTCTTCATCGAACTGGTAGAATCCGAGAGGACTTACCTTGGAAAAAAATGAACTGTTTGTGAGTTTTACTTTATTTCAAAGTCTTGGCTGGATAATTCGTTATATTTTATAAATTAATGTTGTTAAACCTGTTAAAAAAAAACTTAAAATAAGTTTGAAAATAACAACGCAGTATTGTTTCATGCAATGGTGATCACAGCTATCGTATCAAGATCATTACATTTACAGGCTTCGCAGCCAAGGCATTGCAGCCTAGCTGGATCAGTTTAAAAATAAGTTACATACTTGAGTTCCAGCTCCGATTCGTGCAATCTGAGCACGGAGATAGTTTGCTTCGTTTCCAGGGAAAGGTGGGTAGCTGACCACTGGAGCCTCCAGCTTGCCAGTAAAGAATTTCTTAACTTTTCGACACGAAGCGATCTGGGATGGGGTGACTGTTGGAAGTTTGCTCCAGGGTTTTCCTGTAAAATTATTACATAAAAAATCAAGCTGGAATTTAGAAAAAAATATCATTATAATAAACAGGGCAGTTTAATGCATATATCGGACCTGGAAACACTCTTTGTCCTTTTTAAACTTGGGTTTTTGACAATTTTGGGCCTATGAAGTCCAAAAGTTTGCCTATTTCTGGTATATGTAAATACCCACAATCACTTCCAAAAAAACAAAAACAATTCAATCCAATCTTATGCAAATGCTCTGTGTCTCACCTGGCTCGTTGCAAACAAAATAAACAAATTTGTTAGTGCCGGCCCGATTCTCTTCCTTGGGGATAACGACTGGAGGTTTGAAGTCAGGTTTTGGAATGTCATCCTCTTCACCTCCCTCACCTTCCTCTTCTTCTTCCTCTTTCTCTTCTTCCTTCTCCTCCTCCTGGAAAACAACATATTAATCCAATTTATTCTGTGTTAGGTATGGACAATAACTGAACAAAACTAGTGGGACCATGAGGTTAGACAACCCTTGTTGGTATTACATTTCTTATCAGTATCTGGCAGTGAAGATCACACAACTAACCTTTTCTTCCTCTTCTTCTTCCTCCTCTTCGCCCTCTCTGTACTGGACTTCCGCCACGAGGTAGTTCGCTTCCGTCCCAAGAATCTTTCCTGTAATGGTGAAATATCATGATGACAATTTATGCATGAATGTTATTTGCAATTTGATTATTCTAGTGAGCATAGCACAGAATCGCATGCAGTAATTCTGTCGAAACTGAACAACAAAATTATTGTATGATTAAAAACAATTTATAGCGAAAATGATGCTAGCAACATTTTTATAATTCAATAGCTGATCTATATAAACCTTCATCAAATGCACAAAAAAATTCTGTTTTATAGCAGGTCTCAAACACCAATTTGATTTGAACTTGACAAACCCAATGAACATGCAGGTACTTAAATTTCACTTGGGTTAAAGCTTGAGAAGGTTTAATTGATCATTACAACAGTCTGAGAACATATGTAAGTTGTTGCTTACCCCAAAACCTGACTGTTTGCAACGGGTAAGTGTCAACAAGTTGTTTGAGGGAGAGGAATATTCTGTACATTTCTTCTTTTCCGACTCCAATGCCAGCTTGTTCAAAGTAAAATGCCAAGTCCATAACATTTGGGAGTGGCGTTTCTACTTCTTCTTCCGCTTCCTGTAAAAACAGAAATGTTTAAATTGGAACAAACACAATTAAAAGTAGCAACTTATGAATTCAAACTTTTTAAGCTTTCACAAAGTTAGGTTTGACAAAGGTTTTACAACATAAGTTTGTGCCAAAAGAAACTCCACAAACAACTTCTTACTGATGCTGCCAGGAATCTTTTGGTGAAAATAATTTAGTT
The DNA here is from genome assembly GCF_947561715.1 of Ascidia mentula. Classification (NCBI taxonomy): domain Eukaryota; kingdom Metazoa; phylum Chordata; class Ascidiacea; order Phlebobranchia; family Ascidiidae; genus Ascidia; species Ascidia mentula. The sequence goes on from NC_138569.1 coordinate 2,400,049, forward strand.
GGTCATAATTTTAGTCATTATGTATGCAATCCCAACACATCAAAAGAAAATCTACCATAAATTTCACTAATTTTTTTTTGCTTGTGCTGCTTCGTTGGGGTCTTCTTAATCAAAACACATTATTTTTAAACTAAATCTAGGTTTTAATTACCACTTCAGCATCAGCATCTCCAGATCTATCAAACAACTGCTTCTGCACTTCAGCCAGTTGAAATTCTGTGGAAGGCTCAAATTCATCACGAATAGTGTCAACTTTTGAGACAAACTTTTCCCGCTTGACTTTGTTACTTATATCTTCGATAACATCAACAACATTTTCTGGTCTTTCATCCAAAACTTTTGTAAGGACCCGTGAAAGATGGTCATATCTGTAAACAAAATATTCTTTTACTTTTTTATTTTCTAACCACTCTGTGCAAATATTGGTTTTAATCATAGAAGCTGATCAAAGAAGAAAAAAATTAAGCACACATACAAGTTAGCCTATCTACTTCTTACTAAACATTTTATTAAACACTGTTTCTTTTTTATATTGAAGTAGCCTAACATTTATTTTGGTTTTAACCTGTTTAGCGAATTGACACTGTGGAGAAATAATATTACCAACACATTTTTTTAAAACTACTTGTGTTGGCCAACATGCATCCGGTTGCGTTAGTGTCTTATTTTCAGAAACACCCGACAAAATCAAAACAGATTTACTCACAAATTTGTGTTGGTCTTTGTACTGTTTTGCAACATGTATGCCTTGGCATTTTGAATTTCGAGTTCCCTCTGGTTGTTAGGAACGTCCGGGGAACCGGATGCGGTTTCGGCTGCCATATTTTTGCCTGGTTTGCTGTGAACTTTTCGCTTTACAGGCCTGAACTGCGTAAAACTCTTTCACCAAAACCGATTAAAAGCAAGACCAGTTTCTATGACAACCAAACGTTAACAACCGCCTTGTGGCATGTGGTGGCGCTAAACTAATTGTTTTTTACTTCCGGGGTACAGGTTTTTTTTTGATTTGGTGATGCCTGTAGAGGGCGGGTTCATTATTTGATGTCGCGGCGATATTTTTTGTCTGTGTATTTAAAATTCGTCTTTATTTCCAACATTTTGAGAGTACTTTTATATCCGCAAATTAAGAAAAGGTGCTCTCGTGCCACCGGTTGGGAAACACTGTTGTGGAGGGTACCCAAGTTGAACGCTGATATTAGTAGACAGTAATATTGATGAAGTTTATTGGAACGTAACGAAAAAAACAAAGTAAACTCTTATTCGTTTATAAACAGAACTATGCTGTTGGTGGAAGCAGCTCCATTGCTTTTGCGCTTCGAAACTCTACCCTGGACCGATAGAGACGGGACAGAATGAAAGCCACGACGGTAACGCAGGATATTGTGAAGGAAATAATTCCAATGATCAAAATGATCGGGGAAAAGTCTGAAAAACAACATTGGGTTGTTGTTAATAGTGGCTGGGTCTTGTTTCCATGGTAATGTTGCCAAGGTGTAAAGATTCTTACTTGTGACGTCATTGACTTGCGTCGACATCGGGAAATCACCGGCAGGTTTGATCGGTAACTGCACGACGTCATCTTCGAAGGTCATGACCCCGGTGTTGGTTCCGTCGAGGTAAAGATTCTCTATTTTTCTTCCCTTTGAACCGGGAATAATGGTGATGGGTCCCATGACAACGAAAGCCATGTTTTCATCGTCCTCGACTGATCGACGTTTCCGTGCGTTGATGCAGAAGTTATTGCCGACGTCATTTAGACATTGCTGAAAGAAATATTAGGTATTTGCTTGCCAAGATTGTTGCTTGTGTGAATGGTGTTATTGTTTACCTGCAAATCACCCGCCAAACAAAGCAGTACTTCGGCGTGGATGTAAATTTTGTTGCAAGCGGTAGCTCTTGGAACTTGTATGGAACCGCATACAGATTCTGGTGTCGACGTCATACCAGATGTCATGGAGAAGGAGAACTGCTGGTTGGCATCGGGGCAGCTAAATAGAAACAAGTCGCTCAAAACTAGTTCCAAACCAAATATAATGTTTTTGTTGCTGCCAGGCATATTGTAACTTAATAATCTGTTCTTCTGGCATATATAAAACGTAACATTATTCACCGACGTAGTTCCACCTTCACATTTGAAGGTTTTCTTACCCGGCAACAGCCATTGTTGTTAGAATTTGAGCCACATCGAATCTGTCTGCGCTACAGGAAAGAAAAATCTTCTCCAAAGTGGTCACGAAATTTGGCTGGGGAACAACCAGACTCTGTGCGGAGAAATAAAAGTTAAGCAACGATATTGTTCTAGTTATAGTAGATTAAACGTCTGCTACTGCATTGGTGCTGTAAGTTTCTTTAATACCTGTTTGGTGGTTACTTTAACGTTGAAGTGGATCATTTGCCCAATGGTGTAAATCGCAGAGTTCTGAACTTGCAAGTAGGAAGGGCAAGAGCTTTGGCAGATTTGCTGTTTGCACATCGACATGTCAACTGCGTAGTTACCAGATCTGCTGACGATCACCACGTTCTCATCAATCCTGTTGAAACAATGCGATTTAGAAACTCACTATTTGTTTTTTCAAGTGCGGCAACTTTTTACCTTGGCTGTAGGGACGTGGTCGCTGTGTATTCCCTCGCGTAGATGCAAGTGAAATTAATTATGGGCACTGGCATGTCGAAGAAGGCGGCGGTTTGTCGGTTGATCCACAATTTGTTGGCAAAGGCGATTCCACCTGCCGCAACGTTGTTTGTGTTTATGCTGGTCATGCAGTCGGTGAAGGGCAGGCTTATTTCGTACCGGTAGGAGTTGAAGGCGTTCTTGTAGGCTGGAAGAATTTGGTTTTATTTCTATGTTGTGGAAATTCAATACTTTAGTTTACCAATGCAGCCCATGTTGTCTGGGGAAGGGGACACGTATATAACGCTGTTTGCAATTCCCTTGTCGAATTCGTTGTAGAATGCATCGGAGACCTCTACGACAATACTGGATTCTGTGCATGTGACCAATGGAATGGCTGCAATTGAGAACAATATCGGATATATTTCGGTCATAATCGTTCGACAACAAAAATGTGCAGTAGAACCTACAGATGTTAAAACTTACCGATGTCGCAGTTCTTGCCAATGTATCCCTCCTGGCTGACGCAGTAGTAACCAAGCTCGTGCTTACAGGATGGTTCACAAGAACAGTCACCTCCGCATGGGTTGGGTTCGCAAACACTTTCGTCAATTAAACCCGGAGCTTGGCGTCCACCCATCGTAACGCACGTAGCGCTTCCGTTCCTAAGAAATGCATGGTTGAAGTTGCCGCCAATTCGCTACAGAAAAAATGCGCGTATACCTCATTTTGCATTTCTCATTTTCGTCACATTCCGCATCGCACACCACGTTCTCGCATTGAATTCCTTCGAATCCATCAGCGCAGACGCAGCTGAAAAAAGAAATAGTCTATACTACCCTGGTTTAGCGTCACGTCTGTAGCCTTGTTGCAACTTACATCGTGTCGTTAACGCAAAGACCGTCGTTCTTGCAAGGCGACTTGGTGCAGTTCCGTGCAACCTCCACACTTTCATCGACATCTGCTATTTTACCGGATTTCATCAATTGACAAACAGCAGAACCGTTTCTGAGGTAACGGAAAATGTGTTGCGCAACCGAGACTTTGTGGAACAATCTTGACAATGGGCGAATACATACCGCAAAACACATTCTTTTCGCTCCTCACAACTTGGACATTCTGCACCACAATTCGCTCCTAAAAATCCGTCCTTGCAAATGCAACTGCAACAATGGAAAATTACTTATTACTAAGTTGCCGATCAAAGGTCAGCGCAGTCACTGCTAAAAGAGAACCAGTTATTCTACCATTAAATTGCCGTCACGTCTAAAGCCTTTAATAACTTACACTGTATCGTTTACGCAAAGCCCGTCGTTCTCACAAGGCGACTTTGTGCAGTTCTGTGCAATCTCCACACTTTCGTCGACATTCGCTATTTTACCGGATTTCACCAATTGACAAACAGCAGAACCATTTCTGGGTAACGGAAAAATGTCTTGTAGTGAGAGACTTTGTGTAACAATTATGACAATGGGCGAATACAATGGGCAAAATACATACCGCAAAACACATTCTTTTTGCTCCTCACAACTTGGACATTCTGCACCACAATTCGCTCCCAAAAATCCTTCCTTGCAAATGCATCTGCAACAACGAAAAATCACTTAGAAACGTTTGTAATACCATTAAATGTGCAGTCATCTGTATAGTCTTGTGTAACTTACACCGTGTCGTTAACGCAAATCCCGTCGTTCTCACAAGGCGACTTGGTGCAGTTCTGTGCAATCTCCACACTTTCGTCGACATCCGCTAATTTACCGGATTTCACCAATTGACAAACAGCAGAACCGTTTCTGAGGTTAAGGATAATGTTTTGCAATTGATGCTTTGCGCAAGAATCCTTCAATGGGCGAATACATACCGCAAAACGCATTCTTTCTCCTCATCACAACTTGGACATTCTGCACCGCACTTTTCACCCAAAAATCCCTCCTCGCAAATGCATCTGGACCAACAAAAATTGCGTGGTTAAGGTTACAAATCAAAACTTACGATATAGTAACCGATATATTAAAAGGGTTTCTTACGTGTTTTCGATGATGACGGATTCGTGTGGGTGAACCGTTGCCACAACCTGGCAAGTTCCATTATTCTCACAAAAGTAATCCGTGCACATGGAGGCAAGTTCGCTTACACTGCAGTGATTGTGATCAGGCCTGCCGAAGACAGACAAGTTCCATGTGCGGAATACACTTATCAATAAATCAAGTCATTGAAACTTACTCCACGAAGCAGACCGAACCAGACTCGCAAACCAGGTTACAAGATCTTCCACCACCGACAGCAGCAACGAAAACAAGGAAACTACAAACAAACCAAGGAAAACACGCATTAATTTACCAGAATTTAACTTCAATGCAAAGGCACAACAGCATCAAAGTTACACGTCAGTCAAGTAAAAAACCTTAATCTAATTGGATACTGTACCTTAGGTAATTAAACTCCATTTCTAAACCAAGTAGAACTAGAACCAAGAAAAAACAGAGGTGAATCCAACAAATGAATAACAGAACAATGGTGTCAAAGGTCTGCAGTTTGTTTTTATAGGCGGAGTAAATTAGAAACACGTGGCGTGAAAACACTGATTGGTTTCATTCCAAGAGCATTGTCAATCAGGGCACCTTAAAGGGTAACCGTTTTTTCAAAATTTAAACTTTATTTTTTGGGAGTTAAACAATTTGTGAAATGCCTTTTTAAATTGATGATTAATTGTTTTATAAAAGGGAAATATACAATTGAATTGTTTATGGTTTAATCTACAAAATATTATCAGGATTTTCTTTAAAAACGGACTTGCCTGTAAAGTTACAAACCAATTTGCTCTTTTGTGTCATTGTTTTTAAATTACAGTTAAATGCTACATAGCTTCTTACATGAAATATTATTTGTTATATTTTTGCAACTTATTTTTCTGTGGCCACAATTTAAGAAGACAAGTGAGATTCTCTTGTAACCGACGCCCTCTTCTAATAGAGGGTCAACTATTCGGGACTAGTGGCCAGGATATCCCGGGTTCGAATCCCGGTGTGTTAAAATTAAAACGATAAATGTAATGCGACGACCTTTTTTTGTTGTCCGATGCCCACTTATGGCCGGTGACGAACTTTTGCTTTTTATAAACACAAATGAAATACTCGTTCTAATACCAAATACTTTATATCCAAGTAAAATTTGTTAATATACCCAGTTCAAAGCCAGTAATCACCAACAAACATTTAAGTGGCAATTGAGCTACTTTGCGACCCTGTGTTTGTATTGCTCTGTGTCAACTCGGATCCCTAAGTCCTAGATCAAGTTTACCCGGGTGCGTGCTGTTAATACAGTTAGGCAGCTCTGGCGTTAGTAAAGTTAAGAAAGGTTTATGCTTAAACTTATATCGTCTATTTACAGCGTACAGGGAACTTTGCCTAAAGTCAGAGTTACAACTTGCCCAGACAAAATGATAGACACACTGTCTAACTATTTGTCACTCGTTTTATTTCCGGATTGCAAAACTCAGTGGCCGGATTGCAAAACTTTAATGCTGAAAGAAGAGGACAAATCTTGGAAATAAGCACGACGTTATAATTATGTCCATAGATGCAATGTTTCGTGCAATGATTGGTTTGGCAAGATCGCCCCACTGTCGCACGTGAGAGAAAATAATCTTCGTCAGCTTCGCAAAACCGGATTTTTTTCTCTGTAATTCGTCACTCTGTAAATTTTCTCTCGGCACGTCACTCTGTAATTCGCCTGGTCACGATACTCGTGCGTTAATCTGACAAGCCCACTCTCGCTCGTGAGAGAAATTAATCTTCGTCAGCTTCGCAACACCGGAATTTTAAGCCGACTTAAGCCTTATGATTCTTTGTTATCCACGTTTGTTTTATGACATTTTTACCCGGACAAAACGCATGAAAGTTAATCGATATAATTGACCGCTTGGGCTGTAAAGCCAGGCAGTTTCTGAACCGTAACATCGAAATTTCATACTGTCTCATAAAGCATAATTGGATTTACTTGAACTGCCTCATTGAAATTACATCTTTTATTGTGAGTATTCGAATGCTTTACTAATTTTAATACAACCCAGTAATTACTAATTGCATAGTGTTGGAGTCTTTGTGAGTCATAGTTAAATTTTGTGTTATCTCGAGTAAACATAGCATAAAACCTACAGATTCAACACAGAAAAACAAGTGCAAACTATAATCGTGAGTAACGCTTCTTCGTCTTGTGTTTCAGTTTCCAGAAAACAAACATTGAAATTTGTTTGTCTTCAATATAAAGCAATGCAGTCGTATCCTCTAAATCAGTACGAAGAAAATAATAAATTGCTGCCGGGACAATTTTGTCTTAATATCGGAGCCCCAGGAGCTGATTTGCTGAAACTACTTGCTGAACACATGGAGGTTTGTAATTTAATACCATTTCTTGATTAAACTTTATTTAATTGCAACTTAGCTTGGATTTGTTTCAAGTAAACAGAGATTTTATGAATAAAACATTCGCTATGATTCATCAATATCTGTGGTGTTAATTAAGCAAGAATATATAACAAAGAATTTGTTGTCACCGCTTGGGCGAGCCTCATTTTTTAGTATCTGCAACGTATACACTCTCCACCTCATACTTACATTCGGCCCAACAAGTTTTAGTTCGTTTCTGCCGTGTAAGTCGAAACGTTTTTCCATCCCTAGTTACTACAGCTTTTAATAGATACACATACGCATCAGACAACAAGCAGTTCAAATTACTGTACCGCAAATTATCTTTGTTGAAAAACAGCAGAGAAATGTATCTCAAAGTAAACAATACATCCCATGCAACTGCTTCGGAATTATTTTCAGACGTTTCAATTGTAATTAAAATCATTCTCAATATGAAATGTTTTACAATCGTACTTACAATCAAAACGTCTGTAAAATGAATTTCGCAGCAGTTACATACAGGTATATTGTTTGGCTTGAAGCTTAGTAAAACCGTGAGTTTTGTTTTTACAATTAATTTTGTTGTTCACTGCAGAAAGGTTTTGCTCGTCTGATAAAAAAACACCGGTCTGAAGAAAACTTGCAATACAGCCCGCTTCGAGGCGGTTATTTCTTCAGAGAACAACTCAGCAACCTGTTAACCCGACAGTACAATCAGCATGTGGACAAGTAATACAATTAAGAGCATTGGAATCTTGTAACGTCACAGGTGAACCCAAGGTCAAATTTGCGACGGTTTGTTTTACAGAAACGATCTCTTCATCACGTGCGGAGCCACTGGCGGGGTTGACTTCCTTATAAACTATTTTATGGACAAGGATCGCGTTGTTTTCGTCGAAAACCCAACATACAAAAACTTCGCTCAAAATGTCATCAAAGAAGAAAAGGTACAATATTTTTATTCTATAAAACGCTGGTTGGAAATTAAATCATTTTATCGGTAACAAAAATGCATCAAAAATGTATTTGATCCAGCCCGCAGCTGCAGTAGCAGTGAACCCGAATTAGCCTCGTCATGCGATAGCATGCTGATGCACTTGTGTTGTTCTGTTTGTTTGAAGAACACACAATAAGTACCTGGTGAAGCCCAGCTGTATAGCAGGTGAAACTCCAGACAATAAAAGTCTCGTTAATTGTGCCCGAAGGACAGATTATTAAAACACAATAAGAACGTTTTTAAGCTTAAAACAACGAGTTAATTAACGCATATTGAATAAGGTACCGGTGAAAAGCATTGAGATGGAGGAAGATGGAATGGATCTTGTCGAGTTGGAGAAGAAAGTCTCAGCTTTACCAGAAATCAAACTCACTTCCCTCAAACCATTCAGGGCGATGGTTTACGTCATTCCTGTGCATCACAACCCGACTGGGCGTTGTTATTCTGCCGGTAAAAATCGAATTTATTAACATTAGATTATTCTTTAGGAGTTGTGTATATAATCAGCAATATATTCAGAAAACTAATTTTAAGGGATCATTTTATGCAAATATTGTGTTACAACCTTACAGGAAAATGCAGGAGATTGGTTGAGATTGCTCGAAAGCACAAACTTCTCGTGGTGTGTGATGATGTTTATAACTGTTTGACCTTCGAACCCGACCCTAACGACCCGGAAAAATTCCGTCCGCCACCTCAGCGCGTGTTTGCTTACGATAACAAGCAAGATCCAGACTACGAGGGTACACATTTCCTTGCACATGCGTTAAGAAACATAAATTTTTAAACTTTGCTGCCAATCGGTGGCATTAGGACTTTTATCATTTTTAGGGGAAAAAATAAAGTAATTTAATCATTTTCTCGAAAACCGAACGGTCAATATTTGCTATATTTGAAATCTACAAGTTAGAAAGTTGCAAAGCTTGAATCTGCAACATTTAATGTCAGGTAACGTTGTATCGAATGGAAGTTTCTCGAAGATCGCTGGACCAGGTTTACGACTCGGCTGGTTTGAGCTTCCTGAACGCGTTGCTAAGCGACTGGAAGACACCTACCTTATCAGTAGCGGTTCCGGCATGAGTTCTTTTCTTTCTTCGATTGTGGCTGAGGTTTTGGAAAGCGGAGACTTTGACAAACATTTGGAATATCTGCGGAAAGTGTACAAGGTATCGGAGTATGAGGTTTTGCATGAAAACTGTATGCAAACGATACCTTTCTAATGATAGCAGCATCGTCAATTAACCACTTCTAGCTTATGGAATAGCACAGGGGTCATCTATGGTAACATTTCAACTTCTGAATGGGTTTATGACCTCCAGCCAACAAGCCTGTTTACTCTGTACATTTAACTTGCCCTCAACGGAATGTGAATTCGAAGCCCCAGGGGTTCAAGCCCCATTTTCCCTTTCTCTACTTGATTTTACTCGAGTAATCATTCTGTTTTCCTTTATTGGACAAAAAAACTATACTGCTGACAAAAAAGTTATGACAAATCTTTTACCTTGCATCAACTTGTTCAAATTAGAAACGGATGGATGAAGTGATTAAATCAGTTGAAAGTCGGTTGGAAAGTTTCGGCGTGAAGATCTCTCATCCATCAGGCGGCGTGTTTTTGTGGATTGAACTGCCACAAGGTGTCGCAGCAGCAGATGTCCTGAAAATATCCGAGAAATCTAATGTTACTTTCACATGCGGAAATACGTAAGCTTTCTAACGCATCTGAGAATGTTACGCAACGAGTTTTAGGCAAACACATGCTTTATTTTAACAGTGCTTTATGCATAATTTTAGTGTACACGTAGCCTACTTATTTTATATTGATACTGAACATTTCTCCCAGCACATCGATATCTGGAGAATTTGGGAACTTTATTCGCATCAGCGTCGCCTGCTACGAACTCCAAGATTTGTTGGAAGGAGTTGAACGTTTGTGTCAAGCAATCGAACGAGTTCTCAAACATTGAGCACCCACCGAGTTGTAGAAGCAAATGCTGGCGATTAATAGAAAATGATTATCCGCCACTTACTGAGTAAAATTGCCCGCCAGCTTTTGTGTGGAAGTAGTTTGTTCATTGCTTTGAATATACGTGGGTGTGCCATAACAAATACAGATTAAAATGCAAAACTTACTTCAAAATTATAGGAAAACAACAATACACGTAACAGAAAGTGCAAAAAAATACACTGAAAGTCTGATTGCTCATTCAGAGTTCAACTGAACCCCTGACTCGGATCCAATGGTTTAGAACAGTGATTCTCAACCTTTTTGTGCTTGCGTACCACTTGGAGGTGAAACAATTACGACGCGTACCACTTAGCAGAGTGTTACAAAGTAACCTAGGGGATGAAGTAACAAACATTTTGAGACTTACGATTTTTTTAATTCGAACTTTATCCGCTAATTACGGAAAGGTACTCGCGTACCACCTGGAATGTCGTCTTTTTTTCCAAACTGGTGTTTGCTTAAATTTGGCAAACAAAACACTCGTTTGCACTGCGTTCAATGAGTCGTATTGGCAGTAGTAGCTTCTAATTCACGAAAGTACAAAATAAGATGGCATTTGAAAAAAAACTTACTAAGCCAAGGGAAAAGAACTCAGAAATAATGGCTGTGTTTATAAACAAATGAAATGTAGTTTTAACTCATACGGAATTTTTATGTTCTACAGAATGGGTTTTGACTTAATTGTCATCTTTGGTTCTTTTATAAACATACAATGAACCGAATTCACAAGGTTAATTTAAAAGTCTCAAAATCGCTTTTCGCAGGCATAACATGACGAAAACAGTCAATAGAATTATATCTGATGTTAATTGCATAAAAATACAGTGTGAAAAAATGTTCGTTACGCTTGAATAAGTAACGCTGACAAGCGGGAACTGAGACAAGACACGGTCCGCTGCATTTGTTTGCACTGGTGCGGTCGGTGTGTGAAACAAGCTCACGCAACCAATGTAGCTAGCTGGCTTGCAGTTATGTTGCTCGTTGCTCAACCAGCAACACCAGAGGAAAGGCAGTTTGCCTTCCAAGCGAGCAGATTTTACTCAGAGTGATTGAACGTTTGCTGGTCTTTCATTTATTGAAGAACAAAGTTGCCGTAAAAAGTGTTGTCTCCATTTCGTTGCCTCGCGCCTCAGGTGAAGTTCAGGCAAATAGCTTTAAACAACGTTACATTGTTGGTGTTTCTGCCGTTTTATTTGCGCATTTGTTTATTTGGCAAGGTTAGTATTTCCTCTTGTTACAGTTTCCCATCTAACAAAAATGTAACAATGGGGCAACTGAAACGGTCGGCCTCGGTTTGCCTTCCTACTAGATCCATTCAGTTCCTGAGCACGAGGTGCTTTGTGCTTACTTTGTCTGTGCTTAAAACACATTTCTCCTACGACCACGCGATGTAATGATTTCGCGGGTTCTCCTTGCAATTCATAAACAGCAGTGTTTCAAAGTTTGCATATTACAAGTTGTGTCCACCACAAGTATGGTTAATCTACAAACGTATAAAGGGTACTGCAACGGTCAGTGCAGCACGAGGCGCTTATGTTATTTCAGTGCTAATTAATAGTCGTATGAAGACTGACACCCTTTCATTATGAATTATCTCAGTCGTCCACGTTTCGTTTAAAACGAATTGTTACTGACTATGTATTGACATCTCCTATGTGTGTTGGTGACGTTGAAATTAAAATTTTCATTGCAGATTTAAATGCAGATAATGCAGTTCGTTGCAGATTCGTCAGGCGTTAAAACAAATTAGTGCGAAGTTTTTACTGCCAGCAAACCATGGAGCAGTACCCACTGAATTATTACGAGGGTGAAGGAATTCTTGCACCTGGGAATTTCGACATCGGTGTTGGAGCTCCAGGATCGGATTTACTTCGATCGTTGAATAATTACATGGAGGTGAACTAAAGCAAAAGAATAAATATTATTGTTTAAATTTTCGAATGAGCGACACTTTATGGGCGCTCAACTCGCAGTCAGTTGACTCACAGCACAGATGATGGGCACAGCAGTGTTCGAAACATTTGCTTGTAATGATTAGTGCATTAACTTTGACTTTTCTATTTCGTGTTATAAGTTTCACGTCCACGTTTAAGAATATTCATTTTATTTATTTCGTTGGTAACACTTTAATTACAAGGCATTTAATACAATCTATATGTACACAAATTGAAGCAGATTGTTCATATCCTAGGGTAGAGGATTTGCCCTTCCCAGATGTTAGTCGTCAGACGTAAAGTTATGTCATTAATTTTATAAGTTGGTTAACTGGGATCGCCATGAGAAAGTTTCTAACCATAATCCCTGCCATCACTGGCACGATAAAACATGACGATGGTTACATAAATTATACCATAAACGTTTTATCATAAGATAACGTATCAGAATAAGTTGGCCAGGAGATTCTCGTCTGCATAAATACTTAATACGAACTACCTAAACTCTTTGGAAATTCGAATATAGGACGTTACATTTTTTGCCGCATCGGGGATTCGAACCCTGATTTTCCTGACCACGAATCCCGATCGTTTTTTTTGCTTGTTGTAAGGGGGCGTGAGCCTTTAGGTAATCAGTTAATCGCCCCACACGTTGTTACGTTTCTGTCATAGAAAGGATTTGCCAACATGATGAAGCGACAACGCTCTGAAGAAAACTTACAATATAATCAATTCCGCGGCGGTTACTTCTTCAGAGAGCAACTCAGCAACCTGTTAACCCGACAGTATGGTCAGCATGTGGACAAGTAATACAGCAGTACTGAAATCTGGTGACGTCACAGGTGAACCCAAGTTCAAACTTGCGACGGTTTGTTTTACAGAAACGACCTCTTCATCACATGCGGAGCCACTGGCGGGGTCGACTTTCTTATAAACTCTTTTATGGACAAGGATCGCGTTGTTTTCGTCGAAAACCCGACATACAAAAACTTCGCTCACAGTGTCATCAAAGAAGAAAAGGTATAAGATATTATCCGCGACCTTTTTAGGGCATTCTCTAAAATGCTGGTTGGAAATTAAATCCTCGTATCGGTAACGAAATTCTATCAATTGTTTTGTAAAAGTTGGACACCAAAAGGTTACATAGAAACAAGTACTAATCATTTAGAAAACATCATTTTGTTTGTTTCTGTCCTTGTGTCAGGGGCGCATCTAGAAACTTTCTTTACGGGGGTGGTTATACTAACCAAAACTCACTGTGACGTAATAATAGCTGTTTCGAGCATACTCATTCGATATTGCGCAACAGATACTTCAGACTCTTTACACCCAATTGAACTGCTGAAGTATTTTTTTGTGGATTTGGTCCAGCTCGTCTGCGGTGGCATTCAGTGAACCTGAAATAGGTGATACCGCCAAATAAGGGCATACGCAGTAGGGGCGGTCGTTATGCCTCGTCATGCGATAGCATGCTGATGCACTTGTGTTGTTCTATTTGTTTAAAGAACACACAAAAGGTACCTGATGAAGCCCAGCTGTATAGCAGGTGAAACTTCGGACAATAAAAGTCTCGTTAATTGTGCCAGAAGGACAGATTATTAAAACACAATAACAACGTTTTTAAGTTTAAAACAACGAGTTAATTAACGCATATTGTACAAGGTACCGGTGAAAAGCATTGAGATGGAGAAAGATGGAATGGATCTTGTCGAGTTGGAGAAGAAAGTCTCAGCTTTACCAGAAATCAAACTCACTTCCCTCAAACCATTCAGGGCGATGGTTTACGTAATTCCTGTATATCACAATCCGACTGGTTGTTGTTATTCTGCCGGTAAGCAGCACGCACCTGATACTAATATGCACAGAATAATGATGGTTTAAAAGTAAAAGCCACAACCACCAGCTTCACATTTATAGATCGAAGCAGTGCGCACCACTGTTTGCAGCTCATGATTATATAACGGCTGTTTTTCATCTATAATATACAGATCTAATATTGGCATAGGGTGCCCTCATAAAAACGCTATTTGCGAACTTGATTTTACAAAATGACGAACGATTGTTGATGATACAATGAAAACAATTTCCCAATGTCCAAGTGCATATATTACTACATTAAAACCCTGCGCATAATACGAAATTTTTTTCGCTGTGATTGGAAATATGTGACTAAAAATCTATGTGTTCAAATGGAAAGTTAAAGGACTGAAATGTTCAAAAACACGAGAATGTGTTTTAGTGTTTTACATGTTTTTCTTGTCAGAAAAATGCAGGAGATTGGTTGAGATTGCTCGAAAATACAAACTTCTTATCGTTAGTGATGATGTTTATAACTGTTTATCAATCGAACCCGACCCTAACGACCCGGAAAAATTCAGCCTTCCTCCACAACGTTTGTTCGCTTACGACAGCAAGCAGGATCCGGACTACCAGGGTACGGACCATAAAGTTTAGACTAAAGGTTCCACAATGTCCAGCAATTTGTTAGGAAACCGTAACCTTCATTTTGTGTTTGTGTTCATTGGCTTTCTGTCTGTATTAAGTATTGTCTTTGTGGACTTTAATATAAACGTGAATTGAAATGCGCAGAGATACATTCTGACCACTATTTAGTATTTTGGGTTTTTTGAAAATGTTTTCGGTAACGTTAATTTTAGTATTTTGCAAAAGAACAGGATTTTTGAACACGTATGTGTTTGCACATAAAAATACAGACTTTCTACATTTCAGTTATCGTTTTTAAGCGTTGTGAATGTCCATTTAACGTCATGAAATGTTCATAACGTCAAAACAAATAAAAATCCTTTCCCCTTCAATTTTACAGCGAAGAGTTATGATCCAAAATTACATAAACCCCTAATCTGGCGGCTCATTTCTATTTCTTCAGGTAACGTCATATCCAATGGAAGTTTCTCCAAAATAGCAGGACCAGCTTTGAGGTTGGGGTGGTTTGAATTGTCCGAATTGGTCGCAATGCGATTGGAGGAAGCGTTGTTATTACAGAGCGGATCGGGAATGAGTGCTTACGTTTCTTGCATCATGGCTGAAGTCATAGCGAGCGGAGACTTCGATAAGCATCTTTATTACTCGAAAAAAGTTTTCAAGGTATAGATATAGTATGATAGACAAAAGAGACATTTTTGAACGAAAGTCATGCGGCGTATTTATCAATTTCAATCCTAAATCCTCTATAAAAGTATTTAAAATGCTCACAAACGTCAACACATGCAACTTTTCAGTAAAGTATCTTCCCTCCTTTATAACTGTAGTATAGGTGCATGATATCTCCTATTATTTGAACCTAACAAATCACAGATGTTATTAAGTTAGAAAACTTATGCATAAAAACGTAAAATCGATTGGTTTTGACTCGACAGAAACCTTTGTCCGGTTTAATTGAAACTAAAAGAAAAACTGATTTTTCCGTCTTGTGCAGGAACGAATGGAGGGGACGACTTCATTGATAGAAGAACGCCTCGGGAAACTCGGTGGTAGAGTCAGTCACCCATCTGGCGGGGTGTTTTTGTGGATCAAATTACCGCAAGGTGTCACTGCAGCGGCCGTTCGGGAAATTGCTTTAAAATCCAAGGTTACGTTCACAAGTGGACCCAAGTAAGTGTGGTTTGATTGTGAAACGTTTATTAAGTTAAAAACAGACTTTTAATTTTCTTTGAATTAAAATTTATTATTTGACTCAGCAAAGCGGCTTGAGTTTAAAGCATATGCAGAGCATTAGATTATCCTGTCTGTCAAAAAATGTTCTTGGGGTACCCGTCCCCTTGATATCTGTTTTGAGCGGTATTCGTTTTCAAAGTGGAGCTGCTTCGTTAAATAAATAAATACTTCGTTACATCTATTTGAGGGGGGCTAGAACTGGTTGGTGATTTTAAAGGAATGTGCGGATCTAAATAAAACAAACCCTGTTGAAAAAAATCACTTTAAGAGATATGCAAACCCTTTACCAGAGACCGACTGCAAAAACAAACCAATCAGGTAACACGACAAAGTACTTGGATGTGTAATGAGTTGTAATCTGTTTCTTGCAGTGCGTCCGTGACTGGATACTTTGAGAACTTCATCCGTATCAGTTACGCGTGTTATGAACTTCCTCAGCTGTTGGAAGGAGTAGAGCTGTTGTGCCAAGCTGTTGAACAAGTTCTCAAGCAATGACCAACCTTGCAATTGCTCACAATAAGCACATGATTATTCTATTGTGAGATTTGGGATTACTTTTAAAGTGAACCACGTTTCAAAACAATTCTAGTTTATTAAACAATGCCATGTCGTTCAGTATTACTTTTGTTTGTAGAGTTTGATGGTTGTGGTACATTGTGCAGGTAAATGATTGACTGTTGCCACAAGCTGTCAAGGTCCCGATCACTTTTAGCATGGCAGATTTACCGCTGTCCGTGGCACTGGCGGTCGCCCAGTTGTTACAATTTCTCATTTTTCTGATTGTTTTTTAAGCATTAGGTTTGCTGGCATCAGGCAAAATGCGATGTGGCCAAGCTGGAGTGCGTGAAAAACCTCTGCGTTGGTTTCTAGATGGGACAAATTGATGTTCTATTAATTAATATGTTCAAAAAAAGCTGTAGTTCAGTTACTTCTAATTATCAGTGACATGTTATTAGTTTATACATACTGTTGAATATAAGGTGAAAGCTTGAATGCTATTGGTCCGCTTGATCATGTGGTACATGAATCGGTAACGCCAGAACGTAGTTTTAAAGGCATTATATGGGTGTGTAAACTGTGGTACCCAACAACGACTCAATATTCAAGTGATATTTAAGATAAACAATACCCTGCACTGGAAGTAGGATATCATCATGACTGTGCGTGTCATCAGTTACAGACAGCAGTTCGCAATTTTTTTTGTCTGTGGCCCAATTGTGGTGACCTTGTGTTGTTAAACTTTGTAATTGTCGTGGATACTTTCTAGTGTAACTTTTAATGCAACGTAAAACACTTCCACACAGTGGTCACTTAAAAATACAATGAATCGTGGACAATGAAGGCAGGGTTGCAAGAATATTTGTTTTTGTTTAGAGCGACAAAAAGCGCCAAAACTAGTTTTAAAGGAACCAGAAAAGAGCCAATCGCTTAATTTTCTGCTTCCCCTAACTATTTGGGATAATCTATTCTTTGTTTATTTATGCTTTTGGATTATTCCGTCTTTCTATGTGCATAGTGGTGCCAGTGCTACGCAAACATTCAACCAACAATCTTTCAAAACTCATATTGTGACGTCACTATAGAAGTAGCCAGGCTTACGCTACCCAGCCATAGAGTTTGCAACGCTTCGGAACTAGCTTGGGCTGTGTTGCGTGACGTTTTTTTTCGAAAAGAAGCATGCCGCTAACCTGCTTCGTCACGAACGAGCCCGGGCAACTTCCGAACGCAAAGCTAACAGGGAAATCGCCAGAAAGGGGCCTATTAAGCCAAACCAAATTTTGGGCGCCAGACAAAACCGGAAACTACACGCCAATCTGGTAACCCTGAATGAAGGTCGAATGCTGTTACAAGTAACTCTATTACGTCACAAGTTCAATTGCGGTTCATGCGTATTTATAAATTATCGTTTGTCAGTCTATATTCTTTGGGGCTCTATGATAGCCTGCAGGACTTTTCAAGCCCCTCCTTATCAATACGATGTATGACATCCGGTACCAATGACCTTCAAAATGCAAATCGTTTGAGGAATAATTAATAACTGCAGCATAGCTGCATCGTAGTCATTCTGAGATTCAATATCTTTATATTTTGTCTTTCTGTGCTTTGTGTCCGATTGCCAACTACATAAATTGCATTCTCATCTTGCAATGCATATGTACAATACAAACACGTTGCGCAATGCCGACTGTTGAGTATGTTTTGACAAGTAACTGCATTGAAGAGCTGCTTCAGGTCCTTTACACTCCATTGAACTGCTGCAGTAATTTTCGCCTGTCCTAAAGAAGTAAGCAAGGGACTTCGCATTATGCAGGAATTAGAAATAGTGTTAATGTATAAGAGACGTTGTGTTCCTCACTTAGATACAAGAAAGTTGTTTCAGGTGGGGATGTAAGGTATTTATTATAGAAAGATATGGATATGGCTTTGAATAGTTACGAAGAGGAAGAGTATTGTCTTCCGAAGCAATATTCTTTACAAGCTGCATCTGGAGGTCCTGGATTATTGAAAAAGGCCGGTCGGATTCTGCAGGTATTTAAATGACATTTTGGAGGCATGCTTTCTTTGGGCTTGTGAGTCATCTGAATCAAACCAGGCATCATGGCCCTCATTACAACATGTGTTGTAAGTGTGTTGCTATAACCTGTGCGTTATTACCAAGATGCATAAACCCCAACGAATTTTGCTGTCTAATAATGCTTTTAGGTAAAACAGTGTTCAAAACGTTTACTTCGTTTCCATGTTTACCGCCTGTCTACAAGCTTTGGCTTTCCTTTTCAGAGCCGTATATAACACATTTTCACCGAAACATTCAAGTAAAAGTCTTTTCACAAACTTACGTTTACAGAAAGGTTTGGAAAGACTGTTGGAGAGCGATAGAGGAGAGGAGTCGCTTCAGTACGGGGTCACCAAAGGCAATTATAAAATACGTCAGGAGCTCGCTTCGTTTCTGACCAGACAATACGGTCAACCAGTCGACAAGTTTAGTATATGTTTCATCGTTTACTTCTGGCAGTCTGGCATCTTTGGCATCTAAAAAAATTATTGCCCGATAAAGAGAATTGAACACCAATCCATCCCACATTCACAATTAAGCGATACTGAGTATGTATGTGGTATGTATTGTTTTATAAAGAGACGATCTCGTTATCTCGTACGGCGCCAGTCTGGCTGTGGATATGATGATGCAGATGTTCCATCCTGAACAGCCACTTTTTATTGAGGATCCAACCTACTATGTGATGGCTAATTATGGATCAAGAAAAGTTAGTGGATTTAAATAAACTTTTTTGGGGGCATTTGGAAATTTCTCCAGATAATTACAACCCCTCCCATATGATTTAAGAACAATCCGATTGCGATCCCACTTGAAAAAGACGGAATGGACTTGGATATGTTGGAGGAGAAGTTAAAGCAAATACCTGCTGATATTCCCGTTCGAACACCTCCGTACAAGGCGGTCGCCTACGTCATGGTCTCTCACCAAAACCCGTCAGGCGTATCATATTCCCCAGGTATTACCGAGGCCTGGAATTTTCGGCGAAACCTTCACGTCATAAACGAGATAAGATCCGTGAAAAGCATTTGAATGCTTCAGGAAAACAACTTTATCTGCCCTGTAAGTTTTGCGCAAATGTGCAACCTAACTTACTATGAAGCAGGTATCGTCCAAGCTTTTTTAAAGCCAAACAGTTTGTTTTGAACTTCAGTCGCAAACTGTTGACAAGCTATTCTGACCAAAATCCCGATCCAGTAACCTCGTATTACAAAATTTGATTCTCAAAAAACGAATCCCTTCCGCAGAAAAACGTGAACGTCTTGTGGAACTTGCGAGAAAGTACAACATGTTGGTGATTTGTGATGACGTATATCACACTCTCGGCTTCGAGTCCGACCCGAAAAAGGCAAGGTATCCCGTCCAGAGGTTATTTGCGTACGACAGGAAGGATGACCCGGACTACAAAGGTTAATACGACACTTATATATACAGGAAATATACCCGTTGTATATTCTTTATTGTTTACCACAAAAAGTAACATGTTTACGTCAAGATTGGTTCAGAATATTTGGTTTAAAATATCGTTATGTTTCATCGAGTTCGTACTACATGACCGGCCTTATACTAGAGGGATTTGCTTCATTGCACCTCAAATGACCTTTGCGGCACCTGACGAAGCCAGATGAAGCTCGCAAAAGCTTGTGCTAATAAAGTCGTTTACTAGTCAGTCTCTTACAAAAGCAGTGCACCAGCAAGCATTATATGTTTGGTGATTAATTCTAAGAGTATCTGGCCCCCTGTTGTGCATTGTTTTTTCTCTCTGCGACATCAAACTACCGTAAGTGATTTTTGTGTTAACGAAGCAACAAGCACCTGATTGATATCAGTAAAGTAGCCTAATCAGAAAAATAGAAATTAAATATACAGAAAATAAATCTGCTGATAATAATCAGAATTTTAACATCCAGGAAACGTTGTTTCTGTTGGATCTTTCTCGAAAAACTTGGCACCTGGTCTAAGGTTCGGGTGGATCGAGGCACCCAAGGTATTCGCTGATGCATTCGTTGACACGTATGCTGTGGTCGGAGGTTGTGGCATGTGCCCGTTTGTGGGGGGAATTCTGACCGAGGTGATGAAAACTGATTTGATCGACGACCATGTGGACTTCTTGAGGCGGAATCACAAGGTAAAAAAAACATACTATCTTTCTCAATAAATTGTTCTTTTCTGGTATATGAGTTTTATTTATAACTTGTGACTTATCAACTTTGTGAGTAACTAATTTATATCTGATAAACTTCATAAGGAACGGTGCTTGAAATTTATGGAAGTTTTCGACACAAAATTGGCCAAATATGGCGTGACGTTTCATCGTCCATCTGGCGGGTGCTTTTTATGGCTGGAACTGCCGCAAGATGTCAGTGCAGATGACGTGTTGGTGGAAGCCAGAACAAAGGAAAAAGTTACTTTTCTTCCTGGTGAAAGGTAACAAAACTCATGCGAAAAATTAAACTACAATAAAAAAATTTTTAAAATGTACTGTTAAATGCTTAGAATGTTCGCTATATGTTACATTACTATTGTTACTGATGTAGTACTAGTTTGTTTAATGATTATGTTTAGATGCTCGTTATCTTCCAATCACAAAAACTGCATGAGACTAAGTTTCGCTTTCTACGAGTTACCCGATCTCGTCCGAGGAGCGGAGGGTCTTTCTCGGGCGATTGAAAATGTCATCAAGCAGCAAAAATAAAATACTTTAACATGGTTAAAGAAATCAATAAAACTAAACAAGTTCACATAAGCATTGGAAATCTCAGACAAAAATAACTTTTGGACGAAATGAGCTCATGCAAAAAAGGCAAGAAAAATTGTTTCGACTGGAAAGCTAAAGGAAGTGCTTTATTCAGATTCTTTCAACACCAGTGTAACGTTACTATGTAAGCGATTGAATTGAAACATGATCCCCACCAGAGTTCCTAATATTATAGGTCGCGACCGAATTGGGTCGACAAATGTCGTTTTGTGGAACAAGTTGTTTTTTTTAATCACCGGACAATTGAGAACGAACTTTTTTGACCTGTGACGTCTCATTTGTGCAACTGGCGACTGTTGCACTGAACTATCTTGTCAGCTCGCCAGGAACATATTCTTCCACTTTGCAGTAGTGCGATCCGCTGAACACACAGAACTAGGTACTGGATAACACAGACGTACGAAGTGGAGCGCAGTATGGCCAACTTAAAACTGCTTGGTAACCATTAGTGCTATAGGCTCGGGTGTGACACAAATCATATATAAGCAAAAGACGCAGAAGTGTTATATCTTATCGCCCCTGTAGCTCAGTTGCTAGAGCCTGGTTAGCCGGGGGCGTGAGGTCCAACCTAAACGTGAGCTTGATTTTTCAGATCTTGCTAAAATTTGTCCGGAAAAGTGGTTTGGTTTCAGCATGGCTGCGATGCCAGGGAACATTGCAAGCAAAAGAGCTACAACCTTCTTTTGTAGGGACAGTACAGTATTTAACACAGATAGAATACTTAATTGTTTACTAGGGGTCGCAAAGAACTTTGTTTTTTGAAACAGAGTCACGAACAAAAATGTTTACTGCTGTAACTCACAAATATGTATGGAGATAATTAAAGTTAGCTCAGTAAATCATTACACCGCGTTGCACGATGTGGGTTGGGGCAAAACGCTCGGCTGAGAGACAACAACATTAGGTTGAGAATCGAGGTTTCGTCACTGAATCAGATAATAATTATTCAGTTGATTCGTGGTTTGTGAGAAAGCTATTCATTGGACTACAATATATTGAGATGAATTGGAGCTGTTTTTGTTTTATAGTAGGTGTTACAAAGATATGGACATGGCTCTAAATAATTACGAGGAGGACGGCCTTTGCTTTCCCAACCAATATTCTCTGCAAGCATCATCAGGAGGGCCGGAAGCATTGAAGAAAGGGTCGGCTTCTACAGGTATTTAGTTGAAATTTTGGTTTTCAATCTTTCGGAGATTTTTGTTTGGAAAAATTGCAAGTTTGGCTTCCAAACCCCGATAAAACGACCATAAAGAACGAAATGCATTCCGAATATAGAGGGTGGAAGAGAAAAGACACTTGAAAAAGATTGCAACTCCTACCGAACTGTTGTCACAATAACTCAAACTTCATCGCTCCTATCAATCACATCAGCATGCAGCAATTACAACAATCAATATAGAACATAGTAGTTCAACTTCCTGCATCCTGCAACGAGCAAATGATACAAGAAACCATACTAACAGTACAAACAACAGTCATATGGCCAAATACGCATAGTGCTAACCCGACCATTAGGCGGGGTGTAGTCAAGGGGGCGAACCAAGACCTAAACCAGTCAAGGGAGCTATAAATAGCAAAAGCGCGCACGAACATCATTATCTGCTTTAAAACGAACGGATCGCACAGGCTGGGTTCCTCGTATAAGTCAATGGAATACCTTTAAAAAGGTCCTCGCATCTGCACTCTTTCTTTTCTATCAATAGCCCTGCCGTCAGATAAAGTTAACACACACATGAAACAGTAAATATATAATAATTTTAAAGATATTTTTTACTTTGTATTGTCAATGAAAGGATTGCCGTGGTTGCCACGTAGTTTACAATCATATATTATATAAAAGGAAAGTTGTTTAACAAGTTCATTGATTTTAACAGAAAGGTTTGGAAGCAATGCTGGAGAGTGACAGAGGGGAGGAGTCGCTTCAGTACGGGGTCACCAAAGGCAATTATAAAACACGTCAGGAGCTCGCTTCGTTTCTGACGAGACAATACGGTCAACCAGTCGACAAGTTCAGTATACGATTTACTTACTGGATTTAGTAATGTAACGAATCATATAAATTAGTTTCGAACCGAAACCGAATATTCGGCCGAATCATTTGTGACGTCACGCAAACACGTACGCTAGTGGTTTTGTCCGATTCGAACCAAATTATTCAGACGAAACCAAATCTTTGTCCAATATTGCTCGATCGGCTTATTTAATTCGGCAAACCAAATTTAGCTTCAGTACATCACTAACTTAACCCAATAGTCTTGCCTGAGAAAAAGTTTCCGCATCAAAAATAAATAAGTAAAGAAACGGCAAAAGGTTTACTTTTAATCGAAAATTTTGAACGGTAAATTAAAATCCTCATCTCGAGTTCATGATTCCACATTAACTGTCTAGTCATGCTGAGTTTTGCATTTGACACGTGTTATTGTGTAAAGAGACGATCTTGTTATTTCGTCTGGCGCCAGTCTGGCTGTGGATATGATGATGCAGATGTTCCATCCTGAACAACCACTGTTTATTGAGGATCCAACCTACTACGTCATGGCTAATTGTGGATCGAGGAAAGTCAGTCAAAGTTTAATTCAACAAACTGTTTTAAAATTGCTTTCAAGGTTGCAGTTGGTGACTGTGGCTTTGGACTAGTTCGTAAGCTATGCCCAAACACAGGTTTTGCACAATGTCTGCAGTCCACTACTTGTAGTGGTTCATATACCTTTGTATATTTTAAATTGTTATAAGCTCACCTTTGTGAAACATCATAAAGTTCACAGACTTCGCAGCCTGTGAACCTTATGATCAGAATATTAGAGCTGTGATCGCCAAATATAAAGGGCCTGCGCAGTGGGGCGATCCTGCCATGCTATGCGAAAACGTGCAATTACTTCTGCTTTTTTCAAATTATTAAACGTGCCGTATCAGTCTATATGTGTTAAATTCTTTCTCTGATTGGCACTCTTTTGTAAAAGACTGACTTTTGTAATGTAAACAGTACACAAGCTGAGAAAGAATTCTGCTTTTTTAGACTTTACATTTTAGACTTTTTTTGGGGTGGGGATTTGGAAATATATCCTAAATAATTACACTAAATTTCTTTGGATTTAAGAACAATCCGATCGCGATCCCACTTGAAAAAGACGGAATGGACTTGGATATTTTGGAGGAGAAGTTAAAGCAAATACCTGCTGATATTCCGGTTCGAACACCTCCGTACAAGGCGGTCGCTTACGTCATGGTCTCTCACCAAAACCCGTCAGGCGTATCATATTCCCCAGGTATTACCGAGGCCGGTTTTATGATTCAGACTATTGAAAACTTTACAGCATAAAAGTGTTAACGTCTTCGGAAAGCATTTGCACAACCTTTTTTTGATAAATTGTTTATTCTTTTGATGAAAGCCCAAATCTAGCAACTTGATCTCTTCCGCAGAGAAACGTGAACGTCTTGTGGAACTTGCGAGAAAGTACAACATGTTGGTGATTTGTGATGACGTATATCACACTCTCAGCTTCGAGCGCGACACGAAAAATTCCAGGTATTCCGTCCAGAGGTTGTTTGCGTACGACAAGAAGGATGAACCGAATTACAAAGGTTAATACAACACTTTAATAAACAGGAAATCCGTATATTCTCCACTTTGCATATCCTTCATTATTTTTACTTACAAGTGTATTTTTTACGTCAAGATATGTTCAGAATATTTGGCTTTAAAAAATCGTCAATTTGTCATTGAGTGTCTCACAGAATCACAAACAGTTGTCAAAAATATTCCTTTAATTAACTTGTTTTTGGCTTTTTTTTGCATAACCCCTGCAAGTGAAGAATGTATATAAAAATGCAACGAAACAAGCACCTTGCTACAGACAGGTATTTTATTTCTATGTCAGGAAATGTTGTTTCTGTTGGATCTTTCTCGAAAAACTTGGCACCTGGTCTAAGGTTCGGATGGATCGAGGCACCCAAGGCATTCGCTGATGCATTCGTTGACACTTATGCAGTGGTTGGAAGTTGTGGCATGTGCCCGTTTGTGGGGGGAATTCTGACCGAGTTGATGAAAACTGATTTGATCGACGACCATGTGAACTTCTTGAGGCGTAATCACGAGGTTAAATTTTGCCTTTTTATTACATACTAACAACTTTCAGTTTCTTTGTCACTAAATTTGTGTTTTTTTGAAAACTCAATAGTATTTAAACCAAATTCAGTGGTGCCAATAATATGATTTATGTGAGCTGCATAGAGATGTGGAAGTCTCACCACAAAGTGGAAGTCTTTGCCCGGCAGTTTGGTCGGCAAAGTCGTGTAAGAGTTACACCAAGCTGTACAAATGAGACCTCATAGGTCATCTGTATGCAGCTTACATAAACTCGTTAAAGTTGATAAACTTTGCAAGGTATTAATTTATGAATTCTATAAGGAACGGTGCCTGAAATTAATGGAAGTTTTTGAATCGAAATTGGCCAAATATGGCGTCACGTTTCACCGTACATCTGGCGGGTGCTTTTTATGGCTGGAGCTGCCGCAAGATGTCAGTGCAGATGACGTGTTGGTGGAAGCCAGAACGAAGGAAAAAGTTTCTTTTCTTCCAGGGACACGGTAAAACAAACCAGCAAAATTGTTCAAATAAAACAAGTTTTACAATAAAATATAAATGCTATATGTTACAATATTATACTTTGTATTGATAATGGTTGTAAAAACAATCGAAACGTTTACATGAAGTTTTCCAGCACTGTATGGGCTATTCTGTTCATATTAATATTATACTTTATTTGATGAATACTTTCAGGTGTTCGTTATCTTCCAAGCACAAAAACTGCTTGAGATTAAGTTTTGCATTCTACGAAATATCCGATCTAGTCCGAGGAGCGGAAGGTCTTTGTCGGGCGATTGAAAATGTCATCAAGCAGCATAAAAATTAAACAAAAATCACTTTGCGCTCATTGTTTTAATGCAAATAAACATTCTTGTTCAAAGTTGCTTTTGGACGGATAGGAGGACATTATGGTCGACCAAGCGTTAATGGTACATTGGTATTAAAATAATTAAAAGTTTTAACTTGCTTTGGCAACCATGCAAATGTGTAGGCAGATAGTCACTATTGCTGAAGCATATTAGAAAATAGTACATCAAAATACAATGTATATATCCTAATACCACCAAAATATACGGTTTGATTGGATTTTATTTCACCTGCGCTTAAAAATGAAGCAACTGTACAATCGTCGATTGCAAACAATGGCACAGAAGCAGCAAAGTTCACTGGCACTAATAC
Source organism: Ascidia mentula (assembly GCF_947561715.1). NCBI lineage: Eukaryota > Metazoa > Chordata > Ascidiacea > Phlebobranchia > Ascidiidae > Ascidia > Ascidia mentula. The sequence goes on from NC_138569.1 coordinate 2,426,261, forward strand.
TCGTATGTTTTCGTGCACGCAACTTTTATGACTTGACGCCAATTCACAAAAATACTGCATTGACGGCTGATTGGGCCGAAGTCGGCACAGGAAAGATACGATACGCAGAACCAATCACAATAAAAACAGACAAAAAACTGAGGCCCACAACCTTCTATACGAGAGACTTGGCCTTGTGTGCGCAAAGCAATTGCCGGCAAAGCTTTGCGGGGAAAGTTTTTTACCTTTGATGAACAGCAATACAGTATCGAAAACGTGTTAACAGACATACTGTCCAACTTGCACAAGCGAAAACAAAATGAACTACAGCAAAAGACAAGGAGTATAAAATGAATATAAAAATTGCCCATGCGTTTTAAACATAGATATTGTGTACTTAAACAGGTGACTATACGTACAATACTGTGGATTTTGCCAACTAAAAACAAACAGGTGGACGTAATGGAGTTGTCGTAAAAAACAAGTTAGAATCGGCTCAATTTTCTTCACAAACTCCAACATAAAATGGCATCACTGACGATTTGGCCAAGTTTTGTAAAAAATACTGGATCAAAATATTTTGACAGGTCATGAATTGCAAAGGAGTGAAGTAAATATTTCGCTTCGAATTTTTTGGCTACGCAGGAAGACCTTTTAGTACAGCTCTCAAAGAACGATTACACAGCGAAGAGTTCTTCGTTACAAAGTGTACCCAGCACAGTGCGCGATCATTTGGATTGTGTTCTGTTTGTGAGTTAGGCGTGCAATGGACAGTAGCGCCAACAGCAAATGTTATACAAAGCCGGAAGCCTGAATGATATTTGCTGCGTGCAGACAAGAAAACAAAAGAATTCTTCGCGAAGCCTATATTAACCGATATTTTCCTCTGCAAATTCAATACCTTGTGTAAAACGTGGACGTGTTGTGTTGAATAACCCCAAAAATGCTGATCTAACAAAACAATTCGTGTCCCCTGCAAAAAGTTGGGGCTTCTACAAATGACCTCGCACATTCTCTCTTAACACATGCATTCCGCTATCCATGGAGGCATCATCGTCATCAGTGGTGACGTCACTCTCAGACGTAGTAAAGCTTGCCGCCCGCATTCGGATATGTGGGAATCCGTTGGCAGGAGAACGATATTTTTCCGACGGGGGATCAACGTCTGGAATGTAATAACCAGGCGGGGCAGAAGCTGGGTTTCGATGGATCACCCGCCCCAACGGGGGCTCGTTGTGGCTCCGACTTGAGGCTTCTATGGCCGGGTAAGTACCCAGAACTGACGAGGGGGGTATGAAAGGGTGGGGTTTGTTCATTATCGCCCGCCTCATGCGGCGCCACCCGAGGTAATGCATCTCGAGGATGTTTATCAGGAGACAAGTTGCTCCCACCACGAACATGAAGTAGAGGAAGATCGTCTTCTCCATTGGGCGCGATATGTAGCACTCAACGATTTTCGGGCATGGGTATCGGATGCATTCGAACGTCTCTGGGACCGTCAACTTGTACAGCAGATACTGAGGTCGATAAATATGTTAGTGCGACTCAAAGATGCAGAACACGAGTCAGAAAACCAGAAAGCAGGAAGAGATTTTTCGTAAGCTTCCTGACTAATGTGGTTTGATTTTGCAGAATGCGTTCGTTTCAAACATAAAGAAATACGCCAATTTAATTTTGTTTTAAAGCCCATTTTATCGACGTTTTAGGTTCAGTATAGAATTTATCTCATCTTGCATAAAAATCTTGAGATGTCTTTTACCATTAGCATAGATGCTCGTACAAATTTAATCTTAGATTTAACTGCATAATATTGTACAATTAACTATGAAGTACCCAACTGTGTCCACGTATCCCAAGTGGCGTTGGAATAATGTTGAATTACGCCAAGAAACCTTTTTATTGTAAAAATTTATCCACTTTTGAGTACATGACACAGCGCTTACCTGCAAGTATATGAACGCTCCTTCAACACAAGTCCTGAATATAACTTGCAGAACGTAAGCTCGCAAGATGACTTGCTTCGCGTTTTTTACTTTTTTCTCTCGACAAACCTGAACAAGACAACAGAAATGAACAAGTGTGAATGAGGGAACAGGCAAAACCACGACACCTTCTCGTATTTCGGAGGAGCGGGCGACGCATCTCCGTTTCTGCTGTCATGGTAGTCGTAGAAAACCTCGACACTGTGGGACTTTTTCGAGTTGTTGGAGCTGCGCGAATGTTTCGACTCCGATCTTGATAAAAAAGTTTGCTGATAAGTTTATAACAGCACTATACACCCTTTAAGTTTAACGTCAGAGGAAACCAAGGTAGTGAGTTTTTTGTTTATAATCTTCCAAAACGAATCACAGTAAACAAACAAAAGCGCATACTATACTATGGGTTAAAAAATCGTAAATTGAAAGATTAAAGCTATCAAATTGCTGATCAGCCAGACGTTGCATAAATGTGTTAAACACAGTATCTGATTTATGTTTAAAATTTAATTCCTGAAGCTCCACAATCTTAAAAAAACGCAGACTAATAATTTTGTGTCGAGGAACGGTTAATCGCCCCGACGTGATTGCAAGGATTTAAACACTTGTACGCCTCAAGCCAATTACTACTTACAAGTATGGGATAATTGATGGGTGACGTCAAGGCTACTGTAAACTATTTGAACTATGCCTGTGATCGTCAGCACTAAAAAGCTGAGAACTTACGATGTATGAGTTAAAGGACCTAATTGTTGTTCAGAAGGTTAACCAATCTCAAAACGTTTTGTAAAAGCTAATAAAAGCTATGTCTCAATGACGCTCAGTTAACCAGTTATGCAGATAATGAGAAACTAATGGAAACCTCGGAATTGAAAGTTGCTCATAAAAAGTCATTTTATACAAAACATAAAGAAGCTAAAATCGTCGTAGCTGCAGACAAGGGGTGGTGCCTGGGGTGAAAAAAATTTTCGGTTACAAAACATCGAAATTCCTCACTTTCTGTCTTCCAGTCGTCTTTTATTGGATGCCGCGTATCTCCAAGAAGTCTGGGTTCCCGCCTCTTTTTGAGCTTCCGCTCCGTCGGGTTTGCTCGGGAGCAAGGCAAGCTTGTGCATGGCGAATATTATGAATATCTGCAAAAAAATAAGTCAAAATTTTAACAGGTATTTATATTGGTACAAAACGTTTGGAGTTCTTTACTTTCAATGGGAAAGCCAAAGTTAATGCGCTAAACATTGTCAAGCAAACGTTTTGAACACTGGTGTGCTCATCATCAGTGCTATGAACTCACTGAGTTAGGAATTTATTATAGGGTGTACATATGCTCAAGTTTTGAAAAAAAAATTTAGAGGACAACTTTGTTGTATTCTCACCACACTCGGAGTTCCAGTGGCAAGAATTTGAAACGCCCAGAACCTGATGTGTGAAACTGGAGCAAATATGTTGTAACAAACCTGCTTACAACCTGTCAAAAAAAACATCTGCAGTAAATCATTCCGTCTCCGACGAACGAGCCCATGTCGCATTGAGTTTTACTATACGGTTGTCTGGAAATTCGAATTCCTTTATCGAAGATTTGTTGTGCTTTGGTTGCAGTGTTTACAAGATAGGCATGAAAAGGTGCAATTTTGCAGAATTAAAACAAATTGGACCAAAATTTGCTGCATTTCCACTAATGCGATTTAGTTTCGGTCAACTTGTGACTTTTTCTGACAATGCCAACAAAACTTGGGATAGTTGAAAAATTGCCGAACAATTGGTTACAAACTTACCCGGTTGTCTTGTATTGCAAACGAATTCGTCCTGTTCATCGGAGTAAACAGTATCGCCGATACTCGCCACAACGATAATTCGGAACACGAACATTATCGCGATCCACCACTTTCCGAGCAAAGTGGAATGCGACGCCGAGTGTTCAATAACCTTTTCTAAAAGATGCCACGCCATGGCGCCCTTGGTTTGTTTGCTTCAAAGGAGAAGTTTTCAAGGCGAAACAAAACTAATAAAAAGTGACTTTGTATATATATTTGTTCTATGGTATATTTGGTAGTGATCCTATATAAAAGAGAGGGGTATTGCGTTGAAACATGCATCACATATCAGATTAGCGAAATACTTAACATTCACGATAGAAGCAACAAAATATCTTTCCAGAACACGATACAAAACAATCACAATTTTTCATATATTCATTCCATAACAGCTGACGTCATCACTCTCGCCGAAAAAACGTCCGCTTTTGAGCATCACATTTTATCCCTTTACATTTTCGGTTCAAGTGCACTCTATCCCTTCACAACGAGCGTACATAGGCTCTGTGGTGTAAAGCACGATATCTTATACGGTCATGCACCCGTTCACATTGTTGTGTCTCGCCGTAGTAATCACAGACACGCAGCAGGCTCGAATACATCGAACATCAAATGTCGACTTCGTGTTTGATGAATTTACTGTGTGACTACCGGCCCTTTTCTCGTTTGAAGCCAGAAAAACAACTTCAACAACATCGACTAATTAACTTTTTACGCTCGGTGCATTTCTTTTCAACCAACTCAAGTTAATATGGTACAGTAGCATGGCGACCCTGAAATTTTGGTGGCGGCAAATATTGAGGAAAGTTTTAAAACGTTGCCTCACTAATATGCAGAATACTGTTAGGCGATGTGGCATAATAAAAATTTAGCCACAAAATGGATATTTAAAACACCGAAAATTAAAGAATTTTTAAACGTACTCGAATAGGTTTGAACAAATGTATATTATTCGACACTAAAATTACCAAATAAAGGTGGTTTTGACACGGTCAGCTACAACGTATACGTGATGAATTTAATAGCAGCTTTCTCAAAAATTTAACAACCACGGTTGAGCAACTTTTCGGGTTTATCTAAGTTATCATTATTTATATTTGTCACTAAAGCACACATGAAATGACAATCAACATCCTACTCAATTCTACACGGCTACGTTAAGGTCACGTTAGTTATTCCAAACCGTAGGTGAAACGCGTAGGCTTCTTCCACCTTGGCCTCCTTTGAACTAAAAGCTTTGAAACGAAATTTTACTGACATTTATTCTCCAACCAAATGTTGCGAAAAGCTTCGAACGTGATAGGGAACGTTTGGAAAGTAGGCAACGCATCCTGGGTCACGAAATCTATTATTTGCGCAGAAACGTTTTATTTGTTGAAAAAACAGAACTAAATCAAAAACATTTGGGAATTTTTTCGCACTTTTCTCAGCAAACACGTCCTTTATTATTTGAACATGCTGCTTTTATGGCGAGTCTCGAGACGGCGAAGTTATGTGAGGTTGTTGTAAAAGCGACTGGTCCTGTTCAAACAATCTCCTCTTCGAGTTCGCTTTTATGCCGGGCGTCAAAACAAGCTCATAAAAAAGTGAGTTTCGCGATAGTTAAGTTCGGATATGACGGATGCCAGCACACATGATCAACAATATAAAGATATCGCAAACATTTAGTTTTATAGGGAGCTCACAAATTGCCAAACCTAAGGTTTTCTTATATATGATCATTATTTAAAGCGCAAAGGAACCTTCTGTACAAATTAACTTGTATAGCCCCCATAAAAACCGACCGTCGCGTTTTCAGCGATTCGTCAAAAAAAGAAATTTATAAAAATTAAAAAATAAGTTACGTATGAAAACACGCAACAGGTTTAAATCATTTTAAACTGACCGAAATGTCGACTTCTTGTACATTTTGTTTTATTGATAAACCATTCTGTTTAACCCAATTTTATGAAAATGACTATATCGTCTTGTCTTTTAATGTCGACCTCTTGTTGTAAACAAACTCGTTGCTGCTTTTCTACCCTGGGACAAATTTTCAGCGGTAAAAAGTAATTTGACTTGACTTCTTGACAAGATAAAAATAAAAACTTGTCTACACAATGCCCAAACTTTTCATAAAGACTTTCTACTCCTTTCGTCCCACTTGAAAAATACCATCGCTGTTATACTGCATTCCATAAGGCGTCACCTATTTCTGACAACATAAACAAAGACCCTTAAAACGGCGCATTTTCTACTCTTTCAAAAAACCTGACTGAATCCTACCAAGTTTATTATTTTAACGCAAACTTGTGGCCCCTGTTGGCGGCCATTAAAAGCGGCCCTCCCTTAGTCGTAGACAATTCTTGGCAAATGATGCGAAAACGCAGGTTCCCTACGTTAGCGTAACTCGAGTGGGCAGAGTTTTTCGGTGGTATTCAACCGCACTCGACCGTTTAGGCTGCGAACTTCCCGCAGATATCCATCAATCCGCGCAAAACTGGCGACGGCGGCTCTTGTCTATCGGGCAAAGGACGCCGAAATATACGAGAGCGAATTTCGTAAGAAAACAATCCCCAGTGTCCAGTCGTGGGAATATTGGTAAATTCGGTGACTTAATGGAAACCACGCACATACGGAAGAAATGTTTGGGGCCGCTGACATAACGGGCGACGATATTTGATCCACATTCCTCGCCACAAACTCCTGCCATACAGCTGTTCCTGCCATACACATCAGACATCAAAACACTATCTTAGGTCACTTGTTACTTCCTAATACAGTAAGACTAATGGCGGAAGTTATCGTTAAAGACATTTGGCAGAAAATACTTCGAGAGTAATAACTGTTATGTCAGCTTGAAACCAATTCCAATAGTTTTGCGGTGACAGACTAACTGAACATATCCCCTAATTATAGAGACGATACACATCTTTATCGCAACCTACCAGTCAACGATACCATCTATCGTCTTTGTTTAAACACAACCCGGATTCTGCGGTGTCATAAACTGCCCATTGTTACGTCACACACGGCCTCCGGGCCCAACTACAAGCTCATCTTGACTGATCCGAGTCTGATAGCCCAAGTTTAAACCGTGATTATCTAAATCGTTCTGACGCCAACGGCTATGTTAGCGGTTTTGTTCCTGGCAGATAAAAAAAATATTAACTCCATATCTCTCGTATGTGACCTTGATTAAGATGTCGATGGCCATTTTGGCTTTCTGCTCAATTCGCCGCCAAATACTTGTTATAGTTAAAACCACAGTTTGTCAGTAAACGACTACTGACTTTTAATAACTTAACTGTGTTACACAAATCTGTGTCCAATTCTCTCTGTTAACTTCACCATATACATTTGTATGCAGAAGTTCTTGAAGATCAACAAGTTCCTAATGTTGTTTTACGACGTCAAAGCGCCTTTGTGTGCCATCAGATTAAATCTCAAATCAACTTTGCTTGTTCAAAATCAAAACTTTCAGTTAATGCCCAACTTCCAAATCACATTCAAAACAGTTTTTTCGCCTAACGGAAACGTTTGGCCACACAGCGAACCAGCAAAGCCCAAAAGCGTCAGGTAATACAACTGAAAAGTTCGAAGAAAAGTGTCCCATTGTGATGTAGTAACGACAGGGAGTCGCTCTTTTGACCGTAGCCGCCGTATCAAAACACACCCGATTTGGCAATAAAAATATTGCTGGTACACTTAATGCCTAGAGCACTGTATAATGTGGGGATTAGTGTCAGTGATAGACCCACAATGTCAGATGCACACTTCAGTCTGTCCACTGTCCACTGGTCATCTCTTCGTGACATTTCAACCCCATATTTCACAGGGGATCAAACATGTAAAGGGAGAAACTTTTTTGCACTGGAAATTTAGTTGGTGATTTGGTGATTGATATTTATAACAAACTACATTGGACAAGTATTTCCTGAATTTCGAATTGACATTACGCTAAATTAAACCCGGCCAATATATTTATTCAATTTGTCAAAAAAACTTTCATAATGCGTTTTTGTGTTGGTGAAATAATTTAAACCTGCTTTAACTTGGATATCATCGAACCCGCTTTGTTTATTTTGGCATCTTCATGTTTACGGCGCTCCATGGAAGAATTGGACTTAATTTAATTAGAACAGCGGTCGTGCGGGAAGTCGGAAAGCAAGAAAACAAATCAAATATTCTACACGGTTTACCACGGCAAAATTTTGTTCCACAATGGAAAAGCGTCAATTAAAAAATAATAACTTTGTCATAATCGGGAACAAATCTACCAACATTATAACACTGAAAAACAATTGCGCGTTTTTCAAAATTTTAAAGTTGTTTGTTGTGTTTTAAAATTCAATTGACCCAAGTCGAACCTAACGGCTTTGGGCACTTTATTGAAAAGCCAGATTCGAAGAGGGCCACCCACGAGCATCTATTATCTCACAAACTTATGACGTAACTATATTACGTGACAAATCATATGACAGAGCCAAAAACAGATACCTAGGACAAAGAAATTTTAGACTGAAACCGGTCCTTCGAAAGAAATGTGATATATGTTTGTTGCAAGAGCACTTTGTTAATGTTTGGTTTTAGTTGAAGTTCAGCATACCATGCAATGTTTTGATTGATTCGTTGCTTTCCAAGCATGACACAATACATTGACCGCATAATATTCCGATGAAAGATCGGCTGTAGACGGAATGAAAAAATCATAGAAAGCTTTTTACAAAAAATGTTTGCCAGTTATATTGTACAGAAACCAATTGAAATTAAACTAATTGCGTATTTAATTTTTAGATAGAGGTCACCATGGTTTAATTTCACAAAGGATGCATTACTTGAAAAAAATGTTTAATCCCACTTTTGAATGTACATGCCAACGGAACACCTGTCCTTAATCCTACTCTTAGTAAAGGATTTTTTTAGGGCTTTGGTAGGACCGGATTACAAGCAAACGTCTCGTCACGCTTCACAGAACAATGCGTATAATTGTTCCCGACGTGTAGGTGAAAGACCAGGGGAGGGCGTCTCGCTTGTTGCAAAAGGTTTGAAATCTTACCTTCCGGCATGTCAAGATTATGCGCAAACAAATCGTACGTGCAAGACGCAACTTTACTCGTTGTTTCACTGTGTACGACACTGGTACAGTTCTTCAACCTTAACATCGCCAACATTTCAAACATGGAATAAGAAAGATCTACGGACACTGCGAATTGTTTGCTTACACCATTCTGTGGACGAAAGTTATCTAACAGTTACCTCACAAATTATGTGACACAAATCAAATATATATCGAAAAAGAGATTGTGTTGCTATGCTAAAGATTTATCAAAAACACTTAGTTCAAACCATTATTTTTTGTTATGATCAATTCTGTTAATCTCCTTTGTACATAAAAATATCGCCTAAACCAACAAACATTTACTTTTTTAAAAATCTGTTTATTTGATTGTATGATTTCTATTGCATTTGCGGGACTGTCCCAATGTTGAAATATATTTTTTACGGTTGGTGTAATATGCAAGTAAGTCCAGGTTACATTTTGATGAGGAAATAATTATACAGGGAAAAACATATGATCGTGTAAGCATGAAATTATATTCAATTAAATGTACGTAAATCTTTTAAATAGCTAGATGCCAAAACAATGTTACATGAAAACTCGGAAAACCTTGTTTTTTGCGGCGATTACTCATGTGAAACCGAAAACCCTGACTTACGTCCAACTACCAGCTACCACTACCAGATTGGCAAAAACCTGTTGACAAAGCTTAGTTTACTCGCAAAGACATTTTGGAAAACAAGCCTGCTGTTGTGTAACTATTAAATTCGATGCGGCCGATTCTTGGAAGTCAGGAATTTGGTGCTCGACTAAACAAAGATACAGCAGCAAAAATATTCAACACTTTTGCAAGGTACTGTGTGGAATTGGAAAGATACCATTTGGCTTTTGCCATAATAGACACTTTTATTCGGAATGATTCTTAGAATCGATTAACAAGATATTTTAAAGTGCATCATGTATTTGTAACATATACCTTTTTATGCATTTAGTTAAATAACCAGATGCTATACGGAATTCCAAATCATAGAAAAACATGTGCCAGATTGGAAAGCTTGTTTTTTGTGAAAAAGATTTTTTTCGGTGATAGTTAATTGTGCGGACGATCGCATCATTTCTTGGCATATTAATGCATTTGCTAATTAGTATTGCGTTGATTACCGGTAAATTTTCGCAAACGTTTTGACATTTTTGCAATCTGGAACACGTGCATTGCAGATTATGCAAAGGTGACGAGATCTATGTTGATGCAGCTCATGCTCTCCCAGAAAGTGAGCATTGTCTTGGTTCCATTCAGGAGGTTCACCAGGAAAATGTTATGGTAACTACAAAAGCTTCTCCTTGGTTTGGATGCGATTTAACTGCAGAAAGTGTTCGTCTTCAACTGGAGAAAAGCCTAGAAAGGTTGAAGGCAAGTTTTCTATGTAACGAGCCCTTTTTGATGGGGCAACTATTAATTACTGTGAACTTTCATGCACCTATGTGTGGGCATTAAATTTTAGTTCACATTTAGCCAGCCACATGCCATGGTTGAAATTTAGAATAATGTTTTTTGAATGAATACCACAATAATGTAAATTGTTTAAACATGCTAATGTTCTTTGTTATTGTGCTTTTGTAGCTTTCAAAAGTTGACTCATTTTATCTTCATTCTCCTGACCACAATACACCGATCCTACAAACTCTCAAAGCTGTTAATGATCTTTATTTGGAGGGAAAGTTTAGTGTGTTTGGTTTGTCAAACTATGCTGCCTGGCAAGTTGCGGAGGTACAATTTATCATATGCTCCCAGGCAGTAAAAACTATATTTATTAAGCAATGCATCTTATTGTTTTTAACAGATTTGCACCATTTGCAAGCACAATTCCTGGGTAATGCCCACAGTTTGCCAAGGTAAAGATAAATATAACACAAGCAAAACAATATTCTACATAATAAAATAGCTGAAATGTAGATAACATTGATCTTATTATCTTCTGTGCCATTTTATTACTATGATATAAGTTTCTGGCAAAACATTTCATGAGCAATTCCAAGAATAATGTTTTTTCATTTTGGATGTTGGTCACCCAACAAAAGAGCTTGCTGAGTTAATTTAACTTTATGCCTTGCAGCATCATCAAAAAATTGTCGCAAAACAGATTCAATAATTCTTTGCATTATTCAAAGGAATGTACAACTGTTTGACCAGACAAGTTGAGAGAGAGTTAATACCATGCCTACGCCATTATGGAATTCGTTTTATTGCCTATAATGCTTTGGCATATGGATTGCTTAGTGGTAAATACAAGTATCATGATCTCAGTTCAGGCAATGCAGAAGGAAAGTTTTTTATACAACATGAATGGGCTGCACACAATCAAAACAGGTACACTTTTGTGCTGTTGAACAAAGTGAATTTACTTTGAGGCCAATTTTATTTCAACTTGATTCTGACATGCCTACTTTTAGGTACTGGAAGAAAAAGAACTTTTTGTCAACCCTTGAAATCCAAACTGCACTTGATGAAATTTATGGAACCAATGCTGTTTCCCTTCCAGAAGCTTCTCTTCGGTAAACTTCCTTTAACTTTACTGAGTGTTTTTTAAAACTATGTTCATAGAGTAGAATGCAAATGTTTTCATTTTGTGACTTCAAAAGCAAAGTCACAGGCAATAGTTGATGCTTTTGAAATGGTAACGTAACAATAACGACCACCCTTTAAACAGGTGGCTGTGCTACCACTCTGCACTAGACAGCAGTAAAGGGGATGGCATACTACTTGGTGTGTCATCTGATGATCAAATTGTGTCTAATCTCCAAGCTTTTGAAGCTGGTCCTCTGGATGAATATGTTGTGGAAAAAATTAACAAGGGTTGGGATCGCACTGGAGCAGATTGCCCAGATTACATGAAGTGATTTGTTTACGGCCTAATGTATTGATGGTATAGATATGTACTTGCTTTCTATGTGGCAGATTGGGTGCCAGTGCTGGAGTAGAGTAGTTTGTGGTTCTTTTCATATTGTTATTTGCATCAAGTCCTTATATGCAATACATTCATTTTCAATTAAAACATTGTTTTGTGATTGATACGAATTTCTGCTGATGTTTCTACCTTAGCTCCCGTATACAAAAGAAAGTAGCTCTGTGCAGCTCGTTCCTCTAAATACACAAAAGACATTGCACAAAGCATAAGCAAACTTTAATAGCATGATAATGCAATATTTTATACTACATGAATCTAACTTTTTTAGGAAAAACTCTTGAAGAAGTTTGCTGAATAACCAGAAAAAAAAATTTTAGCCAAAAAAATTTTATACTTTTTGTCAAAAATCAGATGTTAAAAGACGCAATATAAATTTAGTACTCCAGAATGGGAACATGGTATAGATGTAAGTTTGGTAACACACATTCAAATAATTGTGCTTTTTTGTATTCTTGCATAGTGCTGTAATAAGATACACAAACTGAGTAGTAAAATAAATAGCTCAGCAACTGCACACATATTTACTCATTTTCAAACACACACAATAACATAGTTTGCTAAAAAGTTAAATTTTAAAAAGCACCAGAAAATAATTTGCAAACTGTAAAAAAAATTTAGAATAACTTCCATCCCGAAAGATCTTTTTTCCATAAAAAAGGTGCTCAAAACCTACAAATATATACCCTACTGCTGTATGTTCTTGAACAACTACATACCAAATAACATTTGCAATATACTTGGTAAGTCAATAAGAAAGGTTTCTAATGTTTGCTTGTGTCTTACTTCTCTTCTTCAGGGCCATTTGTTTGAATGGAGTTTGTATCAACAATGTTACTGATCGTGCTATGCTGTTGTTTTCTAAACACCATTCCATCTGGATCGTGGATAGTTTTGCCAGTAACATAACACCATCCTACACCTTCCAGCAGGTGTAAAAGTTTAACAAGAAGTAGCGATTTGGACTTGGGATCCAGTGGCTTACTGAAGATGTATGACTGGTAGTTGTCCTCAGTTGTCATATTAACATTCAATTTGGAAAACTGCATGAAGGCCTGATTTATAGCAGCACAAACCTCACCTTCCAGTTTTGGACTTGCTGTTACTTCATACTGGATTTGCAGGGGATTGTATATATGCAAAAATGCCATGAAACACCCATAAGCTGACTGAGTCAGTTCTTGTTTAAAACATTAAACAAGTTATTTTACAAAACATTTTGAGTTTTACGAAAAATTGCTGTGATATACTGTACAAATCTAAAAAAAGACAAAATTGTATTTAATTTGAAACCAAATTAAGACAGCTATTAAATTCTTTTTTAATATTTGCTTACCAATGACTTGTATAACCCTACACAGTTTCATATCCCATTTTTTTAACACAATACAACGTAAAACCGTGATGATACGACATGACTTGGTGACATTCATAATTCATAAAAACATGTGTTGGTAAATATTTTGTAATTATAAGTCGCTTGATTCATTCGGCCATTTACCACACTCAACCATTTTCCATGAATCCTCAACACCTCTTGTCATTTCACGCATGAATGAAAATTCATGCACGACTGTACCTTTAACAGGGAGAACAGATATTTTACTTTGTTTTTCTATGTTTTCATCCATAAATTTCATAACTTTTTTTCGCACATTTCCATAGTTGACCATTTTAATGTTTATAGCAAGAATGGCATGCACGTCACTGTTGTCTTCTTTTGCAGTCACTTTCATTCCCAGTGTTGGGAAATAGAAATAAAAATCTTCAGCTTTTGCATTCCCTACAGTTTGTTTTTCTTGTTCTGATAAATTTTCCCAATTCTGCTCCAAGTTTGCCTGGCAACTGCTGTCCATAAGTTCCGAAAGACCTTGATTTTCGTTGCTTTCCAATATATCCAAGATTGACTTCAACGCATGTGGACAGAAAGTGACGAATTCTTTCAAATCAAACTGTTGGCGAAAGTATCCCCTGATCATCATCCCAAACAATGCATTTTGCAACATTGCTAAGGGACGGAAATTTAATGCAAAGCCTTGCATTTGCACGTTTCTCTTCGACTCCGTCAAAACTTTAAAACTTGCTGCTCCGTTACGCAAAAGGGTTGCGTTATTTAAACGCGCTAGTGCCGAGAGTGTCATCATTTTTGCATGAAAACTTACCGGCTCCACTAACGCAATACAACACCAAACAGAAACAATCAGTTTCGTCGCTGTATTGCACAATCCCTACAGAGAGTAAGGAGTCTAATTGCAATTATTGCATCACATTATTATAACGTATATAATGAAAAACCAACTAATATTTGGCCAATTACAAACTTTTTTTAATTCTTTTACAACAACTTTGAAATTATACGCATGACTTGTTTTGTGCTTTGACCATAGAAACTTTAAATTTTTACAAATATGCGTAAGGCGAATAATCTTATTTAAACAGACACAGTTCTTAAGCATTTAATCAATTTTGTCTCAGCATTCATCATACGGACAAGCCTGCAGTTTGAACTAACGATTACTTGGTGCAGTCAATTTGAATTCGTATGACAAGAAACGTTCCTAACCAACTTTCTGCATTTAACAAATCTGTCCAAAAACATGAAAAAATGTTATTCAAGAAATGTTATCATGTATTGCACACATATCTGAAAAGCAATAAACGAAACATACGTAGCAATCAAAGCATTTTTGCTTACAACGTAGCAAACATTTTTTTTTTCATTCTGCTTTCTGTGCAGATTATGAAAAGTTGCTACATTAATATGAAATATTAATGGTGGTGTGTCTAAATATGAGCGAATCAAACGCATTAACTTGCTGCTCTTAACGCCAAACCACAACTTTAAATTTTTAAAACTTGGTGACAGACTTCATGGCACATTCATACAACAGAGGCCACGCTGGGAAAGTACCAAAGGTCGACGAATCAAATCAAAGAGACCAACACAGGCACTATGAAATCCAAAATAGCGCCTCTCTTTGCCTATTGTGACATGAAGAATAATACTTGTTTAAATAAAACAAACTTAGCATAATCACGTCATCAGTTGACAACAAGACCAGCTTTGGCAACAAGTTGAGTAAAAAGTGACGCAGAATTAGTGAGAAGTTGCTTCGGTTCGTCAAATTCAACTATTTTGCCGTTTTCCATCACGATTACGCGCTCACTGTCCAAAATAGTCTCCACTCTGTTTCAAGAAGGTGGTGTTTATCATTTCGTGTTTTTTTTTACTTAAAAATTGCCCGAAAACATTCGCAACAATTCATCATTTAAGATATATAGTGGCTCACTCTCAAAAACTAATGATTGTGTCAATATTAGTGTATTTGCACAGTTCATTCTTCGACATGTTCGGAAAATAAAGTTAAAAACAAGAGACCAAACCAGTTATTCTAACAAGTCAAAAATCTTGTACAATATTTTCCAAACATGTGAAAACGATATCGCGATGCATTTGCAAACACCACGCCCGATAGTTACCTGTGAGCGATGGTTAACACAGTACAATCCCCAAAACATCGTCGTACAGTTTCTTGTATCAAAGTGTCAGACTGGCGATCAACATTGGCTGTTGCTTCATCCAGACATACAACCTATAAAGCGGTTATGTTATTCAAGTCTCTATCGTAACAACTGACTGCTTTTAACATTTCAGTATTTTTGTTGCAACAACAACCTGTACATCCTTCAGCAAAGCTCTTGATAGACACACTAGCTGGCGCTGTCCCGTCGACAGACGTCTTCCGCGTTCTCCTACGTCACAATCGAGACCTCCCATGCCTTCTACTGCCCTCCGGAGGCCGCAACTATCCAACGCTGCCCAAAGCTTGGCGTCAGTGTCTGGGCCGGGCAAGTGGTTGCCTGTTGGGTCTAAGTTTTGTCGCAAGGGGCCGCTAAAGAGAAACGGATCTTGGGGAATCACCGCCATTTTTGATCTGAAAACAAATCAGTTCGGAAACAAAAGAATTGTGTCGTTTTTTCAGATTTGGAATAACGATTAGTTTTAAACGTGCTTCCTTTGTTTGCGTTGCCAAGCAACCGACCTGAGCAGATGAAGCGGAACGCGGTTGGTGTTCACCTCGTCGATGAATATGGCGCCTCTAGTGAGCGGTGTGATACCGAACAAACAAGAGAAAAGTGATGACTTCCCGCTGCCGGTTCGACCCACGATACCAACTTTTTCACCGGACCCTGCAACATATGACGTCATACACACAATAAGGAAGAAGTTTAATATGGGAAAAGTCATTACCGTATTCAATTATCACACATAGTTTTATAATCTGGACAGTACAATAAATCAATTAAGTTTGTTCACTAAACCAGCTTATTAGGACACTATCCAACGAAAAGAATGTTTCATAATGAAGGGTAACAACATAAAGTCCATCTTGCGAGTCATCAGCGGCTTTAATTCAAGAGTGCAAGAAAATTGACGATATCAGTCATTTTTAAATGTGTTCCAAAGTCATGGCTGATTCTGATTCTACGCTTGAGCGCATATCGACATTCCTGTCCACAGTGAACAATATCGGAAGACGCGATAAAACAAAATAACATTACTTACGTATGCGAAAACTGACGTCATCCAACGCCAAAGGAAGGTTGGGTCGGTACTGCAGACCTACGTGACGAAATTCAATAGCGCCGCCTGATGGCCAGCCACGACGAATCTGCGATTCGCCAGATGTCGCTCTCTCCTACGATCAAAGTTGAATTGGAAACTTTAATAAAATTGGTCAAGCGCCCGACCCACATACCAAGATGAAAACCTGATCGGGATTCGTGCCCAGGACATCCTGGGTTCAAACCCCAGGGTGTGGTCAAAAAAATTCAATAAAATTCCATATACCAATGTAAATATGCAAATAGACATCCGACCATAAATGACTTTTAATAAAATGTACAGTCGACAAGAACAATTGAATTAAATATCGATCGGAAAAAACAACTAAATGTGTATGAAAGGAAATGATCGTACGCCGCATGGCTTCTACCAAATTAATTTTGGTTCGATGCCAATTTCTGGCCAGTAAAAATTATTGTTTTTCCTTTACTCTTCTCAATTTGCCGTTTATCGTTCTTTTTTCAATAAGAGTGTCAAAAAAAAAACATCAATAAAATTAATGTTTTTGTCCATTTAAAACATAAAATGATTTTATATTTTACCGCAAAGGTCACAGGAGACAGGTAAAGTATGGGTGATGTTAATGTGCTCATTACATGTCCATATAAGGTCCTTACGTGTGGAACGTTGTGAATGTAAAAGGACTGCCTCTCTACCGCCACCATTTGTTTCTCGGTTTCAGTAAATGACGTAATCACCCCGGATAGACGGCTGGTTACTGAGAGGGCGTAAGATAACGCAAGACCGACTAAACCTGCAGCTGAAAAACAATCAATTTTGAGTCAAAAATCAACGTATGACAATATTTAAAAAAATATGAGGCCAGGAAAAGGAACCACTGAAACTCTAGTTGAGTCAAAAAAACATAAAAAGAACAGATATTTTGTCCCCTGTGATCGCCAGGTAAGGACTTGCGCGGTTGGGTTTGTTTTGCAATAACATGAAACACATTTTTTGCTTCAACATACACTCTATAAAAGTGGTCCCAGAAAAACAAGGGAAGAACGGTGTAGCATGTAACATGAAACACATTTTTTTAAAACCAGAACCAGAAAAAAATCCGGATCCAACCGCTGCAGGAGCAGATTAAACTAAGTGGGATAAAAACCTTTTAGAAGTGGCAGCAGAAAAAAACATGGGGAAAACGGTTACTTATGGGAGATGAAATAAAACCAATTGAAATCGAGCACCAACACTCGTCAGAGATTCAACATACCGGCACTGGAGGAACTGAGTTCGTGCTCGATGACGGCGGTGAAGGCAACGCCCGTTACCATGACGACCCCCATCATCTGCAGTCGGATAGCAAGCCACTCTTGCGCCGCTAGTGTCGAGAAATTGCAGCGTTGGTTGGCGTCGATCAGCGCCAAGTTCTGTTCCCTGAGTTAAATTCACAACGATCGATTTTATTCCAAACAAAGAGAATTTGATAAAATAACAAAAAAAATCATCAGTTTTATGCGCAACGAAAACTTGGTTTGCTATTTTTTTGAAAAGTTAAAATGAGGAAAAAACCTTCAGTCTATTTGAATGAGTAATAATGACGATGCCCAAATATGGGCGAAACATATATCCGATAAAAAGACAATCATAACGACAATTTTCTTATAGTTCCAAACTGATTTCAACTTTTAGGTAATGCGAAATACATTTATCGGTAGAAACTCAACCACCATCGAGACTGGAAATTCTGGACAACATAACACGATTCAGTTTCTTCACGATATATGGGGTAAATATGGTCGAGTTATAACAGTCACACATGTTACACCTTGGTTTTAGGTCGACAAGAATACAGACGATATATTCTATTTCAAGTAATCTGTTTTTCTGGTACAAATAAACGTATACTTTTATTTACCGACGTTTTGCCTGTTATTCAACTATACACGCTTCATGCTGGCAAAGCATCAGTTGATACATGTACAATTTAATTGTGTGAGAAGTACAAATTATATGTAATACAATATGCCTGATGGCAACAACAGAGACAAACTATATTTTCTGTGTTCTCAGACCCCACCGTTACTGGGGTGGTTGATAAGTTCATCATCTTTTAAGCAGAAATTTCTGTCCCGTAATTCAACAACAATGTAATATGTACAAAAAGTGGAAACTCACTTAAACATTTGGTCCTTCCTGAACGCCCTGATAGTGGTGAGACCCATCAGTGTTTCGGTGAAGTGGGCATAGATTGGCGACAAACTGATACTACTGAGTCTCTTCAATTCGCGTGACGTCAGTCGATAATAATGCTGAAACACACATCCATACGTTACACAAAAGCAAGTGTATAAAGGATGATTTTTATCTATGGAAGCACCCACGTGACCCAAATCAGCCCTTTGCAGAAAAAATCAATGCAAACATGAGACAACAGTTGGCTGCCCGGATCGTCTACTATCACACAAAGCTGCACTGATGAGACTTTATAGGTTGAAACAGTGGGCATCTGTATGCAGTTCACAAACTTCATATTATTAGCTTCATGCTTATTTATGGAAGGTATCTGTTTCCATGTAAAATATTTAAAATGACATCAGGGTTCGGCAAAATTAATGCGGCGAAAAACCTGTGACGTGTTCTGGTCACAAGCAAAAGTATTCACTCCATACAACGGTTCACCTCGTACCACATACATACCTGAGTGTAGTAGTAAAATACTGACAGTGGGAGAAGCACGACGGTGAACCAAGGTAGGCCGTAGCACGTGATCGCGATGGTTGCTAGGAGACCAGCAAGCTGCGCGAGGAAGATGTTGAGCATAAAGGGGAGTGAATCATCCACTGTGTAGACGTCACTCGAAAACCTGTTCACCACGCGTCCTATCGGCGTGACGTCAAAGAAGGACACCGGCGCCTGATCACAGAAATGACGTCATGGATGACGTACGATATGGTGGTGACGTAACCGGTATTACCTGAAGAATCGATTTGAGCAGTTTGTCGTGGAGGTGCCGGGTGGCGCAGATTCCGCCGTACGCGAAACCGAACGATCGAACAAAGGTAAAGACGCTGTTGGCGGCCGCTATTATTCCGTATATCATCAGATACCACATGGCGCTGTGTTTCTCGGGAAAACCGGACATTTCTGTTGATATGACGTTGAGAGCTATTTCAAACTGCACGTTTAAGTTCCATCAAGATTTAAACACGTTTTTTGTTTGTTAATAATTATGCTGGAGACAGGTGTGTACACACTGTCTACTAGTCTATCAGCATATTATCTTGAAATTGTCTTGGAAAATTAAAGCAGTTTTCATGAAAAGTATATAAAAAGTTTTGTGTAAACATTTAACCGTAGCACAGACTATAGCTGATAGACCAGCACACACACACATTTTCACTCTGTGGTACAGTCACCAGTTGCACTGATGAGACCTTACAGGTAAAAACAGTGTGCACACCTGTCTCCAGCTCTCATTGATTATTATGGCTCTTTTGTGCCTACAACAAACATTGTGTTTTTTTATTATTTGCTATAAAACAAGTAACGGTGCTTACTTGTGAGCAGAACAGTGTATGAAGTGTCGGTAAGTATGAGAGGTTGTTCAAATACTTGGCAGGATTGGGTCAAGTTGGATTCTCTTGTGGATGTAAAAGTGCTTAAATGTT
Organism: Ascidia mentula; assembly: GCF_947561715.1. Lineage (NCBI taxonomy): Eukaryota > Metazoa > Chordata > Ascidiacea > Phlebobranchia > Ascidiidae > Ascidia > Ascidia mentula. Next base: position 2,446,272 of record NC_138569.1, read on the forward strand.
GGGTCATATTCTCACTCACCCACTGCGAAAGCCACCAATCAGACACCACTTTTGAACCTAAAGCACGAAAAAGAAATCTTGTTTTATTTTTGCAAAAAAATCGGGTCCGTCCAGTGTTGAATCACCATGAGGTGTAAACCTCAAACTGTTTCTTAAAGCAATGAACAAGTTTCGTATTTTGTGCGGCTACTTCAAAAATCTCAATACTATGTTTGACACAAGTTTAAAAGGTTGTGGCCACACTTTTAACTACATATGGACAAGATTAACATCTTGATATGTCGTTTTCTGATTTTGCTAACTTTTATTTTGAATGCTAACAAAACGTTTTTCTCTGCCCGCTATTCAACTACAAAAACGACGAGTCTTGCAACAACTTTTACTGCCCTGTTCAGCAAAAAAAACTACTTTTTAATGTAACACAACACAATACGTTAATTAGCAATAACCAAGACCAAAAAAGGGCATAGGAACGCGTTACCTTGCATGAGAACAACAAACAGAAGAACAGTGAAGGCCAGACAACTTCCCACAGCCAACCAATAAGCTTTGTACACGCTCAGTGCAACGCTGCCTATAGCTTTCTCCTCAGCTTGTATGAGGGTGGACGCAGTGACAGGTTTATCGCCAGCGTCCGTTTCCGTTGTCTCTTCAACGTTTGTGTTTTCTTTGTCTGTAATTCAAGCTTTAAATTCAAATCTTTTTAAACGCACTAATCTGACTTAGGAAAAAAAAACAAGTCTATAAAAAACAAGGATACGGACGATGCCTCAAAATAAGAGAAATATATCAGAAAAAGTTTTGATCATAATGACAAATGACTTGGGTGCTTTTCTCAACTAGTTCTACTAAACTAAATACAACTTTTACATTACGAAAACCTATCAAAGCGCACAAACCAGACAAGATGTCATAATTGCCCCATGAATATGTGGTTGCTGCATGTCGAAAATTTGCAAAAAGTGTAAACATAAACCAAAGCCAAAAGCGTGCTGGCGTCCATGGTTAACAGACTTGGTTGTGTTTTGGGGAAAGGGTTTTTCCAACTCCAAATACTTCAGTAATACCTTGCAATCCTTCAAAGTTTTCCAGCAGGTTTTGATCCAAAACTTGGGATGGCGTTCCAACCTCCTTAATCCCACCTTCATCCATCACAATTATCCAATCAGCGTTACGCAAGTATCTTGTGCAAAAAACAACGGTAGTTAAAAAATCAAATCACAAATATTATAAATGGTCATAAGACTATAACGTTATCTGATATAACATAAAACGTAAAAAAAAAATAATAATAAAAAAATTCTTTAATTTCCTTCACATACCTGACGTGGTGGGTACATAAAATCCTGGTTCTGTCTCGGAGAATTCCGGTTATACACTGATGGTAGAGATGGGAGGCAACGTGTTGATCCACAGCAGATAACGGATCATCCAGTAAGTAGAGGGATTTGTTCTAATCAGAAGAAAAAATATGGAAGGTTTTTCATTGACAGCAGACGATGCATAGTGTGTAAAACCACATAATGTGTAGAACCACATATTGTGTAGAACAACAGATTGTGTAAAACCACAGATTGAAGTTAAACAATGGGAGACAGTCGTAACGACACATTGAACTTTTGATTGACAGGGGTATGTTGAGTTCCAAGACAAAAATTTAAAGACGGTCTTAACGGCATAAACTTAGCGTGCTTCGTTTAGGTTGAAGTTTTACTCCCGAAAAAGGTTGTGATGCTTTTGGGGGTAAAGTTTTCCAATATTTTGCCGTAAAAGAATTACATTCTGCTATATTCGTGAAAAATATCCAGTATGTCTTTCACCAGAAAAGGCATAAACACAACTAGATTGGATTTTCACGCAAAACAGCAATTAGGAAAAGCGTTTTCCCTTTTGCGTGACAGCAACCCCGATTGAAGATTGGTTAAATTTAGAACGCGGAAACACTGCTACATTCTCTCTACATGGCAACCATTCAAGATGTACCTGATACACTGCCCTTGCAAGAGCCACCCTCGCTTTCTGTCCACCGCTCAACGTAACCCCGTTCTCTCCAACTTCCGTCAAGTCGCCGTTTGGCAAAGTTTTGAAATCATCTTTTAACGCGCAACACTCGACCACTGCATCGTACAATTCCTTGTCCACCGTCTCACCCCAAGCTATGTTGTACCTGAGAGTTTGTTTATACTTTTCATATGCTTTTGCGAGGAGAATATAGCACGAAAGAGCAATTGAAATGTTGCAGTAACAGTAGCAGGATGCCTACGGTTATTAAATCTTTTTGACAAGTGTTAATGTATTTTTTTAATTAACGATTCGGTCAATTAAAGACAGGTTGGCAAGGATATGAATCCAATTCTGTTCCTGCCATGAAGTTATTAATAAACACGTTATTGACAAAAAAATGAAACTATAAATGAACAAAAACAACTATTTTAAAGGAACAATGGCAAGAAAATCACCTTTGAAAATATGTTTTTCAAACATCGCGCGCAGTTACCTTTAACTACGAAATCACAACTTCAGATAATCGCGACTTCACGGTTGACATATTTCTTGGTAAGTTATAAGTCAACGTAATAGTGCCAGCAATAAACAGTGCCCCGAACCCACTTGACTGTCGCGTGTTGTATCCAAGGTTCTTGCGTGACGTAAGCAATCCCATCCTCGTGACCTCGAACCACCAACTTTCCACAAATTTTCTCCAGTTCGCCAGAAAGTGCAGCCAACATAGTGGTTTTTCCTGATCCAACTGGTCCGATTACGCCGATAAATTGCCCCTTAAAACACAAACAACCGTTTCAAATATAGGATTATTACAAAAATTTTAATTCGCAACTGAGGCGAATTATAATATCCAAAAACAATTAAATCAATTGTAATGCAAGGCAGGAGCGAAACGATATTGTTTCAAATATGGTTTCCTTTCTGGGCTTCCGTAAAAACAATACGAGACAATACCAATATAGAGGCATTAAATATTATACAATGCTGGTGGAGGCAGTTGCTCATTCAAACTCATTCTATTGAGTTTTAGGCCTGGCAGCAACTAAGTCTCCTCTGTGCACTAATGATGGACACAGTATAGTGTTTAAAACGTCTGCTTTAGCAGGATTAGCATATTAGCTCTGGCATTTCTATTCCCACTTTTAACATTCAAGCTTTTCACACCGAACTATTTTAGGCAGTTCACTGGTTTTCCAGCGAAGGTTAAACGAACTTCATCATTTGGCAATTACGAAAGTTGAAAGCAACTCAAAACACATTTATCAAAACTCTTTCTTTCAATTGAAAATGAACTGATAAACCAAACTATTGTCCACTGACCTTTTCTATTTTCAAAGTTATATCAGCCAATAGCTGATCCTGCTGAGTTGAAGTTGCCTCATGATCGTCATCGACAGGCAAGCTCCATGAAAAACTGGCTCCCTTCATTGTGACGATATCATCTACAACATGGAAAAGTAAGAAGAGAATCAACAAGCCGCACGACAAGTTGGTATTAAATGTGAAACACGCAATATGGTGACTGAAAAGTTTCAACTAATGTTTGGCTTTTTTGAATACATGCCATTGACAGGCAAAACGATTTTTGAGTCTCAAAAATTGTAAGGAGTTAACTTTCAGTTCATGCAAAGTACAACAAATTGGTTTGTGGTTTTATGAACAACCATGCCAACTTCCAAGTCAATGACCGGGGAGACATTTTATTATTTTTATGCTAATTTTATATATACCCTGTATGTACAGCATACATACAATTCAGACTCAATTTAAATTAGAAATGGAAGATCAAGTTTTTATTCAAGTGTTCTATAAGAGTATTTACAAAATGTTTTATCATTACAACAAAGTATTATTTACCATTTGTTGCTGGCAAATCGTCGTAATATTGATGAGAATCAAAGTTTGGGATTAAGTTGAACGTTTCAAGTCTGTTAATTGAAATCCAAGCTTCCATCAAACCGTTAATAACCCATGGAAAGGCATTCAATGGGGATATGAGCATGTTTATCAACGCCACCACTGTAAACACCTGCAACATATAACATTTAATCATACAAGTTTTTTTGAGCGACAACAAAATATCAGTAAGGGAATTGTAATATTCTACAGCTTATTGTAGGCAAAACCTGCCTGAAAACCTTGCTTTACGGCTAAGGCATGCAATCAGTACTTTAGTTAAGCAAATACTTGAGTTTTTTGTGAAAAGAAACTGATGCTTTGTACACACCTTGCAGGCTAATTGTGTATGTGTTTAAACACAAGAAAAATCACAGCAAAACAGTTGACAAACAGGACAATATTACAATTTAATCAGGTCCACACCTTTGCTGCTGTAAGGTCGTGTCCAGTAACAGAGTAAACAGAGAAAATGAGAAGTGAAATAATGACTGGGGTGGTTGCCCACAAATAAACACATCCTGCATCAAAATATTTGATTCCTTTCAAGCTTTTCAGTTCATCAGAACGAATACTGAAACAAAAAGTCTATGTTGTAAATTTGCAACTCTTGAAATCTGTTGCCGTTGATACTAAATAGAGAAAAAAAAATATATATATACCACAAAAATACTTGCATATGCCTTCAGCAATATTCCATTAAAACTGACAGTCAATTCACCACATAAGAGAAATATTAGTTACAAATAAACACACATTTATGAAAAGAAAAATTTCCATAGTCAATATTGGCAAACGTTTGAAAAGATAAATATATTCTGCATCTTTAAAAATATGATACAAAATCGCCATGACAGAAATGCAATGAGGACAATATGTGTGAGTTCAAGGTTTGTTACTTAAGTTATACACGACATATGTACTGTACATGAAACTTTACCTGTTAACTTTTTCAGTAAGAAATCCTTCCCATACGTTGAACTTCACAACTCGTATTCCCAACAATATTTCTGTTATCAACTGAAAACACAACGACAACAATTTAATAAAAGAAACATAAAACAATAGCTTGAAAACTTACAGAAAAAAAACAAGTTTCCTGCCTATCATTTATAACGGATTTAGCTAATTTTAAAAACCACTTCCTAAATGACACCAACATTTAACCAATAAAATATTACAAACACCCAAAGCATTATTACAAACCACAAAGTACAACTGGTAACATATAAACAGAAATTGTTGAACAGACATAATGCTCACCTTCACTCGTTCATCCTTGTGTTTCATCATGTCAACATTGTATTCACCAATCTTTTTAGCCAGATAGCGATTGAATAAAATCATCAACAGTGCAAAGCCAAGTCCAGTCAGAAAAACCACTCCAACCTACCAAGAACACAATTTTGGTTAATACGACAGAAACCTGGGAAATATTTAAGGACACATTGAGAATAATTCAGAAACTAGGACAATTTCTTAACGCCAAAACATTTTAAGTACAGAAATGTTAAATTAGGCAATGATAGATTTTACTTGAAATTGTTGCTTGCACCCACCTGGAAGTAAAGAAGTACCAGAGTAACAATAACTTGGAATGGAAGACTCCAAAACTGATGAAAACTAACACAGAAGTTAACAACACGATTAACATCGGTGCTCATAAAGTTTGTGACTTCTCCTGTTGTGTAATTTGACATAGCTGGTGGTTTTGCAAGCACAGTTTTGTTATAAATGCTGGATATCAGACAGGATTTGAATGCTGTGGCCACCTTATTTACCTGTGGGTGTAAATTTGTTTTATTACAACCATAGAAATAATAGCATAAATTAACTTACTTGAAAATCAAAGTGAGTCGATAGCATTGAACCAAGTAGGGTGGATAGGAACAAGCCAGAGGCATAGTAACAGCCATAAGCAAGAGGCTCATTCGAATCAACAAAGTTAACCAATCTATTCAGAAGCAGGGGTCCAGCAAATGCCAGTGAGTCTGACAAAAATTTCAGAATTCCAAGTGAGTAGTACCACCTCCCAAACTTTGCACTAAGTGACTTCAGCAAGATTTTTGCAGCGGTTGGTGGAGTAGCATGTTCCATAAAGTGTTTGCTGGTAAGTTCCTCAACCTTGGAGGCATAGCTGCCACAGATATTTTGTGTGTTCAAGTCAGATGGCAAGCTGTACACAGCATCTTCTCTGTTCAACTGCCTTTTGGAACCTTTACGCATTAGCGGCTGCACCCAATGAAAGAACAGAGAAGACAAGCATGAGGCAGAGTCCGACGGACAGCTCTCTGGCACTGACGGAACATCGGAGGATGCAATTTCTGAATAACGATCACTTCCCAAGAAGTCAGCGGCTATCAAGTTGTCCAAGTCCTCGGTGGGTGATATAATAGAGACAGTACGAAACTTTGGGTTCGGACGTAAAAATGTAGTAAGATAGGTAACTTGACATGCCGCCATGCAGGCCACACAAAACAAATCAACAATAGTGTTGATGTCATTAAGTGTTTCTTTGCCAGACACTGTGTGTAGTAATATAACCACCATGCGCTCAACTTGCACAGCATAGTATCCAAATGTCAGCAGCCACGAAAGGACGACTGCAGTGGGTGAACGCTTGTAATCAAAATGAATCAAACCAATTCGCCATAGAAATATTAAGTGCACACTCAAGGAGAGAAGTCGAGTACCATATGATACAAAAAGCACTGCTGGAATGTTGGTTTTGATCAATACAGCGTCTTTGATAAAAACACCAAGAGTTATGACCAGTGTAATTGCTGTGCAAACCCTTCGGATGTGGAATGGACTTGGAACGCGTAAATTAACATCGGGAGGCCGAAGTTTTCCAATATAAAATGCACTTGTCAATGCAAGAAGTGTGAAGGGGGCAAGAACAAAGGCAAATGTTTCAAAGCACAGAGAAAATGTTGGACCATTGTTGTTCCATATTGAAAATTCTTTTCCACAAAACTGAGCCAGGCTGTCATCCATTTTACAAACCAAATTAATTGTTCTAGTGCTTACATTTTCTGTCCTGGAAAATACATAACTTCCTGAAAGCTCATTTTTTTAAATTGAATGAAGGCTAAAAAAGTTTAAAATTGGAAGGTTGAGTTAACAATTCCTGCAAGAAATCCTACAGGTCGTTTTGTTTTACGTAGTTATATATTTCGCCTGCGTTTACAGTTATCATCGGTATCGCTTATTCAAATAGAAGGTCAGGTTTAAAATTGTGTGTGATTGGTTTTTACCTTAACCTGTTTGTATACAAAACTTGTGCATAACAGCTAACATCATATCTACCCATATCTATTATGGTTGCATTACCAAACATGAAGGAGTTTTAAACAAAATACTGCATTTATACCAATTGCTTGCAAGCAATACACCCAACAACAAAAGCACGGGACTTCTTTCATGGTCAGTCAGATGACATGTCACAATCTACGGGAAATTCCCTTCAGTTAACCGTTTCGTCATCAATACTTGCAAAACTGTAATTTTTGTCATAACATTTTTATTTTTCGGATGCGAGAATGTTTTCTTAGTTTACGCTGCAGAATATCCACCAACAGTCATGTGTGTGTACACATTACCATTAATTTATTGGAATTTCCTATTAGAACACCAGCAACCGCAAGACGTGTGCTTGCATTTTATTACATTGGCGAAATGTTCGACTAAAATTGAAGCAAATTTAACGACTTGATTTAATTTCATGAAGTTTGTAACGGCCATTTTTAAATGTTATCCTTTTTCCATGCCATCAGAACAAAAATATTATTTAAAGCAAACTAAACGCGTCGTTGAAGTATAATGTGTTTTCGTGTTTTTTTACTTTTTCTGCAAGTCATTTCAACATACGAAAGTGATAACAAGTAGTGTGCCTAAAGCAACGTGTTAATGACTCCAGATCCGAATAAGAAATGGAGAATGCGTCAAATTAGTTTAAAATCCGCGACACTGTGCGACGCTCGTCACTAATCCATCGAATGCTGCCTGATCCGAAATCGGACGTAATCTCATCGAACTAATTGAATTTCGGGTCAGGTCATACAAGCGTGGGAAATTTTGTTACGAGAAAAAGAATTTTAAACAGCTTTCCAAGGAATTTCATGATCAAAGACTATTCCGTTATAATCAAATGTATGTACAAAACCGAACGGAAATTGAACAAAAATCGGCTAAAAAGCTGTGTAACGAGCAACAACCACTATACGCACTATATCACACGAGCTTCAAGTAATTCACACGAACCATTGCGCACAAACCAAAGTCCACACACAAACCATTGCAAAAAAACGAATATAAAATCAGTTAAAACTCGCATGGTGAAACAGCAAAAGGTTTATGCTTGAAATTATACATAGTGGAACTGTCTTTCCAATATCTTGTTAGACTATGTCAACTACATTGTGAATAATACTATTCAAATGCATAGTAAAGAACTCATGTGTATCTGACCTACTAGCTACTGGTAATATGCCCTACAACTAATTCATGTACAAGGTTTCGCAAAATTACAATGGTTTAAGAGTGTGGTCGGGGTAGATTGTGCTTAAAATATTGGAATGATTGTTTGCAGGGAATGACAACACACAACAAGTCATGAAGTATTTAAGGCACAAATCGACAATTTTGACATAAATATGCCACCAACAATTAGGGTTGAACCCAATTAGTTTGCCCCATTTTAAATTGCAAGGCAAATTTTTGTAGTGGTTAGATACAGCTTCATCATGCAGTACGTTGAAAATAACTGTCACAGTCCATTAAGCTGACATCCAAGTGGGTACCAATGTAAAAAGTACACAAAAGGTAGACAAGAAAACAAAACATTAGAGTTTATGTTCAATATTATCAAAGCACAATGCTGACAGACATGCTCAAAAATGAATTCACACAGTAGAAACTTTTATTTGCTTGACTGATGACTGTGAGACGTCCTCCTTTTTTACTTGCGACCTGGTCATGGGTGATGCCGACCTCCTCTGCTGCAGCATCCGTATTTGTTTCGACAAAACTGCAAGTCGCGGTGAATTGACAGTTGATTTGCTTCCTCTCAGAACATTCTCTGGCAGACTCACGTGACTAACGGCCTTTGAGTTCTTTGTCTTCATATCCAAGTTTAGTGAAACTGAGTCTTCATTGCAGTGACTGAGCAAATCAGGCTTTGGAAGCGGTGATGTCAACTCATCATCTCCTGGCTGGGGAAAATGCTTGTAGGAATCCTTGTCCTTGGTCTTTGCCGGAGTGTTTGCATGGTTTTTCTTCCTTAATATTCCACTGAAGGTACGGTTTCTTTTTCTTGTTCTTGACTTGTACTGGATCACCTCGCGATGCTTGTCAAAGTTTTTAACGATCTTTTTCTTTTTGGCAGAGTTTGGCATGCTGGTAACCTTGTTGTACAGATCGCTAATGGCATTTTCAGTCTGTTCTTTGGTCCTGTCACTGTATTGCAATCGTGCGCTAGCTGTTCTTTTTACAGCACTAGATGGTGCCACAAGTAATGTGGAACTGACTTGAGGAGACAAACATTGGGCAATTTTGTCTGGATAAAATACCTTTGCAGCTTCTCTAATGTACAGTGGGGCAGTGAAGATTTTTTGTGAGTGTCGAATCATAAAAGCAACATGTTCATTAAGTTTTCCTACTCTGTCATGGATGTCGGAGGCCTTGACGTTTCGTGGCCATATCAAATGTGGTGCAAACATTGCAGACAGATTGGCAGCATTCATTTTGTTGAAAGATTGTTTTTTGGCAGTGTGATAAAGCAAATTCATGATGGCACGCAAAACATTGCGGTAATTTGTTGGCAACAGAAGGAGGAGAAGCTGAAGAGTTTCAATTCGCTTTCCTTTATTGACAGTAAAAGCTTTAGTTGAAGGGTCTTGTGTCATCATATTTGCAATCTGAATATGAGCATTGAAGTGTTTGGAAGGAAGGAGCAGTGGTTCAGATAGTTGGCCAAGAAATGTTTTTAAAACGCTGGCAACATCATGGGCATGAAATTTGCTTTTTGTAAAGTCGATGCACACACCTGTGCTGAGGGCTGTAACAAGCTGACTCTGTCGAACTGAATTACCAGGTTTGCGAAACAGACCTTCCACCTGAAGGTTTTCCCCGAGGAAATCTGTGAGCTGTTGCACTTGTGCCATTGACTCATCAGTTAGAACTGACCCAAATCCATTAGTTTTCACATCTTTCTTTTTCATCAACGACCAAGGTTTCAAATTGAGTTTGCTGCTTGCATCCTTTAAGGTCCCATCATATTTTGCACGAATTAAATCCAGTTCAGCTCCAGGGAGATCAAGCATTCTGGTCAGGTGACTTACAATCAGCTCATTAAACTCCTCCCATTTTTCAAATTTCAGTTTGATCACAAAATGATCAGGATTGTAAAATTCTTTTTGCTTTACTGGTGTTTTTTCTATTAGTTCCATTTTCAACACAATCTCTTGTATACCGTATGTAAGTTAAATCATGCTTAAAATGGCAAAGGTCCAGCCTATTGTGCTATAGAAGCTTTCAGACAAAAAAGAAGATTCAATAACAACGTCATACTCATACTGCTGATCTGAAAGGACTGGTTGAAAAAACGTTGACAAATTTTATCGGCAAACCGACAATCTGACTTACTCTGCAAAACTATATAACAATTTTGAGACAATTGATAATCGCTATGTCAACTAACGCGCGAAATTATAACAACATTTGAATTCGTGGCAGTAAACTCATTATAAAAGACACAATTGAAGTGAAACCAATTTTTATCGAATTGAATCAACTTTCAAAATCTTTTTCTTTGGCGCTGCATTTTTTACACTTGGTGGTGTAAATAAATTTATTTTAACTGAGGGGGAAAGCATTTTCCTTTTTTGCAAATTCAAAGTTTAAAACACGAGGAAAATTATTTACCGGATTTTTATTTGTTAAATAACATTCTGTTTTGAATTTTGTACCCAAAACTAAGTAAATGCGACGTACTTAGAATGTTATGGCGACAGAAGTGGTGAATTGAAACTTGACAAGGAATTAACAAAGGACGAGAACAATCAGTTTGAAGATCAAGGTTGTCAATATGATATTCCTCAGTTATTTTGGTATTTTTGGCATACAGTATATAAATAACGTTCCTTAAGTTCTGGGCAGCTCATACTTTTTTATTTGTTGTAATTTTTATGTCCTAATATTGTTGGATTGTTGCTATATTTGGTTTTTAATGCAAATTCTCAACTGCTTTAGGGTGCTAGTGACCACTATGTTGTTTGTTTAAATCTTGTACTGTGCAAGAATGGGTGGGCTGTGCACAAAATGCAGGCCGCAGGTGCCCAAAGACAAAAACTCCAGCATCAAGCACCATGGGAGTTTTCTTCGCAGGAAAACAAGCATCAGTGCTGCATTTTCATTCGCCACCGGGTCACCTGCTACGGAACGTGATGTCATGCTCCCTGGAGTCGAAACTGAGGAAAAACCACAATCAAATCTACTTGATATTAACCAGGCAACTGAAGAAGACCTGATGACACTCCCCCAAGTGGGTAGAGTGATTGCCCATAGTATAGTGGAGTACCGTAAAAAGATAGGTGGATTCCGGAGAGTAGAAGACCTGGCCTTGGTGAGTGGAATTGGAGCAGCCAAGCTACAAAAGATAAGGAAAGAGATTTATGTATCAGCACCAAGATCAAAAAATAACTCCAGAAGTGAAAGCAGCTCCAGTTTTTCTCTGCCACTTAACATTAACAAAGCGTCTGTTGCCCAACTGTGTAACGTTGAAGGTGTAAATGAAGAGCTTGCAAAGCAAATTGTTCAATACCGGGATAAACATGGAAAGTTTCATCATATCACCGATCTTGTGGACCCAGCGCAGTTAATTGACACACCAACTCTTTTGAAGCTGAAATATGTGTTGTCAATTGATGGACTAGGCCACTCACGCAATGTGAGTAATTGCTCAGGCAGACAGGTGAACGTTATTGGTTATGGGCCGGAGTCTATTCCATCCACAAGGCCGTGGGTAGAAAGTGTTCCGAGTCTGCAGGATGGTCGGCCGGTCATAAGAGTTGGCACATGGAACCTGCAGCAGTTTTCTGTTGAAAAAGCCCAAAACCCAGGAGTGCGTGAAGTTATTTGCATGACGCTACTAGAAAATGACATCAAAATTTTGGCAGCACAGGAATTGGCACACCCGGATGCTTTGGCAATAATTGTAGATGAACTCAATACACCAACTCTGCCTAATGTTCGGCGAGCCAAGCGGACTGGTGTTTGGAAATGCACGGTGTTAAAAACAGCTGCTGGAAAAATGTACCAGGGTATGGAGTACAGTGGTTTCCTGTGGAATGAATGTAGCAACACAGAACTCTACAGTAGTTCACTCTTAAACAAATCTAAAAATGAAAAACAGTTTGCAAGGCAACTATTTTTGGGTTATTTTAAGGTAATTGTTTGATTAATCATAACTATGGTTTCGGGTAGATAGTAAATATTTGTGCAATTGGGGAAAAGTTAACAGCAATCAAAACACTTGTAGTATGTAAGTTTTTTATTTATTTGCAGATAAATCAATTTGATGTGGTTCTTGTGAGTGTACATCTGAAAGCTGTCAGTTATGCTGATGCAGAAAAAGATCTCAACAAACTTGGTTCAGAGATAAGCTGTTTGCCTATCTTGATTGAGACACTGAAATCACACATTCCGGAGGAAAAAGATATCATCATTGTTGGTGATTTTAATCTTGAGCCCGATAAACCTGAGTTTGAGGTGCTGCGAGAAAACAATTTCACCGCTGTTGTTCCTGAGTCAACAGCCACAAACATTAGCACCAAAAATCTTCAGGGTTCACGATGCTATGACAACATGTGGCTCAGCCAATCAGCTTTTAGATCTTACACTAAGCAATGGAAAGTGATAAGAAATGGTTTGACCAGCCCATGGATACCAGATGGTTGGTCGTGGGGGGGAGTGGTGTCAGACCATTGCCCAGTGATGTCAGAGTTTTTTGTTGATGTTGATGTCGATCGGGAAGCCAGCAATAAAGACCTGAATGGTTTACGTTTGAGCATTGGATAAAAAATAGAGCAAATATTCATGTCATACCTCAAATACATCATCTGTGAATCCCAATTCAGCAACTAAATTTCATTTTGTTTTAAGTGTGACTTTGTAATTAATCCTGTATTCATATCAAATTGTGTGTTTTGTTTGACAGAATCTCATATTTATTTTTCAGCATATGAGCATAGGTGCTGACCTGTTTTTAATTATGCAACTGATATGCATCAAATATTCATTTTGCTCCAATACAACATAATTTCAAGGAGCATATGTACATTGCGTAAATATCATGACATCAGGCATATTTCTGTGCATCTTACTCTTCAGTAAAATTCATATGCTTTGTGTTGTTAGTTTTTACTTTAGATCAAACATAAAGAGTGTTTGCTGAACAAGGCAAAAATACCAGTGAACAGTATGACTTTGTACATTTTCTGGCATGTCAATCATAAAGCAGTTTTTGGAACATATGATTGAAATGAAAACTAATGCCTTTATTTTGTTGGATTTGCTTTTGTTGTATCCATTACTAACGTCATTGTCAACGTGACATGCTGTTGATTTTGTTTTCAAACATTTACTAAATGCTTTTGCCAGCACTTGTCAACTTTTAATTGCTAACTAATATCAGCGCATGTGTTTAATCAGCTTTTGCTTCCTTGGTTGTGTTGTCAGACATGTTGTCGATAAATCGCTAAATATCTGTGTTTAACTTTTCTTTTGTCCACAAATTACCCATCTGTCAACAAATTGTTTACACAATACACGTACGTTGATTCCACAATTGTTAATCCCCTTACCTGGCATTTTTCAAATGTACTTTTTGTAAATGCCAACCTTACATTACATTGAAGTAACAAAACTAGTGAAAGGAAAGGTTTCGCATGTTTTTTAAACCCATACTGTTTGTAAGTTTGTTTGTGTGTATCTGTTCAATTGTGCCTTAAAAGTGTTATATTTATTCAATAAAATTCGTGCTTCTTGTTATGAAACTATCGGGTTTACAGTGGCTGAAAAGAAAAATGATTCTGCTATCATCTGTGTCCATTAACTATTACAAATGTATCGAGTCTTTGGCAATTTTTTTACGTTCAACCCTGCCAGTGTTTAATATTTCTATACACCACACCCGCTTTTCGTGTGCACGGCATGTAACGTCAAAAAAACGAAATCATTTTTGCCCGAACATACCCTGTGACTGATCAGTTAAGGCGCTGTCAACTGGTAAAGCGTCGACATTCTTCACTTCCGCTGTTCGTCTTTGCGTGGACGACCACCATGTAAGCGGTCAGCGTATTCTACGCCAGTCATGGGAAGCGGGAGTGACGTATATTAATAACGTACGAAGTAGGTTAGAAGGTGCATGTGATTCTGGTGGGAAATTCATTGCGTTGAATTTGTTCGATTTTTACGCCATGACGTTGCACATAGGTATATGTTTTCTTCTTTTAGCATAGAATCTGAAATGTTGATCTATAAGGTAACTATCCTTTCGGCGTCACGTGTTTTTATGGGTTTTGGCAGTTTTACGCAGAGCAGGTGTAAGTTACCAGGAAAACAGCAAAGTATTTGATTGTACAATAGGTGCTATGAAGCTGTATAAATTGTGGTATATCTCTGCAAGTGCTGCCAGCACGAGTAGAACAGTCTTATTTTAAACCGCATCAAGACAGCCAAACCGAGCCTACATCCAGTAACAGTAAATGACAAGGCGCTGTCTGAAACGTTTTCCGCGCCTGCAAGGAAGTCACAATCATCTTTTTTTGTCACAATGCTGGTGGAGTGTTTACGTATTTGAGTCGTCGCTAATTTCGATTGGAATATGCATAGAAAAAAAGGTTATTTTTTGCCAGATTGAGCTGGATTTTTAATTCAGCCAACAGAATATTTTTGTTTGTCTAACCGCAGGGCATAACGGCAGCACAGTCATGTAGCGCACAACCAGCAAACTTGCATTCTAGACGAGTTTGAAACGACGTCGCATTGTTCTTCAAATTATTTATCGTGACATTTGTGATGGACTAACTGTAGGATCCTCCGAACGATCCTCCTCTTGAGAAATTATTTTGTGAAATCTCGCAGTGCATGTGTTACCGCAAATTGGTTGTTTCTCAGTCTCTAGCGTGGCCAGTTCATAAAAGTTTGCTTCTGCGTACTTTTGAGCCACAGCGACACTGGTTTCGATGTGCAAAGAGACCAGTATGGACGTATTATGTCCTTAGAAGTGCGAGCCATGTTTAACACGAAATGCTTCAAAGGCGAGGTAAAAGTGTATGACAGTATCGGCTACATATAAATTTTGTAACAGTAACAGCTCGCAAACCCACAGGCAAGGTTGCATTTGATTTGCATCGTCACGCACTTATTGTTTCGATTCAAGAAGCGTCGGAAATGAAGTGGTTTTGCATGTAAGGAATGCAACTGTGGGCGCGAAAAAAACCACTGATTACCACTAATCGCTGAGGAAATAATCAACTACAAACTGCTTTCAACTTGTCAATAAGTTTCCGAAAACAAACATGACTCAATTCTTGAGTCTCCGCACTTGCCATGAGGATGCTAGAACACTTTCGAGGTCATAATGTTGTGTAAATGGTTCACGAATATGTGAAGACGATTAAGGTTTCAGGCAACACTTTGTCAATACCATCAGCTGCAGTATTTTAGAATAACCAGTGACCCGAAGGTGGTTGTTATGTACAAAGTATTACTATTTTGCCAGGTTTGAATCCTCATATTCGTTAGTATCTGTGAGCAATAGCCTCGGGCTTGTAACATGCATGGTTTATACAATGTATTCTGCCCGGGGTTTGTTTTGTTGTTTTGTCTAATCCTGAGCGCATGTACCGCATACACCCTTTGCCGTGCCATAGCAGATAAGATTACGTGTTGCTGTAAAATATTTCAGCAACCGGTTCTCTTAAGTGAAACAGGCCTGCACGTAGGGTTGTTAACAACCGGTTCATTTAGGTCGTTAAATTCCAAGAACAGTTTCGTTCGAACCGATTGAAATCGGCTGAAATTCACCACTGTTATCAGGTTTACATATTTAGTAAATACTATTTTATCGTGAGGTTTTCAGGCTTGGCAGCCCAGGCAATGCAGCCCAGCTGGATCAGCCACTTTTTCCTGACAAGTCGGAACAAGATTTGAAAAATCAAGCTCCCGGTGAGGTTTGAACTCACGACCCTGGGCTAACCAGGCCCAACGCTCTACCAACTGAGCTACAGGAGCTCAGTGGTTTCACGGGGTATATTGTGGCCAAGGTACACTGGTGCGCAAGCGCACAACTTGCCAGGCAACCTTCACATATACGTAGGGGATCTCTACCACCGTATCAGATGACGCAGTAATATTTCATGCAATGGCATGACAGGCAGGATCGCCCCACTGCGCAGGTCCTTGCTTGGCGATCACAGCTAACGTATCGCGATCATGAGGTTTTCAGGCTTGGCAGCCCAGGCAATGCAGCCCAGCTGGATCAGCCACTTTTTCCTGACAAGTCGGAACAAGATTTGAAAAATCAAGCTCCCGGTGAGGTTTGAACTCACGACCCTGGGCTAACCAGGCCCAACGCTCTACCAACTGAGCTACAGGAGCTCAGTGGTTTCACGGGGTATATTGTGGCCAAGGTACACTGGTGCGCAAGCGCACAACTTGCCAGGCAACCTTCACATATACGTAGGGGATCTCTACCACCGTATCAGATGACGCAGTAATATTTCATGCAATGGCATGATAGGCAGGATCGCCCCACTGCGCAGGTCCTTGCTTGGCGATCACAGCTAACGTATCGCGATCGCGAAGGTTGCCTGGCAAGTTGTGCGCTTGCGCACCAGTGTACCTTGGCCACAATATACCCCGTGAAACCACTGAGCTCCTGTAGCTCAGTTGGTAGAGCGTTGGGCCTGGTTAGCCCAGGGTCGTGAGTTCAAACCTCACCGGGAGCTTGATTTTTCAAATCTTGTTCCGACTTGTCAGGAAAAAGTGGCTGATCCAGCTGGGCTGCATTGCCTGGGCTGCCAAGCCTGAAAACCTCATGATCGCGATACGTTAGCTGTGATCGCCAAGCAAGGACCTGCGCAGTGGGGCGATCCTGCCTATCATGCCATTGCATGAAATATTACTATTTTATCGTTAAGGTTTGTATCTGTTTACACGTATTCAACCTACAGCCAAAAAGAATTTCTAGGCAATAATGGAGGTGTAGTAAAGTTAGAGAACTGCACGAATAGAAGTAAAAAAATGTCGATGGTCATCTTCACTTACACGACTGAAAGCATCTTCCACGTTCTCGGGCGACTTAATTGTTAGATGTTGCTAGATTCGAAAAGGCCCCAAGGGTTGCAGACGATTTCCATGAAAATTCTTTAAATCAACTTTGGATATGACAAGGGCCGTACTGTCTCGCAATAACCACAGAAGGATACTTGCTTTCATACTATTGGCAATTGCGAACGCATCTGTGGTTTATCTTGTAATGACACGCACAGAAAAGGCGACAATTCGTCGAAAAATTCAATTTGCAACACACTGGGGGCAAAATACCTGGCAGCATCAAAATGAAATGACTGATATTTCCATCATACGCAAGCTGCAGAGACGCGATGACCTATGGAAGGAGATTACGCAGTACAACGAATTGAACGTAAAGGTGCACGTCAATATTATTGTTAGTTTCAAGCTAACGCAAACGTTTGTACCAATGTTTCTCGGTGCCCTTTGAACTTGTGTAAAACTGCTTGTATTTCATAACCTTTTGTGACGGTACGCTGATTGGGAAAAAACAAATCCACATATTTATTTACGAAAGGTTGAATGGTGACTTGGTTATGTATGACCCGAGGAACCTGGAAATACAAGCATTTGATTTATCATGAATATTTTATATCTTGTTAACCTGTAGCCTCATCAAGATAATGTCAATTCTTTGTTTTTTCTCAGAACGAAAAACGACGGCTTCCAAAAGTAATTGGTATTGGAGTTAAGAAATGTGGAACGGGCGGCATAATCCACTTTCTTAATCACCATCCTCTGGTAAAAATCCCCCGAACAAGGGAAACCAAGTTTTTCCACTCAAGAAAACTTAACTACACGAAATACAGGTGAAGTTTTGTTACTACCGTTCTGACATTGTATCGCATTCAAACCGAAATCAACAATATGTCTGATATGACCAAGCAGTAGTCTATACAAAACCAAGTGTTATTTTGCTGCCAGCAAAAGATTTGTTCAAACAATTTTTCTCCAATGAAAAGTATTCTCTATCAAGGTTGTTGTGTGCAAGGTAACAAGAATCGCGTTTTTGTTAATCAAGGAAAAAAAATCTGCCGAAACACGCAATATTTTTTCCTGTACACTCTGTGTACGAATGTAATGCCTCGCTTTACTTAATTGCTAAAGCGAATAAAGCAGTTCTAAGCTCAAGCAATGAATCATTACCAGCGCAATTTTTCTCTCAAAATGTTCCGATTATTCTTAAACAAATCTGTATTCTTTTCGAAGGATGAAGATGCCCTTCACCAACGATAGGCAGGTTGCTATGGAAAAGAGCCCGTCGTACTTTAATGCCGCCCCAGAAGAAGTCCCGGATCGAATTAAGTCAGGAATACCGGACGTCAAGCTGATACTGATCGTTTGCGATCCAACACCGAGGGCTTTTTCCGATTACGTCCACGAGGTTGGTAAATTTACAAACCATCTCCCAAAATATCTCTTATAATTAACTTTCCTCAACGATACAAGGCGTCGATGTTGCCAAGATTTGTTAATCGGCCAAAAACGATGTTGAAATTGCAATTATTGTCAACGCGACCACTGCATTTGGTTTGTTAGGCTCATGATACGGAGGAAGAATGTCATTTAAATAACATAAATCAACCTGTTCTTACTAGGTGGTACCGATTGTCCAAAATTGAAGTGATTGACGATCTGTGTCAATGTGGTCTTTTATTTTATTATGTTTATTTATTTATGGCAAACATGTACAACAAATGATTTGGTTTGAAGAAATTGACATTATAATTTACTAAAATGTCTGTGAAGGTTCTGGTGCCTTCATTTCTTTCTATAAAAATCCACATACTGTGTGGCTTCATTCCCTAAAACCAACACTATTTGTTGTTCAATCAGTTTATGTGGCATAAACAAATGTCAATATTTACAGCGCAACAATTTTTTTACCAACCACGTCAAGATGGTTGCCAAATACAAAACTTTTGATGATTATGTCGACACTTATTTGCCAAAAGTTCAAATGAAGATCGAAGAGTGGAAGCCGCAAAACTCATCCCTTGATGACGAGCCCGCGAACGGTCAAAGGAAAAATATCATCAAGCTCAAACAAACTGATTCAGCATCCACGATACTTACGCATGGATTATACACAGCTCATATTGGCAGGTGGAAGTCAGTATTCAATGAATCAAATCTCAAGATCATTGAAGGAAACCAATTCCTGGAGGATCCAGGAGCCATCATGGAGGACCTCCAAGATTTCATCGGTCTTCCAAAACTTTTGCTCCGTGAGGATTTTGTGAAGCGACCTGACACAGGTTTCTACTGCTACCGTCGATTTACCGAGGAACATCTTAGAAACCAAACAAACCCCACAAATCACGAATACATGCAATGCTTGAACAGAGGCAAGGGGTTAACGCGGAATAATCAGAAAACCATACCGTCGGCTGCTTTTCAAAAACTGAGTTATTTTTATCGTCCATTCAACGAGAGGTTTTATAGAGAAGTTGGAGAGGATTTCGACTGGTTGTGACACGAGCTGTTTGTTTGTCGTTTTCGGTAAAAATAACTGGTGCTCAATCGCAATGCCCGCACAATTGCCATTTAAATGGTAAATATATCGTTTTATTTGCAATTATATCGTTTTACTGGATCGTTAACAATCAACGCAACAATGTTTGGGGTAGCATTTTGAAACTAAAGCCAAGATCCAGTTGTTGTCAAGTTTTTCTGCAGTGAACAATTTGACTGTTGTAGGGTCATAGATAAGCATGATTCCCTGACGTTGATTTGGGTAAAGCTACATTTGCTTTAAACCTACTGGTCACCGTAGTAGCCTACATAAACGCTGTTAATGGTTTGGTCCCGGTCATATAATAAACAAACAAAACCCGTGTTTGCTAAAGTCGTCTAAGCCTTTGACGTCATTGAAACAAACACGATGGGCAAATAAACCATAAAGAAGCAACGGCTTTATATAACAAGCTGTGGCTTTCGAGGCGGGGATGTAACGTTATGAGGTAATGGATACATTGGGTTGAAAAATAAACGCACCAGGGAGGTATGCGCACTTTTCCTGGCATTTCTAACTCACAAGAGTTGTATTTTGTGCACGAAATCGACAGGCAGAACCGAATTGATTCACAAGCATGTTGTACTTTCGGTGAAAGAAGAGTCTAAAATGTTTTTGTATTTCGCGCTAATATATATTTGTATGGTAATATAAACTAAAAAACTGAGATGTATTAGGCATACAAGGCACATGCCTAATATCAGGGCCAGTCTGCCAATGACAGGATTGTATTTAAATGGGGGACAGAAGTTATTATCTAATAGTTAACCCTTGATGAGGTAAGAATTGTCTAGAAACCCAGCAGTTTTAACCTGGAGATGAAAACTTACTTTTCTGCAGAAAGAAATTGACTGACCATCTGATCATAGAACAAATATCTCAACGTTTTTTTGCACCTAAAACTACCCGTGAGTTCTTTTAAGGTATAAACAGAAAACCTCAGATCAACATTCAAATATTAGTGGAAAATTTCTGACAACAGTATTTTCGCATCAGGTCGCTATAACAACCAAACCTTTACCTTTTGTGTGTTGTAATCAAGCAAGTTTTTAAAAAAAACGTTGTATTTGCTAATACAGAAATAGAGTGCTCGCTGTAGACGCGGAAAGTTTGTTTGCACAACAGCACTGACACCAGTCAATAGTACCGGATATTTGTTCCTAAAACTGAGGGAACTTTTGGGAACAACCTTAACATGACAAATCAGGCCTCAACCCTTGGGAGGCAAAAAAAGATACTTTTCCTTTTCTTGTTTGGAGTAATAAATGCCTTCGCGCTATATTTGCTCGTGACACGGATGGAAAAGTTAGCATTTTTTCGAAAAATCCAAGTTGCAAAAAAGCGACTCGTGTTGACAAGCAACCAGCAGCAGTCAAGCGGAACGAATAAGATTTCTATTAAAAACAAGGTGGAGAGGCGCGAAGACTTGTGGGAGGAAATTGCGCAATACAACGCAGATAACCAGAAGGTGGGAACATTATAATGCGTTATGTAAGTAGTTTGCCTTTAAACGTGAAATGTGGGTAAAATGTTCCGTTATTTGGAAATTTCCTGTCCTTATTTATAGAATTTATTTTTTATTTTCACTTCACACCATGTTTTAGGCATTGTTGCGCACAATAAACTAATAAAGATCAACGACCGGTTTTAACAATAGCCCGAATTTATACAAAAATTTAGTATTAGTGTAAACCTTTAAGATCGCAGAGTCTCCAGGCAATATATTACAATCTACCTGCAGTGCACATATTAATTGGCTCCGTATATACATATATTATCAGGCTACATTTTTGCAACATTTACTATCTCTTGTGAACTCTCTATCACTAGAACGAAGAACGACGACTTCCAAAGGTAATCGGTATTGGGGTTAAGAAATGCGGAACTGGGGGAATCATTCGTTTTCTAAATCATCATCCGCTGGTAAAATCTCCAGAACAGATGGAAATGTTCTTCTTCAATTCAGAGAAAATTAACTACGAGTCTTACAGGTGGGATTCTCTTTTTATATTCGTACAATAAATAAAACAGAGAGTATATATGAGGTTTACACCTTACTACGGGGAGCGACAACCAGGCCCATTAGGCCATGGTCCGTTCTATGATCGCGAAGTTTATTATACAGTGTGAATATTCTCGTATCGATTGCTTAAATTATTAAGATGTCCATGGCACTGTGTTTATAAAAGTGTTCATATTATACCATAATAGTAGCTCTGTTCATTGCACTTGTGGTTTTAAACATGACCTGGTCGGTATTACAACGGGCCACAAGGCAGGCACGGTAACTTTTCTCTTTTCACATAGCAGTTAACTCGACAAGCATGAAGAATAGAATAGAACAGCACTATAAGCGAGTGAAAAGAATTTTCAGACACTATCCTGCGTTCATCCCATAACGTTAGAACGATCGTCACTAGGGTGACGTAACATTGTTGCTTTTTTGTACACATTTATGATGGAATTACAAATATCCTTTCAGTTTCAACGTCATAACAACTAATTGTTCGCTCATACACGTATGTACGTTTACATAGGAAAAGAATGCCTCCGACTAACGAACGACAAATCACAATGGAAAAGACGCCAATGTATTTCAATGGAGCCCCGGAGAATATTCCAGACCGAATTAAGTCAGGAATACCGGACGCCAAGTTGATATTGATCGTTTGCGACCCTACGTCAAGATCTTTTTCCGACTATGTGCATGAGGTGAGAGAGAAGTTTTTTACAACCTGGGAGTTTCAGAGAATCGTGTAAGCTTATTGATGCTTATTATCATATACAGCACACTCAAAACATGCATGACATTGTGGGTGACGATTCCCTTTTTACAATTGATGAAAGTTTTAATTTTAGCAATGTGTCTACCAAGAGGTGCAGAGCAAGGGGTTTAGGGCTGGCAAGCCTTTGTAGAAGAAATAAATTAGGTTCAATGCAAGCAATAGTGCCCATGGACTCCCCTTTTGATATCCTGTCCCTCACATACACCCTGTAGACTCGTATGGGCCGTATTGGTTGCACTCCCCTCTCATGGGGTTTGGTGTCAACAAATTATCCTACATCGTGTTAACATATGTATTAAGCAATGTGTTGTTGTCAGGCATATTATATTACAATTATTCTGTACTTCTAGCACTCATCAACGTATACTTTTATTTACCGATGAAGCCCAGTTGAATAACAGGCGAAACGTATAGGTGAATAGGTGAAGTAAAATACGTTTACTTGTGCCAGAATAACAGATTACTTCAAACATGAAAATAAGTTGCGTATAAGCTGCAGACAGATGGCCACTGTTTCGACCTAAAAGGTCTCATCAGTGCAGCTGGTGTGACTATAAGACGACTTTGCTGACCTAACGGCCAAGCATTGCTTATCATAAGAAAATAAGTGTTTAAAAAATGAAACAAGAAATTAAATGTGGACGTATATTTTATCTCAGCGGATAAGGTTCACCTATTATGGCGAGAAAATGGTTTCCAAATATGAAACATTTGATGAATATGTCGATGATTATTTGCCAAAAGTTCAAAGCAGGATCACGGAGTGGAAAACCAAGAACGCAACACATGATGTCGGCAATCTTAGAGAACACATCATCAAGTTTGGAAAAACTGATCCCGCATCCAAAATACTTACCAATGGATTATACACAGCTCATATTGGCAGGTGGAAGTCAGTATTCAATGAATCAAATCTCAAGATCATTGAAGGAAAACAATTCATGGAGGATCCTGGAGCAATCATGGAGGACCTCCAAGATTTTATCGGTCTTCCAAAACTTTTGCTCCGTGAGGATTTTGTAAAGCGACCTGACACAGGTTTCTACTGCTACCGTCGATTTACGGAGGAACATCTTCGAAACCAAGCAAGTAACACAACAGGAGGGTTAAACTGTCTGGGTGGAAAGGGAAGAACTCGGAATAATCAGAAAGCTGTTTCGGAGGCAACGTTAAAGAAACTGCGAGACTTTTACCGATCGTTTAATCAACAGTTTTATGAGGACGTTGGTGTTGACTATGGGTGGCTCTGAGCCATAACCTCGCGCAATTGTAACAAAAAAATAAATAAGGTTCTCAAAATCTGTTTTTTATGCAATCTTTTCCGAAACCGGCCATAAAGCGCATTTAGAGGAAATATAAGGTTTACAGTTTATTGATTATATCTTGAAACTTATGTACGGATGGGTAAAACCTTTAACAGTTTGGTCCACCTCCTGTCTTACACGATATTTTATTGATTTTTTTTACTTTTGTTTAAATTATCACGTGATTTACGCACACTGAGCCTTTTACGTTTCGGCCAAAAAAAAATCAAAAAAGAAAGAAAAATGGCGGTAAGTTAATGTGTTATAATATACGGCAAGCACTTTTTCCATCCCACGGGTATTGCCTTGTGTGGAACAACATAACGTTAGTCAGCAAATAACATAAGGCAACACGGTTGGTGACAACACGATTTCAACCTACGCACAATGAAACAGTGCCAGCAAAATTAGAAATAGGGGACAGTTGTGGATTAAACGCTTTGGACAGGCATGCAGGCATCCAAATATCGTAAAAGGCCGGACTCCTAGTTAACTTTGTTTCGCTGTTTTGCTGGTTTCATGTGATCTTGTCAGAGTTGTTTGTGCTTTCACGTTTTTACCAGTCTGCAGCAACTGACAGAATGTACACTAGTGTACAGACCTTTATAGACCTTCATGTCAGCTTCTTTCTATATTTATACGATTTTTGTTTAAACAGATGCACTCATGGGCGTATCCAGGGGGGGTCCGAGGGGGTCCGGACCTCCCCCCCCCCTTTTGTGAAATAATTTGGTCTTTTTTGATAACTAAACAAACGCCACTGTATTTTTTTGTCAAAATCCGCGTGAAAACCAGAAATTTTCTTTAACGTTGACCTATAAACCGCATCGTGCTTGCATTCACCATTGTTTCCAAACAGGGAGCATTGTTACCGAACACTTGGCAATGTTACCAAACATGTTGCATTGTTACGAAACAAGTGTCATTTTTCGTCAGTCCAAGAACGAAACGTCGTTTGTCAGTGGCCACGTTGTAATGACAAGCGGTTTACTTGCGTGAAAGTCAATTAGTTTAGTTGTTAAACTTTGAAAGCAGTAGTAATAAAACTACGGCGCAAGCACAATACAGCAAAACCTCGCATCGGGTGTTCCATGGCGTTACACAATTGCGCAAGCCAGAAAGCCACAGTTTATATGACGGTTGGCGCGAACAACGGCGTTCGTATTTTGCGATTCTCGCCCACAATTAACCTTAGTTTATACCTGAAAATCTTCAGCGCTCAGCCAGAAGATATTCCTCGGCGAATTAAGATGGCTATACCCGACGTTAAATTGATACTGATCGTTTGCGACCCGACCAAGAGAGCCTTTTCTGATTATCACCACGAGGTGTGTTTGTATTTTTATGGTACCTGAAGTGGCCGTAAATTAACTTGTATTTATTGACAAAAATTTATTGACACTGATGATGCTTTTAACAAAGTGAAATATATTTGTCTAATATAAAAAGACTGACAGATTTTAGCCTGAAACGAAAGTTTCTTAGATAGTGTATATATTTAAAATAAGGTGGAAATCGTTAAGACCACTTGTTAGGTAACACTTCACTGAATCGCGACACACATACCTGATAGTCACTGGAGGAAACAGCGTGGCGAGCAATTTGTGACTCTGAAAGAATTGTTACTGCATAGCAGTTCCTCGGATGAGCCCGATTTGAGTTATTTTCAAGCATAGTTTTCGTTGTCAGGTTTTCAGTGAAAGAGGCTTGCAGATTTTTCGTACTTGCTAAACATTACGTTTGTTTCCGTTTCAAGTTTGCAGTTATTTTTATGCAAAAAGGATTTATTGTTTTGAAATCGCATCAGCATTATTTCCAAGAGTTTTGGTCGTGGTGAAAATAAGTGGAAAGTTGTGATGAACCGGTTTATGACCAACAACGGAACACACAAGAGGTTGCTCTTTCTGCTGCTGTTCGGTCTCACAAACGTGATTGTGCTCTTCCTGCTTACGAGAAAGATAGAAGGATGGAAAATGTCAAACAAGACAAGGTTTTCTGAAGAGACTGGATACTTGGAAAGGATACTAAAGCGACAAAAACTGTGGCAGGATATTATTCAGTATAATAAGGACAATAAAATGGTATGAACAAGTGTTTATTTTCTAAAGTATAAATCCTGTGGTGAATGTAATTTGGAACACAGGCCTGGCAGAATTCTTGCCACAATAAGTACATTTGTTTACTCTTTCACTTGTTCAAGAAATTTACCCAAGTGAGTCAATATGATCTGTCCGTCACGGTGAGTGCCCTACACCAACAGGTCTAAACCCTTTGTTTAATTTATAGGCGGGACCAACGCATAGACCCATATAATAAAGGCTTCATCGGCACCACTCCATTTTACCTTCACGTTGTCATTAAAGGATTACAAAATCACATGAATAGACTTGTTTTGCTCCGATGGCAAAAACACATGCCGACGCAAGCTCGTTTTTTCAAACTTTTTGGCAAGTTTTCTTTTTTTCGTCCCATTGAACTTCTGTCTCCAAAATCGCTGCTTAATGAGTTAATGTACAGTAGAAAGCAGTGTTTTACTACATTATGCGGGGAGTTTATTGGTCTAGCAACTTTTACGAAAAATGTTGCTCTCCATCAAGGCTATGCGCCCAAGGTGGTTGCCTAGTTCGCCCAACGACCTATATAGTTTAGCTGCGTGGCGTACACACATACATGTTTCAACAAGCCAAATTTTATCTGCAGAACGAAACAAAACGTCTTCCAAAAGTGATTGGCATTGGTATTAAGAAGTGCGGAACCGACGGCGTCATTAGTTTTCTAAACCATCACCCACTTGTGCGAGTGCCACCTGGTGGCGAGATTTTCTTTTTCAACTCCGGAAATACCAACTACGACACCTACCGGTAGTAAATAGTCGTCATGGCAATAGTGGAATTACCGATTTTCTAATTTCTCGGTTAAAATCAACAAGACCAAGCATGACAAATTCTACCATGGTTTCTATAAAGTCAAATTTTATTTGACCACTCGGCTGTTATTTCTTAAATAAATCTAGAAAACTTGTTTTTAATTGCCGAAACGCTACGTGTTCCGGTACAGCAGGATACATTTTTGTTGCATTAACCAATTCACGTGCGTCGCAGAATGCGAATGCCGCCCACCAACGGAAGACAAGTGGCGATGGAAAAGACGCCAATATACTTCAGCGCTCAGCCAGAAGATATTCCTCGGCGAATTAAGATGGCTATACCCGACGTTAAATTGATACTGATCGTTTGCGACCCGACCAAGAGAGCCTTTTCTGATTATCACCATGAGGTGTGTTTGTATTTTTATGGTACCTGAAGTGGCCGTAAATTAACTTGCATTCATTGACAAAAACTTGTTCAACGATTATTGTAGCAATACTAAAGAGATATCCGTAATATATTTTAAGCTTTCATAACTACAGCAATATTGTTTCGCTACAACTAACATGACACAGCAAATATGTTAAGATCTAAAAGTTTTTGAAATGTCTAATTCGTGGCTCCATTTGTATCCAATTAATTGACACCAAACACGTCTAGTGGTTCTATTAGATTGCTTCGCGGACGGTGCTTCAAAACCTGTTGATCATTAGGTTTGCAAGCTTCGCAAGCCGGGCATGTCAGGAAAAAGTGGCTGATCAGCTATAGCTGAGCCTATAGGCTGCAATGCCTGCGCTGCGAAGCCTGTAAACCTATTGATCTCGATGCGATAGCTGTGATCGCCAAGTCAAGGACATGCTTAGTGGGGAGATCTTGCTAATCATGCGATTGCACGAAGCATTACTGCGTTGTCTTATCCTGTCCTGTTTAGCCCGCTACACGTGTTGGCAATAATCGATGGCAATAAACCACTAACGGCGATAATCAATCATTTTATTTCGTTTTGCAGCGAGAAAGATACAGACTCTTTAACGTCAAATTTATGGCGAAATACGAAACCTTTCGCGACTACGTCAATGTACATTTACCAAAACTTCAGAACAAGATGAAGGAGTGGAAAGCGCAGAATACATCACAAAATCATGGGAGCCTTAGAATGAAACTAATTGAACTTGCCAAAGCTGACCCTGCCAGTACAACTTTATCCAATGGATTATACACAGCTCATATTGGCAGGTGGAAGTCAGTATTCAATGAATCAAATCTCAAGATCATTGAAGGAAAACAATTCATGGAGGATCCGGGAGCAATCATGGAGGACCTCCAAGATTTTATCGGTCTTCCAAAACTTTTGCTCCGTGAGGATTTTGTGAAGCGACCTGACACAGGTTTCTACTGCTACCGTCGGTTCACCGAGGAACATCTTCGAAACCATTCTCAGGCCGAAGACGTCAAGAATCTTAAATGTTTGGCTGACACAAAGGGACGCACACGAAACAGTAAAAAAACTGCATCGCCCGAAAGTTTGGAAAAGCTGCGGGAATTTTTTCGTCCTTACAACGAACTATTCTATAAAGATGTTGGTGAAAATTTCGGTTGGAAATGAAGTTTCAGATGTGTGGTTTTGGTCGGCTCATTTCACTTGGTGCTGGCGTTGCACATCACACAACACAACGCATGACATTGCCATCGCTCAAATAATAATTTTTATATGTTTAAAAATAATCATCATTTTCCCCCAACTTTCACTCCATCCATGATTTTTTCGCTCATAAATAGCTGCCAGGTTATTGGTAGACTTCAACCAGCAGCTAGCTTTGTTAGATGCTTTTGATTTATTTGAGATGTTTTTGGGTACATGGTGGTCCGCCTCACAGTTAAACCAATCCCGTAATTGGGTATGCTCAACAAATTGTATGATTGATTGCTTCTTGGGCGCTTGATAATGTAGCACCACGCATGTTTCCTGACTTAATTCGTCGCACAACTGGAACTCATTTGAACGCCGCAACCTTGATGGTTTATCCGTGCCCATAAGCCATTTTTTATTTCACGCCTTTTGTTGATGTGCGCAGTAACTATATGTATTTAAAACAAGTGATTTGATTTTCTTGTGTATGATCGGACTTCCACATTTTAGCCGTTTTTTTCACCAACGCTTCACATTCTACTCCGTAAAAATTTAGCCATACCGAAGTCGCACAAGGAACGTACCTCAGCCTGTTCAGTGGAAAACTTACCGTATTTTACGGACCATAAAGCGCACCCGATTATAAGGCGCACTGTCAATAAATTGCTTTGATTAGTTTTTTGTTCATACATAAGGCGCACCGGGCTATAGAACGCAACGTATTTTAAGGAGTATGGGTTACCGTATAAAGCTCATTAAATAAAAACTTGTTTGGTAATAAATGTAAGCAAGTCACAATAGTATGAATATCACAGTTGCTAGTTGCTTTTACCGTAGTTTATTGTGTAAGACGGTGGTTTATTTATAATAGTATCGGTACTGGTTTTGAGTGTAGGCAATAAAGCACTACTTGATCCATACATTAGGCGCACCGGCTTATAAGGCGCACGATCAATTTATGAGGAAAAAAAAGGATTTAAGTTGCGCCTTATGGTCCGTAAAATACGGTAATCTTTCGGAACAGCGGCAGTTTAGTTTAAAGATAATGTGTACCAATAAAAAATACTGTTTTGATATTCTTTGCTGTCATCTATGTACAGGATACTAACAGTATGATTTTTATGTCAGTCCGCATTTTCCGTAATCCTAACTTTACTTTACTTCTCCCTCCTTTTGTGTTGCTCCGTGCTTTTTTTTCAAAAAAAAAGTTTAGTGGTAATGGTAAAGTTTGTGTCTGAATTTTATGTTAAATTTTGCAACATGCGCAACGTAAAGAAAGGCAGGAATATCGAAAAAAACATCTGTCACAAAAATCAGGATAAAATGTTAAACAAACAAAGCAAGTAGAGGGAGCAGGGAGGTTGGTTTTTCTCAGCGATCGTTAATTGCTGAAATTTTTATATTGCAAGTTGCAACAAACCGTATTTATTTTCAGTTTTGATTTTTAATCTATAATAGAGCCAAAAAATATGAGTTTTGATTGGCAGCTGTATGGAAAAAAACCAACCACATTCTTTGGATACATAGGATGGCTGTATTACGTTTATTGTCTCACTACTGGCCTCTACATGCTTGATCACTGGGAAAGAACTATTTTCAGTAAGTTAAATGCCTTAAATTCACACTGTAAAACTAATGTCCTATCTTTAATACGTTCGCCAAGTAACACCTTTTTGGCAGAGAAGTGATTATGACTGTATATATAGATATTTATATATTACACCTAGTTGGTGCGCAACAAATCATGGTGATTGTGCAGTTATCACAAAGTGGAAGTCTTTGCTTGACTATTTTGCTGGCAAGATCGTCCATAGTCAAAAGCAAACTGAAACAGTGACCATAGGTGTCGATATAGGGGTGACATATCACCCCTCACAAACAAACAGGGGTGACAACGTGAGCATTGTCACCCCTGGATTTCGTTTAAATTAAAAATTATTGCCAGAAAAACACATATATTATACTATGCGTTAAGCTAGTTTCAAACGACCTGTATAGTCACCGTCACAATCATGACAAACCCAAGTGTCTTGTGGATTGTTACTTAACAAAGTGACACAAAACAGAATTTGCGTCGTTTACCGATGTTTAAGGCGATACGACTGACGAAATGTTTTTTTTGTGTTTATAAAACCTGGAAAGTCACCCTTAATATTTTACAAAACGTTAAAAAATCGACGCCTATGACAGTGACCATCTGTCATGCAGCTCAAAAAATTCATATTATTGGCTCCATGCGTACATGTACATACTTTGTCAGATTAGAAACTGTTAATTTTGTTTTATTAAATGTGTCTGATATCACATTTCACAAACTAGTATATATATATAATTTATTTTTATTTTTTCAGATACTTGTATCATTATTCTACTATCAATGTCAATCTACACAGGTTATGCCTTCTTGCCTCAACACATATACTCCATGTTAGCACATTTTGGATTTATCGGCAGTTCTGTGTAAAGTGTTGAAATATTGTTGTTTCTATTTTGAACTGTATAACTTGGTATTGAGTTTGTTGCTGTGTGGATCAACATGGTGAATGTCATCATCGGTTTTGCTGTGATATTAGTGTTTTGCCTCAAGAAAGTCCACGCTTTGAATACAGCAATCTCACCTAACAAAAAACTGTTACTTTATGCGTTATTGCAGTAATTGTTTTGTACGCTTAACAAAGTTAACCTTATCATATACAAAAGTTTGTTTAACTATATATTCTTTTAATCAGTGTGATTGTTGTGTGTTTATTATTGCTAAAATCCTAATGTATTGTCAGTAACAACAACTAGGACAATTTTGCCTATCATGTTTTGGATTTATTGCTTGTGAATTTGCAATTTAAAGTTTTGTATTACCAACAAGTTTTTATTCTGTGTTATTTGATGGCAATAAAAGTCTTGAGTAATGAAAATTGTATGGTACAAGAAACATTTTTAACCAGACAAGTCAAGGTTACATAATTTTACTTTGCAACTGCTTCCCACTTCTATTTCCATATTCCCCATTGCGGCCAGCATAAAGGCAATGATACAATGAAAATGACCACCATTAAAAATTTGCATGCTTATTTTGGGGCAAAAAGGTGTAAGTTATTTTTGGAAATATGAGTAAACTATGACGTTAAAATACACCTTATTTTCACGGTTGATGCCAAACAAGCAGGCAATAGGTCAAAATTAAGGAAGGGATGGCTTGACATACATGTTACTGATGACGGCACAATCATCAACAAATAATATATCAGACATATGCTTTTCCTACAGTGGCATCCAACCCCCCGAAACCTTTTAATTGAAAGCGAGGACTGCAGCGTAGCGCAGTTTACTTCCGGGCTACGGACATGCCTGTTAAGAAAGTAATTTTAAGAGGATACGATGGTCAATACGACGAAGAAATATAGTCGGTCACCGCGTATCACCAAAAGCTGAGCTGTGCTGTATATTTCATCAATATAACTTCAGCTATTTATGGTTCCGACTTCGCATCATTAATTGGCCTGACGTCACAATTCTGCAGGTAAAGATTGGCTAAAAATGCATTGGTTTAGATAGGAGTTCTTTAAAAAAACGCGTGTAGCGCAGCGGTATACAAATTTTTCGTTTAGGCAAAGCAGAAATTGTCCAAGAATGTAAGTACGAAACAAAAAAAACAAAAATTAGCGTTTTGTCGAAGAAAAAAAGCTTTGAATTAACAGCGATTATGGCGCGTCTGGCAACTTAGCTTTGGCGATACGGTTTGTATCGCCAGCCTGTCTCTAAGGTCGACAATATGTGCTCAAAGAAATAAAAAGACGCTAGTTTTCAAAGAATATAGTCAACCAACAAAACCGCGCTATTTTGCCGTTGAACACTTCTGTCAGTCCACTGGATTCGGGAATAAGCTCATTTGTTCTTATAAAACCAAAAGATAATTGTGCAGTAATTGCGGCGTTACACAAAATAAAATGCATAATCCACTTTTTCCTGAACTGAAGCCAAAAATCATATTTTTGTATTTATGACGTCATAAACTATCGCGGTAAACCCCCCAAAAGAAGACAGCATAACCCTCCTCTTATTGGATTTCAAGAGTAAGTGGCGTTGCATGAACTTGCATCTGCACGCGAAGTAAACAATGTCCACAGATCTAAAGGCAAGTATTTGCGACACAATAAATGTTCAAAAATTGTTACAACAACAAAAAAATTTGTAACCGTGTGGTAAACTATATTCATCTGCATTGCAGACCACTTTGTATTATTGCGTAATGATTTCGTGCTACAATAGTCACAACATTGCAGGACATAGTTGTATGTATGAATATATTTTAGAGCGACCGTTTTCATCTATATACATACATAATATTTAGAAAAATGCACAAGTAAAATCAATATAGTTAACAGTGCAATATTATTGGTCCATGATGAATGCTGACATGCCATGGGAACCTCTCGGAATCATGTTGTCCATGTATGGAAGCAGGATTAACAGCAAACTTTTGTTCAAGTACCCTTTTAAAACTGATGATTTGAAGTCAACTAAAAGTCAGTCTGAACTAAACGCATCTACCTACCATCTCAACAGTCTTGGAGCTGGAAATAATGATGACTCAGAAATAGAAAGTGATGATAATACTAACCAAACTCGTGAATTTCTGGAACAGTTTCTTGATTTTTCCGAGGAAACTCTTGGACAGATACTCAGCCCAGGTAACACCAAAATATGTGGCCAGAACTTTGATGTTAAAATCAATGGAATTCGATTTGTTGGCTTTCCTCTGGTGCCAGAAAAATGCAACCTCGATTGCAACAGGGTCCGACCAGTTCAATTTGAAAGTTTGGTTTCATCAAACCCTCAGAACAGTGCAAGCCATTCAGGCAACACAACCAACATCCTCTCTTTCAATGTTGTGTTTGTGTTAAAAACAAATGCAGATTACTCCGTTATTGAGTCCTACCAGCAACTTGCAGCGAAAATTGGCCTTGCCTTA
This sequence comes from Ascidia mentula, assembly GCF_947561715.1. Classification (NCBI taxonomy): domain Eukaryota; kingdom Metazoa; phylum Chordata; class Ascidiacea; order Phlebobranchia; family Ascidiidae; genus Ascidia; species Ascidia mentula. The sequence continues at coordinate 2,479,602 of NC_138569.1, forward strand.
CGATTTGAAGAAAACAGAGATGGTTACATGACAAAGGAGACTAAAATGATGCTGAACATCCATGAGGAACATGAAACATGCCCTGGAAAAGTTCACCAACAGATTCTGGGCAGCAGCAAACTGGCACAGAATTTGAGGCAAGTGTTTGATGATTTAACGGCCACTGGTATAACTGATTTCTTGCTGAATAACAACATATGGATAACATTTTGCATCTATCATAAAGTGCACAACATGAATGTAGCAAATCAATCTGGAACTGTAAAAATTAGAGCAGTTGAGGAAAGTTTGAACAAAATTCAACCATATCACGGAATTCTTGTTTTTAACATCAGTAACGTTTGGGCTTCAATGAGGTCAGGCAGTTCCTCAACCCTTGTAAAATTCCTAAATGTATATAAGCCTACAAAATCACTACAGGGAATATCTACAGATGCGGATATGTCACTTACTCATGTATATATGATAGCGAGGCACTTAGTGCACTGGGGAAAAGCATGTGTCATTTACCCCATGTGTGAAAGCAATGTCTACGTACTTGCTCCAACTGCAACCTTATTTTTTCTTTCCAAATGGGTTGAAATCTTTCATGAAACTTTTCAGATGAACTTGATCGAAGTTCTGTCATATTTTTCACAACCTGTAAGTCTTGGAGATTCACAACTACCAACAGGGCCATTTTTTGGGCATGAAAAACATCTGGTCGAGGTGGTTTATTGGATGTTGCAACACAGATTTTTAGTACAACATCATACATATGTGTATTTCCTTCCACCTACACCACTGTCAGTTCAAAAAACAAATCAGCAAGTTTTAAACATATGTTTTGATTTTGCAAATCAGCACCAGGAAATTGAATTTCACCAACTTCCATCAGTCTGCCAAGCAGTTTTTCAATCCATACCAACAGCACATAATAGCAAAGATTTGTGCCTTTTTCTTAGACTTTTGCATTATTTGGATGGAAAACATCATTTGGAGGAAATAATGTACAGAGAGAATATGATGCGACCAGAACTTGTGACAATTTTAGAGAAGTTTAAACCCCTTTTACTGACTTCTGTAAGAGAGGATGAGATTGCTTCCACTTTTTGGACAAAGATTTGAATTTAATTTCTTGCTAGTTATGTTCTACCCTTTTTTTCGCAAATTTTTATTATTATCACAAAGAGCGGGAGATTTTATTGCTACCTTTATAATAATTTCTGAATGGTACAAATATTACAGATCAACAATGATTAATGCACTTGTCATTTCAATAAATTAAAATACCTTATCACACATGGAAAGATTTTAGAAGGTTTCTTTTTATTGAACTGTACTTTGATAAAACAAAGACTTTTGTTGGTTCATGGTTGCATTTCTTTCTGATTATTGTCATGAAATTGCACTATCCATTGCCTAATAAATTTGCAGTTCCTACATTAAAAGAAAGTGATTGTGCAGGAGCACTGACATTACCTGTGCACAGATACAAATCTACTTCTGACAAATTTTAATAAAATCTGTCTAAATTCCGCTGGTGAACATGGCATGTTATACTTTAATGTCTGTGAGAACCAAGGATCAAAACAACTCAATGTAGTAAACAAAATACGTCAACTAATATACTGCCAGTATAGACGCAGTTTTTCGCTTTCAGCAACAATGTTATGCGCCGTAACCTTTTTTATTTGATAATTCGCTGGCAACAACAGCAGCTATTACGCGTCCATCATTAGTAGTTTCAACAGGTGAGGCATGAGCAGGAGGCAAACGTCTGGAGTCGGTCGACATTGGGGCAAGTTCGTCCGCACTGCTGCGAGTACCAGATAAGATCTGGGTTTTGGTCTCCTTAACTGACTTGCACAAGCTTTCGGAACTTTCTACCAGTTTGGAATAGGCGTGTTCAGTTTCTTGAATGGTCTTGCTCAGTTGCGAACGGAACTGGGTTTTGACTGCAAGATTGTGGTTGACCTTGGCCAAACGGTCTGTAAGGTTTCTAATATCTGTTTGCAAACGACGCTTATCTCCCTCTAAAGTCCCAATTTCGGTGGTAAGTCTCAAATGTTGGTCGCGCATTTGTGTAATACACTTTACCACCTCGGCTCCGTACGCTTCCGGACATTTTATCTTGATATTTTCCCGCGATTTCGACGACATGGCTTTGTTGCTATTTTATATAAAACCACCACATGAAATTATTTTTTCGTATCATTACATTGACATAAAACAATCGTACATTGTCCGGAATAATTTAGATTGTTATGTAACAAAACGAACCTACAAACGTTAACGTGTGTAAAATTAAATACTGACCCATTTGGATTAACCTCATATGCATGAATGAATCATTCCTTAACATCTATCAACAATTTGCACTTTGATTAGATCATTTTTGGATACAGTTTTTATTTCTTGTACGTCTGTGGGCGGTTACAGTTTTCAAAGTAAAAAAAACAAACAATATGTTTTGGTGCCAGTCAGCTGCAGAATTCACCCTAAGATGCTAAAACATCATCAAATGTGGTGGCTTCGTTCACCAAACAGTTGTGATATGCAATCACATTAAAATCGTCATTCGGCATAACGTGAAAGATAAGTATTTTTGAAGGATGGATCTCAGCGCACAGTGTCGTATTTTAAGCACTAAACATAAAAGAACTAACAGTTTTCGCAATGTTTTTTCATCAAGTTTTCTGCTTGCGTTTCATGAGGCTTTCCCTCGCTTTAACAAAGGCCATTATGTCATCGTCAGTCTCCTTGTCGCCCGTCAGCGGTATTTTACCGACCACATTTCCGCCGCTAGATGACCTCGGAGCAACAGGTCGTGACCCGGATGGAGGACGCGCAAACCTGGCTGCAACTTCAACTTGGTCCCTCATCGGTTTACGCGAGCCCAAGTGACGTAGATCAGAGTCACTGTTGTGATTCCGCCGCAAGTCGGTGAGCGCATTTCGGCCGCGCGACAGCGAAGATTCACGAGGTGAGAGTGGACCGGGTGGAGTTATATCGTCGTTTCTGCTGCTTGGTAACGAAGGTTGTTTTGCTGGTGAGACAGGGGGTGTGCTCCAGGCCTGATGTGGTGATTTTCCTGATACTGCAGAACTGAGTCGGCTAAACATAAATAGTGTAGCATATAAACATCAATAACTTTATACTACAAGTCAAGGTGACGACTGTTTTTGATAAAGGCAAGATAAATTCCTTGTAACCATGCAACAGAAATGTCAGGAGATATACATGCATAAAGTGCTGCTCAAAATAAGGGGTTGTAATTTATGAGTCAAATGTAATTTTGGGATAGTAGAACTCGTCGTCTTTGTAGAAACAATACAGTATAATATAGACTGTTAGATATTCACCAGGAGTCGCATAGAAATTTGTTTTATAATTTTGGGGTCCCAGAAGAAAAAGTTTGAAAAACCCTGCAACATAGGAAATCACACAACTAGCTACAAGCAAAAGATAAGGTTTCCATGCACGAACAAGAGATTGCCAAACATAGTGCGGGATCACTCACCTCATTCTTGGGTTGGTCGACCGGTTGGAGGCTTGCGTCTGCCACCAAGTGTCAAACTCATGTTGAATTTGGACGCGTGATTTGTCCAGCAGGTGGTGCAAGTGATCAATCTCAGCTTTCATGGCCTTGAGGCGGGTGAACGCCTGTTTGTATCTGCAACAACCGAACACAGGTAATAACGTTAAGTGAGCTGCCGACAGGGCCCTATTTCCACCTATAAAGCCTCATCAGTGCAGCTTTGTGACAGAGGACGGCCTTGTCAGCTAAATAGCCCAAAGATTAATCGTTCTATAGATATTACAGAAGATAACATACATAATTTATATATATATAAGTTGCTGAGCAAAACGTTTTTAGTCAATCTTTCAGACAGCTCTTTTAACGATGTGTTTATTTTGGTTCACCGATCCGGTGTAGTTTATTGTTTTTTGATCAGTTATATGTATATATAAGGCATATGTATATAAAGGTGTATAGTGGCCTTATGTAGAGTTTAGTGTATATGCATAAAATTTGCTGGTTCTAAGGCAGCAAGTTTTATTTTTCTGCAACTGACAAACGAAACGTTAAAAAACGTTGCGGTACAAATTTGAATTTATGCGGTAAGTGGTCCGATTTTTAACGCAGTAGACCAAGCACAAGAAAAAGAATATGTTTTCATTTACTTTGACTTGGCAGCCTCCATTTCCTGAATAATGAGTTGCTCGCGCTCGTGTTCCTCGAACGAATCGTCACCGTTTACCGTGCTCTGCACCGCCATCTGGCGACGCAACCTCTCAAGCGAACCTTTTTGGTGATCTTGAAAAGAAAAGACAAAAAATTCCGCTTCACAATTCCGGTCACAACATCAGTTTTACACAAAACTCACTGATGTCGTTCCGAGCCGAATTTACTTCCTGTCCGAGAGACTTGGCTTCGGCGTACCTTCGTTTGAGAAGATCCTTTTGTTCGACCACGTGACTCATGCTCGGGTGGTCGCGCTTGAAGATTTCGAACGCCTCCTGGCGGCCAGCGGACATTTCAACTTCTGTTACAACAATATGATTAAAATACGTCATATGCCAACGAGAAACAAGTTTGAAGAATGAGGTTTAATAGTTTTTGGGTCATAAGCAAAGGCACAAAACAGAAATAACTGCTTGTGGTCAATTGAAACTTAACTTCTATATAAGATATCTATATAAGAGTCCTTCCAGCGGGAAAAATTTCTGCCAGATTGTTTTGGGCAAACCTTTCAATCTGCTCCGTTGCTTGGACACGTCATCGTCATCATTTGTAGAGGTATAATCTCCTTTAGAATAAGTTTTCTCGGCAGATACGATTGTTCGCGAATGTGACGTCACAACAGGTGGGTTGTTTTCTGCTTGCCCGTTCATAATGGATCGATTTTCTGCATCAAGAACCCGTTTCCGTTCCTTTTTCAGCATTGAAACCAAAATGCCTGTGGAAAAAAATTTAACTCAAACATTGGAAGGTTCATACATGTGTACTGGTGTACGCCTCGGCGATTTTAATTAAATAGTTAAGTTATCAAGAAAGATGGCAACGTTATGTTGATGTTTTGATAAATAGTTTTATTCAGCCACATATTTACACTTTCACTCAAGGTATTGTGAACTGATAAAACATGTGCAAACTTCTTGCCACAAATTTTCGTTATAGTCGTCTCTTATGATGCGAAGATACGGACCGTTGAACGCATTCCACATGCAAAGGGAAACGGCCCTGACATTCACCACTCACTTATCTCATTATCACGCTGCTGTAGAATCTCTCTCAAGCGCTGGATCTCAGCCGGACTCAAATTTGGCCCCTGGTGTCGCGCGCTCTCCCTCTGTTCCTCCTCAGATTCCCGCTTTGGGGACTCCCCCTTCTTGGTGGTTCCGCCATCTAGCGCTTTGAGCTTGAGAAAACGATAGCTGTATTGTATTTTGCGCATGTCACCGCCGACTTCCAGCGAGGCTTCCAAGTCTGGGTCATCGAGGTAGGCCTGGAGTAGTTCATTGAGTCTGCGAAAACAAGCGGTTGGACGATCACACAAGTTGGACAGAAGACTCTGCATAAGTTCATGTATTTTATATGCTATGTGATCGCATCTTATCAAATGCAGATTGTGAAGTTCAGCCCTATCCGATAAGATCATCACTCTACCTGTCGATTTCCTCTTGTGTAAGTTCGTCTGCTCGTTCCTCTCCGGTCACCATCGCCAGTTCGTCTTTCAGGGATTGGACTTCTTTCTTCAGGCGCATAATCATCTGCACAAAACGTGTTTAAAAACACGGCATTCATTGCAAGTGGGATAGGTTTCGGTTTTTAGGACTTGCCAGTTTCGGGTCGAGTTCTTCGTTCAAGGTCGCTTCGTTTTTGATCAACGCCACACGTTGAGCAAATCTACATGTCGAAATAGATTCCTGCGTATTCAACAAAACTCGATCAAGATGCGAAAAACCATTGGCGTTAAATAAAGATACGAAAACAAAGCACCAAACATGTACAAATTTATTTTCAAAGTGGAACGGAATTAAGCAAGTCTAGGTGTAAGCCTAAATAACATGCATAAAATTTCATAGTTTTATGCAAATCTGGCGATTAAAATCAACGGAAAACAATCAGTAGCTTCATACTAACATCGAGATTTCGCTTGTCAACAGCAACTGTTGCGATCATTGTTGTCATGCAGTTGCCCCCCAAGCTGTCTCTAAGTACTGACGTCATCATGGAGTTTCTGTAAGGAATGTGTTGACGTTTCTTCTCACTAAGTGCCACTATCACCTGTTGAACAACGTTGTGTTTATGATCGAATGATGTTTACACACAACTTTCGAATGTCTGCGTTTTAAACCTGTTCCAAATAGTGCAATGAGAGGTTGATGTACTTGGCCTCTGTCAAAAGCTGCCCACCAACTTGGCTCTTGGAGACACGTTCAGATCTGAAAACAATAATAATGTTTCTAAAAACAACTTGAATGGAAGAAGGGTGTGCAACAGTAGCAAAATTTCCGAAAAATATTGTAATTGCTGTTTTTGAAAAACATATGAGTTTGACTCAAATTGGCTTTTAATGTGCCATGGTATGTACGTTTGTTTCTTACCCAGCTAAATCAACAAGATGAAGTTTGGATCTTCTAATAGTTGCAGAGCCAGGAGCACGACTGGTTACATGAATGGTGAAAATGCAATGTGAGCGGGTCGAAGCCTGATTCATTGGAGTTTCAGCAATCATTCTGAAATTGTTTCAACTCTTGGTTGTAAATACTGTGGCAGCAACATAAAAAATGTGCAATAAGAGTCATAATATTGGGCTGCAGCTCTCCTTAAAAAAACAGTTGCAGAGCTTTATTATTTACCTATTTGTGTCTCCCAGAAAGAGCAAATTCAGAGCCTCCTCCTCATTTTGTGCTGGAAGAACTGACAAATTTTTGAGGTGGATATTTTGGTCAGGATCTTCCATCAGCACAACTTTCCTACAACCAAAGTAAAATTATTTACTATTTTATCACAATAGCTCACAACCAAAGTAAATGAACGTCATTAAGATGACACTTACGGCAGATCTTCCAGTTTAGTAGCTTCATGTCTAGGATCCAACAAATCATACCCATTTTCATTGTATATTTCAAGATAGGATATTTCTGTTGTGTGGATGTTTTCCTTATCCTCTTCATACTGTAAAAAACTTTGTAAATATCGTTAACATTTTTCTAATATTATAAAAGCATACCATGGAATATATATATGATAATGCTCTGGGAATTATGCCCCTGTCTGCATATTTTTCAACACCACCAGTAATTGTATAGGTTTTTCCACTTCCAGTCTACACAAAAATGGAAAGATATTTAAATAATAAATCACAAATGACAAGTCCAAGTATTGAGATACCCCACCTGTCCATAAGCAAATATTGTCCCATTGTAGCCAGCCAGAACACTGCAGATTGAACAAGAGGTAATATATAAATGCATAAATGAAATGTTGCAAACTGGCTTACTTGTCAACCACCCCCTGAGCGACATGTTCGAACACATCATCCTGCTTCACTTGTTGATCAAATGTTTTTTGAAATCTATGAAGTCAAAGCATGAGAGGCAAATTAATACTTCTGTCCTGTATACAGGCTATCTCAAATTAACAGATCTAGGCTATGTTACTCACGAGAATGAGTATGTTTCACGTTTATTGTTGATGAATCCATCAGCAAGGTCTTTTGGAATAACAAACTCTATGTTAGACTTGGTCACATTCTCGTCTTCTTCAATCGAATAGATCTACATTAAAACAAAATTAATTTATTCCGAAAAAGCAGGAATATTTTTATACTGCTTTTTTTGCTGCCAGGCATACTGATTAATAAGAATTGTTCTTCTGGCATTTAAGTTTCTAAAGTGTTTATTGAAAACCGACGTTTCGTCTGCCATCCGGCGAGACTTCCTCAGGGTAAAAAAAAATAACTTACCGCAGTTTTGGATTTGGTTGGTTTTACACGGCAGAAAATTTGAATCGTTTGCTTAACCATGCTGCCCCTTTTATTTCACATAACGATAGCAACTGTGGATGTTGACACAAGAATGACAACAACAAGGCAATTTCTACTGTTAACAGCGTCCAATGCTGCCAAGCAGCAAATTAAATTACATCTACTCACTTGCTGCGCTAAAGAGGTGCAACTGAATTTAAATCCAGCTGTTCTTCCATCATTTCCTCGCAGCGAAAACATACTGTCGTTTCACATTAAGGGCATACAAACATATCTTTCAATAATGAATAATTGAATGCGTTTGTGAAAAAGTTCCATGAATTGTTTGTTTTTCTGAGGACTTATGTAGACGAAGACAGAAATAGCTTTTTTGCTTGAGAAATCAAGCGTAACGTAACACGTGACTTGTTTTTATTGCAAAACAAAAACAAAGGCCTAAAAGGGGAAGTATAACAAAAGCACGCCACGATTGAAAGTAAGTTTCCTTTGTTTCGGCTAACCTGTGCAGGTTAATGAGGTCTTGAATGGGTTAACCGGACTCTTTCTATTGTTCGTGGTTTACTGAAAAGCTTGCGCATTCAAATCATTTTAAATTGAGTGTGACTCGGCAAAAACATCCGGAAGCCTTTTTTAGTTTATTTGGTCACGTGCACTAAGTCACATGCTGCTCTGCTTTAGCTCACAAACGACACAAAAAAAGAATAAGTGAAAACGTGATTCAAACGCTCAGTGCTCGTTTGATAACGAAAGAGTTAGATGTGTTTTGTTGACAGAATTAATCAACTAAATTAGAAATAGACTTTGTTTTTTGTTAAATAAGTGGTTTGTTTCAACGTCGTGTCTGTAATATTTTTAATGAGATTTCAAATACAAGTTGTACTGCGTAAAATAATTAAAGGACTTGCCAAGGTATAAGTTTGTTTGTGGAAACAGTTGTGTTTCAAAATGAAGCTGATTTCATTTTTTGCGGGGCTCATCTGTGTGGGCATTGTCAGTGCTAATTTTGTTCTTGAATTCGAAAAGTTCTACCAGCCACACAAGGGATCTGAAGATGGAAAGATTTGGGCTGTGTTAGTTGCAGGTTCCAACTCCTACTTTAACTACAGACACCAGGTATGTGATTTGAAATATCTTTAAACCAACACAATTTAAATTAATGGCAATAACATTTTTCACAGTTTTCTTTCAAATAAATATTACAGTGTATACATAATAATAATTTGAAATAATATTACTTTATAAGTGTCAGAAATTGCTGAAAAAAATATTTGTTTTTTTGTTACATGTGCAATGTAGGCTGATGTCTGCCATTCCTATCAAATTCTCCACAGCCATGGAATACCAGATGAGCAAATAATTGTGATGATGTATGACGACATTGCCAACAATGAACAGTAAGTTTCGTGTGTTTTTTTTTATGTCATGCTTCACTCTCGCTTTGAAAACAGTGCAACTGTTTAAAAAAAAACATACGAAACATTGGTTGACTTGATAATAAAAGTGCATTGAGTAGAAACTGTTTTATTATCCTGTTGTAAAAGCTGAAAACCACCATTGCACAACCCAAAGACCGCACGCAGCAACTTTTGGCATTGTTGTTTTTATTGGCCCTACTTTGTGCAAGGGACTTATTCTACTGGCAATTTACTGCTGTTTGCAAAGCAGTAAAATGCAAAACCCATCATGTGATTTTTTATTACTTCATAGAAGTCATTGTATGCTATCACATGATCCCGTGTGACATAAGGTTGTGTCGACCTTTTGCAGAAATCCTACACCTGGTATTATTATCAACCACCCTGATGGCCCAGATGTTTACAAAGGAGTCCCAAAGGATTACACAGGAGAGGTAATGTTTGTAAATTAAACAAGTTGCTGTTGATGTTGGAGCAATGATTGGATATAAAAGCCCTTTTTCTAAAAATATAAATGCAAAACCTACAGAGAGAATGTGATTTTTATATACCATTGCATACTCAAACCAAACTAATCAATGTACTGCACTGATCTTTATTGGATCATTTCCTTCTGCATTATTCATATCGATGGTATAGATGAAGCAACACACGTGACCCGGAAATTGGTCACAGCCATTATCGTCACAAGACAAAAAACGTACATACATTTTTTTGGCCGGTTGGAAATAGCAAATAACGTGTAGCAGACATTGGCAAGTTTGTGCGCCTTCAGGGATAGGTGGTGTTCGCGCTAAAGTTTTTGATAAAATCGGGGAAAAAATATTAACTTAAACAAAAATTAACTCAAAAAGCAGTTCTGGCATTTTTTTCGTATTATGTTCGTCAACTCGGCCGTTACTTGGACCTTCATCCGGATATAAAAAAGTTGTGTTTTCGAAAGAACTTTTGGGGTAATTTAACATTACGTCTTGCTGCATCAGAAACAAACTATGTACAAAAATTACTTCCTCCAATCGTCAAGTATAGCCTATATTGGCCAGTGTGGAAACACGTAATTAAAGAAATAACAGTGTAGCCATTCTTGTATTGCTTCTCGTGCCTCAGGCAGTCACCCCTGAAAATTTCCTGAATGTCCTCACTGGAAATTCAGCAGCGATGGCGGGAGTAGGAAGTGGAAAAGTTCTCAAGAGCGGTCCCGGCGATCACGTGTTCGTTTACTTCGCTGACCACGGAGCTCCCGGCCTCATAGCTTTCCCAACGTCTGAGGTATAAAGTATTCGGCTGCGGTTACAAGTTTATGTTTAAACCAACAATGTTGTCCCGCAGCTGATGAAAGACGACTTCAACAACGCCATTAAGACCATGCACTCAAACAACATGTACTCCAGCGTAAGTTTTGCGAAGTTTCTGGCTTGTTTAAATATTTAACAGGGTCTCAATTTCCCAGATCAACAGGTCTTCCTAGGAATTTAATGGGGCATGTTTCCAATAACTTACAGTTGTTTATATTTGCTAGAGTGGGTCTAGGTTTAATAAACAGGATACACCAGTGGTTCCCAAACTTTTAAAATACTTTTAACAATTCACGGCACTTGCGACGCACCAATTGTAATTCTATCGGGACGGTTTGTTCCAATGTTGATAAGTTTCAGTCGCAGGAGGCTGAATTAACAATTTATTTGCCACAATTTTCCTATAAAAAATCTCCAATTTTCTTTATTTTGTTTGTTAAGCGACTCCATTGGAAACTTTAAATGACGCCTCGGGACGTTAGAGAACCTCGGGAATACACGATAATTACAGACACCTTATCTCCGCCTGTAAAACCGGCAGACGCGTAATTTAAGCCAGCAGAGAATTAAGAAAACGCTTCCTCGCTGTTCGTTCCTTTTGTTTTCTTTAAACCCAAGCGTGAATTTGGTTTTGCTTGCAGCTCGTGTTTTACGTCGAAGCTTGCGAAAGCGGATCGATGTTCGACGGATCGTTGTCAGATGACATCAACGTGTTTGCGACCACAGCCGCCAACACACACGAATCTTCCTATGCTTGTTATTACGACGAAAAACGCGGAACGTATTTGGGAGATCGATATTCTGTGTCATGGCTTGAAGATTCCGACCAGGTAAGGATTTGGTTGGAAAGCTTGGAGTTACTTGCAGTCACACCAAAAGAGGAAAGATTTGCGCTTAAAGTGAAAGGAGCGGTGTGGGCCATGTTTTGAATGTGTTTATTTGAAGGTCACGTGACAAGAAACGACAATGATCCAATTTTGATATTCACAATGTACACACTAAGATTCAAGGATGCTGTTACGCAATTTCGAAGCAAAAAAAAAACAATATTTGTGTGGTTTTATTCAATGAGTTATTAAACTGCTGGTTGTACGCAACAAGACTATAGTCAATTTCAAAGATGTAATTTCAACTGCATTTCTATCAAAAACATTGCTTTTGTGACAAGCAAGTCAAGTATACCACATTCCCAATTCCTCTATACTTGATTCCAGTTGTCTGATGTGTTTTAACCACTAATGTTTACGCCATTTTAGGAGAACTTGAAAAAGGAGTCGCTTGAAACCCAGTTCAAAATTGTGAAAAGCGAAACTAATCAGAGTCACGTGATGCAGTATGGCGATTTGGTAAGAAAATTTCCACCACCAACCTTCCTCTCACCCCTGTGGGTTTAAAAGTTATTTCACGGTTTTTTACAGTCGATGAGCAAGGACAAGGTCGGTTTGTTCCAGGGGGAAAAGACCAGCTCTCGTTCGTTCATGCCGCTAAGACCGATCGTAAGTTGAAGTTTATTCACACTTAAAACTCAAATCGAAACTGCGTATTGGTATCGGTGTATTTTAACGCTACTCCATAACCTTTCACTATGGCTAGCCCAATCCTTTTTTAACTGAAAACGCAATTAAAACTGTCTCCGTTAAATTTATACCTAATTATTTTTAACGCTTCTCCATAATCTTTACAGAAGGTTCATACATATATAGTTTGACTATTTTTTTGCTTATTAATGGAAAACAATATTTCCGTGGAAAACATTTCTATACTTTTACCAGTTTTCACTCAAAATTGAGCCTGTTCTGTTCAACTTTCTATGGTTTTAACAAAACTCATCTTTATGTACACAGTACGATGACGTACCATCCCCTGACGTCAAGATTCACATTCTCGAAAAACGAATTCAGGCAGCAAAGAGTCCGGCTTTAAAGCGAAGTCTTAAACTAGAACTGAGCAAAGAAATGGAGGTGGGACTAAAACTCTTCTTTTTAAACTATTTTTGATCAATTTTATTTTCTTAAAATATGCACAATCGTACTTTAACGGAACATACAAGGTTATGTAAATTGCAATCAAGCTTTAAAGGTAAAAAGGTTTTAACATGATGGTCCGAATTAATATAAATACAGCAGCCACCTAACTATTTCATCACAAAAACTTATTTTTCCAATAATTTCTTTTTCAGATGCGCCGTCGCATAGATTGGACGACCAACACTGTAGCGCGCCAGGTCGCGGCTAACGATGGGGGATTTCTGAACATGGCGCTTAACGCCAAACCAACCCTAAAAGAGGACATCACGTGCTACAGACAGGCGATTCAAATGTTTGACACCATGTGTTACGAGCTTGATGACGTAAGGAATATTTTTAACATCATGCAATTTTCCTTCTGTGAAAGTATAACAGAAATTTGACACTAATTTTTATCCTATGCTGACCCAAACAAAATTGTAGTTTGATTTCTATGTAAGCATTTGAGTTAAAAAGTTTAAAATTTGACCAATTTTGAATATAATGGCGAGATAAAACTTACTAACGAATGGTTTACAGCTGAAACAGCTTACATGTTTTGTTTGTTAATAAATCTGTTTCGTTTTCGGGTTGTTAATAACATCATGTTTTGCAGCACGAGTACGCCTACCGCCGGTTGTACATTTTCGCGAATCTCTGCAACTCAGGGACACCTGTAAACACGTAAGAATTAAACTCATTTACACCTAAGCAGTTCTGTTTAATGTCTGCTGTCGTTACATGAATCTTTTACCACATGAACATTTGTTCTTGTACTTGTACCGTTTCTTGTACCATTATAATTTTATGTTGTTTATGCCGACCGTATGCAATATTTTTTGCTTTGCAGAATTCTTAACGCCATCCGGAGCACCTGCAAATAAGTTGATACACAACATTCACTTAATTCTTTCACTCCCATCACTTGCCTTTTAATGGTTAACAACAATTTTTGTCTTCTGGTACACACCCTTTGTCTCGTAACAATAACACACAATGAACCTTTTTATGACACAATTCGAATTGGCGCAGTCGTGCCTGGCACTGATGTGTTTGTTTGTCTTGTCTGAAAATCTGCCACGAAGTCAATCAACAGCATTTTGATCACTTCTGTGTTTAATCCTATTCTTTGCAAAAGTTGCTTAAGCTTTTAGCAGTGTTATTTTAAAACTTACAATTGAACATGTAGCAAGCACTTGTTGTCTTTTATGTATTTGTTTAGCATTTGAGCTGAATTTTTCAGAAGCTAATTTTTGTCACCTATTTTCTTTGTTTGACGTTCGCGAATGTTCCATGTGTTTTGACTGTCTTCAAATTTTCGTCTCGATTTATCGCTATGTTATTAAAACAATATCTTCACTTGGTGTTTATCGTTAAGTTATGTGGCAGTAACATTTGTCTTTCGGCCTTCCAGAAACAAGTCCAAAAAAGGCACATTGTTTGTCTGGGAACCAAGTATTTGCATTTTTTATTTGTTTTTTTTTTGTAATATTGGTCAATATTAAAACTGGAAATGAATTTGACTGCTGGAAAACACGATAAATTACAGATCCAAGTTGTAGGCTATTCGGTTGCAAACATTCGTGCAGACACACTTTCAATTGTCATGACAATACAACTTGTATATAGTTCTCTCGATAAAATAAGTACCGGTAACAAAATGTATTTCATTAATTTACAATTAGGCAAACTGCAGTAGAGCTGTGAAACTACATAAACATGAGTTTAGATGGATATTATAGAATATATGACTTCTTGGTTTCTGTTCTATTAAACTGACCTAGTGAAACCATTTTTGGAGAATGGGGCCAATGAGGTCTCACTGCTGGTCTGCTGATTATGTGTGTTAATCCACGTCGCAGATGGTTGCAATTAGGTTTTGTAGAAAAGTAGTTGATATGAACTGTATCTGCTGATGTTAGCTTAACTTTTTCTCAAAAAAATACCACAAAAATGTAACAATTGATTTTCTAATAAAATCAGTAATGTTCTTGTGCTAAAGCACAAAAAATCGTTTCTACTAAAAGTGTTGTTTTGTGGAAAAAGGTCGAAAATTAGCTAAAATTGTATCTTTTTTTGTTGCATATATTTTTGGCAGAAAATATGTTTACTTTTTGTTGGGCATTTGCAAAACGTTCAGCTGATCACAAACTTATTTAAGACTTTTAGACAGTTGCATCACTTTTGGGAAGTTGAAAGTGCTGCTGTTGTTGTTTTCGACGAACGCGACGTAATTTCCCTAAACCTCGTGATGCCGATGAGTGCCTCTCTCGATGTGTTGCATCAGAAAAAATGTCACATGACGTACCCTCTCACCAGTCTCGAAATAGCGCTGCTCGAGTAGCTCGACCAATCAGAAGCTTCCACGGTGGCAGTTCGGCAAGGACACATCAGTGTTCGCAGTTTCCGCCGCCACAAACCTGTTTTACAATGGAGCTAAGCATGTAGTCAAATCATAGTGGAAGAAGATAAGTCTTAGCACAATTTGTGCACAAGTTTCGAAGCTATTTGATGAGTAGTTGAATTAGTACAACCGCTATTAGTTAGATTGTAAGAATTCTGTCAGATAACCGAGCAAAAACATGGCACCCACCGCGACGCCACAGACAATCGTGATTTCGCCTGATTCCAGGCTGGTAACCATTCCAAACTCTAGCAAAATCAGCAGAGTTGCGGTTACCAGCCAAGCACACAGTCTGCCAAAATATGCAGTTGGCTTGTTTGAATCCAATGGACAAGGGCCAAGAAAACGCAAACGGCTTACTCACCTGACACCTGAAGAAAAAATTATGCGCAGGTAATAGCTTTATTTCTTAATAGTTATGTACTGTAAGTTAGTGGAATGAATAGCTTGTTTTGACAAACATAATAACAAGGTAAAAACAATGTAGCCTAATGCAAAACCATGGTTTGCTGTATCCCATCATCTTACAAAATCAAATAAACATCTGTGTTTACAGGAAATTAAAAAATCGAGTGGCTGCGCAAACTGCCAGAGACCGTAAAAAAGTAAGAATGGAATGTTTGGAAGAAACCATTTATAAAGTTCAAGAGCAGGTTAGCAAAAAAACTATTTTTTTTTCATTACAAAAAGCTTTGACTTGTATGACTCAAAAAGTTCATGATTTTGTATACAACTTGTAAACTATGATGCAACTATTTCAGGCAAAGCAACTTTTGGATGTTAATATCAAGTTGCTTGAAAGGGCCGAAGCCCTTGAACGGGAAAATGCTGAATTGAAAAGTCGCCTTGGTCTTTCTTCCGAGCAATCCTCCCCCTCTGTTTCCCAAAATCGCTTGGATGTTGAGAAAATAAAAATTGAATTTGATGAAACCGTGGCAAACACATTGAGCAATGCAAATGAAACCATGTCACAACTTCCAGAAAGTATTTTGTCTCCAGATGAGTCATCAGGTAATTTTTGTGCCAAAATTTCCATTTACAACCTTTACCAGTTTCTCAGAACACAAATTTTTGAAACATCACCTTCCTAAATGCATGTTTACATGAAAATCATTTTTAAACCTTGGTGCTTTTTGTTTGTGGCAGATGAAAACGAGAGCCAGGGAAGTCTGAAGCGAAAAGCATTTGACTTTCAGTGTGTGTCCAGAATGAAGCAACCCCGCCTTACCTCAGTCGAGTGTGCATCCCCTGAACCCGCCGTGTCCAGGGTACACGTTTTAGGTAGACCTAATCCTCAGCAGCAGGATGCTGTCAAACCAACGCCGATCCGCTCGATTGTGGCAATGCCTGTATTGACTTCACTTCTCCATGCACCGAAAGTAATGAAAGCAAAGACATCCTTGGTCTGCTCGAACAAATTGATGCCGGTCTTGATTCGAAAGCCATCAACGGAAGTTTTGCAGCAAACAGCTGTAAGTATCATTTGTTAACTTTCGAGATAGAACAAGTGACTGAAATCATTATTTGTATTAAACTGTTACCAATGGAGTCTGAATATTATTGAAATTAAGTAAAATAACAATTAAAAAAAATGGTATCTTTCCTCCAGGCATTGGATCTAAGCAACAAGTAACCAAAGTGGTAACATCAGAGCAATTGGATTCCATCAAGGAACTTATTTGCATCGACCATCACTATTCCAAGCCGTCAGGAAACGCAACCATTCGACGCTTTACCTCTTCAGCTGTCAGCGATCTTGCCAACAAACCAGTGCAAGTTCAGTTAAGCCGTTCTACGCGTTCCACAAAGTTGATTCGTCAGCATTCCAACCTGTCCGATGACGACCAAAAGCCAACTGCCCTTTGCGAAAAGTCAGCGAGCAATGAAACAATGTCTGTCGCACAGAGAATGAACGAAGATGGCAACGGAAAGCCTGCGGAGCAAATTTTGCCACCCATGTTGTGCCAAATCAAACCCGAACCAGAACTCCAGTTCGACGACAGCTCGGAATCGAGCAGTCTCTTGGACTTCGACAATTTAGACGCAGAACTAGACTTTCTTCTTAACCACAGCGCCGTGGAGCCGACGAACGTCCTTGACTCGCAAAAGCCAACCGTGGATTTGAGCAAAATTGCCCAATCGACAATGCTTGAAACTCCAACAACGCTTGGAGAGGAATTTTCGTTTGGCGATACGCTGGATACTTACGGGTCGTGTTTGAACGATCCAACATCAACTGAACTATTTCCGCAGCTCGCCTCGTTCGTGCTGTGAGACGAAACCTTCGTGATATTGTTGGTGAGGAATGTAGCTTCTGGGTTCGGTGTTCTTGGCTGGGTAAAACGTGCAATGTGTCCTCTGTATAAAGATCTAACGGTGCTCTTAACGTTGCGCTCCTGCGGCTTTCCTGTTGTTGTCATTCGATAAGTTCGTGTGTACAGATTATTTTATTTCTTGCTCGCTGCTTTTCAGTAAAGTGAAAACTAAATGTTGCATGTACCTTGTGTGTTTTTTGTGATCCCAATCACTGGCAACTAGTGAGCATTGAGCAGTTGTCACATGCTGAGATCGAGGATGATCTTGTATGGAGATGTAGGCCACTGGAGAGTTGGGCTAATGTTATTTAAGTAGAACTGAAACTTGATTTAGTGGAAGGTAAGTATCATCCATATACTCAACGTATGCAGGCAGGCTGTAGCTTGAAAACCCGGTGTTTAACGCATATCTCCACAACAACATACAATTAAACATAGAAAGTCCAAACTAAAAAAGGATGAACTTATAGGAGCGCCCATTTGTGTCTCCCCGTTGCTATAGAAACATTTTGTAGCTGAACTGAATTTTTTAAAGAGCCACTTGACTTGACAAAATTTATTACAGCCATAGTTATGGGTTGAACTACGTTGAAGCTATGCTTTTTTTTAGGCATTTGGTGTTGGGTTTTGTAACGTCATACTAGATCATTTTGAAATTAAAAAACTGCGATCGTATGACTAAGCCTATTCGTAATTGTTTTGAGAAAATAATTGTGAACCTATATCTACGCTGAAAAAGTTCTCATTATTATTACTCAAAAACACATGACATTTTATATTTAACCCTTGATTAGGTACAGTCAGCGGTGTAGCAAATAATTTTGGAAAAATTTAGGCCACAAAATGCACATTTGTAAAAACTCCAACACGAATCTTTAACCCTAAAGATATTTAGAGGGGACCTTTTCACCCCTCCCTGACTACGCCAATAAAATGTTCCCATTTTATCATTTAAAATCAAAGTGAAACTTTTATATTTGCTATGTACGTATGTGATGGTTTTGACAAGGCTTGATTTTATAAATAAACAACATTATAGTAATTGAATACAAAACACCCCGAAGTAATTTGTCCATAAATTCATCACGTAAAGCTGAAAGTTTGGACACTGTCAGCGCTAGAGCAGCGTTGTCAGTTTAAACGAGAAGCTGTCAGGTGTAAATACGTGTTGTTGTGGATTGGTCAGTAAACAAAAACGTTGTGTGTTATTTGTCCCATTGATGTTATTAGTTCTTTTACAGAAATTTTACATAGAAAAAGTGTTATCATATAATATCTGGTGGTTTTGGTCACAGCATTTGGCTTCCTAATAGTTTTAAGGCAATGGGAAAATGCTATAAAAAATATGCGTTTTAACTTCTTTTTGCTTGGTGTTTTTTTAAATAAATTCAGCAGTCTAAATGTTAATAAACTCCATACCAATGTCTTACATATGGAATGGTTTGATCCAGATCAACTGTCCAACTTACCCCAAACTATGTTTAGGTGTAAAATTGTGCCATGAACTGTTCAAACTTTGTTGATTGCTGAATGTATCACCACTGTTGAAATAAAGGTAATTCATGATGATGATTATCACATTTTTATTCATTTAGTTTGTTGAAAAGTTATACATACAGTTTTCTGATGAGCCCAACTTAATAAAATAGTTAGAACAGACAAATTTGAACAAACTGTGCTCACATATTTTGCATTGTTGTGTCCATATTGCAACAAAAAAACAAGTTTCAGATAATACGTAAGGGGGCCTGAATAATACATATATATATCTTTTTTTTTAAACTGCTCTTTTTTGGTGTGAAGTCATTAAAATGTATCTTAGTGGCTATGTTTCTTGTATTTCCATCACAATTTAGTTGTAGAATACTGTAAAATCACATGCAGATTGTAGGCCTGAAAAAAAAACAGCTCATAGGAAAAGATTTTAACGATAGACATTTTGTTTGTTGAACAAAAACGTTTGTATTAAGTTGTGTATGTTGGTCCGTTTTGGATTAGCAAATAGTTGGTGGCATTGAATGTTTTGTGAACAAATTTATTTATATTTTGCTTAATTCCAATATTTGTATTGTGATGATTTGTCACAAGTTAAAGCAAGGGTTCAAAAGGTCTGTTACATTTAATTTTGTCACAACCTTATTGTAAATGGCTTCATACCACTAACCTAAAACAATGCATGACCATTTTTTGTTGAACTACACAAATAGTTTTTGGGCAAGGTGTTTCAGTTTAGATTACATAAAACTGGTGATATAACTAACACAAATATAGTTTTTCTTCCCTTTTGATAATATTGCTTTTGGTTGAAGTGCAGGAAAAGCAGAGAAGATGACTTCCTCATCTTCAAGGAATGCAGGAATTATAAAACTACGACTAACAGGTCAGAGTTTAGCATTGGTGTAACTTGTTTTACTGTGTACTGTCATATCTGCTGTTCAAATATAGTTAGAATTTTGTCATGCAATAAACACAGTGTAGCCTTATGTATGTGATGTATCAAAAAAAGTTGTGTAAATAACAAATATCTCCTACTGTGACGTTTTTGGAACAAATAGTTCTACCTCAGCTGACAGTAGTAAATGGGCAACTTTGTGAATACAATGGCCCCAAACAGCAGCAAATTGTGATAACATTTATCAAGGCAACAGTTTACATCCGGTGTTGTTTAAGAAAAGATCTGATCAACGATGTTGCCGCAAAGATTTTTCTTGCGTACAGATTTGATTGGAAGATAGGAAATTGCTTTGCATGCCTCACTGACATGATGTTTGATAAATAAGGTTTGACACCCAACACAGAACAACAGCTTTGTGGAGAAATTTATCGCTCATTTTTGTTAATCTTGATACCATCTCTTCAAGCTGGAGATGGGAAAATGTCATCAAGACCATAAAAATCAACCTGTTCAGCTTGGTAATATTGGCGGATCTGCACTTACTGGTCAGATATCCAAAATAACTCACAATAGCTGGCATTCGAACAGTGGCAGTGCATTATTTTTTGTTATGCTGTGTTGTTAAAATGGTTAAATTGTTGTTAAATTGTTCTTGGAAAAAAATGACGTGTAAAGTAGGTTTATGTTTGGTGGAAAAGAGTCAAATTTCCAATTTAGTAAACACCTTACTCTGAGATACCTGACTTCATTTTGGCAAGAGAAACGTGAACATAAGAGAGATCATATCTGTTTGCACGATGTTAATGCCTTGTCAAAAGGCGACCAGAACAGTTCAGTTTAATCGGTCCCACTCCGTTGTGAAACGAACCTCACATCGTTTGGCGCCCTAGCTCGGTTTAACGGTACATGCCGTTTTCACCAATCGCCGTGATAATAACATTCCTTGTGAACTGGCATCTTTGTCAACAGGGCAAGCTTCGGTGGTGTGTGGCGCATTCAGACGCCGCTGCCATTTCCTATCCACCGACATGTTTCCTGTGTCTGACGACACACACTTGACTGGCGGCCTATCACGTGATGTGGGGTTAAAGGTCGCGCTCCGGGCCAGGCTACGTCACCTTTTGGCTTGCCATTAGGCGTTTGCAGCCTCTGGATGAGACGGCGAAAGTAGTTTTAAAAGCGTGCTGTCATTGGGCAAAGCTCGGTTTGTCGGGTTTACATTGCGCGGCGTCGCAGGTTCGCGTGTTTGTTGTCGTCTACTCTTGGACATTACTTCTTACATAGTTGCACTCCGCATGTTTAACCTCTGTCGTGAAACCCGCTAAAGCTGTCTGGCAGTTGTCCGTTTGGCGGAATGATGAATCAAGCGCTTTTTAAGTGTAAAAGTTACGATATTCTTTGTTGCCGCCAAACTCGACATGAGACGGTATATTATTGTTTGCCGGTATTCGCCGTAGAGACATTAACAATATGTCATGGTGACTGGCGGAATCGAATTACGACACTTGTGGTTTTTGTCAGACTTTTTCTTCCTCGTTTGCTGCCAGGGGAGGGCGCAGCTAATGTAGTTTCTATTGAGGGAATCTGAGTCTCCGTCTGAGGTTGGTGTCTGAAAGGATATTGCTCACAACGATGTGTTCCACTTGTGTTTGGAAAACATCTGGCCTCTCGTCGCCGATGTCTAACTGCGTGCCCCGCTCCGGAATCCAAAGCGTTTTCCTCCCCCAGCGGTGCGTCGCGAAAGCCACCAAATTGTCGCAGACGCCCAAAGAGCTGGCGACTGTAGTCGACACGGGAGGGAAACCGTTTTCCTGGCGCTGCGACGACTTAATTTAGCTTCTAATTAAACGTGTGGAGCCTTTGCGGCCTGTCATCACAGTGGGCAGTCCTTTCATTCACAATTGTACAGCAGTTGGTCTTATCCGCTGATAGTCAGGTTTCTTATCTTGGACTTTTTGAAATTGTCAGTTTGCGATTTTGCAACGACAGAAACGAACTCGGTTTCAAGAAAGTTTGGAGTTTCGAGGAGTGTTTTTTATTGGATTGTTGTCTTATAAATGTTTTCAGTGTTTTGATATTTGCAGTTCGCACAAACTAATAATTTTTTTCGATTTTTGATAGAGCCGTGTTTTTGTGATTCAAAAATAACTTTGTCTGCGGTCAGAGTGTTTACATAGAGTGTTTCCAATATGCCCATTACTCACAAGTACATCGTTGAAAAAATTAAAACACATGAAAAATATCGCGATATTTTGTGTGATCCTCGTGTTTTAGGCCAATCTTACCGTAGGGAACCCGTACAGTCTGGACCATGACCTGAAAAAAAAAATCGCCCTAGTTGTGACAGATACGCGGTCGTGGCTCGGCAAGCCAGTGTTAGTTTATCGTCGGGCCGTCGCGTTTGTAGAAGTGCTTTGCACTTGAACTCGGTATTGGTGCAGGGCAATCCGCGCATTGCAGAACCCCCAAGAGGTTCCTACTCTTTACTGGAGAGCGCAGAGGAATTTGTCAGTTGCTTGGTACAGATCAGAGTTCAGCACTGACTGCAAACCAGAGCAGTTTAAACTGCAAAGCCTGAATTTGAATTTTACTTTGTTACAGTGAGCTGCAAACATTTGTGGTGCGTTTTCTTTGTGAGACTTAGCACTTTTAGGTAAAAGTGATTGTTTTTGGTGTTGTTATGATTCAGATTGTTGTGAAACAGCCTACGCTTGTTAAGTTCTTTTGCCATTGTACCAGCCACACTTAATGAACCTTGTGTTAAAAGTAATTTGCTGCGTTATGGCTGTGAGAAGTCAAGGACAAAGTTGCACGAAACGTTCTCCGTGTTCAATAACCAAAAACCCTGTATCCGGGTAGAGATTGAAGTCGCGTCCACTTTAACCACTCGCGTTATGCACGCGCCCTACTGTTGACCCCAAACCCGGGATGATTTTACGGCGTTGTTGCGGGTTTACAGTCGGTAATTATGATGAACAAGGCATTTGGTGGCGCGCGACTCGGCATAGAATCCGCCCTGCCTCGCGTGGGTTTAGGCATTAACGGATCGCCGGCATCGCATCGGTTTCCTTCTCTCGCCGTGGCACGTAG